>NC_141135.1:142569478-143944478 GCF_053477565.2 Lygodium microphyllum | reverse complement strand
TTGATAATGTCTTTATTTTATCCAAAGCATAATGCAAAAGACAATAGCCATTATATTTATGTTAATTATTAGTTTTCTATGTTAGGATTAAAAAATATCCCAAACGAGAGGACTATTTTTTATTTATAAGGTTTAAACATTTCAATATAGTTCATTCAAAAAGTCTCAATCTACTATGTCTCATATTAAAACATATCATAAATAAATAAATAAATAAATAAATAAATATATATATATATATAAAATTTGATCTTCATAGCTAGTAATTATTTTTAATCTCTTCTCTCTTATCAAACATTATTTTAAAACTTTCCTCTCTTCTTCTCTCTCATCAAAAAGTGTATATATACTCTCTTTCTCTATTGACTCTATTGAGTCCTAATGACTCTAGAGAGAGAGAGAGAGAGAGAGAGAGAGAGAGAGAGAGAGAGAGAGAGAGAGAGAGAGAGAGAGAGAGAGAGAGAGAGAGAGAGAGAGAGAGACATTGCAACATATACACATAGTGAGAAATGAAGATAAGGGCCATGCACAAACACATACACATATACATAGAGAGAGACACACATACACATATGCACTACTTAATTTATTACTTTGTTAATAATTTAATTATTAATTATTAATTATTTGATTACTAAATAGAAACATAAAGAGAGGGGGGAGAGAGAGATAGAGACGAATGAGAGGAGAAAGCGAGATAAACAAGAGAGAGAGAGAGAGAGAGAGAGAGAGAGAGAGAGAGAGAGAGAGAGAGAGAGAGTTGCAAGAGATACACATAGTGAGAAATGAAGATAATGGCCATGCACAAACACATAGAGAGAGACACACATACACACATGCACTACTTAGTTTATTACTTAGTTAATAATTTAATTATTAATTATTTTTTATTTGATTACTAAATAGAAACATAAAGAGAGGGGGGAGAGAGATAGAGATGAATGAGAGGAGAAAGCGAGATAAACGAGAGAGAGAGAGAGAGAGAGAGAGAGAGAGAGAGAGAGAGAGAGAGAGAGAGAGAGAGAGAGAGAGAGAGAGAGAGTGTGTGTGTGTGTGTGTGTATGACTTACTTTTACGTTTTTTTTTGTCAAGATGGGGGTTGCTAGTAACTTGTCGAGAAGAGGGTTGCTTGCAATCCCTTTTTGAGATGATTTTTTTTTTCACAAGTCTCCTCCATCATTTCTATGAGGAGACGTGAAATTTTTTTTCGCCAAGGGGTTGCTGGCAATCCCTTCTCATCAAATTTTTTTTTCACAAGTTCTCTCTAAATTTTTTTTCACTAAACATAGAGATGCCAACAACCCCTTCTCAACCAAAAAAATTCTATAAGTCCCCTCGGAGAGATAGAGGCAACTTGTGAAATTTTTTCGTAGAGAAGGGGTTGCTGGCAACCATTGTCTAGTGACAAAATTTTTTTACATCCCCTTAGAAAGATGATGGAGGGGAGTTGTGATTCAAAACTTTGCCAAGAAAAATGCACAGATTAGGTGCATTTGAAGGAGGAGTAGATCATGTATAAGGATCACCACATTGAGTGGCAACAGAATGAGGAGGTGTATCGGAGATGTCCTATATTCCTTGACTACCTAAATGTGAATTTCCCTCTAATGAGAAGGCATTATACCAAACATACTCGAAGGAAAATATGTGCAAGAGACGTAAGGATCCAAATTCCGGTAAGTAATTCCACATTTATTCTTTAGAATATGTCATACTTTTATGTTTTCTTCTAAAGAGAATATGGTTGATCATAGAAAACTGATACCTCCAATGCATTTCTTTTCATAACTCATTCTTCGGTAAGGAGTCTGGGTGAAGCCACAATTTCTAAAATGTTTTGATGATATTGATTGGCCACACTTTAACTCTACAATGATACTATTTGTGGATGATAGCATAAAGAAGATACATCGTAACCCACATAACTTCTTTACATATTCATTTACATTTCAAGAAAATCCCATGGATACCATCCTCGTCAAACACATGCTTCCCTACTTGACCGAGGGAAAACCTTCAATAGTATTGTCTTGGAATACATGCTTCCATTGTTGATTGAGCTAGCATGTTTTCACAGGGGAGTGTTAAGGGCTAAAAGGGCATTCCACATTCCACAATGTAAACCCACCTTATTATGGTGGGAAAGGGTGCATTATCCCTATATTAACATATGTATAATGTTCAATCAGGGGGGCAATTCAGTTACATTCTCTCTTCGTGTCCATTCTTTCTCTTTCTCTCACTCTCCCTCTCATTCACACACACACACACACACACACACACACACACACACTCTCTCTCTCTCTCTCTCTCTCTCTCTCTCTCTCTCTCTCTCTCTCTCTCTCTCTCTCACATGCAGTTTTGAGGGTCGAGGAAGAGAGGAGAAAGCTCTAGGCCATAAGGCCTGGCCAACTACTTGGCGATCTTGCTAAGAGTCTCCGATCCAATATTCAACACAGCCATCCCCGTCATCCACGAATGACAACCTCGTCAACTCATCGAAAAAAAAAACACCTACATCCCAATGCCCTATTACCTAGCCAATCATTAACCTTCATGGCACTAGCAGTCGATGACGATAATCCCTACTCGGCCCATCTGCCACGACAACCTATCATCCACTATGTCATCGCAGCATAAAGCCGCACCTGCCTCAACAACCAGCCACGCTAGAGCTCCGTCCATCGGCCCATCAGTACTTCACCATCATCATTAGCATCAATGCATCGTAACTAGTTATCGTCAACACATTAACCTCAACATCCATGTGGACATTGACGTCATGCTATTTGCCATGTCATCATATGCACTGCCTTTGTCTTTAACCTTTGCCTTTGATTTCTCTATGATCAAGGTCATAACAATACAACATTAACACAAATAAAACCTATGATACACATACATATGATACACATACATCTTACCTTAATCACCTCAATAAATCAATTCTCATATATATAAATCAATCTCATCCACATAGCTACCATCCCCACAATCTAACATGTTACCCTTGATAACACATCCTCTTTAATATGTTACTATCATCTTCAAATGCAATCATCAAGTTTATTCAAAAGAAGACTAAAGCTACAGAATTCAAAGTAAGAAGTCAATGAAGATCAAGTTCCAAGGCATTGACATTAGAAGGTGTATTTCTGAAGTAGATTCAAGCGGATGATTTCTACAAGGACAAAGTGATCCAAAGGGGGCATACCAGGCAAAGAGAAGATCAGATGTACCACTTATAGACATAAAGCCTACAAGAAGCACGATCTTGGACAAGCTTTAGGAAGACTCTTTTGGTGAATCAATGACAAACCAATATTGTTATCTTTGTTGTTCATTATTCTTCACTCTTTGTAATCAAATATACTTCATAGATAGAGGGATAAGGTATTTGACATTCAATCAAGGGAAGAGCGGGTTCTCAATCGTAAACAATTGTTCCCTTGTGCGTGTCAGGTGTTAAGGGGTAAAAGGGCATTCCATATTCCACAATGTAAACCCACCTTATTGTGGTGCAATTGGGTGCATTATCCCTATATTAACATATGTATAATGTTCAACCAGGGGGGCAATTTAGTTATATTCTCTCTTCGTGTCCATTCTTTCTCGCATTCTCTCTCTCTCTCTCTCTCATGCAGTTTTGAGGGTCGAGGAAGAGAGGACAAAGGTTTGGGCCACAAGGCCTAGTCAACCAAGGAGTCTAGGAGTTTGTTAGAGAACACCCATTTCACCCTCCAATAATGGACATCTGGATTGATATTTAATGTTTACAATAAATATGTTCATTTTCATTGTGCACAGTAGTTCACTAACTTGCAAATGCATTTGTGGATCTAGTATATTTTTTGGTAGTTTTTATGGTAATTTCATGCAATATAATGTGAAATATATCAGTATATTAAAATATTTGATTGTTAAAGTCTAGAGTTTAAAATGAAGAATTCTTGAAATGAATAACAATTACAAGTAATGAAGTAATATGGAGCTATATTTTACGGAGATTGTGAAGCAATTGCTTGCAAGGGTCTATTGTAAATGAATGCATAACTTCAATCCATATGTAAGCCTAATCAAATGACAAAGAGAGAGAGCAATGTGCAAGTATAAGTGGATGTGTATGTAGTTTGTTGTGTGTGCATAATTAAGTACTAACACATCAATATGTAATTATAAAATACGTGTAAAGAAGGGAGAGAGGGAAGATGTAAATGTATACATAGTGTGATATCTCATATATATGCATAATTGAATCATTAACATTGTGATGACATTATCAAAGATAAGCACATCAACTTGATCTAATGATGTAAATAAGTTAAGGAGAGAGAACTACTAATGCATTGTTAAAGAGAGAGAGAGAGAGAGAGAGAGAGAGAGAGAGAGAGAGAGAGAGAGAGAGAGAGAGAGAGAGAGAGAGAGAGAGAGAGAGAGAGAGAGAGAGAGAGAGAGAGAGAGGAATGTGTAAGTGTAAGTGTATCCGGTTTTATTCATGTGTGCACAATTGAAGTACTAATACATCATGATGCAATTATAACATGTATGCAAATAATTGTGAGAGGGGGGATGTGAATGTATACAAAGTGTGATATTGCTTGTGTATGTGTACTTTGACCGCTAATATTGTGATAATATTATAAAAAATAATCACATAAGCTTAATGTAGTGATGTAAAACAATTAAGGAGAGAGAGAACTACTAGTATTGAGAGAGAGAGAGAGAGAGAGAGAGAGAGAGAGAGAGAGAGAGAGAGAGAGAGAAAGTTATATTAACGTCTTCTAAAGACCGAAACTGGCCTATGAGACAAACTGTGATACAACTGATGAGGTCTAGCTATCCAAAATAAAAGTGCTGAATGAAAAGCTAAAAACTGGAAACTAAAAATACGGTGCTGTGAGTGTGATAAGTGTCGTGTATGTGTATGTGCGTATGTAGCTATGGTACTCCAGATAATGGCTACAAAAGGGGAACAAATGTCGGCTGTGATAGGGGAACAACTGTCGGCTGTGATAAAGTGGTGCGATGTGTATATGTAGCAGATGCAGGGAGATATACTATCGTGGGATGTAGTAGCAGTCGTCAAAGTCACTAATAGCAGGTGATCCCTCTTGGATGCAGGATGTGGTACATCGGCGGGTGGAGAAAGAGCAAACTGGAGATCTGAGATCCAATGTGTCGAGTGTCATCGGGTCTCAGTCTGCTGTCGATGTAGATCAAGAATCCTCCGGATCTCCTATCGGTGTGGCTGTGGGGTCCGAAACCCACGGATCCTCATGCGGCGTCGGGTATGCTGGTCCTCAGCCTGCTGTAGTGTGAGCTCGGAGGTCTGGCTGGAGGCTGGTACAGTAGCTCTCACTCTGTCTGTCTGAAAGAACTGTGTAATAGTCGTCTGGGTGGGCCCCTCTCTGACTGGGACCTGCTGTGTGCTCTGCTCTCTGATGTGCCATGCCTCTCCCAGAAAAGGCCAAATGATCTCTGATCCATATCAGTCATACATCCCTGAAGTGAGCTGCTCAATGTGTATCTAGATCTCAACTCTGAGTATGAGAGAGAGAGAGAGAGAGAGAGAGAGAGAGAGAGAGAGAGAGATTGGGGGAAAAAAAGAGAAAGAAAGATAGAGATAGAGAGAGAGGGTGTTATTGAGGGGGAGGAGGAGAGGGAGATGCATGTTGTGGGTCTCCAAGAAATGAGAGAGAGAGAGAGAGAGAGAGAGAGAGAGAGAGAGAGAGAGAGAGAGAGAGAGAGAGAGAGAGAGAGAGAGAGAGAGAGAGAGAGAGAGAGATGTTATTGAGGGGAGTGAGATGTCAGTGGTTCTCCAACATATAAGGAGAGAGAGAGAAGAGAATCGGTTGTGGTTCTAAGGAGGAGGAGGAGAGTAAGATGTGGTGGTGTAGGGACAATGCTAGTGGTAGTAATGTTATTGAGGGGAGTGAGATATTGGTGGTTGGTCCCCAGAATATGAGGAGAGAGAGAGAGGAGAATTGGTTGTGGTTCTAATGTGGAGAAGGAGAGTAAGATGTAGTGGTGGTGGTGGTGGCAATGGAGAAGCAACGTTGGTGCTTAAATATGCCCAAAAGAAAAAGAGGACCAAGTGGACTATGTGGAATAAAACTCAAGGTTGCCAAAAAAAAGCTCGCTCCAAAAGCTCGCTTTTTGCATACAATCTTCTCTCTTTTTATCTGATTTGTGGTGCTGCTAAGGAAACCTCTCATGCATGCCCTCTAGGATGGCTTTTACCTCCATATTACCTTGCAACAATGTTGCCATCGTCTTTTTATAGTAAGACAAGGTGTTTGGGATGGGGATGTTTTGGGCATTGCTCAATTCTTTGCACAACAACTACCTGGCTCTCTTTGAGAGCTTCCTGTCTTTTCTCTTCTCTTCTCTTCTCTCTCTCTCTCTCTCTCTCTCTCTCTCTCTCTCTCTCTCTCTCTCTCTCTCTCTCTCTCTCTCAATGAGTAGTTTATCAAATCACATTAAGTCCTCCCTAGAAAGAAGGCCATAATGTTGAATGAGTTCTATGCTGTCAATGTAGAAGATCCTTGAGCTTAGCAATATATCCCTAAATTCTAGATGTTGAGTAAAAAATGAATGTGTTCTCAGTGACCTAGATTTGTCAACTACTGCAAAATATGAGAAAGTCGAACAATATATTCACATGTGGTTGCAATGAAGTGGGATATTTTGCCTTAGCAAATACTCAATCAAATGGGCACAACGACGGCCCACAACCATAGCTCTTCAAATATTAGGTAGGAGGGTCCAAATTTTTCTAACTAAATGACAAGGAATAAATCTGTGACAAGAGGATTTCTTGCTAGTAGTGCAAAAAAAAAAAAAAAAAGATGTTTGAGATTCAACACTTAGAAAGAGCTAAGAGGAAAGTTGCAAATTATCACTCTCCAAAGAAAGACCTTACATTTGACTAGAGTCTTGTTTAGCTAGCCTTCCATCATAGTCGTTTTCCACTAAGCCTCAGATTTACATAGGCCCCAAATAGCATTTCCTTTGGTGATTAGATGAACTTTAATCATGAGATGATACAACGAGAGAGTCCATATTTTATCTTTTGAGCTTGGCAACACCAACCTTACCTCGTTGCCTTATCCATGAAAGCCAAGGCTTAGGACCTTCATTCAATGGAGTTTTGGTCCAATGTCAAGTTACGACATTTATAAGATGCCCCATCCATTAGGGACAAACAATAGTATTGCCTTAAGTGCTCATATGAAAATTGGTGGAGCGGGGCAAAAATGTGCATGTTCGATAGCCTATTTGCTTGCAAGGCCATAGGCAAATAGTCGTTCACTAATAGACCTCAATGGAGATCTTTTATGAGGTTAGCTAAGTGCATGCTAGTTGCAAGGGCCTGAATCCAACAATGCCCCCACATTTTTCTCATCACCAATGTGGGGGTGTTGGGGATGTGTGTGTAGTGTTTGGGCTCCCTCAATTGATGGCAACCCATATGCATAACTAATAGCGCTGAAAACAAGATATCCTTTATTGAATCTGCAAGGTGGAGAGCGATGGAGACAATCTCTCTCTTTGAGAAGTACTTACCCACAAGCATGCTCACAATACAAATTCACATCTTGGTATATCTCATGGATGAAGTGGAGATTGCGAGGCCTGTCCATATGCGATGGATGTTCTTCTTAGAGCACTTCATGAAAACCCTAAAGGACTTTGTGCGACAATGAGCTCAGCCAGCCAAAAGGTCGCATGGCCAAAGGTTGGCTAGTGTTGGAGACATTAGTGCATATTTCGAAGTGACTACCGACAGTGGTGGATTCAAACAACAGTAAGCTATGGTCTTGCTAAAGGATGATGATAGACTAACCAGAGATGTGGTGGTTGGAAATGGGATAGAAAAAAGGGATGGATGTTGCCATGGAGGAGAAAGTGAATTGTTTTGTATGATGCATCATGTATCCATGGAGAATTGGCTCACTAGCTATGAGCAAGCCAAAAGAGAGTGGAAGGGAGTGCAATCGAAATTTCAATGCAATACATGCTATCAACCGGTTTGATATCCCAAGAGCATAGAGGAGATGCTGTGGTTTATGTCTATGCGGTGGTTGCATGAAGCTTTGATCACAACTTCGCGTGAAGGGATAGAGGTCTCTACCAAGGAGTGGAAATTTTTTAGGGGATGTACTCTGAAGGTGACAACATCCTTTCTTTGTTGTCATATCTAGATTTTATGCACAACAACTAATCTAACCACTTCGGTGTACTATACAAAATCTACAACACGGCATTGTCACGTAGGCATTGCATATCGATAAAATGTGCTTCACAACGGATTATGGTGTCATGGCAAAGTTCGAGCAAGAGAGCCGACGGCAGGCCATGGATCTGAATACCGTAGTAGATGAGATGGAGTATTTTGATAACTTATAAAGTGTTATCTCAGTGGGTTACCATAGCTTCTCCATGATCATATTCGATGTAGAGTGGTTTAAAGTGGTAATAGAAGGAGTTGGGGCAACTGTTCGATGAGGTCCATCCAGATTTTTGGAGGTAGATTCCAAGACAGATGGACGGATCTGCGTGACACATTTGTCTTCCTGAGTCATTTGTGAACAGATGCATGATATTTTTTTATTAATTTTTTCATGATACAAAATAGTCACAAATGTTGATTCGCTCTTACATGTGATATTGAATATATAATCTTCTATTCAACTCCTTGATAACCTCGATGATGGTATATTGTATCGTCAACACCTCTCAGAGTGCACGAGTGTATAATGAAAGTAATGTCCTCACAACGTGGACGAGGAGAGTCTGCAAGTAGAGGGGTCGACGTTGCCTAGGGTGAAGGGTAAAGAGGGCTTGGAGCAATGGAGACAAGCACAGGTAACGTAGACAAAGAGACAGGAGGCCAAGAATTTTTTGAGAATAAAGTGGACTCCTCTTTCTGTGGTATGTCAAGCTACGCCAAGCTACGCCAAGAGCTTGACATGGAGCTATAGATCGAGTCATATTTGTGTCCTTTTGCTCAATTTGTTGATAATTCGCTTTTATGGATACTTTAATATATGCATTTTAATTAGCATCATTTTTTGCAAAGTTATGTTATTGTGCTTTACCTAAATCCTTATATTAATTACGCTAACATCATTTTCTATCTATGCAAGCTACTTTGATGATACCCAGAGAGTAGGATGAGTCAAGGGATGGCCGATGAGGACTTGCAAGAGATATATGTCTCCAGATCAGATGATCTGCTTTAGAGAGATATGACAGACCATGAGTTATTACGAACATCGTCAGGCCATTCTGTGAGGTCTACTTCAATACACTGCAATGCTTCAATCTCTAGTAGACAGGGTCGATGCTCTAGATTGGCCCCAAATGGAGGAAGTGGTTCTGGGAGCTGTTGCGGAGATGTAGATATATTGTGAGCCCATTGTTGATGCTAGAGAGGATTGCCACTCCCTGCTCTCGTACCAGCTCCAGAGAGGGTGGCTCAAATGGGTATTACAGAGGTACCGATGTAGTGTCTATGTCTCGTCGGGTCTATTGAACACTTGTTATTGCACCCGTAGGGTCATCTACTCCCGTGACTCCATGTTTCACTCAACCATCCACAAGTGGCACCCCCTATGGATGCTACTCCGAGATATACTACCCTCGCAAATATGCTAGATGTACAAGGCTCTTGGTTATGCCTAGGAGTGTGGTCTCATAGGTGGGAGAGACCGCACCTTAGACATACCCCAACGGGGTACGGATACCTCATAGATGACAAAACAAGTGCTATGATTATGAATGATGAGGGGAGAAGGATTATGTCTCACATGAGAGAGTTTTGCCAACAACTATTTAGGCACAACATTCTGGACCATTGAAAAAATATACCATAGGGGAGCAATGACTATGTAGTGGCGTCTTTGCATAAGCAGTTTCTGGTACCTATGGCGGCAGAGAGGTTTTCCACTGGGTGGATAATGGAGTGTATACATGCATACATATCACATAGACAATCAAATGCACGCAAGGCAACTAAGAGTGGCACCTGAAAGCCCAAGTGGTTGGATGCAGAGGATTATGGAGAGTCAAAGAAGAGGCCACAAACTCTCCAAGTCAATGGCAGCAACAGTGGAAGGCAATGAGAGCACAATTGGAGGCAGGGGTCATGCATCATTTAAGGAGTGGCCATGACATCACTTATTTGGAGGACTTTGTAAGTTTTCTTTTGGTTCTTCTCGCTTTCTTATTTGGAATATCACTTGTACTAACAACCTTGTTTCTAGCAATGCTATTCTATTTTCTTTGCAACATCCCATCACAAACTGGGATTCCATAAGTTTGGAGACTCGATATGCAGAGAGACATAGTCTCACTACACTTATTGATAGATTGTACGCGTGCAATGGCTTACTAAGTCACTCCTCTTCCTTGTCTGTAGTCATTAATTTTTTGTGATGCATTGTGTATGGTGGATTAATGTCTGTTTGTTTATATTACAGAGCCTGTTGCTCGACACTCCTTTGCATCAGGAGATGAGCTTTCAAATGGTGAGAAGTTGTAGCATGCAGTTGGATTCGTGGAGCATACATGATTATCTTTTTTGGACTTGTGATCCATGCAGGCCTCTTCCATGTAACATTCCTTAGATATATTTATCATCCTTTATATAAAATTGCACTTTTGTGATATTTCAAATGGATTTTCATGTTTATTTTCGACTCTCCTCTCCATGGTTCCATGTAATTTTATGAGTTGTCATCACCAGTCTTATACTTCTTTTATGAGTTATCAGTCTTGTGGTTTTAAGTAGTTTTTGCACCTATCTCTTGATGAGGATTGTGTATTGAATATGTAATTGCTTTGCAAAATATTATTCAGCACATGGTATTGTGGCAAGTTGCCCTACTACCAAATTTTCTTTTCTTTGTAACTGTCACCATTTGGGTCGCTATCCCAATCAGTATATGCGTCGCAAAGCGTCGTTATTTTTATCACTTTCTATGTCGCTATTAGTGACGAATTTATAGAGATGCCTATACTAACATTTTTAGCAACAACGGGGATAATTTTTTATGAATACTTGTGTCACTTTAAACGTTGGTATGTTGCTTATATCTTATAGTGTGCAGTATGACTATATATATCTATTTGGATAATGTCTTGGCATTGACAATAGTTAGTATTGGTGATATCTAGTTCAAGTTGCATCTTTACTCTTCATGTATTAGCTCTCATGAAGAGTCTTATCTCTGCTTACACTTTGGATGATGTAGGTTATACAAAATCTTTCGATGATTCATCATGGAAGATTACCCATGGAAATCTTATCATTGCATGTGGTGCTATGTCTAATACTCTCTACCCCTTGCTTATATCTAGGTTAGTTGACCATATTTTGGCAATGGATGCACTTCCACATGTATATTTGTGGCATCGTTGCCTTGAACAGATGTCCCTAAAAGGAATGAAAATGCTTACTCGTTTGCAGTATCTTCCACCCCTTGACTATAAATGTCTTGAGTCTTGTGATCATTGTTTTTATTGCAGGTAGATACACATGCAAAAAAAGACTAGTATGACATGCATGGGTGAGCCTTTGGCTCTTGTTCATTTGGATGTATGTGGTTCCATGCCATACAAGTCATTAGGTGACATGAAGAATTTTGTTACTTTCATTGATGACTCTACACATAAGGTCTATCTATATCCTATTAAGCAAAAATCAGAAGTCTTGGTCATTTTAGCATTGGCTTACTTTGGTTGAGAATTAGTTTGGGTCTAGATTGAAATGCTTAAGGTTAGATAATGGGGATGAGTATGTCTTTAAAGTATTTGAGTAGTTTTGTGATAAGAGAGGTGTTAAGCGTTAGTTGTTGATTGCCCCATACACCCCACCCTAGAGTGGTATGGTTGAGCATATTTTAATAGGACAAATCAGGAGTGAGTTCACAATATGCTTAGTGAAGCAGGCTTACCACAACATTTTTGGACTGAGGCAATTACTAGTACTATACACTTGATGAATCGGTCCCCATGTACTACTCTTGATTATCAAGTTATAGAGGAGATATGGTCTAGAAAACCTCCCTTATATGCTCATTTGCATGTCTTTGGTTGTGAGGCTTTCAGCTATGTATCCAAGGACAAGTGCAATACATTAGATCCTAAGTTTAGAAAATGCATCTTTCTTGGTTATGGGGATGCAGGTGAGATGGGCTATCACCTATGGGATCCACAGGCTCGAAAGGTTATCTACAGCTATGCTATTGTTTTCCATGAGAAGAAAATGCATAAGTAGCTAGAGCCGATCATTAAGGTACGCAGAGTGATATTTCAAGAGGAGCCTCATGCTGCTGTAGAGCTAGCTAGATAGCATGCATCAATAGCTGATCCCCTCATGGCCTAGGTCCCTGATGCTCCACACAATGTACATGCCCCACATCCAAACCCTGTCTACTAGAGATAAACGACAATCTATGTGGTTCAAGCCTTTTATGGATTATGCTATGGTGACAAATGCTGGTAAGCCTCTTACTTATGATGAGGCTATGCATAGATGTAATAGTTACTCTTGGGAGAGAGCCATGCAATCAGAGTATGACTCACTGCAGGAAAATCATACTTGAGATTTGGTTCCTTTGCCTAGTGGCAAGCATGCTTTGCCATGCAAGTGGGTGTACAAGTTGAAATGTTCCCCTGGATGTCCAAGCTAGGATACAAGGCTAGATTGGTTGCTAAGGGCTTCAAGCATGAAAATGGTGTCAATTTTGATGAAATATTTTCTCTTCTTGTAAAGATGAATACATTGCGCTTAGTACTAGCTTTGGTTTGCTCAGCTTGACTTAGATCTTTCTCAGATGGATGTTTAGATGGCTTTTCTTCATGGGGACTTACATGACGAGATTTACATGTAGCAGCCTAAGGGCTTTGCAGAACCTAGCAAGGAACACCTAGTGTGTAGATTGCAAAAGAGTCTTTATGGTCTTAAGCAGGCACCTAGGGAATGGTATCACAAGTTTGATGCCTTTATGCTTTCATAGGGATATTCTTGTAGTCATATGGATCCATGTTTATATACGAAGAAGACTTGTGATAATAGCCTTATGATTTTGATCCTCTATGTGGATGATGTGTTGATTGTTGGGAGTGCTCATGATGAGTTGGATGCCTTGAAAGGTCAGCTTAAGAAAAGCTTTGAGATGATGGACATGGAACAGGCCTCACATATTCTTGGGATGCGCATTATGTGCGATCGCTCTAAGGGGCTCGTCTACTTGTCATAGAAGGAGTACACCCAAAAGGTCCTTGAGTGGTTTCATCTATAGGATGTTAAGCCTATTGGTTGTCCTTTACCTTCTCACATGAATATTAGTCAAGCTGATTGTTCGCAATTTAATAAGCATAAGGCCGAGATGTCCAAGATCCCTTATGTATCTATGATAGGCACTTTGCCCTAACATAGCATTTGTAGTGGAAGTGGTGGCATGCTATATGGCCACACCTAGCAAATGAAATTGGGATATTGTTAAGGGTATTATGAGGTACCTAAAGGGCATAGCATCTATGTACATATGTTATGGTGGCCAAGATACAAGAGATGTGAGGTACACTAATTCCGATTACGTAGGGCATATAGACAGTAGTAAGTCCACCTCTGGCTATATTTTCACTTTTGTTGTTGGTGATGTTTCTTGGATGTCCAAGGTGCAAAAATGCACAGCTCTATCTACTATAGAGGTAGAGTATGTTGTAGCCATTTTTGAGGCTTGCAAGGAGGCTTTGTGGCTAGGTGACCTTGGCATTACTACTGATGTGGTCCCTACACTATATTTGGATTGTATGAGTGCTATTCAGTCGGCTAAGAATCTGGTTTTCCATGCAAAGATGAAGCATATTGAGGTGCATTACTACTTTATTGAGCTTATCAATATCTTAATTGACTAAAATCCTACAAAGCTACTCATTAAAAGTCTCTTAGCAGAGCGCTTTGCCTTCCTTAAGAAGTTGATGGGCATTGGAGATGATGTCTTCCCTCATCCTATTGTACTACATTTGTAATTTACCATTTTTCTTGTTCTCTCCTCACTAGGGATACATTCGCCTTTAAGTGGGAGGTTGTTCGGGGTAAAAGCATCTGTGCCTAGTCGCCCCTGTATTAGTTACATTGATAGTACCCGCATATCCACACACCTATACATTACAGGTGGCGGACGTCCATCACTGTCACTTCATTCTTTATTCTTTCAGTGACATTTGAATAAAGGAAAGGCCATCCACATGTTGTGGCTGTTGGAGCTCCCACATTGTATGTGTGTGTCTCTCTCTCTCTTGCTCTTGCTCCTTTCACCATAACTCTTGCTTCTGCTCTGTGCTTCCACTTCAGGGCTCACTCTCTTCAAGAGAATAATCGCATTTGTTTGAGAAACAACTTCTTCTCTTAGAGTTTTGTATATAAGGCACTTATCTACAAAAACAACACAATTAAATTTTAACCTTATAAACTTAACCGAAGGATTTACTCAACTAAAATCATGTTCATCCTTTAGGCAATGATTAACATGAGAAGGATCAAAATAGTTTCATGCTCCTTTCAAAACATCATGTTGCTCTAGGGGACTTCTTCTTTGTGTTTAAACATTGTGCTTTGATATTTCACCCATAATATACATTCTTTTTTCTTCAAGTAGTTTGATATCATATGTGAGGTAGCACTTCGAATAAGGTTATAGAAGGCGACCTTCAAGCATTACTCAAATACCTCTTCACATGCTGCATCGTCCAAACCCCATAGGATGCAATAACTTTGCCAATCAAGTGGTCTTTGAATTTATTGCATAACAAAGCATTGAGCCTCAACCAAATGGATCAAGTCTAAGGATTCTCAAACTCCTATCTATGAAGACCACTTGGCACCATCTCAAGAATGAGGATAATCATCATTGCCCTTGGTTAAAGGAGAGTGTGAAAGGAGGGGGAGTGCGTCAACCCCTTTGTTGTACTCCATTGACCTACTTTTCATCCACACATCTTGCAAGCTCCAGTTATCTAAATAATCTATGCTATCATATTGTTTTGACATAAACAAATAAATTTATTAATTAAACTACTAGATAAAATGCCACTACAAAATACTTAGGACAACACATTAATAAATAAATAATGCACAAACATTCTTTCACTAGTAATTTAAAAAAAATTAAAACATATTCTCAAAATTTATTTCCCAATTGGTAGCTTAGTCCAGTTCACTAGATCGAATCTTATTTCCAAGAATAATATAGGATTCAGCTTTTCAATCCCACTAACTATGTACATCCTAAGAGATTCCACACCTCATACTAAATAGTTGGTGAGGCATCAAAATAGTTGGTTGTCCTTATTAGACCCAACACTTGACCATTCCACTCTTCAGAGAAATGCTGCATGTTAGCGTGGACTCTAGCTCATGCCCACAATACTAGGCAACTTTTATTGTTAACACCACACAACTAGTAGCTTGTTTCACCCCACAATTGACCATGGCATGCCCCATTGATGACCATCATTCCCCAAGGTGGACTAACACCTTGGGTATCCTCTACCCTTACTAAATTGCTCCTCAAATTTGAGCATAGGGGAAGATTTTAGTAGGGAAGAGGAAAACAATTTCACATGCATGTAAGCATGCTATATAGTGAAGCAAAATGCACTACCTTTACTTCATGAAATCATCCGTTCTCCAAACAATATCTAACTTTATTTAATTCAACAAGTATCACACAAAAACCATTCCTAATTTGGGCCTTGATTTGAGGTGTCCATGTGTAAGTCTTTGAAGTACTCTAGCACATATATCTAATGGTTCATCAAAACCTAAAATCACATTTGATCCTCCATAATACTAAAATTTTAAAACTAACTAGGAAAGAGTATAAATTCCTAAAAGTGATAGCTTAAGGTGTTGTGAAAATGCGGGCAAAGATGGCTAGATTGATGCTATGCACTTGGAGTTAGGAGTGCAAACATTGGTTATAAATTACAATATGTGCAATGCATAGGAGCCAAACTTTTTAAAGGCTTAAAACCACTTCTATGCAGTTAGCATAGGCATCCTAGCAAAAATGCTTAGTGATCTATGGCATTCGATCACTACACTTGATTGTGGTCACTTCTAGGAACAAAAGTGTAAGGAGAGGCCCCTCTCCATTTAAATTCAACACTTCATTCCTCATGGACAAGTAGTTTGTAGAGCAAATGAAGTCTACTTGGCATGCAAATGCTAAAACTTATTGAGAACTAGTGAAAAGGTGGGAGCTTGGTGTCTAAGCCATCAACAACCTCTACAAGAATCATGGAAGAAGTCAAGCTATTGTAAATATAGCATGCCTCAATGCAATAGTTAAGTTTAGAGACATGTTTTTGATTGCATTGCTTTTCATTTTGGTGATTTTTATATTCATCACCTCTTGTAATATGTTGATGGCTACATTCAAATATGGCAAGCTAATAGGATCTTAGCAATTAAGATATGATTGAGGGTGCATGATACCATTCTTGGCTAGTAATCGCATCACCATTTCTTTAGATCCTTGAGGAACATGCACATAAGAGATACCATCATAGCCATTGAAGATGAAGAAGGCAAGTTAATGAGGGAAGAAGAAAAAATGCCACAGCCTGTCTTGGATCTCTCAGAAATAGTCGATTTGATTCTGAAGTGAACATAGGCCCATGACGTTCCAATTGAGAATGGCGAGTCTCATGGGAACAACCCTATGTGAACCTCTTTTTTAAAAAATAAATTAAGGAAACATCAAGGCCCTCTCTATAGTATCATTCTTATTGATTTGGATCCAAATCGTTGAGTGGTACATACAGCTTGGTGAACCAATGGAACTTCCTCATCAGATTCTTGAGCATAGTTTTGGATGATTCATCTTGCTTGCATCTAAAATTAGGTTGGGAACTTCTCTTATCAAATTGTTGGTTTGTAGGGGCTTCATTTTCTTTATTGTACAATTCTATTATCCCATCCTTTAATATTCCTAGCTTTATCCTTCCCTCTACCTACTTGCCATTCTATGTTATTCTTTTTTAGGGCCCTTCTATGCCCATGAATCCTCCTTACTGAAGGAGTCACCATTGTTCTTTTGTGTCTCCATAGCCAATGAGCCCTTCTCAAAATTGGGGGAGGATTTGGATATTGACAAAGAGGATCAGTGGGTAGTTTTTGTGAACATTGTGTAGCATTGTGTTACTCTACAAGGGAGTTGGTTAACTAAGAAGGAGAAGGAAGAGATCAAATGGGCTAAGGAGGTATTGAGCTACATGGCACAACAGGCTAGAAGAATGGTGATTGGTCCCCACTATATTTCACGAGGATTTATTAGAAGCCTTAAAGCAAAAAGAGCAAGGGAGAGCCTAAATTTTCTTAAAAAAGATAATGGTGAATGGGAAACAAATCAAAGTGTCATCATCAAAGAATGTTGAGATAATTTTGGAACTACCTATGGGAGGAAAGAATATCCAAAGGACATGGTTCTAGAATTACTACTAGAGCCAGTCAAAAGGGTCATAAAACTGATGCTAATAATGTTCTTTTAATCAGGAATTTACATGCCAAGAAATTGAGTAAGCTCTCAAAGCATGGGAACAAATAAGTTGCCTAGCTACAATGGTATTATTATTGAAATGGTGTAGCTTTTCTGGGATGATCTAAAGGGTCAAATCATGGCTATGACAAATGTCTACTAAGAAGGCATAAGATTCTAGATTCATGGAGCAAATGTGAGATCATCTTAATACCCAAGAAAACTCAGTGCATGGAACTTAGGCATTAGAGACCTTTATCCATGATGGGGATTGTCTATAAATTGTTGACAAAAGCAATAGCATCTAGATTGGTTGGAATATTGCAAACACATATAAACAACATGCAATATGGCTTTCATTAAGGGAAGGATGCTCACATACAATGTTTTAAATGTAATGATGGCTATTGAATAGGCAAGAGGCACAAGACAAGAATGTATTTGCTATAATTGGATGTTGAGAAAGCGTTCGGCAAAGTCAACTGAAGCTATATTCAATGTACCATGGAGAAAATGGGATTTCATAGAAAAATTGATAAGCTACTTATCTTTCTAGCAAGGGATGCTAAAGCCTATATTTCTATGAATGGAATGTTGCTTGAAACCTATTCAATTAAGAGGAGTGTTAAGCAAGGGTGTCCACTTATCCCCTCACTATTTGCCATCACAACCCATCCTCTATTTTGTCTCCTAGAAACAAGGGCTAAAAATGGCAAATTGGAGGGAATTGGATACTCGGGGTGAAATGTCCCCCAAGCATCCAACCTGCCCACGAGAGATGACACATGCTATATCCACAAATAAAAGGGACTAGACATCAAACTCATCTTTGAGCCAAAGAGCCAAACAAGCTCAACCTTGAGCCTAGGCACTAGTAGCACTACTAGTCACAGCCACATCCCAAGGGTTGGCATCCCATACCACTAGCCCACACCATCCCATTGTGTGGTTGCATTGGTCAATGGGCCAAGAGTCCAAGAGTGGTGATCACACAATGAATGTGCACTATAGGGGCTCCAGTCCTATAAATAGGACTCAATTGCCCTAACCTCGAATTACCCTTAGTGCATTCCCACTAAGTCACTTTATGCCCATTGTGACCAATGCTACTAGTGCCCATCCAGACGTGCAGGGATGTAACACTTCCCCACTTATGAATGATTGTTGTCCTCTACAATATCCTCAAGGACAAAGTGAGGAAAATGACTCTTCAACAAATGTACCAATTCTTAAGTAGCCTTGACTAAATACTTAGGATTAACATCATTTTGTCGTAAGGTCAAGAACCAATTTGGGTTCAAGTGGAGTATATCAAGTAGTATCCTTGAGTAGCAAGACTTCCTCAATTGGAACAATGAGTTCACCTTGTCCCAATTATTCTTTTAAATGACTCATGTGGAACACAAGGTGAACTCAGATTTTTGAAGGTAAATCTAGCTCATAGGATACGCTACTTATCTTCTTGGTAGTCTAGAAAGGACTAGAATGCCTCAAAGACAATTTCTAGTACTTCTTGGTAAGCATTGAATCAAAGTCCTTTGGGACTTCAAGGTAAATCCACATGCCCTTATGGAGTGCTTAAGGAGTATGATGTTGGTTAGCATAAAATGTAGCATGATCCTAGGCCATTTTAATGCTTTCCCTAGCAATTGCAACATCTCCTGCATATTGTAGCAAAAGTCAACTATTATGGATTGCATTTTCAACCCCATGAGCTCAGTGACAATAAACGGTTTCAACTCATAACCATACATAAGCATAAACGGGCTATAAATAGTGGAAAAATGCTTGGTAGTGTTATAAGCAAACTCAATTTGAGGAAGATAACACTCTGTATCAGATTGCCTATGGGACACATATGCATGCAACATATCATCTATGGTTTGATTTGTAATTGGTGTCAAGATGTTCCAATGATGAAAGTGGTAATTGAGTTTCTAATTTTTGAAAAACAAGTTGGCGAAAATGGTCAATGAACTTAGGATTTCGGTCATTGACTATTTTGTCAATATGCACCCTGTCAAAGCGGGATGGACTAGGGTAAGGGGGGCCAACTGTAGATACTTAAGAAAAAAGATGTATTTTTTGGGGGGGGGGGGGGGGATTCACATTTTGCAGTTTTTTTGAGATTTGAATCCATGAGCATGTAGGAGATATCAAGAGGAATTGAATGAACCAATATTGAATTTTTTATTTTCATAATATTTTATGTAATTTAACAAATATAATTTTGGGAGAGAAGGATACACTTGAGAGCCAATAATGCAACACTTTTTGGCAAATCAATGAATGACACCTAAGCAAGATTCTCAACATATTCATTTTTTTGGTAATATCACTAGCCCCAAGGTGTTTACTTTTTTGTACCCCTTTCTCCCTTACCCTAGCAACTACCTCATCATCTTGTCTTGATGGGACAATTTTATCACCCTGCCACCCTCCCTCTCCCTCTCTCTCTCTCTCTCTCTCTCTCTCTCTCTCTCTCTCTCTCTCTCTCTCTCTCTCTCTCTCTCTCTCTCTCTCTCTCTCTCTCTCTCTCTCTCTCTCTCTACAAAAAGAAATCGTCTCTCTCTTCATCTTCTTCCCTCATGATTAATAGATCGTTTAACAATCTTTGTCTACAACTTTCCACCCAACTAACCCAAAAAAGACAAAAGCACTTTCAACTCTATCAATCTTTCTCTCTCCCTGATTGATTTAGAGTGCTTCTCCCTCTAGAATGAAGGTAACATTGACAATAAAATTTATTTTAGAATCAATGTTAACATTAAAACTAATTGTAGTATTAATATAAAAATTAAATGTTGAAATGAAAATATAGTTTAATGTGACATTAATATTAAACTTATTGGTAACATTAACGTTAAATATTAAATCAACGAAAATCACTCAACGAAAATTCAAATGCTTATACAGGCTACAAGTATTCAGCTTTCAATGATGGTCTACCATAGCCTTGGACTGGCAACTCCATGGACTCCTATCATCAAAACCATTGAAAATCCTTATGCACAAGTATCACATCAACATAGAACCCAAGCATGAGTACCGAATAAGAAACATACCTTGTCATTGTACCTACCACTTGTAACACATGCCTCTCATGCACCCCCTCACCCCCTTCCATTGGTAGTGTCCTATGTCACCCTTAATGAGGTAAAGGCATACCTGTTAAGCAGGGACTATCACAATTTCATGAGCAAAATGGTTTTACGCACATCCTTGAATCTCGTGTCCGATTGCAAGTTGACGCATTGACACCAATTATATGTTCCCCGAGGATCCAACTTGCATACAAGACACAATGCAAACCATATCTACAAATAAAAGGGACTAGCACCTCCTAGCCATATGGATAGACAGGCTCACCCTCAAGCTTGGGATCTAGTAGCACTTTGAGTCAAGACCACATCCCAAGGGTTGGCATTCCATACCTCTAGCCCCCACCATCTTGATCTATGGATGTGTTGACCAATGGGGGCAAAGAGTCCAAGAGTGGTAATCACACAATGAATATGCACAATAAGGCCTTGAGTCTTTCAAATATGCCCTTAGTGCATTCACACTAAATCACTTCATGACCATTGTGACCAATGCTACTAACGCTCATCTAGGTGTTCAGGGATGCAACACAAGGAAGCAAGTGCTTGGCCAGGGCTTTGCTGATGGCCTAATGATGATGTTAAAAACAATTTAAAAGATACATTTATGTTATTGAAAGGCTACTTAATTAGTCTTGTTAAGAATTGAGTGATTTGCCAATCTAGTATTTGTGACTAATTTTCATATGGCCCCTTGTTGACTAGATGGTTAGTTAAAAAGGTAACTCTTCCATAGTTGCTTGAAGATGGGTCTCCTCATTAAAAGATGTTTGAAAGGTGACTCTTTTCTCAAAGTCACAATTTTTCACAAGAGAGTTGATGATAGGAACCCTCCACCGCCATGTCAGTTGACTCATTGGTCATCAGTACCTTTGCTTTGGTACCTACATGCGAGGCAATGGAAAAACGTGAGTGTCTCAATTATCGAGAGGATTATTTGCGAACAAAGGATTTCTCACCTAGACACTCAATCACCCTTAGACTCTCTCCTACTACTATTCTCATTGACACACATGCACCGATTGACAATATCTCACATAATGGACTAGTGTTAACTTCCAAAGCGACAAAGCGAAGGTTGATGTTGCTAACAAGGTGTGATAAGCATTGGGGTTGTGGGTAGAAAACTATTTAAAAGATTCATTTATGTTAGTGAAAGGCTACTTAATTAGTCTACCATTTGAGACTTATTGTTATATAGTCTCTTATTGACTACATGATTAGTTACAAAGGTAATTTTTCCATAGTTGCTTCAAAATGGGTTTTCTCACTAGAAGATGTTTGAAAGGTGACTCCTTTCCCAAAGTTATAATATTTCACGTGAGAGTTTATGATAGGAACCCTCTACCACCATATCAACCGAGACATTGGTCCTCCATACCTTTGCTTTGGTACCTACATCCTAGCATTGCTCCTACCAGGCTCTCTTGGCCTACATATAAGGCAAGGAAAAGACATGAGTCTCTTAACTATCCGAAGGATTCTTTGTGAGCAAATAATTTCTCACCTAGACCCTCAATCACCCTTAGACTCTCTCCTACTACTATTCTCAGTGATGCACACACCCATTAACAATATCTAACATAATGGCCTAGAGTTAACTTCCAAAGTAACAAAGTGAAGGTTGATGTTGCTAACAAGGTGTGATAAGCATAGGGGTCGTGGGTAGAAATTAATTTAAAATATACATTTATGGTAGTGAAAGGCTACTTAATTAGTCTTGTTAAGAATTGAGTGATTGGCCAATCTAGCATTTGTGACTTATTCTTATATTGTCTCTTGTTAACTACATGGTTGATTAAAAATGTGACTCTTCCATAGTTCCTTAAAGACATGGGTTTCCTCATTAAAAGATGTTCGAATGGTGACTCTTTCTTAACAGTTACAATTTTTCACATGAGAGTTGATGATAGGAACCCTCTTCCACCATATCACTCATTGGTCCTTGATACCTTTGCTTTGGTACCTACATCCTAGCATTGCTCCTACCAGACACTCTTGCCCTACATGCAAGGCAAGGAAAAGACATGAGTGTCTCAATTATCCAGAGGATTCTTTGCGAACAAACAATTTCCCACCTAGATCCTCAATCACCCTTAGACTCTTTCCCAGTATGATTCTTATTAGTGACACACACCGGTTGACAATATCTCACTTAATGGCCTAGTGTTAACTTCCAAAGCAACAAAGGAAACATTGATGTTGCTAACAAGCTGTGATAAGCATTGGGGTCGCGGATAGAAAACAATTTAAAAGATACATTTATGGTAGTGAAAGGCTACTTAATTAGTCTTGTTAAGAATTGAGTGATTGACCAATCTAGCATTTGTGACTAATTGTTATATGGCCTCTTGTTGACTAGATGGTTAGTTAAAAATCAACTCTTCCATAGTTGCTTAAAGATGGGTTTCCTTATTAAAAGATGTTCGAAAGGTGACTCTTTTTTCAAAGTTAGATAATAGGAACCCTCTACCACCATATCAACCGACTCATTGGTCCTCTGTACCTTTGCTTTGGTACCTACATCCTAGCATTGCTCCTACCAGACTCTCTTGCCCTACATGCAAGGCAAGGAAAAGACATGAGTGTCTCAATTATCCAGAGGATTCTTTGCGAACAAACAATTTCTCACCTAGATCCTCAATCACCCTTAGACTCTCTCCTACTACTATTCTCACTGACACACACACCGATTGACAATTCTCACATAATGGCCTAGTGTTAACTTCCAAAGCAACAAAGCGAGGGTTGATGTTGCTAACAAGGTGTGATAAGCATTGGGGTTGTGGGTAGAAAACAATTTAAAAGATACATTTATGTTAGTGAAAGGCTACTTAATTAGAATATGTTAAAAAGGTGACTCTTTTTTCAAAGTTACAATTTTTCACAAGAGAGTTGATGATAGAAACCCTTTACCACCATATCACCCGGCTCATAGGTCCTCAATAACTTCGCTTTGGTACCTACATCCTAGCACTGCTCCGAGCAGACTCTCTCCCTCTACATGCAAGGCAAGGAAAAGACATAAGTGTCTCAACAATCCAAAGGATTCTTTGGGAACAAACAATATCTCACCTAGACCCTCAATCACCCTTAAACTCTCTCCTACTACTATTCTCAGTGACGCACACACCCATTGACAATATTTCACATAACGAATGGTCTAATGTTAACTTCCAAAGCAACAAAGCAAAGGGTGATGTTGCTAACAAGGTGTGATAAGCACTAGGGTCGTGGGTAGAAATCAATTTAAAAGATACATATATGTTAGTGAAAGGCTACTTAATTATTCTTGGTAAGAATTGAGTGATTGGCCAATCTAGCATTTGTGACTTATAACAATATGGCCTCTTGTTGACTAGATGGCTAGTTAAAAAGGTAACACTTCCATGGTTGCTTGATGATGGGTTTCCTCATTAAAAGATGTTCGAAAGGTGACTCTTTTCTCAAAGTTACAATATTTCACGTGAGAGTTGATGATAGGAGCCCTCTACCACCAGATCAACCGAGAAATTGGTCCTTGATACCTTTGGTACCTACATCCTAGCATTGCTCCTACCAGACTCTCTTGCCCTACATACAAGGCAAGGAAAAGACATGAGTATCTTAACTATCCAGAGGATTCTTTTGAACAAATAATTTCTCACCTAGACCCTCATTCACCCTTAGACTCTCTCCTACTACTATTCTTGGGGGCACACACACCCATTGACAATATCTCACATAATGGTCTAGTGTTAATTTCCAAAGTAACAGAGCAAAGGTTGAAGTTACTAACAAGGTATGATAAGCATAGGGGTCGTGGGTAGAAAAAAAAATTAAAAATACATTTATGTTAGTGAAAGGCTACTTAATTAGTATTGTTAAGAATTGAGTGATTGGCCAATCTAGCATTTATGACTTATAACAATATGGCCTCTTGTTGACTAGATGGTTAGTTAAAAAGGTAACTCTTCCATTGTTGCTTAAAGATGGGTTTCCTCATTAAAAGTTGTTCGAAAGGTGACTCTTTTCTCAAAGTTACAATATTTCACATGAGAGTTGATGATAGGAACCCTCTACCACCATATCAACCAAGACATTGGTCCTCCATACCTTTGCTCCGGTACCTACATCCTTGCATTGCTCCTACCAGACTCTCTTGCCCTACATACAAGGCAAGGAAAAGATGAGTGTCTTAACTATCCAGAGGATTCTTTGCGAACAAATCATTTCTCACCTAGACTCTCAATCACCCTTAGACTCTCTCCTACTACTATTCTCACTGACACACACCGATTGACAATATCTCACATAATGGCCTAGTGTTAACTTTCAAATCAACAAAGCAAAGGTTGATGTTGCTAACGATGTGTGATAAGCACTGGATCGTGGGTAAGAAACTTTAAAAGATACATTTATCATAGTGAAAGGCTACTTCTTTAGTCTTGGTAAGAATTGAGTGATTGGCCAATCAGCATTTAAGACTTATTGTTATATGGTCTCTTATTGACTACATGATTAGTCAAAAAGGTAACTATTCCATAGTTGCTTAATAATGGGTTTTCTCACTAGAAGATGTTCGAAAGGTGACTCTTTTCTCAAAGTTACAATATTTCACGTGAGAGTTGAGGAACCCTCTACCACCATATCAACCGAGACATTGGTCCTCCATACCTTTGCTCTAGTACCTACATCCTAGCATTGTTCCTACCAAGCTCTCTTGTCCTACATGCAAGGCAAGGAAAAGACATGAGTGTCTCAATTATCCAAAGGATTCATTGCGAACAAACAATTTCTCACCTTGATCCTAGCATTGCTCCTTGGTACCCTTGCTTTGGTACCTACATCCTAGCATTGCTCCTACCAAACTCTCTTGCCCTACATGCAAGGCAAGAAAAAGACATGAGTGTCTCAATTATCCAGAGGATTCATTGCGAACAAACAATTTCTCACCTAGATCCTCAACCACCCTTAGACTCTTTCCTACTATTCTCACTGACGCACACACTGATTGACAATATCTCACATACTGCCCTAGTGTTAACTTCCAAAGCAACAAAGCAAAGGTTGATGTTGCTAACATGGTGTGATAAGCATTGGGGTTGTGTGTAGAAAACAATTTAAAAGATACATTTATGTTAGTGAAAGGCTACTTTATTAGTCTTGTTAAGAATTGAGTGATTGGCCAATCTAGCATTTGTGACCAATTTTGATATGGCCCCTTGTTGACTAGATGGTTAGTTAAAAAGGCAACTCTTGCATAGTTGCTTTAAGATGGGTTTCCTCATTAAAAGATGTTTGAAAGGCGACCCTTTTCTCAATGTCACAAATTTTCACATGAGACTTGATGATAGAAACCCTCCTTGCTAGTGCTCTATTGGCTAAGCAAGGCTTGTTTATCCTTTGTGCTGCAATTGCAACATCTTGAGCATGTAACATTAATCAAAGTTCTTTTATACTAGAACATTCAACAAGACCTACAAAGATTATCAATTTTCCTTGTGATAAGGCTTTTGGCCACAAAACAAGTGTAGGCTCATTTGAGTTTTAAGTGAAGATATAGTAACAATGCTACAATTCCTAAGTGCATTTATTTGCTAGTCTCTATGGCTAGACAACAATGATGCAACATTTCATAGTGCTTTTATTTGCAAGTTATTTTGTGTACATGCTCTTTGAGTGACTTTGTGATTTCTGTATTGAAGGTCAACATTATCTGAAAACATATTACTCAATGTAAAGCTGGTTTTAAATGGTGAAAAGTCAGTACAGTTCAAATGTTACCTATTTTGCATCACTGATGCACCACTATCCAAAAGTACTTTTCAATCCCCCATGTTTACAAACCACGATCGAGTTTTCTCTCAAAATGTCCAGCTGATGCTTTATAGGAGATTGAAAGATGTGATCTCCAAAACCAAAAGAGATAACTCAACTTGAATCTAAAGGTGCAAAAAATTTTGCTCCTTTCAATACACTAGCAGGTCATACTAATAACAATTAAAATTGCCTTGCCTGTGTATAAATAACAAAAATAATTTGACCACTTATGAGAACATTAAGCTGTACTAGAATAATGTGTGCAATGACATCAATGGAAAGATAGACAGGTGCATGGGTTGGGTGGATAGCCAAACTTGTACCATGGCAAACCTTCCCACAAACATAAAGTAGGGGTGAGAAGTAAAGTCAAACTTGTACTGAAGAAACGTCCATTCCCACAAGCAAAACATGTTATTGCTGCATGCAAACTAGGTTTTGCAGACATAAATGGTGGATAGCCACACTTGCACCAAGGCAAACCTTCCCACAAACGGAAAGTAGGGGTGAGAATCATCAAATCAAACTTGTACTGAAGCAACGTCCATTCCCACAAGCAAAACATGCTATTGCTGCATGCAAACTAAGTTTCACAGACATAAATATCTGTAGCACGACCTATGATTGTCTATTCTCATCTAAAGCTAGCAACTCCCACTCCCTTGAAAAGCAGCCTAGCCTCAACAAGCTATATTCATGACATTAGATCAGCACCCTCTATATCCAAAACAAAGCCCCTGTGATTCACACAGGTTTTTTCTGGAGTGTTTATATGGGTGGGTTTTGGAGGGGGGTATTTTGTTTTGGGGGTGGGGGGGGGTGGGTGGTGTGGTGGTTGTTGCGCAACAGCAGATTAAGTGATGGCTTGCTTCACACTTATTTAGACCCAATATACTCACTGAGTTTATCCAGAAATTGTGATATTATTGGCACCTTCTAACCAAATGCTACAAACAACCAAGATTAATTTCTCAAGTGAGCAGGTAAATCTGCCACAGTACTTACAAAGCCAAAAAGCCGCACTACCTGAACCCAATGAATGGTACAAATTTAAGTAGGGGCACACAGAGAATGCCCTTAGATGCAGGTGCTGCTCTTCCATATTTCTCTCAAAGCACCTGATAATTCTTGCACTGACATACTGTAGTTATGGTTCAAGCATTTGCAATGATATCATGGATTGCATCACTAACATACTGATCATCTGATCTGACAGCAACCTTCATGGCTACTTGTCTCTGTGAATCAATTCCAAAAGATAGTCTGACTAATACATTTATGTCACCAATAAATTTACCAGCCAGAAGGCAGGTATGTGAGCGAGCATTGCTAGGGACAACTTCAGTACCCTGCACAACACAATTTTCCATAAGTCATGCTACCTCAGGCATTCCTGTGTTATCGTCAAAATTTTTTATATTAGTGAAAACGCAAGCATTACCTCACAAGGTTGCAGACCAAGGATATCGATCACAGCTTGCACTGCTTCACTTAAACTCTCCCGTACTCCAAGACCATACTCATCAACTCGCTCGAAATCCGAACCAAGTCCTTCCCAGGAATTTTTGAAGTTTGGCGCACCTTTTTTCAAGAAGTAGTCTGCTGGAGTAACCTGAGGCCACAACATCACACAAGTTCCTTCTGAGCATGCATGAGCAAACAGAAGGCTCAAAACACTTAGATTTTCAAGCACAAAGTTCGTTACCTCAAGCTCTTCTAGCTGGTACTCATCTTCAACACTCTCCTCTTCAACCTCGCCTGTGTCTTTATCTACCTGTTGATGCACTTGCAAGTTATATGGAGGTCAAATTTTTGGTGCGAGCATCTTAAAAGGATGTAAATATGTTTTATAAGCATGCTAGCTATGATAAGTTACTTGTCAGTAACCCTTATAGAGATATGAGACATTAGAATATACCCGATGCTGAGATCATGTCCTGATTTTCTGGTGGGTGAAACACATTATGAGGTGTTAGGATTACATTCTTTATCTAAACAGTGTGCTGATCAAGGAAAGGGAAAAACTATGGCAACTGCAACGTATCAAAGCCTTGTTTGGTAATTCACCAGTATTTGCTTTGTTTTCTATGAGCTTAGCATAGTACTTTTATGCACCCATAATTTTTGGCATCGTTTTGCATACAACTATTTAAAAAAAATTCAAATCGATCTCTCTCTAACAATTTAAGTATTTTCTGTACTCATGGATAGCACAAGCACTTGTAATGTAGTAAGGCCTATCTCAACCACATGTTTATAAATTACTGTAACAGAGTCACACAATCAAATTCATTGATCTGCATACAAATCATAAGTCCATCATATTACATATTAACATCATGCCCTTAAAATGTCTTGAGATTGATTTGGGAAACTAAATCTTCAACAAAGATGATGTCATAGAACAATTGGTTGACTAGCAATAAAAGGTGGAACACAAAGGGGTTAAATAAATTATCTTGACTAGACTGTCCAGATTCTTGTTCTGACTCAGAAATCAAACTCCGTCAACCTACTTGTAACTAGACCTTTCTGCAGGGCAGCTTGATACTGATAAAGTTTGACTGGGAAAAGATAACTGACCAATTCACAGTTCTAATGTTAAAAACGGATAATTAAAGTGCAAATGCATTGCATCAGGAACAGCCACATGCAAATAGATTAGTTCAAAGTGTAGTCAAATAATTGAAGGGGCTTATTTCTTATTGTTTTGGGGATAATACAAGCCATCAGAATCCAAGAGGTCAGCCAGAGAGTACATATGACAAGCCTCAACATTAATGAAATGTAAATAAACCCTTAATTTTCTGCACCCATCACATGCAAGCACATACAAACATGCACACACATGTCACACACATACATTGCATGGTCCCTGTGCCCAAAAATGTACTAGCTAAGGTACAAACAGATCACTAAAGGAAGCACAGAAGCTCATACAGCAAACAAACCTCAGCTCACCATAAACAGTCCCCAAGAGGTGTTGTATGAAGCAAGACTGGAAAGCAACTATCAAAGGAAACCTTCATACCTTGACAATCTCAGAACTTCACAGTGCAAAAAGACATTTACCTCCTTAACAAAAAATCTCATCGTATTTGCAAACTTTCCGATTGAAAAGACTCGTTCAGGTTTTTCAAATGCAATGAAAGCCTGGCCAGGTGAATTATATGGCAGGGATAGGAGTGGCTTAGAGACAACTTCATGGAAATCTTCTCCCTCCAGTATGTCCACAATTATGCTAACCTGTTCACCAAAAGCATGAAGAGTAAAGATAAGCCTGCATGAAGTCTCGCCTAACATGCAGATTAAACATTGATAGGATGAACATATTGCCAGGCTACTATCTACACTAGGGCCAGGCCAGGTCAAAACTTTACCTTCTCAAGCAGTTGCTCAGGGATAGTATTTGTGCAATTGTACTGGAAGACAACATGACCAGGATAGATATGTTTAACTACATTCACTTCATATTCTGTCTCTTCTGTAAGTTCCACTGGAGATGATGACTGCACCACAAATTGATATATGATATGAATGTAATTTCATTATGCTGATCGAAGCTTGATGTATGATGCAAAGGAATGTGGTTTCAACCTTAAAGAGCTTTCCAAAAGCAGAAAATTCTGGAATAGAGCTCAACATCTTTTCATAAGCATCAACAGCACCAGCACCCGCAACTGAACCGCCATTGACTATGACTGGCTGAGTAGCATCTTTGGCAGGTTTTTTGGGACCAGGTGCCTTCTTTTCAGGATACGGCTGAACCTTGGTATCCTTTGAAACTGATGAAATATCAAAAGGTCTTTCACCAGCCTCCTGTTTCAAAAGTTCAGCATTACAATCTTCAAAAATGTTTTATGGAAAGATGTGACTGTGAGCGTGGCAGGACAAATGACTTAAAAGAACATAACAGAAGGCAGGCCACTGGTTGCTTGACATACATAGGCTTGCAAGCTTGCCTCCAAATTTGATAAAGGTACATCCAAAGATCCAAATACATAACTTTCTGGTTGAGCACCTGCTTCTGCAGGGCCCCCTCCAAGAACACTTAGATAAAGTGTGGCCCTGTCTCGCACCTGGGTCATAGACAAAAGTCAAAGTTTGAGGTCTGTACTCTCTGCTAACAGTTATTACTGTACTTTCCCAGAAAGAATGTCACCAAAATGCACAAAGCAATGGCAGTATACAAAAAATAATGGCATGGGACTCAATAGGTTGATTATTATTGCACTTCTCTGTTAATATCACCACAACAGAAATAAACAATAGAATGATGATACTTACAAGCACTGTTTCTCTGTTTCTATCAATTATAGAAAGAGAGATTAAATTTAACAATGCACAGCATAAAATGTAGGCTATAGCAATATCTTGGTCTTTACAACATTGGTCTATTGATTGCAATAAGAGATTATATGGCAAACAGGTTACAACCAAGATTAATGAGGCATAGCTATAAGACTGTGAGTGACACAACAAATCATCAGGAAGTATCCTTTATTCTCACGTTTATAATATCGAAGTCTAAGACTAAGGTAATGCAAATACCATACCTCATCGTCATTGTCATAGAGACACCGCCTGAGAAGCACCAATATTCGAGGCTGCCAAAATATAATACATACATCCTCCTGAATATAGAAAGCACCATTAAAATGTCACTCCATGCTAGGTGAATCTACATTTACTAACCTTGAGTGACTCAACAAGGGCACCAAACTTGGCAAGAGCACTGACAGCACTTGCTCTAACAGTCGCATTTTCAAGAATAACACGGTTGTGTATGTAGCGGATATATTTACTGGGATCCAAAGTCTTCGGTCCCTCATTTCCAAGGAAATGTAAAATCTGCTCCAGGGAAAGAAATCACTCATTGGAACCAAATCTTTAAACAAACAACACTCCACTACTTAGGCATTGTTGATATCCTAGTTAACACTATCATCTCATCATCACTATTATTATCATCATCACCGCATCCTCCATGTCACATTGCCATTTACAGTGCCATCATTTCCTGATTATCACAATTACTGCTACTACCACCACCCAATTCCTATCAACTACCCTACAACTACCATTACCCACAGTGCTACCCCTACCACTGCTACTAACCTTGCTAATCACAATACCACCAACACTACTAATAATACCATAATTACTACAACTGCTGTTGTAAATAGTATTAATCTTATCTATCTCGGAATTTCAAGAGAAAATTAGCAAGCGGACCAGAGTTTACCTGCGTCGACAGGTAGGAAAACTCACAATCTTCAATAAACTCACAAAGATGAGACAAGCCACTATCTTTGGCATCAGGAATTTCCCTAATAAGGATCAGAATTGAATCCACAATAGCTTTTTTGTACTCAAACCCTCCCTCTTCGCGGAGAATGTTGCTTAGGAAGTTCATTCTGGACACCAAAATGAGTCCATATCAGTGAAAGCATCTATCAAATTGTAAAATCCAAGATTTTAAACAAAAGAAGCTTATGTTAAAACAGAGTCACAAAAGCTCCTCAAGCACTGCAAATGGGCCTTAAAACTATAGCAATAATTCTCCAGAATTGTATATTGTACCCCTTAAGATGGAAGGAATTATGTTTATACAGTTAATATTGCATTTCCATGATACGGTCCTTCCATAGAAGCAGACCCGAATGTTAATTATGACAATCTAAGCAATGCTCCAGAGTGAAAGGACTTTGTCGATCTCTGAGGCACAGGAGTGTAAATTCAGGCTGGTTCTCTTTCAAAATTAGTTTAATTTTCAGGCCCAAATGCTGTAAAGAAGTAATATATGACAAGCATACTGGAGTGATCAGTATAGCAGTTCTGGCAACAGTCATGTACAGTTTGAGGGTAGTTTGTGAAAGTCTGAGCAACAACAGTCAGTTGAGGGCTCAAGAGCATCACACATGTAGGTGAAATAGTGTGAGGCATTCAATCTTCAATCCCTCTTCTCTCACTCTCTTGAAGTGGGAAAATCATAGAACCCCAAAGACGAAAGAGGTGGTTTTGAACTCTAAATGTGATGCAGATCATAAAGCTACACAGGAAGAGATACAGTCGTGACAGCAAATAGCCATGCAACACTGGTCATCCACTAGCCACAAACATTGTGTACAATTATGCACAGTGCAGCAATTTGGCCAGGCTACCCAGAATGTAAACAGCAGATAGCAATACCAGCACCAGCCACACAGTCGGGATGTGTGAAGATGTGTCCAGGCAGAAACAGATAAATAAATAAACTTTTGACTTCATCATCGTAGCATTGCAACACTTGTGTGTACATCCATCAGTTTTTTTTTTAATTAATTCCAATACATACACACATACCCACAGAAGGTGTGGAAAGGGAAGCCAAATAAATAAACAAAACCAAATAAATCTTTCAGTTATTGAGTGAGCAGTTACAATACAATTTTTCCAACAAAATACTCCGCAATAGGGGTAAGGAAGCGATCTGGCACCTTATTGGTATTTTTTATTTTATTTTTTATTTTTATTTTTTTTGGGGGGGCGGGGGTGTTCGCCTTACCCCTTGTGGGTATAATTGTACATTGGCATTGCATTGTGGAGAGCCTAGACCTCACAGCTCGTCCTTGGAAGTTGGCATGGATAGGAGGTATCTGCTATGTTGATCATTGATAGATACAGTATCTTGTCAAGTTGTATACTAGTGGATCGGTACATTTGCTCTCATTTGAGTTTGCTCAATGCTCATTCATGTCTTTTGTTTGATTTCTATGCTCATCAGTCTCGTGTTCCAACTTTTGCTTTTGTGTCGGTCATCCCAACAAACATCAAGTGGTAATCTAGTTCATATGCAAGTAAACCTATTTGATGTAAGATATCGTTGAGCTTCTCAAAAAGGGAGCATGAGGAAAAAATAAAAGTGTTTTGCCTAATGTGGGTTTCTTTCATTCACAAAAAGCCGTTTTGTTTTTTCCCAACTCAAGTTTTATGCCAAAAAGTTAAAAACACTTGGTGTTATTTAAAAAACCATGTTGTTTTCTTCCATATCTATAAGTGGTACCTTTTACTAAATCTACATTCCACCAAGTCTATCATGCAATCAATGATCCCTATTGTTACATCCTTGGACACCCAGATGGGCATTCGAAGCATTGGTCACAATGATTATGAAGTGACTTAGTAGGAATGCACTAAGGACACTTTGGGGCTAGGATAGGTGAGTCCTATTTTTACGACTCAAGGCCCTATTGTGCAAACACATTGTATGGTCACCACTCTTGGACTCTTGGATCATTGGCCAACACCTCCACACTAGGATGGTGTGGGTTGGTGGTGTCACGAGTATGTGAAATTTTATTGCCTTGCTTAGCATTTGATTAGAAGTTAGATGTGCTAATGTGACTTGCACCTGTGAGGTGAGTTAATTATTTCACAATGTGGGACCCAAGACCCCAAGATATCAATTGGTGCCAAAGGCAAAAGTTGTAATAGGTTACGCTAGACACATACTAGGTGATACCCAGCGTCAAATTTGGACCTAGATCAATTTATTGGCCACTAATGTCATTGGTAGCATTAGAGATTAGGCATTTATTATTTAATTAATGCCAATCTATGGGTCAATAATTGTGAGGGATTCTCAGAAAAAAATTTGACCAAGCCAATTTAATTATTGGCTAGTAAAATTAATTTTTTGAGCACTAGAAATTATTAAATTGATTTTCAAAATTAATCTTTTAAAAATTAATTGAATAAGCTAGATAATTGTGGAAAATTGGATTAGACAGCTGCCGATTGACAAAAATTGCCTATGCAAGTGAAAAAACGTTTTTAGGGGCTAGTGAAAGTCTATTACATCCATTGTGAGAGAGAAGAAGGCCATTAGAGAGCAAGGAGATGTTGTTGATGTGATTTGTAGCCACCAAGGATAAGTTCTATAGCATGTAATAGCAATTTAGAGCCAGCAAGTGACAACACCCCAAGGTCCTTCTAGTACAAATGGCATCATACAAGAGGGGGCAGCAGTCTTTTTGGTAGTCCTAAGATATAGGTGACAACTTCCAAAGCTATTAGTATTTCTCGCAATGAAACTCTAAGATTTCTCTCTCCATAGCATTCTCTCTCATCCCCCAACCATCTCTCAAGTTATCTCAGCAAAACCCTACCATTTGAGTCCTTAGAGGTCGAGATATTGTAAAATCTTTGCTATAAACCCTAATTTGCAACAAAAATTAGGGTTTTGATAGCCACCTTGGGATGCATGCTCAGAATTAAGGGCTTAGGACTAGAATTCCAACAGCTGAAATTAAGGAATTTCAAGCAGATTCAAGAGGCGAACTAGCCAATATCAGATTTGGGGCTGAATTTGTCTTTCAAGGAGTAAGGTGCAGGCCAATCCCTAAGCAAACCGAAGGGCAAATTGGTTTGGAGGGTTCCGGGTCAATTTTAACAACAAGAGACACTTGGATTAGCAAAGGAGATCAAAGGATCTCAGTTGTACTCCTTCCATTTGCAATAATAGATAAAGAAATACCGCAAGGGACACCAATTTTGGGGCCAACAAGGTGTCCAATGTACAAGATTAAAGTGGTGAACGGTGAATTTTAAGTTTATGTGGATTCTACACTTGCTATAATTAGTGCTTAATCAAGTTATTTACCTACCTATCCTAGGAGAAAGACTAGTTTCAAGGGTATGGGATGCCAACCTTTGGGATGTGGTCATGACTCAAAGTACTGCTAGCTTCCAAGCCCCACAATGAATCCATTTTGGCTCTATGGCTAGGCGGTGAGTTTGATATCTAGGCCCCTATATTCATAAATATGGCCGGTGTTATGTCTTGTGTGCAAGCTGGATCCTAGGGGAACGTTTCATTGGTATTAAAGCATCAATCTGAAATTTGGAACAAGATCTAATGCCGTGCACAAAACCACCTTTGCTCACAAAACCGTCATGGTCAACGCATGACAAGTATGCTTTTATCTTGTTTAGGGTGGTGTGGAACATTCCTAGCAAGCTACAAGAGGGGCTTGCACAAGGAACACCAATTATAAGTAGTGGGTACGACAATGTGTGTTCTTGTACAATACTCATGCTCGAGATTTTGTGTTGGGATGATGCATACACAAGAGGGTTTTCAATAGTACTAATGAGGGGACCTAGGGAGCTGCCACTCCAAGACTATGGCAAACCATCATCAATAGCTGAAGCCTCGACTTGAAGGGACATCAAAGTTCCTCTGTTGACAATTGATTTAACATTTAATATTAATATTATTAATCATTTTGATCTTAATTTGACAATAAATATTAGTGTGATTGTTGATATTTAATGTTTATGTTGATAGTATTATAATTTTTTATGTTAACATTCTTGTTCATTTTGATTTAATGTCAAGTCGGTATACATCAAAAAAGTCTAATGTTAAAGAGAGAGAAAACTTAATAATGTCGCGTCAAGAGAAAAACAATAAGATTGGTCGTGGATTGCCGAATAGAATTCATCATCACTAGTAGCAATTCTCTAAGCTCAAATCAAAGACACGCAATGACAATTGGCTGAGGTGCACACTCCCTACTTTTCATTTGTGCCAACAACCATAAGGATGTTGCCTCTTCAATTCCAACATGATCCCTTTAAAGGGGAGAAGAAGGAATGTGACAAGACGAACATCGACTCATACTTGGCTAATGGACAACTTATTTTGATTTGTATCAGTTCAATGATGCTTAAGTTATTAGAAAGATACAAATCATGTTATAGGGAAAGGCAAATGCTCAGTGGGTGGAGCTATGCCTTAAGGCGAAAACATGGGAAAATTTTCAATTTGTTTTTTGAAAGCAATTCATAACCAATGATTAAATTGAAAACTTTCATAGATTGTTTAAGCTTAATATAGGAAAGAAAACCTTAGACACATATTCACAAAAATTCAAAGATCTTCACAAAACAAAGGCTTTCGATAATCCTCGAGCATTGCTCTATATGCACTATCTTTTTGGATTATCACCAGTGCAATGAGGTGCTCTGCAATCAATTACATTTATTAGAGGACGTCTATATGTATGCAAAAAACTTTTATAATGCTCTGTCTGCAAGTAGAGGCAGTCGATCGACGAGAGCATCCCATCGAGCTATCTCCACCTTCAAGCCAAAAAAATCTTCTACCCTAGCAACAACTCATCAATTACCTTCGAAGTTACGTAAGAAAAAAGGACAATAAGTGCAAAGTAACTAACTCATAGTGAGGATCACTCAAAGGGTCCTTGCTTTGCCTACCATCAAATAGGGCACTTTTGCGATGATAGAGTGTCCTTTGAGTAAGAAGATGAAGTCTATTTCAAAAGCTTCAATTAATACTAGAGAAGCTCCAAATATTTCTTTTCAAATTTTATTGAAAGAGTATTTTATTAATGCGAGTAGTTGCAATGGCTGCTCCATAAATAAACCTATATTTGATCCACGTGACATTTTAAATATCACTGGTTGTATTAATGGCCAAGAAATTACGGTTTTGTTCAATAATGACACTACTCAATTTTCTTTCTTCTTGATTAGCACAGAAATTGTAGCCGCACATATTGCCCATTGACTAAGCCTATCGTGTCCCTTATACAAAGGGCCCTATCGTGGATCACTAAGATCAAATGATACCAAGCTTGGATCTTTCGATCCTACAGTACCATGAGTTCTTGGACTTTCGACTAATGAGCCTTGACCATGTCAATGTCATTCTTGGCATGCCATGGTTTTTTTATAAATAGTCCTCATTGTATATTGACTATAAACTCATGTATTGTCTTTTGTACTTAATGGTCGATAACATGTGATAGAGGATTGTTTACCCTCTAAGATCACAAAAACTAATGTGCATATGATATCAAATTTGAACAAGCAAGGATATTATATCATTTACAAATTCTTGATAAAAAGTGGAGTAGCATTTCTATGGATTTTGTAGTAGAATTACGGAGTATGAATAAGGTCATGCAATTTGGGTTGTGGTCCACCAATTAACAAAAATGACTTGATTCATTCCTACAAAGACGATTGTGAAAAGCCCCGAGTTGGTTAGTCTCTTTGTTGAACATCTTTATAAACTTTATGGTTTGCCAATAAAATAGACCATGACCAACATCCTTCCTAATTTCACTCGTCATCTTTGGCAAATGGTTTTCCAAAAACTGAAAACTAGATTATCTATGTCATCCTCAAAGTATCCTAAGACCGATGAATAAATTGAGAGGACAAATCAAACCATGGAGTATATGCTGCATGCATATGTCTCTTGTAGAGAATTTGACTAGAAGCATTACCTTACTCAAATTGAATTTGCATATAATAGTGCTAAGCATTCAGCTACTCCAATAGCCATCGAGCTCAAGGGAGTGAAAATCCACTCCATGGTCGACTTTATGCACGATATGCAAAAAATGTTGACAATTGCAAAGAAAAGTATCAAGACAACCCAAGATCGTGTCACATTTAATGCTAATTAATATCCTGCTTCTCAAGAGCTTCAAGAGGACATGTGGTTTTACCTTAACGTCAACATGTCCTACAATCTAGGTTTACCTTTAGAAATCCAAGTTCAACTTGGGTTCCATGTTAGTCATTTGAAAGAACAATTGGAGCAAGATAAACTCATTGTTCCGATTGAGAAAGTCCTACCACTCCAGGACACCCCTCGATATATTTCACTTCAATATAAAAAGTGTTATATCCTTGGACATACGGATGGGTGCTACTAGCATTGATCATAGTGATTATGAAGTGACTTAGTACATATGCACTAGGGCCACTTCAAGGTTAGAACAGCCTAGTCCTATTTATAAGAATCAAGGCCCTGTTATGTAAACACGTTGTGTGATCACCACTCTTATCTTGTGCCATGTCTCATGTGCAGGTTGAATCCGAAAGGGAGACATCTCATTTGTACAAGCTTTGACTCATCTCCCATTGGCAAGGCTCAAAGCATCTTGATTGTCCCCATTAAGCCATGAGATGATACACTAGACACGTCCATCCATCCAACCATAGCTTCCTACCATCCCAAACTACCAAGAAATGTTCTCTAGGGAGCGTAAGTTTGGATCAATCTTGGTTTGCACAACAGAATAGATGTGTTTGTAGTAGATCCCGATTCCCAAGCTTCTTATCCTCACAACTAAACCTAGCACCTTCAAATGAAGACAACCAAAGGGAACATGGCCTACAACATGGGCACTTTCCCCTAAAGTGGGTGTCTGCTCTTCAAGCACCCCTAACCCAAATCATCAATATGCATGCCTAGCTCCGAGCACCCAAGCCACCCCAACCTCTTAGCTAGTCTCATGTGCCACCAAACCATGCTCGTCATCCCAATTAGAGAAAGAATTATCATGAATCACTCAGACATGGGCATAGTAATCCACCAACATGTATGATTCTCTAATTACAATTTGATTACAAAGTATCACATTTAATTGTAGAAAAATTATTGACTCTTGCAAACAAAACAGCCTTTTAACTCTTTGAAGTTTTGTTACAACTTACACCTCGAGGACTCATAAATACCTTCTTGCCAATCCAAGATGGAAGACATAGCAGAAATGGCTAAAACGGATAAAAACAAATAGGGCTTTACTATTACTGTGATTGTTCCATTGACAAAATTCTTGTGTATTTTTCCTTTGGAGCATACATCATTCACTTGATGCCCTATCTCACTAGAACTGTAGCAATCTCCACTCCATACTTCACATATACAACCCTAGCTCCCTTCCCCACATAGGTTATAACCACCTTCTTAGTCCTTGTGATTGAGGCCACCTTTCACAAGAACCCTCTTCATCGCCTTCTTTACTAGCACATCTTATTAAATGGACTCTAGCATCTTATTGGTAAAGTGCCCTAATCAAATAAAGTAGTTTAAAGAGAGCTTCTAGAATCTACTAGGATAAGCATCCTAGATGGGTTCTCTTGCTTTTGTGTTATGAATCCCAAACGAGTCTTTGATGATTCTTATGATATAAATTGTAGCAAATGCATATACAAATGGTTGAGTTTACCCAAGCCTATGTATATCCTTAATGAATTATCTGCCATTACCAAGGTACATGGCCATGCTCCCCAAACTTGTATAGTTATAAACGTCACTCTCATATGAATGGCAACTATTACTCCAATAATCATCCTCTCATGTTCAAAAACGCATCATCCTTCTATCCACTTCCAATCATCCACCACCAAAACTAAAAAATCTCTAATAGGCTCAAAACAATCTTCCTCCGCTATCACCACAACCACCTTCTTCACCTTCCAAGTATGGTTCCCAAGTAGAACCAATGCCCCTAGGAGAAATCCTTTCCATGTTGACCACATAATTCTTGTATCTGTCCTTTCAGCCATCATACAAAAATCGGGCTTCCTAATTGCCACTTGAACTACAACATCGCTTATCACATAGCAAAGCGACCAAGCAACTTCACAAAGGGAAAACCCAGCAACTAAGATCTAAAATATAGTTAGGGTCACGAACAATTTAAGAAAGAATGTGAATCCTTCTAGCTTCACATGGAATCCAATAACAAGTGTACAAAGCCAGTGGGTTCAAAATTTCAGCAAGCCACTTCTATAGAAGTCTCTCAGTCAAACATCAGTTTAGTTTCATACCAGCAAAGGTTATGATATGCCTTGTAATCACATAAATACATCCCTAGTTCACATACAATCTCAATCATGCATTGTGCAAAGAGGTAAAAAGGAAGAATTAAGCAGATTTTCTCCTTCTGAATACTTACAATGTGCGATACTTTTGTGGGAACTTCAAACATAGAGATCTAATTGCTTCCACAACCACAATCTTAAACTCATCTGCAATATCCGACATAAAATTTGTGATCTGCTTCATCAACCGGTCCACACTTGACTCATTGCCTGTCTTCAAAAGTGTAGTTATAGCCAGTGTGGCGATGCTACGATTTTGATCTGAAATTAAGCTTTCCATATCAATGTTGCAGTTTGTCACTGCCAAAGGATGAGTCATTGCCACCTGTCATGAGTACATAAACCCCTCAAAGAACCATCTTAGACAGACGGAGCAAACAAAGTTAACACTATGGATGTGTGGCATTGTGATATCAGAGATAAATCTTGCCTTGTTCAAAGTCCGAACAGCAGCAAAACGCAGAACTGGTTTTGAAGAACTCAAAAACAGTTGCAAAACTGTGATTGCAGGAGTTAGTTCTCTGGTAGTCACACCATTCAGCTCAGTGATTGCACGAGCAGCCTCCAAGATCACCATATCATTTTTGTGGCGCAAACAGCCCTCTAAAAAATCATAGAATGGGCGATCCCCTGTCTGAGTATGTGAAGCTGTCTCTTGTATAACCTTGCAGACAAAACATACTCAGCCCCAAATGCTTTTTTTGTCTTCACAGCATGCAACACTTCAAGGGCTCACATGCCATACCTGGCTTGTATATCTGACCAAAAGGCATTGAGCCAAGGGTGACCGTACCGAACCACGTGTGAGACTTGTAACGAGCTTGCTAACAGCCAGCCGGTCATTTTGACGAATCTAACAGACAGATTGCTTGATAGTTAGGAGAGACAATTTCAGTATGCAAGTTTTTTTTCTAAAAGATCAGATCCTTTTTGTTCCATAACTAGCTAACCTGATGAAGCAAGGCAAGAGCATGGAACTGCACCAATGCAGCCCTAGACTGGATAGCCTCTTGTACCTCATTACTCCATCGTTTTACAATTTCAGCATTTGTCTGCAATACAAACACAAAAAACCATTGAATTGTACACCTCAATTCAAATAACTTCAGCTGAACTACAGTTTGACAATTTTAGCCACCTGGAGCAGATGAATTCCGCTAACAAGAGCTGCACTGGCAACCACTGGATTCTTGTCGACCAGTGCCTGCTTGATGTAGCGCTCTATCTGGCCCAATAGTGCTCCATCCGTAATCCGACAAAGCACTCGGATAGCATTCGCTCGGTACAGATCCGTCTTGCTATTCATATCTTTCATTAATGAACTAGTAACAATAATAACCTGTCATGTGAACCCTTCCACCTTTTCAGGACAATTAGCATATTTTATGATTGGATGCGTGTTACAAAAGAAAAGACAATGCAGCATAGAAATATGGCATTGAAGAAGAAAGAGATCCAAATGGGACCTCATCAGCCGATGGAGGAAGTTCCTTGATCATCAGATACACCATTCTACGCAGAGCAACATCCTTGGACTGAAAAAGCTTTGTAACTGAGAAGAACACCTCGGTGGCTTCGATCTGAAAAATGATCATCATTAAATGAGGACATTTCCTGTAAAGATACAGCATGGAAACAATCAGATCAGGTAGGGACACTGGCAGAGCAGACGACGCACCTTGGTGAAAACCTCCCCTTGGTTAAGGAGGTACAGAAGCTTGGTGATAACCTGAACAAACAGCAATTTGATGAAAACATGAGGGGTGAAATGCAAGCAACATGAAAATAAGTCACGGAACAACACCAATGACAGGGTAAGGATGCACGTACCTGCGCGCAGCGCCTCGCATCGACGTGTGGATCATTGAATACACGAGCCTCCTGCAGCACTGCACCTTTCTCAATGCCGAGGAAGGGGGAATATTCCTCTGATAAAACAGAAGAAAACGCAGGTTAAGGATCCCCATTGCCACAGCTGGGTATCGATTAGCAGATGACGAGATCTGAAAGATATGGAGCCAGAAAGCGGAAGCAGAAGCTGACCTTCATCATCGCGATCGTCTTCCTTCTTGATTGCAGGCTGCGCGAGCGCCATGCCAAGATCTCTCTCTCCAACTGCTGTCGCAGAAGCTGGGAGAGAAAGCGCACGATGGGATCGGGTTCTACTTTACACTACTGCAACCTCTTGGTGGGAACTTGGTCCTAGCTAGTAGGAACGAGGGTTTCAGCATTTGTATTTTCTGCATTTTAGGATTTTATTCCATTGACTTCATTGCACAGAGGGACAATACCACCGGCTTCGGTTTCACATAACATTCACTTTGGGCCTAGTCTTATAGTTGATGAAATTGGCTTTACCTATTGCAATGACATTCTTGAGCACTATCGAAATCAATATGTCCTTAACATAAACCACTCTTAATCGTGAACTAGCACTGTGGAGGAACCATAACAGTCATACCATGATTAGGGTAATTGGCTTTACCTATTGCAATGACATTCTTGAGCACTATCGAAATCAATATGTCCTTAACATAAACCACTCTTAATCGTGAACTAGCACTGTGGAGGAACCATAACAGTCATACCATGATTAGGGTAATTGGCTTTACCTATTGCAATGACATTCTTGAGCACTATCGAAATCAATATGTCCTTAACATAAACCACTCTTAATCGTGAACTAGCACTGTGGAGGAACCATAACAGTCATACCATGATTAGGGTAATTGGCTTTACCTATTGCAATGACATTCTTGAGCATTATTGAAATCAATACGTCATTAACATAAACCACTCTTAATCATGAACTAGCATTGTGGAGGAACCATAACAGTCATACCATGATTAGGGTAAAGGGACCAATAGAGTGTCATCTAACAATCTTCCATTGTAATGTTTTTTTCAAATGAGTTTTACAAATATTTTTAATCGTTAAATTATTTATATCATATAGAGTTCGAAGAAAAACATTGGGGTATTTTGATGTTTTTACCAAGTAGCCCTAGTTACAAATGAAAGGTTCAAAAATAAGTGATAGTGAGGGGCCAATAGAGCGATACTCAAGGATGCATTGTTTTAAGGTTTTACAAAATTTAAAATATAAAAAATTTTACATGGCTCAATTGTTTGAGCTCATATGTGATTTTAAAAGTTTTATGTCTTAATGTTAAATATTTAAAAAACTTGCATCCTTTTTGTAAAATTGTCACTCAATTGGGGTGGGGTGTGTCTTCCTTTTGGGGGGCACCAGTGTGTTGCACTCTGATAGATCCCAAATGAGAACATGAGGCCACCACTTGATCTCAAACGAAGGATGACAATAGGTGTCCAGTTAAGCTATTCTCCTATAGGGAGCAAGCTAAGGATGCACGAGTGTGTCATACTCCAATAGATCCCAAAGGGGAACATGAAGCCACCACTTAAGGCAAAACGAAGGGTAGGGTGATGAGGCTAAAGGCAATGATGGTGATGGCAAATGAGCATGAAAATTTGAAATAGAACAAATGAGATATGGCTTGCCCATGATCCCCTTTTATTTTTTATTTTTTTAAATCTTGTTCTCCTACCAAATTAATATTTGTGGTAAAATATTGTAATTTAGACTATTAGCTCCTTTGGGCTATATGAGAGCTAAATAATTAAACCACTTGAGAGTGATGGTTTTGTGGCTTAACTCGATGTAGCTTTGTTAGATGAATGTGTAGTAGCATAGAAGCAAAAAAATGGAGAATTGTTGTAAACATGGAGAACTAAACAAAGGAACATGAACACATGCACTCAAAAATAATGAGCTTGGAAAATAAAATCCATATACCAAACACACGGAGGAGAGGTGGCATGAAAAGAGGTACAAATCCCAATTACCAAGCTATTAGTTTAAGTCATATAGGTGCTTCAATTAAGGGAGCTATTGAGGCTCTGTTTGGGCCATTCCATAGCCCAATCTTGAAAGCATTTGGACAGTCGATAAGGTTGGATTCAAGGTAATCCAATCACTTTTTGGATTGCTCAACAAAAGATTTGAATATATGTATTGACATATGCAAGCAATGAGGTTGCTTAACCACAAGGGCAACTTGTTCATAGAGCAAGGGGTTAGCTTAAGTGGAAAAGCAGGGAACCTACTTATAACAAGTATTCTTTTGAATCAAACCTAAATTTTAGACATGTAGTTGTGATTGGGCTTTTCCTCTCTTGTTAAGCATCCATAAGTTGAATTATGATGTTGCATTCATAGCCCACTTCAAGAAACTATTGATGAAGACATCCTATAGAAGTCGACCTCCTCACTAGAATCTAGATTGGTAAATCAAGTTTGCCCTTTTCTACCTAGGTAAAGGATGAAATCATGATCCTACCTATAGGTAGACATTGGCTTTCATGTACCTGCTCATATTCCTCTATAAAGCTATAAGAGTTTATGCTTGTGCTATGAAGTTATAAGAGTCGTCACATGATCTATACTTGTTTGTCATTAAAGATCATATGTCAAACTCTACCCATCCCCTCATTTTTATTTATTTTTAATTGCTATTGGATGGTGATTTGTTCTTATAATGTCATGCTTACTACAATAACATGGCTCTAATCCTAATATGTTCTTACTACTCCCTTAGTTCTCCTTTCGTTGTTTCCTAAGTGTGCTTTTTTGTAAGGTCATGAAGGAGTCTTATGATGTCATTGACTCTCTTGAGGATGTCTAGTTTTTTATGGCTGTTTGTTGTCTAGGTCAACCATATCTACAAGGAGTTTTATTTTGTTTACTATATCTTCAACAATATTTTCTCTAGAGGAGGTACTAGGGTGGTTTGGATCAAATGATGGAGTAGGAGCTCTAAATGGTTTAGGTAGTGATCCTAGATCCACTTCTAATTAAATATACCACTCTTAGGTTTCTTTATCTTATGATATCAAAATTTTAAAAATTTTACTTTTGTTTCCAGTTAAGTTGATTGAAGTTTGGTTTGTGATTTATGGCTTTTAGGGCACTACTTCCTTGCAATGTAAAGGCTAATTGAAGTTTGTTTATACAATTTATGGCTTTTAGAGCACTAATTCCTTGTAATAATACACAATTGGATGTTTTTTCATTGAACACTTAGGATTCTAGTCCTTGCTGCTAAAGTTTAGATGTTTGAAAAATACTAATGCAAGTTTCGGTTAGGATATCAATGTTTTTTACTTTTGGCAAGGCCAAGGAGGATCAAAAGTGAATTCGGTGGGGTAGTGATAGGGTTGCTATATCTGACTTGCACAGGAGTTGGTTTGGAGCTCCTTCTAAATAGATTTAGCTATCAAATGTCAACTAGAGGTGAAAATCATGGTGTTTCCCTTGAGTTTTTTTTGCCTTTGGGCCTTGTTCCAACTATGTGCAATGTGAAAATCAGTATTCCCATTGTGAGTTGGGGTTTCCAAGATCTAGAGGTGTTCAAGTATTCGTGGGCCACTAGTTGCAACTTCTAGGATCATTGGAAGTTGTCTTGCCTTTAGATTTTTGTTTCAAGGGCATATGCTTTTAGTTTGAAATTATAAAGTTGAGCTTAATTTAGAATTTTTGCAACAAGAATCACATTTACTCTTAGTTTGATAGCAAAGCTGAGATTAAAATTACAAAAGCTAGTCATTGATACTAAGTATATGTCTTTGGATGGGTCAAGGATGCCCAATCACTGTAGGATGCTAACTCAAATGTGAAATCAAAACCGTCACCTTGAGTTGTTGATTTTCACCTCCTAGTTGGCATTTGGCACTTGCAATGATCTTTTGACTAATTAGAAACACTAGTCTCAATATGTAAGAATTAAGCAAAGCTAGAGCTTTGTGAATCTAAGGGCTCTATCAAGCCACATAAGCTTCAAAAAATGGCCAACACAATGTGATTTTTAGGGTTTTGACCCTAACTTTCATTTATTGGATATTGGATAACTTCTACCAAGTTTATTTGAACTTTGTAAGCATCTAGAGTTAGCGAGGGCTTTTTATGCATTCGCTACTTCAAGTTTCAGTTATAGTGGGTTGCCAAATCCAAGTAATCTTCAATCAATTTTGATCTCATCTAGGGTTTATACTTTGAGGATTTGCACTTATTGAACACTTTTCCCAATATGCTATAATCTTAGTGATAAACCCAAGTTGCCAGGCATTGAAGGACTTGAGATTTCTTTGAGTTTGCAAATTTCACCAACCCACATTGGTGACCAATTTGAGACGAAAATCATGGGTTTTTAAGTGGATTTTTAATTTTGGCACTTTTCATCAAACATGCACTTCCAACTATGCTTTTCATGCAATCTAGACACTATGGTAGAGCTACACATGAACGAGCTATTTGACTTAGTTGTAGTCAACTTAGTTGGCTTGAGATCAAACTAGAGATAAAACATTGAAACTTCCAAAGAAAATACAAATCGTGATGAAAGCATACTCTAGCTTGAGTTACGGTCACACCCTCAAGCTTTTTGATCTCTTAAGAACTCAAGTATATGTAGAATGACCTTTCAGATTAATTCATGCCATGAAATGGGGAAGTTGGAGTGTTTGTGCAATTGAAATGATTTGTAGAGTTTTCACCTCAAGTTCAAGATTTCACTTTAAGTTGGGTTTTTGCCCACATTCAGTAGTCGAATCTAGGTTAGATGCAACTATATTTAAGGTTCATGCTTTGACAAGCAAGCTAGTGGATTTTAGAAGCAATCAAACATCAAAATCTTGATTAGAAGGCAAGGTCTAACCCAAATCATGAGAAAAACCCAAATCATGAGAAAATTTTTCACACCACATGGTTAGGGGTTGAGTGGTGCTGAAGCTACAAGGAAAATGGAGATGGGTGACGAGCCACATTGGCCTTTACCCCAACAAACTCCCACTTAAAGGGTAATGTGCCTTTAAGGGGGACAAAAGAACGAGAGAATGTGTAAGGAATAATACATGTGAGTTACCCTCGCATAAATCTCATCAACTTCTCTACAATGTGCAAACTTTTCACAGGGTAGGCTCTTAGTGAGAAAGTCTACAAGGTTATCATTGGTATGAACTTTGATAAGCCCAACTCACTTATCTTTAAGCACTCGATGACTGGAGTGATACCTAATAAGCCCAACTCACTTATTCTTAAGCACTTGATGAGACTAAAGCGATATCTCATTTTTATATGCTTGGTTTTCACATAAAATGCAGGATTCTTTGCCAACATGATGGCACTATGACAATCACTATGCAACAATGACATGTTTGCAGTGAGTCCCAAGTCTCCCACTAGATGAGTAAGCCATATGGCTTCATTGCATGCCTTTAGCTACAATATACTTAACTTTAGTAGTAAATAATGCCAGTATTTTTGCAAGCGACACATCCATGGGGTTGCACAACCATACAAGGTAAAAACATATAAGGTGGTTAACTTTCTATTGTCAACATTCCTTGCATAGTTTGTGTCTGTGTATCCAAGTACACCGCTCTACTTCTCCCAAAACATATGCATGGATCTCTTGTACCACTATACTACCTCAAGATGCCTTTCATTGCTTCCTAATAGTTCTTGCCATAATTTGACATCTATCTACTCACTACTCCCACTATAAGGCAATGCCCAAGCAAAGTGATAATCATAGCATACATGAGACTATCAAGACATGATGAATATAGAACCTTGCCCATTCCAGCCCTCTTGTCATCAAAATTGGGATAATCATCAGCACTAAGTTTCACATATGGAGGCAATGGAGTACTTATTGTCTTTCCCCCCTCCATAGTGAAACATTGCAATACTCTGTTGACATAGTCCTTTTGGAATAGATAGAGCAATCCCTTTGCCCTATCCTTGATTATACACATGCTAAGAATGTGATTTGCATGTCCCAAATCCTTCATTCTAAAGCTTTCCAATAACCTTTTCCTCCTGGCATCAATCTCATACTTGTTTTTCCCAATTATCAACATATCATCCACATAAAGGATCAACACTATCAAGCTACCATCTTTAGCCTTTCTAGTGTATAAGTAGTGGTTTGTCTCACTCCTCTTATATCCATGAGATTGCATGAAGGCATCATACGTATTGTACCATTCCTCTAATGCCTCCTATAATCCATAGAGACTATGTTTTAGCTTGTAGACAAGCTTTTTTTTACCTTGTTCCACAAAACCCTATGGCCTTTGCATGTAGATTTCATCATGTAGTAGAAATGTTGTCTTGACATCCATTGTACAAGGTCCATATCATCCTTAGCCACTAAGGTAAGCATAGTGCAAAGAGTAGTCATATTCACCAAAAAAGAAAGATCTCATAAAAGTCCACTCTTTGTCTTGCTTAAAACAATTGGCAACTAACCTTGCCTTGTACTTTGGTTTAGCATCACCTATAGCCTTTAACTAATAGATTCACTTGGATGGCAATGTATTTTTGCCATTTGGCAAAGGAACCAACTTCTAAGTCTGATTCTTCATCATGGAATCCGTTTTAGGCTACATAGCTAACACCCACTTAAGCTTAGCATCACCAGTCATGGCCTCTTTATAACAAGGTGGCTCCCCTCAATTTATCAACATCACATAGTCAACCCCAAGTGGAAATCTCTCAAAGGAGGCAAGAGTATTCACAAGGCACCGTAGGGCTCTCAACCGGCTGCTCAATAAATCTTATTGCTTTTTGCTCACTAGTTAAAGCATTACTTGTGCCCTCTTTTTGCACATAGCACATATTGTATAGCAAAATAATAGGTGGTACTACATCTTGAAAATTAACCTTCCTTATTTCTACTTCCTTGGGAGGATACTTATGCATCTTCTTTTCATTGAAGATCACATCATTACTATGAATAACCACTCTACCTTTTGGATCCCAATGCAATAACCCATCTCACCACTTTGTCCATAGTCCAAAAGATCCATTTAACAGATTTTGACTCAAACTTGGTATGCTTTTCCTTTGGTACATGCACATAAGCTTCACAACCAAATCCTCTTAAGTTATCATAAGAGGGATTCTTGTCTAGTCATGCCTCTTCCTAAATGCCACCATCCAAAGTAGTATTAGGCAACCTGCTAATCAAATATACATCAGTCACCATAGCCTTAGCCCAAAATCCTTGAGTAAGTCTAGCATTAGATAGCATACTCAATATCCTTTTCGATACTATCATGTTCATATGTTTTGCAAACCATTTTGGGCAAGATTACCATGTGTAGTGAGTTCCCCTTTTATTCGACGTGCTTTACAAGAGTTTATGAACTCACAAGAGACATATTCTCCACTATTATAAATTTCAAGACACTTAAGTCTCTTGTCAATATGATTTTCTAATAGAAGCAAAACATATTGAAAGCAAGATAAAGCCACATCTTTCCTACCCATAGTAAATGCTCATACTTTCCTAGGTATATCATTAATGAATGTGATAAAATAGAATGTCTCCTATAGAATTTGTAGGCATAGGCCCATATATATTTCTATACACTAAGTTAAGCGGCTCACTCATTTTTTGATTAAGTTTTTCTTATGGGCTAAGTGTGTGTGCTTTCCATATATGCAATGCTCATAAACAAAAAGATCAAAAAAATCAAGAGAAGATAAGTATCCAAATGAGATTGAAAGGGTGAGCAAGGTGAGAGCGAGAAGAGCACAAGCGAATGCAAGAGCTATAGCTATAAAGGTTTGAACTCAAGAGAGTAAGATCAATACGTGGGAACCTCAAGGGATTTACTATACGTAAACCCTCTATATTATGTGTGCTCAAGGCCTATTTAAAATACCCTTATTTGTAAATTTATTAGAAATAAAACATACCCCTTTCTATTTAATTTGTAAACAACCCCGGATTGAGGTGGCTAAGTGATCTAATCCTTTCTCTCTAATGAGATATTGACTCTTAAGAAGCAGTTGCTTTGTTGCTTTAAGAAATTATCTAGTTGTTCAAACACCAAATCTCGTTGGTTTGCTTGGGCAAGGATTAGAAGTCCGTCATTCTCCAGGGAAAGGGGAATACCTATCCTTTTTTGATAGAGAGCCTCTATCAAGTAGGCAAGAAGGACTGTTTCATGAGAGGCTAATATACGGGAGGAGAGCAACCACTTTATATGGCATTCTTTTGTATGTAAAAAATGTGTAAAAATGATATTTAAAAATCCATTCTTTTGAATCCACATGATATACTTACATATTTATAAGTGAACTCCCTGAGATGGGAACTCCAATAGCCAAAATGTGTGACATGCCATCCCTTTATTATTCTATAATAGTAAATAATATATTTTTTTAAAAGATGACAATGATAGGTCGATAAGTGCATGATACATATGTACGAGCAGTAAGTACAAGGTACATGCAACTAGGCACATGTGATCTTTAATCCCCAACAACTTTCCACTTAAAGGTAAATGTGTCGAAGTGAGGAGAAAAGTACAATATATAGATACGAGTACAACTAGATGAGAAAATACGATCTCATCCTATGCCCATCATCTTTGTAGCGAAGACATAACATTCCATTGGGAGACTTTTAGTGAGGAGATCAATGGGATTTTCATTTGTACAGATATTCACAACCTCTATTGGCTTATTCTCAATCACCTCTCTGATGAAGTGATAACATACCTCAATGTGCTTGGTCTTTGCATAAAAGACTAGATTACATGCCAAGTGGATGGCATTCATATAATCCAAATGTAGGGTATGAGTCATAAAAAATAATACTAAGGTCTATAACTAGATGGCCTAGCCATAGAGCCTCTTTGCAAGCCTCAATGGCTATAATGTACTCAACCTTGGTAGTAGACAAAATAATGCATTTTTGCACCTTAGACATCTAAGAAACAACACCTCTAGCAAAACTGAATACACATATAGAGGTGGACTTCTTACTATTCGCACGTTATATATAATCAGAGTTAGTATAGCCCATGACTCAAGTATTCTAGTTGCCATAGCCAATTCTACAATGCCCTTAAGATATCTCATGATACCCTTCACATCATCCCAAGTCACTAGCTAGGCGCCATTATGTAATAGGCAACTCCCACTGCAAATCCTATGTTAGGTCTAGTGGCTATCATGGCATACATCAAACTTCCCACTACAATCCATATGGAATCTTAGCCTTCGTGGCCCTCTCATCGTCTAACCAGGGACGATTGCTTGATTGACCTTCACATGGGAAGGTAAAGGGGTGTGAATGGGCTTACCATCCTACGTATGGAACTGCTCAAGTATCTTGTGAATGTATTCCTTTTGCCATGAGCAAAGGAGTCCCTTAGAGTGATTATGTGTAATGTATATACCAAGTATATGAGAAGCATGCCCCATATCATTAATCTCAAAGCTCCTCTTCAATTGAGGCTTTAAAGTGCCCAACTCATCATGATCACTCCCAAAAATCAACATATCATCAACATAGAATACCAATATAATAAGGCTACTATCATGAGCCTTCTTCATGTAGAGATATGGATCCATAGCATTGCAGATATAGGATTATGAATGGAAAAAGGCATCAAATGTATAATAACATTTCCAAGGTGCCTACTAAAGTCCATAGAGACTCTTTCTCCACTTGCACACTAGGTGTTCTTTGCTATTTTCCATAAAGCCCTTAGATTGTTGTATACAAATATCCTCATTCATGTCTCGATGTAGAAAAGTTATCTTAACATTCGTCTAATACAAGTCCACATCTAAATATGCAACCATGGTCAAAACAAAGTGAAGGGTAGTCACCTTGACTACATGAGAGTATATCTCATCAAAATCAACTCCCTTTTCTTATTTAAAATCCTTTGCAACCAAACAAGCCTCATATAATGGCTTAGGGTGACCAAGGGTACTCTTCAACTTATAGACCCACTTGGATAGCAAGGCATGCTTTTTGTTAGGCAAGAAAACCAATGGTTATTTTGCAATGAGTTAAAATATCACATAGCCCTCTCTCAATATAAACGGTCATCTCTGTGCATAGTCTCCTTATAAGTAAGGGGCTCATTCAAATTTGTTAGCATGATATAGGGCATATAGGGCTCATAACAATTAAGAGAAAACGAGGCTCTAGCTGAGTGTCACAAAACTAGTTATAAAGTTGCTACATCCTCTCCTCTCCTCTCTCTCTCTCTCTCTCTCTCTCTCTCTCTCTCTCTCTCTCTCTCTCTCTCTCTCTCTCTCTCTCTCTCTCTCTCTGTCCATCATCAACATGATCCTACACAACAAGTGGATCTCATGCCACTAGAGTATCAATAGCAACTATAGACTGTGAAACGAGTGTTGGCTATACAATAACAATAGATTCCTCCTAAAAGATAGCCCTGCACACCTCAATCACTTCCTCTAGTTTCTTATGCATATTATCCTCATGAAACACAACATCATGTATATGGATAACTTTTCGAGCTTATGGATCCCAAAGATGATAGCCTATCTCACTTACATCACTAGGTAAGATGGGCTATCATCTTGCACACCTCAATCATGTGCCCTAGTTTCTTATACATCTTATCCTTCATGAAACACAACATCATGGTGGCTGTGGATAACTTTTCGAGCTTGTGGATCCCAAAGATGATAGCCCATCTCACTTGCATCACCATATCCAATAAATATGCATTTGATAGACTTTGAATCCAACTTTTTGCACTCATCTTTGAAAATATAGTAGAATGTCTCAAATCCAAAGACTCGCAAGTGTGCATATGAGAGAGGTTTACTAGACCACACCTCCTCTACAACTCTACCACCAACAACAATGCATAGGGATCTATTAATCAAATGAACTACAGTAGTAACAATCTCTTCCCAAAATGTATGGGGTAAGCATGCATGACTAAGCATACTATGCACCTCTCTTAAAATTGTCATATTCATGTGCTCTACAACACTACTCTAAGGTGGGTTATAGGTAGTAGTCGACTAACACTTAATGCCCCAATCATCACAAAATTACTCTCAAAGGCATGTGATACATACTCACCCCCATTATTGAATCATATGCATTTTGGTCTATGCCGAATCCTTCTCAACCAAAGTAATAAAGCAATAAAAAATAGATAAAACCTCTCATTTCAACTTTAGGGAATAGGCCCAAACTTTATGTGAAAAGTCATCAATAAATGTGATAAAATACGTAGCACCACCCAATGACTAACAAGAATGGGACCACAAACATCCGAATGAACAAGAGCCAAGGGCTTGCCCATGCATGTAGAGCCATACTTCTTATAGAGTATTACAAGTCTACCTGCCATATAAGCAATCATCATAAGAATCAAAATAGGAATAGTCTATGTATGGGAGATATTGCAAATAAGTCAAAACTTTCATTGCTTTAAGTGACATGTGTCTAAGGCGATGATGCCATAGAGATACACGAGGAAGATCTAATGGTGGCCAATACATGATCAATGGATCTAGAGACAAGCAAAGAATAAAGACTACCAAATTTGGCACTGCTATAAAAAATGAGATTACCATAAGTGATTTTCCATGTAGAATTATCAAAAGAAATGTGACAACCAATATCATCCAATTGTTTGGTAGAGATAAGGCTTTTCGTTAAAGCTTGGACATGATCCTAGGCGCATTGAACCAAAAATGGTATAGTAAATATAAAACCAATTGTGATGCAAGATCGCATGAAAGAAAGGCCCCAAATTAAGTAAGTAGCATTGAGAGAATGAATATTTCCCATCAATTAACTATGTGGCACCAAGTGAAGAAGAAACCAATATATAATCATTTGAACTGTACTCCAAGGCATTAATCTCTTTAATCTTTATAGTGGATTTAGTGATATTCTAATCACCCAATGACTTACCATTATCCAGCACTTTCCCTTTGCCTTTATTACATCTATCTCGCCACATCTTATGGCACTATGGCCATATATATCCTTGCTTCCCACAATAATGACATGTAAGAGAAAGGATTATAGGATTTACTATGACCTTGCCCACGAGATCTAGACTTAGACCTATTCTGCCTACTATGGATCTCTACCATGATGGTCTTATATAACTTCCTTGAGCATCATTCCTGCCTCTAACTATGAGAGCATGAGACATGTGGCGGCTTCATCAACATTCTTCATGTTAACCTCTTTAGTGAGTCAAGCTCCTTCTACATGTGAACATTTAAAACCATCCTCAGAAGCATTAGTGACATAATGGTAGTATGAAAGGTATCATGAGACTTGAGAAGACTAAGTAAAAACATAGACTTAATATTATCATCAAAGATGATCTTTTGTGATGTAAGCTAGTCACAAATAGAGTGAAACTCATTCAAATGAGTAGACATAGGTGTGACTTTCTTGACATGAAGGCCCACAAGCTTCTTGAGCCAATACAAATGTGAAGTAGGGATTCCTAAAGATGACATATCTTCTCCCACAACTGCCATGTATCACATGTAGTGTCAATGACATCAAAATATACTAGCTTAGACAAAGAGAAAATGATAGTGGACTTGCATAACTTGTCAAGCTTCTCCCAAACATCAATATCCATATCTTTTGGCTCTATGCCTACGTATTTCAATGGCTTAACTTGCTTCTTTTGCACCAAGACTTACCAAGTCTGGGTCTTCCAATAGTTAAAGTTATTGCAATCCAACTTGTCAATGTTAAAGATGTTGCAATCCATAGAGGCACCTACCATTATGACTACAAAAGAAAGAGAAAATGGGCTGCTATAATTTCAATAAAACAACCCCAAAATTGAGCTAAATGTGTATGTAATAGGAGGAATACAAGTCAATATACTATTGTCCAAAAAGCAAAAACACTGTAGTGCTTGAAATAAGTGCCAACTCTAAAAAAAATAGCTCAAAGGTGAATTACAACATTGCTATCCATAAGAGTATAGTAAATGATAAGTCAACTATAGGAAAATGTCCAAGATAAAATGCTTCCATTACTAGAGAAGTCTAGATAGCAACATGACTTACAATGCAAACTAGTTGTGTCCAAGAAAGAGCATGCAACTTCGAGTACCAAATAGTGTCAAATAATTCAAAAGTCTCACATACATAGATGCATCTCAAATAAGAAGATAACCAAGTACATAAGCTAATTGTGCATAAGAGATCTCCAAGAAATGGTGAGATTTATGAAATTACAACCAACTCACTACTCATGAACAATGAAGCTTAGTACATAATAAAGCATATATCCATGACTAATAACCCATTTGACAGAAGGAAGTACCTAGTATCAAAACATAAAATAAAGATTAGCCCATCAATAGCTACAAGAACAGTGTTTGCATAAATCAACGAACATATAGAGAGATCCCATGGGCTCTAAAAGCAAAGCTCTATAATAAAAAAAGAAAGTACTCCCAACATAAGCAAATCATAGTATTTGAGAGGAAAGCAAGCTCAATGCATGTATATCATAACATTCGAAAGCCCAATGATACCAAGTAATACATTGGGGAGCATATAAATGCCACAAACATTCAAGCTTGTAAATAATAGATCACTGAACAATGTAATCTCTAGCAAATATTATTGTAAAGGAGCTTAAAACCAAAGCTTAAAGCTCAAACAAGGGCATATCCAACATAACTAGCATTGATAAGCATAATATGATCCAAGATCATTTCAAGTGGCATAAAAGCATAGATTTCACTGAAATTCAAGACACATGCTCATTGTCCACTATTTATGATAGCAATAAACCTTCCAATGGCTGAGCAAAGTGAGCTCAAATTGATCAATAGCATATCCCCAAGCATCAATATATCATCCCTGCATTAAATCTTCAATGGATAAGCATCAAAGAAGCATAAGCATTCAAATGTTTGATGCCCCAAAATGTGAACAATAGATGTGTCCACAACTTTCAATCAATGGTTGATCATTCTCTTCCCCAAGATGGAGTCACAAGTGCCAAGAACAATACCTAATAGTTGAGCAAGATACTAAAAAAGATGACTGGAGTGAATGCCAAAGGTAGGAGTAATACAAAAACCCTTAAAAATGCACAAAAAATGACATGGGTTGCTCTTGGGGCTTATCCTATTGTGGCTGACCTTCAAATGTCACTTTTGGCAATGGTTGGAAGTCCTCCTAGAGCTATGAGGAAAAAGCTAGAGAAGCTGGGGAGCTAATGTTTACCTCAAATAGATAAAGACAAGGTTGTCGCAGAAGCTTGGTCGAAACTCTCTTTCTCGAGCTAGAGTAGAATGATTGAAGCTCCTAGAATGCGTGCTCTAATACTACTTAAAAGGCATGAACAAGAGGGAGACTGAGAAGAGCACAAGCAAAAGCAAGAGCTATGGCTATGGAGGTTTGAACTCAAGAAAGCAAGTCAAGTGTGTCGAAACTTCAACAATCATAATGTGTGACTTGCCTTCCCTTTATTATTTTACCATGGTAAAGAATAAAGAATAAAGAGGATAGTGATGGGCAACCACCATCTATAGTGCATAGGTGTATGAGCAATGAGCATGAGGTAAATATAGATGGTTATGCATAGGTGGCCTTTAACCCCCAACAAATATAGCATTTCAATTCCTTTTCTAGACATAGATCCCAATCGATGATGCCACAAATATACATTTGGTTGCTTGGTTACATGATTTTTTTATAGAAGATACACAAAGGGAAAACAAAGTTCCACATTTGGCTCCTTTAGTAACAACCAATAATCCCTTGTGGAATTTAGATGATTGACTCTCAAAAGTAGTAGAATAACCCAAGTCATCCAACTAGCTAGTAGATATCAAGCTCTTAGTAAGCTTGGGTATATGGCATACATTTTGAAGAGTAAAGGCAGATCCATTCTAAAAAGAAAATTGACATCATGTGTACCAACTATATCATATACATAATTGTTAACAAGATGGAATAGTCCATGTCTACTACTATCATATGAATAGAACCACTCTTTATGAGAAGTCACATGAAAAGATGCTCCTAAATCAAGAATCCAATCTTGAGCTAGTTGTTTATTTACTGCAACTAGTGTATGTGTAGGAAGAGTAGAAGCATATAACACCTCACCATCATCATTATGCACAATCACTACATTGATTTCTATAATCTTTATCTTTACTTTACCTTTATTTCCTATTAGCATCCTTATCCTGTTTTTTCTTATCCTTTTGCTCTCACTTCCATTTGTAAGTCTCATTCTTAATACGATCTATTTTACTGTAATGGAAGCATCCAATGTCTTTATTAGACCTAGATTTGCTACGTGAATACCCATGGTCCTATTTCTTTCCTCTATACCATTTATTGACCATTTCTTCCTAAGGTTCCAATACTTGACCATTTCTCCATTGGTCCATGGATTTTCTATATATCTCTTGAGCCAACAACTACCCACAATATCTCTTGTTCTAAAGGTGTCCTTATGAGATACGCAAGGAGCACAACAAAAAGATTGCCTTAATCTCATCTTCGAATTTCAACTTTTGAGACCGCATTTGACTAAATATGATGTTGAATTTATGAAGGTGGGAGGTGATAGTAGAGCCCTCCTTCATTTGTGACTCAAACAACTTTTTATGAGATATACCTTGTTAGATGCATTTTCTTTCTCATAATGGTCACATAGCTTCTTTCCATAAGTCATGTGTAGTGGTATCATTCACAATTGTGAAATAGATTCTGCTAAGATGCATTTTCTTTCTCATAATGGTCACATAGCTTCTTCCATAAGTCATGTGTAGTGGTCTCATTCACAATTGTTTAATAGATTCTGCTAAGTGCAACCCAATAGTGGATTTGGTCAGTGCATTGAGCTTTGACCAATCATCTTCAAATGTGTTTGTTGGTTTTGCATTTATGCCTCTTATGGGCCTTAACTGCTTCTTTTGAATAAGGACATCTTGGATCTACTCCTTCGACAAGCTAAAGTTAGTGCCATTAAACTTCCTAATGTTATACCATTCTATACACGGACAATGAAGTCATTTATGCAAAACAACAAATGAGTGTCAACCAGTGATAGCAATAAAAAAATCAATAAACTACACCATGAAATTGGTAGACTTTCTACAATACTTGCTCAATATAATTAAATTTGAGAGAAGATAGAAAGTGAACCAGTGCTCAATAATGATACATATATCACTATCCAAACATTGTAAAAATCACTACATATAACTAAAATATGGTACTACAAACATTAATGCTTCCTCATAGATATAGCAACATAACATCATCCGACTACAACCAATAACTTTCTTGCCCTTATGAAATGGTACTAGATCCCGAATCTTATTGGCCTCTAATAATGCAGTCATCTCCTCATCCATTATTGCATTCCAATGAACATGATCAATAGCATCCTCAAAAAAAGTGAGCGCAATATCCTCAACCACCTTTACCATACAAGCATAATGGTGAGTTGCATAACTTTCAAAACTAAATCTTTTAATAGGGTATCTGACCCCACTAGACCCACATACCATTGGATCACTCAATGGAGCATTTACATTACTATGTGCTCTCTATATACCTTGTGTTTGATGGAATAGCAAACAAAGTCTAAAACTATGAAATATGTACAACCTGAAGTTGCTTACTTCCAACAATCGCTCACACATTAGCAATGCCTAGTAACCTATATACTACATTTGTACAATGGAAATTGTAATCTTTGACCTATTTTGTAGATTTTGAATAACCTCTGGAGAATTGTAGAAAAAGATGGAATAGCACATGCAACACTTAGAGGTTAAAAATGGACCTTGAAATAATCTCATATAAAAAAATAAAGTTCTTTGTGTATGTCAAATCTCATCATCATCAATATAGAGATTGTGAAGATTTCTATTTTGGTGGCGCTACCTAGAGACTCCCTCCCACTCTGATACCAGTTGTTGGAGCTGCAAGGAGAATGGAAATTGCACACACACAAGACACTATGTTTGTGGTGCCTCCAATAGCTCTCTCTCTTGTGAGTAGCACCTTATTATTTTATCACTCAAAGAATAAAGAATGAGTGTGTATATATATAGTTAGGGTTAGTGAGTAAGATGGGTAGTCGACCACCTTAGCCTTTACCCCCCCAACAAGTGGGTATATGCCTTTTTTAAAGCCCTACAACACTCTCCTCAAATACATAGGCTATAACTAGGGATATATCATGGATTTTGCCTTGCAATAGAAGAGAAGAATAGAAATAAGCCTACATTTGGTTTTCAATTTGAGTTGGTGAAAACAAAAAATCTCTAGAATTGATTTTTTTTGTGTTTTTATGCAAGTACAATCAACCATAATGCCCAAACAATGTTCTAAGACTATATTGCACACAAATTAACTGTCATGATCAAGATGTAGTGTAATAAGATTGCTCATTTGATTATGTAAATCTGAAGTAATAGTAAAGAGTTAGCTCCATCTTGTCTAGGATAACACCATTGGATTTTGAGACCCTTGGGTAGTACAATATGGCCCTTATGATGGACTTAAGCTATGAAATGGATGTTGTAGAAATTTTCACTATGGCCATTCTTGATTAAACTATCCAATTTAGCTACATGGTTGTTAATTTTCATAATACTTGCTTCCAAAAGGATTTTATGCCATATTTAAGTATTTCAATGCACGTAATTGCTCAATGAATGCAAAATAAAGAAGCAAAATTATGTAATCAACCTAGTTTAATCTTGAATTTTGAGTCTTCTTATTGTTATTCTCCAAAATCCGTTCCTAAGCTATCAAAATTTTAACTAGTCACAATCTACCTATTAAGGGTTTCAACATGCTACACACACACACACACACACACACACACACACACACACACACACACACACACACACACACACACACACACACACACACACACACACACACACACACACACACACACACACACACACACACACACACACACACACACACACACACACACACACACACACACACACACACACACACACACACACACACACACACACACACACACACACACACACACACACACACACACACACACACACACACACACACAGAGAGAGAGAGCTAGCTACTTAATTGTTTACTAGTATACTTCTTCTTTTAAGCATTTTGCACACTCATAAATGGGCTTATCTCTCCATTGGGTCAAGCCTCAAGCTCTTATCATTATCCTTCTTGTAACAATACAATAAAACAAGGTAAAGTGTGAAATCTTACAAGAAGATCCACTTTTTCATTCACCTCCATCATTGCATGTCTACGTTGTAGAGAAGAGGTTTCAATTAAGCTTTAATTAAAAAACACACGTCAATGTTGCTCAACTCGATAGTCATTGATCCTTTGCCCCAATCTTTGTGTATAAGAAGAAGAGAGGGCAAAGAGAGAGGGGTCAAGAATGGGAAGTGAGATTCCTCTCCCACCTTCTCTAGTTCTCACATGCTCTCTCTCAAGCTCACTCTCTCACATGTTTAGGTTATGTTTACAAGAAGGGGACAAGTTAGAGAAATAGGAACCACAAAGTTAAATGTGCTTTACACTTTAAATATGTAGGATTTGATTTGCGCTCCCACTCTTCAACCCTTTCTCTTGTGGACTATCTTTTACAATGCCCTTTTAGCTCGGGCCTTCTGAACATGCCAAAGAGATTTGACAATGTGCAAGGGAGATGGCCTAACTCTCAATTTCATGGTTACATGCAATCCTAAATGGCAATTTTAGGAGAACTTCACATTGATGAATGTGAAGCCTAAAATACTTTTCCTAAAATGGATTCTACTTGCTATTTTTGTTACTTTTAGCAATTGCCACCATCCTTATTAGCTTCATTTACCTTTTCCATTATTTATATTTTCCATAGCTTCCCATTTGCATCATGTTTTCTTTTTGTGTATCATATATTGGTAACATTTCGAATCCCATTACTATAAGGGCTAAAATTTAGTGTGTGATGATGCACATGATGAAGCTTGCTATTATATGAATTGCTTGAGAACAATGTTGGATTTAGGGTTGCAAGTGTGTACACGTATAGCTTGAAGACGAAGAAGAAGAAGAAGTAGTAGTATTAGTAGTAGTAGCAGCAACAGCTTGAGAGGTCACAAGACAAAGTGCATCAAGAGACTATCAAAGTAGAAGATTTATAAGGCTCGGTGCCCTCATGTATAGAGAATTGCCAAGCTTAGTAGACTATGATCAATCCATTAAGGGAAGTAAGCCCAAAGCTTTACAAAAACTTCAAACTTCTCATGAGACAAAACATTTATGAAAGATCAGAAAGCTTTCTTGTACTAGCACATAAACCAAGTTGATAGTTGAGGGATCCTGATACAAATAAAGGATAGAGGTCGCTAGCCTTGGCACCTTAGGCAAAAATAAGAATCCCATAGGTAATCTTCCATGAGAAATCACCATAAGATACATAATAGCCTACATCATCCAACTGTCTAGCAAAAAGAAGGGTTTTGGTCAAAGCTGGTATATGATGTACATTATGCAGAATAAAAGAGATGTCTAAAGGAAACTGCGGATGTACATACCCAATGCTAATTATATGCAATGCCAAGGTATTTCCCAGTCTAATAATACCTATCATATCGGGACCTAAAATGGTCTCGACGACAACTCTCACACCCTCAAGCTCATTGAGGGACCTCACAAGACCCCACAGCCCTATGGTCATGAATGATTGGCAATAAACTAGGAACCCTCTCTTTAAACCTTGACACAGTGCATTATAGTCCAATATCCCAACTACCTACCTCAAACTCCAAGTAGGAATGCCCAACATAAGGTGTCTAAATACCACACAAATGTAACAAAGGCTCCTCCTTGGTTGATTGCCACAGCCTCTAAATATGAGAGGCTTACCTAGTTAGGGATTTGACCAGCTGGTCCTCATCTTTTAGCATAAACATAACACTTACTCTCCATTCATTCTCACTAAAAACCCCTTTTGAACGCTTGGATCTCCTTACCCACTCAATCATGTAGGAACCAATTGCTATGCAATCGTATGTACATAAAAATGCTTCAATGCTTAGTGTTCATGAGAGTGCACAAGTATCTTTAATGGGAGAAAACAATAAGTGGGTGCAAAAACAAGCTTTTATATAATTTCGTGACTTTCAAATATGTGTTGCATCAATGTTGTATACATCCCAAAAGCACCGAGTGTTCCTTACTTGTACTACTTTTGGGTAGATATTTCACACATGATCGCCCTAGATATGATAGGCAAACAAAAAAACAACATTCTCAGCATTTTTCATCAAAATTTAATATGCTCTTCCATTTCAATCACTATGCATGGCACTAGGTGGCTAAACCCTTGCTACCAATACACATGTTTTGAGCTTAAAAACATTAATTTTTTAGAATTATGAAAAGAAAAATGTGATATTTTTACATTTCTAAGTTTATTAGACTATTCTTAGTGTTTCTCTATTTATTGGTATTTTAACTTAATTTTTTGCTATTTTTTAATTTTTAAAATTTTCATTCATAAAACTAAAAAAGTCAAAATAGCCAATGTTAAGTACTAATAATTATCTTCATACCTTCCTTTATATACTTTTAAAAAAATTCAATTGGATTTTATTTGCTATAAAAATTGGGCCACTTACATGTTGATCACTTATACACCATGACATGAATGAGATATTGAGTGGTTCCCAAGGCCGCTAGAGCTTATCATAGTTGTTGATGTGCTTGATAAGTCCTCCACAGAGACCAACAACATGCAATGAACCATTTCTTTCGCATCTCTCACCTCTCCCTCTCTTTCACCCATCCCCCTTCTCTTATATGAAAAATGATTATGCAATAGGAAAGGGAGGAACTATTTTGAGGGAGAAGAGAGAAAGACTAGAAAATTAGCATTTCCATTTCTTCAAATCATGCCACAAAATTTGCATGAGCACATAGAGGATGGAGAGAGGAATCCATTCTTCATATTTGTCACAAGAGATAATGCATGTCTTGTACGTAACGATCAAGAACAACCTCGAAAATTGGCACCACTTTTCCTGCATGCTCTCCTCTCTCTCCACACAATTCTTGTATCAAGAATTGCCTAAATTAAAGCGACCCTTTTGCCTTGGCCCATGTCCCATTAAATTGGCCAATAACCCTTCAAATATTGGCCAATTTGCAACCTCCTATTGCACAGACCCTATTTCTCCACAAATTAAGGTCTTGTGGCCTCAAATTTTTTCCCAAATGGACGAAATTGTTGCCCAAAGTGATACCTAGATGCTTTTTCATTATTTCTAGACTCAATTCTATGCTTTATTGTGAACTCACCCCCATTATCAATTCTCAAGCATTTTAGCTTTCTAGCTATCTGAGTAGTCACAAATGCATGAAAAGTTTTAAAAACAACAAACACTTCACTTTTCTTTTTCAACAGATATACCTGAATCTTTTTGGAACAATCATCTATAAAGGAGATAAAATATGCAGCACCACCCAACAATTTCACGAGCATACTACATACATCAAAATGCACTAAATCCAAGACATTAGACTTATGAGAGCCAAAGTAAAAAGAATTTTTTATTTACTTTCCAAACTAACACTCATTACAAAAGTCAAGCTTAGAGCCTTTTCCATCAACCCTCTTCAGAGAGGTAAGGACATCAAGTCCTTTTTGGCTCATATGGCCTAATCTCTTATGCCATAGCTCCAAGTGGCTGTAGATTTCAACAACTACAAGAAACTTGCCGTTCAAGGCTTTACATGCAAACAATACAAAGTGCCCTTCTTGGTTCCTTTTGCAATTAGCATGGAACCCTTTTTCACTTTCCACAAACCACCACTAAACAGTGTAGTGTAACCATGCAAGTCAAGCTGACCAACAGATAGTCAAACCTTTTTAATGCTAGGCATATATATGACATCTTTCAACACAAGCTCTTGCCCATTGTCTAAAGACAAGTGTACAATGCCAATCCCACCAATGTTGCAAGCATGGTTATTTCCAAGATACACCTTTCCATAACTACCTGCATTGAACATAGCAAAACACTCCAAGCAAGGAGTTACATGGAAAGAGGCAACAGAGTCTACAATCCAAGTCTGAGTGACACCATCATCAACTAACAAAAGTACATAAATTACATTAGCCTTGGTAATATGCATATCCTACATGTGACATTGGCATCATAATCAATTGCACATAATACATCAGTCTCTATATCTGAAAGCTTCTCTATGACCACACTAGAGGCCACATTAGCCTTTTCTTTGCCTTTGGTTGCCTCATATGCATCTGTCTTATTCTCCTTTTTCTTTTTATCTCCTGCATTCTTCTTTCTCTCTTGTTCCTTCGTGTAATGCTTGCAATTAGGTTTCTTGTGGCCCTTCCAACCACACTGATAGCAAGTAATGTTACTCTTTTTCTTTCCTTTGCTCTTGCTCATGTTTCTCTGTCCCGCATTTGCATTTTTCTTTTCAGCCCTGCCTCTTACATTATAAGCTGAGTTGTAGCCTTCCCCACTAGACATACGTCTAGTTTCTTCATTCAAGATTGAACCCCTCACTCCATCATATGAGAGATTGGGGTCATTGCTGAGTGAAACCACCAAGGTCTCCCAAGAGTTAGGCAATGTCATGATCAAAAAGATCTCCCTCAATTTATCATCAAAGTCCAAATTTGCATCTTTGAGCTGATTTAAAATCCTTGTAAATGCACTCAAGTGCTCAGCTGCTGCTGCAGCCTTTGACTCATCCAGTTGCATATTCACCAACTTGCACATTAAATGCACCCGATTAACAAGTGTGGTGATTTCAAAGGTAGTTTTTAACTTCTCCCATATTGCATAACTTGTATCTAAACCCTCAATGTCTGTCAAGATGTCACCAATGACACCCATCTTAATGTAAGCCACATCCTTTTTATTTACTATGGCCCAATATGCATCAAACATTAGTGCAGGTTTATCTTCCTATAAAGCATCCTCACAATCCTTTAGGAACAATATGCCCTGCATACGATCTTTCCAAAGGTCAAAGCCATGACCATCAAATCATTTGATTTCCATCAAACTCTTGATGTCTGAACTGGAAGAAGTTGTAGCCATTTTATCGCAAACATAAGAGTCAATGCCGTTGAACTGCAAAAGCACAAGCTGAACCAGCAAACACATTATTATTCCTCCTCAAACAATAATAAATCTCTGTTGTTTGTACATGAACCAGTCACCACATGGGCAAAAATGCAAAAATTTACCAAATTTTGCACAAACCCCCAAAATTTCAGGTCCAAATTTGCATAAATGTCAGCCAATCAGGCCCAACTGATAAAATTTTATCAATACATGAAAAGCCTCAATTTTTTGGGATCCAATGTTAAGAAATTATACTTAAAAGAGCAAAATTCTGACTAATTTGGCAAAATCCCCAAATTAATTGAGGTCATCACACGCAATCTCTGCAATTTTTGACTTGAAAATCATTACCAGGCATAAACAAGGTCAAATCTAGGAAAGCCCCAAATTTTTGGGCTCGAATTTGCACAAATCTGAGATATGTGTCTCCACACGTGGACCCCCACCGTCGAGACAAGTGGTAATGAAGAGATTAAAGAAAAAAAATATTTTTTTTTAAAAAGGAATTAACCCGGGGGGTCCATTGACCTTGCCTCGTCATGTCACATCGCCTGCCCGCCGTCTGACGTTGCCTCCATCACGCGATTGCTACACCTACCCGTTGGACCTATCACGTCAGCTACCCACCTTTACATCGCCTATCTCTAGCTCCTGTCACTAGTTCATGCCTTGGACACAAGTCCTCATGCCTACTGCACTGCCGTCACCCGCTGGATTGGTCCCGCCTAGTTGCTACTAGCAGTTTTCTGCTCGTCTTCAGCTATTGGTCTTCTTCACTTGTTGATTGCGTATCACCTATCAATTGTGTTTGTCGATTGGGAAGGCATTGGGAAGCATGCACTAAACCTTAAGTTTTGATACCAATTGTTAGCTGGATGCAGCAAAAGTTTGAGGAGGAGTGAGCATGAGAGTGTGATGGCTGGTGAGAATCAGAGAGGGAGAGTGAAGTATGATTAGATTTTAGTGTACCAATAATGTGTTGGTACACAAAGAATAAAATGTATTTATACTTAGGGCACGTAAGGGTGCATTCATATGTACAACTAAATAATGTGCATGTACTATACAAGGAGGTCAAACGGGCCTTTATCCCAACACCTACAACCTCTATCGATAACCAACTATTAGGTATTGTAGACCATCATTAGGAGGGGGGAAATAAGAAAACGTTGAAGAACTTAAGAGGAAGTCCAAAGTATGGGTATTGTAGAGTGGGTGTAATGCAATAAGGCCTTATTCAGTCTCCTTTACAACAAAATGGAAAATTGCTCAACCTAGCCTATCATCTCAGATTCAATTGCATAGACAAGGCTCATGTGTTTAACCCCCTCTTAGTCTAATGATTAGTCATAGTCATTGGCCACAAAATAAAATTGAAATGGAGAAATAATAGATCTTACTCCTCCACTATTCAAGAAAAGATTTGTTCAAAGTCCATTCATTCACCTTGTGATAAGGCTACCAAAGTACTTTGCTAATATAGCACCTTTCACTCTTTTCTTATCAATGGTGCTAATGCATAGATACATCTACTTTTTCCAAACCATGTTTGTATAACTTCCTACATAGATGTAAGTGCTACAAATTAACATTTTTTTAAAGTCTATCTAAAATCTAGGTCTTTAATATTTCCAATAATGTTTTTAGTCTACCTCCTCAATCTAGAAACCTTCATCTATCAAACTCCCAAAACTTATTGTACTAAGTGTTGCATAACCCAAAACTTATGTCATTATAAGCAAAGTATCTCCCTTTATTCTAACCCTTCTCATTGTCAAGTAAAAAGAAGCTTATAAGCTTTCTAGAATAGCATATTTTTTGCATTTGGATTGGCCAAAATAATAGGTTCTTCACTTCAAGCACCCCAAATATTGTTGCTTTAGATTTTAAGCTTCATATTATGTTTTTCATTTATATTATCATATAAAGAAAAAATGGAGAACCTTTAGGATCCATCAAAATACCCACATGCACTTTCTATGTCGAGTGACTCTTCATTTGCTTACTCGACATGTTGAAATTCTATCTATATGCCAAAAAATCTCCCAAACTAGCCTTGTATTCCCCTCTACCCAAAAAGGGAAATTAACACTTCTTCAAGTCCACCATCCAATTTATAACCTTTCAAGAATGAACCATTCAAAATAATGAATAAGAAGAGAAGTATTCATAAGAAATATGAGCTCTTGGCAATTCTTTTTCCTTAACTTTTTGTAAGAAAATGCCACACTAGCCATAACGTATTTTAGATTGGGATACTCTCTAATGTAGACTTCACTTTAGTAGCATATTGCATTAGATCTCATAATGGCAATATTTTTCTATTTACAAAAGAAGTGTCACTTTAGAGTTGGAGGTGCTTGTTTTCATGTTTTGGTAATGATGTGTGTGAACACACTTTGGACCACTAGGGCACTTTTTTCTCTCACCAAGAGGTCCTTTTCCCTAGGCCTTGTACACATATTTCTTGTTCACTCTAGGGAAAACTTAGTCTTGTAAATATTTTACATTGATACTCCCTTAATACACTTTTTATTGTAAGCTTTCAAGCTGCTTCTTCTGTTCACACTATGTTTTTGCATTTGATCGATTCCAAATCAACATTTGATATCAAACCAAACTTTGACCTTTTGGGTAAAGTCGTCAACACCCTTTGCTTCATCTCCTCCATTTAGGATGAGATTTGACAAGTTGTAGGTCCCAAATCCATTTTTAAGTTAATATTAGAACACCATGGCCTACTACTAAGCAAATTCACCAAGATGGCAGTGGTAAATAGACTTATGCCTTGATTGCATGATCTATTATACATATTATGGTGCTACACATCTACTTACGTAAAAGAACTTATGTAAAAGAACTAAAGATGCTTAGGATACACTTACACACTTGTATCTAGGAAGAAATGAAACCCATGTTGCTTGCCCATCTAAGCAAGTAGTGAGTAAACACCTTGATGGGGGTTATTAGATATGCTCAATGCCTCACCCTCATAAGGTGCCACCGATGATCCATGGTGCTCTAAGTTATAAGGCCCCCATTATGAGGAGAAGCCGTGAGTGAGCACGGACATTGGTTGGGTCCTAACTTGTATATCAGATGAGATCTATGTGACCAAATGGTACAAGGCAACCTTTGTGGATCTAGTCTTTGGATTAGATAGAGTAGTTATGTTGATAGCAACTCAAGGCACAATGCATTGAGTTGCGGGTTGTGGGAGTTATCAGGGACCCCTATTCTGGGGTTTGGGGACCATAGCAATAGCCCCTATGTAGCTGGGGGGTCTTAGGGGGACCAGTGACCTCCCTAACAGGGATCTGGGGGCACCGCCTCCTACTCAACACCAAAGAGAATATTCCTTGGTTGACTAGAGAAGATCCTCAATATGTTCGAATAGATAGACTAAACTACCTTCCCAAGCTATAAAAAGAAGACCCCTTTAAGGCCATCATCACTCTATCTTTCACCCAATCATAGTTAATCTAGCTACCTTTAAGCTCTTTGCATATTATCTATCTCTTGGATTGCCATCTAAACTTCATAGTGGGAGCGCACATGTGGACAATGCCATCTTTGTATTAGTTCATTTGAAATTAAAGCAATTTCTATTCTTCTCATATTTGTTGTGTATTCTCTACTCCTTGCTCAGATTATGTCTACTATGCCATGTAATTTCTACATGATATCAAAGCCCAGGGGCTCTGAGGAGCGAAAAGGATGCGAGAGGTAAGGGCTTCAACAACAAAGAGAAGAAATGTCATATATTACTGTGTTGGCGCATCGGTGGTACTACTATTGTATTAACAATTCAAACACTAAGAATTCGTCCACCAACCTTCAAGGAAGGCAAGTTAGATGGTACAAACTATGCTTTGTGAAAGTTTAAATTTACAATTATCCTTGATTCTTATGAGCTTCTAGAGAAAGTATTGAAAACTGGCCCAAAACCACGACCCACCTTCGACCCCTCAAATTTGAGTGTTACAATTCCTCCAAATGTAAATCTTTTATAAGCTTAAAAACAAAGGAATGCAAATGCATTGTGTTCCTTAGTTACAAGTTGTTCTGATAGTGTTTTGACATTGATTTAGCACATACAACCAAGGCATTAGAGGCTTGGAACATATTGAGGGTCAGTATGAAATGCAAAATCAAACAAGGATTCAAAACTTGGAGAATCAACTAGTAGTAGAGAAGTTTGTTGAAGGAGAGATAATCAAAGCATTCATCACTCAGATCAAGAATCTACATGACCAGATGGCTAGCGTTGGGATACAAATGACTAGTGAAGAGCTAGCTCAAAGGTGTCTTCAGATTTGTCTACCAAAATTTGATGGATTGGTAGTTGTTCTAAACACTCAAGTGAGACCCCAAACTTTGATGTTTAAGAAATTTTGTGTACTCCTAATGAAGAAGGAGTTATAGCTTAAGCTTGAGAAGGTAGCAACAATGAAGATGCTCCTTTCTCTACCAATACGAAACACCATGAAGACTAAAGGGAAGGAGACATCCAATACATCTAAAGTAGAGTTAGAGTTTTTCATGGCGACCATTGAGGAATTGTGTTTCTCAGCACAAGAAATATCCACCACTAACTCATGGGTATTGGATAGTGGCACTCCCCATCACATGACCAATAAGAAAGATCAATATAGTTCTATGAATCCTCTACAACAAGAATCCATCACTATGATGGTTAGAAATTATATGAAATGCCCTACTGAGGGCACATGTACTATTTCCTTTGTTGCTAGAAATGGTGAACTCAAAAATCTTTCAAATGTATTGTATGTTCCAGATATTAAGAGAAATCTACTATTAGTGGCTTCCATAACTGATCTTGGCCCCATGAGGTGAGATTCACTAAGATAAGTGCAGAAATTATCGATAATGCTAGCAAAGTTGTCAATAAAGAAGAAAGAAGGAATAACCTATATGAGCTAAGTGCTCTTACAACCACTGTTGGTGTAGGCACAAGTGACTTTGGCATGAAAGATTTGATCACATTAGTTTTATAGTGTTAAAAGAGATGCATAAGCAATGTATGGTTGCTCACATACCTACAGTAATAACTGAAATCAAAGAACCATGTGAAGCTTGTATGATGGGAAAACAAGAGAGAAAGATATCTCTACAAAGAAAGCAAGAATAGAGTAAAGGCTCCTCTAGAGTTGGTGCATGTTGACTTAAGCTGTAAAATGCCTACACAAGCCTTGAGAGGAAATCTTCTTATTTTATGTTGATTGTCAGTGATTGCAATAGGAAGATGTGGGTATACTTTCTTCATGATAAGGCTCAAGCTTTTGGTAAATTTAAAGAATAGCTAAAACTTGTTGAGAATGAAACAAGGTAAAGTGTGGAGAAGTTTAGAACAGATGGTGGTCGAAAGTTTGACTCAAAGGAGTTTGAAGACTTTTGTGAGAGCAAAGGGATTAAGCATCAATTAACCACACCTCATACACCTGAGCAAAATGGCATTGTTGAATGCCGAAATCACACCATTATGAAAATGGCAAGGCAAGGGATTGCCTAACCAATTTTGGGAAAAAGCTATTAATATTGTATGCTTAAGGGCAAGGGATTTCCTAACCAATTTTGGATAGAAGCTATTAATATTGCATGCTTAAGGGTAAGGGATTGCCTAACTAGTTTTGGGCACAAGGTATTAATATTGCAGCCTACATTCTTGATCAGAGTTACACAAAGGCTCTTAAGGACAAAACTCATCATGAGACCTATTCTAATAAGAAGCCATTTGTGTTATATTTTAGAACTTTTAGATGCGAACGTTATGCACATGTTTTAAAGGATAAGATAAGCAAGTTAAATAAAAAAAGCACAAAATGTATCTTCTTGGATTATACTGATGGGCAAAAGGCTTATAAATTGTATGACCAAGAGGCAAAGAAGATCATAGCGAGCAATGATGTGGTGTTTAAGGAGCAACCACATATCCCTACCCTCAAGGAGGAGGAAGAATCATCTTTGGATGGTGAGGAAAAAGTTCACCAACCTGCAATCACGCCATTGGAAAAGCCATTGCCATGATGGATGAAGCAACTCTATGATTGCAATAATCCTATACCTATCACAATTGAGGAAAAGTCAAATGGACCAATGAGATCTCTGAGAATAGAGAAGCAAAGAAAGGCTTTTGCTCACATAGTCAATATGGCCTTGATATGATTGAGATTATGAGAGAAGTGAATGAGCTAGAAAACTTAGAAGAAGCACTTGTCGATCTAGCATGGAGAGCGCCTATGGAAGCTGAGTATGACAACATAATGAAGGATGATACTTGGTAGCTAGTGGGTCGTCTAGAATAGAAAAAGATTATTGACACCAAGTGGTTCTGGAAGGTAAAGTACAAGGCTGATGGCAACTTAAAAAAGTAATAAGCCAAATAAGTTGCATAGGGATTTTCACATGTTGAAGGATTTTATTTTCAAAAATCATTTGCTCCAACTACTAGAATCACCACTATTGACACATTACTTGTAGTGGCCGCTCATAAGAAGTGGTTGTTTTACTAAATGGATATTAAATCAGCATCTTCAATAGTGATCTCAAGAAGGAGGTGTATGTGGCTCAACCACTAGGGTTTGAGGACCCCCATGCTAAGAACAAAGTTTGTAAGTTAAAGAAGGCATCGTATGGGCTGAAACAAGCCCCTAGAGCATGGTATTGACGGATATATAAATTCTTTTTAGGCTTTAATTTCAAAAGATATGCCTTAGACACTAACTTGTATGTTTACAGGGATGATGAAAGTCTATAGTGATTGCCTTATATGTGGATGACCTTTTTATTATAGGCGACTATGAAGATATGATCCATCAGACTTAAAAGGCTTTGAGCTCTAAGTTTGAAATGATAGACTTGGACTTGTTGTACTATTGTTTGGGGATTGAAGTCTCTAGCAAAATCTTCCTCTCTCAAAAGAAGTATGCATGGGAGATCTTAAAAGCATTTGGCATGACCGAATATAAGGAAAGAGCTACACTTATGGAGATCAATGTGAAGTTATCCATTGAGGATACATCAGTACTAGCAAATATAGACATTGGGAGGTCATTGGAAAGTTGGGATGCGATGCTTAGAGACTTGAAGGGAACTCTTGACTATGGTATCACATACAATTCTAGAAGTGCACTTATGGGGAACTGTGACTCAGATTGGGCAAATAACAATGATTCCAAGAAATCAATTTCTAGATATTGTTTCTCTTTAGATTTAAGAGTATTCTCCTAGATCAGTATAAGAAGCAACCAACTATGGCATTGTCTTCTACCTAAGCAAAGCACAAGATAGCTTGTTTTACTACATATGAAGCAGTATGGTTAAGGAGGATCCTATTGTATATTGGAGTACAAGATGAATATCTAACAATGTTAAGATGCGACAATCAAAGCTGCATCACCATAGCCAAAAGCCTTAATTTTTCATGCATGCACCAAACACTTTGAGATCCAATATCACTATGTGCGTGACTTGATAGAGGATAGTATAGTAGAGTTGGTCTATTGTCTAACGGAGAAAAATGGAGTAGATATCTTCACCAAAGCTCTTACAAAGAATTTTCCTTGAGTTCATCTTCAAAGACTTAGCGTTGGGCCAAGGATGTTGAGTATCCTATTTGAGTGGGATACCTCCCTTACTAGGTGATTGCTTAATGGTACTCATAAGATGACTTTAGGTGTCAAGCCTATCAACTTGATCATCAATAGAGGGCTACCTATCTTCGATAGTGTAGCCAACCTAATAGGAGTATTTTGTTTGATTCTCTATCATGATAAACTCCCCTAACGAGCGAAGGGTTAGGCTTTGAGTCCGGCTTATGAGTATAATATTTGTTTCAAGGCCAATCATATGACAAAAGAAAAGTGAAGCACTAGAAGATGCTTGTTGCCTTGCTACAAGGGCTTGGTAGGTTCTTGGGTTTGAGCCAAGCAAGCCCTTGTCCGATGCCCTATCTTCCTTGGGATGTGACATAGCCTTGGGGTTATAAGGGGGGAGGGGGGAAAGAGAAGAGAAAATGATAAATTCTAGATGTTGCTTGTAGGTTCTTGGGTTTGAGCCATGCTCGAGGCCGATGCCTTGATCTCCTAGGGACACTACAGTATAAAATGAGCAATGTGCCATCCCCACTATAGAAAAGTTTCTTTTAAAAAAGAAGAGAAAGAAAATATACATGCTATTGGACTGATAAATAAATTTCTAAAAGGAAAAATGGGCTTAGTGTTTTATCTTTGTCATTAGTGGGTCCTAAGTGGTAGGGAGTTACCTTGGACCTCTTGCTTGTATTGGTGAGCCTTATGTGGGGTTGGATTATTTCCTAGGTGGCTCTCTAGCTAGGTTGGATTGTCATTTGGGTCACCTTGTGAGTGTTGGATGATGGGCCAATTATTGAGTGTCATTTTCCTAGGGGAACCCTCGCCTCTTAGTCCTTGATTTGGCCATAGAATCCATGATTGTGGGTTTGAGTGTTTATTCGTTTCTATAATATGTTGTTTTATTTTTGTTTGTCAATTCTACTTTCACGTTTTGTGTTTTCTTGGCAAGATTTATTCATGGATTCGATGGGCTAGGTCACACTATCCCGTGGTTGCAAAATGAGAGGTGGATTTAAAGGTGTGTTATTCGAGATTTCAAAAAAAAATTGGTGGATCCGCAAGGCATTTGTAAGTAAAAATGAAGATTTTAGGCTCTAAAGTAATATGTGGTGCAAAGCAGTCAAGGCGCAAGAGACATAGCATTTTGAAGTTTGAGATAAATTCAAGTCCTTTTGTGACTTGCATGGAATTAAGAGGGAGCTTACAGGCCCTTACAAGCCCTTCTTCAAATGGGGTGGTTGAAAGATATAATAGGACTTTATGTGAATGAGTGCGGCGCATGTTGTCCATTGCCAATCTCCCTCATGAATTTTGGGGAGAGGCACTCAAAATTGCAGTTCACACTTGCAATTGCTCTCCAAATAGGTCCTTAAATAATTGCATCCCTAAGGAGGTTTGGTCTGGCAAATCGGCCTCATATGACCATTTACGCATATTTGGTTGTGATGCTTTTGTCCATGTTAGGGATGACCTGAGGAACAAACTTGATCCAAAATCCACCAAAAGGCATTTTCATGGGCTATGGTGATGAGGGTGAATTTGGCTACTACATAGTGTGGTTATCTCAGTCGAAGAAAATGATTCGCAACCGTAATGTTGTGTTTAATGACACAAAATTGCTGAAAGGTACTTTAGCCTCTAATGAACATATGAAAAAGGTCAAATTTCAGAGTTTGTAGCCACCTATTACTTCAGAAAATGAGCCTCATTGTGCCATACCATAGGTTGAAACTCATGTGATCAGTCAATTATTTTTGAGCCAGATGATGATGGACAGCAAATAGGAGCATAAGGAGGTCATGGAGCAAGATAGGCTGGCTGATTATGAAAATGCAGGTGTTGGTAATGAAAATAAAGGTGCTATACATTATGAACAACATGCTGAAAATGGCTTACAACAACCAATAAATGCTAAAAATAATATACCTCTAGATGTAGACCCAATTCCTAAAAATGTTGATAATTGGGTACGCAAGTCTACACGCGTAAGAAGGCAACCACATAGATTTGACCTCTCCTTGCATTATGTGATGCTTACAGATGAGGGTGAGCCTCTTACATACAGAGAGACCAAGTCATGCTAATTCAGCAGTAATGGGAGCTAGCTACGTAGGAATATATTAAATCTCTGCATGCAAATGATACTTGGGATCTTCTGTCGTTGCCCAAAGGAAGGAAGCCTCTTCCAAACAAATGGGTGTACAAAGTAAAGACAGTTGATTGGAAACCCAAGTACAAGGCAAGATTGGTTGCCAAAGGGTATGCACAAAAAGAAGGGATTGATTTCCAAGAGGTCTTCTTACCTATTGTGAAGATGACCACTCTACGTGTGCTTTTTGCTCTCATTGCTATATTGAACTTAGAGGTATACCAAATGGATGTAAAAATAGCTTTCTTGCATGGTGACATTGATGAGGAAATTTACATGAAACAACCTGAGGGCTTTGTTGTTCTTGGAAAAGAGAAGATGGTGTGTAAACTAAAACACAGCTTGTATGGGTTGAAGCAAGCACCACGGCAATGGTACAAAAAGTTTGACACTTTTATGCTATCTCATGGGTTTACACACAGACATGCAGATAGTTGCTTGTACATGAAAAAGGATACAGATGGCAACCCCATCATACTTGTTTTGTATGTGGATGATATGTTGCTAGCTAGCAAAAGAAATACTAGCTTGGATGCTCTCAAAAATCAGCTTTCTCCATGAAAGATTTGGGGAATGCAGAGCATATTTTGGGCATGAGGATCCACTGAGATAGAATGGATAAATTGTTGTTTTTATCTCAAGAAAAGTATATTGAAAAGATACTAGACAGATTTAACATGGCTAAAGCTAAGCCTTTTGGGGTACCCTTACCTCCTTATCTTAAGCTTAGTAAAGCTAACAGCCCAAAATATGACATGGAAGCAAATGCTATGAAGAGAGTCCCTTATGCATCAGAAAAGCATGCTTGTTAAAAGCCAAAAGCTTCCTAATAACTTGATCTATATGTAAGGATTTTTGAAATGAATTAAGAAATAACTCGTAGAGCTTTAGAATTGACTTTATGGACCCCTTAAATAAACCTTCATAGAACCTCACAGCTTCACCCTTAAGGGTGTTATAGAATCACAATAGATGATGGGTACTATTAAACCCTCTAGCAAGACATAAAGGGTCATACTCCGCTTACATCATCAAGTCTTCATTAGGAAGCCCATAGAATGCAATAAATTTTTGAAATAAAAGAGGGTACTTAAGCCCAATCTTTGGGATTAGTACCAGTCATCCAAGTCCTCATAGATTACTCAATGTTTGCTATAATAATATGCACATATAGCTCAATGAAATTGTTTTGTTAACTTTCGACCTTCTTTAGGGCTTGTTAGACACCCATGGGGACTTGAATGATCTAATTTTCATGATGAATGAAAGGAAATCCAACCCAAAATGTCTCAAATTTGATCATAAGATAATTTATGGTGCAAGGAGCATATGAGCTACTCTTCATAAGATCATTTGTGGAGCAAGAAGCATATGGTTAAGAGTAGCCCTTGCCAATCAACCAAGGATTGACAAACTAACCTTACGGATTTTTGATTTAGATGATTTAATAATCATGATGCAAATTCTAATATTCTAGACCCTCACCCTTACTCAATGAGTTTTGTCTCCTAACAAATCTATGAATACTTGAAATGGGTTTAATGACAACTCACTAAACTGTAGTCAAGGACCTTTGAATAGATCCCCACCATCTAGTAGCCATGAGCATCATACTAAAGAAAAAGTATCGTGTTTGTAGTTTTTTGTCCAACAAATAGCTACATTCTCAACCTCTAAGAGCTAGGAGGAGCAAACTATGGTGGTCTATTGAAATCTCCTCGAAGGTCTAATGAGATCACTTGCAACACATAAGTCCCATAACTTTCACATTATCCAGATGCCTTAAGTTGGTTCCCAGCCTAGCTCGTACCAAGTGCATGGCATATAACACAAATGAGCTCTTCTTGCTTGTACATACTTGACTACATCTCACTTAACCCCATAAGAATATCCCACCAACCTATTGCTTGAATATCCTCATTATGCTTGGCCATGGGGATATATAAGTAGTATGTATCATGTTGCGCTCTTATTATAGATTATAATATGCAATAGTGAATGTTGTTGTGCACATATATTTATTTTCCTTAAAGAAATCATCGTGGCATGTGCTTAAACATATTGAGAGGAAGTGATGGTGGGATGTGGATTCAATGGAGAGAGAGAGAGAGAGAGAGAGAGAGAGAGAGAGAGAGAGAGAGAGAGAGAGAGAGAGAGAGAGAGAGAGAGAGAGAGAGAGAGAGAGAGAGAGAGAGAGAGAGAGAGAGAGAGAGAGAGAGAGAGAGAGAGAGAGAGAGAGCACAAGAAGTTGTGTGTTTATCCTTATTCTTCATTATCCTCACTTACATATGAATATACAATGTGTTCATACATAAGGGGTACATGACTAGCCTTTGGCCATTGGCCTTTACCGAGCCTTTACCCCAACAAGATTCCACTAAACGCTAATATGGCTTTAAGGGAGAATAAGAAGTGAAACTACTATCTAACACCCATCAACACTTTACTGCACAAAATCATGGCATTAACTCTTTGTAAGAAGATCTACAGGTTATCATATCTATGAATCTTGACAAACTAAATTTGCGTTCCTCAAGCACCTCCTCGATGAATTGACACTTTGCCTCAATATGCTTTGTCTTTGCATAGCGTTGGGGATAAAGGCACCTGTGCCTATGCCACTAGTGTATTCACCACTACACTTACAATACATGCACACCTATACACTACAGGTGGCACGACTCATAGACTTGTACATTACACATATGGTGGGTGCCCATCATTGTCGCTTGATTCTTTATTCTTTTAGTGACTAATGAATAAGGGAAGGCCGATCACACATTGTGATAGTTGGAGTTCCCAAATCTTATGTCTATCTCTCTCTTGCTCTCTTGCTTCATCCACCATAGCTCACACCTATCTTGCTTTTGCTTGCTTGTGCTCTCACTTAGGCTTTTCCTTCAACTAGTATCAAAGCTAAAATTGAGGAGCTTCACTTGCCATTGTTCACCTTGATTCAAATATCTACAATCTATTTATTCATGGTAGCTATGGATTCAACTTGCAAGGTATGCATTTGATGCTCTCATTCTTTCTAGTTGATTAGAGCTTTTTAGGACATTGGAGGGGCTTCTTTGAGCTTCCCTTGAGCTTTCTTGTGCCAAATTTTCTCTAGCAAGAGAAGTAGTGTGATTCAGCCCACTCCTAACCCCCATTTATGATCAAGTTGACCTCTCCCTGAGATCTCAGACACTCTTGGCTACCTTGGTACTCATATTGGACACTCCTAGCATATACCACATCTAATGATGTTCTTTAACTTGACCCTAAAAGGGAGGGCTACAATGTGGTATCATGGCTTAGAAGTTGGTACCATAACCACAATCAATTTATTCTTTGTGGCCTTTCAAAGGGAATTTGCCCTTGAGAGATGTGGTCAGTATTGGCTTTGTGTTCTAAATGTGACATGTCAAGAACCCCATGAAAATGCCCGAGCATATGCCAAGAAGATGAAAGAGGTCTTTCACAAATTGCAAGCCTTCATCCCTATTCCATGTGTTGTCCAGTTTCAATATTTCTTGCATGGATTGGACTTCAATATCCAAGTGCAGTTGAGTAGTGTCCCTCTTAGTGAATATAGATACTGCTGTAACCCAAGTAGAGGAAGTAGAGTCTTGCTTACAAGCAACCTATGCATCAAGGGCAAATCTAAATTCAAGTATTAGTCATTGAAATAATTTGGGATTGGTTATGGAGATCAAAGTGCGATCAGTATCCCAATGACTAACTTGAATGGTAGAGGAAGCATGATGCAAAGTGTGCTTTTGTTGCCAGCTCCTCCAAATGTCATTAAGCCAACATCTAGCCACCACCAAAGAGATCCTTTTGTAAACCAAGGGTCCATATAGGTAGCACCCCCTTTGCAAGTTGTGCAACCTAGTGGGAGAGTAGCTTCTTGAAGCCATTGGTTATGAGTCATTTACATCAAACATTATAGGGGAAGTGAAAGATATGATGAAACATTATATAGATATGATCACTAAGCAATACTGCAAGATCGCCATAGATGTTAAATTTTTAAAGTGCCAGCAAAATCTGAAAGACCCAATACATTATGTAGGCCAAAAGCCATTGCATGGTATGCAAAAGTACCAAAAATTGTAATGAACATCATCTTTAACTTATTCACTTCAACTATGGCCATTTGATTATAAACCACAAAACAATCCATGAAAGAGTATATCTCTCGCCCTTGCCAATCGATCTAAAATCTAATTAATAAAGGGTAGAGGATAAAAGTCCTTCATTATTTGCTTGTTCAATTTCTTAAATTGACACACAGGTGGATTTTATTGTTCTTTTTCTTTCTTATTACCACCAATGAGCACCACTCCGTATGTTCAATGGGAAAGATTAGACCAGTCTTTCTTAAATGCATCAATTTCTCAAAAAGAGGATCTCTCAACTCAAAATGCACACGTCTAACCTTCTGCCTCATTGGCTTACTACCTTCTTTCAATGGGATCGTATGCATAGCAATAGAGGGGGGAATCCCCTTTAATTTGTCATAACTCCATGCAAATATATCTCTAAACTCCTATAGGAGTGCCACATAATCTATAGGCTCATCAATAGTAACATAATGATGAGTTTAATGGGGTGGGGATCATTGGGAGTCCCAAGATCTAGCTTTATCACATCGACATCACAAATCATGTCCTTTGCATCTATTGGTTTATTCAAACATACTTGATAAACCTCCTCAACAGTAGAATCCTTTTCAGAATCACTGGAACTTAAGGTTTCAACAACTAAGGTTCCCTCGAGTGCCTCCCATTCTGTAGTGGGAGGTAATACCCTTTCATCCAACAGGCACTCAAGGTATGCATACAAAATTATTCTCTTTAACCCATGCCCAAAAATCAGTCGACCAGGTGGGATATCCACCAAATAATCGAAATGCAATATCCATGGATGTCCAAGCAACAACATTTGATAGCTTAGTCTCCTAACAAATCGGATAACACAAAAGTCAAGGACGCACTCAATGTTAGTAATCACATGTGCTTGTGCTACCATTCCTTCAGGTTGTCTCAGGCTATCATCATCCATTTTAAAAACCATCGTGATATTCTTTTGGATTGGTAGACCCAACCTCTCCAATAAACCCATACTCATTTTACAAATGATCCGGGGTCCACCATTGCATTTTCTATCACGATTCCATCAACATATGCTTGCACCCTAGGGTAGTGCTTATGTACATGATCCCACCATTCACTACCCACTCGTGGACACCAAAAGGTTTTATGACATAACTTGTTTGAAGGATTTTCTTAAACTCCTTATAAATATTCAGTGACAATTGGATTAGCTGTAGCATATTCACATCCGGTTTGACTTCACATAGCATGTTTGCTAGGTCAAACTCATAAAAGTTTGCTACTACTCTCTTCTCTTTCCATACCTATTACTCTTTTAGCTTCTTAATAATCTTATTACTCTCCTTTTCTTTTGACCACGGGCTCCTCTAAAACACCATCATTTTTATGAGGACCCGCTATCCAACACCTTTTTATCATCCCTACTAGGTTTGTTAACTTTGCTCGTACTAGGGTCATATTTCTGATCATCTTTCAGTTTCTGACCCCTAGTTACTACCCTAACATTATGGGGAAATAAACTCTCTTTATTTGGCAAAGTTTCAACCAAACTTACCCCAATGGGCATTTCCTCAAGTGTGGCTTTACCCCTTTGCAAAATTTGCTCAAGGTTCTCTCCTTTAGTATTCTCATTATTCACACGATGATTCATAGGCTTAGGTTATTGACTATCTTACTGGAGAGAACTGAACCTACTCCAACAAGTAGTGGCTAAGTGACCAGACTTCCCACATATATCACATTTGACATTAGGACAATTACAAGGAAAATGTTGTCCACCACACCAGTTATAGCTGAATCGCGATGGACCCACATCATCTGCCAAGAATGGTTGATAAGACATTTACCAAAATATCCCTTGAAGAGCTAAAGGTTTTTATAGATGAGCTAGAAGTAGCTACCATGACCTATCATAGACAGTTGTTGATTGTTCTACACACATGCTTTGAGCGATGTCATGAGTATTGCATAGCGTTGAATCCTTAGAAGTGTGTATTTGGAGTGCCTTATGGTTTGCTATTGGGCCATGTAATGAGTGTGGTTGGTATTGCCATCGATCTTGAAAAGGTGGTTGTTATTGTGACCCTAAGCTCACCTACTTTCCTAGGCAAGTTCATAGTTTTATTTCATCATTGGGGTATTATTGTCAATTCATTAATGCATTGGCTGAACGTTCATTACTCTTGATGAATCTTTTATCCCACAACCATGTTTTTGAATGAACAGAAGCATGCAAAGTGGCGTTTCAAGATGCTAAAATGAAATTATCCAAAGAACTAGTTTTAAAAACTCCAAAAAGGGGCAAGGTTTTCTACATATTCTTAGCTATGACAAGGTGTAGTATTAGTTGTTGTCTATCCCAAATTTGAAAGGCACAACTTTATCATCCTATTGTATTCGCAAGCCTGAAGTTGGGAATTTCAAAGCTTCATTATAGCTATTTGAAGAAGGTTTACTTGGCTATGGTGTTCGCCACTAAGAAGTTCAGATACTATATTCTTTATGAGAAGGTGGTGTTCTTCACCAAGGTAGAGGGATTGCGCTTATTGAACAAGCTTCAACCCCCTGATCGCCTAGCCAAGTGGTTGATCTCTTTGCAAGAGTTTAACTATGAGATTAGGAGTAAGCTACAAGAGTTGCAGGGTATTGAATGTCTAGTAGATTTCGGTGAGCCTAAGGAAGAGCGGGCTGATATTAGTGACTGCGAGGATTTCTGCAAATTTGATTTAGCCTCTATTCCATCATGATATGCATCTATCATGCATTATCTATCAACGGGCAACCCAAGGAAACTCTTTCTAAATCTGAGAAGAGAAAGATTAAGCAACAAGCACTTCACTTTTCAATAATAGTGGGTGTTATATACAGAAAAGGTGTGGATAAGGTTTATCGCCATTGTGTGGTGCTTGATGAGGTACCCTTTATTCTAGAGGAATGTTATGATTCAGAATCATGTGGAGGCCATTTTGTTGGATGGCTCACCACCTAGAAAGCTTTACATGCTGGTTACTATTGTTGGCCCACTATTTTTTAAGATGCTTTTGCATATGTTAAGTGATGTGATGTCTATCAGAGACATGCTGCTAGGAAAAATCGTAAGTGATCGCTTAATCATATTCTTGTGACTCTGCCCTTTGAGAAGTGGAACATCAATTTTGTTGGACTTGTGCATCCTTCATCTACTATGTGGAAGCGTTATATCATTATGGCGATGGGCTACTTTACAAAATTGTTCAAAGCTCAAGCTACGATAAAGGACAATGCCAAGAAAACAAATAGTTTTATTAAGGAACAAATTGTTTGCCGTTTTGGTCCACCTAAAGAATTAGTATTCTGACTATGGGACACACTTTCTAAATAAGATCATAGAAGCCTTGACTGCAGCTCTGAAAATCAAACATAATAAAACCACCTCATATAATCCCTAAGCGAATGGACCAGTAGAGAGTACCAACAAGTAGCTTGTTGGGATTTTATCAAAGACTGTATCTTGGGGTAAGCGCGACTGGGACACTTCATGTGGTTGTTTGGGCTTATAATATTGAATTCAAGAGAGCAACGTGCTACACTCCATTTAAATTGGTATACAGGGAAGAGTGTGTCTTGCCCTTGGAAATTGAGTTAGCCACTATGAGGTTTGTGTTGAATCATTCTTTGGGTGAAGAGGAAGGATCGCAAGAAAGGTTGATCTTCCTAGTACATCTTGATGAGATCTGACTGCAAGCTTTTTACAACAAGAGGGAGGGAAGAAGAGGATAAAAGCACTTCATGAACTTTGTGCTAAAATATATAAATTTGTAAAGGGCCAGTTGGTCCTATATTATGATGCACATCGTGAGTTATTTCTTAACAAGTTAGAACCCAAATGGGATGGCCATTTGTATAGGAAAGAATGGCTATATATCCCTTTTAGCATATTTGCAAGGGATAGAGTTTAAAAATAAAGTAAAATTTAATAAGTTGAAGCCCTAGTATGTGTAGGGGTTGATGTTGGACTTGGTACCTTTGCATGTCTTCTAGGATTTAGCTTAAACTTGTAGTAGGTGCCAAGATGATCGAATGGGCAGAATCATTTCTTATCTCTAACATTCATATTTAGAGTATTGTTACCACCAAGGTCGAGTGATCTGGTGGAGTAAGGGTAATCATATTAGTGAGTAGCAAGACACATCTTTCATGTGGGGTATTAAGGTCTACTGCCACCATTGTCATAGGATTCTTATTAGCATCCCTATTGAGTTTAGTGAGGAAGGAGGGATTGTACCTGCCATACATCCTCTCAGCTCGACTTTGACTACCATAAGTATAACTAGACTAATTGGTATGGTGTGGCTTGTCAATGAAGAATGGATCTATACTTTATATTTTTATGGAGCTTCACAAGGGCCCGCTAAGCATACGAGTGTTGGTATGGTTATTAAAGACCCCTGATGTAGAGTCATTATGAAGATGGGAGTCTATTTAGGCATCACTTTTATGAATAACATGGCAGAATACAAAGCCTTAATCATGGGGATGAATATAGCCCGACACTGTGGTATCCACCATTTATTGGTGAAAGGTGACTCAAAGTTAGTGATCAACCAATTGAATGGGTCCTATAGTGTGAGGGATCCCATTCTGCAAATGTATCATTGTGCAACCTTGGATATACTTGATATTTTTGGGACAATGACTTGTCAAGTGGTTCCTTGTTAGTGGAACTGCTTTGTGGATTTGTTGGAAAATTATGCCTTTGTTAAGGAGGATGCATTTCTCATTTGTGGTCCTTGTTATGGCCGTCAATAATTAGTATAGGTGATGAGCTAGGTAGCAGTTGACCATCTTCCTATTTTTTCATGGACACTGGGATCATTCAATGACATATTTGCTCAACATCCCTTGCCATTTATGTAAGGGAGCTAGCTAATCATTTAATGCATTTAGTGTAGGGTCTGCTGAATGGCCCATCCCTCGGTCTAATTTTGTATTTCAGTATGATTTATTTGTAGACAAGGGTTTGTTTTCAGGAATAGGATGTTGCATGATGTGCTTTATAGCTATACTTTTGTTAGGCCAAGAAGGCCATTCTGTTTGGATATAATGTTTGATTTTGTAAGGCCAAGAGGGCCATTTTGTTGGATTTAATATTTGATTTCATTAGACCAAGAGGGCCATTTATTATGTAGTGAATTGGGTAATCTCATTAGGCCAAGAGGGCCATTTGTTTGTTTGGTGTGAGAGCGATTAATGGTTTCTTGTCTTTAGTGCTGTACTAAATAGATTCGAGGGAGTACCTGTAGCAAGACTTTTGCTATGCAGAAGCTTCTTATGGCCAAGTCAAAGTGATGTCCTTCATTTACAAGTTCTTTTTCTTTGTGTTATATATGTATATGTGTATGTGGAAATTCTTCTTCTTTTGGGGACCAACAAGTCACGACATGAAGTCCTAGGGTTTGATTTGGTATATTTGGGGGAGGTTTGAGCAGTTGTCTGCCTCTTGTAAAGGCATTGTTAGGCATTTTAAGATCTGTTTTGAGAGTAGTCCTTATTGAACCTGTCTTGCTAGCCTACTAGGTAGCTGTTTCTAGGAGCTTCTATTAGTTGTGAGGCAAATAGGGAAGCTTGTTGAAAATAGAGACAAAAAATGATAAATATCTCTAGAAGACCTAGTATACGAAGGTGTGTAAAAAGGGGTTCTAACCCCTAAAGTAAGAAAATCAAGAAAGAAAAAATTCAAAGAGTAGATGATCATTGCCTTGCGAAGGTCTAGTAGATTCCTATAGGGAGCTGATGCCTTGTCTTCCTGAGGGTAACATTTAATTGAAAAATAATAAGGATGGTTGGAGCTAAAATAAAAGTGAGAAGAAGAAGGAAAGGATTTAGTGTTGCCTTGTGGGAGCTTGGCAGGTTCTTGGGTGCTGAGACAAGACTTGAGACCGATGCCTTGTTTTCCTTAGGTCTCAAGTCATGAAGTATAAAAAAGTGATAAATGAAGTATCTGAAAATAAAAGACTAGGCTATAGGAGTCCTTGCCTAGTAGGAGTTTTTAAGTCCAATTGTCCTAGGTCTGGTTGATAGGTCAAGCCACCACTTAGGATGACTTCTTTGATAGTTCTTTTTAGTCGGTCTGTGTTAGAGCAATTGACTAGTGACTAGCTCTAGTTCTTTGTCAGATTATGCTTCGCCTATTCCTCGTGAATCTTCATGCCTTGATTTTGTTAAGGGGTAGGATTACGGTTTATTTATGTGTAGATTAGTTCGTGGATTCAACAGGCTGAGTCGCCCTATCCTGTGGTGGCCAATGAGAATGGGATTTTAAGCCTAAAGAAGAGCCAGAAATGTGCCAAATTTTGTTAATTTGAGGTAGAAATAGAAGCTCACTAGAAGCGGTGGATGCAGATTTGACGATTTTAAGCAGTTGTGGAAGGCAAGATTTAAAAGCACTTCTGAAGACAGACCTTGTAGTAATCTTTGATTTTTAGTAAATTTTTAAGGTGCCAGAATGAAGTGGAACAAGCTCCATGCAATGCGGGACTCCGAGATGATCATGTAGAAATTTTTGGATCGAAATTTGGATACCACAATCGGAGTTGTCAAAGCTCCAGCAAAGGAGGGTCAAAAAGTGAATGTAAAGAAGACTTTAAATAAGAAGGGGTGTTGCTCTTGGGAGTCCAAGGCCCCTCAAAATTTTCCATGAGGGAAAGGGACCATTTTTCATAAAATGGCAAAAAAAGATGCCTTCTTGCACACAACACTATAAAAATTGGGGTGGGGCTAAGAAGGTCAAGAGCAAGCATATGATCTGATCTCACTAGCCTCTTCCTCAAAATTTTCCCTTCGTATCACCAGTCTTGGCTCCAAGAATGATGGTTTGATTAGGAATATGAAATTTCAATATTTCTCTCTCCTCCCCCTCTCTCTCTCTCCTTCAATGAGCAGTTCATGCGTGAATTCTTGAGAGAAGATCAAGATGGAGATTGATTGTCATGCTTGATGTGGACTTATGCCGACGTGGAGTGGTGATCACTAGTGCTATTTGAAGACCAATGGCGGGTCTAGTTGGAGTTTGTAAAATCAATTCTTGAGACCTGAAACACGCAAAATGGCGGTAAGCATCTTTTTTAATAGAATTTTGGATTCTTTTTGACATTTTATGTGGTGCAAATCTTGTTTATATGTGTTGAAAATTTTTTCAAAGCTTGGTTGTGATGCATTTGAGGGCTATGAAACATAAAACATAGAACTCACATCCATAATTGTGAGTTATTAATTTTTGAAGACCCAAAATGTGTGTTTTAAGAGGAAAAATGATATTTTTCTTGGTTTTGGATGATCAAATCATGTTCATATGGAATTAAAATTAAATGTGATGATGAATGCAGTGTGAATTATTTTTTTAAATCTATAAAATAAAAAATATGGTATTTTATATAAAGAAAATAAGGAAAAAAACCAAAAATATGGTTTTAGGACAAGGAAAATATCTAAAAATTATGGAAAATTAGGACTATGTTTATGCAAGTATAATGGAGGTAAATCATGAGTATTTTCCTTGTTTTATCCCCATTTGTATGTTTTAGTGTGCATTTATTGATTTTATTATAAAGAAACATACATGAAACACCTCTTAAGCTACCCATCGCAAGCAAAACCCTAGATGGTAGGGAGAGAGAGGGTTTTATGTGTTGAATATGGTTCAAAATTTGATTTGATTACTACATTTTTCATATAGGAATCGATCTTATTTAAATATTAAGAGGTATAGTGGCACATAGTAGTCCAACACACTGCCTTATCATTGCAGCAAAGTTGTTAGTGGAAGAAAATAATGGAAAGAATGTTTGAGCACATTCACAATGCTGATCTTGTTTAAGTAAAATGTTTGTGCACTCAAATCCATCCACTTTGCATTGCATTGTATTGATAATGTATAAAAAGATCTAACTATCTCTTGGATGCATAGCACTTGATTTCAAACTATTGAACTACGATGAGTGTGAGGCTCCCTATGCTATAGGTCCTATATAATTGTTTCCTTGGGGGACTAATTTGGTGAGGAATATACTACATCTTGGAATGAATATTGCAAAGAGTGGACTTTGTTTGTATGTGTTATATATTGAGATGGTGCATCCTGGGGCCAATCCCTAGGAAGTATGAGAGTCGTAGTGGGGACACATCGATAAGCTGAGGGTGCTCCCTTTGTTTGTGTTACAAGGTGCTAGTCACTGATATGTTTGGGTACTCCATCTGCTTGGAGTCGTGAAGGGCATCACATTGGACTACAATTCAGAGATGGTATCTACAGACGTGTTCTTTTGGTAAATTAGTTCATAGTGTTTATATGCTCTTGGTTGTGAGGTCATGGGGATGTTTAGTGAGTATAGGAGGCCCACCGTCTAGAGCCCTAGAGCTAGTATCGGGCCCATTTTTTATCCCGACAAGTGATTAACCTCAAGGATAAAAATTTAATGTTACTTGTATGTTGTACTAGTTTCAAAGAGAGAGCATGTCACATATGCTCTCATTGTTGAAAGTTTTGATCTCAATGTTCTTATATATGATGTATGGATCAAAGTTGAAGAGCGTAAACTTGTACCTAAAATTGCAATAATGAGCCCATATAAGGAATCTCCATACTTTTTTCTAAGAAAGTATAAGATCCTTGTGTCATAGAAATTAAAAAGCATTCCTCTAGTGATGTATGCACTTTCAAATTGAAAGCATATTAGGAATGAGATATTTCTTAGAAGAACTCTCGAGTGAGTAGTGAAGTGTAGCACCAATTTTGTTTACACAACATGTACAACTTATCCCTAATGTTAAAATTGCAATGAAAGGTGGAGCAAGAGTGAAAGCACAAGCCGAAGTAAGAGGATGCAAGAGCTACGAAGGTTCAAGCAAGGGAGAGCAAGACAGTATGTGGAAACCTAACAGTCGCAATATGTGACTTGCATTCACTTATTCTGTTGTCATAAAAAGAATAAAGAATAAAGCGATAATAATGGGTAGCTACCATCTATAGTATACAAGCATATATGCACTATGTACAAAGTAAATATATGTGGCTAGGCACATGTGGCATTTAACTCCCAACAACCTCCGACTTAAAGGTGAATATACCTCATTGAGGAGAGAATAAGGAAAAAAAAATGTACAAAATGTACATATAAGTACAAAAAGAATAAGGAATAGATGTCATCTCCCATCATCTTCCTAAGGAAGGGATAACTTTTGATTGGGAAACTTTTGATGAGTAGATCTACAAGATTCTTATCAAGTGAGATCTTGAAAAGCTCTATTTGCTTATCCTCAATTACCTCTTTGATAAAGTGATAATGGACCCCCCAATGTGCTCAGTCTTTGCACGAAAGACCGAATTAGGTACCAATTGGATGGCACTTATAGAGTTTGAATGCAATATAGGAGTCATAATCATACCAAGATCTACAACCAATTGGCCTAACCATAGGGCCTCCCTACAAGCCTTAGTGGTAGCTACAATGTACTTAACCTTGATAGTAGACAAGGCCATGCATTTGTGCATCCTAAACATCCAAGAAATAACACCTCCAGTAAAAATGAAGATATAACTAAATGTGGACTTCCTACTATCTACATGTTCCACACAATTAGAGTCTATGTGGCCCATGCCTCCATTATCCTAGCCACCATAACAAATGCACAAATATGTAGTGTCCTTAATGTATCTTATGATACCCTTCATGGTATCCCAATGTCACTAACCAAGTGTCACTATGTAAGGAGCCATAGCTTCTACTACAAATGCTATGTTAGATCTAGTGACTATCATGGCATACTTCCAACTACCCACTATAGATGTATACAGGATCTTGGCTATCTTAGCCTTCTCATCATTTTATTGGGGACAATTTTCTTGACTGACCTTCACATGAGTCGATAATGGGTAACCAATAGGCTTATCACCCTAAAGATTGAATCACTCAAGTACTTTGTGGATATACTTCTTCTAGGCCAAGTTGAGAGGTTTGTTAGAGCAATTATGTGTAATGTCTATACCAAATATGTAAGAGACATACCCCATGTCTTTCATCTCAAATCTCTTCTTAAGTTGAGTCCTCAAAGCATCTAGCTCAGCATTAGCACTCCCATCAATTAGTATATCATCAATATATAGCTCCAAAATGATAAGGTTACCATCACATACCTTCTTCCTGTAAAGACACGAATCCATAGTGCTACAAGAATGACCCTATGAACACATAAAAGCATCAAAATTGTGGTACCATTCCCTAGGTACCTGCTTAAGTACATAGAGACATTTTCTCGACTTACACACTAGGTGCTCCATGTGCATTTCCACAAAGCCCTTGGGCTGCTACATATAAATATCCTCATTTGGGGCCCCATGTAAAAAAACCATTTTCACATCCATCTAATAAAGCTCTAGATCTAATTGTGCAACCAAGGCACAAGGTAGTCATCTTGACAACGAAGGGGAAATGTCTCATCAAAGTCAGCTCCGTTTTTCTATTTAAAACCCTTTGTAACAAAACAGGCCTTGTATACTAGCTTAGGGTGACTAGGGGTGTTCTTCAACTTATATACCCATTTGCATGGAATGTATATTTACAATCTGGTAAGGAAACCAAGTTTCACGTATGATTTTTCTATAATGAATCAAGCTTAGACTACATGGCCCTCTCCTAAGAGTGAATATCACCTTTGCACATAGCCTCCTCATAAGTAAGGGGCTTATCAGAATTTGCCACCAAGACATAATGCATATAAGCCTCAAAATGATCAAGGGGACATGAGGCTCTAGTAGAGCATCTGAAAACTAGTTGTGGGGCTTGTAATACTTGTCCTATCTATCTAACATCATGATCCTACATACTACATCATTAGCAGCTCTACTACAAGTTATCAAACTCTGGCTGGTTGTATGGTAACAAGAGGCTCTCCTAAAAGCTCATCTTACATAGCTCAACCACTTTCTCTAGTCTCTTAGGCATCTTATTCTCATGGAGCACAACACCATGGCCATAGATAACCTTTCAAGCAAGTGGATCCAAAGGTGATAGCCCATCTCATCTACATCACCATATCTAAGAAAGATGCATTTGATGGTCTTAGAATCTAGTTCGTTGCATTTTTCTTTGGAAATATGGTAGAAATCCTCACATCTAAAGACTCAGAAGTATGCAAACGAGGGAGGTTTACCAAACCATACCTTCTCTATAACTCTACCATCAAGTGCAATGCATGGGCATCTATTAATCAAATGAATGGAAGTATTAACTACCTTAGCCCACAAATGTTGTGGTAAGCTTGCTTGATTAAGCAAATTGCAAACTCTTTCTTGAATAATCCTATTCATGCACTTTGCAATACCATATTGGGGTGGGGCTTAAGGGGTGGTCAAATGATACTTAAGACCTGTCTCACCACAAAATTGCGTAAGTGCATTAGAGACATCTTCATCCCCATTATCAAATTATAGGCATTTCAGCCTATGCTGAGATTGGTTCTCAACCATAGCAACAAAGCATTGAAACATGGGCAAAGCCTCTAATTTTTGCTTTATGGGGGGATAGGCTCAAACCTTATGCGAATAATCATTAATGAATGTGACAAAATACTTTGCAACATTTGAATGCACAAGAGTAAAGCTCTCCCACACACGTAGAACTAGGCTTTTTATGCAAGTTACGAGTTTGCCTACCATATACCATATAAATATTTATCACATGAATTAAAACATGAGTAGTCAAAAGGTAGTAAATATTACAAAGGGGTCAATTATTTCATTCCTTTAAGGGAAATATGCCCTAGATGACAATGTCAAAGAGATACATGTGGGACATTGGTCACGACCAAAACATAACTAAACAATCCAGATACAAGTAAGGAATACAAGTGGCAAACCTTGGCACCTCTAGCAAAAATGAGGTTGCCACGTGTAATGTTTCATGTAGAATCACCAAAAGATACTTGATACTTATCATCATCCGACTTTTTAGCTAAGATAATGCTTTTAGTCAAAGTTGGGGTATGCCATACATCATGCAATACAAATGGAGTACCAGTATCAAATTGCAGTCTTAGATCACCTATGCGAACAATATCATATACATGATCATCACCCAATTTAACTGATGCTATAACAGTGTGGTTGGTATAAACCATGGCCACCTATTCACCATCAATCACATGTTGATGTAACACGTGTACAAATGAGTGGCTTGATATAGTTTTAGGACCTTATATAGGTTATGATTATTACCTTTCTTCCAAAACTGTAGATGCAAGAGTAGTATTTTATTCAAGACTCATCCTTATCATTATAGAAAGAGATGGATCCTCCATTATGGCCACAAGTACTTACAAATCTTAAGTAGCTTTCTGTGGGCATGTGTATTATTAATCCCTCATAGAGCTCAATGATGATGCCAAGCCTAAGTTTTCCAATAGTGAAAGTTATTGCCATCCAACTTTTCTATGTTAAAGATAGCACTATCATTAGAAGCATTTGAAATATCTACCATTATGTGTGCCAATGCACTAATGTCCATAATCAACAAGTACTAGAGTGTTGAATATAAGTGTCTACTCTCAAAGAAATTGTTCAAAATTGAATTTCTCCATGACTGTTTGTAAAAAGATAGTAAATGAGTGTGTAACTGTAGGCTAAAGACCAAAATGCAATGCTCCCACTACTAACGATATCCAGGTAGCAATTGGGATATGCAATGCAACTAGCAGTGCAGGATAGAGCATAAACCACCAAGGTACCAAATGTTATCAAAGACTCAAAGATGTCAAATACATAGATGCAATCTAAAGCAAATAAGTAGCATCTATATAATCCAACTGTACATAAGAGAACTAAAACAAATAGAGATTCACCAATTTGCAACTAACTCACTTCATATGAACAGTAAAGCAAGTACATAACCAAAAGTGCATCCAAAGTTGACAAACCCATTTGATAGGAGGAAGTATCAAGTGTACAAAACCAAAGCTATATTAGCTCACAATCATCAATGTTTGCAACAAGGACAATGTATGCATAAACCAATAAGCATGTAAGAGTCTTCCACTAACTGAAGAGTCCAAGCTCTATAATGAAAATATCAAAGTGCTCACATGGAAGCAAATCTGGAATGTCCAAGATCCAAGAAAAGCGCAATAAATATGTCTCATAACATCGGGGTGCCCAAAGATATGAAGCAATGCATTTGGGAGTATATATCCACAATAAGCCTTCAAGCCCATAAATGGAAACCACTAAAGCAAATAGCCACTACAAATATGTATCCAATAGAGCTCAAATCCAAGGCATAGAGCTCAACATACACATATTTGGGCATAATACTCAATGCCAAGCATCAATACATCCATGTAGCATCCCCAAAGCATCCATATATAAGTATTTATTGTGTACCCTTGATGTTCATAGGATATAATAAGAAAAAACCTTCAATGATGGAGTTAAACAGGCTCTAATTGATCTAAAATCCTTTTGTAATCATTAGTGTATCATTCGAGCATTACAAAATGGCCCTGTAAGCATCAGTAGAGCATTAACTAATCAAATACTTACTATCAAAACAATATACAATAGGTTTGTCTTGAATAGTAGGTCAATGATTGACCTCAAATACTCCAAATAATGCTCAAACTAGAAGCCTTCAATGTTGGGGAGGATGCTAGCTAAGTGGCCACTAATCTTGAAGCTTAGCACAATAGGAGCTAGAGGAGATGATTGATTCAGAGACATGGGTATCCAAAATTGTGCAAATCATGTTGGTTGCTCTTGGGGATACTATTGCTGCTATTGAGCTTAAAGCTCACTTGGCAAGGCTTAAGATAATGTCTAGGGGGTCCTTAGAGAGCTTGGAAAGTATAAAAGAGACTAGGGAAGCAACATGATTGATGCATACCTCAATGAGTAGCTACCATGAAAATAGAGAATGAAGCTCTCTTTTAGGGCTAAGATGAATGCTAATGAAGCTCCTAGAATGCCCACTCTGATACCAGTTGAAAGGTGGGGTAGGAGTGAGAGTACAAATGGAAGCAAGAGGATGTAAGAGCTATGGAGGTTCAAGCAAGAGAAAGAAAGACAATATATGGGAACTCTAACAATCATAATGTGAGACCTACCTTCCCTTATTCTATTGTCATAGAAACAATAGAGGATAAAGTGATAATGATGGGCTACCACTATGTACAGTGTACATGTATGCAAGCACTATGTACAAAGTAAACATAGGCAACTAGGCATACATGGCCTTTAACCCCCAAAATGTAACAACTTTCAATAAATAAGACCATTCTTATCCTCAAAGGAAAGGCAAGAAAACTATGTGAGGATTGAGCATATTGCTAGCAAGGGGGTAAGTAAGTGCTCATTGAGCTAGTTAAGGCCCAATGAAAGAAAAATAAACAAAGTAGATAAGTTCTCTAGACAAAACAAAAGTGAGCACTGAGTGGGTGCCTATGAACATAGTCAAGGATATGATGCTTCTAGGTGTGTCAAGAAGAAATAATAGATGACCCTAGAAGGCCAAGAGCTTTTAGCTATATGCATCTATGGGGAGTTAGCTTGATGTTGTTGTGGGTCCCTAGGATCCCATTGCAAGCTCAAGGATATTTCACAAGCAACAAATAAATTTTTTCAACTAGGCCATCTAATTTGACCTCTAATATGCCAGAATCCATAGAATCCTGGCCTCAACAAAATATACTTCCAAGCCTAAGAGCCAATGGCTAAAGCATTGCACAAATAAGCACCACTAACTAAGACAACTCATGGGTCAAAAATGTCAAAACCCAAGAAATTAGTGGCGAAAAATCTCATGGTAACCAATCAAAGACATATAGTAGAACCAACCAATTTCAAAATGGGAACATCACACAACAATTGCCAATCAACCTAAGAAAATGAAATTGCCACAAAAAGAATAATTACCCTAGAAGCAAAATATGGAACAATAGCAACCCTATGTTGTTGTTGAATCCAAGGAACTCACTCCTAAAGAAAAATGTTATGAACCATCAAAAGATCGATAACACTACCTCGATTGTTAGCACTTCTAAAACTATAGTAGTTTCTATTTTCCAATCAATAGTGAAATTACAATAGATGTAGTCCCTAACTACAATCGGACTCACCAAGTCAACCAATAAAAGAAGCTTCTAATGATTCAATAAACTTAGAACTAAACAAATTTAGAGAGCATAAATAACATTTTTTAAAAAAATCCATAACATCTAACTTTCTTCACCAAAATCTCCAAGAAGCTTAAAGCCCAAGTTGATCAAAAGATCACTTTTAGGAAATGATAGAAGAATTGGGCAAAAGAAATATCTATCTTTATTAAATGCTTCAAGAAAATCAATGATACATCGACTATACTAGCTTGTATCAAGCAAAATTTGAAACGTTTTCCAAAAAGCAATAAATATTCACAGTGGTTCCTCTGACATGGGTGGGATAGAAACTCATGTAGACCTATCACCTAATAATTATTGAGGAGCTCTTTAAGCTTATATCTAAAGATAGAGCATAAAGTCTAAGGTTGATTCCATCTTCTTACAAAATCCTACCCAAATATATTGGAGCAAGTACAAGAGGTAGAATGAATGGCAAAAGAGCAAAGCATATACTAGCTAAGGTTTGATCGAAACTATCTACGTCGTCTAATGGCCAATACTGAATAAAGAATAGTGGCAATGCTTCCAAGTGTAATCCAACATATGTGGCCCCACTTTCCTATACATGCTAGCAATTATGCATAACTTTCTATTAAATGAGAAATTGCAACAACTTTTGCTTAACAAACTCTTGATAGAGGAAGGGTTGCACATTTCTAGTAGGTCAAGGCCAAGATGACATGATCTCAAATGTAGTTATCTAAACTTCACTCTTGACATTTACTTTCATATTGTTGACATAAATACATCTCTTCAATAAAGTCCATACTTTGATGGATGGCTTATTACATGATGATTAGGGGTCAATCAACAAGAGGAAATAGAACTAAGAATAGCATTGGAACGATCAATGAAAGGTCAAGAGACTCAAATGTAAAAAGCTAAGGAGTAGGAGGATTATGAGTGCAAAATCAAATATATATTTTGCTGAATCAATGAAAAAAGAAAGAGTGTCCATATAGTAGGAGTATTAGGAACAATTGCAAAGGTCCTAGAAACAAGTAATAGTTAGTTTAGGGAAGGGCAAAGAGAAGGCGATTGAGGGGATACCATCCTTTGGTGGGTATAGTATATCACAAGAAATCATTGACCTATTATGGGCCCAAATAGTAGCAGTTAAGCAATTAGTGAGAAAGTGGAGTTGTTAGACGAGTTGTCCATAGATGATATGATAGTAGCAATAGTTAAAAAAGACCTACTCATACAAAGATTGTCATGAAGGAAAATACAACATAAATATTTGCACCTTGGATTAATTCCAGCCTTTGTAAATTTAGCCCTAGCCTATGTGTACATGTGTGAACAGCCCTTAAGTTTGGAAGAGGGTTAGAATAAAAGGGACTAGAGGCCAAAGGCAAGACATCTTTTGATCATTCAATAATCTTGGCTTTACCATTTTCTTGAAGCTAGCTTCTTCTTAGCCTATGAAGCACTCGGCCATGGCCGTCATGTATTCTTGAATTCCCAACCATTAATACATGATGAGGATGTCTTGGTGCAATAGATTTGTTAATTCTTTGTTGTAGCTCAGTTAATTTTCAATTTCTGTTAGATTTTATTCCATGGTTGATTGCTTTCATTACATTGGTATCAAAGCCATAGCTTAGATCCTTGCAAAAGTCATTTTCAAGTACTAGATTCAGTTTCTTAGGCTAGAGAGAGCAAACCATAGTTAGAAATTTGAGTGACAGGACTTGACAGAACATGAAGGATTCAAACCGGAGTTACATGTGAAAGTCTGCTACAAACAAGGATGAAGATGGTGATTCTTGGCATTAATAATGGAAGAAATGGAGGGCTCCAGCCAAAATAGCAAGACGTGATCAAGATTTGAGCCAAAAACTGGGGTAAGTGGACAAAGTAATGGTTACAGGACATTTTGACTGTGGTTACTTTTGAGAAGGAAGGGTTTCTTATTCTCTTTCCTCATTCCTTCAAGCTGCCATACAAACTGCCATGGACATTTCTTCTCAGATCTTCTTCCCATGACCTCTAATCCTCAAATGGCTTATGTAAGAGTGTAGTATGGGTCTTAAGCTACCTATGGAGTACCTACATGCCTCATATCCACCACGTTTTCATCACATGATGCAAGAGGATGTACAGCAGCAGTTTGCGCTGTTTTTACAGCCCCCCCCCCTTCGTGATCAACAAACGTGATGCAACCAGAGCTTGTACTCTTCATGGGATGATCAAATGGAGTGCAACTATGAGTATACATCATCTTCTACTTGATCTTTCACTTCTTTTGGAAGATGGGAGCTTTCTCAAACCCTAGGTATGGAGTTTTATGACAGTTTTGGACAGCACTCAAATTTCTCAAATTTCTTCATCAAGATCAAAGGGTTTTTGCTCTATTATACTCCCGGAGGCTTCTACATGCATCCTAGTACCAACATTGATTGATCTTGAAGCTTGAAGCTTTGATGGAGCTTGGATATGGAGATTGCAAACTCTATGTATAACAGTTTGGGACAGCATTAAAGATTCCTGAAATTTTTAAAGCAATTCATGGGGCTTTTGTGGGCAAAGCATCTCTGAAGCTTCCTCAACCATTTCCCCTCAAGAATCCATCAACATTGGACCGACATTGAAGGAGATTGAAGCCAATGGAGGTCTAGGTGTTCAATGGACAGCATGAAGCTTTTATGCCATTAAATTTTGGCATTCCCTCTCAAATTTCGGGATCTCTTGGACACATTGAAGCCCTCTCTATTACCTATTGCAACCTACTTCAAGTAGGGAAGGTAATTGGTCTTGATCAACCCTCATTTGGAACATTCATGGAGTCATGGAGCTTTCATGGGATTAATGAAGTTGAAGCTTATCAAGGAAGGGATTATCCTTGAATATTGAAGATCTCTTGGACTGATTTTAGACGGATTATCAAGCTCAGCTCACCTATGTCAAGCATTATGGATTGAAGGTCATTCCATCAACAATGCTCTTCTCCAATCAATTAAATGAGGTACTCTAATCACTCTTAATTTCTCTTTCCATCCAATTGCTGATCTCATTTCCAATTGTTGAAGAGAAATAAGAGGATTAATGAAGCTTTCATTCATAGCTTAATGCATTACATGAAGCCTATAGGTTATGTCAGTGTCTTTGCTAAACCTTTTCAATTTACTGAAATGGCCATCTCTAAATGTCTCAAACTCTTCCATAATGAATGAGCATTACCCATCTACTTTCATTCACTGAAATCAGTAATTTCTTGAGCTTCATTACTCAATCTTTATTGCCTAACCCTGACATGAAATTGATTGCCTATTTTGCCTCTTGATCATAAGAAAATCATTACCCAATTGGTAAGTGAGAAAAGCTTTGTAAGCAGTGAGTCACTGCTGAGGTAAATACCTCTCCATTTCTCATTTACATTTCAGCCTTTTCAATTCCAATCTTGCATATCATGAAAAGGGCAAATGAAAGGCAATTGTATTTCCTTCCTATTCCATGCATATCATACTGATTTTTAGAGCTAGAATTCACTTGCCATGTACTTGCCCACGAGGAAAAGTGGATGCCGAGCGAGTTGGTAGGACAAAAGAGAGGTGACCCTCCCCTACTGACGAGGACCCTGAAGGGGAGCGCAACCCGGCCCGAGAGGAAACTTTGCAAACCCCTCGGGTCTCGGATCCCACGTATTTTCAAGTTTAGGTGCAGGTACAAATCTCAAAGGCACTTGAAATCAGCCTACAGCATGAGTTATGGGCAGTGAGTTCTTGAGATATTGGCAAATGTATGGTATGGCAAATATATGAAGACATATGGCTACAGTAAAATGTATGCATCCTATGATAAAGACACTATGGTTCAGCATTAAAGTTTGGAACAGAGTATGTATACATACCCTCATTAAAGATTGCAGTCTACATTGAGTTAGACAGCCATTTTACTGGTTACAGAGGTCATTTTCAGTATGGGTAGACGTATGAGACTCTCCTACAGGGTTATGAAGTTGGTACATGCTTGGTATTGATGGTACAAGCCATTAATTGACTAGAACAGGGTATTCATTGCCTGCAGGAATTTTCAGACAGCAACAGAAAATCCCTTACAGAAATTTCTATACTCATCCATTTTCTGCACTTGATAGATCGTTGGATAGAGGGCTCTTCAAGCTTTGAACAGAGCCAAAGACATCGTAATTTGGAGCTCTAGAAGTGAAGATAATCAAGTTTTTTCTACTGTAGGAAATTCAGGACAGAAATCAACCCATGGCTAGGAATAAGAAGAGAGACCCTGTTTTGGATACTATCAATGAAGAATTGAAGGAATATCAACAGGAAAGGGGTGAACATCAACAGGAAAGGGGTGAACATGACACTTCTCAAGATGCCATTTACCGAATGCATTATGAGAACGATGAAGTCGATGCAAGTTCCACCCACTCCCCTACAAATCAACCCATAGAGACGTCTCATATCTCAATGAATTCAAACAGTTTTCAACAATTTTCAAATGACATAAAGGATATGAAATCAGGTTTCGAGGGTATGAGGTTGGGTATTGACAAGCTTGTAGCACTTCTTGGTGAGAAAATGTTGCCTACAGCTGGTCTTAATATCCCACATCCTCATAGGGCTGAAGAACCACCTAAACCACCTACTCCTAAGGTGGTAGGTCAATTTGAAGTTGGAGAGTCATCTAAAGCTAAGGATTTTGTTCATCCCACTTCACTTCAGCCACAATTCCATCAACAAAAGGGTCACTTTCAGCCACATGGGTAGGATCTTCAAGAAAGAGTGCAAACAAACTCAAAGCATGATGAAGACATCCATGGGTGCAACTCTTTCTACAAGCAATTTTACCCTCAAGCAAATGTTGGTGGCTATGAGCAAGGGCATGTTAATTCAGCCCCAAACTCGTATGGGCAGCCACATGGACATGTGAATTCAGCCCCAAATGCTTTTGGACAGCCACAACATAATTTCTCTACTCAAGTGCAGCCCAATAGGCCAAATCCCATGTTAAATCATGGTTGGAATTAGCAAAATAATGGGCAGCAACCACCTTTCAACTCATCTATGCATGGACAACCTCCCAATGTGAGCAACACATATTTTCAGCCTCAAGGACATTGTTTCCAGCCACAAAGTCATGGTATGCATTATGGATAGCAAACTCCTTATGTGCAAGGGCATGGAAATAATGAATATCCTAGGCAAGGACCTTTTGGCAATTCTTTTGGGCCACAACACCATAGTGGGCAGTAGCACCCTAATGGACAACCTCCTCAATACGAGAGAGAGTACAAGGAGAAAATAATTATCTCAAACTTTAAGGGAGAGAACCCTTCACCCATGGAGTTGGAGGAGTGGTTTGACAAGTTAGAGATGTATTTTTCCCTTTACCCAAGGCCCGAGAATGCCAAAGTAAAATTTGCAGCCCTTCATCTAGAAGGCTACGCTCACACTTGGTGGAGATATATGGCGAGGATGGGACATGACTTCTTGTCTTGGGACGCATTGAAAAATGCTATGATTGAAGTCTTTATTTCTCCTATTGAAAAAGAGCGGTTAGAGAAAAAGTGGTATGCACTTGAGCAACGTGGTCTCTCGTTTAGAGAGTACTCAAATCAGTTTTTGAACCTCTCAATGTATGTTCATGGGGTTTCCGATAGTGCCAAGTTGAATAAATACATATTTGGTTTGGAACCTATTCTTTCTTCTGAAGTTGGAGCCATGAATCCTACATCCCTACAAGCTGCCATTCAATTGGCTGAACGTTATGGGCAGAAATACAAGGGTTTTCAGCCAAAAACAGGGCATTCTTTTCAGCCTACGCAGTTCCCAAGGACATCAGGCCATTATGGGCATGCTAAAATTGATTTTCAACATATTGGGAAGCCATCAAATACTTTCAGCAATACCTACAGCAAGATACCCACTTTTCCTACTGTGTTTGGGTCAAAACAAAGCATAATTTCAGACCTAATGCTGAAAATAGATTTGATGGAAAGAGGACTGATATAAATGCCAAAACTTCAGCCCCTACTCAAGGCAAACATGTATCGAATGACAAGCCCAAAGATATGTATGCTAAAGGTCTATGCTACAAATGTGGAGAGAAATGGCCACCCGATCATAAGTCCAAATGCAAGGCCAAAAATATGAAGATTAGCATGATCATCGAGGATGATTCCGATGTTGAATCTATTGAAGGAAGCTTGGCTCAGCTTGATGTCACAACAACTCAAGAAGAGGTGCATGAAAATGAAGAGAATGGCCATGATGAGTTCTATGATCCGATGGATGGGTTTCCTTTCGACCCGGGTGGTCATTATTTGGATGATTCATGGACTGATTTACATCCATCGCTATGTGCCATATCAAGTGATGCATGGAGTGGTTCAAGAGGGGATAATACCCTATGCCTTAAAGGTCAAATCAAGGGAATGACCGCTCATATACTCATAGATACGGGAAGTACACATAGCTTCATTAATGCTAAGTCACTCAATGGGCTGAAATTGAATACGCATGAAATGCCTACATCACTCAAAATCCAAGTGGTAAATGGAAATTTTGAGATGAGCAATCAATGCTATCCAAATGTACCTATCACCCTTTCCCCATTGTGCACTACATCAGTGAGCCTAATTGCATTAGAAATGGGTCCCATTGATATAATACTTGGCTGCAACTGGCTGAAATCTTTGGGCAGATTTACCATGGATCTCAACAACATGGAAATGGAGTTTAAATGGTGTGGACAACAAGTAACACTACATGGAGCTAAAAAGAAAAGAATGGAGATGATCAGCCCCAAGAAAGTTAAGAAAGAGATAAATGCAAAGGCATGTATGTTCACCATTCTTCTTTCCAAGATTGAAGAGGATTAGCCCTCTTCTCCTACCAACAATATGGATCCATGTCTTTGTAATTTGCTGAAAGAATATGATGATATTTTTCAGCCACCTACCTCTCTTCCTCCCAAAAGAGAAGTAGATCATCCCATTGACTTGCTGCCCAATACAAAGCCCATCAACAAACCACCATATCGCCTCTCCAAAGTGGAAAGAGAAGAGGTAGAATGCCAAGTCAAAGAGCTTTTGGAAATGGGTCTCATTAAGGCAAGCCAATCACCTTTTGCATCTCCAGTCCTTCTTGTGAAGAAGAAAGATGGCTCCTTTCGAATGTGCATTGATTACCGCGATCTCAACAAGGTCACTATCAAGAATAGGTATCCAATACCTAGAATAGATGATCTCTTAGATGAATTGAAGGATGCCAAGGTGTTCTCCAAAATTGACTTGAGATCGGGATATCATCAAATACGCATGAAGGAAGGGGATGAATTCAAAACAGTCTTCAGGACGGAGAGGGGTCTTTATCAGTTTATGGTTATGGCTTTTGGGTTATCAAATGCTCCAGCCACATTCCAGTCTCTCATGAATAAGATACTTCAGCCATTGCTCTTTAAAACAGTTTTGGTATTCTTTGATGACATTTTGATCTATAGCAAGAATAAAGAAGACCATTTGCAGCATGTAAAAGAGGTCTTTGACATATTGAGGATACACAAACTGTTTGCCAAGGCCACTAAATGCTCTTTTATGACAAAGGAAGTGGAGTACTTGGGTCATATAGTGGGAGAAGATGGAATCAAAGTGGATCCTAAGAAGGTTCAGTGCGTCAAAGAATGGCCTACACCAACCAATGCCACTTCATTAAGAGGTTTCCTTGGTTTGTCATCCTTTTACCGACGGTTTATGAAGAACTATGCTCATGTTGCAGCTTCTCTTACCGATCGGCTAAAAAAGAGGCCTTCTTTTGGGATGAGATCGCTGACAAGAGCTTTAATGAGCTGAAAGAATTGCTTGTTTCAGCACCCATACTAGTTTGCCCTGACTTCTCCAAGACTTTTACCATTTAGAGGTTTGGGAGCAGTTTTGGTACATGAGCATTGTGTCATTGCATTTGAGAGCAGAAAATTTGATGACAAAGAGAGAGAGATGCATGTTTATGAGCAGGAGATGCTTGCTATCTTACATGCAATCAAGAAGTGGCACCACTACCTCTATGGGACACACTTCAAAGTCAAAAGCGATCATAGGGTCTTGAGATATTTTCTCTCGTAGCCCAATCTTTCTCCCAAGCAAAAGAGATGGTTGGCCACTTTGCAATCATATGATTTTGAAATATCATACATGACTGGCAAGGATAATGTGGTGGCTGATGCGTTATCAAGAATGTGGGCATGCAGTCTATCTAATGTGTCTACCATCTATAAGGATTGGATTGAAGACATTCAAGAGGAATATGTGCTTGATGAGCATGCTGCCCATATTCTATAGAAATTACAGCAAGGGTGTGATACTGAATTTCCTAATTTTAAAGTGCATAATGGCCTCTTATGGTTTAAGGGTAAAGTGTACTTGATTCCCAGCAGTAAATTCAAGCTGAAAGTGCTTCAAGAGATGCATTCATCGCCAATGGCTGGTCACTTGGGCCTTTTCAAGACGTTTGATAGAGTTCATCAAAGCTTCTATTGGAAAGGTCTATGGAAAGATGTTAAAGAGTATGTATCTCAGTGCTTGGAGTGTCAGCAAAATAAGGATTCCACTCTATTACCAGCTGGCTTACTTCAGCCTTTACCCATACCTACGAGCAAATGGACAGATATTTCCATGGATTTCATAATGGGATTGCCTACTACCAGTCATGGATGGAACAGTATCTATGTGGTAGTTGATAGATTGACCAAATCAGCCCACTTTATCCCAACTAAAGTCCAATATTCAGCAAGGCAAGTCGCCGAGCAATTTATGGAAGGTGTGTTCAAACTACATGGTATGCCTATGAGAATAGTATCAGACCGTGATTCGAAGTTTATGGGAAACTTCTGGAAAAGTCTATTCTCCTCTATGGGTACTTTCCTCACTCCTAGCACGGCCTATCACCCTCAGACTGATGGGCAAATGGAGAGAGTTAATCATTGGGTGGAAGTGTACCTTAGGCATTATTGTCATGACACACAAGCTTCATGGGATCGTTGGATCCACCTTGCTGAATTTTGCTATAATAACACGCATCACATGAGCATTGGGATGTCTCCGTTTGAAGCTCTTTATGGGTATAAAGTCCAACTTCCATCAATTTTATTCCATGAAGGCATCAACCCACAAGCAAAGGAAGAGTTGGAAAGAATGGAGTTGCTCATGAGGCAATGCAAGGACATCATAAGGAAAGCACAAGACGTAATGAAGGTCTATGTTGATGAGAAAAGAAGACATTTAGACTTCAAGGTTGGAGATTGGGTATTTCTCAAAGTGCCCAAGACGCATTATGCTTCATTAAAGGGTGGGAACAACAAGCTTGCTCATAGGTTTTATGGGCCATACTTGATTTTGGACAAAATTGGAGAGCTTGCTTATAAACTTTAGCTACCATCTTCCACTAGAATACATGATGTATTCCATATTTCACAGCTGAAGAAGTATGTTGGGCCTGATGTACAAGTATTGGAAGAGTTACCACCATTGGATGAGGCAGGACTGATCATATATGAACCTGAAAGCATTATTGGAAAGAGAGAGAAAGTTCTCAGAAATCGTACTCTCATTGAGTATCTCGTTAAGTGGAAGAATTTGCCCATTGAAGAGTCTTCTTGGCAACCATCCACTTTTGTCAGTAACTTTCCTTGGTTATTACAGGATGATATATGATGCAGTATGCAGTGACTGTGCAGAGACAGCTTGTTGTATGAAATTTCTGCAGATAATAAAACTATCCTGACTTCATCAAAATTTGATTCTGATGTTATGGGGTGATGCTTGGGAGTGTATACTTCGTTTCTACACCTCATATGCCTTATTTCGACCAATATATCAAAAGTTATGGCCGTTTTAGTGAATCAGCCGTGTTTGGACAGGAGCCAGTTTTCTCACAGTTTGGCATGCAAAAAGGTCTTCTTTTCATGGACAGTGCTTTCTTATCATTGGGAAGATGAATGGGCATGATTATTATCATCCTTGACTTGGATTTAGTCCATTACTTCTTGGTTTTGAGGACAAAACCATCTTCAGGACGGGATGGTTTGTCATGAAGGAAAATACAACATAAATATTTGCACCTTGGATTAATTCCAGCCTTTGTAAATTTAGCCCTAGCCTATGTGTACATGTGTGAACAGCCCTTAAGTTTGGAAGAGGGTTAGAATAAAAGGGACTAGAGGCCAAAGGCAAGACATCTTTTGATCATTCAATAATCTTGGCTTTACCATTTTCTTGGAGCTAGCTTCTTCTTAGCCTATGAAGCACTCAGCCATGGCCGTGATGTATTCTTGAATTCCCAACCATTAATACATGATGAGGATGTCTTGGTGCAATAGATTTGTTAATTCTTTGTTGTAGCTTAGTTAATTTTCAATTTCTGTTAGATTTTATTCCATGGTTGATTGCTTTCATTACAAAGATAGAGGTTGGCCACCCAATAGTAGTGCCTATAGTGCAAGCTAGTACCTCTTTTATTGGCAACCTATGTCAAGAGTTCCATGAAGATAAGGACAAGGACATCAAAGAACATTAAGAGATACAAATATTACTTGATTAGGAGAAAGCATTACACTAAGGTAATAGAAAGATGGCAACCAAAGAGATCATTGAGGCCACTCAAGAGGTCAATGCACTAACAGGAACTTTGGAGGAATAGAACTTAATGAGCAAGAGTTAGGTAAGGGGAGATTAAAGGCTTGAAAGAAGCTTCAAAAAGCCAACAAGCTTTATGCAAACGAGCTATAAAACTTTAGATGCAACCAACTTAGGAGCATGCTAAGATTTCTATACTTATGAGAGAAGTACAAAACACTGGATCATGAGAAAATAGAGAGAGCCTTCAAGGGACTCCAAGAAACCATAAGAGGATCATTGTTAGATGATAACATTAAGACCTTGAAGGATCAAACTAAGCATGTGTAAGAGAAGAGAAACAAACTAATACAAAAGCTAGTCTCTAAGTTCATGCAAGTTACATTAGAAAGAGACTTGCTAAAGGAGTAAGAGGTGGTTATCCATTGTAATGACTAGTCTCCCATTTGAGTAGTCAGTCTTTCTTAAAGTAGGCATGGTATTCAACTTCTCCAATTTTCTCATGGCCTTTCTAGGTTTTCTTCATGGCTAGAATTTCTACTCCCCCTTACGCAATAACTAATAAAGGCCATTAGTAGCAACATGCACAAAATGTAGTATCCAAATGATGAGATAGAACATGTGTGCCCCTAAAAATCTCCTTACCTCTAAAATAGAAGAACAAGTTTCCTACATCCTATCAATCACATCAACCTTTGTTGGAGATGGCCTTCTGCCATAAGGCTCATTTTTATTCAGCAAGGTATATATTTGAAAGCAATGTAGATGGTCCTGATTTTCAAGGCTAATCAAAGCATCATGGGTATGTCATACTTGGAGCCACATTTTTGCCAAGATACTACTTAGAGTTACTATATGACATAACTAAGAGTCAATTTGGCTATTGCTCTCATCCCTTTCTCCCATAATCTACCATTCAAATAAAGTTTGCAGTTAAGGGATACTTGACATGTGAATCTTGCCTCTCTCAAATATCATGGCCACTTGTTGAGGCATAGAATTTTGATAAAAGTAAAAGGAAAAATAGAAAGAGTAATAAATGAGACAACACACTCCAATTGATGTGTATGCATGACTATTGCACTTGGGGGTCTTCAAATTAGAGATTTCCTATGGCCCTAGCCAATCATCTCCATCTCCGTCTCTACCCCCTAGCCCATTGCTACACATCACACCACCTATTCCACCAATCGGGTCCTCCATCGTGGGGCATACCTAGGGAACTTTGGCTCATGTAGTATTAGATCTATCTCCCAATCAAACATTGCATATCTTGCTTCCATGATTACATTAAACACAACCCTTAAGGAGATAGCATAAAAGTTTTGTTTAGAGGCATACCTCAACCATCAACATCCACCCTAGTTCCTTCGACAACCCTAGCCTTACATCATTACCTCTTCATCAATTGTAATCCAAGTGTTGTAGTTTTTGGTACTTATTACAACATGCTACCTCAAAGTCATGTGCCAAGGGACTAATATTTCTCTAGAGAGGGGTAATGTTAACCTGAATAGAGAATGTTGAAAAAAAAATCAAAGTCAAAAGCTGATCAAAGGCAATCAAAGCTAAGGTCAAATGAGTCAAAAAAGGTGAGCTAGTAAAAATAGTAATCCTAAAGTAAAAAGAAGCTAGTTGGAAGTTTAGAAAGGTGTTGAAAATCACAACATTGATTTTTGGAGAAATTTTAGAGAAAATATAAGGCATAAAAAATCCACAAGTAGGATGTTTCCCCAAGAAACCCTACATATATAATTTATAAAATCAATTGAATCCCTCAGTCTTGTGTATGAAATCTTTTGATCTATTGCTTCCATCTTCTCCCTTCTTATTTCCATTATAGCCAAAACTTGAGAGAGTATGAAAGAGTGTAGCATTGAGAAGGAGAAGCCTCTACTCACATTGCTCTCCTTCTCTTTACTATACCACATGAATCCTCATAGGACTCCGACGTTCGAATATCTTTAGTCCATTGGACATTCGACTCGGACAAGAGTCCACTCAAACTCAAATGTTCGATCCCCAAGTCCACTCAGACTCAAAACACTTTTTGGGCTTCGAGCAATTGACTCAAACACTCAAGTGAGTATCCCTTATTCAAGTCAAAGTCTAACCACTCAAATGAGCATAGAGATCACTCAGACGGCCAAGTCTAGGTCTCATAAGATGGGTTGTCCAAAACACAAATTTTGACCATTTTTTACTACTCCAAGACATGCTAGGGCCAACACCTAGCTACCCAATAGCCCCACTACCAAGGGAAAACATAAAACCAATGGTAAATCTCCTATCTGAAATACTACTATTCCATTTTGCATCTGTGTAACCATACAAGTCCAATGGTACACATGTACCATAGAATAAGGCATACTCCAATGTGGACTTGACATAGCTTAATGTGCGGGACCTCCAGTTTTGCACCTTAATCATGTGGATCATGAGAGCATTTGTACTTTTGTTAGCCTTAGGGTGGGTGCAAATGATTGATTAAATGTACGTTATATATTTATGTTGACTATTATCTAGTTCATTTTCTTGATAATTGGATTTCATTACTTTTGTTATTAGTAACTTGAGGATCTAAGTTTCAATGATGATTGTTTTCGAATAAAGGATTTTAGTGGTCTATCTAACATGAGTGGTCATATGAAGGATGTAATGCATAATTCAATTTCATTTACATGATCCATTAATGTTAAATAGGATAGAAACATATGGAACTTTCTTATTACATTTTTTGTTTTTGTATAATTCATTCGCACAATCTCTATAGTAAAGTTAAGATAATATTTGAGTGCATACATTTGATGGATCTTGTGATTGAATTAACATGGACAATGATATTACAAACACAATAGATCACTCAATTTGATTCACATAACCAATAAACGTAAACTTAAAACAATAAGACAAAAATATCATATTAAAACAATAAAATAAAGGGTACATCAACCATATGTAGCAAGTAAATTTTGCAAACTAACTCAATAATTCTATACATAATCTTTTAAAATTTTGAAACTTTGAACCACATAAAGGAATTAACATCTCCAATCACATATACAATGAGATCTAAGGGCACATACATGGAAGAATGATACCAATAAAAGATTTTCCAAATTAGAACTCAAACATCTTCATCATTAATCACCTCGACAAATGTGCCTTTCTATGATCTATGTCATGGGGCTTGTACAATGCAATATGCCACCATGTGGTGTTTAAAAGGACTCCCTCCAAATACTCTATTAGTGGACCTTCTAGGGGCCTGGGCATGTCATACTGCTATACTCATCTTTGCCTCCCTTTTGTGCCTCCATGTATGATATCCAAAGTCCCCACAAATGTAAATCTGGTGAGACTCAAGCCTTAAAACTATGCTGAGTAATCTTCTCTACCCCACTCGACTCGCTCATCCTAGTCCTCCAATCTACTCATTGACTTGCTATCTCAAGGATATCTAAATAGAAGCCTCACAATTGATGTCAAGCATCCTACACATGCCTCATATATGTGCCATAATGCCACTAAGATCTTCTCCTTGAAATCTTGTCTTTGAAGTAGTTCTAGGGTCTCTCTAATCTCCATCTCCGCTATTAATGTAGTGAGATAGATGGATGATAGTATCCAATATATATATATATATATATATATATATATATATTTGTCCCAAACCTTCAAAGGCAACGATAATGATACTTGCTCTACATAGTGGAAAAGCAACATACTTGGTCATGTACCTAGATAAGCACTCCAAATGAAAGGTGTGACCACATGGCAAACCAAACCGCCCTATCATATCAAATTTAGTATGATGTAAGGCAACATGTAGTATCTTGAAGGGTATGGAATACACTGTGGTGATCAAGTGCCCTTCTAGTGAGTACATAAGAACAAGGAGTAGAGTAGAGGGCCACAATAGGCTCAATCCAATGGTGACACGAATCATGTGCATTATCGATAGGTAGTACTTTGCTTGATATGAAATGCATGCATGCAACACATGTGTGACAATCGTGCTCGCACTACTCCAATCAATCCTAAAGATGCTCAACTTGCATGTTTCCATCATAGTTGCACAGCTGCAATCAATGTTGAAGGTGTTGGAGACATCCTAATAATAAATTACACATCATAATAGATCTATATGTAATCAATACACAATGCAAGTGCTACAAGCACCTATGCATGTAACTCTAATAACTCTAAGAACTGGCACTACTACTCATGCAAGGAGCTTGAAGTCTCTTGATAACCTCTTGTTGACTTGGATCCCTCATGTCATATGCTCTATGCATAAGAAGTGGAATCTATAGAAGTAATCGAGGATTTGTAGTAAATTTGCAATTTAATTTGAATTTTATGGAGCTAGATTCACTATAGGCACCTGCCATGAGCCTTTTTCGAGGACTCAAAGCAAATGCTGGGACATTATGAAATGTCGACATCTCACTCTATTGATCAGCTCCTATGATAGAAGGGTGTCCCATCCTAACCCATCCAACTTCTAAACAAGGACTAGCACAAAGATAATCCACCTCGTGTGATGACTAAGCACAAACTCAACATAGAAAGGTAGATGTCCCATCCTACCCCATCTAATTACTAAACAAGGACTAGCACAAAGATAATCCACCTCACGATGTCTAAGCACAAACTCAACATACAACTATATTACAAATGAACATGGAATTTAGGGGTTGTCTCCTTTAATGGTAGCAAGATATCTAGAATAGAATATATGCTACTATGACAATGTGCCCACAAGATAAGATGTAAAGTGGCTATCTTGGTTGAGGTCATGTAGCCTCTCTCTAACCATTCCAAAGCAGTCATGCAAGGCTTAACAATGATCTAAATCATGCTCAAATATGTCTTGCACCTCTCCATTGTAAGCCTCAACCTCGATCTATGGCTTTGCGTACCTCTAAAATGTGCCAACTAGGTGTGGAGTTGCCTAATACTATCATAGTGCTAAAATCTCTACACTCAAGATATCAATCTCTTGCTACATGATAGCTGGACTTCTTGGCTAAGCAATATCATGTGGCTCCTTGAACATGTAGAGGGTGCAATTGAAATAACACAAAAAACATATAGATGGGTTAATTCTCTTTATTCTTGTAATTATCAATCATAGGATTTTGGGTTTGGGATTTAGGGTATAGGGCTTAGGATTTAGGGTTTGAACTATAGTGTACTACATAGGGTCTAGATTTTAGTATTTGAAATTTGGTAGCTAGGTTTTGGGGTTTGGGCTATAGTATAAGGGATTTAGATTATGCATCTCATCCTCACATAATACAATATCATGGCTACATATAACTTTCCTAGCCTACAGATCTCAAAGATGACAGCCCATCTTGCCTACATCACCATATCTGAGGAAGATGCATTAGAAAAAATTCAAATCCAACTTGTTGTGATTGTTTTTGGGAATATGGTGGAATGCCTCACATGCAAAGACTCTCAAGTGTACATATGTAGGAGGTTTATGAGGCCATACCTCCTTTGCAACTCTATGACCAAGAGAAGTGCATGGGGAGCTATTAATCAAATGATTTGTAGTAGTAATTGCCTCAACTCAAAAAACATGGGGGGTAAACCTACATGGTTCAACATCCTATAGATCCTCTCTTGAATGGTCCTATTCATGTGCTCAACAACACCATTTTGGGGTAGGATATAAGGAGTGGTCACTTGATGTGATCATCATAGAACTAATCAAAGGCATGGGATATATACTCATCCCCATTATCTAATCTTAGGTATTTCACCCGATGCCCAGACTAATCCTCAGACTAATCCTCAACCAAAGCAAAAATGCATTGAAAAGTAGCTAAAACATCTTATTTTTGCTTTATGGGATAGGCCAAGACTTTATCTAAAAAATCATCAATGAATGTAACAAAATACTTAGCACCACCCAAAGAGTGACAAGACACAAGACCACAAACATCAAAATGTACAAGAGCCAAAGGCTCACTCATTTGCGTAGAGCCAGATTTCTTATGAGTATTATGAGTCTACTTATCATATAAGAAATGATCACAGGAGTCAAAGCAAGAATAGTCCAAGGGCAAGAAATGTTGCAAAGAGTCAAAACTTTCATTCCTTTTAAGTGACATGTGCCCAAGGTGACAATACCACAAAGATACATGAGAAAGATGGGTGACGACCAATCTATGATCAATAGATTTGGAAACAAGCATGGGAGAAAGGCTACCAATTTTGGCACCTCTAACAAAAATGAGCTTACCATAAATAATTTTCCAAGAAGAATCACCAAAAGAGACATGATAATGAGCACCATTTGACTGCACAATAGAAATAAGGCTTTTGTCAAAGTTGGGACATGATGTATATCATGCAAAACAAAAGAAGTACATGTAGAAAACTATAAGGAAACATCATTGATACCAATGATGTCACATACACAATCATCCCCCGAGTCGTATATAGAACTTGAAATGGTAACGTAGGTGTAAAACAAATAACAACTTGGGGGTCAAATGAAAGAAAGCACCCGAATCAAGTAATCAACACTAAGAGAATGAGAACTGACCATTAGTCAAGGGTGTCACAACAAGTGAAGAAGTAGCCAATATGTATTCATTTAATTGGTACTTTGATGTATTAATCTCTTCAATCTAGACAATGGATTTAGTGATGCGTTGATCATTCGATTATTTACCATTATCCTACATTTTCCCTTTGCCTTTATTATCACACCTATCCTAGCACATCTTATGGCATTGCAGTTGTATGTGTCTTTGCTACCCCACATTAATAGCATATATGTGAAGACTTAGGAATGCGAGATTTATTGTAAGCCTACCCATGAGATCTTATTCTACTGTGGGTCTCTACCACGATAGTCATTACTACCTCTAGCATCATGCTAGCCTTGAATTGTGAGAGCATGAGAGACATGGGATGTGTCAACATTCTTCCTTGTAACCTCTTCAATGAGTAAAGCTCCCTCTACATCTAAACATTTAAAGCCACCCTTAGGTGCATTAGTACTTATGGTAGTATGCATTGCATCCATGACTCAGGGAGAGTGACAAGCAAGAAAATAGACCTAATATTGTCATCAAAGACAATCTTATGTGATGTAAGCTAATTGTAAATAGAATGGAACTCATTCAAATGAGTAGATATACAAGTTCCTTCCTTCATACAAAGTCCACAAGATTCTTGAGCTAGTACAATTGTGAAGCTGGGCTTTGCTTATCATAAAGATCATATATGTTTTTCCATAATTACCATGCACCATCGATAGTGTCAATGACATTAAAATAGACTTGCTTAGACAAAGATAAAATAATCATGGACTTATGTAGCTCATCAAGTTCCTCCCAATCATTAATATCAAAGTCTTCTAGCTTCTAGCTCTATGCCTTGGCATTTCAATGGCTTAACCTGCTTCTTTTGGACCAATACTTGCTAACTTTGTGTCTTCCAGTAGTTGAAATTCTTGCCATCCAACTTGTCAATGTTAAAGATAGCAATATCACTCGGAGCACTAGAAGCACCTGCAATATGACCGCACAATAAAGAGAATATGGGATACTATAATTTTAGAAAAACAACTACAAAACTAAGACACAAGTGCATCCAAAAGGAGAAGTACAAAGCAATGTACCACTACCGATAAAATAGAAGCACTAAAGTGCCAAAAATAAGTATATGTTCTCAATAAAATAGCTCAAAGATGAAGCAAAGTTATGGTATCCATAAGATTGCAACAATAAACGATAACCCAACTGTAGGGCAAATGTCCAAAATGAAATGCTCCCACTGTTAGGAAAGTATGGATAAGAATCAAACTTATAATGTAACTAGTAGTGACTAGTAAAGAGCATACAACTCCAAGTACCAAATATTGTTAGAGAATCAAAAAAGTGTCAAATACATAGATGCATCCCAAACCAAGGGGTAACAAAGTATATGAGCTAATTGTGCATAAGAGATCTCCAAGTAACATAGAGATCTACCAAGCCACAACCAACTCACTACATAAACAATGAAGCTCAGTACACAACAAAGCATGTATCCATAAATAAGGACATGTCTAGTAAGAGGAAGTATTGGGTAACCAAAAACTAATATGAAAATCAATCCACAATAATTAGTAAGTGCAAAGAAAATGTCTATATAAACTAATGAGCATATATGAGATACTCTCATAGTCTCTAAAAGCCAAACTTTGCAATAAAATCTTAAAGTTCTCCCACTAGAAGCAAACCAGAGTATCCAAGAGCAAAGCAAGCTCAATACATGTGTGTCATAACATCCAAAAGTCCAAAGATGCCAAATAATACATTTGAAGCATAAAAATAACATAAGCATCCAATCCCATAAATAAGAAATCATTAGACTATGCAACTTCTACAAATATAGATGTAAGAGAGCTTAAATCAAAGCTCAAGTATGTCCACAAATGATAGTCAATGGTTGATTATTTATTTCGGAGTAGGATAGGCCCCTAAAAATAGACCAAAATTATGGGCTACTATCTAGGGCCTTATCCTAGTTCTATTGATCCTCTTGGGTCACTTGACACTAACTAGAGGTCTCCAAAGTTAAATAATAAGCTAGGAAAGGTGGGGAGCAGATCTTTACCTCATATGATTGAATATATGGATGCCATTAAAGTTGGGGTTGAAGCTCTCTTTCCTAAGCTGAAGTTCCTTGAATGCCCACTTCGATACTAGTTGAAAGGGTGAGCAAGAGTGAGAGAGAAGAGCACAAGCAGAAGTAAGTGCAAGAGGTATGGAGGTTTGGACAAAATCAGCATGGTGACAAGGAAATCTTTTTTAATGCACAAAGTCTATTTGTGAAGAATGTAAGACTTGAACCCTCAGTACCCGTGGCTATTAAACCAAGGGGCCAAAGTGACTTAGTCAAAATTCCTATGATGGGCATTACAAATTGTAAAGAGTACCCACCATACTGCAAAATTGAGAACAAATAGAACACTAGTAAGCACTTCATTGGTGTGACCACCCTAATGTAAACCTATGTAAAAAGGAAAGCAATGGGTATGTCATTCACCAATTATATTTGAAAAAAATGATATTATATTAACTTATATTTGCATAACAATAGCACTAAAAGGGGGCCTAATAAAAATTTTGGGTGCATGTGCCCAATGTGGCAATACCCTTCATCCTCTACTAGTATTGCATGAAAAACTGAGGTTTAGGATCAAGTGAATTGTTGAATTTAGAAAAAAGTCTTGAATTTTGGAGAGAAAGTTATGCCCAACGTGGCAATACCCTTCATTTTCTACTACTCAAAGTTAATGTGAACACTCTTGGAATGTTTAGGGCCTTGTCTCGGATCTATACAAGCAAAAATGTGTTGTGGTGTCATCAAAAGGCATATGGCTCATGTTTTTGCTCTCCAAGAGGTCCTTTTGGATGAAGATGCATGTACTAGCTTTATTCTCCTTGGCTAAACTATGTTTCTAGATGTTTGTTGAAGGGGAAAAGGTGGCTCCCTCCTTCTTATTAAAGATGATCTTGCACTAGTACTAGCTTGGAAAGTACAAGATGGTAGCAATATTGCAACTATGATTGAATTAGGAGGAAAGCCCCTAATGATAGTGTTGTTATCTACTTTGAATTTCTTTACAGTAAGAGCTAGTCAATGGGAGGTGATTAAGAACAACATCTCTGACAAGATTACAATACTTGGCTGGAGATTGGAATATGACTTGTATAGGGAGGAGGATATATCTCATGGCAATGAGGGCATGATTGTGGCAAAATGTGATGCTTGGGATGATCTAGCTCGAATATGTGATCCTAAAGTCATGCCATTGATGAACCAAAGTGAGCAAACCCAACTCTTTGAGTGGCATAACAAGCACTTGGGCTCATCCTAAAGACATGGCATTGATGATCCAAATTGAGCAAATTTAGTTCTTTGAGTTGCTTAAAAAGCACTTGGGCTCAACCTGGAGGGAAAGCAAAATTGATAGGATCTACACAGCCCACATAGGATGGTGGATCAGAGGCAAGTTGTCCTATAAAGGACTGAATGAAATCACCACATCATATCATATACTAGTAAGGGTATCACTCATGATGGTTACCTCAAGTAAAATTATGCATGATCCTCCCCTATTGTGATTAAATGTTTCCTTTCTCAATGATGTTGGGTTTGTCAAGGATGCCAAGAGAGCCTAGGAAGATGCTAATGACCACATGCACACCTTGCATTATAAATGGAAAAACTGCTTGGATGCATTAATTGATTATGCAAATGAGTTATGGAAGGCAACATGCCACATGCCTCAGAAGAGATTTAGAGGTGTCTACTTACAATAGATGATGCATGTTGGATGCATCGATTTTCCTCCCTAATGATGAGTATCTATAGGGATTTTTGTTGCAAGATACTAAGCTATTATTGAGACAACAAGAGGATCTTTCACTACATGCGACAAAGGTACAACTCAGAAGAAGTTTTCATTTTAGCTTGCTAAAACTAAAGCAAGAAAAGGATAACACATCAACCTTTGTTAATGTTAATGGTATTATCACTAATCCCTTTTTGTTGAGAAGGTCCATAAGGCAAGGGTGCCCTTTAACCCAACCTTTTGCCTTGATTATAGATCCACTCCTCATGAAGATTGGTAAGAGGGGCTCCATGGTCTTGACACAATTCTTCATAGATGATAGTGCCAACATAATGGTGGTAGAGAAAGCTTCGGTCAATGCCGTCTTGGAAATCAATCCAAGTTAGAACTTACTCCCCTATGTTGGGGTGAGCCATAGACTTGGGTTTTAGATTATAGGCTCATGCTTGTCAAACTAAGAGAAATTATTTATAGTTAGGTTGTCCCATAGGGGTCAGGGTCTCCATGTAGTAGTGGTTCCAATGGCTTTATACTAAGTTGGAGGGGAAGATTGGCAAGTGAATGCAAGTGCCCATGACTTTTTGGTAGTTAATAGTTATTATTAAGAATTTATTGATAGTTGTGGTGGCCATGTGTGTAGAAGATCTTTCCAACTTTAGTAAGTCTACATGGGCAAAGGTAGAGAAATTCTTTTGACAATTCTTATGGTCATGTAGGATAGGATAGCTCAACCTCAAATTAGCCAAGAGGCAATTACTGTACACAAAGAGGATGGAGGAGCAAGATTGGAAACATTATATCAGAAATCTAATAGGCTTTTTCCTTGAACTTATGAAAAGGGCTCATGATTCACAACCTTGGACCTAGAATGGAATGGAAAGATGTTTTATGTTGCTCCTTACCTATTAGAAATCCCCAATCAAAGGCTTCTAAAATCTTGACAATCTCTTGTGGGATACTTGAAGTGGGTGGTACAAAGAGCAGATTGGGAGCTATCTAATTGAGCCAAAGCCTTTGGCTTAATCCACATGCTTATGAAACCCTTGCTGCACCCTAGAAAAAAATAACAAGATGGCTTGGGCACTTTAGATGCGGGGTATGAGGTTGTGGCAAGGCATATGGGATCCTAGTAAGAATGCTTTTGATGATATTGGGTGGATGGAAACCTACTTTAACCTTACAACCAATGAGAAAGGATGGTTGGAGGGAATTCTCCTTCAACTTAGATTAGATTGGCCCACCTCCATCATTTCTTAGTAGATTCAAATGCTCCAATACTTGGAAGTTCTGGGAGGTAAGACCCTATGGTTGTGCAAGTGAAGGAGATATTTTAAGGAGCCCTCATGTATAATCCCCCACAAATGCCTTGATGAAATGGAAAGAAGAACTCATGTTGGTGAAGATGGCCATAAAGAAAAGGTGCCTAAAGTGGCTATGGAAGTTAATGCCATCAATCAAGCTGAATTCATTCGGGTGGAGACTCACACTTAGAAGGATACCATTGTGTAGTTCCTTGGCTAAGAGGATGCCCATCATCCTGCTCAACCTCTTCTATAAGAGAGAAAAATAAATGGCGAAACACATGTTCTAGGATTGCTTGTACACCTCCCAAGTGTGAAGGAAACTCAAAAGGTGGCTTAAGGACAATAACTCAAGAGATGATTTTAGCATGAGGGTGCCCTAGATGAATCTAATTGGAGATTGATAAGTATGTTAAGTGGTTTACATATCAAGTTCATTTGATATAGGAATGTTGTTGTTTTTTTTAATAAATGCGAAGAGCTAATAACATTGTATTATAAAAAAAGTAAGTGGTTTAACATTTCAAGGTGATGCCTTGAGGATAACCTTAAGCCAATTTAGCACATGTTTTGTAAAATAACTTTGTATTATCAATAAAGTAAGTGGTTCAACATTACAAAGTAATGCCTTGAGGCATAGCCTCAAGCCAATTTAGCACACATTTTGTAAAATAACCTAAATGCCAATGTTGTGACCTCATTTTCTTGACCATAGGTAACAAAGCTCCAACTAGCTCTTTGACACTATCCATATGCACCAACATAGTTCTTTTAAAAAAAACGAAGTCATTTTGAACCTTCCAAATGAACTTCAAAAGATAGCTTTGATGACATTTACCAACTTCAATCATAAGATCCTCACACACTCCATTATCACCAAACATGTTAGTCTTCATGCTTATGTAAGCACCATTAGTTGTCCTTAGCTAGCTTTTGACCTTACCCTAGATAGCTTTAGCTTGTGGACACTCCCAAAATAGACACGCTATTGATTCCTCATGTCTTTTGCACAAGATTTGAAGAGGGGGGGGGGGGTTGGAAATATCTTGGATAGTTTGCTCTTGATTTGGCAATTTATGGCTTGCAACCTTCCACAAAATTATGTTTAATTTAATGGATGAGGTGGCCTACAATTGTATTTGAATTTTGTTCTCTCAAGTATGGAGCTGAGTTATAGGGAAAGCTTGTTTTCATTGTCTTTTAAGTATGTTCTTCTAGGTATGGAGCCAAGTCATAGGGAAGACCTGCATCCATGACATGCTAGCTTGCATGAAGAAGTGAGGTGTCTGCCCAACAACATCTCTATGTTTTTTGTAGTGCCAAACCTTTTTTCCTCCTTCTAGATCCAATATATCTATTGAGTGAATCTCCTTTACAATGTAGGAGGTTGGTTAACCCCCCCTTTAGCGTGCTAGTTATCCAATCACTTTCCTCATCATTCGATTTATATTGACGTCGAATCCAATCAATCCCTTTCCATGCATTGGTTTCACAGTCCCAAGAATGAAGCCATTGCATAAGGCCCTTGTTGTGGATTCCTTTAGCTATCTTAGGCCTCTCAAGGACATGTGCCATTGGAGATTCGACATCATGGGATCAAAACCAAATGCCTGCCCAATAGGGAGGGTTTGCTTTTCGACTCCAACCTTTAGGCCACTTGGCATCTTTGAGAAGATTGGCGGTCTGTGTTTTGACAATGGCATGAGCCACTTGTGATTGAAGAATCTTTAGAGGGCGTCCATTGCAAATTAAATATTGCAACCTCATATCTATACAATATCCCCCCTTAGTGTTTGCAATAGAAACCTATTGCCTCTTATATGCACTTAAATAGTTCAATGCTATGTCTTGAAGCTTTTTCCTACAAGTCCTCTAGGCCAAGCCCTCTATCAAGTTTATTAGGAGTGATAACATCCCAGCTAATTTATGAGACTCTTTTCTTGGCATCTTGAGATGAAAGAGAGCTTCCAAAGAGATTCAATTTTGCTCCTTACATACTTATTGAAGGGTAGGATTGAGCCTACAAAAGTGATAGAGGCTATCAATATTGACCTAAGCACAATTAACTCCTCCTTGCAAGACCCTTAGGTATCAGATGGAACCAATAGTTCCCAACAACTATTTAGGAGGGTCCTCCTAGCTTAGGAAAAGTACCTTAGTTTGTTTACATTGATTTGAGAGGTAGATAAAGTAGCAAAATCATCATAACTCTACATAAAGCAATCGATTGACTCTTTTTTAGGCTGGAGAAGGCTCACATTATCATCTACAAATAATTGAGCAAAAACTAATGTTGTCTAGGTAACATGATGCCTTTGATTGTACCTTCCTAGACTTTCTAGTGAATCTTCCTAAGGAGTGGGTTAGTCACCAAAGCAAACAACAATGTCACAAGAGGGCATCGAATCAACCTCCTAAGGGGGAAGGGGGCAATAGAGAGTCCATTAATATACTACCTAGGATGGACTAACATGGTAAGTGTGTGCTTCACCCATGAGACAAACAGTTTTGTCATGATTTTGTATGTGAATGGTAGGCCTCTAGTGACTAGGCCAAAATCAATTAATTGTCTTTGGTATCAGCTTGACCGATCCATAATTACATTCTTTAAGCAATACACTAGACTACCTAGTGGCATTAAGCATGTCTACCAAATCTTTAAAGCATACATTCCAAATTTTAGTGGGAAGCCATCTATCCCCAAGGACTTCCATGCTTCATAGAATTAAGAATGACTTTCACTTCCTCTGTAAAGGGGCATTTAAATATAAGAATTTCCTCATGTGTCCCACCTTGCTATATATCCCTGAAAGAAGGTCATCATTCTCTCATTGTAGTTAGCTGGAATCTAAAGATCACTACCGACAATAGATGACAAGGGGCTACGAAACACTTTAGCAATGTCCCAATCATCTTTTATGCTACAACCACTCATCCTCCACAAAAGGGATAAGCTCTCTCTTATGCTTCATCTTTAAGGAGTTGAACAAGAACATGTTGGGGCCGTCCCCCAAGACTTCCCAATTTCCTTTTAACTGCATCTTTTTTGCATATACTCCCTCTTCTTCCTATTGCTTCATGAATACTCACTAATCAAATGATGAATAATTGCATCACTGAGGTTAACCTTCATTGCTTTAATGAGGGCTCTTAAGGCAGATGTCACATGCCTTTGTTGAACCCTTCTAAAGGCCACACTTTGTCTACCAAACTTCTTAGCTTGATGCATAATACCTACTAGATAGTATAGTCACTTGTATTCTAGGCTCCTCATGGGGTTTTTTGTTAGAATATCAAGCTCCTGTTACTCTTCAATCAGTCTATCTTTATATGTGTGACCAAGATTAGCTGGATACAGCTGTACATGTGTGTGACATTTAATAAGTCAGTGTAGTCAGTGACTTAATCAAAATTAGTATTGGTTAGTCATACGTATGTGTGTAAGTATCTTTTAGTTAGGATGATGGAAGAATAATAGAAGTAGAATAACAATGAGCTGAGGCTCATCTTCTGCTCCACCCTTCTCTCTCCCTCTCTTCCATCATGGTATTAGTGCTTGAATGCCTGAAGCCTGAAGGCTTGGCGGTGGCCATTTGACATCAAGACATCAGATTTGAAGAAAACGTCATTAAAGGAGACTGTGCCTGCAGCCTTTTTTTTTTTTTTTGCAAAAGCTATATCTTGCTATAGAAATGGTTTTTGGAGAAACGACCCTGACTACCTAACCATTGCGACCTAGTCTACAACTTTGCAGAAGAAAGTTTTTTCAAATTCCTCACAGATTTTGAGATATTCAGCACAGACCTGTGCAGACTGGTTGTTTACTACAGTAAACAGTAGGTGATTCCAGGGCACTAGTGGCTTTCATCCTAACAATGTATATGCCCTTATTATCATGCATTTGAGCATGATATTGGAGTGGTAAATGCTCAATTTTGGAACTTATTTGCAAGCTGGAAACAGTGAACTGGTTGCTATCTTGAATTTGGAAACAATATACCTACAGGTTGAAGTATTTGTGATGCTTATTTGCTAATGACAAATGCTTGGATCATACCACTTGAGTGGTAGATGATTTTTGGGATATTGTGAGTGCTGAAAGTCCAAAGTTTGGATTTTTTTTTTGCTGGTTATACCATGGTATTGATTGATTATTGTATGTAGGAAGGATACCTATCATCTTCACTTGACATACATGCAATATATTATGACCGGTTCGACATGTATCAACTCCTGTATAGAGTGGCAACTGAATGAGATGTTTTGGGGCTGTTTTGAGGTTTGAATACTCTTGTTTTAACAGAGAAAATACTGTTGGTTATAGCAGTGGGCAAGTTGTATTTGGTACTGCTACTTGCATACAATACAAACATTGATACTTGTATGGACATAGTTTGTTGTTGGGATGTTTTTCCACTACCATAGAATGTTTTGAACTGATTTGAGCTTGGTTTATGCTCAGTTGACTGTGTTTTTCCATTGTTGGAATACAGTTTATAGCAAGCAAGTTGTTAAGAAAATTGTCTTGAATAGCAGGAAACTGGTCCTAAGCTGTAGGAAAAGAAGTCAGATACTTACAGGTTGTATACATCAATGAATACCTAAGCTGGAACTATGGCAAATGCTCAAGGAACTGACAATATCACTCAAATTGTGGGAGAAAAGCTGGACAACAAAATTTTTGCTTTATGGAAGTTCCATATGAAGAATTTTTTGGTTGGCAGAGGTTATTGAGACTTATGTACAGGTGATGAGGCTGAACCTGAAATACATGAAAGGAATCCGAAAAATGATCAGAATAGGGCTCATAAGCTATGGACTGAGAGACCATGCAAGGTGTTACATTGTTTTTCCTTATGGATATCAGATGCTATGGCTATATAGATTACTGGATACAGTTTTCCAAAGGATGCATGGGACATACTCATGAAGATTTATGGAAATGTGACACATGCAAGAAAGATTCAACTAAAGCAACAATTCAATAACATGTCTACGAATGGCAGAAGCATTCAGGCCTACACTACAGAGATCAAGAACATAGCAGATCAGCTTGCCACCATTGGATTTTCAGTGTTTGAGGACGATATGATTGCAGTGACATTGAATAGACTTGGCAAAGAGTATAAAGCATTTGATACATCTATTTCTATGAGAGTTGAATCCCCTGATTGGGATGAGCTGATTGCTTTGCTCCTGCATGAGGAAGTTAAGCTTGGGTTGAATACAGGCTCTAGTACGTCTCAAAGCAGAGACATTGTTCTTTGCTCTAGCCAGCGTAGCAAAGGCGGTAGAGGCCATGGCTCTTTTCGAGGTCGAGGAGACACTCGAAATAGTTATGGACAGCATCAATAGAATGCTTGGCATGGCACAAATACACATGGCTAGCATGGATTTGGTGGCTTTAGAGGCAGGGGGAGATCACCCCATGGTAGAGGTGGTGGATCTGGTTCATGGCAGTCAAATGATCAGTCAAATAGAGATAAGGACTGTCATTACTGCGGCAGATATGGACACATTGCAAAGGATTGTTACAAGAAGCAAGGAGATATGAAGGCAAAGGGTAAATAGCATGGGCACTATGCATCTTCTAACGGTGCTCATGATGAGTAGGTTGACAGATTGTTTGCCATGCAGCATGTGTCTAAGAATGCATCTAAGCAGAATAGAGGTGAGAGATGGTACATTGATTCATGGGCTTCAAATCATATGACACCCCATGGAGAATGGTTTGATGAGATGGTTGCAGGTTCACATGGTTATGTGTGTACTGGGGATGATACCCAACATGACATTCAACACACAGGAATTGTTCCGTTGTTGATGCTTGATGGCAAGAAAAAGAGCCTGCATGATGTACTACATGTATCTACAATAACCAAGAATCTTTTGTCAATTGGATAGATGGCAGAACAGAATCTGCAAGTGAGATTTAATAGAGATGGATTCTTTGTTGAAGAATATGGTAAAAGCTGCAAATTGATTGCTAGAGGCCGAAGAGATGGCATAATGATGTGACTTCCAAAATTGAAAGCAGCCATGTTTGCACATGATGATGGTGCTATATAGGATGTTGAGATATGGCATAAGCGGATTGGCCATGTGAATGTATAAAAGTTGAAATCTATGCAGTAGAAGGAGATTGTGCTTGGACTGCCTAAGTTCAAGTATCATGACTTTGGACATGTATGTGATGCATCTCAGTTTGGAAAGTAAACAAGGTTTCCATTTATGAGACATGTACGGAATAGCTCACGACCCTTGTAGTTGGTACATTCAGATGTATGGGTTCCATCTCATAATGCTTCATTTGGTGGTGCTCATTACTATGTATCCTTCATTGATGATTTCAGTAGGTATACTTGGCTTTACATATTGATTGATGCATTCAAGGACTTCAAGAAGCATGCTGAAAATGAATTAAGCTATAAAATTTCATGTCTTAGATCAGATGGAGGTGGAGAATATGTCTATAATTACTTTGACATGTACCTTGGTAAACATGGGATCAGAAGACAGTTAACTTGCAGCTATACACCGCAGCAAAATGGTATAACAGAAAGGAAAAATAGGGTATTGATGGAATCGGCAAGAGCTATGCTGAATGAGAAGATTTTGCCAAATGGTTATTGGGCTGAAGCAGTAGTGGCTGTTGTCTATGTGCTGAATAGAACCCCTACAACAGGGATTCATGATGTAACTCCATATGAGAGGTTGTATGGTCATAAGCTTGACACACTTGAAGGTATTTGGCATCATTTCATATGTGCATGTTCTTGATGAAAAGAGGAAGAAATTGGATCCTAAAGCTGTCAAGAGTGTCTTCCTTGGTTATGCACAAGACCGGAAAGCTTACAAGTGTTATGTACCGTCTACACATGAGACATTGATTAGCAGAGATGTTGTTTTTGATGAGTTGGCATCATGGTATGGTAATCCTATTGCAGTGGCTACTGATAGATCAGCCAGCACTAGTAATGCTGAAAATACACCTATAGTGAGTACATCTATGAGTGGTCTTATAGGTGATGGGTCACCTTCAGTAAGTCCTTAGTCAGGATGCTTGCGGAGTCGTACTCCTATGTCCACTGACACGAATATGTCAGTGAGGGGGAGATTGGATAAGGGAAAAGAAAAGATGCTAGAGGATGTGACGGGTCCACTTACAACAGGTTATGAGTTGTCCATCAGTGATAGCTTGGATAGTGAGCTGGGCATTCCGTCTATGATGCTTGGAGCAAGGCAAAGTTGTTATGTACTGCCTCATGAGAGGCAAGCTCAGAGTGAGCCATAGTTACGGAGATCTAAGAGAGTCAGAAAACTAGTTGATAGGTTTACATACACAGGTTATGCAGCCCACCATTATGCATATATGGCTAGTGTGACAGGTTACAAAGAACCTACAAAGTTTGATGATGCAGTTATAGATGATAACTAGTGTGTTGCCATGGATGAGGAGTATGTAGCCCTGGCTGAAAATGAGACATGGGAATTGGTTGAGTTGCTTGAAGGCAAAGTTCCCATTGGCTACAAATGGGTGTACAAGGTTAAGTGCAAGTCAGATAGTTGAATAGAACGCTATAAGGCCAGGCTGGTTGCAAAAGGGTACGCACAGCAATATGGCCTTGACTATGAGGAGACTTTCAGTCCGGTGGCTAAAATGGCAACAATCAAAACTGTCATTGTTTTGGCAGCATGCAAAGGCTGGAAATTATGGCAAATGGACGTCAAGAATGCTTTCTTGAACATTGATTTGGTTGAGGAAGTATATATGGAGCAGCCTGAAGGCTATGTTCACTCGGACTTTTCTACACATATATGTAAGCTGAAAAAGGCTTTATATGGACTGAAACATGCACCTAGAGCATGGAATGCTTGGATCAGCAATAATTTACAGCTACATGGATTTAGATTGGGTGATGTAGATCACAGTCTATTCACGAAGAAGACAGATCATGGATATGTGTTTCTAGTGGTTTATGTAGATGATCTTATCATCACTAGAGGTGATGAAGAGGGCACTGCTGAAATTAAATCATGTTTACAGGCTGAATTCAGAGTTAAAGACTTGGTGAACTAAAGTATTTTCTTGGGATTGAGATAGTCTCTACGCCTCAAGGTATATGGCTACTACAGAAGTAGTATGATCATGACATGTTACAGAAGTATGGTATGACTAAATGCAAGCCTATGGAGACACCTCTTGATTAGAATGTCAAGCTGCAGATTGATGTTGGGAATGACATAGAGAATGTGACCATGTATCGATAGATGGTGGGTAGCTTGATATACTTGACTATTACCCATCCTAACTTATGTTATGCAATGGGGATGATTAGTCAGTTCATGCAGAAGCCTCGCAAACCGCATTTAGATGCAGTCAGGAGGATCATGAGATATGTAAAGGGTACTACAGATTATGGGTTGTTTTATGCATATGGAAAATCCCTTGACTTGACAGGGTTACTGATGTTGATTGGGCTGGTTGTGCCTATAACAGGAGGTCAACCAATGGTTATGCATTTGGATTGGGCAGCAATATGATCAGTTTGGCAGAGTAAGAAACAGCCTACTGTTGCATTGTCTAGTACAGAAGCTGAGTACAGAGGAGCTGCCTTAGCGGCTTGCGAAGTAGTTTGGTTAATGAAACTGTTGAAAGACTTGGGAATATAGCTGGAAAGCAGAGTGAGATTGCATTGTGATAACCTCAGCAGTGTTATGTTGGCTAGCAATCCTGTCTACCATGCTAGGTCCAAACATATTGAGGTTCACTACCATTTCATTAGAGAAATGGTTCTTACAGGGCATTTTGACTTGATTCATGTGAAGACTGAAAACCAGGTAGCAAATATATTTACCAAGTCTCTTGGTAAAGAAAAGTTCATATATTTCAGACAGCTACTTGGAGTTTATCAGATGGTTTGAGCTTGAGGGGGAGTGTTAGAATATCAAGCTCCTGTTACTCTTCAATCAATCTATCTTTATGTGTGTGACCTGGATACAATTGAACATGTGCATGACATTCAATAAGTTGGTGTAGTCATCGACTTAACCACAGTTAGTAGTCTTGGTTAGTCTTACCTATGTGTGTAAGTATCTTTTAGTTAGGATGATGGAATAATAATGGAAGAAGAACAACAATGAGCTGAGGCTCATCTTCCGCTCCACTCTGTCTCTCTCCCTCTCTTCCAACATTTTTGGCTTGCATCGAAACACGTTTGGCTAAATCAACATAATGTGAATTAGAGAGAAATGAAGTATTTAGCCAAACGGTGGAGGACCATTGGAAGTCCTTCCATTAATGATAATTCTGAAGGCAAACATGATCAAAAGTGATGATGTGATTCATCAAGTGAAACTATCACTTAGCCACCAAGCACTAAGGTTGGCATATATCCTATCAAGTCGATTAGCTTGCCCCTAAGTGTTTGTTATGCCATGTAAAATTAGGCTCTTCTCTATGTGGATCAAGTAAAGCAATATCCCTCAGGTTATGCACTTTCATTAAGTCTTCCCATGTCTCCCTCTTAACTTGAGTGATGTTGTTTTTGGAAGGGGTGTCAAAAAGACCCCCACTGAATGTGCTGGCTTGCTTGCTTATTGACTATATAGTAGTTGTTAGGTTTCTCAAGTCAAAACACTAATCTTTAAGCTCTTTTGTAAAAAATGAATCTCTATGCATGACTCCCCTAGAAATCGAGAAGGGAGGCAAGAGCGTACCATTAAGGGGGAGAGCAACGTGGCCCCTTCCTGCTAAAAGCTTAGGATTTCTGCAATCTTCTAGTTGAACACCATCTTTTTGAGCACCTTCTCAATGAATCTCCATGATACTTTGTCAAATGCCTTCTCAATGTCCAATTGTAGCAGGATGACCTCTTGATTGGTTGCCCTAGTGCAATCAATGACAATCATGACATTGAGAACACTGTCCATGATGTTCCTACCCTTTATGAATCCATATTAGCATTCATGGATGTGTTTATTGAAGAGAGGCATCAATCTGTTGGCTAGGGCATTTGCAAATAGCTTGTAGATTGAGTTAAGCAGTGATATGGGCCTCCAATGAACTAAGCTTGGATGGGCCTTTTTGCTTGGGAACAAGCGTGATAATGTTGTCCAGCTAGGACTCTGGGAGGTGGCTTTTTGTCCAATAATTGTTGATGAGGATGCTGCTGCTGCGACCTATGCAATCCCAATTGTACTTCAGGAATTCATATGCAACCCCATCTACACCTAGGGATTTGTTGACTCCCAAGCCTTTAAGAGCCGCTTCCAGCTCCTCTTGGGAAAAGGGTTGTGAGATTGCCTTGTTGTCAACCTCAGTGTGATGACTTGAGGGACAACTTCAAGGATCTTGTTGATTGCCCAATCAACCCTGCTACCTGTTGCGAACCATCATACAACTCAGTGTAGAAGTCCCTACATCTGCATGTAATGACAAAGGGGTCAATCATTTGGTGGTTGTTGTCTTCCTGCAGGGCGAGTAGACTATCTTTGTTTCTTGTATTCTTTAGGCCTTTGATGAATTATGAGGAGATGCATTTATGATCTAGAATGAGACGTTTAGATAAACTTAGATTGATATTTTCAACCTCCCTGTTCAGTGTTGTAGCTCGAATTGCTTGAGCTTTAATTAGTTGCTCAATCTCATCGTTCCAAAGCTCTCTGGAGCCTGCAATCCGTGCCATGCAAGACATGGTGGAGTAGGCCCATTCTTCCTCTTCCCTTTCCTTGGCACATAGTAGAGAGCCTTGTAGGGAAATCATATGCTGTAGAGTGTTGGCAAAATCACTACATGGGTCTTGTTGCTGGCTATTTACACCTTCTTTCAGCTTGGTGGCAATGCCCAGCATCATGTACTTGAAGATCATTTGCTTGAAATGTCTAGCATTAGCTATCAGGTTCTTATGTAACCCATTCACTTTGATGAAAGGGATTGAGCGGAGTTCGATGATGACAAGAAAATGGTTAGAAAGAAAGGAGCTAGAGTCGACCTCTAGTGAGACCATTGCAGGTAACCATTAGTTCACTTAATTGCCCCCATTGATTCTTCCTAATCCTATAGTCTATGGATCCATAGATGTTGATAATTTTGATACAATCACCCTCCCAATCAATCTTGGTGATCAGCATGCCACCGTCATCTGAGTGGAATAGGCAAGCAGGATTCCATTCACTCTTAATGATAGTTATACATCCCGCATAGGAACCCTTGGCTCCACTTACAAAATAGGCATAATCTTTGTATGTGAACTGCGTTCCTCCCATCCAGTGCAGTTTGTGTTCCTGCACAAATATAACATCTAAGTTAAGATTAAAAACCTAACTCTAGAACATATGCTTCTTGGCTCCTCCATTGAGCCCTTTTACATTAAAAGTGGCCAGTTTGAGATGCTTCATAGGTTTTTCCATCATAGATTTATTGGTCATGCATAGATTTATAATCATCCTCTCCAAATTGCCCAACCGGAGACATGAGGTTCTACCTCCATTCGCTTGTGTTACCTTCCTTCTCCTCCTGCCAGTCACTGCTACACTTAGCAGCAAACAAGTCTTGCATGCCATTTTCGAATTGGCTCTGCCAAAACCCTTTGCCAAGTGCTGCTTGTATTTTTGCTTCCAGGCCTGGGGACTCCCGGGCCAAGTGGTCCAAAGAGATCTTGTTAAGATGAGCAAATGCATTAACTCTGCTTCTGCTCTCCTTGGGTATGGCCGATTTGGACCAAAAGTCACACATGTATTGCTGGTTGAGGATGTCCCCCCTAACATTGCGTTCCTTTGCCTTGCTTTCACTTGCTTTCTTTGATGAATGCTTACCCTTTCTACCTTTGACAGTCTGGCAACCTTCTTCTTGTTTATTCTTCATGTGAGTGTCATCTGCAGGGCGGTGTTGGCTGGCCTTTGCAACTTCAGTCCATGACGCCTTGGGCCCCTACTTGAGCTCCTCATCCTCAACTTTGTAGTCAGGGCACTCCTTATAGAAATGCCCCCAATTACCATACTTGTAGCATGACCTTGCGAACTTACTCCAGATGAGTTTAAGCCTGAGACTACCAACACTAGGGATATCCATATCGACACTCTTTGTGGTAGCCACGCATCCGTTTTTCTGCATGTTGCAACACATGGCAGATAAAAATGAGATCCAAGGCATTAGGTATAGAAACAAGCAACATCTAGGCCAAGGCTTTGCAGATGACTTGCTCATGTTCCTCAAAGCTAGCAAAGAGAACATGATGAAGGCCCACGAGCTTCTGAATCTTTATAGTCTAGCAATGGGTTTTAGTATCAACTACATGAAATCAAAACTGATAAGCATTTCGGAGGATGATCTCAGAAATCTTCAATGGAAAGGAGATGTAGTCAAAAGAGGCAATATCTTCTTGTACTTGGGCTTTCCCTTGGGAGTTGACATCTCGGAGTTAACCAGGACTAAATGGGTATTGAACATGATACATGATAAGGTTAGTAGTTGGGCAAGAACGAATTGACCACTACATACAAAGCTCAAGATCCTCTCAGTCTTCATATTCCCGATGCTGCGCTTTTGCTTGCCCTTGATCAACTGGTCAAAAAATGCCTAGAAGCAATGGGACTCCCTTGTTGGGAGGTTCCTCTAGGGCAAAGCCGGCAAAGCAAGGCATGCCTCTCCCATTGCTATAGAAGTCTTATGGAGCTCGCTAAGTAAAGGAGGTCTGAAATTACCCAACCCTCAAGTTGAGGTGGATGCACTCAGAGCCAAGCTGCTACCGAAATGTTGGTCAGAGAATTGCTCGTGGGCCTGCATGTTATTGGACCTATTGGCTTTAAACAATGGTAAATTGTGCACAAATTGGGGCCTTGGAGGAGCTGACATGGTGCTCTCTCATGTAATTGAGAAAGTTAAAGCCTCTAGCATTTCCCATCAACTCAAAGACTCATGAGGTAGGATCCTAAGTAGGACAATCAGCAATGAAGACTCAACATACCTCTACACAGGGGAAAACTTAATGTGGTCCATGAGATTTAACCTACCTTTGGCCACGCTCTTGGGCCGAAGAGGCATCACACCGGCTAAGAAGGGGCTCTCCAGGTTTGGGCAATGGATTTGCTCAGACAGCTCCAACATCATTAGCTTTGATTGGGTCAAAGACAATCTAGGTTTGCCCCAATCTTGTCATATTAGCTAGGAATGGGTAGTTGTACGTTGTCAGGGTCTCGTCGCATCCAAGCATGTGCTTCCTAGGAGTTTACTCTTGGGGGACAAAGAAATACTGTCAATGCTCAAGAAAAAAGCCATTCGAGCTACTTTGTTGCTTGACTCTGTAGGTAGTCTCAAGGTCAGAGCACTCTGGGAGCTTGATGTTAGCCCATCGAGGCTAAAGTTTTGCCTTGAAGGCAACTGGGTGTTAAAAGTTTCCTTTAATAGGCATGGTCTTCATATGGAGGGTGATGGTTGGAGCCTTGTTTTATGGCTCCAAACTCAAGAACAGGGGGATGTCTAATGGACTTTGCCACTGTGGACAGGAGGAAACCATCAGTCACCTTTTTTGGCACGAATGTTAGGCCAGGGTTATTTGGGATCAGGCCTCAACAAAGTTTGCCCAAAATTGCAATGACATTGATCGCAAATTTTCATGGGTCTTTGGTGATTTCATGTTCACGGATCTCCACAAATGCCTTGCGGCTCACTCGATCAAAATCTATGTATTGGAAAGCCTTTGGCTTAGTAGGAATAGCTGTGTGTTCTCAAGATCTTGTAATTCAATAGTATGGAGGGACATTGTCTTTAGGGCTTTAGGTAAATGGGAGCTCTATGGTAAACCGGGTAAGCTGAAAAGTGAGGATGTGGCCAAGATTTCAGCTTTCATTAGGCCCTGAGCCTATGTAACTTTAGTGGAAATTTTTTGGTTTAATACATATCTTTTCACGTCCAAAAAATGAAGCTCTATGGCATGAAGCCACGCTACATCCTATGATACTATACATTTAGACCTTTTATCTCTTTGAGTCATATAACTCAATCGTATTATATGAAAAAAGGAATGACTATTAACATAATAAGTTGTTAGTTTTTTTTGGTAATGAGATTGGTTTATTAAGATGACAAAACCCCCAATCAGGAACTCATCCCGAATGTGTTGAATACACGCTTACATTGCTTGTGTACACCAGCTGGCCCTTCAAAGCATTGCCAACGTAAAAGCAGGATTTAGAAGTGCATGTGAGCACATATTTATAAATTTAGTGCTGGATCCCGCTGTAGCCCCGTTTGCTGTGACAGGCAGTTGACCTCAGTTCCCACCAACAACCAGCTACACACACAGCACACGACAGGAAAAATTAGAAGCACCAGCTGATGGGACGGAACAGTCTCATATGAATCCCAGGAGACAGGAGTGGCGCGCAGAGACACGAGAGAGAGAGAGAGAGAGAGAGAGAGAGAGAGAGGGATCTCAAACAAAGGGCATCGTTGTCTTCTTCAGGTTTGTTCTCGTGTTCTGTATGTATGGCGTGGCTTTCGTTGTATGAAAGAATGAATGGACGAAGGAATAAATGTGTGAGGGATGGGGCTGCAGGGAGCGCGCGCGCGCGTGTAACTTGGATCTTGGCCCAGGTTCCAGCAAGTTCCTGCTTAGTATTTTGATTCCCCTTCAGGAGACGAAGTGACGAGCCCTCATCAAAGGATGACGGTATGTACATAGCTGCAAAACCTTGCATGGATCCATTTCAAATCTTTGCTCCTTACTCCATGTTCTAATGTATTATGTTTGAAACTTAATCCTGGAATTGTGTGCTCGACATTTGCTTTAAAAGGGGAGACTAACAAGCTTCATCTTTAAGAACCAATGGATGGATCATTCTGTAATGCATTATCATATGTATAATTGATCAATTTTAGGCCACTGCTAAACTCTGGTCCCCTTTCTATAGCCGATGGCATACATAGAGCTTGCTTTCTCTCAGCACCAGAAACTAGCTATAGTCATGGAATAGGAGGGAGGGTGAATTTAATTACAAAGATATTTCATTTTCTCCTGTCACACAGGTGCGAATTGCTGAAAATAACTTGAATCACCTGCAAATGAAGATGACCATGATTAGACAGTTGTTGATTTTAACCTGGAAGCTGCTTTGTTGGGGGTTAAGTACAATGTGCAGCATAGCACTGCATTCTATATATGTCAGAAAGTCAACAAGAGATGGGACTAACGAGAGTGGGGTTGATAGATGAACTTTTTGGAAGTATACCATATTTAGTGTTATGTAGGCGCATTGACAGGTGTTCTCCTGCCAAGTATGTGAAGTAAGGTAGTGCATTGCAAGTACCTTCATAAGATGAAGCCTTGGTTGTGAAATTGCCAAATAGCTGCTGCAATGTGTCCTAGCACAAGTAAGTTGCCAATCAGCATTTCTCAATCTCCTTTGTGGTACCTGCTTCTTTTTGGGATCTATGAAGTTTGGCTTCATAGAAGGCAAGCTACCGTAGGACATTCTTATTGTTAAAGACAAATGATCTTGAATGTGTAAGAATAAGCTATGAAACATGTGTCCAACTTATCTCATACAGAGTTTTTAAAGTGAAACTTAGGGAAGTTGACTTGTTGTAGGAGAAGAACGAACAGGGAATTGTTATGCGCCTTGTAATTTGTCATGTCACACAAGTTGCAAGGAGTTTTAGATGTATAAGAATATCAATTATCTTATCAAGTGATGGAGCATGCAATTTTGCTCACCTTGGGATAGCTATGAGAGCTTATCAACCGCGTGCAATGTTGCTATCTCACCTTGAGATAGCTATGAAACCTTATGAACTAAATTTGGGCTTGTTTCTAGCTACTAATATACATGGACTGATGTGGAATGTTCTTGAGATCATCTCTATGCACAATGCTATGTAATGTGCATTTACTGGACACTCTCTTGCTCTTTCACATTGAGGCAGTTTGCATGATGATATAAAAGCACGAGATTCTCCACATGATGTTATAAAGGCATTCAAAGGTTGAGCTTCTTGTTTGCAAAAGGAACTTTTTGCAAGGTCCAATCTAGGGCAGTGAAAGTGCTTCAAAGCATTGGTGACCTTTCTCATATGTTGTTAAAATCGACCCAACAAACTCACCATCTGTAGCACTTTTTTCCTCTTCCTACAGACTTTTCATAAGCCGAACATGTTCAATATGTAAATAGTATCTGTTTTGTCTAGCTGTAGTGATGTTTCTTGGAAACCTCTAAGTGCTCCAAAGTTTGGAGGACACTAGAGTGTTTAGGGTTTATGTTTTCTTTTCAGGCACTTTGGTGGCATGTGGCCATGGCTGTGTGCCCAGACTTTCTTGTGGTTCCTCAGTTTATGATGATCAAAGGTTGTTCCTTATGATGTCAAATAACTTTTCAGCTGTGTTGATATAGTTAGACAACCTTGCATGGAAAGTTCGACAAATGATGGCATTTTTCTCTGGTGCTCACAGTTGTCTCACTTTCCCTCTCTCTTTCGAAGCTTTGAATTCTTGGTCCTGTGCATGATATCAATGGAGTTTACATTCCTTTCCCTCCATAGTCCTTATCGCAATTTTGTTTCTCTCTCTTCTTTTTCACACTTTTTTCCTTTTCCGCCTACTATTGTACAACCTTCCCATGAAGGGAAAATGGATTTAAAACATACTAGAGTATGGGTTTTAATCTTAAATGGATTCTCATTGACACTTTATATTCCAAAAGCATGATAAGGAACCTATCAAGGTAGAAAAATCAAAGGAGTGTTAGTTGCTCAAGAGCATGGAGCTCCAGGATGTCAATGGTGGAAGAAAGGAGAGAGGAATCACCATACCCAGGAGTTGATGATAAGAGTAAGAGGATGAGAGATATTAATAGAATGGATAGACACAAAATAGACCCAACCTATGAGACAACCTTATTATGTGGGCAAATAGATATTAATAGAATGGATAGACACAAAATAGACCCAACCTACGAGACAGCCTCATTATGTGGGCAAAGTGGAGATCCAAGTACATTGCTTGGAGTCACATTTACATGCCAACTCATGCGGTCACTTGTGTGCTAGTTCCTTATTCTTATCCATCGCACCTTCTAAAGGCTAGTTCCCACGCTTTAATAATACAACTTATTATTTTATATGCTTGAGACCTTGTGTGCTCCAGGTGCCATATTTTCATCCCCTTCCTTTGTTGGTGGCCAACTGACTAACTCAAGCTGGTTTGGCTTTTCTAGCATTTGGTACTTTCACTACCCCTTTGTCCCAAGTCTATCAGCTACTTATGAGGTTGATTGGTTATTGATTGATTCCCTTTTTCTTTGGGTGGTTTCCTCTTTACAAAAACATGTTATCAAATGTGAAGGCTGAGAAGATTGGTGGTTCATGTTGGATTTTGCCTTCTTTGCTGGACTTTGGGAAGGAAAGTCTCCATGACAATTATGGGAACAAGGGTTCAGCCATTTTGGTCCACTCTCCATTAGGAGCTATGCATTTGTTAGAATAATGGTGAGGCGGGCCATCTGTCCACTCAAGGACATCCGCATAAGGGACCACTAGTGAACCCTCGTCTTCATCACAGCTAGGCTCGATGTAGGTTCATATAATCCTTTTGATTCATATGAACCAAAACCCTTCTTTGTTGCTTCTTTTGTTGTGTAGGATGCAGTTGTAAGAAGTCATCATGGGAACCATGACCAGTAGTGGTATGTCATTGTCCATAGAGCAGGCTCTAGAGGTAGACGTATGTCTTCAAGTGTACTTGTGATGTTACCTTTTGTTTCATATGAGCATGTTGTTGGTGCCAACCAATCACAATTTCCTCATGTTTGTCTCACTTCTCATGATAATTTAGATTTATTTCTTTTGCTTTTAGTAGCTTAGGATTGGATTCAACACTTGCATAATCTACACTAGGTTTGATCCCTTCCACATCAAGCATAATAGGAGTAGGATCTTCTAATTCTACTCCCAATTCATTTTCATTTAGTTCAACATGTTATTTACCCACAAGTGCATGCCATTTCGTACCCTAGTACTCTGCTATTGAGAATGCTACACATTTCATCATATGGAGGGATTCTCATCCCGTGCTTATGTTGCGCCTTTTCACATTCCATGGGCCACTCAAGGCGCAAGGATTTCCACCCTTTGCTTGTCATGTGTATCGTGTGTCTATCCATCCTATGCCTAGTCAGTCTACACACACATGGATCCATTGTGCACATATGTTCGATGCATGGTGGGAACTTTGGAGCAACTACCCAAAGTGTAGTCTAGTCAGAAGTTCCTCACCTATTCACTTGAAACTAGCCTTCCTCCTTGGATAGGGTAGTAGATAACCTGATTAAGCACTAATTATAGCTAAAAGGTAGGGCTCGAGTGGAAGTACACAAGTGGAAGTAAGAGCTATGGCGGATGGAGCAAAAGGGCAAGAGAGAGACACACACTGTATGTGGGAACTCCAACAGTCACAATGTGTGACCGGCCTTCCCTTATTCAAATGTCACTAAAAGAATAATGAATAAAGTGATAGTGATGGGCGCCGCCACCTGCAATGTAAAGGTGTGCGGGTTTTGTCAATGTAATGAATACACAGGCGGTTAGGCGTAGGTGCCTTTATCTCCAACAATCTTTCACTTAAAGGTGAATGCGCCCCTAGTGAGGAGAGAACAAGAAAAAAGTGACAAAGTACAAATGTATGTAAAGTACAATAGGATGAGGAATAGATGTTATCTCATCCTACACGTATCACCTTCCTAAGGAAGGCAAAATGTTCCGTTGAGAGACTTTTAGTGAGCAGATCTGTAGGATTCTTGTCAGTCGAGTTCTTGACAAAGCTCAACAGACTTGTCTTCTAACACCTCCTTGATGAAGTGATAGCGCACCTCAATGTACTTTGTCTTCGCATGGAAGACTAGATTCTTGGCCAATTGAATGGCATTCATAGAATCCGAATGCAGTGTAGGGAGGACTAAATCAATAATATCGAGGCTTGCGAGACCAAAGAGCCTCCTTGCAAGCCTCAGCGAATACAACATACTCTGCTCCTAGTAGATAGGGTTGTGCATTTCTGCATCCTAGACATCCAAGAAATAGCATCTCTAGCAAAGGTGAAGACATAGCTAGAGGTGGACTTTCTACTGTCCAGATTCTGTATAATCAAAGTCGGTGTATCCCACGACTCTAGTATCCTAGCCACCATAATATATATACATTTCTGCAGTGCCCTTAAGGTATATCATGATACCCTTAATGGTATCCCAATGCTGCCTGCTAGGTGTAGTTATATAGGATGCCACAACTCCCACTGCAAATGCTATGTCAAGTCCAGTGTCTATCATGACATACATCAAATTGCTACTGCGGATGCATAAGGGATCTTGGCCATCTTAGCCTTCTGCTCATCAGATTGTGGACAATCGATCTGACTAACCTTTGCATGAGAAGGTAAAGGACATCCAATAGGCTTAACATCTTGTTGAGAAACCCTTCATCCGCAGTTTGCGTTTTTGTGTTTAGGGTTTACAGCCCCAAAAAGGGGCACTACCCTAGACTGACTGTGCCTATTTATAGGTCACTCTCTTCTTCATTCCTTGACGGTTGATCCTTCAATTCGTCACTCCCACTCGCTCTTCGTTAGTCTTCTGACACTCTCTCTCCTCTCCTACCACTATCTCCACACTCTTTTGGCACCAGCCTTCATCTCTAGTTGGCTGCGTTTATGGTGGCAGTGTGCTCCTCTTCAGCTGGTGTTCATCCTCCATTGTTGGCGACAGCATCTTCTGTGCTCCTATACCTTGCGTTTGGAGTCCACACTCTCTTGGCGTCAGCATCCACCCTATGTGGCATCATCCTCCACCCTTCTAGCATCTCCACCTTCTTGTGTTTGGTTGCGAGGGAAGTTCCTCACCATCTGGCGTCTCTCTTCAGTAGGCGTCACCTTCATCAAAGGCAATTGCACCTTGTGTTTGGTTCTCGGTTGCTTCCCACCCTCTGACGTCACTCCACAGCTGGCGTTTCACTTTCAGAGGTTGTCTTTATCTGCGTTTTTAGCATTTGGCTCATCCTCACCACTTGGTATCACTCCTAGCAGCTGGCGTCACCTCATCAGGCTTGCATTTGTAGACGGAGGCTTCATTGGCTGTCTCCTTGCTCGTAGGCACCACTCTTCATCCTTGCGTTTGCAGATTAAGAGGCTCCTTACCCTTCGACGACAGCAGTCTCCTTGCTCTCGGTGACACCTCCTCATCCTGCGTTTGTAGACTCAGAGGCTTCTTCGGCAATCTTCTTGCACTCCAGGGCTTCCTTTGTGCTACGGCATCCTTGTATCAGATTCACTTCATCAGCATGATTCATCTTTCATCATCTTGTATGCGAAACCGCTCAAGGATCTTTTGGATGTTCTCTTGCAACAAGTAAAGAAGCCCCTTAGAGCGATCGTGCGTGATGCGTATCCCAAGAATATGCTAGGCTTGTGCTATGTCCTTCATCTCAAAGCTCTTCTTGAGCTGATCTCTTAAGGTATCCAACTCATCATGAGCATTCCTAGCAATTAGTATATCATCTACATGGAGTACTAAAATCATAAGGCTGCCATCACATGCCTTCTTTGTGTATAAATACAAATCCATATTACTATGGGTATATCCCTGTGAATGCATGAAAGCGTTGAACTTGTGGTACCATTCCCTAGGTGCTTGCTTAAGGTCATAAAGGCTCTTTCTCAACTTACATACTAGGTGTTTTTTATCTTTTCCTTCAAAGCCCTTAGGTTGTTGCATATAAATCTCATAATGCAAGTCTCCATGTAAGAAAGCTGTCTTGACATCCATCTAATAGAGGTCCAGATTGAGCTGTGCAACCAAAACCAAAACCAAGCGTAGGGTAGTCATCTTGACGATAGGAGAGAAGACTTTATTGAAGTCAATACCATGCTCCTGCTTAAAACCCTTAGTAACCAATCTGGCCTTATAAGCTGGCTTGGAGCATCCAGGGATACTCTTCAACTTATACATCCACTTGCATGGCAAAGCACATTTTCCATTAGGCAAAGAAACCAAATCCCACGTATGATTTTTTTGCAATGAGCCATACTTTGACTACATGGCCCTCTCCCAAGAGTGAGTATCACCTCTGCGTATGGCCTCATCATAGATAAGAGGCTCACCAATATGCCACTATAACATAATCCGTAGAGGACGCAAACTGATCAGGATGATGTCTATCTCTAGTAGATCATTGCAAAATAGGCTGTGGGGCCTGTACATCCTGTCTAACATCATGGTCATGGGCCATTGAAGCATCTACTACTGCAGGTTGTCTAGCTAGCTATACAGTAATAGGAGGCATCTCCTAAAATATCACTTTGTATACCTCAACGACTTGCTCAGGCTGCTTATGCATTTTCTCCTCATGGAAAATAACATCATGGTTATGGATGACTTTCTTAGCTTGTGGATCCCATAGGCGATAGTCCGTGTCATCTATATTCCCATAACTAAGAAAGATGCATTTCATGGACTTAGGATCCATATTATTGTACTTGTCCTTGGGAACATGGTAGAAAGCTTCCCAACCAAAGACATGCAAATGAGCTTATGATGGAGGTTTTCCAAATTATATCTCCCCTGCAACCAGATAGTCAAGAGTAGTGCACGGAGATTGATTAATTAAATATAAAGCAGTAGTAACTACCTTAGCCTAAAAGTGTTGCAGTAAGCCTGCTTGGCTAAGCATACTACGAACTTGTTTTTGAGTTGTCCTATTTATGCGCTTAGCCATACCATTTTGGGGTGGGGTGTATAGGGTAGTCAACTAATGCTTAATACCTCTCTCATCACAAAGCTGCATAAGGCTTTAGATACATACTCCCATTGTTAGATCATAGGCATTTTAGTCTACATCTAGGTTGGTTCTTAACAAAAGCAAGCCAATGCTTAAATGTAGCCAAGACTTCCAATTTGTGTTTTATGGGTATACTCAGACCTTATGTGAGTAATCATCAATGAAAGTAATGAAATACTCCGTGCCACCTAAAGACTTGTAAGGTATAGGTCCACAAACATTAGAATGAACAAGAGCTAGAGGCTCACCCATGCACGTAGTGCTAGACTTCTTATAGGAATTACGAGTCTGTTTGCCATATAGATAATAATCACAAGAATCAAAAGACTTATAATCAAGGGGCGGAAGATACTTCAAACGAGTAAGCATTTTCATTCCCTTTAATGATGTGTGCCTTAAGGCAGTGATGCTATAACAATACATGTGATATTGCAGCTATCGCTAAAACATGGTTGATAGATGCAGATACAATTCCACTTGCATGGGCAAGTTTTGTTAAGTGGCAGCCTTCTATTCCCATTTTTTAGCATTATCTAGCTTATTAAATTATTTTTTAGAATATTAATTTTAAAAATTAATATAATAATTATTCTAGTACTTAGAAAATCAATTCCACCAACCAACAATTAAATTGGCCAGGTCAAATTGTCTTCCAAGTATCCTTGAGCAGTTATTGACCCTTAGACTAACATTAATTAATTAATTAATGCCTAGTCTCTAATGTTACCATTGACATTAATGGCCAATAAATTGGTCTAGGTCCAAATCTGACATTGGGTACCACCTAGCACTTGTCAGATATAACTTATTACAACTTTTGCCTTTGGCACCCACATCTACAGGGTCTTTGGCTTGTTACCATAAAATAACTGCCATGTGCGTCACATGTGCTAAACAACCTTGCATGATTGATAACTTAATCAAATGTTATGAGCAAGATTACACATCTCAAAATTTCACCTCCTTGTGACATCACCACTCAACACTCACACTCCCGCTATAGTCAAGAATACGTTTACTAATAAGACTCATTTTAACGGGTCAAATTTCACGACTTGGGAAAATCTAATGCTGCAACTGCATGAGCGTTAGGGTCTTTGGGACCTAGTAGTTGGTCTAGAGGCTATGCCGGACTCTCACGTGGCTCATCTCCCTTGTGATCATAATTTTCTATGAAGGCTTGCAATGATACAATGAATGTTGATTTGATATAGGGGTTACTTCTGGAGTTTAGTCGTAGTTTCAACACTTTTTCCTAGCATTTGATTGCTCAATTCATCTTATTGATTTCTATGCAGCGACAAATCGAACTTTGTGTATCAATCTCGATCACAAGTTGTAGTTCTTCATTAAGGAAGGGGACGATTTGAAAGTCAAGATGGTTGAATATAGATGATTACTTGCCAAGTTTGCCACCACTAGCTCCCCAAAGGTAGATGACAAACAAGTCACCCTATTTTTAAAAAAGTTGCCTTCTAAATACTTTCACTTCATGCATCAAATCATTTCATTGCCTTGATCGCCAACCTTTTACGAGTTCGAATGCTAGCTCTTGTGTTATGCAAGGCTGCATGACCAAGTCCACAAAAGGACCTCCTCCATATTGTCCACTTTAGAGGGGGCTCTGGTATCCTCTTCTTTGAAGGGTAAATCCGAAGATGGCAAGGACTCTCAAGAAGGAAAGGCCAATCTTAACAAGGGTCTCACCCCTTCTTTATATGGAAACAAAGAATCTAGACCTACCCCTTCTTCATATGGAAACAAAGAATCTAGACATATGTGGCGGCAACTCCCTAAAAAGAATAGGTTTTGCACTCCTTGCCAGCATTCAAGATACGTAGACAAGGAGTATCATAACAAGGCCAAGGCTCTTCAACCTAGATCCACTCCACAGCAGACCACAATTGCACTTGGTACTCCGCCTGGCCAGCCAAGAGGGTTTCCTCAAACACCTACACCTATTGCTTTTGTTCCTCCTAGTAACCACCCATCCTTGGTGATGCACACTAGACGCGTGGCATATGGACAGCCCCCTCTGTCTGCACCTTTCAGGACCCTTGAAGGTTTGGGTGATTGGTCTGCCACAATTGCTACATTAGACTTCACACCATAGGCTTATCTAGCCACCATTATCAGGGCTCCTGATGCAGCCACACTCAGATCCATTTCTCCACCTCGTCACAAGTTTCCTCGGTGGAGACATATTGAGACGCGCGTTGGTGGTCACATCCTTCGGCTAGCACCTTCTAGGTCCCTCAGGGTACACTGGGCTAGTATATCATGTCTAAATAGATTGTGCCTGCTCCTTTGTCATCCTAGTACTAATGAAGAGCGTAACTTTGGCCTTGCCCAGGTAGATACGAGGTCTCTTTGCTCACACTTGAAATATAGAATGTAGCACCATATCAAAAGCAACATTATCATAGGACTTGTTCCACTCGTCAATAAACTTATTTTCATCTCAAGCTGAGACCAAAAACGGTTGGGACTGTGGCATCCGCCCTTATCCTTTTTGCCAGCTTGGAACTGATTTTGGCAAGCTATGGAACGATTCAGCCAACACACTAGTGTGGTTGTGCTTTCTTTAAATTCACAGAACCCTGTTTCCTTGGACTGTGTGTCTCCACAAAGGATGCCGCTACGGTCCAAGGCTGAAAGTGGCATCGGTTGTATCTTTCCTCCTAGGTACTTGATCTAATTTCTAGCGCATACTGCTGATCCAACCTCAAATGCAATACAAAAGAAAGTGCACAAGACGAACAGAATTCATTTTATGTAAAGGATGTTCTAATGAAGAGTCTTCTGACGACAGCCTCTGAATCCTTGGCCAGAGACGTCCAATTATGGTGAACATGGGCTAATGCATCTCATACCACAGCACCATCAGCTAATAGAATGACACTTCCACAAGCCTAAGCAGGACCATTTCTATCACATTTTCTTTATATTGGGGATGCTATTTGCATTTTCGGGATTTGAAATTTTTAAGTGTTGTGCATATGTGTTTGTGACACAAGCCGAAGGCATTGTTTGTTACTTTATGAAAGCTTTAGCTGTGTTCCTGCATTGTGAACAGCCAGATAGAAGTCATGCACTGCCACAGTTTGGTGCATGGGATGAACAGGATCCGGCTTCGGCCGAAGGGTTTACAGTCATATTCAATCAAGCACGCAACGAAAAGAAGTCAGGTGGACCTATTCGTGCACCACCTCAAGTAGATTCTCCTTCCAAACACGAAAATGGAAATGCACATCAACCATCATCAAATTCGCAACAGTCCGCCCTTTCATATTCTGTAAGTGCGTCTTCAGTAATTGACGTTCTTTTCTTTGGTATTTGTAACTTTATGGAGTGCACTCTGATACTGTTTGTGTCCGATGTATGGTGGGTTGTTTTTCGCAGATTTGGGGTTGTTGTGGATGGTTTTAACAATCATTTCTACCTCCTGCTGCTAGAAGGACTCAGCCTCAGGCAATATCGTCGCTTTGAGTCTGCACACGTACAGCCATAACAGTTGCAGCAACCTGTATGGCGTTGTTTCTGTGCTTTAGTGGAAGAGCGCAGGTGAATTGAAATTCTTGAAGGGATGATACGTTGGCGTCTTTTATTAAGGCTAGATTTGGATATTTGTACAGAATTTGGCGTTTAATATACTTCAACCCTGGCAATGTTTGAGAGATTACGAGACATCCTCGTGATGCAGAGAGGAAACATTGATCTTGACGCGCGTTATCAACAAAAAATAGAGAATAATTTATGTAGGATCTGCATGCGTATGTGATGAACAGCCTTAAACACCCTTTTCTTTTTGTAGTGCCTCTTCGCTTTGTAATGCGATATTTTTCTCTCATTCGAAATATACTGCCGGGGGGGTTTTAGAACACTTAGAAAGCAACCCATGTTTTGGCAATTTTGCTTGCCTAACTCTCAATTTTCTTCATAGAAGAGGGCACAGTTGAGACGTCCTGCCTAATCTAGTAATGAAGGTTGGAGCATAAGTTGACACGTAGGAAGAGCCTAAAGTTGTCAATGCCACCATGCACATGGAAATGCTCGAATGCATCCATCAACGAACATAGCATTTAAAAGCGTGTCTAATTCTCCTTTGGTTGCATGCATTCACCTTGGGTTTGTAGGATAAGGCTGCTGTTCTGTAGGTTTGATATTAGGTGCCAGTGGAAATGTGTGTATGATGATCTCAAGGGGTATCCTTTCAAATCCTCATATGACCAGGTGAACACATCCTAGTCTTCCCTTAGGAGATCTAATAGTTTTGTTTTCTCTGCCTTGGTGAGGTTCTTAGCAAGCAATACTAGTACGGATTTTTAGACCTCCCCCACCTATGTTTGCCTCTTTCATCTTGGCAAGGCCTTTGGTTGGTTTAGTGGTGTCTCCTTCATGTTTAGCCTCTAGTGTCATTAGAATATGATCTTTTTTGAATTGAGTAAGACATTCATAGATGTTGTGGTTTCTTTTATGGTTTCTTATTAGCGTCATTTGCATCCTTTGTTTGGCTTCTACTTTACCACCTTAAGTAATACGATAGATCTCTTTTGGTATGCTCATCTTTGTCTAAATGGGGAATCTATGGATCATAGTCCATGCTAAATTTAACTCTAAGTTTGATTCTTTGTGATCTCTTGATTATCAAGAGTAGTATTTGTATTGTGTGCTCTTACTTGATATAGAGTGGTCCATCCTTGTAACACCAATCCAACTCATTTATAATCCAAGATCTCAAGAAATTCTAAGCACTCTTAAATCTATATTCTGTTCAATCACAACACCACAGACTAGCAATCCTATCACACTCATTGGAGAAAGATTTGCTAAGATCTACATTATGATCTATCCATTGGTTTTGTAATTGATTGTTTGTAGTTTCTTCTTTGAGGCTTCATCCTCTAATTTGTCATTTAACTCCAAGATTTGTCATCATTTAATAGCCCTTCTAATCTCTCTTAGGAACGTGGATGGCTAAGAGTGCATAATCATATGAAATTCACTGCATGCACTTTAGTCTAGCTTCAATTTTGTGCTTTTGAGATTTCTTCCAATAGATTAAGGATTGCTAGGGGGTTTTGTCCAAGTCTCCCCCATAGAAACTCCCGTGTTCTAGTAAGTTCAAATTTATTCTGTAGTATCTTATGTATGGTCAAACATTCATTGATGAGCTAAGCATCATGTGGACTAGCACATAGTAGGCCTTTAAGCTCAATTCAAACTACACTTCTCCAATCTTGACTAGCTAGTCTAATAAGACTCCAACATGTTTGACTTTTGGTTTGTCTACAATTGTCAAGTTGAAGTGTATGTTTTGAATAAGTTTACTCTCCCATTCTTGGAGCACTTATCAGTTTACTATGCTTTCCCTAGCACATGTGCCAATAGATTCTCCTTTGATTGTGTCACCTAGGATGACTACTTGTAGCACAATGTTCTTTTCAGCTTCTTCCCAAAAGGTGTTGACTCTTAAAGATCCTTATGTCTTGCTAGGTATTGTGTTAGAACATATCCATGATTTGAAGGCTTTGCATATGAGTGGATTTTGTTTAAATAGAATTCCAATAGGTAACAACACATGCGTGGAGGTTGAGGTTCATTCCTAGGTCCATGCCTTCAAATCTATTCAGATTTGTTTTGTGAGAGTTGGTTGATTTTGTTTGCGAGAGGACATCGTGGGAAACCATTCCTCATTGATTGGGTTGGACTTGGATTTGCCAAAGGTTCCAAGACCTCGTGGGTTTAGGTGCTATGTCCATCATACCTTAAGCACTCAGGTCCAAGTCAACTTCCCTTTCTCAAAACTACTCTTGAGATATCTCCACCCAATCTTTTACTTTGTCAATCAAATTGAGTTGGTCTTTTGGATTAGGGTACTTGTCCACTTTTGCACTTTTAGGTTTCTCAAATTTGGGTGTTGTAATGGCAATTTCTACTTCAATGGCCACTCAAACAAATATTACCATTGTATCCCATTCACTTTCGAGGATCATCTTCGTAGTCTATCTCCTTGATCTTTTCTTATGATTTTCCCTTCTTATTGAGAATTTATCGAGCATTGAGCATCTAGGAAGGTAAACTCTCACCCTTTTGGTTTGAGCCCTACTCATTACATTAGTATAATTGACGCATAGTCCTCCAAGAACTCGATAACAAATAGACATATACGCACAGAGGGCATGATTGCCTTACTTGTTGATGCTTGTTGCTTTGGGTAACTAGGAAATAAATGTGTGATATTGAAATCAAGGTATCTTGGCTTTCATCTATTGTATTTGTTAGACTCTTGCTTCTTTAGGTATCAGACAATTTGTGCTTGGGTTGATTGCAATGCCAAAGAGAGATTTCTTCTCTCAATTACATGGTTCCAAAGTCTCTTGTGCACCCAAGGATCAATACTAGAATTGCTTTATAGTCCATAAGGAATTTGTTGTTCGATTTATCATGAGAGAGATAAGGTTTCAGATAAAGCTCATCTTTTAATGGTTTCTCCACATACTGAATAGGACTATAGCTAGTGGGTAGGTGATTATTAGGCGGCTTGGTGGTCTTGGGATCCGTGTAGGATTTATATTGCCCCTAGGTATGGTATGTTTCTACTCATTTGGTGCACTTATGTTGTCCTAGCATATAGTAGCCCTCTATTGACTTGATAAGGAATATTAGCATAAGGGTTATAATATAGAAGTTATCAAGGAGCATAATACACTATTGCATCATCGCCTTACTCTTCCACAATTTGAGTAGACTCTGTTCCTTAGCTTTGGGCATTTGGATGGCAAATGATCACCACCAGTGTGAATATAGAAGACATTATTTTCTATCATCCACATTAGCTCTTGTTTAGCTAAATTTTCAAAAGGCCTAATAACTCCAAAAATATACACATGCACACATGTGCATATACATTCTCTCTCTCTCTCTCAACTATTTTCTATTTCTGTCCTAAGAGAGAGAGAGAGAGAGAGAGAGAGAGAGAGAGAGAGAGAGAGAGAGAGAGAGAGAGAGAGAGAGAGAGAGAGAGAGAGAGAGAGAGAGAGAGAGAGAGAGAGAGAGAGAGAGAGAGAGAGAGAGAGAGAGAGAGAGAGAGAGAGAGAGAGAGAGAGAGAGAGAGAGAGAGAGAGAGGTGTGACATCTCTCATTCATGGCAGTTTTCAAACTCCCTCGAATGAGAGTATGGTGCATTGCCCTCATTCAAGATAGCTTTAAGAGGACATGCCAGTGTGCTCTCCTTTATGGAAAATATTTTATCACCCCAAAATGAGAATGTGGTGCCACACTCTCATTTTGAGGGGTCAAATGAGGGCATGATGCCAAGCCCTCATTGAGGGAAGTTTTTTTACTCCCTCAAATGAGGGCATAGCACCATGCCCTCATGTGACAGAGTTAAAGAGCTATCTCAAATGAGAATGTCATGTAATGCTCTCATTCAGAGGAGTTCTAAAACTCTCTTGAATGAGGGCCTGGTGCCACACCCTTATTCATGAGAGTTTTTTGGAACTCCTTTGAATGAGAGTATGGCACCATGCCCTCATTCGAGGAAGCTCTAAAAATCTGTTAAATGAGGGACTAGTACCACACCCTTGTACATGGGAGATAAGGAACTCCCCCAAATGAGGATGTGACACCACATTCATTTGGGGGAGCTAAAGAACTTTCAAGAATAAGGGAGTGGTGCCATACCTTCATTTGGGGAAGCTTAAAAATTCCTCTGAAAGAGGGTAGAGTACCACACCCTCATTCAAATGAGTTCTAAAACTTCGTTGAATGAGGGCATGGTGGTACATCCTCATACATAAGAGATAAAGAACTTTGTCGAATGGGAGTGTGGTGCCACACTCTCATTTGGCGGAGCTCTTTAACTCCCTTACATGGAGTGATGCCATTCACGGAAGTTCTAAAACTCCCTTGAATGAGGGTGCAACTCCACATCCTTGTTTATGGGAGTTCTAAAAGTCCCCTAAATAAGGGTGTGGCATCATAGTTTCATTTAGGGGAGCTTTTTATTTCTCACGTATGAGGATATGGTACCACACCCTAATTCAAGGGAGTTTATTTCTCTCTAATAAATGATGACGTAATGCCACACCCTCATTTAAAACTCCCTTAAACTCCCTTGAATAAGGATATGGTATCATGTCCTTTTTTAGGGGTGTTTTTATCTCCCTTGAATGAGGGCATGGCATCACACCCTCATTTGAGGGATTCTGTTCTCTCTCTTGAATGATAGTAAGGTGCCATGGCCTCATTCAAGGGAGTGAGGGTATACTATCCTAAATAAGGATGCAACATTACATCCTCATTTAGATTTTCACGCGTGCGCGCACACACACACACACACACACACACACGCACGCACGCACGCACGCACGCGCACGCGCACGCACATGCACACGCACGTGTAGTTCTTTGAGCACGTTCTTTGATTGTGCTTCTCACCAACAAAGCCAAACGATGATCTTCAAAAGGTACTCCAATAGATTATTGATTGATGACAAGGGCACAAACATGACTCTCCTAACAATGGTCTTTTTTTAGATGTTGCTCAAATTTTTGGGCTCACTCAAAAATATTTGTTCAAAGATTTCCACTCAATGTCCTCTTCTGCTTCATCTTCTATTTCAATGGAAGCTTCAAGTCCTTGACATCCTTCATCTTTTATTAGAGCAATCACAACATACAACAATTTTGACCTTCACAATAGTAAGTGGATTCCTACTACCATATTTGTTGTTTGGTTCTTGGGTCATGTCGCAGAAAAAGAAGAGGAGAAGACGTGGAAATGAATTCATTGACACTGACAAGGAGTGAGTAAAGGATTTCAAGCTTGAAGGACCATGAAAAAAAATATAAGGAGGTGCTTATACAACATGCATATATGCACTTAGAAATATGCTTATACAGATGGCCCATTGACATGCCATGCCATAGACCAAAGTGTAAGTTTATTGAAATATATAAATAGGCTTCAAACTCGGTTTTATGTTTCAAGAATTTGCTGAAGTTTGTCTATGTTTGCACACCTGCACGCACGCACGCACGCACGCACGCACGCACGCACGCACACACCCACACACACACACACACACACACACACACACACACACACACACACACACACACACACACACACACACACACACACACACACACACACACACACACACATGACCTCAAACACTAGCAACATATTGAAAGCATAGTTGAAATCTTTGTGCATTTCATGGCTCTATTGGTGAGCATTTGTAAAAGCAACCTCAAACAAGTCATTGGCTAAGGAAGGCGTTTTCTTTTATGATAAGTTTTACAATACATCATCAAGCATGTCAAGATATGGATCTCTTAGGCCTCTTCCACTCCCAGCTCTAGATAGCACAGAGTGGCTAATTCTAGACTCGAAAACATGCAAAATTTTTATGTTAAAGATTTATGCAGATATCCAAAGATATCTACGACCTAGTGTAGCGAGTCGATAGGTAAATATCACAGTCTTCATACCATTACATGTTTTTGTGGACTTCTTTTATGATGAGGAAGTTTGGAAAATATAATCAATAATCATATTTGAATAAAAAAAATGCATAGAATTCTTAGATCAAGGTTGGGATACAGAAGAAGTATGTGGGATTATGCCTAAAGTGCAATGAAAATCAATAGTTTGTAAATATATGATTACATCACAAAATCTTATTTTGACTTTCTATTATATGAGATGGCATTATGTGGATGGAAATATTGTAGTAGTAGTAGCTGATCAAGACTTACAGATTGACTTTGATAATCCCATGATGATGTTAGTGGTTTCGTTAGAGGATAAGCCCTTAATGATGCTCAGTGTAAGGGAAAACATCTTTTTATGTCAAATGTGAATGTACCGAGCAAATGATGACATAAGTATCCATGTTGCTTATTCATTCATGTGCAATGGTTACAAGGTAAATATAATATGTAATCCAAAATTGTGTTGCATTGATTAAGCTATATGTTTTTTTATTTTCTAATAATGCTAATCACGGTGAACCTTATGTGTATGTGCCACAAAGAAAAGATAGAAATACTTTATGTGTTGACATTATTACAAAACGAGTTTTTCTCTTGCCACAACCTATCTGATTGGAATACACATGCAATAGTTGTAATAAGGACAAAATGTAATACAAAGATAATTTGAAATCTATTACTAATTATTGTATCTTATTACAAGGCTATGTTTTACATACAAGAGAATTTTTTTTTATTTGTATACAAAATTGTGGCATATTTACAATTTTTAAATTCTCTCCATATCTAAACTCTTAAAACCATTGATGGTGTCCTTTGCCTCATGGGATTTCGCCCTTCTGACTTCTTTGGGCATTGGGTGAGTGGCAAAGATACGTAGGCATGTGGTATCGAGATATTTCTATGTGTTGAACAATTGATTAGATTTTTAACCATCTCTACTCTAAATAGAAGAAGGTCATCATCTGTGTAGTTATAAAATTGTGCAAAATGAGATTAACTATAAAGTAATTAACACCATGCTACGTTAATTTAAGAAAAATTAAACTTACAAAGCTGGTTTGGATCCCAAGCAAATGCTCTAGGAGTAGTTTGGCACTATAGCAAACCCTCCCTCTGTTGTTGTGTGGCTGTCACCTTGCTCTAGCACTTTGCAATTGACTATGCATATATTCTCTAGCATTTCATTGTCTTGTTGATGGCCTCAAAGCCTTTGATAAGTTTTTCAATAGACCTGTTTTGATAAAGGAAAACAATATAAGTACCTCTCTCTCTTTCTCCCCCTCTCCCTCTCATCGGCTTAAGAAACTTACTTCTTCACATTATTATGATACCCATATGTTGAATTGTGTCACCACAAACATAGATTTGAGATATTTTAGAAAAAATATACTAGATAGTTCCTTACTTTTCATGGTATGCTATCACAAGGTACTGTACAAGATCTTAATTGCAATCATTCTACCATAGGCACACATCCACAACAAGGGATGTCCTCTCCTAGATGAAGACTATGGATAGTAGGGAGTCTAGGATGAAAGCCTTGTCTTGTTGATCAAACAGAAGATTTACAAGGATGAATAAACTATAAAATTAAATAAATAATAAGTTTTAGGCCATTTGATACTAAGAAAAGCATGCAAAATTTTCAAAGTATTATGGCTTAACAAATATACCTTAAGATGGCGTTCATAATCATAAGATCATTGACCTCCTTGTGGAGGTATGTAAGCCCTAGAATGTTCCTCCTCTCACAGAATTGAATGGCACTCAATTTTTGCTGGTCCTTATGCATACCAATGTGAAGTGGGGGGAGGGGGTTTCCAAAATCATGAGGCCCCCCTCTTGCATTGTGTGGCTCTCTTGGCCCCGCCGGGGTGGAGGGTTTGGGGGACTTGAACAACGTGAAGGGGAGTCATTGAGATTTTGAAATCCCTTCCCCTTGCCTTGTGTGGTCCCCTCCTCGGCTCCCAAATGTGAAAAATACGAGGGAGGGTCATCAAGATTTTGGACCTCGTATCCTCATGTTGTGCAATATATCCCCCTCCCCCCCTCTCAAGACCAAAACAACACAAGTTGGGGTCCTCGAGATTTTGGACCTCCCTCCCCTTGTGGTGTGTGGTATACCCGCCCCCCCCAACCCAAGGGACTCAAACAATGTGAGGGGGTTCCCTCTCCCCTTGTGTTGTGCAGTACAACCCCCTAGGGACCCGAACAATGCAAGCGGGGGGGGGGGGGGGGGGGGGGGGTCATTGAGATTTTGTAACCCCCTTCCATCATGTTGTGTGAGTTACCACCCTTGAAGGGTATTGAACAACATGAGGGGGGATCATTGAGATTTTGGACCTCCCTTTCACATTATGCAAGGCTTGGACTAGCACAATGCAAGGAGAGGGTGCTCTTTGAGCTCCAATGGGTATTATCACATCGTGGGAGCTTCATGGTTGGGAAAGTCTCATTGTGCAATGGCACCAAGAATCTTCAAGATGAGAAAGCTATGGAGTCCCAACATGCATCCAATGTGTGAAATGAACATTTTAATTTCAAATTTGAGCTATATAAGGTGATTGCATATGTTGACATCACTCATGCCATGTTAACAAAAATGTGGACTCACATAAGTGAAAATTAATTTGGATGCATAGATATGATTATGTATGTGCCCCCCATGTATGCAATACCCAAGGCCATAAATGGCTTTGAGCCAGTGGTAGATTGGCTTGCTCTTTTTGCGCACACACACACACACACACACACACACACACACTCTCTCTCTCTCTCTCTCTCTCTCTCTCTCCTTTCACACACACACACACACACACACACACACACACACACACACACACACACACACACACACACACACACACACACACACACACACACACACACACACACACACACACACACACACACACACACACACACACACACACACACACACACACACACACACACACACACACACACACACACACACACACACACACACACACACACACACACACACACACACACACACAGGCACGCACACGTGATCCAAGGTCCTCTCCTAAGGTGCATCCCTTGTATTAAATCTTCTTTTCATTGGTTTCTATTGTAGCACAATGTGAGGGGCTGCCCTCCACAAATATAGAGGCCCTCTCCTCATGTTGTGTAGGTCACCCCATAGGGACCCTCACAACATGAGTTGATTCTCCCCAGATTTTTGAAGGGCATCCCATTGTGTTGTGTAGGCCCTGAGGTGACCCACCCCCCCCTCCCCCTCCCCCCCCAACCCAAGGGACTCAAACAATGTGAGGGGGTTCCCTCTCCCCTTGTGTTGTGCAATACAACCCCCTAGGGACCCGAACAATGCAAGCGGGGGGGGGGGGGGGGGGGGGGGGGGGGGTCATTGAGATTTTGTAACCCCCTTCCATCATGTTGTGTGAGTTACCACCCTTGAAGGGTATTGAACAACATGAGGGGGGATCATTGAGATTTTGGACCTCCCTTTCACATTATGCAAGGCTTGGACTAGCACAATGCAAGGAGAGGGTGCTCTTTGAGCTCCAATGGGTATTATCACATCGTGGGAGCTTCATGGTTGGGAAAGTCTCATTGTGCAATGGCACCAAGAATCTTCAAGATGAGAAAGCTATGGAGTCCCAACATGCATCCAATGTGTGAAATGAACATTTTAATTTCAAATTTGAGCTATATAAGGTGATTGCATATGTTGACATCACTCATGCCATGTTAACAAAAATGTGGACTCACATAAGTGAAAATTAATCTGGATGCATAGATATGATTATGTATGTGCCCCCCATGTATGCAATACCCAAGGCCATAAATGGCTTTGAGCCAGTGGTAGATTGGCTTGCTCTTTTTGCACACACACACACACACACACACACACACACACACACACACACACACACACACACACACACACACACACACACACTCACTCTCTCTCTCTCTCTCTCTCTCTCTCTCTCTCTCCCCTTTCACACACACACACACACACACACACACACACACACACACACACACACACACACACACACACACACACACACACACACACACACACACACACACACACACACACACACACACACACAGAGGCACGCACACGCGATCCAAGGTCCTCTCCTAAGGTGCATCCCTTGTATTAAATCTTCTTTTCATTGGTTTCTATTGTAGCACAATGTGAGGGGCTGCCCTCCACAAATATAGAGGCCCTCTCCTCATGTTGTGTAGGTCACCCCATAGGGACCCTCACAACATGAGTTGATTCTCCCCAGATTTTTGAAGGGCATCCCATTGTGTTGTGTAGGCCCTGAGGTGACGCACCGGGGGGGGGGGGGGGGGGGAGGGATCAAGGATTTTTCATCCCTTCTTCCCCCCTTCACATTGTACAAGTCTTGAGGGGTGACCCACACAATGCAAGGGGAGGGTCTCGAAATTTTGATTAGATGGTAGGATATCTCTGCATTGAGAATTAAAATGCTCAATTATAATAAAATACTCCACAAATACTTTATGAGATGGAGAAAGATGTAACAAGCACCTTACTTACTTCACTATATGTATCTTTTTCTTAATACCATTGCTTTGTAACTTCATAGCTTGAATGTGTTGAAGTCTTATGCACTATTTGCGAGCTTTTAATATTGTTTCTTTAAGCCTCAATTGATCTCTTTGCTTCTACAGCTCTAAAATAGGCTATTTGTTTTAATGTAGTTTGTACTTACATTGCTCTAATATAAGCCTCATGGAAGCATTTTCCTTCTCTAACAAATTTCTTTCTAACTTGTTTATATTACGAATGGCATCCAAATGTTGTGTGTATCCTAAGAGGCCATTATATCCATATCTAATAAGGCTTACTTAAGATATAACATCCTTGAACAAAGGAGTATAATTAATCAATTGATATTTCAGATACGATTTCCCATTAGTCTGTAGATCTATATTCCTCTTTCCTTGTGACCTACACAGTTCTTTGGATATAGAAGAAATTAGACAAGGTTTGTTTTTCTTAGATCATGGCTCATACTCATGCTCGAGGTCAACATGGAGGTGATATACCTCTCTCTTGTATCTCTTTGATGATAAGTTGAGCACCGCCTGCTCCATCTATGATGTTGATTCCATCCCAACTATCTCCATTGGTGATGTTAATTTGCCACAATCATCCCTATTAATTCTATCCCAACCATCTCCATTTGTGAGGATTCCGGCCCTAGCCATCCCTGTCTGTGCTATTTCTGAAGTTGCTTTTGAAAAATGAGATAGTATATATGGAATGTTTGAAAAGGTAATGTGATGGTCACAACTCAAGGATTCACTTAGTTCTTTGGCTTATCTTTGATTAAAAGAAACTATGCAAATTAATCCCAATCAATCTAGATATGATTCATCAAATTCTAAGTGTTGGGCACTTAATTCCAAGTACTAATACGTAGACTCTTAATTAGGGCTAATTGATAACTTAAAGGCTACATAATAATTTTTATATTTTGAAAAAGATGAAAAAATGTAAAAAATCTCAACTTTTTTCATTTTCAATGATTTTTAAATAACCTCTATCTACGTTGAGGTGGAATTTCTTACAAGGCCCAAACTCAAGTCAAAATCTTCCCCAATGTCTCAAAGGACAAGTTGAACAAGATTGGTCCTAAGTTCAAGCGGTGCATTTTGCTTGGATATGGAGATTCATATGAGATAGGGTGAGATCTTTGGGATCTTGAAGATAAGAAGACACTTTGCTGCCATCATGTTATCTTCAATGAGGAGAAGATACAAAAATAGCTCATCAAGTTAACTGAGATATGCACGACAATATTCCAAGAGGATGGACAACCATCATATGAGCAACATGTTATGTTAACCCTCAGACGAACAAGGTGGAAAATTTGAAAAATCTAAAGCAGAAGACAAGGCCAAGGTAAAAGTGAAACGGAAGACGAAGGCGCGCCAAGAAAAATATGGAAACATAGGAAGTGTAGAAAAGTTCTAAATCAAGGAGAAAGGCACACAAGAAAGCGCAAGTGAATACTTTTGTAAAATAGTGCAAGGCGCAACATGATTCATTTTAAGAGCGTCAGGCTCTCATTTGTGTAAATTGTAAAGGTAGATGGGCAGTAGGAAGGAAGCTAGGAAGATAGGAGGACAATGGAAAAAAGGGCGGTTGGCCATGTAAAAAAGGGGATAAGGGGAGGACTGCCCAAAAGGGATTTAGGGTTTGTATATATAGTTGAAAAGTGCATGAGAAGCTCATTCTTGTGTGTGGCCAAAATTAGCTCTCCTCTTCCTCCTCTTGTTCTTGCTTGCTTGAGCTTGTGCTTGAGAGAGGGAGTGTGAGAGTGTGAGGGTGAGGGACCGTGGTGGAGAAGGTCTCTATCTTTTCCTATTTTCTTCTCTTCTCTTCTTTAATCTTTTCTTGTCTTGTCTTGGTCATGGCAATGGAGCTTGGAGTGCGGAGCTTGAGAATTAACCTTGCTTGAAGCTTGCACTTGGATCGTGGAGCTATTGGAGTGTTTGAGAGAAGAGGCAACTCAATCAGGCATGGAGGTAAGCTCACTATACTCATAGAGAGAGATAGTGTGTTGGCTATGTGAGAGGTAACCATTAGTGTTCGGATTGAAACACTTGAATAATAAGCGGTCCGTGGGTCTTGGCGGTTGAGCTTGAGCTCACCTTTATATATTGGTTCCATTGCTGGACCAATGGATTCAAGCCTTGAGTGCTTGCGCGCTTCGAATCGAGCATAGAAGTAGGGTTTTCCCTGAATCGGTGCATTAAGTAGATAGGTAGGAAGCGAGGGAGTTTGAAGAGGTATTCAACCTCCTTATTAGCAAGTAAGTTTTTGACTTTTTGGATTTGGAAAGGTAAGTTGGAGTAGTGTAGGTATTTGCTTTGTGATTTGGATGCATTATGGTAGGAAAAAAAAAGAAAAAAAAAGGGCATGAGGGTTTTTGCTATCATAACAGGGCAAGAGGGTTTGATTTGTTTGTTGATTTGTATTTTGGAGTTTATATGCTATTCTAAGTATACACAATCCTTCATTACGGTCTATTCTTACATTCGGGAAGTTTGTGTGACCCCTCTTAACCAAAATGGTTAGAATTGAGTGATTTTCGTCATCCTTGGAAACTCATCCGCAAGAATCGAACAATGTTACCAAAGTCCGATTCCCAAATCAGACTCAGATGGGGTCCGATTCCCCAGAATCAAATGGTCTAATTTTTGGACTTGGACTAACCCATCTTGTCCGATCGGACATACCTTGTTCGATTTCGAAAATCGTACATCCCATAATCGGACACAAAAATCGGACTATCTAGAATCGGATGCTCAAAATTGGACCACTTGGGAATCAAACACACAAAAATTGAACACGAAAATCGAACCATCCAGAATTGGACACTTTAAATTAGACACCTGTCAAATCCGATGTACGACTCCCAGAATCGAACGCACGAAAATCGGACCAACCCATAATCTAACCACTTGAATTGGACCAGACCACTCGGACTCGGACCGTCCAATTGACCGATCAGACCAAACCAGAATCGGACGTCCGATTCTAATAATCAGACTCCTAAGAATTGGGCATGTGAGAATCAGACATAAAATTGTCAAAATTGGATAGGTGAATAGAATACAGATGTGACACATCTAAGCCTTGAAACCAACCCAGAGACCATATAGAGTCAAAAGCACATCATAGATCTATCACCAAACTGAAATCTAGAGCAAGTAGTTCAAAATTTGGCTGTGACCGGTCCTTCAAATTGCGCATGGTATTTAGCGTAATGGCACCTCTACGCCTCCCCCAAGTAGGCTAGAGAGAAAACGTGCATCGTGACAGGTCCTCCAAATTAGATCTTAGTGTAGTAATGGCTCTACACAAGCATAGATTCCCACTTGCAAAACAACAACCAAAAGCCCATACTTGAACAAAGACAAACAAAGACCCTAGAATCTCAATGGGCCAATCTAGCCAACAAGGGCAAAAAGGCCATTTCACAAAGATATGTATAGGTTGCGTTCGGATTGCATCTAGTCAAAGTGGGATGCAACAACATCAAGCTCCAATAGCGAGATGACTAGACATAACAATCCTAACGATAGATGCACCTTGAATGGCATTGCACAAATGATCCAAGACATTAGTGGAGAATCCACATCTAGTTGTGCAGTTGAGGACTTAAAGGCATGTATCAGAAGGCTTGAATTTATAAGCCAAGACCCGGAAGATGAAGACATAGTACCACCTGCTTACCTTAGGGTCAAACTCACTGCAAAAAGAGAACATAGTATTGATTCTCTCATCGATAAAGGAGCTAATTTTAATATCTTGACCTATGAAGCATGGACCTTACTAGGCCAACTAGAGCTCACACCGACTAATGCAACTCTTAGTCCTTACGGGGGACACCCACAAGCACTTATAGGGAAGTGCAAAATCCTTGTAACTATTGAAATGGAAAGCCTACCTATCCTGTTCCATGTTCTCCAAATAGTGCTAATTATGGAAAGGAAACATGAAAACCCTTCAAAAAGGCAACAAAGTGTGAGGCCGATTATGTAGTACAGAGGATACACTTGACACTACCGGGTGTGAGGATAATCACAACCTTTAGTAAGGGTGACCTCATCAAACCTCGAGGGAAAGACAAGGAATATTCTGACATACCAGGCAAGCCTAGTAACAAGAGCAAGGACTTGTTGGAAGAGTTGATACAAGTGCATGTTGAATAGAGAAAACTAGTGAGCAAGGCCATGCTTGAAACAAATAGGTTAGGAGACAATGCCAAGGATAGGCTTTGGACTTACAAATATTGTAGAAGACCACAAAAGAAGCCCAAGCCTTATAAATGAAGGTATCAATGGTGGGAAGCCAGCACAACGTTGTGATGGATATCCAAAGTATTGCTACGTGCTCAAGGGTATTATGCAGGCAATCGATGGATTCGGGTGCCAAAGCCCCTTGCTAAACCACCTCTATCAGGTGAAGGCCAAATTGTATCAAAAGCAAAGAAGTGTAGGAGGAAATCTAAACAAAAATCCAAGTCTCGAGTCAACAGCATCAGAGTGACAAAGCCCCTCATGATTGAAATCAAGAAACCAAACATGACTATTCGAAAGGTAGATCCTTAGCCTAGCATACCTAACAAGCAGATATCAGATGTAATCGTCGAGCGCGCACAAAATTGAGTAGTACCCAAGGAGCCTTTGACTTTCCAAGAGGATAATGAGCATCACAAGCATAATGTTGCTCATGATAAGGTTGATTTCTCAACAAAGCAAATGGCAGAATCGTCTAATAGCCACGAGCAAATCTTCCATCCACTACCAAGTCCACCTAGGAGTCCCAAATCTCCTACACCCTCTTTGCCTAATCGGACATAGGAAGCACAACAACAACCATCAAGTACAGCTGCTCAATCCCAATCTCTATCTCCATTTGAGCTTCCAAATGACCAAGATGTGGGACATGACACCACCCCTAATTCTTAGCCCAAGAATATGCTTGTACAATCCACTAGCTCTTGATCTCTTTCTTCAATTATGATTGGCCTATCCCTCATGCAATTCATGCCTTGATCCTTTGTCAAGGGGTAGGGTAAGAGCTATGTTTTCTATTATGTTGTGCATTTTATTTGAGGAAACTCGATGCTCTTTATGTTAAATTTGTGTGTGGATTTGTTATAAGATCCAAGATACACGCTCGACCTTCTTATATACTTAAAAGATATATGGTGAATATTATGCTAGTGCAGAGAGAGAATAGATGAGAGAAAAGAAAGATGTAGAGAGAAAGAGAGAGAGATAGAGAGATTTACAACACACTAGGGATTGGAAGATGGGCTAGTTCTCCCCTTGTGGAGTTATATTATTGACAAGGAGCAAGCTCCTTCGTTACACATAAACCAGTTCTAGCTCAACTGATGCTCAATTTGCACAAGTGAATGTGCAAAGGGCAACAAAAGACACGACCAATTTTGATCTGCTTAAGGACTTGACACCGTAGTCTACCAATAGTAGCCAGTCCATTGAACTAGCCGCTACTGCTTCCAATCATGAATCATAGCAATCACAGCAATCACAGCCTTTGGTCGTAACCATGCCCCTTGCGGAATGTGCCCTTAGCGATTCACCTATGGAAGAGATGTTGCGACCAACATCCTTGACACCTCCAACACTTCCAAGGCACCTAAAGCCTAGGCTTGAGGATAAATCTCTCAAAGATTTGGCCAAAGAGATAGTGCATCTGACCAATGAACTAGAGGTGAAGTGCATGATGAAGCTTGATCATAAGCTAACATCCATCACATGTGCGTATGTCCATGTGGACATTGGAAGGCCAATACTAGAGCACACAAATCTCATTGCCGAACAACCTGACGTGGGACAAGCAACAACATGTTTGCTCCTGCTATGTAGCTATTGCTGAGGAAGTCATATAAGACATCCCAAAGGCCACAGCTAGAGAATTGCGCTTGATACCCTCCTCTATACTACTCAATGTGAGACAAATAAGGATGAAAATGGAAAGGATAAGGTAACTTTGTGTAGAAATGGTACTTCAACCAGAGTTTGGTGGAAAAAATTGGCCACTCGACTAATGACACTCGTTGAGCAAAGGAAAGCCCTTTGGACATCAATACATGATCCCATGTACATTGCCCTGACCTCATTAAGAATGTTGGCAATGGTCCATGAGGTCCAACTTTCTACCACTGTCCAAAAACATCCCTTGTACGATAAACTGCTTCTAGAAGAAGATCTACATGTGGCTAGCAGGCTAGGTGTAGCATGGTGCTTGATGTTAGTGCATATGTCTTTTGCCTCACTCAAGACCCTGCAATCCTAGAACTCTATGCTTCCCATCAATACAAACTTGACTTGTTTAGCTAGTTTCGTCCAAGCCTATGTGTCTTGTAGCTCCCTCACCCACGTGGTTGGCATCGTGTCGTAGCGTGTTGATAGCTCCACCCACCACCCGTGACATAGACCCTTGCTGTGCCTCTGGTGATCTTGTACGTACTTTCTGGCTATGAATATGATGTGATACCCTCAAGATGGGCCCTTGTGCATATTGGTGAGCATTTTATGATCCGTGTTGCATTCCGTGTCGTTTTGGGGTGTCAGTGACGTGTTGAGGGGTCAAGATGGCTGTGGGAGCTTTCACTCAACCGCCAAGACCCACGGACCGCTTATTGCTTCAAGCGTTCCAAGCCGAGCACTAATGGATACCTCTCACATAACTGACGTGCCATCCATATCTACAAGTGTAATGAGCTTACCTCCATGCTGTTCGAGTTACCTCCTCTCCTGCGCACTCCGGTAGCTCCACGATCCAAGTGCAAGCTTCAAGTAAGCTCGATCCTCCCGCTCCAAGCTCCAAGCTCCATTTCCGCGAGCAAGAGAAGAGAAGAGAAGAGAAGAGAAGAAGAGAGGAGAAGATGGAGAGCTTCTCCACCCCACGGTCCCTCACCCTCACACACTCACTCCCTCACACTCTCACACTCCCTCTCTCAAGCACAAGCTCAAGCAAGCAAGAACAAGGAGAAGAAGAAAAAGAGGAGAGCTACTTTTGGCCACACACAAGAATGAGCTTCTCATTCACTTTTCAACTTTATATACAAAACCCTAAATCCCTTTTCGGCGGTCATCCCCTTTTCCCCTTTTTTACATGGCCGGTCGTAGCCTAGGCCCTTTTTCCCATTGTCCTTCTACCTTCCTAGCTTTCTTTCCACCGCTCGTCTACATTTACAAATTGCGCAGGTGAGAGCCCGACGCTCCTTGAATTAAACCATGATGCGTTTGCGCTCTTTTACAAAAGTTTTGACTTGCGCTTTTCCTTGTGCACCTTTCTCCCTTATTTAGGACTCTTCTCCTTGTGCGTCTTTGTCTTCCGTTTCTCTTTGCCTTGGCCTTTGTCTTTGTCTTCTGCTTTAGCTTTTCTGGATTTTCCACCTTCGTTTGTTTGAGGGTTAACATTACCCCCCTCCTAGACGAGTGCCAGTCCCATGGCACTCACCGTCGTAGGTAGTAGGCTGTAGCATGCACCGAAGACGTGGGTGACAAGGATGCCTGTCGTTTCCGTGGAGGAGTGTTGGTGGTGGTGTGGTAAAAAGTCGTGGGGGCTTGTTGGTGGCCAAGGTGGCTGGTGGAAGGTTGTTGGAGTTGGTGGTAGGGCTATTCTGTGTTGGGGATTGCATTGATGGCCAGCACAAGTGTTGGTTTATTGGGGATTCTACACATGACGATTCTTTGTAGGCTTGTCGGATGGTAAGGGATAAGCATTCAGAGTTGGGTGTTGATGAAGAGCGAACGACACTTTCGTTGGAGTCTTCAACACCTGCAATTGAAAACCTCTCATGTGGTCTCTCCCTAAGGGTAGTGCTAGTCTTCTCTATTGTGCACAAGACATAGTGCAATTAGTTTGGGAGACAAGTTGAACTCTAAGCAAGCTGAGAGTATTGTTCTCCACTTGAGGACCCAAACTGTGTATATACTTCAGTGCAGGTATTATGTGAGTGCTTGTGCATAATTAGATATTACTTAGTTAGAAGATTGTCGGTCTGGTTCCTTGTATAGCAATGGGTTAGTGAAGTAAGGGGCTAAGTTGATGGAAAATTTTGTCGATGAAGACGGGGAGTACACTTGAAGATTGCTTGAGACATCATTATGGTCTTGTCAAGGCCATGTAGCATAATTGAGCTTCTTGATGTCTAGCTCTTGGTAGCTAGTGAGTACTTGTAGTGCTTGAAAAGTATAGTGTACTTTTCCAGTGTCTTTCATGCCTTGCTTACCACTGTTGATTGTAATGGCATTGAGATGGAGTGCAAAAGAAATGGCAAGTGGTTCACGGTGACAGGTCTAACCATAGGCGAGGTGAGCTCCCTAGGTATGTCCTGCCCTTGATGTGACCTGAAAAATTGTGGGGGATGTACAAAGGGCTAGGGAATTAGGGACGGAGCTAGCCTACCAAGGTCACTGGACGTACCTAATTTGAGGACCCCTAGGTGTGGTGCTGTGATCGTGTGTGTGTGTTTTTTTTTTTGTTCTTTTTCTTTTTCATTCATTCATTCATTCATTCTTTTTTTCTTTTTTTTCTTTTTTTTTTGGGTGGGAAAAGTGAATACAATCAATGCCATACATTGAGACTGTTAGCCTTTCATTTGGATTGAGAAATGTTGGGATTCAAAGGCTGTGAAGAATTGATAGTATAGAGATGATTGTGTCATCATCCTTGATGCTAGAGGAACTATTGTTGAGATGAAGAGAAACACTTGAGATTTTGCAAACCTCTTTGTAACATGTGAGACATCGAATAATTGAGGTAGCACTTGGAGTGAGGTGTGCATGGACAAGGGCAGAGCATCTTGCGAATTGAATCGTGGACGATGAAGAGACGTTTGCCCTTGTTGAGAGCGTGGCTCTTGCCCGAACATAGAGTTTGGCCAAGAAGGAGGAGGTAATCGATGATTATGCCTTGGCCATGCTCAGTTGCAATATGTGCTTTTTCTACAGAGGTGTCCTTGGGTTCTCATCCAGTGGCGTTTTCGTCATGGCTTTTGTTTCTTGGTATTCCTGTTACTTCCTCCATAATGGTTCTTTGTGGGGTTGGTGGTCTTGCAGTGACTTGGATATTAAACGCTTCTAGACATTGACCTGTGTCACTCTGCATCAACTTGTCACTTCGTGAGAGTACATGCTCGCTTGCGTTAAGTACATCGGACCAATGCAATCATGTTAAGACATAATTTTTCAGAATGCTATGATGCCTATCCCATTACTTGTTAAGGTCGCATACATTAACGGTAGGTGAAGGAAGTGTGTACAAGTGGGGATCTTGCCCCTTTACTCATCAAAAACAAAAAGTTATGGCATGATGACTTGCCAAGCTACTTGTACAGCATAGGGGCTTAGTCGATAGGTAAAGGCAGGGTGAGTCTGGTTGGTTAGGCGACCGGGCCGATGCTAGGCAGGGTGAGTCCAGTTGGTTAGGCAACCGGGCCGATGCTAGTGCGGGGCTCCCGTGAGGTGGGATAGGAAACATGTCGGCCGGGACATGAATGGTGTAGTCTCGGGTCGCGACCATTTCCAAAATGTCTTTAAATAGTTCATTAAATTCTTCCCTGTCTCGGGCCGCCTTTTCTGCCCTTGAGCAGCTGGTGCCCGAGTGTACATTGGGGGTTTGTGCCACTGGTGTTGCCACATTGTGTGCGCCTCCTTGAGCGTCCGCTCCCCTGGCCTGCGGATTCTTTGACCTTTGTCCAGGGCTGTGTCGCTTAGGGCTACGTTTCTTGGCGTACCTTTTAAGAGTGGGCATGTAACGCACCGACAGAGGGGCGTGTGCTGCATGTTCCCGTCGGCTGTGCGGAGAGCGTCCTTGCAAGCTAGCTGTCTTTGGTTCTCCATGTTTTCCTCGCGGGGGGCCTGTAAGATGCGAATCAAGGATTAGGATTTGTCACATGATAAGACCATTCATATGTAAGGGATTATAGTGCAGGTTATCAAGCGCATAGGACAAGAAGGGGAGGGTGGGGCATGCAGTGCTTGTTGTAGAGGGATGGCCTCCGTGATGTATATTTAGCCTCCTGCCGTTAGTAGATCTTGGTTCACGCCGAGTTACGTCGGCTGGCGGTCATGGATTTAGGCAAGGCTCCTCCTCGAAAGGATAGACCGGAAAGGGAAGAAGGTGTATAGAAAGGGACTACACCCTGTCTACACCATCAGAATTGTTGGTCAAGGCTTCCTATGGCGGGAATGTGGGTTGCATGCCCTTCACTTGGAGGTGGGGATGATCACACGGCTTTTAAATGTGTGATGAGAGGAGGACTTGAAAAGCTTAGCCTGTCAGACCCAACTCTTCTCCCTGCGCTTGACTATCATTGCTTGTGTGTGTTGATATTGTTTATACACGGTGACACAAAAATCAGTGTTTATTTATATACATATTTATGAATCCATGCCACTTCACGAGGATAAGAACCAATTTTAGAAATCGGGGTTGTACTGGAGCGTGGCACATGCATCCAACACTCGTGGCAGCTTACTTAGTACCGATAGATATTTTGCCACATCAAGTAGCATGGACCCTTGTCCGAGTCTACTGGCAACATGTAGCTCCTCCTTAGTGAGAACCTTATCAAACAGGGAGTTTTCTTGGCTAGATTCAGCCAAGTCTCTACCCCAAATGGCAGTTAGCACTCGAAGGGAAGTTGGTGCCACATAGGTTGGGTCCCTTTGGGATCGCCATTTGGCCAATCGCTCCTCAGAGACTGTCATGATCTGAGCCCCTAGTTCGGCCATTACAACGTGGCATTTGCACCAATGCTGCTCAAATTGACTCTGGCCTGCCTGATAGTCGCTTTAGTTGCTCTATGTCTATGAGATTCGGCAGAGCACTTCATTGAACGTGACGCTTAAGCGCAGTTTGTCAACCTCTTTGTCAGAGATGAGTTGCATGCGTTCATGTAAGAGCTTGTTATAGGGCTCGTCAAGATGTTCTTGATCTTCCCAAGATAAGGGGAATGGTAAGTATTCTTCGAGCTGCTCCTTAGGGAATGCGCCCATATCTGCAAGGACATAGACACGTGCGAACACTTTGAGCTTAGCATCCAACTCAGTTAAGCATTCTGTGACACTTCTATGTTCAACCAAGGCTTGCTCGGTTGCTTTCTTATGCAAAGTTCTAAGAGTTTCCTTAGGCTTTAGCATAGCTAGGGGCTCAGGCCTAGATGAGCAACATTGGTCGAGGTTAGGATTGCTTATGCTCTCAGGGATTGTGCGTTTTTCCTGAGGTTTTGCTGCTATTTTGTCATAGTTCTTCTCGGATGTGATTGGTATAGATTTGTCACCCTGTTGTGACGACGTTGTATCCACTCTTGATTGGTCGATGTGAGTTCTATTGTCGGTGGATTGAGTGTTGAAAGCAACTGTTGATGGCAACGGCTGCTTTGATTTTTCAGAGCACACAGATGTGACTGAGGTTTCACCGCTATTAGGAGAGACATCAATGGGTTCATTGGTGGATGGACTTGATGCTTTGTTCCCCAGCTCTCCCTCGCTCTTGGTCTCAATGCTCTTGGGGTCCATAACCACCTGTGATTGCTGTTGTCTTCGTTGTTTTCTCCTCTTTTTCCTGGTCAGTGAAGGTGCATCTCTCAACGACTCAGGACCCTGGACTAGGTCAATCGTTGATGTGCTTGGTTGGGCCTCAACATTCTCTTTCTCTAGTGTGTCCTTATGGGACATGGCCGTGGCATGCTGAATAGCCTCACTAGGTTGTGAGAGTACAACTACCTCCCTTTTCGGAGAGTCTAGCTCTTCAGCCAACTCCCTTGAGTTTAACTTCTCCAGCCTAGGCTTTAGGCATTTTGGAAGTGCTGGAGTTGTTAATGAAGTTGGTTGCGACACCTCCTCCACAGGTAAACCACTAAGGACACGTTGCGCAAGGGGCGTTGTCACGGCCAAGGGCTGTGACTGCTGTGATCCTTGATTGGAAGTAGGAGCGCCTAGTCCAGTGGGCTGGCTACTCTTGGTGGATTGCGGTGTTAGGTCCTTAGGTTTATTGGAAGTGGTCATGCCTTTTGTTGCCCTTAGAGTATTCACTTGAGTATCAGTTGAGCTAGCCATGGTGGATTGCACAGGCATATCCCTAGGTTGAGAGCTAAGGGTGGTGTTGTGTCCTGTCTCTTGGACATTTGGAAGCTCTGATGTAGGTAAAGATTGGGATCGAGTAGCCGCACTTGACGACTATTGTGCTTCATGTGTCTGTTTAGGGGAAGAGGGTGTAGGAGACTTGGGACTCCTAACTGGTTTTGACTCTGGCTGGGAGATTTGCTCGTGACTGTTCGATGATTTTGCTATTTGCTTTGTTGAGCATTTAACCTTGCCATGAGCAATGTTGTGCCTATGATGCTTGCTATCCTCTTGGGGAATCAAAAGCTCCTTGGGCACTAGCGGCTCCTTGGGCACTAGCGGCTTTTGCATATCCTCAACGATTACATCTGATGTCTCCTTGTCAAGCACACTAGGTTGAGGATCTACCCTCCGATTGGTCCCGTTTGGTTTCTTGATTTTGACCATGAGGGGCTCGGTCACTCCACTCTTGTTGACTCGAGACTTGGTTTTCCGTTTAGATCTCCTCCTATGCTTCTTTGCTCTTGATACAATCTGGCCTTTAGTCGACCAGGGAGGTTTAATAGGGGGTTTTGGTACCCAAACCCATCGGTTGCCTTCATAATACCCTTGAGCACGTAGCAACGCTTTGGATATCCATCGCGGCGTTGCGTTGACTCTCAATCGATGCCTTCGTCTATAAGGCTTGGCCTTCCTTTGGGGTCTTCTACGATATTTGTAAGTCCAAAGGCCATCCTTGGCATTGTCTCTTGACCTTCTTGTTTCTGGCATGGCCTCACTCACTGGTTCTCGTTGTTCGACCCGTGCTTGTATTAACTCTTCCAACAAATCCTTGCTCTCATCTGTAGGCTTGACTGTTATGTCAGCACCTTGCTTGCCTTTCCCTCGAGGTTTGATGAGGTCACCCTTGCTAAAGGTTGCGACTATCCTCAAACCCGATAGTGTCAGGTGTATCCTCTGTGCTACATAGTCGGCCTCACACTTGGTCGCCCTTTTGAAGGGTCTTCCTAGGAGGGTTTCTTTCCCGCATCTAGCACTATTTGGAGGAACATGAAATAGGATAGGCAAGCTTTTCGTTTCAATTGTTGCAAGGATTTTGCACTTCCCTATGAGTGCTTGTGGGTGTCCCCCATAAGGGCTAAGAGTTGCACTAGTCGGTGTGAGCTCTGGTTGGCCGAGTAGGGTCCATGATTCATAGGTCAAGATGTTAAAATCTACTCCTTCATCAATCAGAGCATCGATAGTATGCTCTCTTTTCGCAGTGAGTTTGACCCTAAGATAAGCAGGTGGTACTATGCCTTCATCTTCCGGGTCTTGGCTTGTAAATTTAAGCCTTCTGACAGATGCCCTTGAGTCCCTAACTGCACAGTCAGACGTGGATTCTCTACTGAGGTCTTGGGTCATTTGTGCAGCGCTGCTCAAGGTACATCTATCGTTAGGACTGTCATGTCTAGTCATCCTCGCATTGATAGCTTGCTCATGTTGCATTTCGCTATGACTAGACATGGTATGGACACAATGTCTTTGTGTTCTCGTGGTGTGGCCTTTTTGCCCTTGATGGCTAGATTGGCCCATTGATGTTCTAGGGTCTCTGTTTCTCTCTGTTTGGGTATGGGCTTTTGGTTGCTCTATTGCAAGTGAGACTCCATGCTCGTGTAGAGCCATTGCTACACTAGGGTCCAATTTGGAGGACCTGTCACAGCGCGCGTTTTCTCTCCAACCTACTCGGGAGAGGTGCGGAGGGGGTAGAGCCCCCTCTGTGGGGGTCCGGGGGGGGGGGGGGGAGGCAGTCCTCCCCGGTCCACAGGGCCATTACGATAAACACCATGCGCAATTTGGAGGACCATTTATAGCCAAATTTTAAATTACTTGCTCTAAGTTTCAGCCCAGTGATCGATCTATGATATGATTTCAGCTTTGTATGGTTTCTCGGTTAATTTCACTGTCTTCAGGTTAAAATTTGAGAAAATCTAAATTCGACTTAACAGGTCCAAATTACAGGGGCCGAATGCCCGATTCAGACCATCCGTGGGCCAAGTAGGAAGGGCCGAATGTGACTGGTCCAAATGTCAAATTCGGCCAGTTCGAATCTGGATGTCCGAGGGCCGAGTCGGCTGGGTCGCTCGGATGGGATGAATGAGTTTTTGGGCCGAGTCGGCCAGGCGGAGTGGGTCGCTTGGACGGGCCGAATGAGTTTTTGGGCCGAGTCAGTTGGGCCGAGTGGGTCGCTCGGACAACCGAGTCAAGTGGTCCGAGTGGTAGTGGGCCGAGGGCCGATTCTGGGACTCGGCCTAGAATCGCCGTCACTTGGACATGCCGAGCGTGGCGCAGATTTGGCAGACTTGATGAATGATGCTTCATTTTTAATAATTTTGGTCTTGAGGGGTCACACAAACTTCCAGAATGCAAGAATAGACATGAATGAAGGATTTTGTACCCCTGGAATAGCAAATAACCTCCAAAGTACAAATTGGCAAGCAAATCAAACCCTCTTTCCTTGTTTTGATAGTAGAAACCCTAATGCTAATTTTCTTTGTTTTCTCCTACTCTAATGCATCCAAATCACAAAGTAAATACCTACACTACTCCATCTCACAACATGAACCTCAAACAAAACAAAAAACCTACTTGCCAAGGAGATCAGATACCATCTTCAACCCCCTCACTTCCTACCTATCTCAAGCACCGTTTTGGGGAAACCCTTACTTTGATGCTCGATTTGAAGTGCGCAAGCGCTCAAGGCTTAAATCCGTTGGTCTAAGCAACGGAACCAAAATGTGGGAGCTTTCACTCAACCGCAAAGACCCACGAACCGCTTATTGCTTCAAGCTTTCCAAGCCGAGCACTAATGGCTACCTCTCACATAATCGACGTGCCATCCATATCTACGAGTGTAGTGAGCTTACCTTCATGCCGTTTGAGTTACCTCCTCTCCCGCGCACTCCGGTAGCTCCACGATCCAAGTACAAGCTTCAAGCAAGCTCGATCCTCCCGGTCCAAGCTCCATTGCCGCGAGCAAGACAAGAGAAGAGAAGAGAAAAGAAGAAGAGAGGAGAAGATGGAGAGCTTCTCCACCCCACGGCCCCTCACCCTCACACACTCACTCCCTCACACTCTCACACTCCCTCTCTCAAGCACAAGCTCAAGCAAGCAAGAACAAGGAGGAGAAGAAGAAGAGAAGAGCTACTTTTGGCCACACACAAGAATGAGCTTCTCATTCACTTTTTAACTTTATATACAAAACCCTAAATCCCTTTTGGGCGGTCATCCCCTTTTCCCCTTTTTTACATGGCCGGTCGTAGCCTAGGCCCTTTTTCCCATTGTCCTTCTATCTTCCTAGCTTCCTTTCCACCGCTCGTCTACATTTACAAATTGCGCAGGTGAGAGCCCGGCGCTCCTTGAATTAAACCATGATGCGCTTGCGCTCTTTTACAAAAGTTTTGATTTGCGCTTTTCCTTGTGCGCCTTTCTCCCTTATTTAGGACTCTTCTCCTTGTGCGTCTTTGTCTTCTGTTTCTCTTTGACTTGGCCTTTGTCTTTGTCTTCTGCTTTAGGTTTTTCAGATTTTCCACCTTCGTTCGTTTGAGGGTTAACAATGGCAAAGTTGGGGGAGGGTTCTGGTCCTGCTCCAGGGCCTAGACGGGGTCTGGAGGGGGTCCGGCATGGGTATCCGAGGGCCGAACCCTCACGCTTGGCGGTAGGAACCCTAAAAGTTCTCTTGGTTCTATACTAGAGTCACTTGAACCTCTAGAGCAAGAGAAAAACAACTCTAAACACAACACCCGCTCCGATAAGAAGTGTTGGAGGCATGTTCCAATGGGTAAGGACAAGAGTCTAGAGCAAACACTCGACTAGGAGAAATTGCCAATGCAATTGGATGAGGGGCTAAATAGAGGGGGATTTTTTGAAGAGCTAGACTTTCCAAAAAGAGAGACAATTGTACCCTCACAACCTAGCAAGGTTGTTCAACATGCCATGGCTATGTCCCATGAGGTCATACTAGAAACAGAGAATATTGAGGCCTAACCAAGCACATCAATAATTGACCTAGTTTAGGTTCTTGAGTCTTTAAAGGATACACCTCGATTGCCCAGGAAAAAGAGGAGAAAACAATGGTAGTTGCAAGTGGTTGTAGACATCAAGAAGATTGAGACCAAGAGTGTTGAAGAGCTGAGGAATAAAGCATCGAGTCCACCCATGAATGAACCCATTTCCATCTCTCCTAATAGTACTGAAACCTCAGACACATTCGTGTGTTCTAATGATAAGTCAAAGCAACCATTACCATCAAGGATTGCTTGCAACACTCAATCCACCAAACGACAAAACTTGCATTGACCAATCAAGAGTAGATACAACACTGTCACAACAAGTTGACAAAACTATACCAGTCACATCCAAGGAGAACCATGCCACAATAGCAGCAAAGCCTAAGGAGAAACATGAAAACCCCGAGGACATAAGAAATCCTAGCATTGACCAATCTTGCTCATCTAGGCATGAGCCCTCAGCTATGCTAAAGCCTAAGGAAACTCCCAGAACCTTGCATGAGATATCAACCAAGCAAGTCTTCATAGAACATAGAAGTGTCACAAAGTGCTTGATTGAGTTGGAGGCTAAACTCAAATTATTTGCATGCACTTACGTCCTTGCAAACATGGACACATTCCCTAGGGAGTAGCTTGAGGAATATTTGTCATATCCGCTATCCTGGGAAGAGCAAGAATATCTTAACGAGCACTATGATAAGCTCCTACATGAACACATGCAACTCATCTCTGACGAGGAGGTCGACGAACTATGCTTAATTGTGACATTCAAGGAAGCACTTTGCCAAGACAAATCTCTTAGAGATAGAGCAGCTAAAGCGAAAATTAGAGGGTCGAAATCAAATTGGATTGAAAACCGCGCTACAATGGTTGAACTTGGAGCCATATCTCAGATGAGCGATTGGCCAAATGGTAGTCTCAAAGAGACACAACCTATGTGGCACCAACTTCCTTTCGAGTACTAATTGTTGTTTGGGGTATGGACTTAGCTGGAACTAGCCAAGATAACTCTCTGGTTGATAAAATTCTCAATGAAGAGGAGCTACATATTGCGAGTAGACTTGGACAAGGTACCATGCTACTCGATGTTACAAAATATATGTTATTATTGAGTAGGCTACCACGATTACTAGATGCCAGTGCCACACTCCAGTACAATCATGAGTTCTACAATTGGTTTTTATCCTCATGAAGTGACATGGATTCATAAATGTGTACATAAATAAATAATGAGTTTTGTGACTGTGAATAGATAATACCAAAAAAGAAAAGCCAACACACACACAAGCAATGATAATCAAGCGTAGGTGATATGCATCAAAGTCAATACCATGGGATTCAGATAAGTGATGCCTCTTTGAGTTGCACTTGTTCATTATAGTTGAAGCATATGACTTGCATGTACTCTCACGAGTTACCAAGTGAATGCAGGACGACACATGTCTCTGTACAAAAGTGTTCAATGTCTAAGTAATCCCAACGGGAAGAGAAAATCACCCCTACAGAAAGCATACATTGCATTTGAGCATGGCCCAAAGCATAGTCATCAGTTACTCTCTCTTTCTTGGCCAAACTCTACATTTGGATAGGAGCCATGTTCTTAGCAACAATGACAAACGTCTCTCCCAGGATTCAATTTGCCAAATGCTCTGTTCCTTGTCCATACACAGCTCACTCTAGTTGCTACCTCAATTGTACCGATATCTCACATGTTACAAAGAGGTTTGCAAAATCTCAAGTGTATCTCTCCATCTCAACAATTATTCCTCTAGCATCGAGGCTAGTAACACAATCATCTTTAATCTATAATATCCATTTTTCACAGCCTTTTGGATCTTGACATTTCTCAATCAAAATGAAAGGGTGATAGCCTCGATACATTGCATTGATTGTACTCATTATATCTAAAAAAGAGAAAAAAAAGTAAAAACAAAGAAAACAAAAAGAAAAGAAAAGAAAAGAAAAGAAAAGAAAAAAATCACTCACGATCATGGCACAACACCTATGGTTCTCAAATTAGTTACGTCAAGTGACCTTGGTCGACTGCCTCCATCCCTAGTCCCCTAACCCTTTACACATCCCCCACAATTGTTCAGGGCACATCAAGGGTAGGACATACCTAGGGAGCTTGTCTTGCCTATGGTTAGACTTGTCACTCTAACCCATTTGCACGATTCTTTTTCACACTCCATCTCAATACCATTGCAATCAATAGTGGTGAGTAAGGCATGAAAGCCTATGGAAAGTACACCGTACTCTTCAAACAATACACGTAGCCACCAGCTACCAAAACCTCATGTGTCAATGAGCTCAATTATGTCACATTGTGTTGTCAAAATCACAAATGATGTCTCAAGAAGCCTTCGAGTGTACTTCTCCTCAACATCGATAATTTTTTCCACCCCATTGAACCCTTGCTTCATCCACATATTGCTACAAGAGACCAAACCAACAATCTTCTAACTATGTAATAGCTAAGTATGTATGTGCATTCACATAATATCTGCACCACAATCTATATACAGTTTGGGTCCTTAAGTGCAGGATATTACTCTCGGCTCGCCTAGAGTTTGCTAACTTGTCTCCCAAACTAATCAAACTACATCTTGTGCACAATAAGAAGACTAGCACTACCTCCACGAAGAGACCACATATGAGAGTTTTTTCAATTGCAAGTATTGAAGACTCCAACGAAAGTACCATCAGCTCTTCATGAACACTCAACTCTGAACTCTTGTCCTTTATCATCATGCAAGCCTACCAAAGAATCATCACACGAAGAATCCCTAAAAACCAACACGTGTGCAAACCATGGGCAACTCCCAACAAAGAACAGCCCTATCACCAACTCCAAAAACCCTATCCCTAGCCAACCAGGCCAACAACGTGCCCCCAACGACCTTCATCTGCATCACCACCAAAAATTCTCCAAGGCAAATCACATCAGTCCCTTCCACCCACGTCTTCTTTGGTGCTTGCCAATGCCTGCTACCTACGATGGTGAGTGCCATGGGACTAACACTCGTCTAGGAGGGGGGTAATGTTAATCCTTAGACGAACAAGGTGGAAAATTTGAAAAATCTAAAGTAGAAGATAAGGCCAAGGCAAAAGTGAAACGGAAGATGAAGGTGCACCAAGAAAAATATGGAAACACAAGAAGTGTAGAAAAGTCCTAAATTAAGGAGAAAGGCGCAGAAGAAAGCACAAGTCAATACTTTTGTAAAAGAGCGCAAGGCACACCATGATTTATTTTAAGAGCGCCACGTGAAAATTGTAAAGGTAGATGGGCAGTAGAAAGGAAGCTAGGAGGACAATAGGAAAAAGGGCCTAGGCCATGTAAAAAAGGAGATAAGGGGATGATCGCCCAAAAGGGATTTAGGGTTTTGTATATAAAGTTGAAAAGTGAATGAGAAGCTCATTCTTATGTGTGGCCAAAAGTAGCTCTCCTCCTCCTCCTCCTCTTCTTCTTCTTCTTGTTCTTGCTTGCTTGAGCTTGTGCTTGAGAGAGGGAGTGTGAGAGTATGAGGAAGTGAGTGTGTGAGCGTGAGGGACCATGGTGGAGAAGCTCTCTATCTTCTCCTCTCTTTTTCTCTTCTCTTCCCTTCTCTTCTCTTGCTCATGAAAATGGAGCTTGGAGCATGGAGCTTGAGGATCGAGCTCGCTTGAAGCTTGCACTTGGATCGTGGAGCTATCAGAGAGGAGGCAACTCGATCGGGCATGGAGGTAAGCTCAGTACACTTGTAGAGAAAGATAGCGCATCGGCTCTGTGAGAGGTAGCCATTAGTACTTGGCTTGAAACGCTTGAACAATAAGCAGTCAGTTGGTCTTGGCGATTGCCTTTACATGTACGATGTGGCAATCACTCACATTATGAATACAATAAGCCCATATTTTTCTAGTAGTATAATCAATAAATGTAATGAAATAAGATATACTCCTTCTCATGAAACTATAGGCATAGGCCTACACACATCACAAAGGTCATCGAGAATGTACACTAGCTTGGGAGACTCTCCCTCCCTAGTGAGATTCACTTCCTTGATCTTTGTGGATCTTTTGATATGTTCCCTAGATTTTCCTCCTTGTTTACCACCAAGAAAAATAACAATGTGGTTTCTCTTCTTGAATTGAGCGAATCTTTTTGGGATATCCTACATTTTCTTTTAGTTGTTTTCATCAAATTCTTGGTTCATTTGAGCTTCCTTTAGCCTCCACCATCCTAGATACAAAAGAAAACTTCTTTTAGATCATTTAGATTAGATAGGCTATGGAATTTCTAAATCGATGTCTATGCTATCCTTTGATTTTGAACTCATTGTGTTTGAGTCCTGTGGAAAATCTTTGTCACTATCTCTGATTGTACTACTGCAAGACACCCTATCTATTTGTGATTAAGGATCTCTAGGTACTTGAGCCATTCTAGCTTTGATCTCACTTTTACTACTTCAGTATCTACAAGTAGTCATTTGATCATTTTGGGCTTGGGATTTGCAATTTTTTTTTGATCACTTCACCATCAGAGTCATAGTCTCAGGATTCATTGTCTTGCTTGTCATCGCTTTCCTCCCCAGAAAAATTCTCATCAACATTGTTGGATTCTTATTTCTTGGTATCTTCTTGTTTTATTCTATCCTCTAGTAAGACCACATATAGTAAGAATTTGGAAATAGTAAAGCACATAGATGAAGTTTCATCATAGCAATATAATCAATCCCTATATTGATATCAAAGAGCAGAGGTGGTAGGCCATCCTCATAGGGAGTTGGTGGTGGGTGTTGCAAGAGCTTGACTATTGGACATAGATGATTGCAAGTAGGTATGAATACAAGATCTTGACAATTTGTGAACTATTTGAGAAAACTATTGAAGGATAGTTGCAGATCTCATAACTCGAAGAGAGAGATTTTGCTCACCTACAAAGCATTAACACTAAGAATTTTGGAAAAGTTATACTTGCCATGTACTTGGCATCATAATCACTCCCATCCTTCTTGGATATGGGTAATAAAGCACATATGCCCACTGTTTTGAGTAGCAAAAGATAGAATAGGCCAATTTATCTACTTTGAGAATAGGATATCTCCATTCTAGTTGGAGCTTTGACACCTCTCTTGGTGTCTCAATGAGATACTTACTTTGGTTCTTCTCCTCGTGAGTCTTATATGCATCCTTAAAAGTTGATGAGTCCTATCTGTTCAATCATTTCTTTGGCTATGTTCTTGTTGGAAATGCAATTCACACTTGCTAGAGAAAACTAGGATTCAAACATTGTCTCAATACATCATTGCTACACCAGCTAGCTTTCTCTAGCAAGTGTGGATTGCATTTCCAACATCCCCCCTAAAGCCACACCTTGGCTAAGGTCCTATTGCCACCCAAGCTCACCAAACTGAGCTCTAATACTAAGTTAGAAATCAGGTAGAGCTACTTGTAACCCCCTTTTAGAGGAGGTCACCCATCCGAGTATTGTTCACACCAATGCATGCTTAACCATAAGTTTCCCATAATTGGGCTAGCTATCTAGCTCCCAAAACCTTACGGTGATGGATGACCTCCGGTCTATCGAATTATGAAAATCTTCCTTCATTTGGCTTAGGATTCAAACCTAGTCTCAACACATAATTGATGCACCAATAATGAGTTAGTTTTTTGCCCTTGTATCTCCCCTTATAGGAGGTCACCCATCCCAATATTGTTCATGCCAATGCATGCTTAACCAAAAGTTTCCCATAATTGGACTAGCCATCTAGCCCCCAAAATCTTAATGTATGGATGACCTCCAATCTATCCAATTATTGAAATCTTTTACCATTTGACCTAGGATTCAAACCTAGTCTCAACACAATGTTGCTATACTGATAGTGAGCTAGTTTTCTCTAGCAAGTGTGGATTTCATTTCCAACACCCTCCCTCAAGCCACCCCTTGGCTGAGATCCTAGTGCCACCCAAGCTCAACAACTTGATCTCTGATACCAAGTTAGAAACTGGGTGCAAACCCTTATACTTCTCCTTCTCACGAGGTCACCCATCCTAGTATTAATAGTTCACGCCAATGTGTGCTTAACTAAAAGCTTCCCATAATTGGGCTAGCCATCTAGTCGCCAATATCTTAAGGTGGTGGCAGTCTATCCAATTATGAAAATCTTATAGTTAAGTGTGCATTGATGTGAACAATAGTAGGATGGGTGACCTCCTAGGGAGGGGAAGTACAAGGGCCCCCACCTAGTTTCTAAGTGTTCTCTCTCACTTTGATGAGCTTCTAGAATATGTTGAGTGGCAAGGCTTTTTGATAGACCTTGAAATAAAAAATCACAGTCTCTTCCTGCTTCTACTTCTCATGATATTTCCAGATGGGCTCATCTAGATCTTCTCTTTATGTTTCTACTCCTTGCAAGTCAATTGGATACTTTGGTGCTATTTGAGTGGAAGTATGAAATATTCTGCAACATTCTCTCATATTGCTCTTAGGCATCAATGATGGTGGATTCAAATTTCCTCATACTAAGTCCCTTCTTATGTGACATTTTAGTTTGTTCTTCGTACATTAGTGCTCACACATTTAAAGTTTGAGAATTTGAGAGAAGGAAGCTACAACAAAACGAGAAAAAAGTTTCATTTTAATCACTAATATATGGCCCAAATGATGATTCTAAAGAGATGTAGATGGCTATTCAATGATAGCTACAACATCATCCTTCCCACTAGATACGTGCAAATAGCACAAAGTGCTAGACTTTATCCCTATGGAAATAACAAGTGACCCTTTGGATATTTTCTAAGCATGACTCTCAAATACAATGCAATAACCATAGTCATCTAGCTATCTAGTGCTTATCAAGCTTTTCTTTAAGTCGAAGATTCTTAAGTACAAAAGAGGAACCATTGGCCAATTGATAAGTATACCTCTTCCACTCCAACAATGTTACATGCAAAGTCATTTCCCAATCAAACACGACCCTTTCTACCTTTTTCATATGTAGCAAACCACTCCCTATGACGGTTGAAATGAAATGATGCCCCAAAACTAAGGATCCAATCTTGAGACATACTATCATCCATAGCAACAAGGAATTTATCCCCAAGGTTAAAGTAATACATCATCAATTTTAGTGTTTTGTTTTTTTGAGCCTTTCTTATCATCTTTATCACTCTTTTGCTTGCCTTTGTTCTTGCTCTTCCACTTACATCAGTCCTTCTTTATGTGACCCTTCTTGTTGCAATAAAAGCATTCCATATCTTTCCTTGTGCAAGGTTTACTTCTTGACTTTTCCTCTATCACAAGATTTTTCCCTTTCATTTGATCCTCCTCTAATTGTAAGTACATTGGAGCCCTTAGTACTCACATTATTCTTTTTATTGACCTCTTTCATAAGCAAGCAACTTTTCAAATTAGCATTAATCAATCCACTAGTATAGGTAGTGCTAGTGTACATGTTGCTCAACTAACTCTTCATGCACTTGAGGACTTCCCACTATTATAGTAGTAGTGAGTGACTTTTAGCACGACCACTTCATTCTTGACTTGCCCTATGAGATGATGCTTGCCTACTTCATTGACATAGAATTTAGCTCCTCTAACTTCGTGTCTATAACTTGCCATGTGCTATCATCTTGTTTAGAGGATCTTGCCAAGTGGCTGTCTTGGAGAGTGGGCTTCATTACATCCAATATGAAGGGATGGTCATGCTTGTCCGTGTTGATTTGGAACAACATCATAGTGTTGAGTGTTGAAATGACTTGTTTTTTGGCTGATTTTTGTTGTTTTTGAGAGCTGAATGGTTGATTTTATGGGAAGATTGATTGATTAGGAAGTGGTTTGAGAGGGTTTTGGATGATATTGATTGTGTTTTGGAAGTTCATGATGTTTCTGTGATGTTCTGATAGGTTCTGAATGGTTCTGTATACCTTCTGTTTTGCTCTGTTTTGGTCTGATTGTCTTCTGTAAAGAGGGATAGAGTATTGATTGATGAAGAATGAGATATTGTGAAAGTTTATTGAATGGTTTGTGAGAGTTTTGAATGATTTGAGAGTGAGTTATGTAGTTCCGATGACCTTCTGTAACCTTCTGTAGGTCTTCTGTACTGTTTCTGTTCTGTTCTGTACTGTAACTGTTCTGGTACTGTTCTGTAGACTGTTCTGTAAGTGTTCTGTGGAATGTATGTGTGACTTTTGGGGAAAGTTTTCTAGCCTTGGAAAGAGGTGAATACAAGTGCAAAAGAGCTGAAAGAAGTGGAAGAAGTAGCTGCTGAAGACTCAAGAGAAGACTAGAGTGAAGTGACAGTAGTGAGCTGTGAAGAGACACTGTAGTGGCTCTGGTGACCCTTCATATCAGACATACCTCTTGAGAGGGGTATCCACGACCTAAGAGTGATTATTGAGAGTAATTTTTGAGAGATTGTAGAGAGGATATGATGTATTATTGATGGAGTGTGAGAGAGAGAGTCAGAGATAGCCAATTCTATTCAAACAGAGTGATTGTATATGAGAGATTGAGAGAGAAGACTATATGGAGATATTGAAGATGAATACTATGTGATGTATTTCCATTCAAAGATGGTGTAATTCTTTGCTTTCTTTGTTCTATTGATGGATTTTGTGAAGATGTTGAAGAATATGATTGATTCTATTAAAAACCATGGGAGATTTACATGATGCTGCATGAAGACTTGTTGTGCCTGGTGTTCTTTTCTTCATTGTGATCATATGAAACATGATAAACAAGCTTGTTGATGTTACAAGATAGATTTTCTTGCAAGAGAATTCCCTTTTCCTTGGTGTTCCTCTCGGGGCTCCATGTTTTTGGTGTGCAGCCGGGGAAACTTGCCATCAACAAGCACCAAAAGAGGCTGAAAATGAAGGAATTGGCATTGCCAAGAAGAGAAGAATTCAATGGATGTTTGTAAAATTCCTTCTTCCACTGAAGAGTTGGAATTCCTCATACTCAAAGCCACTTTCCACAAGAAGTTCATCCCACAATGGCGGAAACACATCACCATCATGATGCATGCTCTATGTGGTGGACAGTTTCCTCTTCCTATTGAAGCAGCAGAAACTTGCATCTTGGTGGCAAACTGTTTGGGAACAAACTGAAGAGCAGAAACAGAGAGAATGAACATCCATGGAAGATTTGGCATTCATTGAGAAGTTTCCAGACAACATCAAGTGGGAGATTGTGAAGAAGCTTCAGGAGTCTTGGTCTGTAGAGGTTCACAGGGACAAGAAGGAAAAGAGTTGGAATTTGTTCGTGGATGCTCAACAGCAAGATACATGGGATGCTTGGTGTACTGATAATCTTCTGTTTGTTCAATTAGCAACCCACTGGAAGTTGGTAGACAGAGTGTTTTTCACAACATACACTATTGAAACCATCAGAAGCTGGCATTACTATGATGATGGCACCACCACAATGCTCAGACGTATGCATTTTGACACCTTCAGAACCGAATACCTTCCTCTGTGCAGTGGCATGAAAGCAAAATTTAGGGACGTTGAAAAGAAAGAAGTAGAAGAAATGTTGGCCAGAGAGTCCTCCAGAGACTGAAGCCTTCTGTTAACCCTTTGTGGAGCACTAACAACATAGTGGAGTCAACCCCCTGATGAATGACGCAATAAAAAGGCAAGCGTTAGAACGAGTCCAGAGGTACGTGAGAAGAGAGAAAGCAAAAATCAGAGCCGAGAGCGAGCTCGCAGCAGAAGCCGCCTTTGACGCCCTTGCGGAACTCTTTACAGAAGTCCCAATGGCACATCAAGCCCTTCCTCCTCCCGCTGGAGGTCCACTTCCAAGCCAGATCCGTCCTGGAAATATTGATGACAGACCAGCGAATGTAGTCCCATTGCCAGTTTTTAAGGGAGAGTACAATGAAGACCCCGATCTTCATGTAGCAGAGTTTATGGTAGCGTGTGTGGCTAACAATGCCAGAACCCCTGAGCATTGGTTAGCGATATTCCCCGCCACTTTCAAGGGCGCGGCGTTTCAGTGGTATGAGAGACAAGCAGCAGGAACTTTTGGCACATGGGACGACCTGAAGTTGGCCTTCCTCACTAAATTCAGGCGTGAAGGTTTTGAAGAGCGGATGAGAGAGGAATTTATGAACCTAAGTCAGTCCTCTGGAGAAAGAGTAGAAGCATATGTCTCACGAATGGAATCCATCCTCAAGAGGTGGACTAACCATAATCTAGATGATGGCATTCAGAAGGGAGTGTTTCTCAGAGGATTACAACCAGAAGTCCGTAAGTTTGTGGAGCTACAAAGACCAGCCACACTGCAAGCTGCAACAGAAGGTGCAAGACTGTACGATGAAGTGGAAGCTAGACTAGCAATGAATACAGGAAGAGGAGTCCTACCTCCTCTGGTGCCAGGAATGATGTACCCACCAAATGTAGTCCCAGGGACTGTTCCCTACCCCTACCAACAAATGCCTTCGGTATCACAGTACAGTGCACCAAATCCACAGTGGCCACAATCCATGCCTCAAATGGTGGTTCCACCACAACAACCATGGTCTCAACCAATTTCCTCAATGCCAAATCAGCAGCAACCGTGGAACCCTACCCACTGGGGTCAACAGCCAACAGTTCAAACAGGAGCCCTGAATCAGAACCAGAACAAAGACCCCTCTGTACCAACCCAACCCGTTTATGCAGTGATTACAGAGACTCCTCAAAACCCTCCTGCCAGTACGTCTGGAGGAGAAAGCTTGAAGGATTATTTATCCAACTCAGTTGCAAACATAAAAAAGGAGTTGATGGATGTGATTACAGAGCAACTACAGACGCTGAAAGTGAACACAGCGAGCATATCCAACGTTGCAGGAGCAGGACGAGATGTGATGCGGTCAAATACTTGGTGTGGTAAGTGTCATCAAGCAGGCCATTTAGCCACTGAATGTACACGGAAACCAACCATCCCTGGAGCCTTCTGTTCCTACTGTTTGCGGAAGAACCATACAGAGGACATTTGCTCTCTGAAGGAAATGCATGATAGGAGAAGAAAGGAAGAAGACGCAAGATTTAACTTGCTGGAATCCAAAATGACAACACAAGATATTGGACCCAAGCCTAGAGAGTTTGGTCCTAATTTCGGACCCAGAAGATTTCCTTCTCAAAGTTACAGAGGCAGACAGTCTGGCGGTGGTCAGAGATCAGAAGTGGAGTGTTACAGATGTGGAGAAAAGGGCCACATCTCACCAAATTGTCCAAATCCTCGAAGGTCAGTGGATTACAAGCCCTTATGCAGTCGATGCAAAGGAGAAGGCCACACTGCAAAAGACTGTCCAAGCCCAGCCCCAGCGAAAAACAGTGCTACTGATAGTCCGTCCAAGGCCCAAGAGCCTACCTCCAATTTGGTAGAATTGGAAGTTGCTGCCATCACGCGTGCAAAGCAGAAGGAACCACCTATCCAGAAAGAAAATAACCCTCCTGTCAGAACAGTGAAGTTCAATCTTCCACCAGAAGAACAGAACAGAACAAAGCCTAACAGTGCCGTACAGAGCCCTACAGTGCCACAGAGAGTTACAGAGACAGTTACAGAGACAGGACCAGAGGTCCAGGATACAGGAGAGGAGGAAGTGCCACAAGTGGCAGAAGAAGCTCATGTAATTCCTCTGTTGGAAGAAAGAGGGAAAATGAAAATGGGTGTTGCCCCATTCCCTAATCGGTTAGAGAAGCCAGTGGATCCTATTAAGGAATACGATCTAGTTAGAGATCTAGATACCTTTAAACCAAACCTCACATTCCGACAATTATTGTTGTTGTCTCCCAGTTGCCGGAAAAGATTCAAAAGTATACTGACAAGAAGACGTGGTTTAAGGATTGCTCCCTCAACAGCAACAAAGTCCAACAAGGCTCCAGAGCCTGTCAAAGAAGTGGACGTGGCTAACGCTTTCCTAGATCCGGGTACTCCAGAGACTGGCGTATGGATAGAAGGTTGCTTCATCGCAAATGCACTGATTGATGGTGGTTCATCAGTGAACATTATGACGGATGTGACAATGAAGGATCTAGGCCTACAAGGTGTGCAACCAACCCAATGGCTCATCAGACTGGCGGATCAGAGTAGAATCAAGCCTTTGGGCATTCTTCCATATGTGAAGACTACAGTGGCTGGAAAAGATTATTGGCTAACCTATCTGGTGGTGAAGCGAAACTCTTATGGTACATCCTATCCTCTGTTACTAGGCAGACCATGGCTTTTTGAAGCCCGAGCAAGGACGGATTGGTTTAAAGGAACTTTGACCTTGGGTAGAGGACCCAACAAAGTGGTGCTGAAACTGTATGGTTCTCAAAAAGGACATGGATCCACCTCCTTGGAATTATCTTCTGATTCCCCTGACGAGGCTACAGATGGAACATCAGCAGACGAAGATGCTGTCAAACAGATCCTTCCCAAGAAAGTAATGGCACATTCCTTAACAGTGGATACTGTAAGCCGACTTCCAACAGATGCAAAGTCATTATCAATGGGTGAATACTTCCTGCCAGAACCAGGCATGACTTCTGAAATCATCTCTGACAGTGAGATAGAAGCATGGATGTACTGCTCTCCCTGTTATATGGCCACAGGAGAGCCAGAGACAGAGGCAGAAGAGGAGACAGAGAATCTATTCTTCTGTTACAGAGCTCCTACAGAAGCAGAAGCAGAAACAGAGACAGAAGCAGCAATAGAAGCAGAAGCAGAAGCAGAAGCAGAGACAAAGACAGAAGAGGATGGATATGATATGGACGAAGAGAATGATGAAAGTGAGCCAGAGGGGTCTTTCCCACCTGAAGAGGATACAATTGAGGAAGAAGTTCCAGAAGCATCAGAAGCCGATGAGCTCATGCTATGGGACAGAATGGCGATGGTACCATTTGGTCTGGTAAATGGATCATCTCATATGCAAAACCATTATAAGAAATGGATTAAGAAGAGCAAGCCGTCTTTTAAGTGTGGCTCCTGCCGTCCTACCCCATCCTTGCCAAAGAAAGATGATGATGATGCACCGTGCCAACAAGCACCAGTCCCACCAACCCAACAAGCATCAGAGGGTCCCTGTTATGTGACGTTCCTGGATGTGTCATTATCAGAAGATGAGTCTTCAAGCCAGGAGGTAATTAATTTTGAAACCAAATCCGAAACGGCGCTTATCCCATTCCAACGTCTTAAGGAGCAACCTAAGTCTCCACCAAAAGAAGAAGTTGATTCTAGTGGGACATCAGAAGAGGACACCACTCCCTTGAAGGAGTCGGATCTGTATCCAGAAGCAGTCCGCGGGACCTTCATCCGTGAAGTAGAAGGTGAAAGGCAGTTAACCTTTGTGGATTCAGAAGGCACTGAACGCCACTTGAAGGTGGGTAGCAGTCTCCCAGAAGAGGAGTTGTCAACCTTGTACAACTTGTTGAAAGAAAATTTGGACGTGTTTGCGTGGTCTTACAAAGACCTAAAGGGGATTGATCCCACAATATGTCAACATCATATTGACTTGGAGCCTGATGCCAAGCAAGTACGGCAACGACAGAGGCGAAAGAACCCGAATTATTCCACATTGGTGAAAGCGGAGCTGCTGAAGCTTCTGGAAGCCGAGTTTATCTATCCAGTGGCAAACAGTGAATGGGTTTCACCCATCGTGGTTGTACCCAAGAAGAATGGCAAACTGCGAATATGTGTGGATTTTCGAAAGCTTAATTCCAAGACAAAGAAGGATCACTTTCCTATCCCTTTCACAGACCAACTGTTGGACACAGTGGCAGGACATGAGATTTATTCCCTTCTTGATGGATTTAGCGGATACAACCAAGTCCAGATCGCAGAAGAAGACCAATCCAAAACAACCTTCACCACAGAATGGGGGACCTACGCTTACCGAGTGATGCCATTTGGGCTCTGCAATGCCCCTGCTACTTTCCAACGAGTCATGATGGCTGCATTTCAAAATCACCTGCACGACTTTATTGAGGTATATTTGGATGACTTTTGTGTCTATAGTTTGATCCGTGAACACTGGGACCACCTGGAGCAATGCTTTGATCGATGCCGGGAGTACGGGATTTCCCTCAACCCCGACAAATGCACCTTTGGGGTCTCTTCTGGAGTCTTGTTGGGCCACATTGTCTCAGCACAAGGGATATCAACAGACCCTGCAAAGATCGAAAAGATCTCAGCTCTGCAAGCACCCACCAACCTCAAACAGTTGAGGGGATTCCTAGGCCATGTGGGTTACTACAGAAGGTTCATAGCCCATTTTGCAACAAAGGCAACCTCCTTGCACAAGCTCCTGAGGAAAGATGCAGAGTTTACTTGGACAGAAGAATGTGACAAAGCCTTCCACACTCTGAAGCAGTGTCTGATAGAGGCACCCATTCTGCAACCTCCTGATTGGACGAAAGAGTTCCACGTACACACTGATGCATCAATTGAAGGCTTAGGCGCAGTCCTCTGCCAAAAGGGCTCCTCGAAGTTGGATCAACCGATCTATTATGCAAGCCGAAAAGTCACTGATAGGGAACGGAACTATACAGTGACAGAGCTGGAGTGCTTGGCAATGGTGTTTGCCCTGGAGAAGTTTCGCCATTACCTCCTATCTACCCACTTTAAATTTTATGTGGATCATGAGGCCCTGTCCTTCTTGATGAACAAAGCAGATGTGAAAGGACGAATGATGAGATGGCTCCTTCTATTCCAGGAGTTCGACTTTGAGGTGGTTACTAAGCCTGGTCGTTCCCATGTCCTGGCTGATCATCTGTCGCGTATCCCACAAACTGCAGACGAGGAACGAGATGATCCAGACCTCCCTGATGCTTCCCTATTCTTGGTAGAAACTGTAACTCCCTGGTATGCAGACATTGCCAATCTGCTGGCAACCCAACAATACCCTCCTGGTATTTCTAGTCGGGAAAGGAAGAAGCTTATGCTAGAATCAGCCCCATACACCCTGCTAGGTGGTGCACTGTACAAGAAAGGCAAAGATGAAGTACTCAGAAGATGTGTTGCAGGAGAAGAGATTGGGATTGTTTTGAAGGCTTGCCACGACGAGCCATGTGGAGGTCACTTTGCAGGAGAAGCTACGGCCAGGAAGGCTCTGCTAGCAGGATATTGGTGGCCTACCATCCACAAAGATTCCTATGATTACTGTAAAAGATGTGATGCTTGTCAAAGAATGGGGAAACCCACGAAGACAAGTGCCATGCCATTGCAACCTATCCTTCCGTGGAAGCCGTTTGAGAAGTGGGGCATTGACTTCGTAGGTCCAATCGATCCTCCTACCAGAAGGAAACAGAACCAATACATCCTCGTATGTACAGATTATGTCACAAAGTGGTGTGAAGCTAAAGCCCTAAAGCGGGACGATGGTAACAGCGTGGCCCTGTTCATGTACGAGAATATCATCACCCGTTTTGGCAGTCCCTTAGAGCTGGTAAGTGACAGAGGGACTCATTTCCTTAACAAAGTCATGGAAGAGTTGACAGAATTGTATAAGATCCGCCATCGCAAGTCTACTCCTTATTACCCCAGAGCCAACGGCCAAGTCGAAGTCACCAATCGCATCCTTTGCTCGATTCTGACAAGGACGATTGCCGCACATCGTCGTGATTGGGATGATCGACTTACAGAGGCCCTCTGGGCGTACAGAACCTCCCATAAAGCAGCAACGGGACAAACACCTTTCCAGTTGGTGTATGGTACAGAAGCAGTTTTCCCTGTTGAACTGGAGCTACCCTCGTTGAGAGTGGCTATCAAAGAGCGTTTGGGGGATGATGATTCACTGCAACGCCGTCTCTTGCACTTGGAATGTTTGGACGAAATTCACAGGATGGCTCTACAGTGCATGGAAGCCACGCAAGCTCGACGTAAGGCTTACCATGACAGTTTCATCAAGCACAAGGAGTTCAAAGAAGGTGATTTGGTCCTAGCCTATGATTCACGATTTGGCAAGTTTCCTGGCAAGCTCCAACAGCGGTGGATGGGCCCCTATAAGGTACTTGCAGTCAACCCTAATGGCTCTGTCCAAATACAGACCCTGGATGCCTCTGATGATCCCTTTCTGATCAATGGATATCGCCTGAAGAAGTACTTCCCTCCTTGGGGATCTTGACAATTACGGTCACTTGATCTTTTCCCTCGTTGGCACGGCACTGTACTTCTTATGATGCTACTTCTGTTAGCCGTTCTTCAATCACTCCTGATGAAGTGGACGCAACCCTCTGTCCCCTCAAACCCCCCTTCCAGCCTTGATCTCTTAACCTCTATTTTCCACCAGCGACAGTGGCGAGGTGGGTTTTGACACATGGTTTTTCCACCATTCCCTTGTTCAATTTGAAGAAAAGAAAAAAAGAAAAAAAGAAAAACAAAATATATCGGTCATGGGAGAAAAGGACTTAGGTCCCTGTCATGCCGACCTCTTCTTCGAGAAAAGGTGGAAACACCCTCGGGAATAGGGGGAAAGAAAAGAAAAGAAAAGAAAAGAAAAAAAAAGCTGTTATGAGAGAAAAGGAAGCAATTCCCTGTCATAGCAGGCCTCGTTCCAAGAAAAGGTGATAAACACCCTTGGGCGGGAAGCTGGCTGTGGAAAAGGTGGTAACACCCAGCAGTCCAGAAAGTGGATTCATTGATTGATATCCCTCGGATCCAATTCCGAAGCTGCCTCCCTTGGTACGCTGTGTCCTGGGTCTCTTTGCAAAGTAACTAACTGTCCTCTAGTAGACGACATATTCCTATCCAACACAATGTTCGAATTTGATGGCTACCTCCCTGGGTACGCCTCCTCAACAACTGATGCCGCGATCTTCATCGACAAACAATCGAGTGATGTGAGCTTTCATCCTAACCGGATGGGGAAGTGAGTATGGGCTGCCCTCTTGTATCTATCAACAGAGAGTGAGACAGAGGGTGGGGCGAGAGACCAGTCTTTTCCCTTCAAATCGAATGAGAGGTGAGAAGTGTGAATGAAGTGTTGCACGCACGGGATGGGCCTCTCAAAGCACAAAGTACAATTTGTTTCTGTGCACTACACCATAAGGCTCCCTTGCCTTCCTTCTCGCACCGTATGCCGGCACAGGGCGGGATGCACAGTTGCACCATCAAATGCGCACAAGGCATACAGTTTTGCACAAGTGACTGTGAGGATTACATCAATGGGTTTCAAGAAAAGGTTGCCCTCCTGTATCTATCAACAGAGAGTGAGACAGAGGGTGGGTTGAGTGTGACTGGAGTTTCTTCAATCATTTCCCGAGAGGTGAGATTGAGGGACGTTACGACATTTGGAGTCAGGTATGTTTCTGTTTCCCTATGCACCCACGGGATGGGTCTTTACCATCAACACAAGACACATCACCCTGTTCTGTGCACTGCACCATAAGGCTCCCTTGCCTTCCTCCTTGCACCTATGCCAGACGGGTTGGACGCACTAATGCACCGTCAATCGTGCACCCTGGCATACTCCTTCTGCACCATTTCCCCCTTTGTCGATTCCTCAACCGGGTATGAGATATGGGTTTTAATCATTCTTTCTCGTGTGATATTAGTCATGGGGCGAGTGACTGTTCTTTCATTTCGTTTGAGTGACTGTGAGTTGAGTGCAATATCCCTCATCATCGACAACGAATTTCCTGCGATTCCTTCCATCAGCTACCTCCCTGGGTGCTGCTGCGTGGTCCCTGCCATGACGAACGTGTGCCAAGAAGATGCCTTGGTCCCTCTAGCGCCGACAACAACTCTGGACGTGCCGTCGACACTCCACCTTGATTCTTGACGAAATGGGCCAAGTTTTTCTAACCCTCCCATTTCTGTTTCTTAGTGACGGTCATGTTTTAAGTGTGGGGAAGTTAGTGGATGGTTTGTGGCATGGTCCTAGGTCCCTAATGCTCGGTTAACCCTATCCGTTAAGGTCTTAAGTGTGGGGACGCGTCCCTGCGCGTCTACAGTGCATACCTTTCTGCATATGCCTTATCTTGCTCATGCATGTATACCATGACTTGCTTTTATCCTAATGGGGTCCCTTCCCACCCACCCGGTTATGTTCCACCCACCCTTGGGGCTGTGCCCTTGCAGTTTTCCTTCATTCCCTGATTTTGAGGTCCTTCTATGTGAATGCACCCTACGTTCACTTAAATCCACATCCAACCTTATAGCCCTGTTTCTCCCATTGACCTGACCATTTTTCCTTTTTACCTACCCCTATTTCGGTGCACGGTTTTTGAGTTATTAATTTTTGAACCATTTTACACAATTCAGACGGTTTTCCATGTGAACGCGCTTTTCTTGCTTCGAAACCGTGATTTGACATCATAACCCTGACCAACGCTTCTCCCCTGACATTTTTTCTTTTTATTCCACATCATCCCGATACACGGTTTGTCCGTTATTAATTTTCCGGGTTTTTAAGACTTTTTTTCGTGCGTATCTTTGACATTTTTCCATGTGAACTTGCCCTATTGGTATCGGAATTCCAATTTGATTTGACAGCCGTGTCCGCTGTGACTTCCCCTACCTTTTTCCTTTTTTCTCCACCCTTTTTCGACGTTTAGATTTTCACTTATTAAATTTTAAATGAGTTTTCGGGAGTATTTTTGGAGTTTTTCACATGTGAACCCCTCCTATTTCCGCCGGAACTGCGTTTTAATGTGATCACCCTGTGCCATTCCTTCCTCGGACATTTTTTCTTCTTATTGCATGTCATTCCGGTAAACGGTTTGTTCGATATTAATTTCCGATCCCATTTTCGGGTTTGTTTTTTGGGTTTTTCCCGTGTGAACGCGTCTTACCTTCGTCGGAATTATGTTTTGACATGATCGGATTGTCGGGCACATGTTTCTGCACAGTTTTCCTTTTTTCCACACTTCATTCCGATGCACGGATCTTTCGATATTAATTTTTAAATTGCGTTTTTGGTTCGTTTTTTGTGTTTTTTGCACGTGACCGCCCTTTACCCCTCCCGGAACCTCCGTCCCATATTTTTCTTGTTTCCTCCCTGTCGTCCTGCCCACTTTTTGTTTTTACGCGATTTCGTTTTGACGTCCAGATTGGGAGTTATTAATTTTTCTTTATTTTTATGTTTTTTCTCGTGCTCGTTTTGCGCGTGAACGCGCCCTTTTTCGATTTAACGTGTCTCCACGTGCCCCGGTCGTGTCCGCGTACAACATCCCGTCCTCCCAACGTCGTTTCAATCCCGTCACGGCAAATTTTTTTACCCCGCCCCGCGCACGTGCGCGGGACGGGGATCCGTTCCCTCTTGAACCCGCCCATCCTCCTTTACCCCTGCCCGCCCCCCTTTTATTTAAAAAAAATAAAAACAATTTATTTCAAAAAAAAAAATGGATACCCCCTCCCGCCAACCGTCCCTTCTCTTCTCTCTCTTCTCTCTCTCTCCCTTCTTCTTTTCTTTTCTCTCTCTCTCCCTCTCTGCGCGTATTCTCCTTCTCCACCTTCCTTCTTTCTTCCTCCATCTCCACCATCTCTCTCCTCCCTTCTTCCTTCTCTCCTCCCTCTTCTTTCTTCCTTTCCTCTCCCTTCTCTCTCCTCCTTCTCTCCTGCCCGCCATCGCCCTCTCCTCCCTTCTTCCTTCTCTCCTCCCTCTTCTTTCTTCCTTTCCTCTCCCTTCTCTCTCCTCCTTCTCTCCTGCCCGCCATCGCCCTCTCCTCCCTTCTTCCTTCTCTCTTCTTTCTTCTCTCCTCCCTTCCTCCTTCTCTCTTCCCTTCTTCTCTCTCTCCCTCCTTCTCTCCTTCTTCCTGCCGACCTCCTCCACTCCCTTTCTTCCCTCTTCCTCCCCTTCTCCTTCCTCTCCTTGCCTCGCCGCCGCCGTCGTCTGCGTCAGTGCCGCGCCGCGCCGGCAGAGTCGCCGTCGTGCCCGTCGCTGCCGCGCCGCGCCGCCACGCCAGAGTCGCCGTCGCGCCATCGCTGCTGTCCCGCGCCGGCCGAGCCGCCACGTCGCCGAGCACGCCGCCCCGTCGCCGTCCACGCCGCCGCAGCGCGCTCTCCGCCTCCACCTCCCGGCGCCGACTCCACCTTCCTTCTCCCCTCCCCTCCACCTCCCACCTCCAACTAACCTAGGTTAGTACCTAACTAACCTAAGTTAGTCACTAACCAACCTCAGTTAGTCATTCACTAACTCAGTTAGTCACTAACCTAACTTAGTTACCACTTAACTAACTTAACTTAGTTAAAACTTAATTAACTCACTTAGTTAGACTTAACTAACCTAGGTAGTTTTTCCTGACTAACATGACTAACCTAACTTACGTAATTTAAGTAACCTAAGTAACTTCAGTAACTTAAGTGACTTAAGTGACTTGTGACTAATGTGACTTCTGTGATTTATGTGATCAATGTGACTTAATTAATCACAACATTTATTTTTTTCATAAAAAAATTTCAAAAAAATTTCTAAAAATTCTTGTTGTCTTTTGTTAATTTTTGGACCTTTGTCTGCTAGGACTTGCCTTTCCTATAATTTTAGAAAAATCCATCTTTCCTAATATTACCCATAAATTGCCAAAAAAATAAGAAAAATCATTTAAAAATTGTAAAAACTTGTAAAAAATTCTAAAAACCTTCTAAAAAATTCCCCTCACCTCCCTTGCTCATTTTCCATTTATTCAAATAGATAAAAAATTATAACTAAAAATACAATAAAATAAATAAACATAAAAACCCAACATCAATCAACTTCATACATCTGCTAAGGTGTTGTTTGTTGTTTCATCAGTGCTTTTTGCTTTTCCTTTACTGGGACTCTTCCGTGCGCATTCCTGCATTTCATACACACCCTGCCAGGCATTCACCTTTATTGTCTGTGTTTGTGCTGTGTGTGTAACCATCTGAATGGCGCCTTCTCATGCTCCTCCCCCTATCCAGTACGTTCCACTAGTTAGTAGGGATTACTCGTCCCTACTTACTTTTGAGCCCCTCACGAAGGCAGGCCTTGCTGCTTTTGTGGCCACTCCTTTTCCATTACTTCCAGAGGATCTGTCCGTATGTGATGAGTTCCTGGCCTCTTACAGCAAGAAGACAGGAGTAGTCCAAGGCATGTCTATGACATTGACGTCTCGAGGCTTAGGGAAGGCTCTGTCCTTACCCTTCAAAGGAGAACCTTTTGTGACCACTCGACAGCTCTTCTCTACTGAAGAGATTCTCAAGCTGTTGCAGAAGCAGACAAGGGAAGTCCTTGATGTTAAGAAAGTGATAAACTCTTCAGGAGTTTCGTTTTCTATGATTACTGATCCTGTCTGGAAGACCATGTGCCAGTTCCTTCAGGACAGGTTTATGCCTGCCAAAACGCCATCCCACTATTTGTCCAAAGAGCTTTTCACAGCTTCCAGGATGGTGCTAAAAGGAGTTGCCATTGATTGGAGCACATACCTCCTTACTAAGATAGATCAGCATTTTGTTAAAGTCACGAGGGGTACTGTTACCAATGTTACCTATGGATCCTATTTGTCTGCCTTCTTGACCTATTCAGGTTTACAGAAGACTGTACCTCCACCTCCTCCTTCAGATCCAGTACCACCTCCTCCACCTTTAGAAGAGTCAGCACCTATTGACATTGAGGATGATGATTCTCCGCCTCCCCTGGTCATACAGCGTAAACGCTTGAAGAGGGTAGCGGACAAAGCCCCTGCTGTACTTCCCTCAGTGCCTATCCCTGCTACTTCTGGCAGTGAACTCCCTGGGTTTCTCACTTGCAATAACCTGTTCAGAGCACATAGAGAAGGATCCTTGGAGATCTCAGTTCCTTCCCTGAACAGTCTCGTCTCAGGAGATGCCATTCCTTTCCTCTGCAAGGATATTCAAAGTTCCATTGAGTTGTCAGTGACAGCCTGTGTTCAACAGCTGTACGCATCTTTCTATGAGGAGCTCATGCAGTCCAAAGACCAGTTGCATAAGGCAACATCTGAATTAGCTTCTACTAAGGATACCCTAGCAGATCTATTTAAGCAAATGGAACAGCAAACCCAACTGGTTGCCATTCAAAGTGATGAGATTTCTTCATTAAAGACCCAGTTACTAGAGGCTCAGTCACAGGTTACTAACCTTTCAGTAGAGAAGGAGAGGATGTCCAGTGAAGCGAAAGAATTCCAAATTCTCTTAGATGACAAGCTTTCAGCTTTACAAATGGCTAATGACACAGTGGCCAACCAAGCCTCCCAAATCCAGCAGTTGCAAGATCAGCTTGCGAAGTCCCGCTCTGTTCCTCCAAGCCCTCCTGTTTCATTAATTCCTTCTCTTTCACAGCAGGACTTGGCTGCATTACAGAGACAGGCTACTTTGTGCCCTTTATTCCAAGACAAAGTGGAAAGATTGCAGTCCAGAATGGACTTGTTATGGTCTACCTTTGAACAGTTTCAGGAATATGTCTTACCTGACCATTCTTTCTTTGTCCACTACCATTTACAGAAGCTGGTCTTCTATATGAAGCTTTCCACGATGGATTTACCTTTTCCAGAGGATGGCTGGAGTGGGGCTTGGTCTGCTGAGTTGTTGACAGAGGTAGTCAGAATGGTCTTTGAAGATTCTGTCACGCCAGACACCATGCTGATGTCATACATGTATCTCCGAGGAGATTTGTTAATTCCAGATGAGGTAGATATGGCATGGTATGTGGGGGATGTGGTCTTACAGGCTGTTCTATATGTCAATCATTTGGAGTTGCGCATAGCTGATATGTTTCAGAGTTATTCCTCCAAAGTGGCTGATTGTCAGGATAATTCGTGGCATCCTATGATTGATTCAGTGGTCCTCAATCAAAGACAAAACACAGCTCCTACCTTTGTACAGAGTACTAACCAACTGAGGATGGATCTCTTAACCTATCTTTCCAAACATAATCCATTTGATGCTACCTTCTTTGATGCCTATCAGAGACGATCTCTTTTGGGACCTTCTGTTCCTACCCTCCTTTATTATCAACAATTGGCTCACCGTTATGCTATATATTTTTCCCTTTGTCAAACAAATTCCACAGTAATTTTACCACTTCTTTTCCAACCTTCCAATTTCCCTCAAATTCCTATTTTCACTTACTGTTCCTTTATTGAGGATAGGGTATTTTCCCCTTCTCCACCCTGTCCTTCACCCCTCATTAATGTACCCTCCACATTTCCTATTTATCAATTAACACCGTTCCTTAGTGATTCCTTACAAATTTCTGCCACTCCTTCTTTAACCTTTTCTTCCTTTTATGATTTTTCCTATCCTTCCCTACATCCACTTTCCCTTATTCCATTACCCTCTCCTAGCACTTCCATATCTCAACCACCTCAGTTGGTTAGTGACTGTGCCGGTTTTGATACTCAGATTTCCAGAAGAAGGGGATGGAGTTCGGATGATTGCCTTACAGGACCGCAGATTAATTGGCCAGTAATTCCAGGGGAATGGACAGTTTCAAGTCAAGCTTATCAAAACTATGTTCATTTTGCCCAACAATATTCACAGTCTGCAGATCCCTCAGTGAGATTAACTGCTCACTTTGCTTGGTACCTGGCGTATATGCATAGGCATTCCCATACTGATTCAAAGCCTATCCCCAAGTTGTGCATGAATGTCAATGTAAGCATTGATTCCCAACAGTTGGAGATACTATATTTTCATGCCCTCTGTTTGCCTAGCAGATACTTAGTCCTGTTGGAAAGGATGTGTTGTCTCCAATTTTTCCAAAATCCTCCTAAAAACTTTGTAGATGAATCCTTATCTATGGATCGATTCAGACAACATCAATCTTTTAAGAGGGATCATCTTCATTGATACCTTTCCAATGTATGGTGCAAGCTTTTTAATGCCAAACTCTTCTTTTTGAAGAAGTCATTCAGATGGTTGTGTTGTGTATTAGTGTTGTGAGTTCATGTATGTCAAACGAACGTATTGGATCTTGTGTACGAGCTATGTTTTGGAGATTTATCGAGATGGGGTCGTGGTTGGAGAGTTGAAGAAGATGAAGATGATGAAGAAGAAGCAAACTCTTATATCCTTTACAAATTTGTGATGATTTTTAGTTTGATAAGAGGTGCTAATGTGTGAAAGAGTTTTCCTTTCTTTGTATTTTTATATCAGAAACAGGTTATAAGTTGGGGTCGTGGTGGATGGATTCTTTTTGAAAAGATAATGAAGATCAAAGTGAAGCTTTTTCTTGAACTTGTATTACCTTTTTCCTGGGTCGCGAGGACGCTTCCTTATTAAGTGTGGGGATATGTTGAGTGTTGAAATGACTTGTTTTTTGGCTGATTTTTGTTGTTTTTGAGAGCTGAATGGTTGATTTTATGGGAAGATTGATTGATTAGGAAGTGGTTTGAGAGGGTTTTGGATGATATTGATTGTGTTTTGGAAGTTCATGATGTTTCTGTGATGTTCTGATAGGTTCTGAATGGTTCTGTATACCTTCTGTTTTGCTCTGTTTTGGTCTGTTTTGTTCTGATTGTCTTCTGTAAAGAGGGATAGAGTATTGATTGATGAAGAATGAGATATTGTGAAAGTTTATTGAATGGTTTGTGAGAGTTTTGAATGATTTGAGAGTGAGTTATGTAGTTCTGATGACCTTCTGTAACCTTCTGTAGGTCTTCTGTACTGTTTCTGTTCTGTTCTGTACTGTAACTGTTCTGGTACTGTTCTGTAGACTGTTCTGTAAGTGTTCTGTGGAATGTATGTGTGACTTTTGGGGAAAGTTTTCTAGCCTTGGAAAGAGGTGAATACAAGTGCAAAAGAGCTGAAAGAAGTGGAAGAAGTAGCTGCTGAAGACTCAAGAGAAGACTAGAGTGAAGTGACAGTAGTGAGCTGTGAAGAGACACTGTAGTGGCTCTGGTGACCCTTCATATCAGACATACCTCTTGAGAGGGGTATCCACGACCTAAGAGTGATTATTGAGAGTAATTTTTGAGAGATTGTAGAGAGGATATGATGTATTATTGATGGAGTGTGAGAGAGAGAGTCAGAGATAGCCAATTCTATTCAAACAGAGTGATTGTATATGAGAGATTGAGAGAGAAGACTATATGGAGATATTGAAGATGAATACTATGTGATGTATTTCCATTCAAAGATGGTGTAATTCTTTGCTTTCTTTGTTCTATTGATGGATTTTGTGAAGATGTTGAAGAATATGATTGATTCTATTAAAAACCGTGGGAGATTTACATGATGCTGCATGAAGACTTGTTGTGCCTGGTGTTCTTTTCTTCATTGTGATCATATGAAACATGATAAACAAGCTTGTTGATGTTACAAGATAGATTTTCTTGCAAGAGAATTCCCTTTTCCTTGGTGTTCCTCTCGGGGCTCCACAGAGCCTCAACATTAGTTCATGCCATGAGCATGGTTTGCACCCCCATTAGGTTGAATGGCATAGAAGGTAAGTTACCACCAAGTGGTTGATGTGTTGTGTAGGTGTGCTGCAAAAGCAAGCACCTCACCTCCTACGAAGGAGTTAAAGCAAAAGCAAGCACCTCTCCTACTATGAAGGAGTTAAAGCAAAAGCAAGCACCTCTCCTACTATGAAGTAGTTGATACCTCTCCTTCAAAAAATCTTAAATTATAGCATTTTAATGGTTTTATTTTGAACAAGAAAGATTTTATTTTGTAAAAATGAGAAAAAAGATAAATTTAAAGATCCCTTTAGCTACACATGTAACTAGAGTTAGTAGGCTTATATATATATATATATATATATATATATATATATATATATATATATATATATATATATATATATATATATATATATATATGGGTGTGCATATGGCCTCTCTCTCTCAAGAAATAAATCAATCAATCATCAATAAGGAAAGAAAGAAGAAGGGTAGTATCTAGGATGGGATATGTAGGGAGGGTATATGGTGCAACAAAGGTGGAGATAAAACATCGATGCATGTAAGGAGCAACCTTGCCCTTAAGGAGTTAGCATGCCATCTAGTGAGCAATGTTAGCAACCAGCCTAAGATGCAAACAATAGGATACCTATGCCTGCTTGCACAAAGAGAGAGAGAGAGAGAGAGAGAGAGAGAGAGAGAGAGAGAGAGAGAGAGAGGGATATGATGGGAGAGAAATCCAAGAGAAAAAATGTGAGAGAGAAATGGGAGATTTAAAAAGAAGAGGGAGAGAGAAAAAGGAGGGGAGACAAAAATCTAGTATCTCCCGACTTCAATTAATGGGGGAAGAAGAAGCAAGGAAAGAAAAGTTGTAGGGCTTCTTCATGGTAGCTTTGTGGATAGCATGAAGCTATCATGAAGTGTCTAACATTTCTTGCATGTGAAACTTCAAGATCTTGCCATGTTGCTTACTCAAGGTTTTGCCATATCGTTAAGATTCAAGGTCTTGCCATGTCTTCCACCTTCATATGTGGCCTTTCTCTCTCTCTCTCTCTCTCTCCTCCCCATATTGCTTTAGAGATCTTTACAAACACCAAGTTAGCCCATGGATAAGGTGCAAGGTAGAATTGGACAAATTAAGAAGTTGAGATGATGGAAGTGGCAATATGGGGCTTAGGCAAGCCCATGTTCCACATACTTCCATACTCTCTCTCCTTCAGGGCTACCCTCTTCAACCCTCTGTGTGTGTGTGTGTGCATGTGTGCGCATGCGTTTTTGGTTGATCAAGGTGTATAGCAATTGGATAGATTGATGAAATTGTATTGATAGAGGCAAGAACATGGGGTCTAGGAAAGTGGAGGTGTGTGTGTTTTTGGTTGATCAAGGTGCACAACAATGGGATATATTGATGAAATTGGATTGATAGAGGCAACAATATGGGGCCTAGGCAAGTGGAGGTGCTTCCATACCCTCTCTTAGTGGGAAATATCTCCAACTTGGTAATCCATTTACAAAAATTGCAATTTGTCATTGGTTGTCAAATTTCACAGAGAGCAGGGGGAGTGTTAAGATGTTGAGCTCTACATGAGTTGGCCTCCACTACATGCCTTGGTGATGTGGTATGATATTATTCACTAGCATGTTAGGTGACCGACATGAGGATATGCCAATGATTCTAAAGCTGGACTACTACACCCACCTAGTCTATCATTGATTATGGCACATTTATTATACCACCTCTTCTTTCCTAGCAGGTTCACACTTAGTGACTACGTGTACATATGTTATAGTACTTTTATATTAGCCTTCTATTATATTGTGGACTTAGTTCTTTTATGTAAGAAGAAGAAAGGAGAAGAATATTTCAACCATATCTCTCTATGTTCTCAAGTCTCCATTGCTTTTGTGTGTGTGTATGTGCTCTTGGGTGCTTCACCTTTGTTCCCTTTTGTTTGTTTTCATTATAGGCTAGCTTGGGGCATCTAGGATTACTCTTCAACTTGTACAACCACTTGCAGGGAAAAACATATTTTTCACTAGGTAGAGGAACCAAATCTCATGTATGATTTTTTTGATGTGAGTCATATTGTGACTACATGGCCCTCTCCCAAGAGTGACTATCACCTCTACACATGGCCTCATCATAGATACGAGGCTTACCAATATCTGTCACCACGACATAATTCATAGAGGGTGCAAATTGATTAGGCTAACGTCTATATTTAGTAGACTATTGCAAAATAGGATGTGGGGCCTATATCTGTCTAACATCAGGACCTAGGGCATTGGAGCATCTACAAGCTATCTAGTTGGCTGTATAGTAATAAAAGGCTACTCTTAAAATATCACCCTGTATATCTCAATGTCTTGCTTAAGCAGCTTATGCATTTTCTTATCATGGAGAACAACATCATGGCTACAAATGACCTTCCGAGCCTATGGATCCCATAGGTGATAGCTCATCTCACATGCATCCCCATAACCAAGAAATATGCATTTCATAGACTTAAGATCTAGCTTATTATGCTTGTCCTTGGGAACATGGCAGAAAGCCTCACAATCAAAGATACACAAATGAACATATGATGGAGGTTTTCTAGACTATACCTCCTTTATAACTTGATAGTCAAGATCAGTGTATGGGGATCGATTAATCAAATATATGGCAGTAATAACTACCTTAGCCCAAAAATGTTGTGGTGAGTCTACTTGGCTAAACATACTACGAACTCACTCTTGAATCATCCTATTCATGCACTTATCCATACCATTCTCAGATGGGATGTATGGTTTGGTCAATTGACGTTTAGTACCCTTCTCATCACAAAATTGCTCAAAGGCTTGAGATACATATTTTTCCCCATTGTTAGATCATAGAAATTTTGGCCTATACTTAGATTGGTTCTCAACAAAACCAAGCCAACACTAAAAGGTAGGCAAGACTTTCGATTTCTGCTTTATGGGACATTCCTAGATCTTATGTAAGTAATCATCAATGAAAGAAATGAAATACTTTGCACCACCTAACAACTTGCATGGCATAGATCCACAAACATCAAAATAAACAAAAGCCAGAGGCTCACTCATGCATGTAATGCTAGACTTCTTATATGAGTTATGAGTCTACCAACCATAAAAATAATGATCACAAGAATCAAAACACTTATAGTCAAGGGGTAGAATATACTGCAAATAAATAAGCATTTTTATTTCCTTTAATGACATCTCCAAGGAGACAATGCCATAACGATACATGTGGTATGACAACCGCTACCAAAACATGGTTGATAGACCTAAATACAAGTAAGGGGTAAAGAGTACAAAACATGGCACATCGTTCTAGGAGAAGATTCCCATAGGTAAGCTTTCATGAGGAATCACCAAAAGATATAACATAACTTGTATTATGCAACTGTCCAACAGGGGAAAGCAAGCTTTTGATCAAAGTTGGAATATGGTGTACGTTATCTCCAATACCAATAATATTCAATACCAATACCCAATCTCACAAATCTTGTCATGCTACGATAAGATTGGAACCACTCTCGATGAGGGGTGACATGAAATGAAGCCCTTGAATCAAGCAACCAACACTAAGCATAGGTAAACGAGGCATCTATCAATTGCAAAACATCAAGAGAAGAAGCTACAAGTATGTAGTCATTATTAGAATCAGTCTACACGATATTAATCTCTTTAATCTTGATACTAGACTTGCTAGAGACAATGCTACAATCATCATTCTTTTCCTACACTTTATCCTTTCCCTTTTCTTTGTGCTTATCATTATACATTTTATAGCACTGTGGCCAAATATGACCCTACTTCCCACAATAATGACAAGTCAATGTGAACTTATGGCCATGGGACTCACTTTACCAAAAGCTTGATATGTATCATGGAGGGAGTATATCCATATTTTTCTATTGTAATCATCAATAATCGATATAAAATAAGATCCCCCTCATGCTTGTGTAACCATTTTATTGCACAAGTCAATATGCACCAATTCTAGAGGAGCTTTTGCTCTATTCTGCTTTCTTGTGGAAATATCTTTCTCTGTTGCTTGCCCATTATACAAGCTTCACATGGTTCCTTCATTTTACTCATTGTAGGTAGGTGAACAATCATATCTTGTTTATGCATCTCTGTTAATACTACAAATCCAATGTGACTAAACCTTTCATACCAAAGTTTAGTTGTGCCTACTCCAAGAGTGGCTATAAGAGCACTTAGCTCATACAAGTTATGCCCACTCCAAATCCAATGTGACTAAACCTTTCATGCCAAAGTTTAGTTGTACCCACTCCAATAGTGGCTATAATAGCGCTTAGCTTCTTATACAAGTTATTCTTTCTTTCTCCTTTGCTAACAACTCTACTAACAATGTTAAGAATTTATGCACCTGTCATGGTGAACCGCATTCATAGCCAAGATCCATTATAAAAACAACTTATAACAAATTTCTCTTAATCTCTCAGACATAAAATACATTTGAAAGTTTTTTACTTAATTATTTGTAGCAACAAAGAAATTAGTATTGTCCTCAATAGGGCATTTTGTATCATTCCCAATCTTCATAGTGATATATTCTTGTAGAAGCTATATAGAACTAAATAAATATTTTTGCTTGTCATGTGACGAGAGGTGTCACTATCCAATACCCATCAGTCAATGGTAGATGCTACATGCATGGATGCCACATGGCATGTATGTTTGGTGACCATGCATACATACGTGAAAGGTGGTGATGCATGGATGCACTTATGCATGTCTATCTTGCATGGATGCATGTGTGATTGTCTTCCATACATGTATTTATAATGGTCATTCAGTGTATATACATACGTATAGGGTTGCCATCCATCCTAGTAGGCTGGATATTGGATGGATGAAAATGAATCAATTATGATCCACTATCCTATGACCAAACCTTATACTAAAACATAAATGTATATTACTTTTGTTAATTTACTTATACTAATCATAGGAGTAGATAAGTAGCTAATTTATGGTGAGAATCTACCAATGGTGTAGCAACTCAATCTTGGTAATTTATCTTTATATATAATTAGTGTTGGGGATAAAGGAACATGTGTCTAACCACCCATGTATTCATTACACTGATTGTACTCGTACACCTGTACATTGCAAGTGGTAGGTACCCATCACTGTTACTTTATTCTTTATTCTTTATTCTTTCAGTGACATTTGAAAAAGAGAAGGCTAGTCATACATTGTAACTATTGGAGTTTCCACATACGGTGTCTCTCTTTCTTGCTCTCTTGCTCCATCTACCATAACTCTTGCTTTGCTCTTGCTTATGCTTGTGTGCTTCCACTCAGGCTCTACCTTTCAATTGGTATCAGAGCTAACCATTTGAGGAGCTTCTTCATCCTTTGCTTTAGCCTGGATCCAAAGCTTTAACTCAAGGTTTCATAGTAGCCATTGCTTCTTCCTCTCAAGATATGCATTGAATCTTTTCTTCTCTGGCTTGTTCTAGCTTGCTCCTTGCTTGTTGGGGAGCTTTCCAAAGCTTAGCTAAGCCTTGGTGAGTACTTATTGAGCTGAGAAGTAGACATTTTATCTATTTTGAGTGGATATAGAGCATGCTCTAGAAGTCATGGATAACTATGATAGCTTGACAACACTGTGTATTTTGGCCATATAATTTGGGGGGAAATTTTTGGGGGGGGGGGGGGGGAGGGGTGGTGTGGTGTGGTGTGTGTTGAGGGGGGGGGGGGGGGGGGGGAGGGGTGGTGTGGTGTGTGTGGAGGGGGGGGGATGGGGTGGTGTGTGTTGAGGGGGGGGGGGGGGGGGGAATTTTGGGGGGGGGGGGGGGGGCGAATTTTGGAGGGGGGGGGAGGGGTGGTGTGGTGTGGTGTGTGTTGAGGGGGGGGGGGGGGGGGGAGGGGTGGGGTGGTGTGTGTTGAGGGGGGGGCGAAATTTGGAGGGGGGGAAGGGGAGGGGTGGTGTGGTGTGGTGTGGTGTGTGTTGAGGGGGGGGGGGGGAGGGGTGGTGTGGTGTGGTGTGGTGTGTGTTGAGGGGGGGGGGGGGTGGGGTGGTGTGTGTTGAGGGGGGGGAGGGGGGGGAGGGTGGGGAGGTGTGGTGTGTGTTGGTGGGGGGGGGGGAATTTTTGGGGGGGGGGGGGGGGGGGGGGGGGGGGGGGGGCGAAATTTGGAGGGGGGGGGAGGGGTGGTGTGGTGTGGTGTTGAGGGGGGGGGGTGGGGGGGGGGGGGGAATTTTTGGGGGGGGAAAGGGCGAAATTTGGAGGGGGGGGGGGGGGGGCGAATTTTTGGGGGGGGGGGGAGGGGTGGGGTGGTGTGTGTTGAGGGGGGGGCGAAATTTGGAGGGGGGGGCGAAATTTGGAGGGGGGGAAGGGGAGGGGTGGTGTGGTGTGGTGTTGAGGGGGGGGGGGGGGGGGGGGAATTTTTGAGGGGGGGGGAGGGGTGGTGTGGTGTGTGTTGGGGGGGGGTGGGGGAAGGGTGGGGAGGTGTGGTGTGTGTTGAGGGGGGGGGGGAGGGGTGGTGTGGTGTGTGTTGAGGGGGGGGAGGGAATTTTTGAGGGGGGGGGGGAGGGGTGGTGTGGTGTGTGTTGGGGGGGGGGGGCGAATTTTGGAGGGGGGGGGGAGGGGTGGTGTGGTGTGGTGTGTGTTGAGGGGGGGGGGGATTTTTGGGGGGGGAAAGGGCGAAATTTGGAGGGGGGGGGGGGCGAATTTTTGGGGGGGGGGGGAGGGGTGGGGTGGTGTGTGTTGAGGGGGGGGCGAAATTTGGAGGGGGGGAAGGGGAGGGGTATGGAATTGAGATGTTCTATAGCTAGAAATGAAGAGCATGATGAGAGCTATAGATCTAGGCACTTAGAAAGTTGATTCTATGTAGTTTTTAATTCTCTATTTCATGTAGAACAGAATAGTTCTAGTTTGGACAATAAACAATAAATTCCATAAGGCATGTTTGATGCTTTGGGGATGTTAATTTGGTGCCCAGATGGTATGGTTATGCTTTTGGGACTAATTTGAGCTTGAAATAGCTCAGATTTCACTGTCATTTCAGTGTTGTAATAACATGGTAACAAGTATTTATCAATGAAAAACTTATGCCTAATGCTCCTTGATGTTTTATAGGATACTCAATGGATGTACTACTACTTCAGTTGTTATGTATACTTCTTGATATGCTACGTCATGCTTTTGAGTTGAGATTTGGGCTCTGTTACATTGATCTTGGTTGTGGTTATGTGCCATGGTTATTTCAATGACTTACACAGCTATGAGCTTGAAGAATCCATTGGGTTTTATGCTCCGAGCTTATGCTTCATGTATCTTGGATACTCGGATATGATATACTTGATGTTTTAAGCTTGCATTGCTCATTCCACATTCGGTTTTGTTCCAATGGGGGTTACCGGTACTACTTTGGATAATACATAGGGGTTTGGATTTATGCAATTGAGCTTGAGCTTACTTTCACTGAGACTATATGACACTTACTTCATGAACGTGCTCTCTTGATATCTATTGGATACAGTTACCCTATAGTGGGATGATTTGATCACTCAATTGGAGCTACACAAGGGCTCTGAAGAAAAACACTTCTCATGAGGCCCATATTGGCAAGAAAACATCTATCTCACACTTCAGAACTTTTGGTGTGAATGTTATACACATGTTGCAAAGGCTAAGAGGAATAAGTTAAAATCAAAAAGCACCAAATGTATCTTCGTAGGTTATAGTGATGAGTAAAAGACTTATAAATTGTATGTTCAAGAGGTAAATAAGCTCATAGCAAGCTATGATGTGGTGTTTAAGGAGTAGCCACATACAATGGAGTAGGAACAAGTAAGTATTTCCACTTTATCAGCATGCAAAGAAGTATTCCACTATAAACTTTTCCTAAGAGCTACCCCTATCTTGAAGGAGGAGAAAACATCATCTTTGGATAATGAGATGAAATATCATCAATGCATAACCACGCCATTGGTAAAGTAGCTTTATGATCACAATAATCCTATGCCTAACTAAGGAGGTCTCACAGAATAGAGGAGCAAAGAAAAGATTTTGCCCATGTAGGCAATATCGTCTTGATGGTTGAGATTATGAAATAAGTAAAGAAGCTAGTAGACTTGGAAGAAGAATTTGTCAATCTAGCATGGAGATTAGCTATGCAAGTTGAGTAGGACAACAGAATGAATAATGACGCTTGGAAGCTAGTGGATTATTGGCTAGAAAAGATAAAGTTTATTGGCACCACGTGGGTCTAGAAGGTGAAGTACAAGGCTAATGTAACGCAGAAAAGTATAGAGCTGGACTAGTTGCACATGCATTTTATAGGTTGAATGATTTTTTATTTTCAAGAATCATTTACTCCAACTACCAAAATAACCACTATTTGCACAATACTTGCAATGGCTTGTGCACAAGAAGTAGTTAGTTTACCAAATGGATGTCAAATCAACATTCTTGAATGGTGACCTCAAGGAGAAGGTGTGCATAGTTCAACCACTGAAATTTGAGGCCCCCCATTCTAAGAACAAGGTTTGTAAGCTAAATAATGCTTTGTGTGGGCTGAAACAAGCACCTAGAGTATATTAATAATAGAGAGATAAGTGCTTTTAAGCTTAAGCTCAAATAAACGTACCTCAGATGTTAACTTGTACATTCATAGGGATGGTGATGACCTTCTTACTATATGTGAGTAATGAAGATATGATTCATCAAACTTGAAAGGTTTTGAGCTTTGAGTTTGAAATGACAACAAAATTGAGAGCACTATTGTTTGGGGACTGAAATTTAGCAAGAGCTATGAAAAATCTTCAAGTTTATCCATGGAGGATACATAAATACTAGTAGACATTGGGAGGTACAATAGGTCTGTCGATAGTCTCATCTATTTATGCGACAACAAACCATATATCAATTTTTCTATTGGTGTTTTGAATAGGTTCTTAAACGAAGCATGATAAAGTAATTGAAAAGCTAGGATGCGAGTGCTCAAATACTTGAAGGAAACTTTTGACTATGATATCACATATTAGAAAGTTCTAGGGAGCTGTGACTTAAACTGAGCAGAAGACATAATTCCAAAAAGTTAGTTTCTAGATATTGTTTTTCTTTGGGTTTAGAAATCTTCCTTTGGATCAATAAAAAGCAACCAATGGTGGCATTATCTTCTACCGAAGCAAAGTATAAGGTAGTTTGTTTTACTGTATGTGAAGCAGTATGGTTAAGGAGGGTTCAATAACATATAGAAGTTTAGGATGAAGATACAATAGTGCTAAGATGTGACAATCAGAGTTGCATCACCATTTCCAAAAATCAAGTGTTTTATGTATGTACTACGTGTATTGAGATCTAGTATCATTATGTGTGTGATTTGATTAAGGATAGGATAATAGAGCTTATCTACCATCCAATGGAGGAAATTGGAGCAAATAACTTCACCAAATTTGTTACAAAGGATCAGTTCCAAGTTAATCTTTATAGACTCAACATATTGGGCCGAGGATATAATCACTTGTAGGTGACCATTGAGGGGGGGGCATTAGATATGCTCAATGCCCTATCCTCATAGGGCACCACCAATCATATGGTCAAAGTTTAAGGCCCTCATTATGAGGAGAATCTGTGTGTGAGCTTGGACATTGGTTGGGTCCTAACTTGTATATTAGATGAGGTCTATGTGATCGAACGGCAAAAGGTGGCCTTTGAGGTCTAACCTTTGGGTCAGATAGAGTACTTAAGTTGGTAACAACTCAAGGCACACTACATCAAGTCGTAGGGTGTGGGAGTTCGGATTCGGAAGCATCACCCATGACATGACGGTAAAGGAAATATTTTTCTAGAACATTCCCTGGCTGACTAAGGAAGGTTCATAATATGGTAGGTCAAATAGGTTGGCTTGACCACCTTTTTGGGCTATTAAAGAAAGATCCCATGTTTTATAACATGACAAATTAAGAACAAGGCATGTGATGGCATGCCAAAGGTGACAAGAATGCCAACTCGTTGGTGACTTGGCTATTGATGGTGGAGTTTCAAGGTGAGTTGGAAATGTGACTTAGTAGGTGACAATGTGCTATGGATAAGAATCATGCCATGTCACCATGATGATGTGGCCTACCAATGATGTAGCATGCCAAGTTGGTGTAATGAAGTGGCATTTGCTGACATGGCATGTACATGAGGATGATATGGTAAGAGCTACTTAAGGAAAGGGGAGTAAGGGAGCTTATGGGCTAGATAGCCACATCATTATCCAAGCTTACCACCAACCTAGACCTTGATTTGGGAGGGAAGGCTCCAACCCTAAAGGAGGGAATTTACCTTCTTGGAGTGTAAATCATACTTTGGTATCCAAATTTAACCAATATTTTTCTCTAGGTAAAGGATACCGTAGACTAGGTCCTTAGTGAGTTTCATGTGATTCTCTACTCAATTAGTATCGTTTGTTGATTATAATTCAACATCTCTAATACTAGAAGATTAAATCTAGAGAATGTGCATCTCAAAATCTAATCATTAAAAATTCAATCACATTTGCATGTCACAAGGACCGACTTGCTACCTATTGGCCCATATAAATTTCATAACAAATTATGTGCATTGCATATAGTTATTGGTGTCACTAAATTGATTGCTTATTACACATTCTCTATTTAATAAATTTATGTCAATAAATTACTGACTCACTTTTCTTTAAGTGTTGATGATGATCTAGCATGGCCATGATACCATTTAGAGACCATATTCCTAGTGCATCACTTAATGGGGTGGTCAGAGCATTGTGACGGGGATATCTGGTACATGTAGTACAAGTTATGAAGGGGGAAAGAAGTGTCTGCCAAGTGTAAGAGTGTACAAAAGAACCAATGAGTTACACATAAATGAATATGGATTGAGTTCTAAGAAGAGGAAGTGCATTAGCGTTGTGTATATGTATTTATGTGTGCATCTAGGGATGCATGGGAATGTTTACTTGTGTGTAATGAGCATTGCATTCATTTGGGGTCATCCTCTCCCTTACAAGTCAAGGTTTAAGGTATTTTCTTTCATTAAGAAAGAGGAGAGAGGGAATCCTCTCACTAAGAAAGACGAGAGACGTGATCCTCTGGAAGTGAGGAGAGAAGTGATTTTCTCTTTCTAAGGTCTAAAATGACACAAGCTTTTGTGTGGAATTCAATCTTAAGGTTGAGGCCCAAGGCAATCTAATGAACTCTCCTGATCTATGACTCAAGCTAGTTGCATGAACCACAAGTTAAGAGTACAGTTTAAAAAAGCTGTTTTTTGAAAAACCCATTTTTAAAACATATCGCAATAAAAAAATGATCTCTAAAAACGGGACGCGAGGGTTATCGAAAACAATGAGATCTACAACTTTCGCGTTGGATATTTTTTCATCCAAACAATGCACAAAGAGATATCTCGAAAATAGTGTTGCAGAGTGGAACAACCACATCTTGCATGAAGATCAACTCAACTCTCTCTCCAAGAAGAGAACCTCTTGAAATCCTTTAAAAGAGGAGGCTCTCCTTGGGTGTAAGGGAGAGGTCAAGGAAGCATCACTTTGCATGTATCCAAGAGGAGAAGAGAAGGTGCAAATGTTGCGGAAGCCCTGTTGAAATCAAGTGTTGCAGAAGCTCTGCTAAAATCAAGTGCTTCAGAAGTTTTGCTAAAATCAAGTCCAAGAGGAGAGCCCTACACATATTGTGTAGGAGAGAAGGAGATAAAAAAGGATCGAAAGGTGCCAACTTCTAAGTTGTGTAAGTGTTAGCCGATTGTATATCGTGCAAGGAGCCGCGATCTTGTTTCCAAGATCTACAAGTAAGAATTGGCTTATGTGTAACGGAGGAGCTTGCTCCTTGTCAATAATATAACTCCACAAGGGGGGGGGGGGGATTGGCCCATCTTCTAGTCCCTAGTGTGTTGTCAATCTCTCTATCTCTCTCTCTCTCTACATCTTTCTTTTCTCTCATATGTTCTCTCTCTGTGCTAGTATAATATTTACCATATATTTTTTAAGTATATAAGAAAGTCGAGCGTGTATCTTGAATTCTATAATAGTGGTATCAGAGCAGGTCTCGTTGCTTTTCTTGAAGTAAAGGCGATCCTTGCAAGAAGAAGGTAAAGATGGCAAGTGATGAAGCACCTACAAGTGAGCAATTATAGGCTCAATTGACAGAGTATCGTAGCTTGTTGGAGATTCTCGAAGTACGTCAATTGATTGATAGCTTAATGGCAAGGGAATAAGCTACTTATGAAGGACGGAATCTTGCAAAAGATGGTGACACTGGAGGAAACACCATTGCACCAATTGATGGTGAAGATGCAAGGCATCCAATTGTTGAGAAGTGCAACATCCCCCATGTGCCCCCATGCCTTCCCCATGAGAACCACCCCCTTTAAATTTTGATTCTTTTTGAAATTTTTAATCCCTCTCTCTCTCTCCTCGCCGACAGCACGTCGGGGAGAGAGAGAGAGAGGGAATGGTGAGAGAAGGGGGGCATGCAGCCCCCTAGATGGCATGGAGCGCCGTCTCCTTACCCCCCCCCCACCTTAAAAGGTGGCAGCGCCCCCCCTCCCTGTGGTCTTGACAGGCAGTGGAAGCCCCCCCTCGTCCTGGAACACAACGCGCCCCCCTGACCGTGACATCAGCACCCCCCTTCCCCCCCTCGCCCCGTGATCAGAGAGAGAGTGTGTGAGAGAGAGAAGGAGGAGGAGAAGAGGGAGAGGGAGAGAGGAAAGAAGAAGGAGAAGGAGAAGAAGAAGGAGAAGGAGAAGGAGAAGGAGAAGAAGAAGAAGAAGAAGAAGAAGAGGAAGGGAGAGAAAGAAGGAGAAGGAGAGGGAGAGAGAGGAGAAGAAGAGAAAGAGAAGAAGAGAGAGAGAAGAAGAAGAAGAAGAGGAAGGGAGAGAAAGAAGGAGAAGAAGAGGGAGAGAGAGGAGAAGAAGAAGGAGAAGAAGAGAGAGAAAGGAGAAGAAGAAGAAGAAAAAGAGGGAGAGAGAGAAGAAGAAGAAGAAGAAGAAGAAGAAGAAGAAGAAGAGGAAGGGAGAGAAAGAAGGAGAAGGAGAGGGAGACAGAGGAGAAGAAGAGAAGGAGAAGAAGAAGGAGAAGAAGAGAGAGAGAGAGGAGAAGAATAAGAAGAAGAAGAAGAAGAAGAGGGAGAGAGAGAAGGAGAAGAAGAAGAAGAAGAAGAAGAGGAAGGAAGAGAAAGAAGGAGAAGAAGAGGAATGGAGAGAAAGAAGAAGAAGAAGAGGGAGAGAGAGAAGGAGAAAAGAAGAAAAGAAGAAGAGGGAGAGAGAGAAGGAGAGAAAAAAAGGAGAAGAAGAGAGAGAGAGAGAGGAGAAGAAGAAGAAGAAGAAAAGAAGAGGGTGAGATAGAAGGAAAACAAATTGGGGAGAGGGTAAAAGAGAAGAAGAAGAGCTATGCATGTTTGAAGTTGCATTGATTGGCCTTAAATTCCTTGTGAACTGTCGTACCACTTCCTTCTGCCAAGGCAAGGGTGGTCAATTTACCTCAAGGGTTGCAAGACCAAGAACGCACAAGGATGGCACCCAAGAGACGAGTTACAAGGAGCACAAGTGCTAAAGTTGTAAACGGAGCTAGGAACATATCCAATGCAAGCGGAGACATGAATACCACCAACCTTCCAGCAACTATAGCTCATATCCAGGTTGTACCAAGATTTAGATTCTTCTCACGCATCTTGAATTCTTAAATAGAGGTAGAATTGCATGTATTCGTCATTAAAGGGCTTAAGATGGGTTGATCTTCTACCCTAAATAGGTAGCCATGATTAATAAAGGTTAAGATGAAATCACATAGATCATTAAAAAGATCTAGAAGATAACCGTTAAAGTTGTTCCTTGAGCAACCCTAGATCCCAAGGGGGAGAATAAACCCTAGGGAGGTAGTATATCAAAATGATTTAAGTAGGGATAAGCTAAGTTCCAAAGCAATGGTGGCTTAAGGGACTTGTTGAAACGGTTTACCATTGATGTTTCTAATGAGGGTTGACCTTGTTTAAGATGGAAAAGAGGTTAGTAAGCATAATGGTTACTTGCTGGATTAGGAAAGGATGTTTTCCTAGTTAAAGGATGTTAGGCTGGTTGTTTCAGCTCGATTGTTTCTGAAAGGATACTTAAGGATTGGTTGTGGTTTTGGATGAATATCAAAGTGATTATATTTTCATGACAGGAACTATAAGGATAAATTGCCATGGGAACAAAAGGGATGTTTTCCCTAGTAAATGTTATTAGGCTGGTTGCTTCAACTGTGGATGTTTTCCTAAAGGGATAATGAAGGAAGGATGGCGCTAGCTACCCCCCGCGAACTGCCAAACCCTAACCAAGGGGGTTATGAATCCGCACTGAGAATGTGGACGAACCCGCCGCGAGAGGTCTCTCCGTGGAAATTACTTGGTGTAGGAGGACGCTTGGGTGCCAAGGGGGGCTCTGGCTGTAAATCGCAATGCCTCCGGACCCTACACAAGTGTTCTATGTGACTCAAGATGGGATCTCGATGCCTTGATACTAGTTACAAGGCAAAATATTGGTAGGATAAACCTTTGGGTTTTTATTACTGAGAGACAGAAGGATTTTTTTTGCGGAGGCAGAAAGGGACACTTAATCCTCCTATATGGGCGGGAGACAAACATTAATCTGAAGATAAGTTAAGAAAGTGTTTGATCTTGTTTTATCTTGTCTTAGTGTCTATGCCCTAAATTACATAAAGGAACCTGTGGTTAACGGGTTAATTAAGGAAGTTGCTTTTATGTGTCAAACATAATGTGGTAGGTAATTAGATAACTAAAACAACCCCCGAAGGAAGCGTGGTGGATGTGACCATCGGGTCCATCCTATGGCAGGGTGGTCTCGATTAGCGGAGAGCTTTCCTCAATGGAATTTATTTGATGCGAACGTTAGATAGACAAGGACCTTAGAACCTGTAAGTTAAAAACCTGATTCATACCGTTTTAGGGAATCGGAATGGGACTATGCCCTACGGGCAGAGAGGTCGAGTGATGGATCCCTCTCATTTCCCATTCTCTTTGAACCAAATGCGGTATAAGTATGCTTTGGTCCAGTTGTATCTGCACAAAGTGGAGCAGTTTGCAGCCCGACATTAGAAGGCTGTTAGGAAGACCCAACTACAAGGAACCTGGACTTCAGGTTGATCCTAGTGGGAACGGCCGAATAAGTTTCGTTGCGAGGCAGTCTCAAGAGATCCTAGTTGGCAAACCCCATGTCATTCCATGGGAGTGCCGGGTGGCGTCTTCTAGATATCTCTCTCGATGGATTGCTAAGATGTGTCTCGTGATTTGAGGAGCGGACACGTTACAAGAAGCTTCCTAGAAGGAAGAAGGATTGTCGGGTCAAGAAGAGTGAAAAGACATCACCTCATGTGAGGCGGATAAGGAGGGAGTCATCTCCCTTAGCAACCAGCTACTTCCCTGATTACTCAAGTTCATTCTCCTCCTCCTCATCTTCTAGTTTCTACTCTCTTGGTTCTAAGTCTCATGCAATCTGCAAGAGAGATCCTGCTAGGGCATTAGCCTTTGTCAGGCAATTCGAAGTTGCTTTCTCTGATGGTAATTTCTCAGAAAAGTCCAAGCTCAGGCATGTAGGCATGCACTTAAAAGACACTGATAGCAATTGGTGGTTGACTCTCATTTTTGAGGGAAGGAAACCTATGACTTGGGAAAAGTTCAAGAAGAAGTTTTATGCTCAGTTCCTGCCTCTTGATTTTGAGAATGATGTCAAGAAGGAGTGGGATTGGCTAGGCCAAAATGAGCATGAGAAGGTCACTAGTTATGTGGACAAGTTTTGGTATACTCTTCTCAAGGTTACTCCTTTCATGGAGATCATTGATGAAGAGAAGAAAAGGAAGTTTGAAGCTGGCCTACTCCCTCATTTACACAGAACCATGAAGGTGTATCCACATGAAACCTTATCTCTCATGATGGAGTTTGCCATCATAGCTGAAAGTTTGCATACATCTGCTACATCTCGAAAGTTGGAGATGAGTTCTTATAGAGCTAGACAAGAGCAGCTCTATGATCAACCAAGAGACAAGAGTAATCGAAGAAGACCTACCTTTACCCATGACCAATATTCAAAGCCAGAGGGTAACAAGAAGAAGCACAAGTATCTCTCACCCTCTGAGATACAAAAGTACAAAGAGGAAGGAAGGTGCTTTCTTTGTGGTGAGTTAGGGCATATGAAGCTTGATTATCCTCACAAAAGGGAAGTAAATGTGGTTAAATATCCTCCTTCACCATCCTCAAATTCTATTCCAGAAGTGCAAGCTATCACTCATTCAAATGAGAAGAAAAGACAACTCTTAAAGGGTTGGGGGACACTCAACAATCAACAAGTTTTGATACTCTTTGATCCAGGGTCCACAGATAATTTTGTGTTAGCAGATACTATTGAAAGGCTACAAAATTCCATCGGATCGATTGGGAATACCAATTGGATCATGTTCGGCATTTGAAGGACTTACAACCAATTCTATTCCTATTCAATGGAAGTTGAATCTTAGATTTGGGGATTACCGCGACCAAGAATCTTTTCTACTTGCACCCATAGGTAACTGTGATGTTATCTTAGGCATGCCTTGGCATTACAAGATTAGACCTCTTCCCGATTTTGTTAAGAAGACCCTTGCATTTCAATTCAAGGGTCAGAACATATTATGCATTGTTGATGCTGGAGATTGGCCTGTGCCAATGGTTAGTCATGTAAGCATTTCTAAAGAAATGAAGAAAGCTATTTTTGCATACATGATTTTTGTGAGAGAGTCAAAAGAAACTAATGATTCAAGGGCACTTGGTGCCTCTAATGAACACACAATACCAACTAATGCTTCTAAGTCTCAGAATTTAAAAGAAACCCCTCTCTTTAATTGATCAAGCTAAAGATAATTTTGTTAAACAATATGAAGATTGTTTTAGTGATTCACTCCCCAGGAGAGTTTCCTCCTAAGCACCTGGAAGATCACACAATTGATCTTATCCCAGGCAGTTCACTACCTAACCAACTGCCTTACCGAGTAAGTGCAAGTCAACAAGAGGAGATCCTAATACAAGTAAATTAATTGTTGGAAAAAGGGTTAGTTAAACCTAGCTCTTCTCCATACTGCTCTCCAGTCTTACTTGTTCAAAGGAGAGACGATTCTTTTCGTATGTGCATAGACTACAGATCTTTGAACAAGATCACAATCAAGAATCGTTTTCCTATCCCAAGGATAGATGCTATCTTGGATAAGTTGCAAGGGGCTAGTATCTTTAGTCGCATTGATCTCAAGAGCGACTATCACCAAATACAGATAGCACCTGAAGATGTTCATAAGACAGCTTTTCGTATGACATTTGGACTATACGAGTTCTTAGTCATGCCATTTGGTTTGACTAATGCATCTGCCACATTCAATCGAATGATGGAGAGAATTTTCAGACCTCACTCAAAGCTCACAGGTGTCTTCTTTGATGACATTTTGATATTTTCACAGTCTGAAGAAGAGCATAGAAAACACATATCTATTGTTTTTCAAGAGCTTCGCAAGCATAGACTACAAGTCAATGCTAAGAAGAGTGAATTTTTCATTTCGGAAATTCATTACTTAGGCCATATTGTTTCTCACAATTTGGTGAGAATGGATTCTAAGAAGATTCGAGCCATTGTTGAATGGCCTACATCTACTTCTGTACATGAAGTTAGAAGTTTATTGGGTCTATGTTCATACTATAGGAGGTTCATACGAGGTTTTGCGTATGTTGCATCTCCTCTACATGACCTTACTAAGAAGCGAATGCCTTTTTATTGGGGATCAAGGCAACCACAAGCCTTTGAAAGAATTAAGTTTCTTGTGACTCAAGAACCAGTTCTCATAGTTCCAGATCTTCAAAACCTTTTGAAATTCACTGCAATGCTTCTGGGGATTGCATTGGAGCTGTGCTTAACCAAGAGCATCATGCAGGAGCATTTGAGAGCCGATGCCTCAAGAACCATAAGCTACATGCTCCAGTATATGAGAAAGAGCTTATGGCGGTGGTACATGCTCTTCAAGCATGGAAACACTATTTACTTGGTGCAGATTTTGTTATTAAAACAGATCACCAAAGTCTAAGACACTTTCTCACTCAGAAGAAGCTCTCAGAGAAATAGATGCGTTGGTCAAATTTCTTATCTATGTTTCATTTTCAAATCCTTCACACATCTGGAACTAAGAATGTGGTAGTAGATGCTCTTTTACAGTGACCTCGAGTGAATGCAATCACAACTGTTTACCATAATGAGTTCATGGATTTACCCAAAATGTATGCAATTGATTCTGACTTCTCAACCATATGGGACCAGCTTAACTTAGGTCAGTCGATTACACCCTACTCGATTCGAGATGGTTATTTGTATCATCATCAGGAAATTTGTGTAGCATTACCATTGCAACACAAGGTAATGGATGAAACACATGCATCTCCATATGCTAGACATAGGGGTATTCTACCCACTACTCAAGCATTGGAAAGATATTTCTTTTGGCCCACTCTTAGAGCTGACATTGAAATATATGTCCGTGAGTGCAAGATATGCCAAAAAGTAAAGTATGATAGGCATAAACCACCTGGTCTATTGAAGCCATTACCTATTCCCAATGAGCCTTGGGAAAGTATAGCCATGGACTTTATCATGGAGCTTCCTCGCACACAAGCAGGCAATGATGCAATCTGGACTATCATTGATAGATTCAGTAAGCAAGCTCACTTTATACCTGTGTGAAAGACAATCAAAGCCGATCATATGGCTAAGCTATTCATTGCTCATATTTTCAAGCATAATGGCATGCCTAAGTCTATTATAAGTGATCGAGATCCCCGCATGACCAGCCTCTTTTGGCAAGCCCTCTTCGAGAACCTCGGGACAAAGTTAAAGTTTTCATCCTCTTATAAACCTCAAATGGATGGGCAGAGTGAAAGTGCTAACTCTACTGTTTGGACCTTTTGAAATATTATGTCTCTGATAATCAAAGAGAATGGAAAAAGTATTTGCCTTTAGTAGAGTTTGCATACAATAATACAGTGCACTCTAGTACTGGTAAGGCACCCTTCGAGATCATCTATGGTAAGCCTCATTTACCACCCATTCTTCTTACGAAGGATAAGATCTTTGCAGATGAGTTTGTTAGAGACATTGATACAACTTTCACTCAAGTAAAAGCTACTATCCAAAGGACACAAGAGAAGCATAAATGCGAAGCAGATAAGCATAATCGTAAGTTAGATCTCAAGTTGGGATAGTATATTCTTCTTAAGTTTGAGAAGGCTCGCTTGAAGAAGCAGAAATGTCAAAAGGATAAAGTGATTAAGCTTTCTAATCGCTATTATGGCCCTTTCAAGATCACAGATAAGATAAACAATGTGACTTTTTGTTTGGATCTACCAAGTCATTGGAACATTCACAATGCTTTCCATATAAATATGCTATGTCCCTATATTGGAGAACCTCCAATGGAACCAATCAAGGAAGATTTACATGACATAGAAGAAACAAAAGAGTTCCTTGTGCCTGAAAGAATTTTACACTATCAGGACAATACTCTAAGGTCAGGTAAGGTAGTACGGAAGTATCTAGTAAAGTTTAAGAATTATCCCCCATTGGATGCTTAGTTTATGATTGAGAGAGAACTACAAGACTTTCCAGATCTTCTTAAGGACTATGTATCCTCTCTACAGTTGAGGTCAACTGTTTAGAAGCCAGAGGGATGTCACTAAATTGATTGCTTATTGCACATTATCTATTTAATAAATTTATGTCAATAAATTAATGAATCACTTTTTTTCAAGTGTTGATGATGATCTAGCATGACCATGAGACCATTTAGAGACCAGTATTCCTAGTGCACCACTTAATGGGGTGATCAGAGCGCTGTGACAAGGATATCTGGTACATGCAGTACAAGTTAATGAAGGGGGAAAGAAGTGTCTGCCAAGTGTAAGAGTGTACACAAGAACCAAGGAGTTACACATAAATGAATATGGATTGAGTTCTAAGAAGAGGAAGTGCATTAGCATTGTGTATATGTATTTATGTGTGCATCTAGGGATGCCTGGGAATGTTTACTTGTGTATAATGAGCATTGCATTCATTTGGGGTCATCCTATCCCTTACAAGTCAAGGTTTAAGGTATTTTCTTTCATTAAGAAAGAGGAGAGAGGGAATTCTCTCGCTAAGAAAGATGAGAGACGTGATTCTTTGGAAGTGAGGAGAGAAGTGGTTTTCTCTTTCTAAGGTCTAAAATGACACAAGCTTTTGTGTGGAATTCAATCTTAAGGTTGAGGCCTAAGGCAATCTAATGAACTCTCCTTATCTATGACTCAAGGTGGTTGCATTGACCACAAGTTAAGAGTACAGTTTTAAAAAGCTATTTTTTGAAAAATCTATTTTTAAAACATATCGCAATAGAAAAACGATCTCTAAAAACGGGACGTGAGAGTTATCGAAAACAATGAGATCTACAACTTTTGTGTTGGATGTTTTTTCATCCAAACAACGCACAAAGAGATATCTCGAAAATAGTGCTGCAGAGTGGAACAACCACATCTTGCATGAAGATCAACTCAACTCTCTCTCCAAGAAGAGAACCTCTTGAAAGCTTATAAAAGAGGAGGCTCTCCTTGGGTGTAAGGGAGAGGTTAAGGAAGCATCACTTTGCATGTATCTAAGAGGAGAAGAGAAGGTGCAAATGTTGCGGAAGCCCTGTTGAAATCAAGTGTTGCAGAAGCTCAACTAAAATCAAGTACTGTGGAAGTTTTGTTGAAATCAAGCTCCAAGAGGAGAGCCCTATACATATTGTGTAGGAGAGAAGGAGACTCAAGAAGGATCAAAAGGTGCAAACTTCCAAGTTGTGCAAGTGTTAGCCGGTTATATACCGTGTAAGGAACCGTGATCTTGTTTCCAAGATCTACAAGTAAGAATTGGCTTATGTGTAATGGAGGAGCTTGCTCCTTGCCAATAATATAACTCCACAAGGGGGGGGGGGGGGACTGGCCCATCTTCCAGTCCCTAGTGTGTTGTCAGTCTCTCTCTCTCTCTCTACATCTTTCTTTTCTCTCATATGTTCTCTCTCTGTGCTAGTATAATATTTACCATATATCTTTTAAGTATATAAGAAAGTTGAGCGTGTATCTCGGATTCTATAACAATTGGTGTATGCACAAAATGGTCATTTTGACCAAGAAATACACCCATGCAATTAAATTTAATTAGAAAAGTGTTTTTAAAAAGCTCAATAAATCAAGTTGAGTACTTTGGAATATGCAAAACATATGTACAAAGTCTAAGGCCCATGAGTTATATTCTCATTCAGGAATTAATAGGTACAATGTGTGCTTGTCATTTGGTCAGTTCCAAGATATATTGGCAAACACATTTGTTGTCTACTATGACATTTAAAGAGAAATTGTGCTTCAAATCTTAATTAGACCATATAATATTGTGATGCAAAATGTGAGGCATTTTGTCAAGAGACATCATCTCCAAATTCTTTGTGGATCTAGTCGATGAGATTGGTTATTTTATATTGAAGAAGTTGTTGAAAAATAGATTTGGGAGGAAAAAGGAAGTGTTGAAAGTGTAAAGCCTTACCTTGCACCGATGCACAAATTCTACCTAGCTTGTGAGGGATAACCTCAACTACTTCAAGGATTATGAAAACCAGAAGTTATTCAAATTTTGCAAAATGTGATGGAGCATTAAAAAATTGATTCATCACTAACAAGACACCCAAATTTTATTAAAAAATATAGTGCTTGAACTATGATAAAATAGAAAAAACAAAGACAATTGGGCATATAGTTAAAACTTAGGAAATTCTTAGCCTTCATTCACTCATAGACCATGTAAGCAAAAAGCAAAGCAATGTGTTAAGAAAACTATAAGGTATCATTATGGATGCATTAAATAAAAAGAAAGACACAAAGAAAGAAATAAAAGCCAATTAGGCAACAATAAATAATGCCATTATATTTGTGGTGGGGGACCCAATAAGATATATGCCTATCACATGGGTTCCAAAAAAGGAAAAATTTTAAAATATTGTACAATCAAAACATGTACTTACAAAAGTAGGTGATCTATAAGCTTTTAGGAAAAAGTATCCGATTTATGAAGAAAATAGGTCCATTTCATCAATGCCAAATTCACAAATAAAACATTGCGTAAATAGACCTTGAACACATGTGGTATATAGCATAGTGAACAACAACAACACCCCACCACGCACCATTGTATCACATGAACAATGTAATAGTAGAACTTGGTTGTAGATAAAATTAATAAACTCAAAAGAGAAAGGAAGGTGAAATACAATGAATCCTACAACAAACATGAACTATTTGCTTATTGCTTCGAGAAACACATGTATTTACATGTAATATTTGCTTGAGGAGTGTCCCCCATAGATGATAAAGGTTGTCAAAGATGCATCATCTCTAAAAAATTCTTAGGTTTCATGAAAGCATGTTGTCATTAACTAAACCACAAAAGATTTACAACTAAAGACAACAAACCGAAACTAATCTCAAACACAAATAGAGGTGCTCAACCTAATGAAGTTTGTAGCCTCCATAATCAACTAATATACCATAGCATCAAGAGAAGCAATGTGCACTCCTAACAAGCAAAAGCTAGCTAGGGAAGAATTTGATAGGAAGTAGAGCATTATGACTAAAGCTCAAAGACTTGAACAAAAACAAGAATTTAAACCTCAATTATATTACAAATAGGGTTGCCAAATCTTAACCACCCTTAAGTATGGTTAGGTGGAGTATTATGATGGCCACTTACATTTCTTGGAGATTTTTAATTTCTTTTGCATGTAGCCCAAATGCTCAACTCATTAAGTGTTTCACATGGCCCACTCCCATCAGCACATGCATGTTGGATATACCCTTTTTAATTATAATAGTCAAAGAACTATTTTTATATTTTTTTACCCAATATGTGTTATAAGGGAAAAAAAGTCTCCCTTCCATACAATGCTAATACTTCGGGTATGCAAAAGTATATGTAACACACCTTGAAGAGCAAAGATGAGGAGATATTATGGGTTGGGTGTTGTGGATTAGGGAAGATGAAATCAACAAGGCTATGGTAAGGGCCTTATGGGGCATGCTAGTACCTTGTATATTGGCTTGTTTTAAGTCTTAACTTAATAATTACCTTTGCCAGATTACTTGTGTGCTAACAAATCAGTAGTATCTTTGGTTTTCTTTTATAAGAAAATTAGCAATAAATTTGGTTTTCTTCTATAAGCATAGATGTTACTACGAATCATATTTCTTTCATGGCCGTGAATTAAAGAAAAATTCAAAAGCAGAAATCGGGAATGACCCTACTAACGTGGACTTGGACAAAGCAAGTTCATGCAAAAGTTTGGGGGCCATTAACACGAGGTTAATGCGTCAAATAGTAACGACTGACGAATGGGTAAAATATGTACAACACAAGTGGGGAGGTCATTCGTTTCCTGCATTAACGGCTGCTGCTGAGAATGCAAAGAAGATGGGGACTTCCGTCCGCTGCGTCATCGTCTCGTGCAAGAAAAAGACGAGAAGAGGAGGAGGCAGCGGCAGCATCGTCGACGACGCTGTGGGGTGAGATAGCGTCCCGGCTGCCGCCTGCGGAGCACGACATCGTGGGGCAGCGCATCGGATATGCCCTCGTCTGCGACAACCAGGCGCTGCACCGGGAGGCCCTCGCCCTGCAAGACATCCTTCGATCCATCTCCTCCTCCTCCTCCTCCTCTCCTTCTTCTTCTTTGGCACCTTTCGCTTCTCTCCACCGCAAGATTAAGGAGAACAAGAAGCCGTCCCAGCATTGCAAGAATCGTAACAGCAAGAATAATCCACACCAGAGAGCACATGCGGAAACAGAAGCAGCTATTGATGAGGACGACGAGATGATGAGGTATAACCCCCGGCCCTTCGTCCACCCCCTCCTGTCTGCTGTAGCTTCTGCCAAGATCAACGCCTTCGACATTGATGACGCGGTGCCAGACCTGCGCCAGGCGTTCGCATCCGAACACGTATGTAGGCCCGCTTCTCTCTCCGTCTCTCCTGCCAGACTGGCTGTGTCTCGTGATGTTTATGTTAACCTACCCTTGTTTTTTTCCTAAATTCTTCGTGTTTCTACTACACTACGTCAGATGATCCGACAGTTTCATTTTGTAAAGAAAGGCTTGAAAGTTGTAGTAGAGTAAGAGAAATATTTACATCACGTTGATCACCCAAACGCTGGCTTTAAGGGTAAGCCACGAAAGGCTGGTATTCTTTGCAGTGTAGAGGTGATTCTTACGTATATCAGATTGTGGAAAACATATTAGCCATAATATGGGAATAGGATGGCGAGTTTAGAGACTCATACACATAATTGAAAAGTATTTGTCTAGGAAAGCCCATCCCAACTTAGCCTAAAAGAGCTGCATGCAGACAAGGCCTTGATATGTGGTAGGGACGTCATGGCAGCCTTTCCTAGTAGCGTTTGGTTTGATAGTGTCCAACAACCTTTATTTTTACAAGTAAGGACCCTATTATCACAAGAAGGGCGTTCTTCAAGGTTACTTTTCTATAGGAAAGGCAAATTTTTTCTAGTGCCTTTCCAGAGCATAGCCATGAAAAAAAAGATCTTTATTAAAAGATGTTTTTAAATACATAAATTAAAAAAAAATCGATAATCTACTAAACTAAAAGCACAAACCACATTGTAAGGCTTCAAAAATTATCATAAATGCAAGCTTAGACATTCTTTATTATATTGAGAAAAAAATCTTAATGGATCAACACATCCCGTCAAAAGCAACAAGAAGAATACCACTTTTTTATGTTGTTATCACATTGGGATTTTGGTGCTCTTTTAAGCCAGCCCAAGCAATGTACATGGCATCCCAATCCACAGCATGAGGATTTTTCTCACCATTGTAGGATAAAAACATCAACATATTTAATGTTTCCAAAGTTGAGCGGCTTCTCTCAAGAGACTTAATTCTATTCATTTGAGAAATCCCTCTCTCACAGTCTACTGTACTTGCAACAATCACTAGACAAGCTCGCCAAAGTTTCTTCATTTCTCCATATAGTTGCTCCCAATGCTCATCAACTCCACATACTGCCCATGCCTCATGCATACTCATGCCTGGACAAATCCTTTTCAATTGAATCATGAAATCCTCATACTGCAAGTTACCTGCATTCACATAAGCTAAGTCCCCAAATTTTTCTAACAAAATTGGCATCCAAATCCTTCCCATCACAAACATTGCCTTGTGCTCAATAGGATAGCCTTTTGGACTAAATACTTTTGCTACTTCAAAGAGTTTTATGTCTTTGAATCGTAGACACAAGGATGATATAAATTTTCCAACAAATTGTCTACCCATAGATATGCAACTCTCCCAAGAGTTTAAATTGCCACTTGCATCCTTATCTCCCAATGAACGAGTGTGAAGAGCATGTACTTCTTGTCTATATACATCACATGTATAGCGGATGTATCCATCATTGGCTTTTTCAACAAAGGATGTGAGTTGTTGTGCTCCAATGCCAAATACATCTCCAAGAAACCTTGTCTCCAATGTCTCCATTGTCACTACAAGTCCAGTGCCAATGGAAGTCACATCAACATTCGTGCTTTGGAATTTTAGATTAAGCATGTTTAAATAATGAAATAGATCTGCAACACTGTGTAGAAAGAATTGTATCTTAAAAGGTGTAAGAAATTCATATAATTTGTGACTTTCTAACTTCAAAAGATGCAATAAGGTAGGCATAAGTTTTACAAACCTTAGTGCAATATCACCTCGTGAAAGCCAACGAATATCATGCATTCTCAAAACATCTTGCATAGGCAACTCAAAGGCATTGGCAAGCTCTTTTAGCTCCTTATGGCTTTTATAAGAGCTTCTAACCCACTTGTATGCTTTTTTAATAATCTTTTCCAAAAGTTTAAAAACAAGAAATGGGCTTCAATGCATCCTTGGCAGCTAGTGCCTCTCTGTGTGCGATGCAATGCACACCCACCAAATGTTAGAAGTGGTGCAGCAATGGAAGCGTAAACGTAAGTTGTAATAAACTACTGAAACACAAGACAAAAGAGAAAGGGAAAGAAAGAACACAATACAGATGAGAACTTAGATGTATGCTTGGAAAATGGAATCCATATACCAAGACATGAGACAGTACAAAAGCAATGTTAGTCACTGGCTGTGGAGGCAATGGCACATGCTCCCTCTCTCCAAGAATTGTCAGGTGATGAATGAATGTGGAGGAGGAAGCATGAGAATATATAAGCCAAATAAATGCCATAAATATGACTGGTTGACCAGTATTAAATGCTGGTCGATTGGCTGTAAATAATGCCAAAACATAATAAATGTAGGCAAAGAAAATGCCTAAAATAGCTTTGCCCAGCCTGTTGTACCACATGTACAGACTCAACCATGAACTGATTAATATGCTAACACCCTCTCTTAGATCATGGGTTATCTGATACAATACAACATACAATGATAATGTTGCATCATAGTACATACAACAATGTCCATCATAGTAGAACCATGGATACCCAAGTAGTGGGTATGTAAGACACCACTAAGGTGCCTGGGAGAGAACCTAATGTCGATGTTGATCATACAAGCTCCTAAAGATAGAGAAGATCATAACAGTTCTCAATGTTTGTCAACAATGCCTCTGATGCAGCATACGTGACCATCCTATCACCAATGCCGCAATGCATAAATGACCATGAATTCCTCTTCTTTGGTCAAACTGCCAAAGTGTCATCTCACATGAGATCTAGATGAAAGCCACACGCTCTTTGTCAAGTAACTAGCCCATCATGAACCTAGATGTCAATCCCAATTGCAGGATTTAAACCTGCTAGACTTCAGTCAATGCGTCAGGGACATCCCTCCTTGGATCCTGTGCATATGTATAGAAATATAGATGAGACACAGCTGCCCCATCTAACCACCCTCTCTGGCACTAGAGAATCGTAAGGGATGACCGCATCACCACCACCAGAAAGCAGTTGAGGAAGGGGCCGCCAAGCCCTTCCCATGATCTGAAGAAGGGGATCCCTTCTGTGCCTTGGACTTCACTCCTGGAAGCCACTAACTCTTTGCAGTCCTTTAGTAAATGACATTTCTTGCCACAATGGTAACATTGGGTCTTCGACTTCTTTATCTTTGAATCCCTCTTTGAAGCTGCAAAAGCCTCACTGGAATCTCCATGTAGCGTATCGTCAGTGGATGTGCACAGCCATATGTAGAGGATGTAGAAGAGAAGTAGAGAAAAGAAGGTATTTGGAGAAGGAACACAACCAAAACACGAGCACAGACTGCAAAAAGCAAGAGTTCACATACAATATAACCCAAAATTTGATCAAAATAAGGCAAAAGCTACTATAAAAAGTCAAAAAATCATTCAAAAACTGTCAAAAATAGTAAAAACGATCTGATAAAGCAAGCGCTCAGCTAGGAGGAGATGTAGAGGCACCAAAACCCAGGCTGAATACTACCATAAATAGGTTGAAAAATTGTTGCTGCAGCCTGAAAACTGAAAACGCAGGCAGTAGAGGGGCTGTAGATAGCAGTCAATGACTAATTTGTAGAAAACGCAGGTCAAATAGGTTGCCTGTATGGAGTAGCAACCGCTTGATTAGCAAGGGTGAAAACAATCCTGAAATCAACAAGAAAACAAAGCAGGAACACAAATCCTAAATCTGATACCATGTTAGAAGTGGTGCATCAATGGAAGTGTAAACATAATCTGTAATAAACTGTTGAAACAAAAGACAAAGGGAAAGGGAAAGAAAGAACATTACGACAAGATGTGAGGATAAGCTTTGTAACATATGAAGATGCGTATGCACCATAAGAGTTCACTGTCGGTGCATTCGGCACATTATAGAAAACTAGTTCCTTAACATCTACCTCAAAGTCAGAAATAGGTTTTTCTCTCAAAGCAATTGCATTCATCTTTTGAAGAAGTAATTTGATGCGAGATATTATTTTTTCCTCTTCACTATCATGCAAAACTTGCACATGCTTTTCAATGGGCAAAGTGGTCCTTTTTTGCTTTTCAAACCACATTTGCTTTGCCTTTTTATGCCCTTTTGACTGTTGATGGCCTTCTAGACTAGGTCTTTGAACATTCTTACTACCTGTTGTGCTAAAAGGATTTTGCATTTTGAAGTGCGTATACCAAAGACAATGTACTCTTTGTTGCCCCTCATCATCATAAGATGAATAACTCCATTCATAATACACCTTCCAGTGCTCCTTATAAGTCCAAATACCCTTTTACTTTTTGGGAGGCTTTTCATTTGTAGCATATTGGGCTTGAATCTCATGAAGTTTCTTTAATGCATCTTCAAGAGGGGAAGCTAAATCCACATGACTTGGAGGTAATCCATCTCCACCATCATCAATCACGCTTTGCAATGGCACATTCAAATCCAAACTTATTGATATACTAGCATTAAATGCATCATTACATGTCATACCATCACTGCTAGCATTTTGCAAGGAACTTGCATTCCATACACGATCATTTCCAAAATAACCTCACATGTAGCATTGTGCAGCATTTCCAAGTACATATTTGTATCTATAACCCATTCACCATACATACCATCTCTTGAATTTTTGACATTTGTGTTGCATATTTCAGCATGCAATGTCATGGTTGATGTATCTACATCATCATTTTGACCTGCATGAGAACTAATTGAATTCGATGATGATCCCACAATGTCCCTTTGTGCAGTTCTCTTTCAAGAGAATGCATTAGAAATACTGAATTGTAGAGTATCTCTCTTTGGTCGACCATGAGCCATAATCTGGAGAAAGACATATAGCTTATATGCTATCATTAATCAATACACAAAACCACACAACAATGGTACTAGGCTTAGCATACACACACACACACACACACACACACACACACACTCTCTCTCTCTCTCTCTCTCTCTCTCTCTCTCTCTCTCTCTCTTTGCAAAAAAGAAAATACATAAACATAGATGAATAACTCAAAGAGAGATATCATATGTGTACCTACCTTGATAAGTGGAGTTGCAACTTGAAGTGCGGAATCCTGATGCTAAAGCTCCGGAGTCTGCTTCTCTCGAGCAACGACTCACGAGGACTGCTGTAGACTGTCAAACCTCTTGCATTCTCAAAACAAATATCACTCGAGAGTCGAAAGTCGGGACTCGAAACTTCGAGTTTGAGGCTACTATGGCAATTTTATAGAGGATTTATTTGAGCGACTGAAAATTTTAAAATGTGAAAAATGAGTGGTTAAATGCATACGACATTGCGAGAGCAAGGTTTAAGGGTTACCTGAAACTTGAAAGGCGAGTCGTGGGAGTTTGGTGGGCTATTGGAGCATGCGTCGGGTGGGCATTGGTGATGACTAGGTAGGAGTCAGGGTGGGCATTAGGAGTCGGGCAGGCATTGGTGACTGGGCAAGAGCCGGCGGGTACGTTGTAGTCGAGTGAGCGGGCAGTCGAGTGGGCGGTCCGTAGACGTCTGGGCGGGGGGTGATGCCAACGTCAGGTAGGCGCGGGCCGTAGTCAAGTGGGGGATGTAGATGTAGACGTTGAGGGGGCGGGGGCTATAGTCAAGTGGGCAGGGGGTGATGCAGACATCGGCAAGGGGTGACACATTGCGGCACTCGTGAGTCGTCACCGGTCGGCTAGAGGTTGGAGCTACATTGTCAACTCTTGACTTTCGAGTAGTTGGGCGGGCCGCTCGCGAGTTGTGAGACTGTGACGTGACTTGTGAGTCGTCATAGGAGAGCCGAGGGGTGGTGGCGGCAGCGAGCTCTTGCGCAGTGCGGACCTGTAGTTGTGGGCTGTCAACATCCATGTTGATGTGACTCTTGAGTCATGACGAATCCCTAAAGGTTGAGTGATGAGTCGTCCAAGGTTGTTCAAGCCTCAAGGAGAGGATGGATTATTATAATATATAAGTTATAACCTTATTTTTAATAATAATACTAATTAAATTTTTAAAAATATTTACCTTTCATAAGCAATGTTATTATATTTTTACCTTTCTTTGAGAAGGGCAATTTTTTCATTTTGCCTTTCACAAGAAGTCTTGATTTATTTCCTCATTTCTTTAGCAAGGAAAATTACAATTGGAAAGGAGTGGCAAGTTGCAAAAATAATCCATGGTGTCTAGGATAGTACCACGCCAGTTCATCCTTGAGAGTAGCCAATTTAGCCTCTCCATCTATGTGTCTCCTGTTGCATCTTTCTTTGCTTGAACTAGTTTATCAGATTGGATAACTAGTTCTTGGTGTTTCACAGCCACTTGCATTACAAAAGTAGATTTTATATTGTGCATATTGGGTTAAAAAAAAACCTTTAAAAACAACATCATTTCATTGGCACTAAATGGCCCAAAGGACGTGCACTCTTATGAAAAACCAAACAAGAGTTAGGAGTAACTGGACCCTCCTACAAGTAGTTCTTCGCAAGAGACCAATTGAGGGTGGTATGGTTTTACAACTCCTTGTAGGAAAGTCAAAGTTTCTTTATTAAACTTGCCATGTAAGAATAAATGAGTCGGTGATTTGGGATTAGACTTACACTTGGGATTTGCTAGTTGAAGCTTTGGGTAGAGTCCCATGTGTTCCATTTGGGCTTCAAAGGGAATTTGGTGTAGGCATTGCCATAATCCTCTAGCTTTTTCCATAAAGTGGTGGTCCAGTTCAAATATATGGTATGCATGCATGGCTCGATGGAGAAGTTTTAGAGCTTGTTGAAGCTTTATGTGGAGTCCCATATGTTCTATTTCGTGCTATTGCAAATGGAGTACTCAAAGATGAGAGAGAGAAATGCATCTTGTTGGATCGACAAAAAGTCATTCCTCGGTATATTCACGATGCTCAATGAAAATGGCATCAAGTTGGTGGTGGAGGTCAAGCTCTCTCTTTTTCCTTGAATTCCAATTCCATTGCAAAGGAGATCACTTAATCCTCTATTGCTTAAAGAGGAGCTAAAGGAACAAGAAGGGGATGTATATTGTTCAACCAATAGATCAAAACCTAGTGCTAGAGATCATAAACCATTAGCAAATGATTGTAATCCCTTGGAATGTCAAGGGATTGGATTCGAAAGAAGTAAATATGTTTGTTATGCCTTAACCAAGAAAAGAGAACTTGCAAATATCATTGAAGTAAAATTTCAGAGGAGTGTAACTTGGGATAGATTAATGCTAATCGTTATAAGCTCTTCCTTGAATTCCAATTCCATTGCAAAGGAGATCACTTAACCCTCCATTGTTTAAGGAGAGGAGCTAAAGAAACAAGAAGGGGATGGATATTGTTCAACCAATAAATCAAAACCTAGTGCTAGAGACCATAAATCATTAGCCAAAATGATTCCAATCCCTTGGAATGTCGAGGGATTGGATTCAAAAGGAGTAAAGATGTTTACTAAACCTTAACCAGGAAAAGAGATCTTGCATATATCATTGAGGTAAAATGTCAGAGGAGCATAACTTGGGATAGATTAATGCTAATCGTTATAAGCTTTTCGTTGATCTTGGTTAGAGAGGTAAAAGAGGGGTCCTCTTGTTCATTAGAGAAGAATTGAAACCATAGTAACTGATTAAAGTGGGAGATGGAATTAGCAGTGCTATAACAATAAAGATAGGTAAAGTAACATTTGGGTCACTTTACTCTATGCTTCTAATATGTTAGTTGGATATGTGAAGCTTTGGATTTGATTGAGAAGTCATGTGAATGCAAATATGTCCTTCTTATTGGGGATTGGAGCATGATAGTGAGTGAAAGGGATACATGACATGGTATGGACATGATTGAGAAGGAAAGACGGATGTGAGATGTTCTTGTCTTAGATCAATTATTGAGAGACTTGAGATTAATGATTAAATTAATGACTTTACATGGCATAACAAACAACATGGCAATACATAGTATGTGTAAAGCTAGATTGCATCTATATGAATTGTGATGCATGATGGCTAACCTTACGGTGCAAGATGAGGATGCTCTTTGATGTAACTAGATCTGATGATTGCATGTTTTTTTAGAGTTACTTTGGGAACCTTGCTCTTTCCACTTCATTATTCTTGTATGAACCTATTATGTTCGCATGATATCAAATCAAGGTTCTCTTCCACAAAACGTCGGCCTTTGATTTGAAAGCCCTTTGTAAGAAGCAACAACTAAAGGAGGGCAAGATGACTTTGAACACATCTTGACCACATTGTCATGATACTCCTAAGCCTAGCACATTGAGATATGAGATGGAGTGGGCTTCACACCTTGCTTCTCCTTTCAACATGGCTGTGGACTACCAAGGAGTCCGCAGACCATACAAGATCTCATGAGTTGAATACAATTTCATCCTTATGTATCGATCTCAACAATAAATTCAAGGTAAATTTGGTTTTTCCCCTTTAGATTCAATGCACTAGTCTAATGATTTTGGAGGAAGAACAAAAGCTTCACAAAGGACTAGCCATTCTGATATAGAAATTGGCATGGAATATAAACCATTTCACCATCTCCATTTTTATCTCTTTCATCATTTCTAGACACTTTTCCACCTTCATTCATTCCTATATCAAGTATATATATTACTACTCAATCTTTTGAGTTTACTTCTTCTTTTCTGCAAGATATTGGTAATACTTGCAGCTCATGATGAATGAACCGTTCTTCCTAAGTATTGGTTCATAAGCCTTGAAGAGGATTGATTTTTTTCGTTGCACTAAGAAAAGATAAGCAAAGTTACAAGAATCTTTGGTGAGTGCTCATTCTTCATCTTTTGCTTTAGCTTTTATATCTCATAGTCAATTTAATTTTAGTGGATTATCTTTTTCATAATTTGCATTTAATGAATAAAAGGAATCTAACATATTTCCTACAACTATACATGATAAATGATAAATCCATTTAATCTCCCATCCATCCCATTCACTAGTTCTGTTGCATCTTCATTTTGGCCTTCATTACGTGTACTTTTATATCTTTACACATCATACTAGGGGCTCCTTCACCCTTAGGCATGTACTTTAGGACATCTTTTCTCAGTTGGGTGGTGTCTCCATGATAGAGGCTCATCCTCCGAGTAGGGTGGTGTCTCCATGATAAAGGCTCATCCTCCCATCCCATACTTTCAAGTTTTTCATGGCTTGGAACTACCACCTAGCCCTCATTAAGTATGGATTAGTTTCGTACTACAGTTTGTCTCCATGGCATTATCTAGTGGGCCTTTTGGTCATTTTGCTGTGCCCCCATTGTTGGACAAGGCTTTCGTGTCCCAGTGCCTCCAGCTCCATCAACATTTTATGGAAACATTCATATTCCAATGCCTCCATATCAATTAGTACCCATTGGACATTTTTAGCCTGTTTTTATCTATCCGTCTTTCCCTTCTACTTATTCCCCTCCACTATCTTCTTCTTATCCATATTATTCTACACCTCATGGTTGTTCATTCTCACTCAATCATAATTGTCTCTTATGACAAGACTCATTTTAACGGGTGCAACTTCATTACTTGGTCAAACTTGATGAGACATGTCCTTGATTTATAGAATCTATGGAATCTTATATAGGGGTTGGAATCCTAATTTGATGTCACACTTATTCTATATGAGGTTGTCCGCTCATGGAAGGCTAGAAATACCTCTGCTATTGCCGAGCTGATGCAAGGTCTATTATTTGAATTTCACTCACAGCTTTAACATTTTGACTTAGCATTCGAGTATTGGGCATACTTGACCTATTGCTATACGGCTTGAGATGGAACCCTCGTCACATTAATTTGGATCATGAGCTCCAAAACTTTGAAATAATTTATTGAGATGACTTGAAAGTCAAGTTGATAGAGTATTGATGTCTTCCCATTGAGTTCTCTACCATGGGGACTCCTAAGTTGGATGATTAGGCCACATTGTTTCTAAACAAGTTGTCGAGAAAAGGCTTTCACTTTATGCAGTAAGTGATCTCATAGCCCACTAGAGGGCTCTTGTTGCTTCTTCTTAGAAGGGGAGAAGAGAAGGATTAACCAAATCAAATTCCACTCAAAGTAAAAAACAAACTCAAAATCAGAACTAAAATCAATCTCGTGAGGCCATAGAAAACTTTCAGTCATCTCTTAAACTTGAGTGGCAAAATATATTTTTAAAAAATCGGTATTGTTAACATTGTTAGAAGATTGGCTAGTTTGATGAGGAGTGTCAATCAAAGGCAAGAGACACATCACCAAAAGCTAAGACTCAAGTCCACATTCCTTAGTTAAGTAACCCTCAGTAGGGGAGGTAGGGTGGTGGTAACCCTCTATAGGGATAGTGGTGAGGCTAGACCCATACTACCACACTAGTTACCTATCACAGTCAACAACATTCTTAATGCTAGAGAGCTAGCTTGATTGGTGGTTTGCAGAGGCTCAGATTGTCTCTATCTAGACACTTGAGGATATGAGTCTCATCCACATTTGTGAGTTGCCTTCTAGCAAGATGACTACAAAGGCCCAATCACCATGGTCGAATACTTCAGTTACTTCTTGGATTGTGGACAATGATGCTACCCATCATATGAATCCCATCGAGGATAATTTTTGTTTCCTATTCCCTTGCAGTCGGGCGAGTCTGAGTTAAGAACAACTCATCAATCAAGATTTAGGCTTATAGTCATGTCAATTTTACCACTCACTAGGGCTTGAATCATGCTATGTTGGATGGTGTATACTATGTTCCCCAACCTAGGGTGAACTTGCTATCCGTTCAATAACTTTATTAGTTGGATTGAGTAGTCTTCTTCATGGTCAAGATCCTTGACTCTTTGACTCATTTGGTGATTGCTTGTGGTGAGGCACATCCTAGTGGCATGTATCACATGGCAATTTCTATCTGAGTTGATAGCTAAGGGTGTTGAGTTTCACCACTTTCAAGCTTAGTTATTGCACGAGAGCCTATGAGCATTGGGCGCATTTGGCATTTTCACTTAGGATATCTTGGAGATATGACTCTCTCTATGAGATGTCACATTGATAGGTCGTTGATGGCCTTCCACTCTTGAAGCTATTGCAAGATATTTGTAAAGCTTATCAACTTGGGAAGCAACATGATATTCCATTTCCTCAGTAGTTTACACCTAGAGCTCATGTACATCTTAGATTGATTTATGTTGAGCTTTGTGGATGGATATCCATTGTCACCTTGAACAACTCACTATACTTCTTTTTTATTGTGGATTATGTACTTTCTCAAGCATAAGTTTGATGCCTTCACGTATTCTTTTGCTTGGGCATTGCTGGTACATAACCAGACGGTTGTCATGTAGAATGCATGAGGAGTGATAGTGGGGGCGAGTTCATCTCCATGAGTTTTTTGAGTTTCTATAGGAGCATGGCATTTCATGCCAACTTACCTCTACCAACTCCCCTTCCTAGAACAGAGTCGTAGAGCATTGGACATAATAAAGATGGCATACTCTAAACTATTTGCAACAGAGCTCCTTGAGCACCTTTGGATCAAAGGATGTTAACACTTTGTTGTACATTCTCAAGTGGTGCTTGACTGCGATGGTCCATCAAAGAACTCCAAAGGAGATATTTTTTACTGTCGACATGTAGTTTCTCACTTTAGAGTCATTGGAAGTCATGGCTATATGCACGTCCTTGATGATAAGATAGGCAAGCACACTTTTCGAGTTGATCTCTTGATTTTTGTAGGATACTCCTTCGAAGCGAAAGCTTATTTTTTGTTTGATCCTTGGACAAACAAAGTGATTGTTAGTAGAGATGTAGTACTTGATAAGAGAATATTGTGTAGTTTTTTGCATTTGACTTTGAGCCCTTTCCTCACATTATTCCCTTGGAGATAGTGACTTCTAAGTTGGGTCTACTATCCACTCCTGACCTACCCATAGATTCTTTCTCTCCTAGGTCTCCTCCATAAGACCAGTTACCTTGGTGGTACCAGCAAACCATACAAGATTCAGGGATCCTTACACCAAATAGCACTTCAGAGCGTCTTAAAAGATCGTTCTGGTTTGCACCTCGGGCATCATTTACATCACTGTTTATAGCCGATTACATAGTGCATTCTAAGACAAATAGTTGACAGGAGGCTCTTTAGTACCCCCAATAGTGAGAGGATATGGAAAAGGAGCTAGAGAGTATTGACTAAAATGAGACTTGGACCTTGGTGGATCGTCGGAACCGCAAAACAATTGTTGGGGGATGAAGTGAATTTTAGGACTAAGCTAAAGGCTGATGAAACTTTAGACAAGTACAAGGTTTACCTTATGATACAAGGGTTTCAATAGAAAAAGTTATTAACTATGAAGAGATCTTTGTTTCTATTGTATGATTGACATCATTTTGTCTATTAGTTGTGCTAGCTGCTTACTACGATTGACTGATCTATTAGATGGATATCAAAAGTGCATTTTTGAATGGTTATCTAGAGGAGAAAGTCTATGTGGAGCAGTCTCCTAGATTTTTCTTCTGCTCACCATAAAGATAATCAATTCATCGACATTGAGGCTAATTACACATTCTACATTGACATTTGTGCACATTGGAGCCCTTTCAGTTGCAATTTCTTCATTAATGCCATTAATTTTTCAAAAAATATGAGTTTTTGATATTTTCTTTACTTTCTTTTTTATCCGCACCTACATTTATAGATTGGATAGTAGTTGGTTATAGAATAATGAGAAAATTTAGCAAGTAATGGTTGTGTAAAATATTTTGCTCAATATGTTTGGGGACTGAGACAAATTAGATCACACTAATTATCCAATGCAAGCATACATAATGAAGCATGCATTTGTTGTCAAATAACTTTGGGATTATGTATGTGATTCAAAAGTTAGGCATACAGGTTGCTAAACAGAATGTCATAGGTTCTTCGAGCTCATCCACATCACTAGTGGATCTTTAGCTCTAGCTTCTTCTGCACCTCCCACGTAGATCAGTTGAAGTGGGATAGGTGTGATACCCAAGCTCATACTTTGATTACACTCTCATGCAAAAGGCAAGTTGTCATACATATTTAGTCATGCACAATGGCCAAGGATGCTTGGGATAAGCTTGCTTTGTTGTATCATGTGTGCAATGAGGCTCATGTAGTCTATTTACGTAAGCAGCTTAAGATGGAGCACATGACAAAGATGGATTTCATGAATGTGAACATTACATGCATTAAGGACATTACTAAGTAGCTTGCTAACATTGATGAAATCATTCTCAATGCATATTTTATATCTACAGTCTTGGCTACTCTACTTGATACTTATTAGAGTTTTGTCAGTACACTCCATTTACTTGCAAAAGGAGATGATAATACTTATACATTTGATGTGTGAATCACTCTAATATAAGTATTTATAATCAAGCATTTGCAGCTAGCCATTGTAACAAAGGAAAGTCATTGCAGCCCTCAAACTCCGAAGGAAAGAGTAAAACAACTTCTTCTATGGTCTCCTCAAGTACTAGTGATAATGGTGCTAAGAAAAAAATGTGCAATTATTGTAGAAAGATGTGACCGTACATTTCTTCTTGACCATATATTTATTGAATAAGACTGATCAATATTCAACTTTCTTGTCCTTGGCTAAAAATGGAAGTGGATATAAGGGGATTACACTCCATACTGATTGAGGAAGGAATATGTGTCATGGGAACTTAACTTTCTCTTGGCTGAAAGCAGCATTATCCATCAGTGTACTATGCCGTACACACCTCAACAAAATAGTATGGTTGAAAGAAAAAATCACATTTAATGGATATGACACATTGTATGCTATCACATGAAATGCTACTCCCAAATTTTTGGCTTGATGCTATCATGTGTATAGTGCATGTGTTGAATTGTAACCCAACTAAAGCATTGACTGATTGTATACCTTATGAGGCTTGGAATGGTTGAAAACTAGTGGTGACACATATGATTGACCAAAACATAAATTGAAAGACAAGGTTATTAAATGCATCTTTATTAGTTATAGAGCAAAAAGTAAAGGATACAGTTTGTACCAACACTCCACCAACAAGATTTTTGTTAGTAGAGACGTGTATTTATTGAATATGTTGCTCAGTCCTTTATGGACTACAAAAATCATCACGATGTGGAATCTATCGAATGTTTGACAGTTTGTTGCCTTTATTTTAGCAAAGTGAACTTGATTTTGATCAATTTCAACAACCTATTGAGGGTTTATAGCAACAAAATCAACAATAAACACATGTTGAACAACAACTTGATTATCTGTCCATTAATTAGGGCATTGTTGATTATGAAGTGGCCGATGAGAGGATTGCTAATTGAGAAGCTAAAATAGTCCCTTGATGGTTGTTAGATATATTATGAGACAACAAACAACCTATACTTCTTTTCAGTAGAATTAGAGTAGTCACTCACCATGCACATGGTAACTTGGTTGTGCAGACACTTATAGCTACTGTATGCAATAAGAACCTGTTTCTTTATATGATGCTTTACAAAATGAACATCGGATGGCAACTATGTAATCAGAGTTAAACTCTATTGATAAAAATGACACATGGGAGTTATATGAGTTGCATGCTGGCAAGCATGCTATAGGCACTAAGTGGATCTACAAACTAAAATGCAAAGCTGATGATAGTATTGATCACTACAAAACATGTATTGTTGCCAAAGGGTATGTCCAATAGCATGGGATTGACTATGATGAGACGTTTGCACTCACTTCATGTATGACCACCACCCTTAGTGTCATTGCTTTAGCTGCTCATTATAAGTGGCATGTACATTAGTTGGATGTAAAGATTGCTTTTTTGAATGGTGATCTTCATGAGGAGGTTTATGTCACTCAACCTCCTGGCTTTGTTAAAAAAGGGTCAGAAAGCAAAGCGTGTTGTTTGTAGAAGGCCCTCTATGGTTTAAAACAAGCACATAAGGTATGGTTTTGGAAGATACATGTATACTTGATTGCTCTTGGCTTCAATAATTCATGTATTGAGAGCACATTTTATGTCCGCAAAGATGGGGATAGTCTCTTGATTCTCATTCTTTATGAGGATAATATGATGTTGAATGGACCTCATGAGACATATGTTAGCTTTTTAATTGCAACATGCTTTTGATAGTGACAAATCTTGGCCATTTGCACTGCTATCTTGGCATATAGTTTATTGTAGTTGAGGGCGGCATTATTTTGTAGCAGTCTAAGTACATTGGGCAGCTCGTTGAGCATTTTTAGATGCAATAGTATCTCTACTCCCATTGAGACAAGCCATAGGTTTACACTTGAGGATGCAATACAACCTTTTGATGCTTCTCTTTATCAGCACACCATTGGCTATTTATTTATTGTACTTGTGTAGTACATGGCCAGATATTCAGTTTGGGATCTCTCAATTTACACACTTTATATACAGCCCTAGTACTACACATTGACAAGTAGTTAAACATTTCTTTCATTATCTTATTATCCAATCTCTTGCATTGCTATATTGATACTAATATAAGAAAGGCAACTAAATATACACAGAGAAGTAATATGTGTGGCTTTTTACCTAACAAACTACAATGCCTAAGTGGGATACTTGTTAAGTATATAAGGTGCACATAAAATAGTCTCAAGAAAGAAACTATGTTGCAAAGCTTGACTTTTAATCATGCATCTTGCCATCTCTATGAGATATCTATTCTCTCTCTCAGCTACTCCATTGTGCTATGGTGTATACAATGTTGTACATTGGTATTCTATCCCATGTTTAGGCAACTATGTATTAAATTCCTTAGATATATACTCATGTCCTTGATTAGAATAGAGTGCTCACTTTATATCTTGATAAAATTTTAGTTATACTTACAAATGTCTTGAAGCACAAAAATCTGCATGCATAATTATCTACAAGTTTGCAAATAGCTCTCATTGAATTATCTTTTGGAAAGAAAGCATATTGCAAATGCCTTAAGTGTAGGTAATAAATGCATGATATCAGATTTCTTTAGATATAACAAATTTTCAAAATTCAATTGACTAAAACGTGCATTGTCAAAGTTTTGCATCTGACCAACTTATGAATCTAGAGTTGCACATGCCATGTCCTCCATACATTTACCATAATAATTGAGCTTGTACAACCCATGACATAGTAAACTAAATGTAATAATTTTATCACCATGAGAGAGATCATGAACTATAGCTAATCTCGATAAATTAAAAACTAACAATGAAATCTTCTTGATCTGGCATATATAAATCATCTATAAGTGCAAAAGTGCTTCCATTGGCAACAATCAATATAACTTTAAAATTTCCTTTAATATGATAAGAGGAGTGATCAACGCATGTGACAATACTACCCTTAGGGGCTAACTCGAGAAGTGAATATACTGCTTTGAGAAGTAATAGACTTAGTGGCACAATGATTAAAGTATTGCATCTAAATCCACATCTTTGCAATAATCATGTAAAGGGGGTCATAATTGCAATGTGTATTAAATGTGATCACTACATTTTACATAATATTTGTAAATTTCAATTTAGAAAGGGAGGGGATTGCAACAACTATACCAGTCTTTTTCTTGTTAGTCACATTTGTAGCTAGTTTAGGATAATTCTTAATGACATGTGTTTTGCTTTCTAATGCTTATAAAAATTTTTAATCTCATTTTTTCATATCCTTCCTAGTTTTCTTTGTCTTAATAACATTTGTAAATATTTTCTTACTTGAAAAAGCCAAAATTTTCTTTACTTTTCTAACTAGCTATAACAACTTAGCTTGCAACACACATAATAGAGATGTTTTAATGAGATTGTTCTTCTTGTATCAACATAGAAATAAACTCATGAAATGACAAAGCATTCATATATTTTGATTTAGAAAGGGAGGGGAATGCAACAACTACACTAGCCTTTTTCTTGTTAGTCACTTTTGTATAGGGTAATTATTAATGACATGTCTTTTGCTTTCTAATATCTACAGAAAATTTAATCTCATTTTTTTTCACATCTTTACTAGTTTTCTTTATTTCAATAACATTTGTAAATTTTTGCTTACTCGAAAAAAGCCGTTTTTTAAAAACTTTTTTAACTAGCTATAACAACTTGGCTTGTAATACACATAATAGACCTATTTTATTGAGATTGTTCTTCTTGTGTAGGAACATAAAAATAACCTCATGAAATGACAAAGCATTCAAATTTCCTTTCATCATTAAATGTAGAGTAGATGTAAAAATTTTATAAGAAAAATGGAGATTTTTTAGAATAGTTTATATTAGTGAATTGTGTGGCAAAATCCTATTTGTAGAAACTAATTGCTCCTTAAGATCTTTTATCTTGATCAAAAAATTGCCTTGGAGTCACCTTCATCCAAGTGTTCAGTTTTTATTTGGTTAGGAGAACCTCGTCCCAACAATCCTATACCTCCGAACTCTACCTCCTAATACTCTTTTATGATCATATACATACAAACCTAATGAGCCAATCTCCAACTGCAAGAAAGATTAGTCAAACCTAAAAGCTGGCAAGATTTGGAGCATAATTGAAAGAGAACACAATGATATGCGTATAATGGTCTATACAATGTCTCCACTTCATTAGAATTGATGCAAGGTGTATATGGTTTATACTCTAACTACTAGTTTCTCTTTTGTTATTCTAACTAACATGCAACTATGAGCATTAGTAACTATGGAGACCAAAACCCATATCAATAGGTAATTATGAGAAGAGGTGGTTCTTGAGGTAGAAGGATAGGTAATACTTCTCAAACACATGCTAATTCTTCTTTTGGTACATTATCTTCACACATATAAAACTCACCTGTGCTATCATGTATACTAATCTTCCATTCTTTGTTGTTCCATTCACTCTTTTGTTGTCACACTACATCAAGGGTCCTACTTGTTTAGATAGATATCCCAAAGGCTCTATTTCTAACCTTCAGTTGGGTGATGGTGGTGCAATAGTGGTAGGAGTTCCACTCCCAAACCAAGCATTTGTAGGAGCTCACATACAATAGTATCAATCCTACATATATTAAGCCGCAAGCATCACTCCATTGGTTACAATGTTTGTAAAAGTGCTTCTATCAGGCAAATTCACCTTACACTAACTATCTACCTGGAGTTTTTGGAAGAAGAATCTCCATACCACATCTAGCATCGAGCCAATCACCTTTGTTAGCATATCTGATGCGGAGGCATGTGAACTATGTTTATGTGAGTGGATGGATAAGGATAGATGAGGTGGCAGTCATCAAATAGGTCACACACAATTGGATATAATGTATCCCATCAACAAAGAGAGGGAAAACAATGCACTAGCTTTAGTATCAATTCATTGAAGACTATTTTGGTGGCGTCATGCTTCTCCATTTATTTTTCTTATTTTCCCCATAGTCGATCTTCATTTTCTAGCTTAAACCATGTTTTGCAACAACATTATGTTTTGCCACCCATTTACTCATCATCTCATTCCTCTTGCTCTATCACTACATCAAATAATGCATTTAGTGAAAAGCCTTGTATTTAACAAGTAGGATTACACAATGTGGTCTAACTTTATGTGATGTATATTGGAATCCTAGGATATATTGGACCTTCTTTAAGGTAGGAATCCCCACTTGATTCATAACGGTTTCGATATGAGATTATATACTCTTGGAGAGTTGTAATGTTATAGCCATAGTTAAGTTCGTATAGGACCAACTACCCATATTCCACTCTTCATCTTTCATTTAAGAGTTGGATACAATTAATCAATTGTTATGCAACCCATTATTGTACCATTGCATCAATCCTGTCTTTGAGCTCCAACATCTCAAAATTATCAAGAGGGATGAGTTTAATATCAAATTGGTAAAATATTGGTGATAAACTGTTGAATTCACCACCATTAGATCCCCCAAGTTAGATGATGACCAAGTCATTCTATTCTTAAACAAGGTATCTACTTAAGTTTTATACTTAAAAAAAATTGATAAGTTGTTTGCTTCTATGAATTTATGTGCCAACTATTGCAGTTTACGAGGTTGCTCGACCAAGTTCACAAGAAGTTCTAATTGCCATCTTTAGATAGGCCTATGTTTCATCCCCTCAAAATGGGAGAAAGCGAGTGGAAATAACAACAAGAGTAAAAAGACTATGTGAGAATACACCAATTTCCAATTAGTGTTAAAATTGGGTTAGCAAAGCATACCAAAGAAAAATGCATTTTGTGAGCACTACTAGAAGTCGACCATTTTGATGGTTAGCATTGATATAAAGTAAAGGGTATAAAACCCAAAATCCATCCTACTTTGGTATCAGATTCCCCCCCACCACCCTCAAAGCCCCAAGTGAAAGTGAGTGGTTCAATAGTCTAATCCCTTCACATTTAGATGGTTGAAAAGGACCTTGAAGTCCCAAAGTCATACAACTACTAGACATCCTTCATAGTCCTTACCCTTCTCGACTTCGAAGGGTATGTTGGATTGGTTTGTAGGACTCTCTATAGAGACTCATGAGGGTGGGAGCTTGGTCCATATCTATGTGATGATTTTTGGTGCATCTTCTACTTTTGTAGAGATTCAATCCACTCTTATATGTGGCCATATGAACAAGTGGATTTTGGATAGTAGAATCATACATCACATTTCTCCCCTTAAAGACATATTCATTTAGTAGGATCTTGTAGTTGGAGATATCCATTGTGGGAATAACTCCTTGGTATCCAAGGCATTCAGATAGTCAAGTTTAACATTGGCTAAGGCTTGAGCCTCACTATGGTAGACAATGTTCACTTTGCCACCCATTTAGGAGAAAATATTGTTTTTGTTTGCTAGCTTTGCCTCTTGGGAAAATATGGGAAAAATCTTGTTTTTGTTCGCTGCTGTGCCTCTTAGGGAAATATGTTTTCTTCATTGAGACCACAATCAAGATTATTGATAACATTGTTGGTCTATTGATAGCTAAAGGTGAGGTGCAACCTAATGGCATCTATTTGATGTACTCTCCAACCAAGTAGTGAGACCTCTAAGTTTTATCATATGTAAGTCTTAGCTACAACTAAAGCTCCTTCCAATGAAGAGTGCTTTTGGTGCTTTTGGTTAGGCTTTGTTGGCTATAAGCCCACTACAAGTCTCTATATGAGGTGTCTATATAATATATGGTTGATAGCCTCTCATGCCTAAAACTAGCTCCTAACATGTGCTAACCATGTTAATTGGGAAAAACAAAACCAAACTCGTGCAACATTCTATTCATAGAGATGTGGGGATATTATGATTGGTTCAACTTGATTGTAGTATTTTCATTTCGTCCGTAAAAGGTTCTCAATATTATAATCTTGTTATAATGATTATTCTTGATAAGCATGAATAATTTTCTACAAAATTTTGAAGCATTTGCTTATTTTACTACTACATGGTTATGGCAAGTGACCAACAAGATGGGTGTTTGCTTAGAAACAAAAAGGAATAACATTAGTGGCAAATTTTTCTCTCACAACTTCTTCTAGTCTTTACATGAACATAGCATTCACCTCTAGCTCACCTGTATATTTCTTAAATGGAGTAGTTGAGTGTATGAAGTTGATTGTGATGAATATGGTGTGATCCATGCTTTTGTAGTTGAATCACTAGAGTACCTATGGTTATGAGTCAACCATTAATGATACTCTATCTCTTATGCCTTCTCAGCCACATCTACTTTTCACTCCTAACCCACTTGTAGAGACTTCTACTCCCACATTACCTCCTTAAGACAATGCATGATTCAAGGTTCATTCCACTTGACTCTATCTTTGATGGCCCAAGAAGATATATAAGGCTTGCACGTTCTACTTTCTTTGTATCATCCTTCATAATAGATTGTGTAGCATATATGAGCCAAATACATGGTAGGAGGCCCTCAAGCATCTCAATTAGCATCTCGCCCACTAGGAAAGAAAAACTTGATTTCAATTTTAGCAATTGCATGTGGTGGTTTTGTGGCTAAATTCCACATGGATCAATGCAGTGTCTATGATTGTAGTGACAAAGATGCCCTCATTGTCACTACCACATTGTACAATGGCCTCTATAAGCTAATTCTATATGAGGAAAGAGCATTAGAGGATGCATTATAGATTGATGCCACCATTATGGATGACATTGTGTTATGGCATGCTCGGTTGGTCATCTTAATTATGGTTGTTTGTTTCAGTTGATAAGCAAAAATATGGTGCTTAATCTTCCTCATTGAAAACACCTATCCATAATATATGTGATCGTTGTGTAGTTGGAAAAATGCATTTGCTTCATTTTCCAAATGTGGATCTAGGAGTACTAATAAAAAATTATAGCTTGTGTATATTGATGTTTGTGGACCCATGTGTGTCAAATCCATCGAAGTATACTTGTACTTTGTTTACTATCATTGATAACATGACTTGTTATTGTTGGACATATGCTTTGAGACACAAATTCAGAAGTGTTTGTATGTTATAAAACCTTCTTGTTCTTGGCCAAAACTAGTAGTGGATGAAGTTGATGACACTTTGTGTAGATTGAGGAAGGGAATACATGTCATGAGACTTTAACTCTTTTTTGGCTTAAAGGGGCATTATATGTCAATGTACTATGCCTTACACACCTCAATAAAATATTGTGGCTGAAAGAAAGAATTGCACTTTGATGGAAATGACATGTTGTATGCTTTCACACAGTATGCTATTTTCAAACATTTGGCTTAATGCTATTATGTGTGCAATGCATGCGCTTAATTGTAGGCCAGCTAAAGCATGGAGACTGAATGTATGCTTTATGAAGCTGTAAGACAAGGTTGTCAAATGCATGCTTTATGAGGCTTGGAATGGCTAGAAATCAATGGTGTTACACATTTCTGTCTTTGGTTGTTTGGCATATGCTTTGGTGCCATAGCCATGAGGACATAAATTGTAAGACAAGGTTGACAAATGCATTTTCATTGGTTACAATGCAGAAAGTAAAGGGTATCGCTTGTACCAATTTCCACAAATAAGATTTTAGTTAGTAGAGATGTGGTATTTGCTGAACATGTTGGTTAGCCCTTCATGGACTATTAGTGCTATAGGTACAATGTGGGTTTACAAATTAAAATGATTTGATGGTAACATTAATCACTACAAGGTAGATTTTGTTGGCAAAGGGTACACCTAACGGTATGGGATTGACTATGATGAGATATTTGCACCCACTTCATGTATGACTACAATTTGCAATTTCATGCTTTGGCTGCCCATTTTGATTGGCATGTGCATTCTTCAAGGTAAAGATTGATTTTTTGAATGTTGATCTTCACAAGGAGGTTTATGTTACATAACCTCTTAGCTTTGTTCAGAAAGGCTCAGAGAGCCAAGTGTGCTAGTTACATAAGGCCCTGTATGATTTGGAGTAGGTGCCTAGGACACGATACAAAAAAGTACATGCATATTTGATTGCTCTTGGCTTTAGTAATTCACACATTGAAAGCATGCTTTATGTATACAAAGATGGGGATAACCTCTTGATTCTCATTCTTCATATGGACGATATGTTGTTAATAGGACCTCATGAAATACATATTGTAGCCTTAAACACTAAATTGTAACACACTTTCGATGCGACAGACCTTGGCCACTTGCACTACTATCTTGGTATATAGTTTAACACAGTTGAGGGGAGCAATATATTATGATAGTCTAATTATATTGGACAACACCTTGAGCATTTTTAGATGCAAGATTGTAAGCCCCGATTGAGATAGGCCACAAGTTTACACTTAAGGATGCAGAAGATCCATTTGATGCTTCTCTTTATCAACAAGCTATTGGTTATCTATTGTATTTGTCTAATACTGTAAACGCCCCGAACAACGTAGTATGCTTAACAATTATGATATTCGCTTGTTTTCGAGACTTAATATAAAAGAGAATGAACACTTAAAGCTGAAAGTGAAAATTACTCACAAAATTACAGCCATGAAAATGTAAAGGTAATGGAGACAAGATTGAGGGTTGAAGATGGGCAACACCCCCCCCCCCCCCCCCCCCCCCCCCCCGAAGGAATGTATTTCTGCTCAACCCAAGTCCCTTAGGGAAGAGCTCAGTTACAATCAACTTGAGAGTGAGAAGAAGTAATTCTCACTCTCACAAGATCATGCAAAGATGTACAAACACACATGCATTATCTATTATGCAATGATAAAAACTGATTTCTTTACAGTATGAGAGAAGAAAAAGGGGAATTCAGCCTTTCTCCATCGTTGATCAGCAGTACATGGATAGGGCTTGCTTCTTGTAGCTAAAATGGAAGAAAGAGCTCAAGAAGGAGGTGCTGTAATGAATTTACAGGCTTGCTGTCTTGTAAAACAACAGTGATAGAAGAGAGAATATGGAGGAATTTGATAATGGAGAAGTGGGGGATGATGATGGGGATGGATGGGGCCAGTTTCTGGCTATCTGTGGGTTCTTTACATGAGTTTACAGCAAAGAAAAATGATGTTGAATGAAGAAAAACGAGCTCTTATTTATAGGAGAGGGGAGAGCTAGTACAAAAGGGGAAAGTGGAGTAGCACAAGACAAGTGTCCAGCCACATGTCATGAGATGTGACAAGTGGTGGGACACTTGGAAACTTGTGTGACAAGTGTCTTGACACTTGTCTCTTCTCTATGGCCTTCCTTTTTGGGTTGAATACTGTCAAGAATAGAAACAACCAAATTTAGTAAGCACAGTCAGAGTACAGAACTTACTATTTTTAGAATGACATCCCTATTTTTTAGGACTAGCATTTTTAGGCTAATTCGAGGCTCCTAAAATTTAGGGATCTCCTAGAATTTAGGGACCCCCCAATATGGGTATCATATGAAAGCTTTTTCCATGTACATCGCAAAAATGGTATCCGAATCTTCATGTGACTTTCCTATGCAAAGAAATGTGCATTTCAAGCTTTTAGCCCACACATGCACATTATACAAGCATTTCATGATCATGCCATCTTGTTGATTGTAACTGTCTATTCTGGTGGATCTAGCCCACACTTCAAGGCATCAATCCTTTCTATGTGAGAGTCTAACCCTGATATGCGTGAGTTCTAGTCACAGGCGCCCAATCGGGTCATATACGTGGAAGTGTGAACTATCTTTTCTCTAACCCACCGTGTGGGTCCACCATAACCTGTGACCACTCATCAGTGGCCAGCTCCAATGCACTTTTCTTTATATCTAATTAGTGCAAGGGAAATCATTATATAGACAAATTAATGAAAAAGGATACAAATTCTGTTTCTATAGAGTTGTGACAGCCCTCTTGCTTTTATTCAGCTGTCCTCAGCTGAAAAGCTTCTTGATATTGCTGTAGAATATTTGGGTAATCCTTCATGAATTTTTCATCTACCCACTGTGCATCTGTTGTGGGTAGATTCTTGAAATTTAGTAAGAATTTTCGTGTCACAAGGCCACTTCTCGTGGTTCGATCCTTGAGAAACAAAATCTTTTCAGGTTCCAAGAGTTGCTCTGTTTCTTCAACTTCTGGGGGATCTTCAGTAATGGGTTCCTTTGGTTCTGGTCCTATGTAAGGTTTTAGCAAACTTACATGAAAAGCGTTGTGTATTTTCCAATGAGCAGGAAGCTCAAGTCGATAAGAAACTTCATTTATTTTCTCAATCACTTTGAAGGGTCCAAAGTATCTACTGGAGAGCTTTGGAAAAGATGAATTTTGACCAGAACCTTGTTTGAGCCTGCTTTTATCAAACTTTAGCAAGACATATTGACCTTTTTCAAAAGCCAAAGGTCTTCTTCATTTATCTGCTTGCTTCTTTTGTCGCTCTTGGGCAACTTTGATAGTGGCTCGAACTTGATCCATTGCGGTTTTTAAATCTGAAGCAAACTCATCGGCAGCAAAAATCTTATCTTTAGTGCGAATAATTGGAGGAGGAATCACTTTACCCTGTACTATTTCATTTGGAGCTTTCCCTGTGGATGAGTGCACTGTATTGTTGTAAGCAAACTCCAATAATGGAAGATATTTCTCCCATTGTGACTTATGTTCACTAACATAAGCTTTCAACATATCCAAAAGAGTGAGATTCATCACCTCTGTTTGGCCGTCAGTTTGAGGATGAAAAGCTGAGGAGAACTTTAAAGTGGTTCCCAAATTCTCAAATAAAGCACGCCAAAAGTTACTTGTGAATTTGGAGTCTCTATCTGAAATGATCTCAGAAGGCATACCATGTAATCTGAAGATATGTTGAATGAAAAGTCTTGCAGCTTGTGCGGATTTCAATGTTTTATGACATGGAATAAAATGTGATTGTTTGCTGAATCTATCAATTATGACCCAAATCATATCATGACCTTGAGGTGTTCTTGGAATACGTGAGATGAAATCCATTGTGATAGATTCCCATAGATCTTTGGGCACTGGAAGAGGTTGTAACAATCCTGGAATCTTCTGCCTATCATATTTGGATTTTTGGCATACCAGACAAGCCTCAATGAAGTTATGTGTATCTTTTCGTAATGTTGGCCAATAAAAGTAGCGCTCAATTGCACTTGGAGTGGCTGCCCTCCCTCTATGCCCTGCATAAGGGGGTTCATGACTTTCTTTAAGCACCTTTTGTCGAACAGGAAGAGTGACACAAAGGCGATTGTTCATGAGAAGGTAACCGTCTTTGATGGAATAATCTGGATGAGAACCTCCTTGCTGTAAATTTGACCAAACTGCTGTAAAATCAGTATCTTCATCATAAGTATTCTTCATCGTTTGAAAATCTTCATGATGAGCCATTGTAATAGTTGCAATGTGAGGCACTCTAGAAAGTGCATGAGCAACTACATTTTGTTTCCCTCGAGTGTACATAATTTGAAAATGAAACATAGACAAGAAATTTTCCCATCTTGCATGTTTCTCCTGCAAATGCTTTTGAGTCTTGAAATACTTCAAGCTTTGATGATCGGTAATTGCCTAAAAGATAATGTTTCCATATCTTTAAAGCATGAACCACTGCTAAGAGCTCCTTTTCATAAATGTCATACCTTTTCTCTACATCATTTAGACGGCGGCTTTCAAAGGCTACGGCATGGCCTTCTTGATTTAGCACTGCACCAATACAATCACCGCAAGCATCTGCTTCCACCACAAATGGTTTTACCAGATCTGGAATGATAAGAACAGGTCCAGAAGTAAGAGCTGTTTTCAGCCTTGTGAAGGCTACATTCTCTTTTTCCTTCCATTGGAAAGAGATCTTCTTCTTTGTAAGGTCATGAAGTGGAGAAGCCATATGTGCAAAATGCTTGATGAAGCGGCGGTAATAAGAACATAAGCCAAGAAACGATCGCACCTTATGTACATCACGAAGATGAGGCCATTCTTGGATTATCCTGATCTTTTCAGGATCCATCTGAATCCCTTCAGAAGAGATGACATGCCCAAGGTAATTTATTTTATGCATGAAAAATTCACTCTTTTTACCATTTACCAAGAGTTGATTTTGTTGTAGTAATTGTAGAACAATTTCCAAGTGTCGATGATGCTCCTCTTCATTCTTGCTAAAGACAAGAATATCATCAAAGAAAGTACCGACATATTGTCGATGCTCTCTAAAGATGCGCTCCATCATTCGATTAAAGGTGGCTGGTGCATTGGTTAATCCGAAAGGAACCACCAAGAATTCATAAAGACCATATGAAGTGCGGAAAGCAGTTTTGTGTACATCTTGTGGTATTACCCTAATTTGATGGTAACCACTCTTTAGATCAATGCGGCTGAAAACCTTTGAGCCTCCTAGACGATCCAAAATGTCGTCAATTCTGCGAATAGGAAACCGATTCTTCACAGTGATTTTGTTGAGGGCTCGATAATCAATGCACATCCTGAATGTGCCATCTTTCTTTTGAACAAGAAGAACCAGTGAACAAAATGGTGAGCTACTTGGCCTAATTAGCCCACGGTTGAGTAGGTCTTCGACTTGCTTTCTGATTTCTTCTTGTTGAGGATGGCTCACACAGTATGGTGCTATATTAGGAGGAGAACTACCCGGGATAATATCAATATGATGGTCTTCTGGACTTTCTGGGGGAAGCTAATAAGGAAGATCTTCCGAAAAACAATCTTTATACTTTTCCAAGAGCTGAAGTTGCTCTTGGTTTTCAGCATTCATATTATCTTTTACATCAGTGACATAAAGCAGACAACATTGAACACAATCCTTAATTGCTCTAGAGACTTGCATATGGCTTACCATAGGTATGGTGTCTCCAGAAACTCTAGCTTGGATCTCGTACTTCTTGCCTTTTTTGGTGAGTTCTACCTTCTTTTTCTGAGAGAAGATGGTTGAATCTACTCTATGATTCCAGGGCATGCCAAGAATCACATCGCAACCATCAAGGTCTCTGATATAGAAGGTATCTTCGTCACTGTAGCCTTGAATTTGAAACTTGAGCTTGCCAATGTAGGGTATCACAGTCTTCACTGTGTCACCTTCATCAGCATTTAAAGCTTGGCGAACTTCTGCCGGAGTGTCCATCTCTTCGTTCTTTAATCCAAGCTCTTTAGCTAATTGCAAGGAAATGATATTTTCATTTGCCCCAAGATCTATCAAGAATAGTGCTTGCTTACCTTGCAACTGTCCCCAAGCTTTTAATAATTTGCGCGTCTCTGGAGTGTGAGTTGTGTTTGCAACTACATCACTGATAGCATTGATTTTCACTGGCGACTTAGGCTTGTTGTCAGAAATCTTGCTTTGTCCCTTGTTTGGACATTGCTTTGCTATGTGGCCTGTTTGTCCACATTTAAAGCACTTCCCTTCTTTCATGAAGCGTTGCTATTCTTCTTCGGAAAGTTGCTTTGCTTGTGGGTATAGATTGGAGCGAAATTGAGGAGCATTAGGAGGTGCATAAGGCTTCATCTTCTTTTGATTTGATGGCTGCTTTTGCCACTGTTTTTGTCCTTCATTTGGGGTTGAATACTCCTCATTATCAGCTACTCTCTTCTTATCATGCTTTTGGAATGATTTGTTGCCATTGTGCTCCATTTCCCATATCTCAGCATGGTCAATGAGTTCCCTGAGACTAGAACAATGATAATGATTAAGAGCAGTACGAAGTTTAAAATGCAAACCTCCTTGAAACTTCCTAAGCTTTTCCGAACTACTGATCTTCTTGAAATGTTGAACCTTCAAAAGTAGCTCCCAAAATCTCTTGATATAGTCACCAAGTGACTCATTTTTCTTTTGCCAAAGCCGATCCCATTCCATTTTTACATCTCTTTTGAAATGAACAGGAAGAAATTGGCTTTGTATCAGGTGAACAAAGGACCGCCATGATTTTGGGGCAGCATGATCATATTCCAACCCCGTCCACCAAGTATGGGCTAAGTCGGTTAAATGTAAAGCTGCAAACTTAATCTTTTCTTTTTCTTTATACTTGTCACGACCATACAAAATTTGAAATTAACGAATAAACTTCAGAAGAAGATCAGGATTTCGGGAACCATCATACATACTGAACTTGATCTTCTTTTCAAGTTGAGATAGTGACTTAGTCTTCTTCTTCTTCTTATGCCTTCGTCCATGCTCAGATCTTGAGGTTGAAGATAATGAAGTGCTTGATGGGGATAAAGATGGAGACGAGGGTGAAGAATGTCGACGCCTTTGACGATGATGAGGTATTCCACGAGAAGGGTGAGACTCTTCATTACTAGAAGAGGATCCATCAGAATAGGCGCCAGATGACTTTGAAGAAGAGGATGAGCTTCGACGCAATCTCTTTCTTTGTCTTGAAGTAGAATGGGACTGCCTCTTAGAAGTAGTTGGACTTCTTGATCGGCTCCTTTCATTGGTATGGCTTTGTCTCCTTGAAGTAGATGGTCTTCTTTCCTTGAATTCTTTGGGATTCTCAACTTTTTCTAGTTTGAGAAGTTGCTCACGAATTTGTTGATTCTCCTCTCTAAGACTTTGAATGGCTTGAAGGATAGCACTCGATTGATCCATTGAGACTAAAGAAAAAAAATATGCTCAAGCACTCAATGCAAGGGCTGAAAACAAACAAACTTATAGTTGTAAGCACTACCAGTGTTGGGGGTGAGGACCGAGCCAAAGCTCTGATACCACTGTAAACGCCCCGAACAACGTAGTATGCTTAACAATTATGATATTCGCTTGTTTTCGAGACTTAATATAAAAGAGAATGAACACTTAAAGCTGAAAGTGAAAATTACTCACAAAATTACAGCCATGAAAATGTAAAGGTAATGGAGACAAGATTGAGGGTTGAAGATGGGCAACATCCCCCCCCCCCGAAGGAATGTATTTCTGCTCAACCCAAGTCCCTTAGGGAAGAGCTCAGTTACAATCAACTTGAGAGTGAGAAGAAGTAATTCTCACTCTCACAAGATCATGCAAAGATGTACAAACACACATGCATTATCTATTATGCAATGATAAAAACTGATTTCTTTACAGTATGAGAGAAGAAAAAGGGGAATTCAGCCTTTCTCCATCGTTGATCAGCAGTACATGGATAGGGCTTGCTTCTTGTAGCTAAAATGGAAGAAAGAGCTCAAGAAGGAGGTGCTGTAATGAATTTACAGGCTTGCTGTCTTGTAAAACAACAGTGATAGAAGAGAGAATATGGAGGAATTTGATAATGGAGAAGTGGGGGATGATGATGGGGATGGATGGGGCCAGTTTCTGGCTATCTGTGGGTTCTTTACATGAGTTTACAGCAAAGAAAAATGATGTTGAATGAAGAAAAACGAGCTCTTATTTATAGGAGAGGGGAGAGCTAGTACAAAAGGGGAAAGTGGAGTAGCACAAGACAAGTGTCCAGCCACATGTCATGAGATGTGACAAGTGGTGGGACACTTGGAAACTTGTGTGACAAGTGTCTTGACACTTGTCTCTTCTCTATGGCCTTCCTTTTTGGGTTGAATACTGTCAAGAATAGAAACAACCAAATTTAGTAAGCACAGTCAGAGTACAGAACTTACTATTTTTAGAATGACATCCCTATTTTTTAGGACTAGCATTTTTAGGCTAATTCGAGGCTCCTAAAATTTAGGGATCTCCTAGAATTTAGGGATCTCCTAGAATTTAGGGACCCCCCCCCAATATGGGTATCATATGAAAGCTTTTTCCATGTACATCGCAAAAATGGTATCCGAATCTTCATGTGACTTTCCTATGCAAAGAAATGTGCATTTCAACCTTTTAGCCCACACATGCACATTATACAAGCATTTCATGATCATGCCATCTTGTTGATTGTAACTGTCTGTTCTGGTGGATCTAGCCCACACTTCAAGGCATCAATCCTTTCTGTGTGAGAGTCTAACCCTGATATGCGTGAGTTCTAGTCACAGGCGCCCAATCGGGTCATATAGGTGGAAGTGTGAACTATCTTTTCTCTAACCCACCGTGTGGGTCCACCATAACCTGTGACCACTCATCAGTGGCCAGCTCCAATGCACTTTTCTTTATATCTAATTAGTGCAAAGGAAATCATTATATAGACAAATTAATGAAAAAGGATACAAATTCTGTTTCTATAGAGTTGTGACAAATACATAGTTGGATATTCAATTTAGGGTTTCTCAATTGGCATGCTTTATGCATAGCCCTAGTACTACACATTGGCAAGTAGTGAAACATGTCTTTTATATCTTAAAGACACTCAGACATTGGCCATTTTTATCCTAAAGGCACTTCTCTTTGCTTGCAAACATTCATACACAATGATTGGGCTAGTTGTCTTGACACGTGGGTGTCCACTAGTGGCAACTCTTTCATGCTCGGTGATTCATGTATTTCTTGGTTGAGCAAGAAGCAGTTTATAATGTCCATTTCTAGCTATAAGGCTAAATATAGGGTAGCATTTGTAGCTACATTGGAATATGTATGGCTTAGACACATTTTGATTGATCTTTGTGTGGGATAGTAGTCACCCACTCCTATCTATAGTGATAGTTAGAATGCCATGGCAGTTGCATGGAATCCAAATGTTTCATGCTCACACTAAGCACATTGAGATGCATTATCATCATGTTAGAGAGGCTCCATGCAAGGGAGATTGACTTGATTTATATTCCTATACATGAAAACTTGGCAAATGTGTTTACAAAAGCTCTCTCTAGAGAGAAGTTTAAAGCCTTTCATAAGGCTCTAGGCTTGATACCATTTGGCGGATTGATATGCCTATTTCCAATATACATTCAAATCATTCACTTGAGGGGGGTTTGTTACACTTTTCACGCTTCTCCACAGTATGAATACTCCCTTATCCATTAGCACTTTTTACCTTTTAGTTGGAGAAAGGTTTTTCCTTGTGTGAACACCCATCATTAGGTATGGTACTTAGTACCTTAGGGATTCTACTTTCATATCATTCATAGTGGATGTGACTTTAGGGGTTTTCCTTGTGTGAACACCCATAATTAGGTATTGTACTTGGTACCTTAGGGATTCTACTTTCATAAAATTCATAGTGGATGCGACTTTCCAGTTCTCTATTCTCTCTTGCTATTCACTTGTTCACTGTAACTGTGAGTGTATGTGTGCTATTGAATCCTAACCTAATAAGTTGCATGATTCTATGCCCCATGAAGATTGCTCTTTTTGGAAATACTAGTAGAAATATGAATGTGGCCTCATTGAGAATCTAGGTTGTATTGCTCACATTTTTCTTGAAAAGTAGGAACTTAGTTTTGTTTGGTGATAGGCTCTTCCACCCTGAACAAGTAGATAACTTTTATCTACTAAAATCAAATATATTAGTGGGCTTTAGAGGATTATGCAAAAAAGCCCAAGTCTTCGAAGTGAGTTACAAGGTCCATAGCAATTAATGGTAAGTTCTTATACTTAAGATATAAAGCTAGATACTTTTATACAATTTGCCATAGTGTTGGCATTATGCATTAGTTGAAACATTCTACCATTTTCTTTCACTCTTCAAACATGCTTATGTACGACTACTTGATAGCTTGGTTTTACCTTGTCATTGTTGAAATTGGCTTTACCACAACATTATTCACGTTCTCATTTTATTGTAAAGATTGTGTTACATAATTTCAGGTTGCCCTACTGAAATGTGTGCAAGAATTGAGAACTAAACTAGATGAACAAATTGATCAATATTCCAAGGTGAATACTAACTCATTTTTTCCTCAACATTCATGCATGCCTTGACCATGATAAAGAGGTTGAAGTTCATGTTATACAAATGTTATTGATAAGTATATATGCTATTATATTGCCAGAAATTGATAATTAATACAATTTTTGATAACACCTATTTACATGATTGATTTAAATTGTGCAACTTTAGGCATTGTCAAAAAGTTAATCTATAACATCAATATTACATGCATAAATTCTTTATCAAGCTGCACAAATTGCTATTATTGTTTATTAGTGATTTAGTAATAACAAAATTAATTGGCTCCACCATAAAAGTGAGTTTGAAATAAGATCAATAATGATGACCTTTTGTAATAGTACAACTTGGAAAGACTTTAATTGCACTTGTGAACTAGAACTATTCTCATAATAATAAATGTGACAATAGGCTTCTATATTATTTGATATAAAGAGGTCACATTATAAGTGATTACTTTTTGTAATGAAAGAGTGTATTCAAGAAGCAACATTCAAAGGCGATTAGAGCTGAGCTTAGACCTACTTGTTCTTGTGTAGCCATGTGAAAAGTTCTAGCAGCCTTCTTCCAATGCTATACATTAAATATACATGTTGAAGGTTATAGTAGTAGCAACCACATTTCACTTAGAGATAGAAATCTTAACATTTATTAGCTTCACCCCCATGATTCAATAGAAAATAACAAATGTTATTGAATCATCCAAGGTTTGCAACTAAACTAGAAAAAGTTATTGATCTTCATAAGTATAATAAGTCTAGTATACATTATAGGATGGGGTATATGGAGGATAGAAAAAGCTTTTGTATTCTTAATTGTTATAGAGAAATCGCGTAGGTTATCACTTAAGTAAAACAAAATCATGAGAAATCAAGGAACAAGATAAAGAAGATGATGTTGAGTCATGCATGTTTATGTAAATCTAGCCACAGGCAAGTTAGTGAGCATGTATTTGTCAAGTCTTGGTTGTTATCCCCATTACATCATGTGAAGAGCACTAGCATGTCATTTTTTAATTTAGATATGAAGTTGTAGTAGTAGCAAGGGTAATCTACTTATAAGAGATGATTCCTCACAATCATGCACTTGTGTATCCAATAAACTTTCCTTTTTTCTTTTGATTTTATAGAAGCAACAATATTCAATAGTAAGAACACATGCACTTTTAGGTATTTGATAGATGCAAAATTTCTTTGAGATTCAACATAGAGTAGCCATGGAGTGATTGTGAAAACGAAACAAATCAACCCTATACTTACAAATGTGGAGTTCTAGGTGTATGATAGATGAAAAACTTCTTTGAGATGCAATACAGGATAGCCATAGAGTGATTGTGCAGGTGAGCAATTGATATTTTGATGGGCCTAAACTTATTTGTCAAGTAGAGCCAATCAATATCTCTTCTACTAATAGCCTTGACTAAAGGTGTCATTAGTTACAAAAAGCTAGATATACATGACTATACATACAAGTTTTTGAGATAGAGAATATAGTTAACACTTATGGAACACCTCAACACATTGATGCCCCCAAACAATAGTGAGGGAAAAATCAAAAGTGAAGTGGTTGGATATAACATGAGAGAATGAACAAAACAACAATAGTGCTAGTGATAGATAAGGAGAATACCCAAGAGAGCAAGGTGGGAGACTTGTAAGAATGAAATAATGGATGCTATGATTATTAGGTCTTAGATCTAGTGAATTATAAACTAGTTGATCTATAGTCTAGGACATCACAATTAGCACAACTATTAGCAAATTGTTAACTTGTTTATGAAACCAAAATTCTCTAGATTTTGATCTTGTTCTTGGCCTATTTCTTTGTGCCCACAAGAACTTTAGTCTTTACTATCCTTTTTTTTTTTGCTATATTACTTTATATCCATAACACTCAAACATTGGCTTTTGGTGTGAAATAAGGGGGTAGCATTGTACCTCATTTAGATATGGATGTCCTCAAAGACAACCTTTTGGTGTGTCTAAAGAAGGTTTTAAGTGTCCTACAAAAATAGGCTCTCATCAAGCCATGCTACTATTTCAACCACATACGTATGAGCTAAAGGGGCACTTGTTTTTTGATATCAAGAACCTTTTCATCAACTTAGTTTTTTTTTTAGATACCTCACTAATAACTCTGGAATTAGATAGTGGATTATCACACAATATGTGTATTTCAACTAGAATGGAGTCCTATAAGATGATTCAACTTGTAATTGGAAGGTTTAAGGGTCAAGTGTATGTATTATATCATAGTTTGCATGTGAAGGTGTTTAGAAAAGTTCATTTATTTCTGCTATGATATTGAACTACTTGACCCTCGTGTAGTAATGAAATAAAGCTACATGGTTGAGAGGTAAATCAAATCTTACACCCCTGTTTTCTCTTTCCTTTAGAGTTACAATGTGATTGCTTGTGAAGGAGGGCTATTTGTGACTGCCATTGAAAACAATGTTGATAACAAAGCTATGAATTGAGTTCTCTATCCTCTATTTTCCTCCATCCTTTTATCTTCAATTTTAATGTTTGTATATCTTGATATGGCTGGAAGGAGGAAGTGGTTGCACTTTGCATTGAAGCTTACGAATTTTTGAATCTTAATGTGGAATGGAAGGAGGAAGTGGAGGAGTAGCACTTTACCAAAATACTTGCATCAAAGCTCATATGTATCTTCTAGTTGGCTAGCAACTTGGACTTGTAGGAATCATTACCAATTTCCATCAAAATATAGAAGAATCCTAGTTGTAGGGTACAAGCCTTGTGGATAATCTTGAATTTTTAAGACAATCTCACAAATCTTGAAGAAGATAACAATAGTTTATCATGTGTATTGCTTATCAACTTTCCTAGCATGCTTTTATTGAGCCTTTCAAATGTCTTGCCCAACCTATTTCAACATTGAAACCATGTTAAGAATGGATTGGACCACCATATGTAATGACTACGTATTACTCTATGTTTGGGATACCACAATTACTAATAACTTGCAAAAAATTTAATGCTAAAGTATGTGTGGTTGAGGATTGAACAATATCATTGATGGATTGCTCATCAATGGTATGTAATCCTTCTAAAGCACTCATTGATCCTTAAGGGATTATTGTTCTCTAGTTATCATTGTCTTTCATGATCTCTATTTGATAATCTATTCGAGGATGGAAAGCTTATATTAGGACCATAAAGTGTGACTTTCCAAAAGGAATTAACACTTGATATCAACAATTTATATGATGCTTTGTGGCATGCCATGCAACTTGGACACCTTGATAGAAGAAATGGGCAAGCTCCAAAGCATGTGCATCTAACTTAGGAGTGCAAGTGTGCTTGGTCAAATCTATTCAATGAAGCAATCACTCTAGAAGCATCTTTTTCATAAGCCACCAACATTTTTTTAATATGTACTCCCAATGTGGCTCCAAAATGCGTAGTAGAGCAAAGTTTCTTGTTAGCTTGGATGTATCGATTTTGAATTTTAACACATCAAACAATTCTTCCTATACCTATGGATATCCTACTTCATTCTAGGCCAAAGGATTGTGTAGTTAGCTTCTTAATTGTTGGCTCCTCACCATGATTTTTGATGAAGAGTAGAGAAGATACAAGGTCCTTCCATAGGCATACAATATCAAGTCATCTCTATAATGAAAGAAACACCCTCTTAACATTAAATTCCAAATGAACTTTACTAGAGTTACTAGATTGGCATGAAGTGATCTGATTGTAGTGTGGCTATGTTGAGTCTCAAATAAAAAGGAAGAATAAATTGCCATCAATACAACTATATAGAATACATGTATCGTTCTAGAGACACTACAAACTTAGTGTAAGTGAGAGCCTTTGGCTTTGAAGCTAGCTCTATGAAGTGAAGCTTGTAGAGATAAACATGATGAGAATAAGTAGAAGAATTACCTAATGCAAGAGCCTACAACCCTTGTAATACTTCTCAATGAGGCTTCCACACCAACCTCTTAATCAACCTATAAGTGAGAAAGGTAATCCCACACATAGTAACCTATGAGTGAGAAATCTAATACCACACATAGTACTATACTTTCTTTATTCCTCATGCTTGCTAGAAAGGATAAATAGACTTTCTAGACTTTAGAAAAGTCTAGTTAACACATGCACGACTGGTGATAGAGATGAAAGGAAAAGAAAGTGATTTATAATATGTTACTTGCATCCACATTCTTGCATAGCCTATTTAAAGGCTACCTCTTTCACTTTCACATAGCTAATCAATTGTATTGGGATCCTTAAAGGTGATGGTGAACTTTTCTACCAACTAGTGATCTTAAGTGAGGTTTTTGAGAGGACCTCTATTGACAAAAAATGTGGCTATTGGATGTATAGTCTCTAGATCCCATCATCCCAAATTGAAAAGCTCGTATAATATGCTTCTATGAAAAATTGAATACTTGTATCCACATTCTTGCATAGCTTTTTTAAAGGCCACCTCTTTCACTTTCACATAGAGGCTAATCAATTGCATTGGGATCCTCAAAGGTGATGGTGAGTTTTTCTACCAAACTAGTGATCTTAAGTGAGGTTTTTGAGAGGACTCTATTGGCAAAATATCTTGCTATATTGGATGTATAGTCTCTAGATCCCATCATCCATAGTGCCCTAGAGAAGTACCAAGTCATGACATCCCAAATTGATAAACTCGTGTAATATGCTTCTATGCAACAATCAATATATTCCTTCAATCTTTGTCTCCTTTATTTTGAACAAGAAAACTTGGGGGATTGAGGGTTCTTCTAAATTTTCTTGATGTCCTTGAGAAGGGAAAGGTGAATCAATATGCTTATTAGTTTTTTTATATGGTGTATAAGAATGGTTCTATCTTCAAACCTTATACTATGTTTTAATTTTCTTTGGCCATGTACCAAAAGATGTTCAAATCTTAAAACTTATTTTGGTGTTTTCTTGAATTAATTAATGTTTGTATGGTGTATAAACATGGCTACCCTCTATTTGAAAATCTTATATTGTACTGCATTATTTTGACCATGCATCAAAATTCTTATATCTTAAACTATATTTTTGTGTTTTTGGCCATGCATCAAATATTTGCATAAGTTCATCCCATGTACCCATTGTATTTGTTTTTGAGCTTATCATGAAGAAAACAATATTCAAATGAAGCTCATTATGGATAGGCCTTCCTATAATTTTAGACCATTTTCTTGAAGTGGCTTTCTCTTCTCCACAATTTATTACTTCTATACATACTTATTCATTAGCATATAAACAACTTTCGGTTGTTATGTGCTAAAATATTCTCAATGTAACTTTTCATAGTACTAGTTCTTGGGACCACCAACAAATTGGATTAATAGAGGATCTTGCCATTCTCTCATATTTGTGTTCAAAAAAATTGTATTTCATCCAAAACAAAATTTGGCCTTCTTCGTGAAGAAAATGGTGCAAAGACTCATATGATGAACTCCAGTCTAATCATTTTCTTATGTATCTTTGAGAAGCAAAAATGGGCAAATGAGTACCACCCAAAGAATCTCCTTGCTTGAGAGATACTAGCAGCCATGCTGTGACAACTCTTTTATATATTCTCTCATATATGATATGATAATGTGCAAGAAATCTATTCTCAACAATCATATGCCTGTTTATTCACATGTCTCACTCAAACATGCATGCATGCACACATGAATATATATGCATGCACATCCATGTTATCAAATTTATTGATGGACTTGTGTATGGATACACACAACATATCTCATACCAAAGCATGAATATGATTTTATTAATCTTTTAAGGTTCTTTGTGTATGTGTATATATGATGTGGTATGATCATCATTTTTAAATAGGTTTTATGGGATAATAAATTTCTTTTGTGCTTTTATAGGTGAAACAACAAAACAATATAGTAACTACTCAAGTCAAGAGTAGCTCACATGTGAAAGGATCTAGTAGCACCATTGACAATGTGCCTATTCATCATGAGGTGGAGAAGATGATTACATCCCAACAATGCCTACCCTCAAATAAGGGTGCTTTAGTGCATTCAAACAATGGTTTAAGGAAAGTTCCATCATCCAAGGAGACGAACAAGTCAACCTCAATAATAAGAAAACATCTAGAAAAAACTGCTATATCTCAACCTAGCAACATTAAGCATTGTCCTTTCCACCCTCCAAAGTTGCAATCATCTATTCATACCAATGTTGATTTCAAGCCTATCATTAAGAAAATGAAGGAATTGGGGCAAGAAGTGCTTTGTGAGAACATGATTAACTCATCAAAAACTTCAAGGGAAAAGAAAAATGTGTTGCCTTGGCCATTCAAATCTATGAAAAAGGATTCCAAAACATGATACCTACTTGTAAATTTCTAGATGAGTTGTTAGTATTTTTAATCTAATTCATTCAAATCTAGGTATGCTCAAGTTAGGTAGCACATGCAAGCAACATGCAATAAACAACATATGGCACTTCTCAGTATCTTTCATCCAATATAATAAATCTTAATTCTCATCATGCACTCTTTTCAATACCTTTTTAATTGATGGGCATCAACTACATTGCTTCTATACTAAAATTTAACTTTGCATGAAGTAACCATAATGTCACATCATACATATTTTATAGCAATTAAAAATTTGGATTAAACATTTAGTGGGAGTAACTAATCTCTAGAAATGTACTAGTCTTGGAACACCAATATTCAAATCCCTATGGTTTCATTGTGACCTTTTTTAGTCCCATCATAAAGTGTTGAATAAATTGTTGCAACCTATTATAAATAGTAAGCATGAATTTTGAAGGATATTGCCACTCTCTCGATAAATCTTATCGATGTTTTCTAAAGCGATATGTTGCTCATTTGTTATTAGAACAAAAAGACTTTTGAAGAATCCATATAAAACTTGTTGTGGAACTTGGAGTAGGGTGGAAGCATTACTCTCAAAATTCATTTTATTTTGTCATTTTGTAGCATGTTACATGAGGGTTTGGTGGAAAATATATTTAGCATGGAAAGATGTCTTAAACGTTATGGTTTTGCCATCATCAAGATCTATGGATACATCATGGGACGTATACTCATTCTTACTTTGTAGAACCTTAAGACATAAAGCCAAACAAGGCTTCTTGTCATCCATGGGTTGTTACATGATTCATACATTTTTACATGCATTTTTATTTACATATTTGGTACTTCATTGGGGTAGCTCTCCATTGGGCATTGAAATTCCTAAGTGAAAGGAACTTAATGTTTTCCACAACACATGAATTGAAAAACAACATTCAGTGAAAATAGCTATTTTCAACATTTTGGAAGATAATTTACATTTCTACAAATTGGGACATGTTTCCAAGTATGACTCTTATGGGTTGAGCATCTATTTGCAAAAATCCTTGAAAAATGCAAATTTAATCTCATGAAGTTGACCGTATTTAAGAATGAATTATTTTAGAAAGCATATCTCCTTAAGAGGTTCATTTTGACAATATTGTTGTGAAAGAGCTAAGAATAATGCTTCTTCATGCTCATATGGTAACGTTCTTCCAAATTTCTTGTTCTAGGCTTTTCTAGTCATTTGTAAGGGGGCCATCATCTACCAATATTGCTAGTAGTCATGGGGCTATTAATAACTCTATTGGCATGATTATGTGATTACTACCTCCATTAATAATGCTAAATTGAATGATATCATATTGATTAATCCATGTATAATTGAATCCTAATGCTCCTAGTTGCTATAGCTAGCATCTAGTCTTAGTCAAGTTACTATGTGACACATTTTTGTAGTATTTTCCTCATTCATTTTGGCTTTACTATTCATTTAGGTGGTGTTATAAGCCAAAATGTTAGATTCTAGCTTGCATACTTCAACATGGGTAATCTAGATGAGAAAGCATGTAGCTTCTAGCTTGCATGCATTGTCATAGATAATCTAGAAAGCATGTAAAATCTTCCATCCATTTGAGGATTAAATCACCATTAGTATAGGGGAATTAGGCCAATTATGTATTAAATCTATTACTAGTCTATTTTGAGGCTTGGTTAAAGGATTAGCAAAGATATCCTCCTTCCTTGCCTGTATTAACAAATTGTTGGCTAGCACAAAAAATATTAGTGCAATTTCTTATAAATTGTGCATTCCATCTCATTACATGGAAGAAAATATTACAATTTGTCATTGGAAAAGCTAGTTTCAATGCTTTGTAGGCATGATAGAATTACTTAGTCCACTCAAATACTAGGTCTATGTGATCTCTACATACAGCCAACATAAAAGATAATTAGCTCTCAATTTTTGCCTAGATATCCATGAATCCTTAAAGATTAAGGCATACATGACTTATCTAAATATCCTTGTACCTAATCAAAGATAGCTATTTTAGAATTAATCCCACCTCAACCTAATGCTGAACATTTTGAACCTATCATAAGACACCATAGTGTGATACATCATTCACCTAATAACTAGAATTTAAGAGAGTTGAGGGGGACTCATTATTCTCTAAACTTCATAAAACACTTTCTTGAGTAATCTAGATAAGCTTGCCAAGGTAAATGGATGTTTAGGTTGTTAAATAGTACTTCAAGAACTACCCAAGTGCATATGTAAATTCAGACTTGTCAATAATTGATTTTACCACCTTTTCTCACCTTATTTTTAGTAAAAGAGGAGAGGGGTCTCATCTATCGTATTTCTAGTTTAATGTGCTACTTGTGCTATTATTATGAGTGCTTGGCTAGAGGGCATCATCCCTTAGTTATGTAGATAATAATTAAGATTTATCACATTTGGTTGAATAAGCTCTTGGTTCATTTATGTCAAAGCCATCTTACATTATTGTTTGAAGTTTAAAATTTTTTCTTTTAGGATTTAAAAAAATTTGAAGGTAGAATATTAAGACGACCTAAATTGGGCTTGATAGCAGCTGTGTCACACTCAAGCACACTCTTAGACCCTACAATCCAAACCCCATGGCCTTGTGACCATGAGTAACCACTACACTAAAATGTTGTGTTTTGTAGTCCAATCCCTAACTACCTCATCCCTCAAATGCAAGGTAAAAGTCATAGAAGTAATACCAAGACCTACAACTAGATGCTTTGACCATAGGGCCTCCTTGCAAGTCTCAATGGCTACAGTGTACTCAAGCTCACTAGTAAACAAGCCAATTTCTACACCTTAGATATCCATAAAAAACACCTCTAGCAAAGGTGAAAAGATGGACTCTATTTGCATGTCCTGCATAATCTGAGTTAGTGTAACCCACGGCTCTAGTATCCTAGCTAATATAGTGAAGCTACAAGTCTACAATGCCCTTAAGATATCACATGGCACCCTTCATAGCATTCCAATGTCACCATCTAGGTATTACCATGTAGCAAGCCACAATGCCCACTGCAAATGCTATTTCATGTCTATAGGCGATCATGGCATACACCCAAGTTGGCTACTACAGATTCATGGATGCATATAGAATGTTAGCCATCTTAGCCTTCTCATTATCTAACAAAGGACGATTTGCCTAACTGAACTTCACATGAGAAGGTAAAGGGGTGTTAACAGGTTTACCACCTTGCATATGGAATTGCTCATGTATCCTATGAATGTACTTCCTCTGCAACAACAAGGAGGTCCTTAGAGAGAAAATGCACATAATATGCATATCAAGTATATGAGAAGCATGCCCCATGTCCTCAACTCATCTTGAGTTGAGTCTTTAAGGCATCTAGCTCATCATGAGCACTCCCAACAATTAGAATATCATCAACATAGAGTACCAAAATAATAAGGCTACCATCATAAGCCTTCTGTGTGAAGAGACATTGATCCATAGCACAATGGGAATAAGAGTGTGAATGCATAAAGGCATCAAAATTACGATACCATTCTCTAGGTGCTTGCTTAAGTCCATAGAGATTCTTCCTCAACTTGCACACTAGCTGTTGCATACAAATGTCCTCATGTAGGTCTACACATAGAAAAACTATCTTAATATCCATTTGATACAAGCCCAAATCTAACTATGCAACCAAGGCCAAAACCAAGAGAAGATAGTCATATCAACCATGGGAGAAAAGATCTCATCAAACTTAGATTCCTTTTGCTATTTGAAACCTCTTTACAACCATTTGATACAAGTCTATGCAACCAAGGCCAAAACCAAGCGAAGGATAGTCATATTGACCATGGGAGAAAAAATCTCATCAAACTTAGATCCCTTTTCCTATTTAGGATGTCTTTGCAACCAAAGGGCCTTATATGCTAGCTTAGGAAAACTAGGGATGCTCTTCAGCTTATACATCCACTTGTATGGTGATGCATGTTTTCTGCTAGGAAGGGAAATCAAATCCCATGTACAATTTTTCTACAATGAGTCAAAGTCTAGGCTGCATAGCCTTCTCCCAAGAAGAATTGTCACCTTTGCCCATAGCCTTCTCAAAATTAAGGGCCTTAATAGAATCTATCACCATGACATAATCCATAGAGGGCTCATAATGATCAAGCAAATGCAATGCTCTAGTAGAGTGCCACAAAATGGGATGTGGATTCTATACATCATGTCCTCTTTATCCAACATCAATATGATCCTACTCAATAGGTAGATCTTGGGCCACTAGAGTATCTACAACTATAGGATGTCTAAGGAGGGCTTGTTGTATAATAACTGAAGGTTCCTCCTGAAAGATCTTGGGGCCATTGGAGTATCAACAACTATAGGCTACCTAAGGAGGGCTTGGTGTATAATAGCTGAAGGTTCCTCCTGAAAGATCACCTTGTGCACCTCAATCACTTGCTTAGGTTCAGTATGCATCTTATTTTCATGGAACACAAGATCATGGCTGTGGATAGATTTCCTAGCTTTGGATCCCAAAGAGGATAGCTCATCTCACATGCATCATCACATCAAAGAAAGATGCATTTGATAGACTTTAGATCACCAACTTGTTGCACATCTTTAGGGATATGGAAAAATGTCTCACATCTAAAGACCTTGGAGTGTGCATATGAAGGAGGTTTACTAGATGATACCTCCTCTATAACTTGCCACCCAAACAAGTGCATGGGGATTTGTCAACCAAATGAGTTGCAATAGTAATTGCCTTAGCCCAAAACATATGAAGTAAGCAAACATGATTGAGCAAGTACAGACCATATAAGAAGCAGTCAACTGATGATTATGCCGCCTCGATCATCATAGAACTACTCAAAAGCACAAGATACATATACTGATCTCCATTATCTGATCTTAGATATTTCAACCTATGTCTAGACTATTCTCAACCAATGCAACAAAGTGCAAAAAGTAGCTATAGCATCTTATTTTTGCTTTATGGGATAGGCCTACAAATTTATGTGAAAAATCATCACTAAATGGAACAAAATACTTAGCATCACCTAAAGATTGATAGGTATGGGACCAAACACATTAGAGTGAACAAGAGTCAAGGGCTTATCCGTGTGCATAGAGCTAGACTTTTTATGAGTATTATGAGTCTATCTGCCATATAAGGAATGATTAAAATAATTTAAAAAAAATAGTCAAGGGGTGGGAGATATTGCAAAAATGAGTCAAAATTTTAAGTGACATATGCCCAAGGTGACAATGCCATAGATATACATGAGGAAGATGACTGACAGCCAATACATGATCCATAGATCTAGAAACAAGCAAGAGATAAAGATTGCCAACTTTGGCACCTCTAGCAATTTAAATGGGGTTGCTATGAGAAATCTTCCAAGAAGAACAACAAAAGAGACATGATAATGAGTATCATCCAATATTCTAAGAGAAATAATGTTTTTTGTCAAACCAAACATGATGTACATCATGCAAAACAAAAGAAGTATCTATAGAGAACTACAAGCCAATATTACCAATGCAAGTGATATTGAAAGATCTCAGGAACTTAGTGCATTTGCTTTGGTTGATTTCTTGGCTAACCTTCTCTACTATTTGTGGAGATTTCATTGATCAACTATTTGCTTCATTGTGTCTTCCTTGGTCACCAATTCTTCCAAATTGTTGATATACTGTGGTATTTTAGCTTGTCGTAGACTTGTGTCTTAGTGGCCAATTGGTACCTTTTATGCTCTTTCTCCAAGAATGAAAGTTGTCCTATCATCTCAAGTTCCTGCTATGGCACAACATATTACAATTAGCTCATTTGAGAGTACATTTTGCATAAATAGAAAAATATTGCAAAGAAACACTATGGAATGGTGTGATGTTCTCGTATGGAATGGAATTATTATTTTTTCACTTCAAGCAATCCACACATTCCAAGCACAAATTCCATTAAAATTTTCCTCAAGTACAAGTTCACTTTATCCGTCCTTTTTTGGTTTTGAAGTTCTGAAGTTCAAGTCATGTTTTCTTTTCGATGTTTAATAGTTGCTCCTCGGACACTCATTGGGATCCCATTGAATACACAGACTTAGTTGGTCACTTGTCTGCTAGTTTGGAACTTCTATGATGCGGCTACAAGCCTTTTGGGATTTTTCTCCACCTCTAGCTACTGCAGTTTTTTGATTTTCTATTCTTCTTGCTTAACTAAGGGTTCACACTCTAGTGTTCTTGCATGTGCAGATGACACCTCTTGCATCCCTATGCCTAGGGGTTCTTGTATTGTTTGTTTTGCTCCTAACTTTGGTTTCTCGATCACTTCCTATATAATTGATGTTAGCAGACCCCTAAACCCTTACTAAAGTGGCTTTTATTACCACCTTCTTCCTTTTTGCCTCCCTACTTGTTTGGTACTAGTATGGGTTGTGATTTCTTGGACTCTTGTGCTCCAAATAGAAGCACTTTTGCTATATCATGGATGGTTTTGATGAAAAATGTATTGAGATTTTATTGTCCATTGTGCGTATTATCAATATTGTGGAAGAGAAGGAAGAAGTCTCACTTGTAGCTTTCTTGCTTGCACAATGGGGGAATACACATACAGGTGGAGGTTGAAAACAGTTTTCCTCTTCTTAGTTGTGTAAGCCAAAAAGAACTCTAGTACAAAGAAATAGAATAACCCTATATATGGGTCTCAAGTAACTAAGGTGGCATACTAACTGAGCCACGAACTAGAGTAGATAACGATAGCTATCATCTAGCTATTATTCATGGGCGGTGTACCAACCGCATCTGCAACTAACAAGTCGGTGACATAAATGCACAACGGTCACCCTGGCATACCACAAGTGGAGCTCGATATCTCAACACTCCCCCTCGAGCTCAATCCCAATTCCTGCACACCAAGTAGGTCTCTGAACTTGCGCAGCTTCTCTGCGCCCAATGCCTTTGTAAATATGTCAGTTACCCGATCCTCTGTGCTGACATAAACTAGATCAATAAGACCTAATAAAACCGTCTCCCGCACATAGTGATAATGCACCTCAATGTGCTTTGTTCTAGCATGATAGACTGGGTTATTTGCCAAGTGTATACTACTCATGTTGTCACAATAAATGACAACTGGCCCATCTGTAGGCTGATGCATATCATAAAGTAGATTATGCAACCAAGCTACCTCACATGCAGCCATTGCTGCGCCCCTGTACTCAGCCTCTGTGCTCAACAAGGCAACTGTAGGCTTTTTCTTGCTGCTCCAAGTGACTGCAGCACTCCCAAAAGAGAACACATATCCACTGGTAGATCGTCTATCAGAAATACTACTAGTCCAATCAGCATCAGTGTATCCATGCAATTGTATCTGAACCCCAGTCTCATAAAATAATCCATATTGCAATGTGGACTTCACATACCTGAGTATGCGTCTAGCCGCATCCAAATGCGATTTCCTTAGAGCCTGCATAAATTGACTTACCAATCCAACAACATAGCTCAAATCTGGCCTAGTAATAGTCATATAAATCAAACTTCCTACTATGCGTCTGTACATAGTAGGGTCTTCGAGAAGCTCACCTACATCTGCGCTTAGCTTCACATTTTGCTCCAAAGAAACTGAAATAGGCTGCCGTATCCCACTTGGTGATCTAATCACCTCAATGCCCAAGAAATAACGCAGCTCTCCCAAATCCTTCATCTCAAACTTCTGCTTCAATAGCATTTTCACATGAAGGATATCTTCATCACTATCACCTGTCATAATCAAATCATCAACATAAATGACAAGTAGCATAATACCTTTCTCTGTTTTTCTCACATAAAGTGAGAAATCTGCCTTGGAAATCTGAAAGCCAATAGTGACAAGATATTGTCCTATCTTGTCAGACCATGCTGTAGGTGCTTGCTTCAAACCATACAAAGCTTTTTTCAACCTACAAACAAACTTAGGATGAACAGCATGCACATAACCTAGTGGCTGCTCCATATATACCTCTTCTTGCAAATCACCATGCAAGAAGGCATTCTTTACATCCATCTGATGCAAAGACCATTCCTTTGATGCAGCCATAGCAATGACTGCTCTTACGGTTGCCATCCTTGCAACAGGACTGAATGTTTCTTCATAATCAATGCCATATGTTTGTGCATATCCCTTGACTACTAATCTTGCCTTGTATCTCTTCACAGAACCATTTGCATTGTGCTTTACCTTATAACCCACTTACAACCAATTGCATTCTTATCTTTAGGCAAAGGTACCAATTCCCATGTAGCATTTGCTTCCAAGGCACCCATTTCTTCATCCATGGCTTTCTCCCATTTTTCTTTTCCCATGGCTTGCTCAAAAGAAGTGGGTTCTGGTTCCTGTATCACTTTGACCATATAGGCATAGTGAATGGTGTAAATCCATCATATTTCAACCTATCCACAGGATACCTAGCTCTGGTAGGCCTGCGCAAAGTAGGATCACTCCCAGGTGCTCTCAAAATATCCCTGGTCTTCCTTACTCCAGGTGTAACAATAGAAGGAATACCCAACTCATCATCAATGCTCTGTTCTGAGCCACTGGATTCACCATCCACATAAGAGTGACCTACATTCACATCAAACATGGGCTGATCTACCTTCTCTTTTCCTTTTCATGATACCTGCATACCACTATCTACATTACTTTGAGAAGATTCTCCTGATCTCAATCTGCCTATCCATGGCGAAGAATGTGAACCACTGCTAAAGGACGCTCCAGGTCCACTAATATCTTGTGGACTGCTACTGTGAATTCTGTGCAGCATTACCATTTTGTGCATCTACATTATCAATCACATTTACTGTTTTATACCAACTACTCATCTCATAAAAAACAACATCTCTGCTCATTGTAAACTTACGAGTAGAAGGGTTATAGCATCTATACTCTTTTTGCTGCAGAGAGTAACCAATAAAGATGCACTTCTTAGCTTTTGGATCCAACTTGGATCTCAACTCATCTGGCACATGAACATAGGCAATGCAACAAAAAATTTTCAAATGAGAAATATCTGGTTTCCTACTAGTATACCTCTCCTCTAGAGTCATCCCATATATTGCTGCAGTGGGAGTCTTATTCATTATGTAGACTGATGTAGCAACTGCTTCAGCCCAGTAAAAATTTGGCAAGTCTTTTTCGTTGAGTATGGCATGAGATACCTCTCCAATATGCCTATTTTTCCTTTCTGCAATTCCATTTTGTTGTGGGGTATGATTGCATGAATATTGTTGCTTTATGCCATACTCTTGCAGGAACCTTGCAAACTCATTTGAGAGGTACTCTCCCCCTCCATCTGACCTTGAGCATTTTATTTGCAGGCCTGTTTCTTTTTCAACCATAGCTTTAAGAGTTTTGAAATGCCCAAAAACTTCACTTTTCTTTTTCATAAAATACACCCAAACTTTTCTGCTATAGTCATCAATAAAAATGACAAAATAATGACAGCCTCCAAGAGATGCAGCTTTAGTAGTCCACACATCAGAGTGGATTAATTTCAATGCCTTCTTACTCTCTTGAACATGTCTAGGAAATGGTTTCCTTGCCTGTTTTCCAAACTGACACGCTTCACATACCTTATGCATTTCTACAACCTTGAATTTAGGCAATCCTGCAATAATATTTTGGGCTTGCATTGATTTAAGTCGCTGTACATTAACATGACCAATGCGTTTATGCCAGATATCAATATCTGCAACTACACCGGTCCCATGTGCACAAACATTGCTGCACTCAATTCAGGCATATCTACATCCAACGTAAACATTCTGCCATTCTTCTTTCCTTTTGCTATCAAGCGATCTTTATTTTTCATATCCTCAACAAAGCATCCATGAGAATTAAACCTGACCTGCAAGCCCTACTCAACCATCTGACCAACAGAAACTAGGTTCTTGGTGATATTCGGGACATGAAATACATCTGACATGTATTTCTTTTTCCCATCCTGCATAGACAAAGGAATTTTTTCAATCTGCACAATAGGATGTGTAGTATCATCACCAATCTCCACAAATCCTGGTTTTTCCATTTTCCTTGCATCCTGCATTCATTCTACATAACCTGTCATGTGGTTTGATGCACCTGAGTCAACATACCACACATCGTTGCTTTCTTCTGCACTTGTCACAGAATTGGTCATGTGCTGCACCATAAACAAATGCTCATTTCTGTCATCACCCTGTCTACTAGAAGATGCATAATTCCCTTGTTGCAATTTTCCATTCATGATGTCATTCTGCTTTTTATAGCAGTCTTTAGCCATATGACCCATTTTACCACAGTAGTAGTATTCAACATTGATGTTTGCATTTTGGCCTCTTTGCCATCCACCACGACCTCTTTGGCTCCCCCTGCCTCTAGAGTTACCACATCCTCCTCCATAGGACTGATTTTCTTGAGTTTGCTGCATATTCTGATTTCTACCACAGCCTCCAGATCGGCCTCCTCTACCTCTGCCTCTACTTCTTCCAGCATTTGAGTAGAAGACATCTTCTTTTGAAGTTCCTCCTGTTGAAGATGCACCACCATTTCTTTGCTCCTCAGAAATTAGAAGAGCAATCAACTCCTCAAAATCAGGAAATCTTTCACGGACGGAAATCAATGTTTGGAACTGTGTATAATCCTTTCCTAGACCATTCAAGGTCAAGAAACTAAATCATCATCTTCCACTGGCGACCCAATGGAAGCAAGTGCATCTACAATCTTCTTCACCTTCATGTGGTAGTCATTGATGCTCATACTTTCTCTTTGCACATTGTGCAACTCTTGCTTGAGCTGCATTTTCCTGGCTTGCATATTTGTGCTATACATTTTTGACAAAGTATCCCATGCCTCCTTTGGCGTACTTGCATCTTGAATATGCACAATCATAGAGTCTAAAATACTGATAGATAGCCAATACATAACTTTTCTGGCTCTCTCATGCCATCCTTTAAATGCCTGCATTTGCTATTGATTGGGAACATCAGGAAAAACTGGTTCCTCTTCATTTCCTGTAACGAATTCCCAATATCCTTTTCCCATAAGGAAATTCGTCATTCTAAACTTCCATGCTTGGAAGTTGTTCTTGTCAAGCTTTTCAGTGACAATCTGTGAGAGAGAATCAGACACCATTACAGAACACTGCAAAAAATTTTAGCACTGCAAAAAACACAGCTTCAGCCTCACAAGGGCAAATCTGCAAAACTGACGAAAGTGGTATTTGACCACACAATCACTTCCTAGTGACGATTTTGCATCAATAGGCAAGAAGGATGATTCTGTAACTCCCAATGTCTCTGCGCACAAGCATACGATGCAATTTCTACAGTAACTTTTCACCGGCCTGTAGAACAGTGGTCGCACAGCATAAAACAGGGCCTTTTCCTGAGTGAGTGCGAAAAACTTTCTCCTCCAAAACAGGCCCTGAAATGGCCTCAAATAAAAAAAACAGAGCAACCAAGGGCTAAAGCCCTTGCCCGCAGCATATATTGCCCTCTTGCTACACCGCAAAGGGCGTCTCAATCTGAGACAATGCACTCTTGCATTTTCCGGCTGTGCTACCTGCAGAGACTTGCTCCCAAAACATAAAAATGAAAGCAACACTGGTCCTCTTACCAAAACACCGTGAACTTGGTTTACTTTCTTGAGCTCCTTACCACGAACAAGGCTTTGATACCATGTCAAGATTGTGGGAGAGAAGGAAGGAGTCTCACTTGTAGCTTTCTTGCTTGCACAATGGGGGAATACACATACAGGTGGAGGCTGAAAACAGTTTTCCTCTTCTTAGTTGTGTAAGCCAAAAAGAACTCTAGTACAAAGAAATAGAAGAACCCTATATATGGGTCTCAAACCAAACTCAACTAACTAAGGTGGCATACTAACTGAGCCACGAACTAGAGTAGATAAGGATAGCTGTCATCTAGCTATTATTCATGGGCGGTGTACTAACCGCATCTGCAACTAACAAGTCGGTGACATAAATGCACAACGGTCACCCTGGCATACCACGAATGGAGCTCGATATCTCAACACGTATAGCCACACTCTCCAGCATTGCTATTTGGATCCTACTCATCATAAAATTGTACATATTTCTAGAGAACAAAGCATGTATCAATTTAGCTTGAATTTTCACCGTGAGATCTAGAATGCCTTCTAGGCTGACACCACTTAATATACTAATTATCTATGCATGTCAAGGTCATAGGTAATAAAAAATTTCATGCATTTCTCATTATTTATTTCTCTCTCTAATTTTTTCATGTAGTCCTTCAACCTGCACTAGTCCATTGGCTCAGCATTTAGATTTTTGGTTGCCACTTCTTTTAGGTTGCGGATTAATTTGTAGTACCACAACTGGTGATACCCCTTAACTTACATTCTTAGCTCGTAATTTGTCTATTATATCTCAAAAAATGTTGTATGTGACTTGGTTGCCTTGTTCTGTATAACTTTTTCTCCTTGTCCTACCATATCCAAAATCTAATATCTTGTGCAAGATTTTGAGAAGAATTCATTAAGATAAATATATGAATGAAAAAACACATTTACACCTTATCAAAAAAACCTAACCTAATATACTCAAAATTTTACACCTAAAAGAGAAATTTCACATGTAGGGAAACAATCAATTTGCAAAGTTTTGCTACAAGCTGTAAGCCCTTCTCCCTCTCCCAATATATTGCAATACTTCTAGGATTACGCAAAGGAGTTATGGAAAGGTAGAGTAAATGTGTTTTTCTTATGATTGTGAGGTGCACGCACACTTGTTTGTATACAAAGAGATGCCAAACTACCTTTGTAACAACACATCATAGAAGTGTGGATTATATTCCATGGTGATGTAATGGTCCATATCTTGTGGTCGAATGCCGGCATGGGTGATATAGGTCAAGACATTGGTTAAGGAGGTCACTTGAACCTATTTAGCTAGCAATGTGAAGCTCTTCCTTTGCTAAGGATTCAATCCATGTATAGATACAACATCTGATGAAATTTTAATGGCCATTTATGGGTTAAAACAAGTACCCAAAACAAAGTGGGGGCAACATAAGTAGGATCATATTCTTACCTCTTAATGCCAAGACATTGCTCACTATTGATCATGATCTGGCATCCCACTCTTTAACATTGCACTTGTAATGTAAATCAATGCTACAAAAATAAAAACTTGGATTGTGTGAGACAATTGAGGCTAGCAAGTTCTTCAAGTGTGGTCTTAGCATAACTATGTTTGAAGGATGCAATCAATCATCCTTTTAGGACTCACTCATGTGAAATTTGAGATGCTATAAGCTCATCAATGATTGTGGTAGCCCAATTGGTGATGCCACAAAGATACATTTGGTTGCTCAATTATTGCAATTACATTATTTTAGATAGAAGTGTCATGAAGGAAAATACAACATTAATGTTTGCACCTTGGATTAATTCCAGCCTTTGTAAATTTAGCCCTAGCCTATGTGTACATGTGTGAACAGCCCTTAAGTTTGGAAAGAGGGTTAGAATAAAAGGGACTAGAGGCCAAAGGCAAGACATCTTTTGATCATTCAATAATCTTGGCTTTACCATTTTCTTGGAGTTAGCTTCTTCTAGCCTATGAAGCACTCAGCCATGGCCGTCATGTATTCTTGAATTCCCAACCATTAATACATGATGAGGATGTCTTGGTGCAATAGATTTGTTAATTCTTTGTTGTAGCTTAGTTAATTTTCAATTTCAGTTAGATTTCATTCCATGGTTGATTGCTTTCATTACATTGGTATCAGAGCAGTAGCTTAGATCCTTGCAGAAGTCATTTTCAAGTACTAGATTTAGTTTCCTAGGCTAGAGAGAGCAAACCATAGTTAGGAATTTGAGTGACAGGACTTGATAGGACATGAAGGCTTCAAACCGGAGTTACATGTGAAGGTCTGCTACAAACAGGGATGAAGATGGTGATTCTTGGCATTACCAATGGAAGAAATGGAAGGCTCCAGCCAAAATAGTAGGACGTGATCAAGTTTTGAGCAAAATTGGGGTAAGTGGACAAACTAATGGTTACAGGACTTAGAGGAAGGAAAAGTTAGAGTTACTTTTCATGAAACAAGGGTTTCTTCTCTTTTCCTTCAAGCTGTCCACAAGAATCCATGGCCAAGACAATATCAGATCTTCTCCTTCTCACTTCTATCATGAGAATGTATTGGATGACCTTCTTCACTGCTTCAAGAGCTTCAAGTGGAGTAGCTAATTAAGCTACTTAGCATCATCGTGGATTTCTGGTACATGAGTATGTACTCACACTGTTTGCGCCGCCTGTACATACTCCCTTATTGCGTGGAAAAATTTCAGAGATATGATGTCTCTTAAGCATTGCTAATGATCTTCAAACCTTGGGCAAGAGATCTCTCACAAGTTTCTTCAAGATTCTTACTAGTTTGGAGTTTTCCCTCTTCTTCAAAACCCTAGCTATGGCAGTTTGGAACAGCATCAAAGATTCTTGAAATTTTTAAAGCAAATCATGGGGCTTTTGTGGGCAAAGCATCTCTGAAGCTTCCTCAACCATTTTCCCTCAAGAATCTATCAACATTGGACCGACATTGAAGGAGATTGAAGCCAATGGAGGTCTAGGTGTTCAATGGACAGCATGAAGCTTTCATGCCATTAAATTCCGCCTTTCCCTCTCAAATTTCGGGATCTCTTGGACACATTGAATCCCTCTCTGTTACCTATTGCAACCTACTTCAAGTAGAGAAGGTAATTGGTCTTCATCAACCCTAATTTGGAGCATTCGTGGAGTCATGGAGCTTTCATGGGATTAATGAAGCTGAAGCTTATCAAGGAAGGGATTATTCCTGAATATTGAAGATCTCTTGGACTGATTTTAGAAGGATTATCAAGCTCAACTCACCTATGTCAAGCATTATGGATTGAATGTCATTCCATCAACAATGCTCTTCTCCAATCAATTAAATGAGGTACTCTAATCACTCTTAATTTCTCTTTACATCCAATTGCTGATCTCATTTCCAATTGTTGAAGAGAAATAAGAGGATTAACGAAGCTTTCATTCATAGCCTAATGCATTACATGAAGCCTATAGGTTATGTCAGTCATTGTCTTTACTAAACCTCTTCAATTTACTGAAATGGCCATCTCTAAATGTCTCAAACTCTTCCATAATGAATGAGCATTACCCATCTACTTTCATTCACTGAAATCAGTAATTTCTTGAGCTTCATTACTCAATCTTTATTGCCTAACCCTGACATGAAATTGATTGCCTATTTTGCCTCTTGACCATAAGAAAATCATTACCCAATTGGTAAGTGAGAAAAGCTTTGTAAGCAGTGAGTCACTGCTGAGGTAAATACCTCTCCATTTCTCATTTACATTTCAGCCTTTTCAATTCCAATCTTGCATATCATGAAAAGGGAAAATGAAAGGCAATTTTATTTCCTTCCTATTCTATGCATATCATACTGATTTTTAGAGCTAGAATTCACTTGCCATGTACATGCCCACGAGGAAAAGTGGATGCCGGGCGAGTCGGTAGGACAAAAGAGAGGTGACCCTCCCCTACCGCGATGAGGACCCTGAAGGAGAGTGCAACCTGGCCCGAGAGGGAACTTTGCAAACCCCTCGGGTCTCGGATCCCACGCATTTTCAAATTTAGGTGCAGGTACAAATCTCAAAGGCATTTGAAATCAGCCTACAGCATGAGTTTATGGGCAGTGAGTTCTTGAGATATTGGCAAATGTATGGTACTCATGAATGTATGGCAAATGTATGAAGACATATGGCTACAGTAAAATGTATGCATCCTATGGTAAAGACACTATGGTTCAGCATTAAAGTTTGGGACAGAGTATGTATACATACCCTCATTAAAGATTGCAGTCTACATTGAGTTAGATAGCCATTTTACTAGTTACAAAGGTCATTTTAAGTATGGGCAGACGTATGAGACTCTCCTATAGGGATATGAAGTTGGTACATGCTTGGTATTGATGGTACAAGCCATTAATCGACTAGAACAGGGTATTCACTACCTGTAGGAATTTTCAGACAGCAACAGAAAATTCCTTACAGAAATTTCTATACTCATCCATTTTTTGCACTTGATAGATCGTTGGATAGAGGGCTCTTCAAGCTTTGAACAGAGCCAAAGATCTTGTAATTTGGACCTCTAGAAGTGAAGATAATCAAGTTTTTTCTATTACAGGAAATTCAGGACAGAAATCAACCCATGGCTAGGAATAAGAAGACAGACCCTGTTTTGGATACTATCAATGAAGAATTGAAGGAATATCAACAGGAAAGGGATGAACATCAACAGGAAAGGGGTGAACATGACACTTCTCAAGATGCCATTTACCGAATGCATTATGAGAACGAAGAGGTCGATGCAAGTTCCACCCACTCCCCTACCAATCAACCCATAGAGACGTCTCATATCCCAATGAATTCAAACAGTTTTCAACAATTGTCAAATGACATAAAGGATATGAAATCAGGTTTCAAGGGTATGAGGTTGGGTATTGACAAGCTTGTAGTACTTCTTGGTGAGAAAATGTTTCCTACAGCTGGTCTTAATGTCCCACATCCTCATAGGGCTGAAGAATCACCTAAACCACCTACTCCTAAGGTGGTAGGTCAATTTGAAGTTGGAGAGTCATCTAAAGCTAAGGATTTTGTTCATCCCACTTCACTTCAGCCACAATTCCATCAACAAAAGGTCACTTTCAGCCACATGGGCAGGATCTTCAAGAGAAAGTGCAAACAAACTCAAAGCATGATGAAGACATCCATGGGTGCAACTCTTTCTACAAGCAATTTTACCCTCAAGCAAATGTTGGTGGCTATGAGCAAGGGCATGTTAATTCAGCCCCAAACTCTTATGGGCAGCCACATGGACATGTGAATTCAGCCCCAAATGCTTTTGGACAACCACAACATAATTTCTCTACTCAAGTGCAGCCCAATAGGCCAAGTCCCATGTTAAATCATGGTTGGAATCAGCAAAATAATGGGCAGCAACCACCTTTCAACTCACCTATGCATGGACAACCTCCCAATGTGAGCAACACATACTTTCAGCCTCAAGGACATTGTTTCCAGCCACAAAGTCATGGTATGCATTATGGACAGCAAACTCCTTATGCACAAGGGCATGGAAATAATGAATATCCTAGGCAATGACCTTTTGGCAATTCTTTTGGGCCACAATACCATAGTGGGTAGCAGCACCATAATGGACAACCTCCTCAATACGAGAGAGAGTACAAGGAGAAAATAATTATCTCAAACTTCAAGGGAGAGAACCCTTCACCCACGGAGTTGGAGGAGTGGTTTGACAAGTTAGAGATGTATTTTTCCCTTTACCCAAGACCCGAGAATGCCAAAGTAAAATTTGCAGCCCTTCATCTAGAAGGCTATGCTCACACTTGGTGGAGATATATGGCGAGGATGGGACATGACTTCTTGTCTTGGGATGCATTGAAAAATGCTATGATTGAAGTCTTTGTTTCCCCTATTGAAAAAGAGCGGTTAGAGAAGAAGTGGTATGCACTTGAGCAATGTGGTCTCTCGGTTAGAGAGTACTCAAATCAGTTTTTGAACCTTTCGATGTATGTTCATGGGGTCTCCGATAGTGCCAAGTTGAATAAATACATATTTGGTTTGGAACCTACTCTTTCTTCCGAAGTTGGAGCCATGAACCCTACATCCCTACAAGCTTCCATTCAATTAGCTGAACGTTATGGGCAGAAATACAAGGGTTTTCAGCCAAAAACAAAGCATTCTTTTCAGCCTACACAGTTCCCAAGGACATCAGGTCATTATGGGCATGCTAAAACTGAATTTCAGCATCTTGGGAAGCCATCAAATACTTTTAGCAATACCTACAACAAGATACCCACTTTTCCTACTGTTTTTGGGTCAAAACAAAGCAGTAATTTTAGACCTAATGCTGAAAATAGATTTGATGGAAAGAGAACTGATTTAAGTGCCAAAACCTCAGCTCCTACTCAAGGCAAACATGTATCGAATGACAAGCTCAAAGATATGTATGCTAAAGGACTATGCTACAAATGTGGAGAGAAATGGTCACCCGATCATAAGTCCAAATGCAAGGCCAAAAATATGAAGATTAGCATGATCATCGAGGATGATTCTGATGTTGAATCTATTGAAGGAAGCTTGGCTCAGCTTGATGTCACAACAACACAAGAAGAGGCGCATGAAAGTGAAGAGAATGTCCATGATGAGTTCTATGATCCGATGGATGGGTTTCCTTTCGACCCGGGCGGTCATCATTTGGATGATTCATGGACTGATTTACATCCATCGCTATGTGCCATATCAAGTGATGCATGGAGTGGTTCAAGAGGAGATAATACCCTACGCCTTAAAGGTCAAATCAAGGGAAGGGCCGCTCATATACTCATTGATACGGGAAGTACACATAGCTTCATTAATGCTAAGTCACTCAATGGGCTGAAATTGAATACGCATGAAATGCCTACATCACTCAAAATCCAAGTGGCAAAAGGAAATTTTGAGAAGAGCAATCAATGTTGTCCAAATGTACCTATCACCCTTTCCCCATTGTGCACTACATCAGTGAGCCTAATTGCATTAGAAATGGGTCCCATTGATATAATACTTGGCTGCAATTGGCTGAAATCTTTGGGCAGATTTACCATGGATCTCAACAACATGGAAATGGAGTTTAAATGGTGTGGACAACAAGTAACACTACATGGAGTTGAAAAGAAAAGAATGGAGATGATCAGCCCCAAGGAGGTTAAGAAAGAGATAAATGCAAAGGCATGTATGTTCACCATTCTTCTTTCCAAGATTGAAGAGGATCAGCCCTCTTCTCCTGCTAACAATATGGACCCATGTCTTTGTAAATTGCTGAAAGAATATGATGACATTTTTCAGCCACCTACCTCTCTTCCTCCCAAAAGAGAAGTGGATCATCCCATTGACTTGCTGCCCAATACAAAGCCCATCAACAAACCACCATATCGCCTCTCCAAAGTGGAAAGAGAAGAGGTAGAACGCCAAGTCAAAGAGCTTTTGGAAATGGGTCTCATTAAGGCAAGCCAATCACCTTTTGCTTCTCCAGTCCTTCTTGTGAAGAAGAAAGATGGCTCCTTTCGAATGTGCATTGATTACCGCGATCTCAACAAGGTCACTATCAAGAATAGGTATCCAATACCTAGAATAGATGATCTCTTAGATGAATTGAAGGATGCCAAGGTGTTCTCCAAAATTGACTTGAGATCGGGATATCATCAAATACGCATGAAGGAAGGGGATGAATTCAAAACAGCCTTCAGGACGGAGAGGGGTCTTTATCAGTTTATGGTTATGTCTTTTGGGTTATCAAATGCTCCAGCCACATTCCAGTCTCTCATGAATAAGATACTTCAGCCATTGCTCTTTAAAACAGTTTTGGTATTCTTTGATGACATTTTGATCTATAGCAAGAATAAAGAAGACCATTTGCAGCATGTAAAAGAGGTCTTTGACGTATTGAGGATACACAAACTGTTTGCCAAGGCCACTAAATGCTCTTTTATGACAAAGGAAGTTGAGTACTTGGGTCATATAGTGGGAGAAGATGGAATCAAAGTGGATCCTAAGAAGGTTCAGTGCGTCAAAGAATGGCCTACACCAACCAATGCCACTTCATTAAGAGGTTTCCTTGGTTTGTCATCCTTTTACCGACGGTTTATGAAGAACTATGCTCATGTTGCAGCTCCTCTTACCGATCGGCTGAAAAAAGAGGCCTTCTTTTGGGATGAGATCGCTGACAAGAGCTTTAATGAGCTGAAGCAATTGCTTGTTTCAGCACCCATACTAGTTTGCCCTGACTTCTCCAAGACTTTTACCATTTATGCAGATGCCAGTGGTAGAGGTTTGGGAGCAGTTTTGGTACAGGAGCATGGTGTCATTGCATTTGAGAGCAGAAAATTTGATGACAAAGAGAGAGAGATGCATGTTTATGAGCAGGAGATGCTTGCTATTTTACATGCAATCAAGAAATGGGACACACTTCAAAGTCAAAAGTAATCATAGGGTCTTGAGATATTTTCTATCGCAGCCCAATCTTTCTCCCAAGCAAAAGAGATGGTTGGCCACTTTGTAATCATATGATTTTGAAATATCATACATGGCTGGCAAGGATAATGTGGTGGCTGATGCGTTATCAAGAATGTGGGCATGCAGTCTATCTACTGTGTCTACCATCTATAAGGATTGGATTGAAGACATTCAAGAGGAATATGTGCTTGATGAGCATGCTGCCCATATTTTACAGAAATTACAGCAAGAGTGTGATGCTGAATTTCCTAATTTTAAAGTGCATAATGGCCTCTTATGGTTTAAGGGTAAAGTGTACTTGATTCCCAGCAGTAAATTCAAGATGAAGGTGCTTCAAGAGATGCATTCATCGCCAATGGCTGGTCACTTGGGCCTTTTCAAGACGTTTGATAGAGTTCATCAAAGCTTCTATTGGAAAGGTCTATGGAAAGATGTTAAAGAGTATGTATCTCAGTGCTTGGAGTGTCAGCAAAATAAGGATTCCACTCTATTACCAGCCGGCTTACTTCAGCCTTTACCCATACCTACGGGCAAATGGACAGATATTTCCATGGATTTCATAACAGGAATGCCTACTACCAGTCATGGATGGAACAGTATCTATGTGGTAGTTGATAGATTGACCAAATCAGCCCACTTTATCGCAACTAAAGTCCAATATTCAGCAAGGCAAGTCGCCGAGCAATTTATGGAAGGTGTGTTCAAACTACATGGTATGCCTATGAGAATAGTATCAGACCGTGATTCGAAGTTTATGGGCAACTTCTGGAAAAGTCTATTCTCATCTATGGGTACTTTCCTCACTCCTAGCACGGCCTATCACCCTCAGACTGATGGGCAAACGGAGAGAGTCAATCATTGGGTGGAAGTATACCTTAGGCATTATTGTCATGACACACAAGCTTCATGGGATCGTTGGATCCACCTTGCTGAATTTTGCTATAATAACACGCATCACATGAGCATTGGGATGTCTCCGTTTGAAGCTCTTTATGGGTATAAAGTCCAACTTCCATCAGTTTTATTCCATGAAGACATCAACCCACAAGCAAAGGAAGAGTTGGAAAGAATGGAGTTGCTCATGAGGCAATGCAAGGACAGCATAAGGAAAGCACAAGACGTAATGAAGGTCTATGCTGATGAGAAAAGAAGACATTTAGACTTCAAGGTTGGAGATTGGGTATTTCTCAAAGTGCCCAAGATGCATTATGCTTCATTAAAGGGTGGGAACAATAAGCTTGCTCATAGATTTTATGGGCCATACTTGATTTTGGACAAAATTGGAGAGCTTGCTTATAAACTTCAGCTACCATCTTCCACTAGAATACATGATGTATTCCATGTTTCACAGCTGAAGAAGTATGTTGGGCCCGATGTACAAGTATTGGAAGAGTTACCACCATTGGATGAGGCATGACTGATCATATATGAACCTGAAAGCATTATTGGAAAGAGAGAGAAAGTTCTCAGAAATCGTACTCTCATTGAGTATCTCATTAAGTGGAAGAATTTTCCCATTGAAGAGTCTTCTTGGCAACCATCCACTTATATCAGTAACTTTCCTTGGTTATTACAGGATGATATATGATGCAGTATGCAGTGACTGTGCAGAGACAGCTTGCTGTATGAAATTTCTGTAGACAATAAAACTGTCCTAACTTCATCAAAATTTGATCCTGATGTTATGCAGTGATGCTTGGGAGTGTATACTTTGTTTCTACACCTCATACGCCTTATTTGGACCAATATATCAAAAGTTATGGCAATTTTAGTGAATCAGCCCTGTTTGGACAGCAGCCAGTTTTCTCACAGTTTGGCTTGCAAAAAGGTCTTCTTTTCATGGACAGTGCTTTCTTATCACTTGGAAGATGAATGGGCATGATTACTATCATCCTTGACTTGGATTTAGTCCATTACTTCTTGGTTTTGAGGACAAAACCATCTTCAGGACGGGATGGTTTGTCATGAAGGAAAATACAACATTAATGTTTGCACCTTGGATTAATTCCAGCCTTTGTAAATTTAGCCCTAGCCTATGTGTACATGTGTGAACAGCCCTTAAGTTTGGAAAGAGGGTTAGAATAAAAGGGACTAGAGGCCAAAGGCAAGACATCTTTTGATCATTCAATAATCTTGGCTTTACCATTTTCTTGGAGTTAGCTTCTTCTAGCCTATGAAGCTCTCAGCCATGGCCGTCATGTATTCTTGAATTCCCAACCATTAATACATGATGAGGATGTCTTGGTGCAATAGATTTGTTAATTCTTTGTTTTAGCTTAGTTAATTTTCAATTTCAGTTAGATTTCATTCCATGGTTGATTGCTTTCATTACAAGAAGATATATGAAGGGGATACAAAGTATCACATTTGGCTCCTTTACAAACAATAAATGATCTCTTGTGGACTTTTCTATGAATGACTCCTAAAAGTAGTAGAGTATCCTAAGTCATTCGATTGACAATTAGATATTAAGTTCTTAGTAAGTTTGGGTAGATGACACACAATCCAAAGAGTGCAAGTGGATACATTCTAAAAAGTAAACTACACATCACTTGCACCAACTATATCACATACTTAGTCATTACCAAGATGGATTGATCCACACTTGCTATTGTCATATGAAAAAAACCACTCCTTATGAGGAGTTATATTAAAAGATGTGACAGAATCAAGAGTCCAATCTTGAGCTAGTTGTCTATCAATTGCAACTAGCACATGTGTAGGAAGAGTAGAAGTAAATAACATCTCACTATCATCATTATACACGGTCACTACATTGATTTCTTCAATCTTTACATGTCCTTCAAATCCATTCCTATTAGTATTCTTATTCTCCTTCTTCTTATCATTTTTCTCTTGCTTCCTATTGTAACAATCCTTCTTAATATGTCATGTTATGGACTTAGATTTGATGCGTGACCATCCACGATCCTGATGTTTACCTCTGTATTATTTTCTACATCTTTCTTCATGAGTTGCCAATGCTTAACCATTTCGATCTTGGTCCTTAGATTTCTTGCGTATCTCTTCAGCCTCAATACACTACCCATAACATCATTAAACTTCAACTCACCATATGGAGCTAAATTAATGATGGTTAATCTAAAGGTATCCCATGATGCACACAAGGAGCACAGTAAGAAGATTGCCTTAACCTCATCTTTGAACATCTTTGGAGCTTGCATCTAACTAATATGATGCTAAATTTGTTAACATGGGAGGCCATAGTAGAGCCCTCCTTTGCAACTCAAAAAACTTTTTCATAAGATACACCTTAGTAGAGGCAATTTTCTTGTCATAAGTGTCACATAGCTTCTTCCATAAGTCATGTAAAGTGGTCTCATTCACAAATATAAAGTACATAAATTTTGCCAAGTGCAGCCTATTAATTGGTTTTCCATCCATGCCTCTTATGGGCCTTAACTGCTTCTTTTGAATAATGGCATATATGATCTAATCCTTCCACAAATTGAAGTTGGTACCATCAAACTTACGATGTTGTACAATTCCTTGTCAACTGCAAAAGATGAAGCCATTCGTGCAAACCAACAACCAACTATCAAGTGATAGTAATGAGAAAATCAACAAATTGTATCATAAAGCTAGTAGACTTTCTGCAACACTTGAATACAGTGAAGCAATGCAAAAAAATTGAACCATATAAGGTTGACATGCACAAAGATGAAGGGTTTCCTTCCCTTGTCGATAGTCTCTAAGGGCAACTACACTATGCACATGCATCTTTGCAATAGGCATAGGACAAAGGAGATACATCAGATGCATGATTAGAAGTGAAATTTTTGAAGAACATAGTTCATGGACTATCACTAATGATACTGACATTGCAACCAATAGTCATTGATGAAGCATCCATAGAAGTTATACACAAGGCTCAGGAGGAGCACGATCCAAACAAAAACAGAGGTTTGCACATGCCCATCTTGATTTTTTTGGAGTACATAGGGAAAAAGAAATGCTATTCTATTACATGTTCGACCATAAAAGTTCCACTTGTTAATAAGATATTTAATTCCAAAAAGAATTGAAGTGATCATGGCCTGTATGAGGAGAATGTGCTCACGACAATCACATAGCCATATGACCATGGCTATCATATTTATCATTTTTCCCATGCTGCTGCCATGCACAAGGAGACATACATGGATCAAGGATCTAAACAAGGAATATTGCATGCAATGTGATCATAGTTTATCCTAGAGGGTATTGATGCACAAACAATATGATCTTCAGTGCTCTTCAGCAATCATGATGTTGAAAAAGGCATCAAGTCAAGTATGTTTTCTAAGTTTTCCTGTCACTAAATTGATTGCTTATTACACATTCTCTATTTAGTAAATTTATATCAATAAATTAATGAGTCACTTTAAGTGTTGATGATGATCTAGCATGGCCATAAGACCATTTAGAGACCAGTATTCCTAGTGCATCACTTAATGGTGTGATCAGAGCACTGTGAGATAGGGATATTTGGTACAGGCAGTACAAGTTATGAAGGGGGAAGGAAGTGTCTGCCAAGTGTAAGAGTGCACACAAAAACCAAGGAGTTACACATAAATGAAGATGGATTGAGTTCTAAGAAGAGAAAATGCATTAGCATTGTGTATATGTATTTATGTGTGCATCCGGGGATGCTTGGTAACATTTACTTGTGTGTAATGAGCATTGCATTCATTTGGGGTCATCCTCTCCCTTACAAGTCGAGGTTTAAGGTATTTTCTTTCTTAATGAATTAAGAAGAGAAGTAATTCTTTCACTAAGAAAAACGAGAGAGGTAATTCTCTCACTAAGAAAGACAAGAGATGTGATCCTTTGGAAGTGAGGAGAGAAGTGATTTTCTCTTTCTAAGGTCTAAGATGACACAAGCTTTTGTGGGAAGTCAATCTTAAGGTTGAGGCCCAAGGCAATCTAATGAACTCTCCTTATCTATGGCTCAAGGTGGTTGCATGGACCATAAGTTAAGAGTAGAGTTTAAAAAGTTGATTTTCTTAAAGTAAACATGGTGAATCCATTTTTAAAATATCTTGCAATAGAAATGCGATCTCTAAAAATGGCCCGCTAAGGTTATCGAAAACGATGAGATCTACAACTTTTATGTTGGACGTTTTTCCATCGGAGCAACGTATAGAGAGATATTCCGAAATTGGTGCTGCATAATAGGTCCTAGAATAGCCACATCTTGCATGAAGATCAACCTTTCCAATCTTGGCACTCAAGTCTCTCTCCAATAAGAGAAGCTCTCGAAGCCTATAAAAGAGGAGGCTCTCCTTGGGTGTGGGAGAGGTGAAGGAAGCATCACTTTGCATGCATCCAAGAGGAGAAGAGAAGGAGCAAGTGCTGTGGAAGCTCTGCTGAAATCAAGTTCCAAGAGGAGAAGAGAAGGTGCAAGTGCTGTGAAAGTTCTGTTGAAATCAAGCTCCAAGAGGAGAGCCCTACACATATTGTGTAGGAGAGAAGGAGAGACTCAAGAAGGATCAAAAGGTATCAACTTCCAAGTTGTGTAAGTGTTAGCTACTTGTATATCGTGCAAGGAACTGTGATCTTGTTCCCAAGATCTATATGTTAGGAATTGATTTATGTGTAACGGAGGAGCTTGCTCCTTGTCAATAATATAACTTCACAAGGAGGGGACTAGCCCATCTTCTAGTCCCTAGTGTGTTGTCAATCTCTCTCTCTCTCTCTCTCTCTCTCTCTCTCTCTCTCTCTCTCTCTCTCTCTCTCTCTCTCTCTCTCTCTCTCTCTCTCTCTCTCTCTCTCTCTACATCTTTCTTTTCTCTCATCTGTTCTCTCTCTGCGCCAACATAATATTCACCATATATCTTTTAAGTATATAAGAAAGTGGAGCATGCATCTCAAATCTTATAACATTTCCACTCAACTAATTATAAGTATCTTTTATCCATGATGATGAGAGGACTTGAAGTTGTAATTACTAGTTTTGTACTAGTAGCCTACTAGTTTGGGACTGGTAGAGTAACCTACCAGTTCCAAATTGGTAGCTAAGGGATAGCTACCTATCCTAGAGTGGTAGTTACTAGTTTGGGGGCTCATAGTTGCCATTTTTTGGGTTTGGTAGCTACCAATTTACCATTATCCAAGTGGTAGAGCTAGTTGATAGCTACTAGTCCTAGCCTTGTAGAGCTACCAGATTGGAGGCTCCTTAGCCTGATAACTACCAATCTACCAATTTCAAATTGGTAGCTAGTTGGAAGCTACTACCAATCCCAACCTAGTACTACTTGGTAGTTACCAGTCCAAGTGGTAGTAGCTATCCCAGCATGGTAGATACCGCTGGGACTAGTAGCTCTAGTATACTAGCTAGGGACTAGTAGCTATCATAGCTAGACTAGTATTTATACTAGTCTAAGACCAGTAGATGTGTGCCAGCTACTAGCCCCAATGACTATGAGTCCTAATGGTAGTTAGATTGGTAGCTGCCAATCTTAGACGAGTAGATTGGTGGCTACCACTCCTAATGTAGTAGTTACCAGTCCCAAACTAGTAGAATAGTAGCTCTTAGTCTAGGATTGGTAGCTATTGGAGTTTGAGATTAGAAAATTGGTAGTTGCCAAACTATCAATTTGACTAGTGGCTACCATTGGGACTAATATAACTTACTTTGGAGCAATAATTTCTAGGTTGGTACTTGTTGCTACCACTATGGCTTGTAGCTCTTATTATGGATTAGTAGTGTCACGTGCTCACCCGAGCTTTCCTTGGGGGTATGCTCTTAGTAGTCCATCAAGAGATGTCCTAGGAAGTGCTGTCCAGAATTTTTATGAAAATTGCCCTCAGATTTTGGTAACTAGGTTTGCTTGAGTCTACTCCGCAGTGGAAGTTCTGGTTGTTTCCATGAGGATCGACCTGAGTCTTTCTAGTCAAATCTATTACTAACAGTTGATTAGTATTAGCGGTTTGAGATTCTATTGTTGAATGAAACAGACTTACGTTGTGCTGGGTTTAAAGAGTATGTTACTTTAATTCCTTCTACTCAAGGTTCTAAAGTGATGCGAGTCAAGCTGTCTAATCTCTAATGGTCCATAAAAAATGAAAATTTTATTCCATCTTAGGAAAGCTCTCGGTTTACCGAGATCACCCAACCATAGGTCTGGATTTGTTGAGGTCCATCCTCTTGCTTCCCTCGAGAGAGTGTTTTTAATTACCTAATTACTTATGCCACTTTAGGTTTAATATATAAAAATAGCTTCTTTGAATTATCTCATGATACAAATTCATTACATGCCTTTAATTCACAACACAAAAATAGAGTAAAGAAATTCCTTCTTAATAGTTCCTTTTTAGAAAAATGACTCTTTATAATGTGTTCTGTTCCAAGATATTATTTCTCTCCAAGTTCCGTTTCCCAGTATTGGAACTTCCAAGACATAATTTGGAAATTAAAGGGTAGTTGGTAGTTCGTAAGAGCCTAAGGAGTTTCTTCTCTTGAGCTTCCATACTAGTATTGAGATTCACCCCCTTCTAGGGAATTATGCAATTTTATGATCGATTTTCTCTCCAACCATATTTTTAAAAAAGATGTTTACTTGCTTAATCTACCACATTAATTTAGGAAGGAAATTATGTGTATTGCTTGCCCTTTCAAGAATGATTAGGGTTTACACTTCAAAATAGATTTTTAATTTTAATTTAAAAAATCTCATCAAACGAATAATATCTATCTAGTTTATTTATTTGCATCGTGTCCTATATCAATGTGTGCTCTAATACATACTATAATGTGCACGCCCAAGCTTTCCTTGGTGGTACGCTCTTAGTAGTCCATCAAGAGATGTCCTAGGAAGCATCGTTTGGGATTTTTATGAAAACCCTTAGATCTTACTAATTAGGCTCGCTTGAGTCTATCCTGTAGTGGAAGTTTCGCCTATTCCCACGGATTGACTTGAGTCTTTCTGGTCAAATCTATTACTAACGGTTGATTGGTATTAGCAGTTCGAGATTGCATTGTTGACTAAAACAGACTTACGTTGTGCTAGGTTTAAAGAGTATGACACTTTAATTCCTTCTGCTCAAGGTTCTAAGTGATGCAAGTCAGGCTCTCTGATCTCTAATGGTCCATCAAAAATGTGATTTTTATTCCTTCTTAAGAAAGCTCTTGGCTTACCGAAACCACCCAACCATAGGTCTGGATCCATCGGGGTCCATCCTCCCGCTTCCCTTGAGAGAGTGTTTTTAATTACCTAATTACCTACCACTTTAGGTTCAACATATAAAATCAGGTTCTTTGAATTATCTCCTGATACAAATTTATTACATGCCTTTAATTCACAACATAAAAACAAAGTAAAGCAAATCCTTCTCAATAGTTCCTTTTTAGAAAAATGACTCTTTACAATGTTTTCTATTCGAAAATATTATTTCTCTCCAAGTTTCGTTCTCCAATTAGTATTGGAACTTCTGCGACACATTCTCGAAATCAAAGGGTAGTTTGCAGTTCTTATAAGAGCCTAAGGAGTTTATGACTAAAGCCCCTTGGTATCCTCACCTCCTTCTACCGACTAGAGTTTCCTATGACAAGACCTTTCACGTCATGATTGGACTCATTAATGCGAAACAAAAGGGAGAAAAACCCCTTGGAGTATGTTTTATTCACATTGGCCTTGGGGAGGTCTAGCGCCATTAAGAACACTGGCCTTGGGGAGGTCTAGCGCCATTAAGAACACTCAATCAGCGATTTTGTGCTTGCCGGAATACTGCCTCAATTAGTGATCTATACTCAGTCATCCACCTTCTAGCTTGATGATTTTAGGAAAGATCATTACCTAACTTACAATCACAACCATCTTATTTTGAATGCATTACTTTTAACAAATTTATTTCTTAAAAAAATCTTTTCTTTCCGAAAATAATAATATCAAGGCAAAATTAGTGTAAGTCTAGGAAAAATTAGCATAAGTGGCAATATCTTCCAATAGTCTTCCTGGATTTTCCCTTTCTCGGGATCTAGTTGGACTGGATCTAAACAAGAATTTTATTCTTGAGAATAACCCCTTTGGAGTTTTGTGGGTCCTTGCCCGTAATAAAAGAAAATCTTGGTTAGTTTAATTATGAATAGTATTCTTTGTCAATTTCATCTCAAGGTCTCTCATATGCCGAGGACTAATGTCCATGATTGCCCATCAGAAGTTTTGTTCAATGACCAATACAAATAAAAAATCTTAAATCTTTTACGGACACAGTACCTTCCTCGTACTCGATTAGGTTCATCTTGTACAAACACAAGTTTCCCCTTGGAACTTGCGGTTAAGAATTCTTTTAAAAAGATTATATACAAGAATTGAATAAAAACTTATTTTATGAATGTGACTTTTGTTACATGTTCATGGGATGATAGCCTACTACCTATCTTTATTATAAAAATATAGTACATGGGGATCCATGATGGGTGCTTGGTTGATAGTATTCATGACTTCATTTGTAACCCCAGTACTCGTCATTCCGTTTGTAGTGATTGTGTCCGTAGCATTATTGGCAGCTCCTCCTGCCTCCATGACCTTCATAACTTTCTTCTTTGGGGCCATGGTTTTGGCCGACCCTCCACAAAGATGCCTATGACTACTGCAAATGTTGTGATGCCTATCAATAAATGGGAAAGCCTACCAAATCCAACGCCATTCCACTACAACCCATTCTTCCCTAAAGCCATTCAAGAAGTGGGGAATCAACTTTCCCATTGATCCACCAACCAGAAGGAAACATAACATATACATATTGGTCTGTACGGACTATGTGACCAAGTGGTGTGAAGCCAAATCTCTCAAGCGGGATGACAGCAACAACGTGGCCCTATTCCTATATGAGAATATCATTACCCATTTTGGTAGTCCCCTAGAGCTTGTAAGTAACAGGGGTACACATTTCCTTAACAATATTATGGAAGAATTGATAGAGCCAATCTGCCATCGTAAGTCCACACCCTATTACCCTAGAGCCAATGGCCAAGTCGAAGTTACCAATCACATCCTCTGCTCGATCCTCATAAGAACGATTGCCACACATTGTTGTGATTGGGATGATTGACTTATAGAGGCCCTCTAGGCATACAAAACCTCCCATAAGGTTACTATAGGACAAACCCCTTTCCAATTGGTGTATGGAATAGAAGCCATCTTTCCTATTGAACTTAAGCTACCCTCTTTGCACATGGCTATTAAAAAATGCTTGGGAGATGACGAAGAGTCCTTGCAATGCCATCTCTTGCATTTGGAATGTCTAGATGAGACTCGTAGGATGGCCCTACAGTGCATGAAAGCCACACAAGCTTGCATAAAGGCCTATCATGATAGCTTCATCAAGCCGAATGAGTTCAAGGAAGGTGATTTAGTCCTAGCCTATGATTCTCTATTTGGCAAGTTTCCAAGCAAGCTGCAACAACGATGGATGGGCCCCTATAAGGTACTTGTCGTCAATCCTAATGGCTCTATCCAAGTCCAAGCAGTCGATGCTTCGGATGATCCCTTATTGACTAATGGCTATCACCTCAAGACGTATTACCCTCCCTCCTAGGGATCCTGACAATCACTATTGATAGCTCTCTCATTCCTTGGAAGACAATCGATATGGCTTTACCTAATGTTCCTGATAACCCTCTTGCTGATCTTGATGATGTGGCTTCATTCTATTAGCCCCTCATAGCCACTTTCCACCCCAACGTGGCTTCCTTTTCATCTGATCCAATAGACGTGGCAAGTATAATTTTGATACATGGTGTTCCTACAAATTTTCTATTTTAAAAAAATAAAAATAAAAATATATATATCGATCATGGAAGAAAAGGACTTCGGTGTCCATGTCATGCCGATCTATTCTTCGAGAAAAGGTGTAAACACCCTTGGGAGTAGGAAAAAATAAAAGAAAAAATAATATTTTAAAAAAACAAAAGTGTTATGGGAAAAAATGAAGAAATTCCCTATCATAACAGGTTTCGTTCCAAGAAAAGGTGGTAGACACCCTTGGACGGGAAGCTGACTGTGGAAAAGGTGGTAACACCCCATAGTCCATGATAGCTAAATTACTAGCCAAACTCTTACAGCAGAAGTTTCAAAGCCACCTCCCTTGGTATGTTGCATCATGTAACCCCATCGGTGCTTTTGATTCCTATAGCAAACGATGTTTCCAATATGCAATTCAAGTACCAAACTTGTTGGCTATCTCCTTGGGTATGCCTCTTCATCAATACTAGTTGACATCATTAACTCGATGATGCCGATCTTCCTCGACAAACCTAGAGCGATGTGAGATTTCATCCTAACCGGATGGGGATGTGAGTATGGGCTACCCTCCATAATTATCAACAGATCATGAGACAGAGGGTGGGGTGAGTGGCCAGTCCTTGCCCTTTATATTCGACAGAGAGGTGAGATGTGTGAATGGAGAGTTGCATGCATGGGATGGTCCTCTCATTGCACAAAGCACAAATTTGTTCCTCTGCACGGCATTATAAGGCTCCCTGACCTTCCTTCTCGCACCATATGCTGGCATAAGGCGGGATGCACTGTTGCACCATCAATTGTGCACAAGGCATATAACCTTCGCACAATTGGTAGTAATGACTCAATAAAATGGGCTATGAGAAACTCGATTGCCCTCTTGTTATCATCAATAGAGTGTGAGATAGAGGGGGGGCTGAGTGTGATTGATTTCCCTTTCATCAACTGAGAGGTGAGGATTAAGGGACGTTCCGACACTTGGAGATATGTATGTTCTCGTTTCCCTATGTATAAAACATGGGACAAGCCTCCTCTGCCATCACTTTACACCTCATTCTCTTTGGCACGCTGCATAATAAGCCTCCTTGGCCTTCCTTCTTGCACTTATGCCAAATGGGTTGGGACACACTAATACACCATTAACTGTGCACATTGGCATACTACCTTTGAACCATTCCCTTTGTCGATTTCTAAAGTGGATGTGAGCTATATATTTCAATCATTATTCTTCAAGTGACGTGTAACATGGGGTGAGCGACTGATCTATCATTTCAACATGAGTGACTATCGAGATTGAGTGATGTATACCTCATTATCGACAACCTAACCAACGTTCAACAATAAAGCTATCTCCTTGGGTGCTACTGTGTGGTCCTTGCCATGCTGGACGAGTGTGACATGGAGATCTATGGTACCTCCTACCGCCGACAATCACCACTCTTCACGAGTCCATGATGGTTTCCCTTAATCATCTGCGAATTGGGCCAAGTTTTTCTAATCCTACCCCTTTTGATTTCACGAGTCAGTCATGTTTTAAGTGTGGGGACATATGTATATGGGTTATGATCTCGTGTTAGGATCTTGTTGCATCGTCAATCTAATCTATTAAGGTCTTAAGTATGGTGATGTGTCCCTCAGTGTCCGTTTTGCATACCCTCATGAACACATCTCTCTCGGACAATTTAAACCTACCAAGTCCAAGTCCTGCTCAAATGGGGTACCTTCCTGACCCACCCATCTGTTTTCAACCCGTCTTGGGGTTGTTCCTTGTTCGTTTGCCTTTCTCCTTTGTTTTTCCGCTTTTCCATTCAAACACTCCCTACGTTTACCAAAAGTAAAATCTCACCTTACAACCCTATTCGTCCCTTTGAACTAGCTAGTTTTCCTTTTTATAGGCCCCTGTTCCGAGCCATCGACCATGCATTATTAATTTTTGAAGAATTTTCTACCCATTTAATGTGTTTCCATGTGAATGCACCTTTTGCGCTTCTAAATAGCAATCTAATGTGATAGCCCTTACTGCTCATCATTCTGATGTATGATTTGTCCTTTATTATTTTTTTCATATTTTCAGGTATTCTTGTGAGCGTTTTTTCCTGTTTTTTCATGTGAACCTACCTTAACCACCTTGGAATTTAATTTTGATTTAATAGCCATGTCTGGCTTGGTCCCATCATGATTTTCCTTTCTTTTTCATCCTGATCTAGTCTGCCATTTTATTTTATTAAAATTTTTGTGAATTTTCATGATCCTTTTTTTATTTTTTCCATGTGAACACCCCATGATACCACTATAACTGCATGTTAACCTAACAGCCCTGTCTCCTAGGTTTCCTTTGACATTTTTTCTTTTTGTTGCCCTCTGTTCCAATGCACAGATTTTCTCATATTGATTTTTGACTCCGTTTTTATTTGTGTTTTTGCCATTTTTCCCATGCAAACGTGCTCTACCATCCTCGACGATCACGTTTGACCTTACCTATCCTGTTTGCAATCTTCTTGCAAACATCTTTTGTGTTCACCTCACCAGGTTTGGCACGATGGATCTTTATTAATTTTTCTTTTCAGTTTCAAATGCGTTTTTTGGTTTTTCCCATGTGAACGTGTCCTATCCCTGTCGAACCCTATCCTATGTCCGTCCCTACCCATGTCAATGGATGAGTGTGCATTCCATTTTTAGTTGCATACACACCCCTCCCAGGTATTTCTTTTCTTTCCTTTTTTATTTTTTGCTACCTCAAAACCCACAATTAGTTATTAAAAGGAATCATGATCACCACATTTTTCACATATGCCCATGCCATACACACACATTTTTAAATTAAAATCAATCCGCCATTCACTTAGCACGTGCTTCATGTACTACATACACATTTAATTTTAAATAAAAATAAACTAACCGTCACTAAAAAGCACGCCCTATCAAAAAAAAGCACCCAACACACAATTAATTTTTAATAAATGAATTTGCATTCAAAGACCCGAAGTTTAGGTCCGAAGTCTAGATTAGGCTAAAAGCATCGTGTCAATGTTAATAATTTTTAAATAAATTATAACAAGGAATAACCATTTTTAAAAAAAGTTTATTACTTAATAAAATTTTACATATTATTAATATTTCTATTAAAATAAATCCTTCATTATATTTCCTTTTCCTACACTGCACATTTCCCTTTTTAATGAACGTGCTTCGTGGGAATGGGAACGATGGAGTCTTGTCTAGTCCCTCTTGTCGATGATGGCCAAACAGTTCGAGTGTCATGTCGCTACGATTAGTTTTTATGTGATTTCTATTTTTTTATTTTGCTCATGTTAACAAGTCAGGGTACAGTATGTAATTTTTTTCTTTTCTGTCTGACACGGGAATTCAGGGTGTCTGTTTATCTGCATCACATCAAGCTTCCCGTCGCATGTGTGTAGAGGTCATGCCGGATTTTTCCTATGATGTGGACTGTTTGGGGTGGTTAGTTAGTTGGTCACATTGTGTGAGTTTATTATGATTGATATCTTATATATTCCTATCTTGTTGTTTTGCAGGTATTCATGGTGACTGTCTCTGTGTGTGGGGGGGTGTGTGTGTAAACCATCTAAATGGCACCTCAAACCCTTCCCCCAATCCAGTATATATGTGCCTTTGGTATTGTATGATTATTCCTTATTGCTAGATTTGGACCTCATTGCTAAAGTGGAATTATCCAAGTTTGTGGGCATTTCCTTACCACTAGTTCCAGATGACCCTGATTTGTTATCAATTTTTAACCTCTTACAGTAGGAGGTCTGGTCATGTTCGTGGTACAACTATTCTTATGATGCCTAAGAGTCTAGGGAAGGCTCTTTCTTTGCCATATCATGGGGATTCCTTCCCTACTGCGCGTCACAGCTGTTCTCCAACGAGGATATTTTGAAGTTGTTACAGAAGTAGACTCTAGATGTTTTGGATCCAAAGAAGGTTATTACCACGTCAGGGGGTCAATGTCTCTATGATTTCCAATTCCTTATGGAAGCAATTGTGCCAATTTCTTCAGTACAGATTTATGCCTACCGTCTCATTACCTCTCCAAGGAGTTATTCACAGCTTCACGTATGGTCCTGAAAGGAATTACCAACCTATCTTCTGGCAAAGATGGATCATCATTTCATCAGAGCTACTAGAGAAAATGTGACTAATGTCACATTTGGTTCTTACCTTTATGTATTCTTGATGCATGCTGCCCTTGTAAAAGAAGTCCTTTTACCTCCAGTTGATCCTCTAGAGGTTCTTTCTCCTCCTAATGTAGATGATGATGTGATCATTGAGGATGATGATTCTCCCCTACCTCTAGTCATTCAGAGAAAGTGCCTAAAGCAAACTGTTGAATCAGTGCCAGTTCTTACTCCTCTAGAACATTTGAGATTAGTAGAATAGTGCTTCAAGGATTCAAAAGGATGGACAGCGAACACATGAGTAAATTATATGGCATATTTCACATTATGTATGGCTTGGATAGCTAGTAAGCTGCCCTTAGTTTTATAGGTGGTATAGTTTCTTGGATCCCTCAATTGCAACCATGTATAGCTTTATCTATCAAAATGGGAGAGTATGTTGCAACTAGTAAGGCTTACAAGGAAGCTATACAGCTTACTCGTTTAGTGGGAGACTTGAGTATTGTAGGAGATGTGCCTACATTGCACTATGATAGTCAAAGCTCCATTCAATTAGAATCAAACCCCTGTATTTCATCCAAACACAAAGCACATTGAGGTAAAGTATCACTTCATTAGGAAGGTGCTTGAGGACAAGTTCATTGAGCTTGTCAACATCCATATAAACAATAACCCTATAAATCTTCTCACAAAGAGTTTACCTTTTGAGTACTTTGCACACTACATAGTGCTAATGGGCATTGGGTAGTATCTTCACTTTCTTCTTATACTCCAATAAGGGCACATTGACCTTTAAGTGGGAGATTGTATGGGGTAAAGGCCAATGGCCAATAGCCAAGTGGGCATCCCTTGTATATGTATAGACTATACAATCATGTGCAAGTGAAGGTAACAAAGAATAAGGGTACCATTTATTTTGTACCCACATAACTCTCTTGTATTCTTCTCTCTCTCAACCCTCTTGCACTCCTACCTCTCATCCCACAATTGCTTTCCTCTCAAGGCAAATTATGGACCTTGTACAATTGGAGTCAAGACAACATTTCTATATGGTGATCTTGATAATGAAATCTACATTGAATAGCCATAGGGGTTTATGGAATATAGCAAAGAAAGCTTATTTTCAAAAGCTAAAAAAGATTCTCCATGGATTAAAGCAGGCCCCAAGGGAATGGTACAATAAGTTTAATGTCTTTATGCAATCTCAGGGCTACAAGAGAAGTGAGATAGACCACTACTTATATACTAGAAAGGCTAAAGATGGCATCTTGATAGTATTGATCCTTTATATGGATGATAAGTTGATAGTTGAAAAAAACAATATGAGATTGATGCCATGAAGAAAATGTTAATAAAAACACATTGAAATAAATGATTTTGAACATAAAAATCACATTTCAACATGTATATAATCTAGGATAGGATAAAGATATTGCTTTATCTATTCCAAAAGGATTATGTCATCAAAGTGTTATAACATTTTAATATGGAGAGGGGAAAGACAATTAGTACTCCATTGCCTCCATATGTGAAGCATAATGTTGAGGATTTTCTCAAATCAGATGAGAAGAAGGCTGAAATGACCAAGGTTTCATATTCATCATGTGTTGATAGTCTCATGTATGCTTATTATTGCTACTCGATTAGACATTGCATTTGCCACTAGTGGGAGGAGTGAGTAGGTATATGTCAAATCCTAGCAAGAAGCATTAGGAAGTAGTGAGAGAAATCTTGAGGTACTTGAGTTAATAAAGGGGACTGAGGAGAGAGAAATATTGGATGAGGAGAGAAAAAGACTAGAAATGGAGAGAGAAAGATAGAAAGAAAAGAGAGAGATGGTTGGCAGCCATAAAAGGACATATGAGAAGCTTGAGAAGGTGAAATGACAAAGTTGTAACATTCAAATGGTGCATGTACAAGTGTCCTTCACATCCTTTATATCAAATATTTCCCTTATTCTTCTCCATTTCAATCTGTCCTTCCCTACATGGATAGTTTTTTCCTCAAAAACAAAGAAATGAAGAACTTATTATATGGGTTATAGAATTATAATGAAAAGGCTAGGATGCTCAATACAATATTATAAAATGGACTACAATCTCCAAAATCTGCATATGAAAGTTTCTTTTTGTGACTACAATCATACTATTCTATGTGTACGTTAGTGTGGAATCATATAAATGGTAACTTGATGTATTCTTCTTCAATAATGAATTCTAACATGATAGAGTAACCATGTTGTTCTTGGAGACCTTATTATAGAAAAACTACCATACCTTGGGTAGCCTAAAACAAACCAAGTATTAATAGCTTTGTAGAAAGCTCTTTTGGTGTGATTTCATGTTATGTAAATTGTATATATCTATAAGTAATTCAAATTTTACAAGGGCTCAAGATAGAGAGTTGGGATAGAAAGAAACTACAATGAAACAAGTCCCTTAACTTGCATCCTTTGTGTCCAAAGATCATTGTAAATATATTATTTGCAGTCGTGTGTCTTGTGTGGGAATCTCCTACCTGTGAGCCTCAATCTGAGTTAGACGAGGACATTACGAGCCTCAATTTGAGTTAGACAAGGACATTACGAGCCCGAGCCTCAGTGAATGAGACGAGGACATTACGAGCTCTGACATTGTATTTTTCTATCATTTTATGTGTTTTAGAAACTTTAGATGGAGGGCACATTAGTGCATTTCTTTTTGTGTACTATTGGCTATTTTTTAAGGTTTGACCACATTTAGGATTTTCCCTCTTTTTTGCTTGTATATAGGCATCCTACCCTCCCACTTTCATTATCCATCATTGATCCTTGGTGATAAACCATCCTTCCTTATTTTCTCATCCCCCCTACTACCATCTAGCATCCACAATAATGCGTAGAGCTACATATTGGGCTTAACTATTGTAGCTTTGTACCTTCAGCCATTACAAGCACATTGTTCCTTCTCTCTCCCGAATTCACTTTTTGTCTTGTTCCTCTCTTCATGTTCACTTTCCTCCTTCGATTGCGTACTCTCACATGGTATCAGAGCCATGTGTGGGAGCCGGAGATCTCGAAGAGGAGTGTGTTGTCTGCAACTAAACTTGTCAGGTGTCATCCCCACGTGCTATAGACCTTGCGCTTGGAATCAAATAGTGATGGAAAACTTGTTTCTAGTACTTTTTTAGGTTGCATTTGCCAGGGTAGATTTATATTTTGCTCCTGGGAGGCGGCCTCTACCAAGTTTGGGCAACACTATTACTACATCCTTGAGTGCTGTCAAATAGGTTGCAAGCCATTCTATTAGTTGGGTGACACCAAAATGTAGGCAACCTCGAGCACACATGTTATAGAACCAAGCCCTATATTACCTACACTTTTGTGCAAAGGGCCCTCGACACACTTGCTACAAGAATAGGCCCTGCATTGCCTATGTTTTCAATATGCAGCCCCCCTGAATCTGTGTTCTACTATTGGGTAGTCAACTTTTTACTAGTAGGTAGTAGCCTTTAAGGCTAGGTGGTAGCTCTTCTCACCTAGCCAACACTGTTCTCTATTGTTGGGAGGCCTGATTACAGGTGGGAAATATCCTTTCTTTGTTGTGTTACAAACTGGTTGGCCTTTTTTGACTAGGAAGACTTCTTTTCAAGTCTAGATAGCCTCTTTTCTAGGCCAACAGTAGGGCAACTTTATGTTTACTACAAGTATACCATTTCTAGGCACTTGTGGTATATTACTAGCCCCTAGATTGGCTATGATTACAGACTAAAGGCCTATTTTTCTCTGCATTTATTGCTTTCTTTCTCTACCCGACGTTGTGTATTCCCTTCAACATTGGATACTCCCCATCTATCTTGCCTTAGTTAGTTTATTTTTGTATCATAGCGTAGTGAACCCCGATTATCCTGAGGACACCTTTTATTGGTCACTTTTATTCTAGTGGTAGCATCTTCTATTGTTTTCTTGTAGATCCTTTATTGAAGGACATCTATGGTCAACGTGTATGCTATGGGGGATCATATGGTTACCGCCCACCATCTTATTACTCTTTCCCATTAAATTCTTCTGGGGCTTCTAGTCCCCGATTGGCATTTATGGCATGTGTTGAGCAAGTGTGAATCCTACCCTCTCTCTTCACATCTAAGAAGTTGGATGGGACGAACTAATCTCTATGGTTGTGCCACATGGAGTGTCTCCTCAATGACTGTGACCTTTGGGATTTTGTTACATTCCCTATACCCCGACCTATCGTAGATCCTCACGATGGTGTGACTGTGGATTTAGCAGCTTTATGGGACTTGTTGACTACTAGAGCTCACTCTTCTCTCCTTTTGAGCTGTACAAATTCTATGCTCATATATGTTCACCATCTCTACACCACTGCAAATATTGGGAGGAGTTTGGCATCTTTCTTTTGGATCCAAACATTTGGGCATTGCTTATCTCTTAAGTTGAAGTTATGACAAATTTTTGTCGCAAATTCCCCTATGATGAGGGATCACTTCCATAGGATGAAGGAAAGGACCTAGCTGTGACACTTCTCTCACATCTTCCGTCTCACCAACATACGATGTGTTTTACACCATTCTTCTCACTTCTTATAGCTAGGAGACTCTCTCTTGTGGGAGAAGCTAGTTCCATTGGTGCTTGAGCAAGATGCATAGCACATTGGGCCAAAATCTTACGGAACCCATCACATGGCCATGCTTATGCAACTTCATCTACAAGTGTAGGACAAGGCAAGCAAAGGAAAGGGAAGTTGGAGTCATCTTTTGACTCTAATATAGCTTTTTTGGGGAAGTGTAGAGGATATCCCATGTGCCCTCATTGTGGAAAGACCTCATACCCTGAGGAGAAGTGTTGGAGTATATACCCTCACCTTCATCCTAGAGTGAAGGGTGGATCTACAGTAGAGCCTTCATCTACCTCTACTTCATCACCCATTATTTCCATTGAGTCAGTGTTTCTACACATTTATCAAGGTGGAGGAGCATTCTTCGATTGTCTTGACTTTTAAGTAGCCTTGGCTCTCTAAGAGTGGTGCATCAAGTCCTATGACTCATTGAGGTGATTTGCTACATGTTCTCCGTTCATCATACAGTATCATCACTATAGGTGACATCTCTTTGGTGCCGATTAGTGGTGTTGGCACCTTGCCTCTATTGTTTGACAATCCATCGCACTTTTTTTTTTAGGCCCTATATGTTCCTGACTTGGGCTTCCCTCTCCTCTCAGTCATGGCCTTCCTCATCTCAGCACTCGCATTGTCTTCATTGAGCTAGCTGTCTTTGTTGAGGATTCTTCTACAAGATCCACTTTTGTGACAACTTGGTAGGAGAGGAGGCTATCTATGCTCTACTCCCCTTCCTTTGTGTAGGCCCCTTTGAGGGATCTTTCTATAGCCACACCTGTTCTTGATTGTGCACCATTTCTCCCACAGGTTCCATCCCATCCCCCACCATCTCCTCTAGTGGTTTTCCTCATATCTCCTATCCCTTTCAGAGGGGAATGATATTGGTCATATAGTTGTGAATTTCATAGCCCTTTTGTTGGGTATTTCACTCATGCCTCACTTTGGTGACCAATAGGACACTGGGGCACTTTTTACTCTCGGTAGGAGAGATTATTCCCCCATACTTATGGTATTATTTCGTATGTGCTTAATAAAACCCAAATAAGTCTTCAAACTTGTAGTGTCAATCACTGAAGTAATTGAAGCATATAGCCAAAGCTCCAAGATATCAAGTGTAGCTCAAATTAGAGTGTTAAAGCATTGCATAATCATATCTAGGTCCAAGCATCAATGCTAAACATCAATTCATTCAAGTGATATATCCAAATGGCATCAAACCTCAATAAGCATAACCTTCCTAGTTTAAAAACTTGTTGCCAAACAATCTACAACAAAATAAATCCCTACAAAAATTGAGCTATTTGAACTCAAATGAAGCCAATAGACACCTCAATATATCCTCATGACATCTACAATGATTTGAGTACCAAATAAGCATCAGTAGGAACATACATGGGCTTCAAACTCTGAAGAAAAGCTAACTTAGACATGTATACAATAGGTGTGTTGTATATACTACAATGAAAAAGGTTACACCACTCCATATAACCAATAAACAGAAGCTAATGATGAGGGGGAAGTGCCAAGATGTTTGCCTAAGTACCAATAGCAGTAGAAAATGATCTAGCAAGCTCAACTAGAGATGACATGAGCTGAAAATCAACACTATTTGCACATGTTTGATGATGGAGTTGGGTGAAGCTACTGAGACTAAGTGATAGTTGTTGTTGCTTAAGGTATCCCTTGGAAATTCCTTGATAAGTGTAGAGTAGTTGAAAGATATCTAAGCATCAATGCTTACCTTGACGAGGTAAAGCAATGGCTGTCATGAACTTGAGCTATAGGTATTCAAATTCGGGCTAAAGCGAGTGATGAAGAAGCTCCTCAAATGGTTGGCTCTAATATCACTTAAAGGGAGAAGCCTGAGTGGAAGCACGTGTAAGCAAAAGTAAGAGATATGCGAGTTATGGAGGATGGAGCAAGAGAGCAAGAGAGAGAGACACAATATGTGGGAACTCCAATAGTCACAATGTGTGATCGGCCTTCCCTTATTCAAAATCCACTAAAAGAATGCAGAATAAAGTAACTGTGGTGGGTGCCCTATACCTATATTGAATAGGTGTGCAATCATGGTATATAAAGAAAATACAAGGCGGCATAGGCACGGGCACCTTTACCCCCAACAATGACCCAATTGACCACAAAAAAAATCATAGCCATCAAAAGTACCCAACTTGATTCGGAACCAAAGAGGTTGCATATCTATCCAATTGAGGCACAACCAATTGGGTTACTTCCTAGCAATATCCACAGTATGCATAGTTTGTTTCTATTGGCTAAGTTCAGACTAGGGGGGTACCAATACATGGCTTTTAGTAGCCATCACATTCTTCAAAAGGGCCCAATAGATAGCTAAGTACCAGTCCTGCCCACAACAATGTCTTTACAATAGATGGACAACTACTTAAACCTCCCAAAACATACCCAACCTAATATTGGGGCTTTATGCCTTGATTGCTAGTCCCCAACAAAGAAAGGAGCATCCCCAAATACACATATAGATTCTACATAAAGCCCCTAATCTTGGGGCTTTATGGCTTGATTGCTGGTCCCCTCCCCAACAAAGAAAGGAGCATCCCCGAATACACATACAGATTCTACTTAAGGGGAAAGAATGTAGAAAGGACACCACCTAGACTGGCCATAAGAAGCTTCCATGTAGCAATTGTCTCTCGCTAGGGGCTTCTTTATATCTATCTACTGGACATTGGTGCTTCAATAAAAAATTACCCAATTGACCATGGAAAAAAAAATGGTCATCAAAAGTACCCCCAACAATGACCCAATTGACCACGGAAAAAACAATTGCCATCAAAAGTACCCAACTTGATCCGAAACAAAAGAGGTCACATATCTATCCAATTGAGACACAACCAACTAGGTTACTTCCTAGCAATATCTACAATATGCATAGTATGTTTCTATTGGCTAAGCCTAGACTGGGGGGTACCAATACATGGCTTTTAGTAGCCATCACATTCTTCAGAAGGGCCCAATAGATAGCCAAGTACCAATCCCACCGATATTGGACATTAGTGCTTCAACAAACATTGAAATTCTAGTAGTGGATGCCATAAGACAATATGCACCGATTGTTTCTCAAAGAAGAGGGGTTGCAAGAGGAAGTCATGGGCCGAAGTAGAGAGAAACACAACCTCATAAAATCCACATAGGCTAGCAAAGACCTCCACACAATCAGTAATATAAAGCATGGTGGTTAGCTGAATCACTCCTCACTCATGAAAAGCTAAAAAGGAACAAATAACCTCTTGAGTGGGCACTTGTGTATCAAAAACATTTATTTCCAATCTCTCTCTCTCTCTCTCTCTCTCTCTCTCTCTCTCTCTCTCTCTCTCTCTCTCTCTCTCTCTCTCTCTCTCTCTCTCTCTCTCTCTCTCTCTCTCTCTCTCTCTCTCTCTCTCTCTCTCTCTCATAGTCAATAGGGATGTGGGTAGCTACTCCAAATGAAATGAGACAAGCGGATGAAGCTAGGCAAGAAAAGCAGATGTAGCTCAAGTTGAGAAGATTGGCCATGTAGTCAAGTTGGATGGGCAAGCCAAGGGGGGAGAGAGAGAGAGAGAGAGAGAGAGAGAGAGAGTCTGTGTGTGTGTGTGTGTGTGTGTGAAGAACAAAAAGAGGAAATCCAAAAATTTTAGTTCAATTTAAGCGGCCCTTTCTAGAAAAATCAATTCAATTAAAACGAGAAAGAGAAGAAGAAGAAAGAAGAAGAAGAGAGAGGAAAGAGAAAAAGAGAGAGGAGAAAAGAAGAGGAAATAGAATTTTAGAGTGGGGGAGAAGAGAGGGGAGGAGAGAGAGAGAGACTGTGTGTGTGTGTGTGTGCATGCTTGTCTATGTCTGTGTCTGTGTCTGTGTCTGTGTCTATGTTTGTGTGCATGTGTGTGTGCAAATATCTAAATTGTGCAAGTTGCAACCCCTAATGAAAACAATCCAAAGCATTACCTTGCCCATTGAGAGAGAGAGAGAGAGAGAGAGAGAGAGAGAGAGAGAGAGAGAGAGAGAGAGAGAGAGAGAGAGAGAGAGAGAGAGAGAGAGAGAGAGAGAGAGAGAGAGAGAGAGAGAGAGAGAGAGAGAGAACTAACATGCACATGTATTTCTCACATCTAGGGCTCTCTTTTACACATACACGTATATAGTTAGAATCCACACTTTACTCCCATATATTCTCTAATTATAGAGCTATAAAGACCCATACGCACCTACGATAACCTAGTACATATGTCATTAAAGCCAATCCACAACACTTATTCACTTATACATGCATGTGCAAAAAGTAAGTTATTATGAATATGTAGATGTCAATTGAGAGAGAGAGAGAGAGAGAGAGAGAGAGAGAGAGAGAGAGAGAGAGAGAGTGTGTGTGTGTGTGTGTGTGTGAAGTGACCTTTTGTGAAAAATTCAATTCAATTAAAGTAATCCTTTCAAGAAAATTCAATTCAATTAAAATTTGTGCATGAGAGAGATAGAGAGAGAGAGAGAGAGAGAGAGCCTAGGGAGAGAGAGAAGAAAGAAGGGAGAGAAAGAGAAAAGGAGAGAGGAGAGGGGAGAAGCGAGGGGGTAGAGAGAGAGAGAGAGAGAGAGTGTGTGTGTGTGTGTGTGTGTGTGTGTGTGTGTGCAAATATCTAAATTGTGTAAGTTGCAATCCCTAATTTTAAAAAAATCTAAAACATTACCTAGCCAATTAAGGGGAGAGAGAGTGTGTGTGTGAGAGTTGATGTGCATGTGTATTTCTCACATCTACATTTTCTATTTTACATATACAGTACCTATTCACCTATACATCCACGCGCACACAAGCAAGTCTTTATTATGAATTTGTAGGTGCCAATTGAGAGAGAGAGAGAGAGAGAGAGAGAGAGAGAGAGAGAGAGAGAGAGAGAGAGAGAGAGAGAGAGAGAGAGAGAGAGAGAGAGAGAGAGAGAGAGAGAGAGAGAGAGAGAGAGAGAGAGAAGTGGTGTATATGTATATTTCTTACATCTAGTTCTTTCTTTCACGCATATACACATCCTTAGAATCAATATTTTTACACTTATATCTTTCATATCATAAAACAAGAAAAAACCAATACACACCTATAACAATGTAGCACATGTAACTAAAATCAAATAACCTAACACATGTTGCTAAAATCAAATTAGAATGCATATTCACCTATACATGCACATGCTTGCAAGCAAGCATATATGAATATGTACATGCCAACAGATGCTTCTATGAAGACTTTTTGCATAATTCGGTACTACTTCCCACATTTCCCCCCACACACAGCCCCTACAAATAAGTCCCCTAGGGGCTAATGTGCCCTTGAAGACCATCAAGAAAGGAAAACTTGGTTCGACATAGAATCCAAGAAAATTCTCTCTCTCTCTCTCTCTCTCTCTCTCTCTCTCTCTCTCTCTCTCTCTCTCTCTCTCTCTCTCTCTCTCTCTCTCTCTCTCTCTCTCTCTCAATGGGCAGGGTGGTGGGCAGGGTGGAGGAGGAAGAGAAGAAGAGGAGTAGGAGAGGAGGAGAAGAAGAAGTTGGGGAGGAGTGGAAGAGGAGGAGGCGTGGTAGGAGAGGAGGGCGCGGGTGGGCGGAAGCATCGAGTGGTGAGGCGGAAGCGGCGGGCAGCAGCAAGGCGGCGATGGCGGGCAGCAGCAGGGAGGGGAAGGGGAGGAAGAAAAGGGGAGGGAGGGAGGAGGAGGAGGAGGAGAAAGAATGGAGGAGGGGAAGAGGAAGGAAGGAGGAGGAAGGAGGAGGAAGAAGAAAGAATGGAGGAGGGGGAGAGGGAGAGGGAGGAAGGAGGAGGAAGAAGAGGGGGGAAGGAGTAGGAAGCAAGAAGAAGGAGGGGGGAGAGGGAGAGGGAGGAAGGAGGAGGAGAGGAAGAAAGAAGGAGAAGGGAGGAGGGAGGAAGAAGAAGAAGAATGGAGGAGAGAGGAAGAATGGTAGGAGGAGGAGAACGGGGAGAGAGAAAGACAGGGAGAGAGAGAAACAAGAAGAGAGGGAAGAAAGGAGGGAAGGGAAACTGTCAGGGGGGAATTTGTTTTTTTTTTTCTTGTTTATCTTGTGTTTGCTTTGTGTTTTTTCTTTTCTTTTTTCTTCTTTTGGTTTTTTTAATGGTTTTTTTGTTATTTATTGTTTTGTTTTTTTTTTTAATTCTTCTTGCGTGTGTGCTTTTCTTGTTTTTGTTTTTTGGTGTGTTTGGATGAGGGGTTGTGTGGTAGTGGTGTTTTTTTTTTCTTTTTTTTTATTGTTCTTTTTTTGTTTTTTATTTTTTTATGTTGGTTCTTTTTAAATGTTTTTTGTTGGATTTTTTTTAAATTTAAAAAAATATCTAAAAAAAGAAAGAATGGGGAGCCGGTCCCGTCCTGCGCGCATGCGCTGGGCGGGGTTAAAAAATTTTTCAGGGATGGGAAACAACAGGGGCTAGGATATCAAGACGAAAGGGCGCGAAGAGAATGAGGCATGTCGAGGCACATAAATTCAAAAACGTGTGCGTTTACGCACCAGGCAAGGCACACGGGGACATGGCAAAACAAAGAAAAATTAATGACTCGCAAACCGTTCATCGGAATGCAATGCGGTAACAAGGAAAACTGGGTTGGAAGGTAAGGGGGAGACTGTGAAAAAGTACAATGGGGTGGTCGGGATCAAATCAGGGCGTTCCCCTAAGAAAAACACGAAAAACAACTCCCAAAATACATATGGGGATTAATATTGGAAAATCAGCACGCCGAAATGCGGGATGGAAAGAAGGAAAATTGTGCCAAATAACGTGCCCGATAGACCGATCACTTCAAAACACGGTTCCGACCAAGAGAGGACACGTTCGTATGGAAAAAGCCCAAAAAAGAACCAGAAAATGGGTTCAAAGAGGAATACAGAAAGAACCGAGCAACAAAATAAAGGGCAGTAAAAAGGGAAAATGTCTGTGGGAAGGGGATGCACATGATTGTCATGTCAAAACTCACTTTCGGTGAAGTTAGAAGGGGTTCACATGCAAAAAATCCAAAAAATGGAACAAAAAATATATTGAAAAATTAATAACGAAAAATACAACGATTGAAATAGGGTGGAGAAAAAAGGAAAAATGTGGGGAGAGACTGGCTGGACACAAGAGTCAAATGAAACTAGAATTCCGGTGAAAATAGGGCATGCTCACATGAAAAAATGTTAAAAATATGCACAAAAATGGCCCGAAAACGCACAAAAATTAAGATCGGATGTATCATGCATCAAAAGGATAGGGAGAAAAAAGAAAAAATGTTAGGAGAAAGATGGAGGACAGGGTTGTCATGTCTAATTGTTGCTCGGAAGCAATAAAGATGAAAACACATGGAAAACAATCCAATTTATGAGAAAGACGTCAAAAATTAATAACGCAAGAATCGTCAACCAGAACAGGGGTTGGTAAAAAGGAAAATAGTCAGGCCAAAGGGACGAACAGGGTTATAAGGTTGGATATGGGTTTCGGTGAACATAGAATACATTCACATGGAAAAACGTCAAAAAAATGGATAAAGAAAAACAGGGAAGGAACGGCCCCAAGGGTGGGTTGAACAGGGACAGGTGGGTGGGGAAGGGACCTCATCAGGGTAAAATTAGGTCATGGAATACGTACATGATTAAAGTGAGGCATATGCAGGGGGTATGTATCATAGACGTGCATAGACGCGTCCCCACACTTAAAACCTTAACGGACAGGATTAGATACAGCAACATAACCTAGGACTCATCAACCGGCTGAACTCTGGCATCCCTACACTTTAAACATAACGTACACTTGCAATCATAAGGATAAGGTTAGAAAGACGTGGCTTGTTTCGCGTATGGTCAAAGGAACTGTCACTGCTACAAAAGAGTTGGAGTCAACTGCAGGAGGTACCACGGCTCGCTCCAGCGTTTAGCCAGCATGGCAAGGACCATGCAACAGCACCCAGGGAGGTATCTGGTTGATGAAGCCCGTCGAGGGAGGTGTCGTTGACAAAGGATAGTCACTCAACTCACGGGCACTCAAGAGGGATGAAAGAACAGTCACTTGCCCCATAACTTACATCACTCGAGTTAGTAATGATGAAATCCAGATCTTACACCTGGTTTAGGAATCGACAAGGAAATGGGGCAGAAGGAGTATGCCAAGGTGCACAATTGATGGTGCATTAGTGTGTCCAACCCGTCTAGCATAGGTGCAAGCAGGAAGGCTAGGGAGCCTTGCAGTGCAGTATACAGAACAGAGTGACGTGTCCTATGCTAATGGTAGAGACCCGTCCCATGGGTGCAGAGGAAAATAGAAATGTACCTGAATCCAATTGTCATAATGTCCCTCAAGCCTCACCTCTCAATACTTGATTGAAGAAACACCACTCACACTCAGCTCACCCTTTGTATCTCATGCTTTGTTGAAAGATCCAGGAGGGCAACCCATTCCTGAAACCCATTGATGTAATTCTCACTGGCGTGTAAAAGTTGTATGTCTTGTGTGCATTTGATGGTGCAACTATGCATCCCGCTCTATGCCGGCATACAGTGCAAGAAGAAAGGCCAAGGAGCCTTATGGTGCAGTGCACAGGAACAGATCGTGCATTGTGCATTAAGAGGCCCATCCCGTGCGTGCAACACTTCGTTCACACATCTCACCTCTCATTTGATTTGAAGGGAAAGACTGGTCACTCAACCTACCCTTTGTCTCACGCTCACTGATAAATACAGAGGGCAGCCCATACACAGGTCCCCGTCCTGTTAGGATGAAAGCTCACATCACTCAAGGGGTTGGTGATGAAAATCATGTTGGCTATTGTTGTCAGCAGGATATTGAAGACGAGGCGTACCCAAGGAGGCACCAACAAGTCTGATACTTCAATGATTTGTAAGAAAGGTCATCTGTTAAGAAGGGTAGACGGACTGATATTGCAAAGACAGTGCACCAAGGAAGGTGGCTTCAAATTACTTGTTGGAAAGGTTCTGCTAGTGAGTCAGTTATCCTGAACTGTGAGGTGTTACCACCTTTTCCACAGTCAGCTTCCCGCCCAAGGGTGTTTCCACCTTTTCTTGGAACAAGGCCTATTATGACATGAAATTTATTCCTTTGCTCCCTTAACAATTTGTTTGTTTTGTTTTTTTTTTTCGTTAATAAAGAGAATGGTAGAAATACCATGTGTCAGGACCAACCTCGCCATCGTTGCTGAATCAAACGAGAAGAGAACAAGGTAGGGTTGAGAGATATCTATGAGGGGCTAGCAGAATGAGATCCCCTCATGAGGAGAATCATAAGGGCTATCAAAAGCACGAAGAGAATGACAATGCAATGCCCAAAAGGGAGAGGGTAGGTCGATTGTGATTGTCAAGATCCCCAAGGAGGAAAGTACTTCTTCAAGCGATAGCCATTGATCAGAAAAGGATCATCAGAGGCATCAACAGTTTGCAGCTGAATAGAGACATTAGGATTGACAGCAAGTACCTTGTACGGGCCCATCCACTGTTGTTGAAGCTTGCCAAGAAACTTGCCAATCTCGAATCATAGTCTAGGACAAGATCACCTTCTTGGAACTCCTTGTGCTTGATAAAACTGTCATGATAGGCCTTGCGTCACGCTTGAGTGGTTTCCATACACTGTAGGGCCATTGCAAAGAGGGCAATTCCAGCTCAACAGGGAAGACGGCTTCTGTACCATACACTAACTGGAAAGGGATCTATCATGTAGCTGCCGTATGGGAGGTTTTGTATGCCAAGAGGGCCTCTGTAGGTCGATCATCCCAGTCGCGACGATGTGTGGCAATCATTCTTGTCAGGATCAAGCAAAGGATGTGATTGGTGACTTCAACTTGGCTGTTGGCTCTGGGGTAGTAAGGAGTGGAATTGCGATGGCAGATCTTATACAGCTTTGTTAGCTCCTCCATGATTTTGTTAAGGAAATGAGTACCTCTGTCATTTACCAACTCAAGGGGACTGCCAAAATGGGTAATAATATTCTCGTACATGAATAGAGCTACACTATTACCATCGTCTCGCTTCAGAGCTTTAGTTTCACACCACTTTGTGACATAATCCGTACATACCAGGATGTATATGTTCTGCTTTCATCTGGTGGGGGATCAATGGGACCCACAAAATCAATCTCCCACTTCTCGAACGGTTTTAGGGGAAGAATAGGCTGCAGTGGCATGGCACTTGTTTTGGTGGGTTTTCCCCGTCATGTGCATCCTTATGGAGGGTCGGCCACCAGTATCCCTCCAACAAAGCCTTCCTGGCTATTGCTTCTCGTGCGAAGTGTCCACCACATGGTTCGTCATGGCATGCTTTCAATACTATGCTGACTTCATCCCCTACAACACATCTTCGCAATACTTTATATTTGCCTCTCTTGAACATTGCACCGCCTAGCAAAGTGTAGGGGATTGATTCTAATAGAAGCTTCTTATTCTCACGGCTTGAGATGACAGGAGGATACTATTGAGTTGCCAGGAGGTTGGCTATGTCTGCATAACAGGGAGTAACTGTTTCAACTAGAAACAAGGAAGCATCAGGAAGGTCTGGATCATCCTGTTCCTCTCTTGTAGTTTGAGGGATCCGTGATAGATGATCGGCTAGGACATGGGAACGGCCAGGCTTAGTGACCACTTCAAAATCAAACTCTTGGAATAGGAGCAACCATCTCATCAGTCGTCCTTTAACATTTTCTTTGTTCATCAAGAAGGACAGGGCTTCATGTCCATGTAGAACTTGAAACGCATTGATAATAGATAGTGTCGAAACTTCTCTAGTGCAAACACCATTACCAAGCACTCAAGCTCTGTCACTGTGTAGTTTCATTCCCTATCAGTGACCTTTCGGCTTGCATAATATATCGGTTGATCTAATTTAGAGGGGCCCTTTTGACATAGGATAGCACCTAACCCCTCAACTAATGCATCTATGTGCACATAAAACTCCTTCATCCAATCAGAAGGCTATAAGATAGGTGCTTGGATAAGGCACTGTTTTAGGGTATTAAAGGCTTCTTCACAGTCATCAATCCAAAGGAATTCCACATCTTTCCTTAGGAGCTTGTGTAGAGGGGCGGCCTTGGTTGCAAAATGTGTAATAAAACTTATGTAGTAGCACATATGGCCAAGAAATCCTCTCAATTGCTTGAGGTTTGTTGGTGCTGCCAAGGCGGCAATCTTCTCAATCTTCGCCGAGTTTGTTGCAATCCCCTGTGTAGAGACAATATGGCCCAAAAGAACTCTCGATGAGATGCCAAAGACATATTTGTTGGGGTTGAGAGAGATTCTATACTCTCTGCATCTGTCAAACATTGCTCTAGGTGTCCCCAGTGTTGAATTAAACTATAAACACAAAAGTCATCAAGATACACCTCAATGAAATCATGAAGATGATTCTGGAAGGCACCCATCATTACTCGTTGGAAGGTGGTAGAAGCATTACAAAGCCCAAATGGCATCACTCTATAGGCATAGGTCCCCCATTCTGTGGTGAAGGTTGTTTTGGATTGGTCCTCTTCTACAATTTGGACTTAGTTATATCTGCTGAATCCATCCAAGAGGGAATAGAGCTCATGGCATGCCACTATGTCCAACAATTGGTTTGTAAAAGGGATAGGGAAATGATCATGCTTCATCTTTGAGTTCAACTTTCGAAAGTCCACACATATTTGAAGTTTCCAGTTCTTCTTGGGTACAACCACAATGGGCGAAACCCATTCACTGTTAGCCATGGGATAAATGAACTCGGCTTCAAGAAGTTTCAATAATTAAGCCTTCACCAGAGTAGAATAATTAGGATTCATACGCCTTTGCCTTTGCCTTACAGGTTTGGCATCAGGATCTAGGTCAATGTGATGTTGGCATACTGTGGGATCAATCCCCTTTAGGTCTTTGTATGACCAAGAAAACACGTCTAAGTTCTTCTTTAGTAGATCTCGCAGGACCACTAGTTCTTCTTCTGGAAGATTGAGACCCACTCTCAGGTGACGTTCAGTACCATCCGTATCCAAGAACCTTACTTGTCTTTCACCTTCCACTTCACGGATAAATGTCCCAAGAATTGCTTCTAGATAGAGGTTTGACTCTTTCAAGGGAGTAGTGTCCTCGTCTGATGTTCCACTAGAACCAGTGTCCTCCTTTTGAACAAATGACTTATTTGTCTATTTAGATCGCTAGAAGGGTATCAGAGCTTTATTTAGATTGCTAAAAGGGTATCAGAGCTTTATTTTCTTTTATGTGAGTGGTGATTTCTTCTGGACTTAGGGATTCATCTTTAGAAGATGTGTTTAGGAATGTCACATAGCACGGACCTTCTAGAATCCGTGGCTTTGATGGTTCTGGCTTTTGTTGACACGGGGCATCATCATCATCTTTTCTCCAAAATGAATGGTTAGGGCGACAAGAGCCACTGGTGAACTTAATTTTTATGCCCTTGATCCATGGCTTATGTAGATTCTGCATGCTTTGTGGTCCATCGATCAACCCAAATGGAACCATGGTCATTCTATCCAACACTTCCGATACCCTGATATTTTCAGCCTCTGAGGTCTCTGTAGGGACATCAACAAGATTTTCTGCTATCAAAGAAACTTCTTCATCTGCACTTTCATAATCTACTTTGTTTTCTTCCTCATCATGTCCATCCTTTTCCTTTGGAGGCTTTGTCTCTACTTCTGTAGAGGCTCTATAGGAGAAGAACATATCTTCTACCTCTGCATCTGCAATCTGCTTCTACTTCTGTCTCTGGCTCTGTCTCAGCTTCTGACTTTGCTTTTGACTCTGCGATTGCCATGTAATAGGGAGAACAGTACATCCATGCTTCTATATCACTGTTAGAGGTGATTTCAAAAGTTAATTCTAGTTGAGGCAGGAGGTATTCACCCATGGACAAAGACTTGGCTTCCTTTGGTAGTTGGCTTATAGTGCCCACTGTTAGGGATTGTGCCTCTGTTTTCTTGGGAAAGATCTGTTTAATATTCTCTTCATCTCTTGATGTACCATCTATTACTTTATTGGAGGAGTCAATTATGACTTCGATGGATGTGGATCCATTACCTTTTTGCGATCCATACAATTTCAACACCACTTTGTTGGGTCCTCTATCTAGGGTTAGGGTTCCTTTGAACTAGTCCGTCCTGGCTCTCACTTCAAAAAGCGAAGGTCTTCCCAACAGTAGAGGATATGAGGTTCCATAAGAATTTGATTTGACTACCAAATATGTCAACCAATAGTCTATTCATGCAAGGGTTGTTTTTACGTATGGGAGGATGCCCAACGGTTTAATTCTGCTTTGGTCTGTCAATTTGATAAGCCACTATGTAGGTTGAATTCATTGCAACCCTAAGTCCTTCATTGTCACATCTATCATTATGTTTACTGATGAGCCTCCATCAATCAATGCATCTAAAATAAAGCATCTTTCGATCCATACACTAATCTTTGGGGTTCTAGGATCTAGGAAGGCGTTAGCTACATCTACTTCCTTTATAGGCTCCGGGGCCTTATTGCTCTTGGTCACTATTGAAGGAGCAATCCTTAGTCCACATCTTCTTGTCAAGATGCTTTTGAATTTCTTTCGGCAACTAGGAGACAGCATCAGCAATTGTCGAAATGTTAAGTTAGGTTTAAAAGTGTCTAGGTCTTTTACCAAGTTATATTCTTTGATAGGATCCACGAGTTTTTACAGCCTGCTGGAGAATAGGGCTACACTCATTTTCATCATTCCTTTTTCTTCTAGTAATTGTAGCATCAACACTTCCTTTGTTTCTGGAGGTGCTTCTGTATTGTCTATCTCCTGGACCTCTGATCTTATTTCTAGGACTGTCTCTGTGACTCTCTGTGGCACTGCAATGCTCTGTATACTGCACTGTTTTGTCCTGTACTGCTCTGTCCCTCTGTTGGTGGCAGGTTGAACTTCACCATCTTGACAGGGGAATTATTCTCTTTCTGGACAATTGGTTCCTTCTTCTTGGAGCATATGATAGCGGCAACTTCCAACTCTACCAAATTGGAGGCAGGCTCTTGTGCCTTCTGTTGGCTATACGTTGCATTGGGATACACAAGGTGATCTTTCAAGAGAAGCCTCTTGTTACTGTATAGTTGATGCTCCAATGGCCCATGACCATGATGTTAGACAAGATGTACATGCTCCATAGCCTATTTTGAGATGGTCTACTAGAGATAGATATCAGCCTAATCTATTTGCGCCCTCCATGGACTATGTTATGGAAACAAATTATGGTGAGCCTATTGCTTATAAGGAGGCCATGTGTAGAGGTGATAGTCACTCTTAGAAGAGGGACATATAGTTTGAGTTTGATTTATAGTAGAAAAACCATACATGGGATTTGATTCCTTTTCCCAGTGGAAAATGTGCATTGCCATGCAAGTGCATATACAAGTTAAAGAGTACCCCTAGACGCCCCAAGCCAGCATATAAGGTTAGATTGGTTGCTTGGATTTTGAAACATCAGCATAGTATTGACTTTGACAAAGTCTTTTTTTCTGTAGTTAAGATGACTACTCTACGATTGGTTTTGGCCCTGGTTGCACAGTTAGATTTGGGCCTTTATTAGATGGATGTGAAAACAACTTTTTCTACATGGGAACTTGCACGAGGATATCTAAATGCAGCGGCCGAAGGGAACACCTAATGTGCAAATTGAGAAAGAGCCTTTATAGACTTAAGCATACAATTCGATACTTTCATGTATTCACATGGATACACTCACAGTGATATGGATCCATGTCTTTATATGAAGAAGACTCGTGATATCGACCTTATTATCTTGGTACTTTGTCTATAATATATTGATTGTTGGAAAAGCTCGTGATGATGAGCTAGATGATATGAATACTCCAAGCTCAAGAAGAGCTTTGAGATGAAGGATATGGGATAAGCCTCAATATTCTTGGCATGTGTATCATGGACGATCACTCTAAGGGACTCCTTTACCTATCACAATTGTCGTACATACAGAAGGTACTCCAACGATTCCATATACATTATGTTAAGCCTATTGGATGTCCTTTACCTTTCCATGTGAAGGTTAGTCAAGCCAATTGTTCCCAATTGAATGAGAAAAAGATTGAGATAGCCAAGATTCCTTATGCATATGCATTGGGCAATTTGGTGTATGTCATGATAGCCACTCACCCTAATGTAGCATTAGCAATGGGAGTTGTAGCATGCTATATATGGCTACACTTGGTTGGCAACATTGGGAGGTTGTGAAGGATATCATGTGTTACCTGAAAGGCAATGCAATTATGAGCATTTGAATGGTGGCCAGGATACTATAGTGGTGGGTTACAGTGACTCCAACTATCTAGAACATGCAGATAGTAGGAAGTTTTCCTTTGGATATACCTTCACTTTTGCTAGAGGTGTTATTTCTTGGATATCCAAGATGTGAAAATGGATGGCCTTATCTATTATTGAGATAGAGTATCTTGCAGCCACCACCACAGAGACTTGCAAGAAAGTCTTATAATTAGGCTGTGTGGTGGCAACAAACCTTGGTATTATTATTACTCCTTCATTGCTTATGTGACAAAATCTCATCAAACCTCTTGGTCATGTGTCTGCCTAGTTTCAAGATGCCTTTTACACTCTCGTCTTTTTCTTTACTGGTTGTATTTGGTTTATACATGATGGCTTAGAGCCACCCTGCACTTTGTAATCCTATTATCTTGTACTTTTTCATAATTAATATAAATATCATTGAGAGAGAGAGAGAGAGAGAGAGAGAGAGAGAGAGAGAGAGAGAGAGAGAGAGAGAGAGAGAGAGAGAGAGAGAGAGAGAGAGAGAGAGAGAGAGAGAGAGAGAGAGAGAGAGAGAGATGTATGTGTGAATTTTCCTAAATTCTATATGAAACCAAGTTTTTCCTTGAGGGCACATTTAGTTCCTAGGGGCAATATTTGTCTAGACATAGCAAACTTGTGTGTGGAGGAACAAATATTCTTCATAGAAGTATCTCTTGGTCCCTACATATCTTGCATGCATGCATGAACATGTATAGGTGAATAGGCATCATGATTTGATTTTAATTACACGTGTCATGTTATTACAAGTGCATATAGGTTTTTTTCTATTCTATGTTTAGGGAAGATATAGGTATAAACATGTAATTCTAAGCGTGTGCATATGTGAAGTAAAAAAAAAAAACACACACACACAAATTAGCACCTACATATTCATAAAGACTTGCTTGTTTATGCATGCATGTATAGGTGAATAGGTGTTGTAGTTTGACTATAATGACATGCTTGTGCTAGGTCATCATAGGTATGTATGGGTTTCTTTAGCTCTTCATTTAGGAAACCTATGGAAGTAAAGTATGGATTCTAACTGTGTGTGTGTGTGTGTGTGTGTGTGTGTGTCTCCTCTCATTCTCTTTCCTATTCTTTTCTCTTTTCTTCCTCTTCTTTTGTTCTCTCTCCTATTCAAATTAGGACTTTTCTAAAAATGGCCACTTTAATTGGATATAATTTTTGAAAAAGGCAACTTTTTGCTCTTTCTATTAACACACACATACACATTCTCTCTCTCTCTCGCTCTCTCTCATTCTCTCGTTCTCTTTCCTCTTCTTTTCTCCTCTCCCCTTTTCTTTTTCGTCTCTCTTTTTCTTGTCTCTTTGTCTTGTTTGAATTCAATTGACTTTTATAGAAAGGGCAACTTTAATTGAGCTAAAATTTCTAGAAAAGGCCATATTTTGCTCTTTTTGTTCACACACACACACAGTGTGTGTGTGTGTGTGTGTGTGTGTGTGTGACTTGCATGTCCATGCATATTGCATGGCCGTCTTGCTCCGCCTAAGCCACCTAGCTTCACACAACTTTGCTTGCTCTTCTTATGCAACTCTTGCTCCTCTTGCTCCATCTATGATAGCTACCTACGTGTTTGTTGGATGAGAGAGAGAGAGAGAGAGAGAGAGAGAGAGAGAGAGAGAGAGAGAGAGAGAGAGAGAGAGAGAGAGAGGCTTTTTGAGATTCTATGTAAAACTAAGTTTTCCCTTGATGGTCATAGAGGCACATTAGACCTTGGGCACTATTTGTATAGAGGTGGGGGATTTGTATGGAGGGAAATGGGAAAAGTAGTATCGAATGCTACAAAGTGACTTCATAAAAGCTTCTCTTGGTCCCTACATATTCATATAGGCTTGCTTGTGGGCATATACATGTATAGGTGAATAGGCATTGTGATTTGATTTTAATTACATGAGCTAGGTTATTTGATTTTAAGTACATATGCTAGGTTATTATAGGTGTGTGTATATTAGTTTTTTATTTTTTATGATTAGGGAAGATAAACATGTAAAAGTGTGGATTCTAAGGATGTGTGTATGTGATTTTAAGTACATATGCTAGGTTATTATAGGTGTATATCGGTTTTTTCAATTTTCATGATTAGGAAAAATATAGGTGTAAAAAGTGTAGATTCTAAGGATGTGTATGTATGAAAGAAAGACCTAAATGTAAAACATAAAAATGTACACCAATTCTCTCTCTCTCTCTCTCTCTCTCTCTCTCTCTCTCTCTCTCTCTCTCTCTCTCTCTCTCTCTCTCTCTCTCTCTCTCTCTCTCGCGTTCTCTCATTTGGCACCTACATATTCATAGACTTGTTAATTTGCGCCTGCATGTATAAATAAATAGGCGATGTGGTTTGACTTCAATGACATATGTGTGCCATGTTAGGCACATTTGGGGAAGATATAGGTGTGAAGTGTGGATTCTAACTATATTTGTGTATGTGTAAAAGAGAGACCTAAATGTGAGAAATACATATGCACATCATCATCATCATCATCATCTCTCTCTCTCTCAATTGGCAATGTAGTATTTTGGATTTTTAAAAATTAGGGGTTGGAACTTGCAAGATTTAGATATTTGCATTGTCTCTATCCTCATTGCTTTTCTCCTCTCTCTCTCTCTCTCTCTCTCTCTCTCCTGGTCCCCTATCTTCTCTACCCTCTCTCCTTTCTCTTTCCTCTCTCTCTCTCTCTCTCTCTCTCTCTCTCTCTCTCTCTCTCTCTCTCTCCCCCTCTTGTAATAATTGAATTGACTTTTCTAAGAGGGTCACCTTAATTGAATTGAATGTTTAGGGTCACTTTCTTCTCTTTTTGTTCACATACGCATATACACATTCTCTCTCTCTCTCTCTCTCTCTCTCTCTCTCTCTCTCTCTCTCTCTCTCTCTCTCTCTCTCTCTCTCTCTCTCTCTCTCTCTCTCTCTCTCTCTCTCTCTCTCTCTCTCTCTCTCTCCGATCATGCATGGCCAATGTTCATTTTTGAAGGGCTAGTCTATATTTTCATGGAAGGTCTATTTACAATCTTGCCCTTCAACTTGAAGGTCACTTTTTAAAGTATGGACTTCGAATGATGTGTACAATAGATATTACTTTTCAAGATCTAAACTTCATGAAAGTAAGCTTTTTAATAAAATCCACTTAACAACCATAGACTTCTAATTCATGTGTGTGAGAAAACTTTTACTTTCAATGTTAACTATATGTATTGGATTTGATAAACTCTATTATAATATTTTTGGCATAGATTTATACTTAAAATCTTAGTGATTATTGATGTGAAAGAGAGAGGCAGACCTAGGTGTAGGACTTGTTAAGAATGGTTGATTTAGTCTCCAGCCTATATGAGCTATTTATTCAAAGTGCCTTTGACAATCAAGTTCAAACTTCAAAGAAATATGTGAGACATAAACCTCCCTATTCTTACAAGCTTCAACAACAATGCTAGTATCTTTTTATTTGAATTGTATGCTAAAATGACAACTTTTAAATCGCAAGTTAACAAAGAAAAGAAATTAGAATAGTCCATACAAGCGATAGCACAATGAGAGCACAACTATCTAACTTGTGGTATGGATATCAACATCTTGATGAGGCTTCAAGTTATCCCAAGTAGAGTAGATTGCATTCCAATCTACCTCTCTTGGGTCCAGTGTGCCACTATAAGAAAGAAACATGAGCTTGTTAACATTCTTTAAGCTCAATCGATTACTGTCATTGGACTTAATGTGATTCATCTTGGAGAATCCCCTTTCACAATTGACAGTGCTTGCAACAATGACCAAGTAAGCACGCTAGAGTTTCTTCATCATCTCACCAAAGGAATGATCCCGTTCAATATCAAGTGCACAAAACTACCATGCCATATGCATACTCTTTCCAAGACATGCTCTCTTCAATTTTGCCATGAACTCTTCATATTGCAATTTACACATGTTTGCATTCACTACATCACCAAAATTTTTCAACAATGGCCTAATCCATATAGCACCCATGATGAAAATACCACATACATCCTCTGGATAGTCTCTAGGACTAAATATTTTGGTAGCCTCAAAAAGCTCTGAGTCATGAAATTGATCATGCAATGAAGTTATAACTCTACAAACAAATTGCCTTCCTACATCAAAACAAGCATCCCATGTGAAAAGATCCTTAGTTGTATTTGTATTTCCTAGCACATCAATATGCAAAGCATGCTTATCCAAACCTCCTGCACCATTTTGAAACACCATGCAACCATCTTTCACTAGTCCAAAAAATTGAGTGACATGCTCATCATCTCTACCAAACTCATCTATAAGAAAACAAGCTTGCAGAAGATCCATAGTGGTCACAAGCAACCTATTGTGGTGATATCCACATGATCAACCTGGAATTTCTTATTCAATACATTTAGATGATGAAACATATCTACCAACAAATAAAGAAAAAATTGAACATTGAAAGAGGTAAAGGATACATATAAGTTGCCTTTCTCTCGCATCCAAATATATAAGAGAACGGGCATCAAAGTTACCATTCTCTTTGTCACTTGCCCACGTGACAACCAAGGAATGTCATGAATTCTTAGAACCTTGTGTGCTGAAAGATGAAACTTTGAAGCAAGATCCTTTACCTCTTCATGTCTCTTATAGGAGCAATTTACCCATTTGTAAGCCTTCTTTATTGCCTTCTCCACAATATCAAAAATAGGAAATGGATACGATGCATCTTTTACTACCAAAGCATCTCTATGTGCAATGCAACACACCCAAACCAAATGAGGCACATCTCTAGCAAAATGTGCAACCAATCCATTCTCATTGCCCATCATAACACAACATCCATCAGTAGTAAAGCCCAATAATTTTGATTGCGATAAACTGTAAGTGCATAAGAACCCTTAAAGTGCATCATATAAAGCAGTTGTAGTTCCATTGCTTGTATGGAGCAATCTTATGAAACAATTACATACATCACCATTCTTTGTCAAATATGTTAAACACTCAATCATATGATGGTCATTGGAGATATCCAAACTTTCATCTACCATCAAGGAGAAGAAGGGACTCTCAATAATTTCACATCTAACCATCTCATAAAAATATGCATAACATGCCTCCAAGAAAAGTAAAGAAGATGTGTATGAAAGGTAGGATGCATTGTTGGGAATAAAGGCCTCATGCCTTTAAATGTGCTCGGGTGTGAACACACCCTTAGCACTTGTACTTACACACATATATATCTATCTAAAAACCTAAAGGTACACACTCGTCATTGTACCTACAAACGTGCTCTCTTTGCAATTGCTCTCTCTCACTCTCTCTGTCAATCCACGCGCAACGAACACCTGCTGTCTCGATCTTCATGCCTGACTCATCACTACAAAGTGGTATCAGAGCTGTGGTTGAGGCGTTCGTACTTCCTGGAGTTTGTGCAAGTCAATAGGTCACATTTTTTTGTTAGTCGACAGTTCCAAGGTGCAGGCATAAGTTAAAAACATCATCTCCAAACAAACGACATGTCATTTCCTGACCTGGCAAGTAGGCATGAACCATGCGATAGCTTTCAAGTGTGTGACAGGTCAACGAACTGACTAGCGGCAGCTTCCGACAGTGGGTGACTGGTAGGTGATGCCCCTACGTGTTGGACCTACGTACACTAGCAGGAGTTGTAGGCGTGGCATCAGGCGGCACCTTTTCTGCAACGCGATCGCAAGCTCCAGTCACGTTGTAGGCAGGTCAATGGGGTCACAAACTCCAGTTATTACGATAGTTGACGAGGGTTTTTCTAGGTAATGCAAGTGTGATGGGCAACTGGCACGGCTCCAGTCACATCGTAGGCAGGTCAACGGGGTCACAAATTCATTTTTTTCTTTAAAATTCTTCTTGAATTTTCCCTTGACTTGTCGGGGATTCACGTGTATAAGCATAGAATTCAAATTTGTGTATATTTTGACGCCAAAATTTGGGGCTTTTCTCGGAATTGGGGATTGTGATACAGAGCAAGGTCATTTGTCTCAAAATTGCAGGAATTTTGTAACATTTTTTTCCCGATATTTAGGGCTTTTCATGTACATGCACAAATTGGGCTAAAATTTACCCAATTTTTTGGCATTGATGCACATTGGACCCCATGCAATTTGGGGCTTTTACAGTTTAGGCAAAATCTGTGCAGCATTTGGTCATTTTATATACGTGTAGGTTGAATTCCACGCAATTTGGACATCAACACTTGGTAACATTTGGGGACTTTGTTGAAATTGCTCTATTTTGGCAAAATTGACATGTTCTATGCATGACAGAGAAAATGTAGATGTGTGGTCGATGCTTTGAGCACAAAAATTTTGGGGCTTTTGACCATTCGTGTCAAATTTTATGCCCGTGGGTACATGCATAACATAAATTGCAGCTAAAATTTTGGGATTTCTTATGTCATGTGATGCATATGTCCTGAGAACAATTGTGATTAGTTGTGGAATGCTGTAGTACATGGTTTGGTACTTCTGAAAATTTAATTACAGATCTAAAATTTGTGTTTCTATATGGTCATTTATTGCTGGTTGGTACTTGTTTGTACCTTGGTCACTTGGGTGACAGTTTGGACCTACATTTGCTAATTTTTTTGTCACATTTTGACTGAAAATCATGGTTGGCAGCAATGGCAACAGTAATCTCATGCACATAAAGAAGCTTGAAGGAGCACATAACTTTGCAGTTTGGCAAAAATAATGCTACAATATCCTGTTGCAAAAGAAGCAGGCAAGGCCGATTGAAACCAAAGGGGCAAAGCTCGTGGACATGGAACATGAAGATTGGGATGAATTAAATGAGCTTGCACGCTCAACCATCAAGCTATTGATTTCTGATGCCTTGTTGTTTAACATTGAAGGTTTGGATTATGCATATGCTATTTGGACTAGATTGGAAGAATTGTATGCATAGAAGAGTGTTGCAAGCAAAGTGTATCGGCTGAAAAAGCTTATGGATTTACGTATGAAAGAGGGTACAACAATGTCTACTCACTTGAGTGAGTTTAACTCTATTTTGAGCTAGGTGATTGCCTTGAAGTTCATGATTGATGAGGAATTTAAGGCTACTTTCTTGCTTTGCACTCTACCAGAGAGTTGGGATACATTTAGGACTACTATGAGCAAATCTAATGTGATCCTTTTGTATGCTGATGTAGAGAGTGCTCTACTCATGGAAGAAATGAATCGTTAGAACAATGCATCCAATAAGTCTTCCAGTGCTTTGCATACTAGGGGCAGATCACAATAAAAGAGCAAATATGATAGCAAGGGACACAGTAAATCACGTGGCAAAGATGTTGAATATCATCATTGTAGCAAGATGGGTCACTTTAAACGTGACTGCTACAAATGGAAGAAAGAGAAAGAAAAGGGCAATAAGACAGATGATAGCAAGGAAGAGAAGAAAGACAGTCAGCCTAAGAAGAGTAGTGCCAAAATTAAAGAGGTGAATGTAGTCACTCATGACAGTGATAGTGGAAGTGACGTACTCTTTGTCGCTTCACACTTTGGTGCACATGCTTTACTTACAGATACAGATGATGACATGCATACTTGGATTCTTGATTCAGGTGCTTCCTTTCATGTCACCCCTCATCGTGAGTGGTTCTCTAACTATACAGGGGATCGACATGGTGTTGTCCATCTTGGGGACAATTATACATGTGACATTGTAGGTATTGGCAGTGTGTAGTTGCAGTTTCAATATGGCTTTGTCTTCACACTTCAACATGTACGGCATGTACCTCAGCTCAAGAAGAGCTTGATTAGCACAGGGCAACTAGATGATGATGGTTTTCATACCACCTTTGGTGATGGAAAATGGAAGATCTGTTAGGAATCTAGAGTGATTGCTAAAGGGTGCAAGAGTGATACTTTATATCCACTTCATGTATCTAGTGCGCGTGACCATGTTGTTGTTGTGACCGAGCAACCAAGTGTTTCTTTGTGGCATGGCCGGTTGGGACATATGAGTCAAACATCAATGAAAGTGCTTTCTCCTTTGGATTACTTGCCTTATCTTTGTTATGCTGATTTCGAGCATTGTGATCATTGTATTTATGGTAAACATGCATAAACGTCTCATAAAAAGTCTATTTCTTTGAAATCTTCTCCTCTAGAGTTAGTACATTCAGATATATGTCAAATGCGAAGATTATCTTTAGGGGGAAAGAAATATTTTATCACCTTTGTCAATGATGCTACACGAAAGGTATGGGTTCATCCTATTTATGAATAGGATGAAGTGTTTGACAAGTTTAAAAAATTCTTGGCATTGGTTAAAAATCAGATAGATAAGATACTTAAGTGTCTTCGCTCTGACAATGGTGGGGAATATGTATCCAAGGCCTTTTAGGCATTTTGTGACAGCAAAGGGATAAAGCGGGAGCTCATTACCCCTCATAATCCACCCCGAAATGGAGTTGTAGAGCGTATGAATCGGACCATACATGATAAGGTCCGTACAATGCTGTTTCATGCTGCATTACTCCATGGTTTTTGGGTAGAGGCTATTATGACAACCATTCACTTAATTAATCAATCACCAAATAAGTCTTTTGGGGGGGGGGGGGAGGGAAGGGGAAGTTTCCCAAGAAGCGTAGTCGGGTAAGCCACCTTCATATGTTCATTTAAAAGTGTTTGGCTGAGAGGCTTTTGTGCGCATTCGTAAAGAAAAACACAACAAACTTGAGCCAAAGTCCTGTAAATGCATTTTCCTAGGATATGGTGACGAGGGTGAAATGGAGTATAAATTGTGGGATCCCAAGAAAAGGAAAGTAGCACATAACAATGAAGTTATCTTCCAGGAAAATCACATGCATAAACAACCCGAAAGACTGAGGAAGTCCGTAGGATTGTATTCTGGGAAGAAATACATTTTGGACAGCAAAATGTGCTCACTGTACAACAGGAAATACCTGCTATAAATAAACCTATAAATGTAAAAAATGATGCTAGAAATGATCAACTAGCTATTGCCCATGATAATGAGCCACTACATGTGCAGGAACAATCAGTAAACAATGAGCATTGGATTAGGAGATCGTCTAGGGCTACTAGAAAACCTAATAGATTTGTTCTTGGTACAAACAATGTGGTTGATTATGTCATGTTGACCGACTGTGGTGAATTGTCTTGCTTCAAGGAAGCAATGGGCAGACAAGACATCAAGAAACGGTATAAAGCCATGTTGTCAGAGATGAAAATAGAAAAATGACACTTGGAATTTGGTGCAGTTTCCTTAAGAGCAGAAAACACTGCCATGCAAATGGGTTAACAAGATGAATGTCACTTCTTGTTCCTCACCAAAGTATAAAGCAAGATTGGCTGCAAAGGGATACAAGTAGGAGCATGTAATTAACTTTGATAAGATTTTATCTCCTGTAGTCAAGATGACTACTTTGAGAACCATTTTAGGCTTGGTTGCAATTGAAGATATGGAGCTCATATAAATGGATGTAAAGACTGCATTCTTACATGGTGATCTGCATGAGGACATATATATACAGCAGCCTGAAGGGTTTGTTAAACAAGCAAAAGAGAAGATGGTAAGTAAACTCAAAAGGAGTTTGTATGGGCTGAACGAGCACAAAGAGAATAATATCATAAGTTTGATACATTCATGCAATCTCAAGGCTTTCATAGAAGTCAAGTGGATCACTGCTTGTACACCAAGAAGGCAGCAAATGGCAGCTTGATTATCTTGGTTTTGGATGTTGATGACATGCTGATTGTTGCTGGCAAGGATACTCATGCCTTGGATTCACTAAAGCAAAGTCTTCATGATAGCTTTGACATGAAGGATCTTGGTGATGCAAATCACATTCTTGGCATGCAAATACTTAAAGATAGATCAAAAGGATTAATCTGTCTATCTCAGCAAGAGTATATCTCTAAGTTTTTGTAGCGTTTCAATATGGAGGGGGGAAAACAATTGGGGTTCCATTGCCTCCATATGTAAAACTTAGTGCAAAGAACAGCCCTACATCTAATGATGAGAAGGTTGAAAGGGCCAAGATACCATATAATTCAGTTGCTGGTAGTTTGATGTATGCTATGGTTTCTACATGTCTTGACATTGCCTTTGTAGTGGGAGTGGTTAGCAAATACATGGCAACCCCTCAAGAAGCATTGGGATGTAGTGAAAGGTATTATGAGATACCTCAAAGACATAAAGGAGTTGTGTATCTGCTTTGGAAAGTAGAAGGCATCTATTGTTGGCTTTACGAATGGAGACTATGCTGGTCATGCGGATTACAGAAAGTCCACTTCTGGATATGTGTTTACTTTCACATGAGCAGTCTGTTAGATCTCTAGGCTACAAAAGTCCCCTTGCAAGAAGCATTGGGATGTAGTGAAAGGTATTATGAGATACCTCAAAGACATAAAGGAGTTGTGCATCTGCTTTGGAAAGTAGAAGGCATCTATTGTTGGCTTTACGGATGGAGACTATGCTGGTCATGCGGATTACAGAAAGTCCACTTCTGGATATGTGTTTACTTTCACATGAGCAGTCTGCTGTTAGATCTCTAGGCTACAAAAGTGTGTTGCACTGTCTATTGCAGAGACAGAGTATGTGGCTACTACATGCAAGAATGCATCTGTTGTTGGCTTTACGCATGCAAACTATGCTGGTCATGCGGATTGCTGAAAGTCCACTTCTAGGTATATGTTTACTTTCACAGGAGGAGCAATCTCTTGAATCTCTAGGCTACAAAAGTGTGTTGCACTATCTACTACAGGGGCAGAGTATGTGGCTGTTAACTGAGGCATGCAAGGAGGCTTTATGGCTTTCACGTTTGGTGGGAGAGCTTGACATCACAGAGTTACCTGTTCTCCATTGTGATGTTAGAGTGCTATCATGCTAGCATGGAATCCTGTCTTTCATAGAAAGTTAAAGCACATACATGTGAAGTACCACTTCATTAGAGATGTACTTGACAACAACATTAAACTTGTCAAAGTGCATACAGATGATAATCTTATAGATCTTCTCACGAAGGGTCTTCCTACAGAGCGGTTTACTCATTGCTGACAGATGATAGAAGTTGGATAGATATATGTATTTTAGCTTTGTACATACCTAGACTTAGCTGATTCTTTTCTCCTCTTAAGGCACATTGCCTTTAGGTGGGAGGTTGTTGGGAATAAAGGCCTCGTGCCTTTAAATGTGCTTGGGTGTGAACACATCCTTAGTACTTGTACTTACACACGTATATATCTATCTAAAAACCTAAATGTACACACTCGTCACTGTACCTACAAACGTGCTCATCTCTCTGTGATTGCTCTCTCTCTCTCTCTCTCTCTCTCTCTCTCTCTCTCTGTGATTGCTCTCTCTCACTCTCTCTGTCTCTCCGTGCGCAACCAACACCTGCTGTCTCGATCTTCATGCCTAACCCGTCACTATGTGCATAGTTATGATCAATAGGAACATTTGGGATTTCAAGAAATGCCAATTCCTCTATATCCTTTTGAAAGTCACACAAAGGCTTATCCCTAATGGTAATGAAATACAAAACTTTCAAAAGAACTTTCATATGAGAAACCTTTTTGTTTATTATAGCATAGTCCATCTTTTCAAGATGCAAGTTCATAGGCTTCATAGACTTCCTTTCTTTTTCAACCCATAAAAATGTAGCCTTCCCATGGTCTTTAAACTTCTCATGTGTTTGTAATGATGGTGCTTGTAGTACTGTGCTCCCAGCTCTAGCAAAAGCATTACTCATTCAAAATTGCATGCAATAGCTACAAAATATCATTTCCTTACCATTAGCATCATGCAATGCATAACTCCATGGGTAAAATGTTTTCCAATGCTCTTTTTAAGAGCGTTGTCCTTTAACCTTTTGAGGTACACTACCCTTATAGTCTAGGGTAGCATCAACATGAGCAACATATTGCTCTCAAACCTCATCAAAGCTTCTTATATCGTCATCAAAAGAATCCACAATTTCATTTACATCTTCCATAGGTATATTAAGATCCAAACTCACATTTGCTTAAATAGATGCACTAGGTGTATTGGACGTAGATAGAGGTGCACTCGAGGAGTCACAAACAAGAGTGGAATCCCCTTGAGTCACCCACTTCTTTCTCGCAAATGTTAGAGATAGAGTCAATGACTCAAATCCATCAAACTTCTTATGCGTACATAATATATATATAAATACTTCATTAGAAATGTGGTTTGTTTGTTTACTAATTGTCGTGGTCACAATAATATCTTTAAGTTCATAGGCTATGGCCTTAAGATGGTTTGATACGTTCCATCAAACTTCTTATGCACACATAGATACCTCATTACAAATATAGTTTGTTCATTCACCAAATTGCCATGGTCATAGTAATATCCTTAAGTTTATAAGTTATGGCCTTAAGATGCTTTAATAAGGTAGGTTAATCCCTAAGTTCTAATTTAAACCTTATAAGTTATAACCATAAGCCTTAAGGTTTACTACATTAGAAACAATTAGCTAACTTGTAATATTATGGATTTTGAAAGAGTGGAACTTGGAAGTTGGAAGTGGACTGTGGTTGCTAGTGGAATTTGGATGATTGATCACTAATCATCCATGATAAAAGATGACTCGCTGCTTGGTCGCTGTTGGTACATCTACTTCAAAAGTTCAGAGTCTTGGGACTTAGATGTGTGATGATGGCTTGAGTCTCGCAGCTGACCTTACTGGCTGGCAATGGCATGAGTGATGCCACACTAGGCAGTGCTTCGTCAATCGTGGACATTGGTGGCTAGAGACTTGTGAGTTGTCATTGGATTCGTGGACAACGAAACTTGGAAGTGCAACTTTCAAGTCTAAGGTGGTTGGAGTTTGTTGGTCGACAATGGTCACGTTGATAATGGCAATATTGCTTGACGTTACACCCACACAACATTGTTCTTGTGGGTGCCGAAACTTGATTCCTGCATCTTCTCAATGCGATGTGGCAAACTTTAGCCTCCCACAATCCACTGGCCCAAAGTCAACAACTCCCAACTCAACTCCCACAATCTCAATGTGGCGCCGTGATTGTTTTGTGTGTAGCTGTGAATCACTGCCAGGTCATTGCTATGCTACAACAGGCAACCATTAGCTTTGATTCATGACTCATCATGAGGATGCTAGGTAAAGGAAATGGGGAGGAGTCAAGACCCAATTGAGTCTGCACACTGTACTTGAAGTGGTCATGGTCGAGGTCTCCACTCCCAAGAGAACACGAGGGTAAGTAATGGTGGTAGCAAAGCAATTTCAATAGTGTCTCTAAACACTCGTGTCACTTTCAAAAAGATAGGGCTTGCCGCTTAGGGTAGGGTTTCAACTGCCAAGTTCCTAGTTCAAATTTCGAGGATAAATTGAGAGGTGTGGCCCATGTGATGGTCATTGTTAATTGGTCATGTGATCAATCTCTGAGAGTCTAGAGAGGGACATGGCTTGGGACTTGGGAGACTCGCATAAATAATAAGATGAATAATTATATTTATAATAAAATATACTTTTAAAAAAATTACCCTTCGAATGCAATGCTGGAAAAGCTTTGTAGAAGGGATACTTTTTCTCATTGTACTTCAATGGAAAGGGTTGTAAATATTTGGGTTTCTTTAGCAAGTCAATGGACCAGAAGGGCTCTGCAACTTCATCGCTCTTCTCATTCGGCTGCACCCACTCCTCTCACTCCTTTCATAATGTCTGCGATAGCAACCTGTGTGCCTACTAGGTGAGAGACAGAGATTACCAATAAAGATCGTTACAGCTCCTTCTCTCTCTCTCTCTCTCTCTCTCCATCCATCGATCCTATTCGCTTGCTGCACTTCTCGCCTCGTGTGCCTACTGCGTGAGAGAGAGAGACTCTCTCTCTCTCTCTCTCCATCCATCGATCCTATCGCTTGTTGCTGCGTTTCGTGTCGCGTCCTAATAGCTTACTACATCTGGTCGTATCCGCATCCCGCGCCCTGCTCCGCTACCTATGTCACCGATGCCCCACCCCTGCTATCCAGTTCCACTGCTTGATGTTTGCCATGTTGGCTGTCCTAGCTGCCACACTTGCTACCTGCTAGTCACCACGCATGCTGCCACAAACTATTTCAAATTAAAATAGCCACAATTGGCTTGGGGGTTCGAGAGAAGCTGTGGTGGTTCGAGACCTACTGAAGCCACAACTAAACTAAAGTAGTGTAGTATAGATATCACTAACTCCTTATGGCTCCTATTTTGAAATGTTGCAAGCTAAGAGCAAGGAGGTGTTGATGGGAGGCTAGGCACCGCTAATGCATAACCAAACATTACCAACGATTGAATAAATAGTGTTATTTGGATGCCTCGAGTGTGCATGGAACAAGTCGTGTGTGCAAATTGTACAAGGGTAAGGGGATGAGTCTTTGATACTCCAAGAAATTGCAAGATCTTTTTTAAGAACGCGGAACCTTTCGGCTTTCTTTTTGTGTGTGGGTGATCTTTGCCTTTGAGGTGCTAGCCCTTGGGCCATTTTACAATCGAATTAATCAAATCACGATAACTGTTAGGGGGATTTTTAAATTTGAGGTCAAATAAATATTTGTGCAAATAAGACGCTTGAATGAGCATGATGACAGGAACAGTGATCGGAACCAGCCAACGGCCTCTGGAGACAAGATAGCTGATGGTGAATCTGGTTAACCATGTCTCTTTAACAATTAGTATGCGTTTCATTTTCTAATCCTTGCTTCCCCTTCGAGTTCTCTCATTGGCTTTGTCCTCAGCTATGGCTTCTTTGATCTTGTCAACGTCAATAGGTACCTGAAAGAAGTCGTGTGTCGCTAGAAAGTGAAGTCCATTCCAACTTGAATGAAATGGACGTTATTTTCAACATGGTAAAGTACTGGCAGGTCAGAGAGCAAGAAATACACGAAAGAAATCAAATCAACATGCAAGAGATGATTTCCTCTCGATTGTGGAGAACTTCGAAGAGGAGACTTACTTGGTCTTTCAAATTCAAGAAAGACTCCTTCGTTTCTTTCTGGTTGACACCAAGAAGATATTCGTCTCGCTTCCAGAGGACTGTATCTACATGCTTTTGGTGTTGCAACGCAAGTTCTAATGCCCTAGAGGATCCACAGCAACTCATTGTGTGAGTCATGCATTTCCTGAACATACATAGACTCTCTTTGAATGCCATTAACAGAGTGGCATCGTATTTTAACATGAATAGAGACTACATTTTTTGACGTAAACTGTTGAAAAATTCTAGTTGCCCCTGGAAACATGTTTCCGTTAAGAAAGGTGATGATGGATCTCAATGCAGCAGGTAAATAAGTTTTATTAACACTCTAATAAGCCTTAGAAACAGTATAATTGAAGCCTGCTATTGTTTTGAGCTATGACAACATAAGGCACATCTTTCACTCAAGTTATCTGCTTTCATGGCCACAAGTATGTTGATTGTAAATTGTAGAGAGAGGAGTTCACTTTTCAAGTTGGTCTCCCCAAGCAAATTGGCTTTGACTAGAATGCGAAGTCTATCGGACATTTTGAGAGCCCTTCTTCATGGTTTGGGCACCAAGCTTCAATCTTTCATAGGCTTCCACCTGTAGTATGCTTCCCTACTGTCCATGACCTGCAGACACCCACCATCTGGGTTTTGCTGCCATGGAGGTTCCAGCTAGCTGCTGCCTTCATCAGCACTGTGTTTTCTGCACCAGCAGACTGCCAACTGCCACCTGGCTTTTGGAACCATCTAGAGTGCTAATGTCATCATTGTCATGATCATCCACATCATCTTTAGACATTGGTGGACTACCATTGCTGCATTTTGGGATTGGTCTCTCAAGTATGTCAGACTCTCTGAGCTGTCCCAACGTCTCTGACACACCTCATCCCCAACGCTAGAAATATGGAAGGTTTGATGCCCCTCTATAGCATATTCCTCATACAACATACAATCATTTGGTCATCTTTTGAGTTCTCTTCATCTTGAGTCGGTAGTTGAACACTTTGTATTTCTCTCTGCTTGAGCATTTCTTCACATGGTATAGGAGCTAGGTACACACATAGATACCTAAGCCTTGATCTAAAAGCTTGGCACTGAAGAGAAGCAAGAGTACAAGGCAATAATGTCTAAGCCACACTCATCAAAGTGATCCCCCTTGGAGCCTATCTCTTTGGCAGCAACACCCTTTTCCATGCAGGCTTTAGGGAATTGGTACTAGATGTCCAAAATGCAAGGTCCTCACAGTGAAGGGATCCCACTAAAATCCAATCATCTACTTTCTCATGGTGGGTTTTCAGAGATTCTAAGGATGCAAATGGAGAAGGTGAAGCTGATTAAGCCCTTATGCCACATTACCCCACACTACTACTATCCCTTCAGCATATCATCATGATGACCATATATACACTGGGGAAAGGGGCACAACAACCTGAGTATGACATTGATCTGGAGTCCTAGGAGGACACACCAACATAGGAGACATACCATATCGAGTCTTTCAGAATTTATCAAATTCAATGAAAGATAAATGAGTTTCTAAATTCATCCAGTCCTTTGTTTATTTTGGCTGATGTGGGGGACATGGGTGCAAGTATTCATGATAACCTTAATCCATACCAATATTTGAACGTAAAAAGAGATGGCTCAAGAAGAAAAAGTTCAAGTGACACCTCTCGATTCAAGAAATATTGCTTTTTCTGCACTGTTGTACATTCGATTCCGACCCATCCCACCCACATCAAACATGCATTCCACTGCACATTTACCTAAGCATCCACTTGTGAGACACTTCACTACATCGGGAGGTGCAAAGGGGGGGGGGGGGGGGGTTTACAAAATCCTTAGAATGTTGTTGGGGGACATATCCTTCAAGCCCAAGCACTTATGGAGACCTGCATACAAGGGTTTCATTTCCAAGCGTATTAAGCACACATGCTACTTAGTGGGCCATCAATCCTCTATTAGGTAGCTTTGCTTTCTATTGGGCAAGGGCTAGGAGCCACCATGCCTAGCAACACAGTACCGCATGTAGCATTGAGCCCCACATCTGCCTTCCCACCACATCTCCTTCATGTGACACCTCTTAGTTCATTCCATACATCGGCATTTTCCAAGAATGCATTTATATATAAGACTCACTCATTTCAATGGGTCTAGCCTTACTACTCCGTAAAATTTGATGTGGCATGTCTTGGATCTACAAGATCTTTGGGACCTTGTTCAAGGGTTGGAACCCCAACCAAAGCCTTGTTGGTCCTCATACAAGGTTGTCTACTCTCGGAAAGGCTATAATACTATTTCTCTACTTGAGTTGATGCAAGGTCTACTCCTTGAATTACACTTTCATTTGCAACACTTTGATGTATCATTTCACTTTGGAGCTTTCCCTTCCACCATTTGATGGTGTTAGGTGAGAATGGGCAGCTTCTTCTCCTCGTGTTTACATGATTTTGGTTCCCTTTACTTCAGTTGATATGTATTTGCATCATTATCTATATGTGCCTTAATGATCATACTTGTAAAAGGGCATGGGAAAAAGTGGATAATTCCTCTATGAGGATATTGCCGAGGTGGCATCACTACAGTTTGCATAACATTCTGTTTGAGCATAACACTTTGCATACTTGTTGCATTCCTTATGCATTGGCATTGTGTTTATTTGAAAATGGATCGCCTTAGATAGGCGGAGAACATGTGTATACAGGTGCCTATCCAAGGATGAAAACTCATCACATTGTGGTAGCTTAATTCCCTTTTACTTTACCAAAGAGTGGTCGATATGGATCCGCCGTATTCATGGCACATTACATTATCATGGCAATTTACTATAGTAGTATACAACATTCACTGAAACCAATCTTCGAGAATCCAAAGGGCCATACTTAATTTAGCATAATCATAAATTCAGCAAGAAAAATCCACACATAATCCAAGCTAGAGTACTCTTGCACCACATATGACACTTCGTCCCAAAGCTTGGTGTCCCTCTTGGTATTTCTTTAGATTACTTATGTATCCTCGAAATTAGTTACAAATGACTGTATTTTCAGTGATTTCTCATAGCACAACTGATTCATTGATGCACAATGACCTTGCCACATTTAATGTTGTTTTGGGTGATGACCTGACATTAGATATTGTTGGTATTGGAGATGTACAGTTGCAGTTTGCTTCAGGCACCATCTTTACCTTGCATGGTGTACGCCATATTCCGGCTTTGACCAAAAGGGTACTCTTTGTTGGACAGTTGGATGATATAGGCTGCTTTGTATCTTTTGATGATTCATCATGGACGATTACTTGTGGGAATCTTGTCCTGGCACGAGGTGCCAAGTTTGGCACTCTTTATCTCTTACTTATATTTGGACTATCAATCATATTTTGGCAGTGGCTATAGTACCACATGTATCGCTTTGGGATCGTCGCCTTGGGCACATATCATTAAAGGAAAGGAAAATGCTTACCCGTTTGTAGTATTTTCCGCCCCTTGACTATAAATGTTTTGATTCTTGTAATCATTGTTTTAATGGTAGGTAAACATGTAGTTCGCATAAGAAGTTTGACATTACACGCATGGGTGAGCCTCTAGCTCTTGTTTATTTTTATGTTTGTGGACCTACGGCTTGCAAGTCGTTAGGTGGCATGAAGTATTTCGTTACTTTCATTGATGATTACTCACATAAGGTTTAGGTATATCCCCCATAAATCAAAAATCGAAAGTATCTGCTACTTTTATGTGTTGACTTGCTTTTGTTGAGAACCAGTCTGGATATAAACTGAAATCCTCATGATTTAACAATGGGGAAGAGTATGTATCTAAAGCCTTTGAGTAGTTTTGTGATGAGAGGGATATTAAGCATCAGTTGACCGCCTCGTATACCCCACCCTAGAATGATATGGCTAAGTGCATAAACAAGATGATTTAGGAGAGAGTCCGTAGTATGCTTAGCTAGGTAGGCTTACTGCAGCACTTTTGGATTGAGGCAGTTACTACTATTGTATATTTGATTGATTGATCCCTATGTATTGCTCTTGACTATCAGGTTGTAGAGAAGGTATGGCTTGGAAAACCTCCATCATATGCTTATTTACATATCTTTTGTTGTGAGATTTTTTGCTATGTTTTCAAGGACATGCAATAAGCTAGATACTAAGTTTGTGAAATGCATCTTTCTTGGTTATGGAGATGTAGGTGAGATGGACTATTGCCACAAGCTCAGGTCATCGATAGCCATGATATTGTTTTCCATGAGGAGAAAATATATAAGCAGCCTGAGTAAGTCCTTCACATATGCAAGATGATATTTCAAGAGGAGCCTCTTGTTATTGTATAGCTAGCTAGACAGCTTGTAATAGTTGATGCTCTAGTGGCCTAAGTGTCATCAGGACATGTATTTTTGAAACCTCACTTAACATGTCGATTAATTTTTAATCACATAGTTAAGTAAATGTTGCATATGTGAGGTGTAACTGGGATTAAAGTAAATTTACGAGCTTGGGACTCTAGGAAATCACATGATGTTAAAGGCAAAAGTTGCTATAAGTTATACTGCACAAGTACTTGGTGGTATTTGGTGCCAATTGTTGGCCTAGGTCATTCATCTGGCTATAACTATCAATTGGTGACACTAGAGAAGTGGCGTTTAATGGTACCTATAACAACAATCTGATAGTCAAAGATGAGGCAAAGACACTCGAGAATGGAAGTTGTCTAGTCAATTTAATTATTGGCCAGTTAGATTATTTCTTTGGACATTGAAATAATTATTAGATTACTTTTTAGTATTAAAGACTGAAAATTAATATTTAATTATGGGTAATGCTGAAAAAACCATTTGTAAAGGGTGTCACTTGGCAAACTTGCCCATGAAGGCTGGTGAGAGGTTGAAGAGGAGGAAAAACATGACATTCTACTATGGTGAATCATGGGGAGCTGTTGGAGCTGATTGGGACTAATTTTCTTTAGTTCTTTGCAAAGAAAGTCTGAATTTTCTCTCTCCTCAACATTCTCTCTTATCTCCCAGCCTTTCTATATCCTTGCTCTGAAGATTACAGCATTGAGATCACCAGAGGTTGAGAAATTTTAGATTTCTCTACTATAAAACCTAATATGTAGCAAAAATTAGGGTTTAGCAACAGCCTTCGAAAACGTGCCAAAAATTGGAAGCTCCAAGGCTCGGATTCAATGGGGAGCTATTTTTAGTCAAATTCAAGCAGAGGGACTAGCAAATCAATGAATTTGGGGCATTTTCCATCTCTATCAAAGCGAGTGAAGGCCAATTGATTGCTCGAATCAAGAGGCAAATCAGATTGAAGACTTACTGGTGGTCATTTTGGACAGCAAGGGGAGTTGGAATATCCAAAGAGATTGGTAAAATCCCATTGTACGTCAACTTCTTCGATTAAGTTAAAGAAATACCGAAAGGGACACTAGTTTTGGGATCAACAAGATGTCAATTGTCCAAGATTGTGAGTTAATTTGCATTTCTCAGTTTTATAATAAATATTATTGCTGTAACTAAGTTGTAATTAGGCAATTACCACCCATCTACAGATGTAAGGCTGGTTTCAGTAGGACCATGATGTAAGATAGGATGTATAGGTCCACAACCTATTTCGAGGCGATCTACTAGAGATAGACATACATGGTCGCCACTCGTCTTGATGTAGCATTTACAGTAGGAGTTGTGGCACACTCTATGGCTACACCTGGCAGGTGGCATTGGGATGCTGTGAAGGGTATCATGAGGTACCTAAAGGGAACAACAGATATATGCATATATTATTGTGGTCAAGATAGAGGAGTCTTGGGTTACACTGACTTTGATTATACAGGACATGCAGACAATAGGAAGTCGATCTCTGGCTATGTTTTCATGTTTACTGGAGGTGCTATTTCTTGGAAGTCGGGTGGAGAAATGTATGGCCCTATCTACAATAGAGGTAGAGCATGTTGCAACCATTGAGGCTTGCAAGGAAGCTCTCTGGTTAGGGCATCTAGTAGCAGACCTTATTATTATTGATGTGGTCCCTACATTGCATTTGGACTCTATGAGTGCTATTCAGTTGGCTAAGAATCTAATCTTCCATGCGAGGACAAAGCACATTGAGATGCATTACCACTTTATTAGAGAAGTCGTTGAGGACAAGTCCATTGAGCTTGTCAAGGTCTCAACTGACCAAAATCTTGCAGATCTGTTCACCGAAAGTCTCTCAGTGAAGTGTTTTGCCTTAGGAAGATGATGGACGTTGGATGAGATGACGTCTTTTGACATCCTATTGTACTTTGTCACTTTTTTTCTTGTTTTCCTCTCACTAAAGGTACATTCACCTTTAAGTGAGAGGTTATTGGGGGTAAAGGCATTTGTGCCTATACTGTCCATGTATTCACTACACTGACAGTACCCGCACACCTGTACACTGTAGGTGGAAGATGCCTATCACTATCACTTCATTATTTATTCTTTCATAAGGGAGGCTAGTCACACATTGTGGCTGTTGGAGTTCCCATATCGTGAGTCTTTCTTTGTTACTTTCTTGCTCCATCTGCCATAGCTCACATCTTCATTGCTTTCACTTGCTTCGTGCTCTCACTTAGGCTTCTCCCTTCATACTTGTCACACATGTGGTAAGACAAGCCATTGGAAGAAAGAATGCCTTGAAAAGGACAATAAAAATGCAAAGAAAGAGAAATCTATGGAGGGCTCTAGTTCGATAGTAGTGACTGCTCCATCATCAATGACATTTCTTCATCTAGTTATTGAGCCACCAGACGTAGTGTTCATGATCCCATAGATCGGAAAGTGGATCTTAGATAGTGGCGCTTCCCACCATATGAATCCTCGAGATGGTATTACGCATCGGGTGATATGCAACTTATTCTCGATAGACAGTGGTATTCATACTTCAAAGTTCTTTATGTACCACATTTAGGCGACCACCTTTTAGTGAGCAAAATTTCTGGGCTTGATCTCATAGTGGAATTTGATATAGACGCTTTTTGAGTTCTTGATGGCAAGACCAGGCAGGTGTTGTGGCAAGGGCAAAGGAGAATGGTGTCTACAAGATGCGGAGTTCCATGGACCTTATCTCTTTCCTTTTTTCTTCCCAAACATAGACCAAGCTCTAGCATGCTCGATTTGGTCACCTCAACTATAAGTACCTTAGGAAGGCAGCTCGCAACCAACTTGTTTGTGGTTTGCCAAATATTGGGGTGAGCCATTCCCCTTGTGTCTTGCATTCAAGGAAACAATAGCATGATTCAATTCCCAACAAGGCTTCTTGACAGGCCATGGAGCCCATGGAGCTTGTTTCCACTAATTTGTGTGGATCTATGAGGAGGAGTCTTTATTTTATACTAATTGTTGATGATTTTAGCAAGATGACATGATCCTATTTTCTAGAGTAGTCTCATTTTTGACACTGGTTTATCTTTGAGGAGAACCATTTTGGGTAGAATCTAAAGACAATGAGATTCAACAAAGATGGGGAGTTTGTCTCCTATGAGATGACTCATTTTTGTGTGGAGGAGCAAAAGATTCATCAAGAATATGGCAATACCAATACTCCTTAAAGAAAATGGTGTATTGGAGTGAAATAATAGAAGTGTGATAGAGATAGCTTGTGGAGCATCAACAAATACCACAGTTTTTAAGGGCCAAAGTAGTAGCCACCACCATCCATATCCAAAATCGATCATGCACCTTAGACATTTTGAGTATGACTCCCTTTGAGGCTTACTTTGGACTAAAGCTTGGTATGTCGTATTTTAGGGTTTTTGGATGTGATACCTATGTTTTTATTTTGAGAAAAGAACATGAAAAGTTTAGTCCAAGAAGCAAGTGTTTGTTGGCTACAGTTCCTAGTAATAAGGGTATGGTATCTATGATTCAATCTCCCGAGATGTTTATACAAGTCAGGATGTTCGGTCTATTGAGTTTCCAACTCTAGAGGGGAGTGAGGAACACCTTATCCTTGGTAATCTTGGCAATAGTTGGACATTTGAGCTGGTGTCTATAGAGCATATAGCTTTTGGGGCTCCAACTAGTGAGAAGATTGCTTTCCCACCATATTTCTTGTTGGTGGATGTTTTAGAGACTTTAGCAAAGACACGGTAGTGTGGGAGGGGGGGGGGGGGGGGGGGGGGGCGGGGAGGGAGTATTGGCCTCTCCCACTAGGCGTGTGATACACTTTGTGATGCAGGGATTGAAGGACTTCTCGAAGAGTGACAACCGCAAGATGGTTAGTGGCATTTTGAAAGGAACCAAGCGCATTCAGGAGAGCTTATATGTACTAACTATGGGTTGATAACCCATGTTATGCAGGATTGGTAATTGATATCAAATGGAGAGGCTTTACAGTTAGACCAATCGTGGAAGGCCATGGAGCAAGAGAGAGAGACTATAAAGTGGAATGGTGATTGGCAGCTTGTGCCTTGGCCCGTTTGTAGGAGGGGGATTGGAGTTAAATGGGTCTTCAAGACCAAGTACCTCAGTGATGGCACACTAGATAAACATAAGGCACGGTTGGTTGTCAAAGGTTTTGCATAATGGCTCGGTGTAGATTTCAACAATACCTTTGCCCCTATAGCCACATGGCTACTATTTGGACAGTTCTTGCCTTAGCTAACCATAGAAGATGGCCGGTGTTTTAGTTGGATATCAAGTTAGCCTTCTTAAATAGTGGTTTGCCGGAGGAGATCTACATTGCAAAGCCTCCTAGGTTCTCATTTTCAGATGGTAAGATATACATGTTGAAGAGGATTCTACATGATATTAAACATGCTTCTCATGCATGGAATGAAAAGATCCAATCCAAATAAGTATGCCCATATTTTAGCTGGAGATTGCGTGTGGTCAGTGCTCTATGTGGACATAGGTCATGAAATATGGTAGATCAAGAAGATCTCTCTCTCTCAACAACAGTATGTGCATGAGCTTTTGACCACCTTTGAGATGACCAAGTGCCATACTATCTCTACTCCTATGGATCTTAATTGGAAGGCTTCAGTTCATGTTGATTTACCGGTAGTAGATGTTTCTAGATACTAAGAGTTGATTGTGTCTTTGATATGGCTTCTTAGCACTCAGATTGATTTGTGTTTTCTGGTTTTTCTGCTTGCATTGTTCATGAGTGAGCCCAAGAAGGTTCATTGGCAAGCTACCTTGTGGATTCTTTGGTTCCTTTGTGGGAACCCCCAACCTTGGCCTATTTTATCCCTCAGCTACAAGTGATTCAACTTTACTACTTCGAGGCTTGAGTGAGCCCAAGAAGGTTTATTTTGGCAAGTTGTTTTGCGGATTCTTCCGTTCCTTGAGGGAACCCCTGATCACATGTGATCGAATACATGCTATTGTCCCTACTAGGTGCAGGTTCTATTTCTTGGAGTAGCAAGAAGCAGTCCATTGTTACTCTTTCATCGACAGAGGTTGAGTACGAGCGGTGTCTTCTATGACTTGTGAGACCATATGGCTTCGTAGATTGTTAGGTGAGCTTGGTTGTTCATAACCCCAAGCTACCATACTTCTATGTGACAATGAGAGTTGCATAGTCTTGGCATGGAATCCAGTATGTATGTGAAGATGAAGCACATATAGATTTAGTATCACTTCATTTGTGAGAAGATCTTGGACAAGACCATGGATGTGGAGTATTGTAAGACGCATGATAATTCGGTAGATCTGTTTACCAAGGCACTTCCTTAGGCCGTTCTTTGTCAACATTCTAGATCCGTGAGTATCATGCCACATCCAGGATTAGAGAGGGCATGTTAGGGCGGATTAGTCGGGCAGTGCACAGGGCAGATCGGGCAGCAGATTATGTGTAGGCCAGTCAGGCAGGTCCTAGGTGGTGGGCCAAACCAATTGGACTGTCAGATGGCAGCTAACCTGGACAGGTGCAGCCAACTGCACCAGTAGGCCAACCTACAAATTTTTATTATCTTCTTCGGCCTATTTTAGGCTTTTGGCTGCCGAGTCTCTGTAAGTTCAGTCTTGTGCAGGTTGAGAGATCTCCCAGCTGTTCATAGGCATACAGGCCGTTGTACATACTCTGCCTTCTATATTCAGCATTCAGTATACTGCAGTCTTCAGCATTGTACTGTCTCTTTCTCTCTCCCCCCTTTCCATGTTCAGTGTTTTCTTTTAGTCCATATGCTTCTGCACCGCAGCACTTTGACAAGCTCACCTCATCTGGGATCCTTGAGACACAAGTTTGAGGCCCCTTTGTAGCAAATTCAGCATACAACATTCATTCATTCATTCACCTTTTCAATTATCTTCATCGAATTCCATGTCACACTTTGTGTTTCTTGTACACTTTGCAGTTTTCTATCTTTGCTCGAGCATTTCTTCAGAAATCCAACACCTGTTGTTGATGTGGTAGGCAGGTGACAGGCGTGCAACTACAAGAGCAGCAGTGAGAGCAAAGAATGGATGGACAGATAGCAGCAAAGCTGGAGTTGGTGCTCTTCTAGTAGTCAGACCTGTCATGTGTGTGTTGGACAAAGGTGCAGGTTGGGCGTGGTTCAACCTAGGTCAATCAGCTCTTGGCCTGAAAGCCACTTAAAGGATACCTTGTTTTGGTTAATAGTTTGTAGGCAACATCCCAACTTGTCTATTCCCTTCATGTGTCCCAAAGCTTAAACTTTAGATGCCCTTGCTGCTCGCAGCAGACCAACCTTGTGCATTACATTCTCCTTTATGAGGCAAACAAGGAAAAGGTTCTGATGCTTTCCTATGAAGGATAGAAATTTTGTGAAAAATTCATTCTAATGGAGAAGATCTTTTTCAAATCATGCATTCCCATGCGCTGACAAGAAAGTTGACCTTGATCAAAATCAGTCATGTTTAGTTATGACAGTAGCTACATGTTTTGAGATGAAAAAGAACCTTTTGGAAATTGGAATATGGCATCTTAACCAGTTACTTTATCTATAACAGTCTTCCTGCCTGTTTGTATTCAACTCTCTCAATCCATGGTTGAAACAGAGTCTACCTAAAGAATTCTGGATGGATGGTAAATTTTCTTCCATCTTTTCCATTATGCACAATTCCTCACTTGGACTAGATATTGAGCATTCTAGGCAGGATAGAATTAGCAAAATCACATTTTCCTTGGAGCCTAAACTTCCGATCCCATATTTTCCATATTCTTAAGAATGTCTCATTTTGGTGATATGTGCAGTTTATAGCTGTTGTTAGACCTATATTACTTTTGTGCGTTAATTTAATGAAAGAATAATGGTTCTGCAAATAAAAAGTGCATTTTGTGCACTCATCTATGCATATATGCATGTAAGGGGGCAAACTTGTGCAAAGATATCCCTATTTTCATAATAATATAAAAATTTATCCTAAAAGTTGTGTTTAAAATGTTCCAAAAGGATATTTTGTTTGGGCCAAATTGTGTTTTTCTGCTAGTAAGGTTTGAGAATAACCTGTCCCAGTTGAAGAGTCTTAAATTTAATTTGATTGCTCGATAGATCAGCCCAGACTGTAAAAGCAATGATTCTGCATCTCTATCCTGTCTTCTAAAAAGCTCATATTCAGCTTGACAAACCACATCTAAGCTGACAGATTTGATATGCTTAATGAATTCAACTTTATGGACCTGTCACATTGTCAAGAATGTTTGTATATTAACCAAAAGCTTGTAGGATGAGACTAGGTCACCCCAATACTTTTCTGTTTCAGATAGTGTGGTGATTTCTTACACAACCACGTATTGGATTCTTATTCATTTCAGAATGCATCTTTAAAATAGATTTTGTGCTTTTTATTTATTCTTGAGCAGTTGATGTCAATGAATTGTTTGGCCCACACAGTTGGATTCAACTACAGAACCCAAAGACAACAATGCATAAACATAAAGCATACAATTGACATCTAACTCACCTCCTAGCTGTAGAGGTGTACCAACACACCTAGCCTCAGGTTAGTCAATTTGCAAGCCTCCAGAGGTTGCAACACATATAACTAGTTCACTGCCTATTTGTATACATGTTGAGCTATGCCATTCTCTTTTATAGGCTTCCCAAACCTCCTCATCTTAGTTGCCTCATCCCAGCCTTCACATTTTGACTTAGAAATTTTACTCTCCTCATTCTCTTTGAGTTTTTCCCATTTGGGGTGAAGAATTTCGATCTTATACAAAGGGCATGCTGTATGCCATTAGGAATAATCTTTGTCAAAAAGATTATCATTTGTACATCTGATATGGCTGGTTCATCACTTGTGAATTGGGGAAAATGGTTGGGTTCTCATCTTCAAGGCCAGCTCTTGTAAGGGTAGATGCTTGCAAAGCTAACTCTTAGGCTTAGGTAGATGCTTGAAAATATTTTAAAATAACGGGTAATTATATTCATTGTAGATGCTTGAATTCTGTTAGACAAAGCTAACCCTTGGATAAAAGCTTGCAAAGCACCTTGTTGGTGCTCTCTTTGACTATTGGCCCTAAGGTAGGAACCACATGACATCTTATCTGGCCCAAAGAAAACTAATTTCGCCCTTATACAAAGGGCATGCAATTGGAAACAATCTTTGCCAAAAAGATAATTATTTACACCACACCTTGCCTGTCATGGGGGCACTTTGTTGAGTAGACAGTAATTTGAGAGCACATTGAAATGAGGGACTAAGAGATAGTGTTGTACTTTTGACAACTTGCAAGTAGTGTGCAAAGCCTCTATTGTCACAATAGAATAATTGCACTTGGTTAAGTTGAGTAATTTTTAGAGTAAAAAGATGGGGCAGTCCATAATGAGCTCCTCAATTGACTAAGTCAACATTGCACCTATAGGCATCCTACTAACATTTTTATGTTCATGGGAGATTCTTGAGAAGCTAGGGTGTAAATCACAAACGAAGTTCTTGAGTGAGCAGCCAAACTGGAGACCTCATGAGAGTTTCACTTGGGTACCCACTGCACCTCAATGAGATACCTTGGTTGCCATGTTGGCATTGATATTACCTCAGATTAGCAGTTAGCACCCTTACTCTCGAGCATCAGTTAGAAGCTCTTGTATTGGAGTGCAGCAAGATTTTCTCTAGCAAGGAGGATAGTAGTGGCAAACCAGGTTTCACTTGCCACCATCTGGTATCTTACCCTTTTCTAGGCTTTCTCTAGGCCTTGTATCAGCAAGTGAAGCAACCCATTAGGAATTTGATCCGGTTAGGTGGAGGGTGAAGTGGAGCGAGGGGTAAAGTAGCATGGGATGTTATCATTCAGCCTAGATCTAGAGGTTGTTTGGGGATCATAGACCCAGACAATTAGAGTAGAGCATTTTTAGTGAAGCTGATTGTGAGAGATGCCCTTTTAGGAAAAGATATTTGGAGGCATCTACTATTGTGGAGATTGAAGTCTATTGTTCAAGCTCATGGAGGACCTTTGCAACCCAGTATTCACTGTATTTTTCAGTAGATTTGAGCATAGGCTTGGAAATGCATTCGAGATCAGATTTGCTGCTGCCATTAGCCAGGATTGGAGATCAGTGTTGTAGGACTTCACTAGATTGCTCCAGCCATAATTGAACAGAGATGAGGCAGCCTCTTCTCTTCAACCGATTGCTTAGCACAGAGAGAAGCCACACCATTGAACAGAGGACACCCTTATCTTGGGGCAGCTTCTCTTTGCAGATTGCTTCAATGATGGGAAGGTTGTTTGCCTTTGTAGAGCTGTTGGTTGAGTCACAAAGAAGAGAATCCGTGGCATTACAGGGGCTAGAGACATGGTGCAGAGCATTCGGGAGGTGGTTCCCCCATAGTGATGACTCATACTGAAACCTCTCAAACATGAATTGGGCTCTCATTAGAGGAGACATTCTTATTGCAGTGGTTGCTTTCACTTGAGGAAGTTCACTTTTTAAGTACACAAGGATGGCAGACTCAAGGTTGTGTATTGTGACATTACTTGGTATCTAGACTTGGATCCTATGACTTACATGATGGACAACTAGAGGTATTAGGCATATAGGAAGCTTCTTTAGAGATTACAATGGGACCTTAGGGAGTTTGTTTGGAGAGATCCATTTGTAGAGGCACCCAAAGATATCCCCTTCTTTGGATACACCACATGATTGGGGAGGATATAGACGAGCAAGATTAGAGTGATGCCAACGGCGATTGAAAATTGGATAACACATGATATCACTACAACCTTTTCTTGCACATGAGTCTGACAGTTGGCACTTGGCCTTGTTATGGCTGAGATTTAGTTGAGTATGTCAGATGCAAGGACCTAGATGATCTGCAAAGACAATGTAAATTGTATTTGTCAAAGTGCACCGAATGCAGAAGCATATGACCAAAGTGAAAGAAAGAAATGAGCCCGACTTGCCTTTGCATAAGGTAATGATGAATAAACTCCCCTAATCTGCCCTGACCATGGACTGCATCCTAGAAGTGACCAAATCTTTAACACCCTCTTAGATCTTGGACATGGCATAAGGCTAAGGGATTTGGAATGCGGATGAAGAATGGCCCGAGGAAGTGCCTTGGTAAATAAATCTGCCACATTATCCTTTGTCTTACAATACTCTACATCAATGGTTTTGTCCAAGATCTTCTCACAGATGAGATGGTATTGTATCTTGATATGCTTCGCCCTCACACGGACATAATCTGTCAGGCGACAGTGCCAACACGGGCGTAATCTGTTAGGCGACGGTGGCCAACACGGATGTAATCTGTCAGGCGACGCCGACACAGATTCGAATCTGGACTTGAACTGGAGACCTGTAGTGTGTGAGACTAGCGTGATAATCGACTATAGTTCTGCAGCTATCACCAACATGAAAGCATTCGCCTCAGGCTAAGATGGGACCCAACAACTCTTTCGAAAAGACGGGACCCGACGGCTCTGATGCCAGTGTAAGATCACGCCTGTGTTGATCATCTGTCATAATGTCTCCCATTTTCAATTAGGTGCCCCCTCTGTGTTCTTTGTTTGAACAGCACGAGAGAGATCGTTTGATTCACCACCCAGCCTCGCCTAGAAGGTTGCTGGCTTCCTCAACCTGATCCAATTGCCAGCCGTCAGCTTTAGGTGAGTCATACTATTCTTAGGCTCACTTACTCTCTAGGCTCCCCTTGACCCCCTTTGGGTGCCCAAGGCCCCCGGATGGTCATCCCTCGCACTTGTCTTCCATAAGTTACATTTATTAATGTAATATTTCCTTCTCCTTAAGAATCGGTTTCGTCCTCGAAAACGATACTTGGAAGGTCCTACTATAAACTGGGAAACCTTTTCCCTAAAGTGCTTACTCGCTCCTATGTTGAGCTTTCTTCTGAACAATCTTTTCCATTTTACCAGATATTCTTAATAAATAGTATTCCTTGTTCGTCTGTTATGAACATTTAATATTCTTTCTCGTCCATGTGGATTAGATTGGTCATCTAATAGCTCCTCAATATTATCATTTAAGATTAGATTATCCATATCACCCAACTTCTTTCTTAGCTTACTTATATGAAAAACTGGATATGTTTTACTACCAGCAGGTAGTTGGAGCTTGTAAGCCTGTTCTCCAACCCTTTTAAGTATTGTGAAAGGACCACAATACTTGGGTGCAAGCTTTGGATATCGTTCAGTTTTCATGGTTTTAGTTTGTTCAGGCACTTTAAGATAGACCAATTCCCCTTCTTCAAAGGAGATGTCTCTTCAGTGAGGATCTGCATAAGCTCTAGCTTGATTTTGAGCTTTCTTAATATTTTCTTGAGCAAATTTTAACAAATTATTCATATCCTCCAAAAAATCCTTGGCTGCCTGAACCTTTTCCTTATGCAGTCCCTTTGCATGAGGAGCTTTGGGCTGAAACCCATACATTAGCATAAATGGACTATATCTAGTGGAAGAGTGCTTGGCACTATTATATGCAAACTCTGCTATCGGTAGATACTCTTCCCAATTAGTTTGCCTTTTACTTACATATGCCCTGAGCATATCTTCAAGGATTTGATTAACCCTTTCAGTTTGCCCATCAGTTTGCGGGTGCCTCTGCCGTACTCATGCTAATTAGTATCCAACTTCCTAAATACAGTACGCCAAAATTGACTATCAAATTTTCTATCTCGATCATAAACTATATTTGCCGGAAGGCCATACAATTAATATATGTTCTCTATGAACAATCTAGCCAATTTTGGTGTTTTAACATCAGTTGAAGTTGGAATAAACCTAGCCATTTTGGTTAACCTATCCACAATCACCCACACAGAGTCGTGCCCCCTCTGTGTTTTGGGTAACGCGACAATAAAGTCCATGAAGATACCCTCCCATTTTCCCGAAGGAATCTCTAATGGGTGGAGAAGTCCTTCCATTTTCAATCTTTCAGCTTTATTAACCTGGCATTTATTACATTTGACCACATAGTCAAGGACGTCCTTATTCATTCCAGGCCAATAGAACTGCCTTTTAATAAGACTATAAGTCTTATTAACTCCTGGATGTCGCGCACTAGGGGTATCATGACACTCAAAGAGTGTTTGGCGCCTTATTTCTTCATCTTTCGGGACACATACCCTACCCTTGTAGAGTAAATAACCATTATCAATGGTAAACTTCTTCCACTTGAATCCCATTTGAGCAACCCCTAATGCTCCATTTCCTTGTTGAACATACTCAGATATTCCTTCCTCAGTGGAGGCCCTTCCATTTGGATTCCCATTTTCTATTGCTTCCCATATGTTGGAGTGTGCCGGATCAACTTGGCATTTCCCTTTTAAGGATTCAAGTAAATCGGAAGTGAATTGAGTAAAACTCAATTCATTTATGATGGGCATTTGCTGAGTGCATTAGCCACTATATTCTACTTTCTATACCTTATTTCATATTCGAACTCTTAGAGGAGTTTGGCCTATTTGGCTTTATGCCCTTGTAGATCCGGTTGGTCATTAAGCCACTTCATGCTTTCATGATCCGACAAGATCAAAAGTTTGGCACCGTACAAATAGTGCCTCCATTTATTCATTGCATGTACTATTGTATACAACTCCCTCTAATTTCTTGCTTTCAAAAGCAACTGGTCGACCTTTTTGTAATAAGACGACGCCTACCGCCATATCACTGGCATCAACTTCAACCACGAATGGTTTATTGGGATCCACAATTAATAGTACTGGAGCTGTCGCAATAGCTACCTTAAGTTTTTAAAAACCTTCATTTTGATCTGTTTCCCAATTAAAGCTCTTCCCTTTCCCTTTAAGTTGGTCCGTCATTGGAACAACTATCTTGGCATAATCTTTAATGAATCTACGATAAAATCCAGATAAACCTAGGAAGATCTGAAGCTCCTCCAGGTTCCTTGGAGATGGCCATTCAATAATTGCCCTTACTTTTTCTGGATCCATCTTGATTCCCTCTTTAGAGATAATATGCCCCAAATATTTGACCTCTTGTGCGAAGAATTCACGTTTAGTTTTCTTCGCATAAAGGGAATGTGTTCTTAACAATTGGAATACTAATCGTAAGTGTTCCAAATGTTTTTCTCTTGATTTACTAAAGATCAAGATATTATCCAAGAAGACTAATACAAAGTGTCCTAGATAGGGCCGTAACACACTATTCATCAGCTTCATAAAAGTAGCTGGTGCATTAGTGAGGCCAAAAGGCATCATCAAAAAATCATAATGCCCATATCTAGTACAAAATGCCGTCTTAGGAACATCCTGTGCCTTATTTCTTACTTGGTGATAGCCTGATCTGAAGTCTATCTTTGTGAAGAATTTTGCCCCTTGTAATTGATCAAAAAGATCTTCCATTCTGGGCATAGGAAATTTATTCTTCACCATTATCTTATTAAGTACTCTATAATCAACACAAAGTTACATAGACCCATCTTTTTTCTTCACCAATAAAATTGACGAAGCCCAAGGTGAATTGCTAGATCGTATAAACCCTTTATCAAGGTAATCCTTAATTTGTCTTTCAACTTCTTGGTGCTGTGTTTCACTTAGCTTATAAGGTGGTTTAGAAATAGAGTGTGTATCCCTATCTATGTCAATTGGGTGATTTACATCACCCCTATCTGGTGGAAGGCCACTTGGTAAATTAGAAGGAAACACATCTTTAAATTCATCTAGCAAACCACTTAGTTCATTACTTACATTCAACTCACAAACATAATAAAATTGTTGCTTTATATTACAGAAAGTAAAAGTGTTCTGTACAGGAAGGGACCATGACATATATACCTCACAAGCTTCCCTCTTTATCAGCTTCTGAACTTCAGTGAAACACAACAAAGGGTTATCAGATACTTCATGTTCACCTTGAATCACGAAAGTCTTACCATCCCTTTCAAATTCCAGTGTATTATGATGATAACTACGTTTTAAGGATGGTTCCAATCCCCATAGCCACTCCCTCCCTAAAGCAATATCGACTCTTTCCACATTCATAATTTGGAAATTAAGTTTATCTTTATATCCTTGGATCTCAATTTCCAAATTGGATACCATTGTATCCCATATTTTATTATCCTGACCTTGCATCATACGAACAACATATTGATGCCCACTCTTTTGTTGGGGAAGTTTCAATTTTTTTAACAAGTGCATAATTTATATGAAATTGTGGGTGGCAGAGTCATCAATCATGACTCTAATCCTCTTTCTCGCTATCAATCCATGCACTCTAACTAAATCATGTGGCCCGAAAGTAGGTTGCTACATAGAAGTTGACATACAATACTTGTGTTGTACATCCTTGTGCAAAACCTCTAAAGATTTATACTTTTCATGCCCCTTTGATTCCAGGGTCTGCACTATATGGATTTGTTTCTCTTTTCCCTTGCCCTTGTCCTTATCTTTTCCTTTATCTTTCCCCTTTTTCCTTTGAGGAAAATTCCGGACAGCATGGTTAGGGGATAGGCAATTGAAACATAGCCTTTTTTTTTTAGCTTTGTCAAAGTCATCTTGACTTAACTTTGGCCTTACATATTGTTTCTTTTCAAAGGGTTGTTTCTTGCCCTTAAGAAATGGCATTTTTCTTTTAAATTTGCCTACAAATTTTGAGGCTTCAAATTCCTTAGGCTTGGGCTTCGTATCAGTGAGACTAGTGAGTGCACCTGGACGCGTATTATCTTCATTAATTAATGCAAATTTAATTGCCTCTTCAAGCGTCTTGGGTGAACTCTTTTTTACTTCCTTTTTACAAGCCTTATCCAGTCCCCTTATGAATCCTCTTGTCTTTTGAAATTCATCTATTTCTTCCAATTTGAGGATTATCTCACAATATTCCTCAAGATATGTCAACAAAGGTCTTCCCTTTTGTCTGACATAATCCCAATCTTCCCAATTTCTTTCCATTTCATTTTCAAGAAGGAATTCTTTCAAAAAGACAGATTCGAATTGAGCCCAAGTTTCAGGTATTTTATTTGCCTCCTTTAAAGTTCTCCACCATTTATATGCCTTTGGCCCCAAGATTAGATTGGCCTCCAACGCTTGGAGATATGGTGGAGTATTCTTAAGTTTGTGCAAATCTTCCCATTTTTGGAGAAAATTAAAGATAGTGTTTTTATTTCTGTCTTTTTTCTCCACGTGAAACTGAGGGGGTTTCATATCTTTTAACACTAGGTTATCCCTCAACTTTTGGTGGGGTTTCCTAGGATCTCGCATAGTCACATCTAGATCTTTCGATGAAGATGGAATGTCTGAGGTTTCTACCTTATTTTTATCCCTTTCTAGTAACAAGGCTAATTGAGATTTTATTTTTGTGAGTGCTTGAGTTAGCAACTCCATTTGAACCCCCTGTGCTTGCACACGAGCAGTTAAATTATCAAATTGTTCTCATGTAGCAAAAAATTCTTCCCATTGTTCTTCTTGAATTTCTGCTTCATGGGGATCCACCATAGGATGGTTCCCAGAACTAGAATCTTTGGTTACCCCCTTTTTCTCTATACTCTCCATTAATACACTGGAATTAGAAAGCAAATATAAGAAGTTTGCGTACAAGATGAGGTACTTCCCTGATTATAGTGATAGGGCAGCTGTCGATGGCTTTAACAGTTTAATGATAACAAAAAAATGTGAGGAATAGTTCGACTTTCCTCCAGACTGTGCCGGTCGTGACCACAACTATAATTTTAAACGGGACTTTGCCCGACTTGCACCATCCTGCGGTCCATGCCAAGTACACGAGCTTTGGCAACGACGCCGGCACGGATGTAATCTGTCAGGCGACAGTGGCCAACACGGACATAATCTGTCAGGCGATGGAGCCAACACAGGCGTAATCTGTTAGGCGACAGTGGCCAACACGGACGTAATCTGTCAGGTGACGCCGACAGATTCGAATCCGGACTCGAACTGGAGACCTATAGTGTGTGAGACTAGTGTGATAACCGACTACAGTTCTGCAGCTATCGCCAACACAAAAGCATTCGCCTCAAGCTAAGACGGGACCCAACAACTCTTCTGAAAAGATGGGACTCGATGGCTTTGATACCAGTGTAAGATCACGCCTGTGTTGATCATCTGTCATAATGTCTCCCATTTTCAATTAGGTGCCCCCCTGCATTCTTGGTTTGAACAGTACGAGAGAGATTGTTTGATTCACCACCCAGCCTTGCCTAGAAGGTTGCTAGCTTCCTCAACTTGATCCGACTGCTAGCCGTCAGCTTCAGGTAAGTCATACTATTCTTATACTCACTTACTCTCTAGGCTCTCCTTGACCCCGTTCGGTCATCCAAAATCTTTTTTTTCAAAAGAAATTTTTTTTTTAAAAAACTCCTTCCTCAAACTGGGTTTGCGCGTGTCAGCACAAAAGGTCAAATTTGTGCAATTTTGGCCCAGAAAGTTGGGGCTTTGCCAGATTGAGCATTGTTCGTGAAAAATTGAAGCATCTGCATGGAAATTGTAGACACTGTGCGCATTTGAATTGGGGATTTCGGCAAAATTGTTGAAATTTTGCTCAACTGAGTGAAATTTCTCAACATTTGACCCACAAAATTTGGGGCTTTTCCCAGATTTGAGGAATGTAATGCAGGACAAACCAATTTGTCTCAGAAATTGTAGGAATTTGTGACATTTTGTTCCTGAGATTTGGGGCTTTTAATGCACATGCGCAAATTGGGCCAAAATTACCCAATTTCTCGACATTGAGGCACATTGGACCCTGTGCAATTTGGGGCTTTTGCAGTTTGGGCAAAATTTGTGCAGCATTTGGTTGTTTTATGTATATGTAGGTTGAATTCCACGCAATTTGGACATCAACACTTGGTAAAATTTGGGGGTTTTGCTGAAATTGCTTTATTTTGGCAAAATTGGACTGTCCTATGCATGACAGAGGAAATGTAGATGTGTGTTTGATGCTTTGAGTACAAAATTTTGGGACTTTTGACCGTTCGTGTCAAATTTTATGCCCGTAGGTACATGTACAACAGAAATTGCAGCTGAAATTTTGGGATTCCTCATGTAATGTGATGCACATGCCTTTGGAACAGCTGTAATCAGTTGGATAATGCTGTAGCACTTGGTTTGGTGCTTCTGAAAACTTAAATACAGATCTGAAAACTGTACTTCTGCGTGGTCATTTATTGCTGATTGGTACTTGTTTGTACCTTGTTCACTTGGGTGGCAGTTTGGGCCTGCATTTGCTGGTTTTTTTTGGGTCACATTTGGGCTGAAAACCATGGCTGGCAGCAATGACAGCAGTAATTTGATGCATATGAAGAAGCTTGAAGGCGCACATAATTTTGCAGTGTAGCAAAAACAATGCTACAATATCCTGTTACAAAAGAAGCAAGCAAAGCCGATCAAAACCAAAGGGGCAAAGCTTGCGGACATGGATCAGGACGATTGGGACAAGTTGAATGAGCTTGCACGCTCAACCATAGAGCTATCGATTTCTGATGCCTTGCTCTTCAACATTGAAGGTTTGGATTCTACATATGCTATATGGACTAGACTGGAAGAACTGTATGCATAGAAGAGTGCTGCAAGCAAAGTGTACTTGCTGAAAAAGCTTATGGATTTGCGTATGAAAGAAGGTACAACAATGTCTACTCACTTGAGTGAGTTTAACTCCATTTTCAGCCAACTGGTTGGCTTGAAGTTCATGATTGATGAGGAATTTAAGGCTACTTTCTTGCTTTGCATTCTACCAGAGAGTTGGGATACATTTAGGACTGCTATGAGCAATTCTAATGTGATCCTTTTGTATGCTAATGTAGAGAGTGCTCTACTTATGAAAGAGATGAATCGGCAGAACAATGCATCCAGTAAGTCTTCCAGTGCTTTGCATACTAGGGGCAGATCACAGCAAAATGGCAAATATGATGGCAAGGGATGCAGTAAATCACGTGGCAAAGATGTTGAATGCCATCATTGTGGCAAGAAGGGTTGCTTTAAACACGATTGCTACAAATGGAAGAAAGAGAAAGGAAAAGGAAAGAAGACAGATGATAGCAAGGAAGAGAAGAAAGACAATCAGCCTAAGAAGAGCAGTGTAAAAATTGAAGAGGTGCATGTAGTCACTTATGACAGTGACAGTGGGAGTGACGTACTCTTTGTCTCTTCACACTTTGGTGCACATGCTTGCAGATATAGATGATGACATGCATACTTGGATTCTTGATTCAGGTGCTTCCTTTCATGTCACCCCTCATCGTGAGTGGTTTTCTGCCTGTACAAGGGGTCGATATGGTGTTGTCCATCTTGGGGACAACTATGCATGTGAGCTTGTAGGTATTGGCAGTGTGCAGTTACAGTTTCAGCATGGCTCTGTCTTTACACTTCAGCATGTACAGCATGTACCTCAGCTTAAGAAGAGCTTGATTAGCACAGGGCAGCTAGATGATGATGGTTTTCATACCACCTTTGGTGATGGAAAATGGAAGATCTGTAAGGGATCTAGGGTTATTGCCGGAGGCTGCAAGAGTGATACTTTGTATCCACTTCATGTATCTAGTGTGCATGACAATGTTGTTGCCGTGACTGAGCACCCAAGCGTTTCTTTGTGGCATGGTCAGTTGGGACACATGAGTCAAATTGGAATGAAAGTGCTTTCTCGTTTGGGTTACTTGCCTTGCCTTCCTTATGTTGATTTTGAGCATTGTGATCATTGCATTTATGGCAAACATGCACAAACGTCTCACAAAAAGTCTCTTTCTTTGAAATCTTCTCCTCTAGAGTTAGTACATTCGGATGTATGTCAAATGCCAAAATTATCTTTAGGGGGAAAGAAATATTTTGTCACCTTTGTCGATGATGCTACACGGAAAGTATGGGTTTACCCTATTCATAGCAAGGATGAAGTGCTTGACAAGTTTAAAAAATTCTTGGCATTGACTAAAAATCAGACAGATAAGATACTTAAGTGTCTTTGCTCTAACAATGGTGGAAAATATGTGTCCAAGGCATTTCAGGCATTTTGTGACAGCAAAGGGATAAAGAGGGAGCTTACTACCTCTCATAATTTGCCCCAAAATGAAGTTGCAGAGCGTATGAATCGGACCATACAGGATAAGGTCCGTATAATGCTGTCTCATGCTACATTACCCCATGGTTTTTGGGGAGAGGCTATTATGACAGCCATTCACTTAATTAATCTGTCACCAAATAGGTCTTTGGGGGGGGTGGGGGAGTTCCCCAAGAAGCGTGGTCGGGCAAGCCATCTTCATATGTTCATTTGAAAGTGTTTGGTTGCGAGGCTTTTGTGCACATTCATAAATAAAAATGCAGCAAACTTGAGCCAAAGTCCTGTAAATGCATTTTCCTAGGATATGGTGACGAGGGTGAAATGGGTTATAAATTGTGGGATCCCGAGAAAAGAAAAGTAGTACGCAGCAATGATGTTATCTTCCGGGAAGATCGCATGCACAAACAGCCCGAAAAGACTAAGGAGGTCCATAGGGTTATATTCCGGGAAGAAATATCTTTTGGACAGCAAAATGTGCCCGCTATATAGCAACAAATACCTGCTGTAAATGAACTTGTAAATGCAAGAAATGATACTGGAAATGATCAGTCAACTATTTCCCATGAAAATGAGCCATTACATGTGCAGGAACAGCCAGAACAACAAACTGTTAATGCTGATTTGCAAGCTGAAATGCCGAGACAGCATGCTGAAAATGGAAATTTGCAGGAACAGCCAACAAACAATGACCATTGAGTTAGAAAATCGTCTAGAGCTACTAGACAACCTAACAGGTTTGTTCCTAGTGCAATTAATGTGGCTGATTATGTCATGTTGACAGACTGTAATGAATCATCTTGCTTCAAAGAAGCAATGGACAGATAGGACAGCAAGAAATGGTACAAAGCCATGCTATCAGAGATGAAATCTCTTGAAAAAATGACACTTGGGACTTGGTACAGTTGCCTAAGGGGTAGAAAACCCTTTTATGCAAATGGGTTTACAAAATGAAGGTCACTTCTGGTTCCTCACCAAAGTACAAAGCAAGATTGGTTGTAAAAGGGTACAAGCAAGAGTATGGAATTGACTTTGATGAGATTTTCTCTCCTGTAGTCAAGATGACTACATTGAGAACCGTTTTGGGCTTGGTTGCAATTGAGGATATGGAGCTCATACAGATGGATGTAAAGACTACGTTTTTACATGGTGATCTGCATGAAGACATATATATGCAGCAGCCTGGAGGGTTTGTTGAACAAGGGAAGGAAAAAATGATATGTAAACTCAAAAGTAGTTTGTATAGGCTGAAACAAGCATCGAGAGAATGGTATCATAAGTTTGATACATTCATGCAATCCCAAGGCTTTCATAGAAGTCAAGTGGATCACTGCTTATGCACTAAGAAGGTAACAAATGATAGCCTAATTATCTTGGTTTTGTATGTTGATGACATGCTGATTGCTGGCAGGGATACTCATGCCTTGGACTCACTGAAGCAAAGTCTTCATGGCAGCTTTAACATGAAGAATCTTGGTGATGCAAATCACATTCTTGGCATGCGAATACTCAAACAAAGATTGAAAGGCTTACTCTATCTATCTCAGCAGGAATATATCTCCAAAGTTTTGCAGTGTTTCAATATGGAGGGAGGGAAAACCATTGGGGTTCCATTGCCTCCATATGTGAAATTTAGTGTAGAGGACAGCCCTACATCTGATGATGAGAAGGCTGAAATGGCCAAGATACCATATGCTTCAGCTGTTGGCAGTTTGATGTATGCTATGGTTGCTACATGTCCTGACATCGCCTTTGTAGTGGGAGTGGTTAGCAGATACATGGCAATCCCTGGCAATAAGCATTGGGATGTAGTGAAATGTATTATGAGATACCTCAAAGGCACAAAGGAGTTGTGTGTCTGCTTTGGAAAGCAGAAGGCATCTGTTGTTGGCTTTACGGATGCAGACTATGCTGGTCATGCGGATTGTAGGAAGTCCACTTCTGGGTATGTGTTTACTTTCAGAGGAGGAGCAGTCTCTTCGATCTCCAGGCTACAAAAGTGTATTGCATTGTCTACTACAGACGACGCAGAGTATGTGGCTGCCATTGAGGCATGCAAGGAGGCTTTATGGCTTTCATGTCTAGTGGGAGAGCTTGGTATCACAGAGTTACCTGTTCTCCATTGTGATAGTCAGAGTGCTATTATGCTGGCACGGAATCCTGTCTTTCATGCAAAGACAAAGCACATACAGATGAAGTACCACTTTATTAGAGATGTACTTGACAGCAAGAGCATTGAGCTTGTCAAAGTGCATACAGATGATAATCTTGGAGACCTTCTCACATAGGGTCTTCCAGCACAGCGGTTTTCTCATTGCCGACAGATGATGGGAGTTGGATAGATATATTTATTTCAGCTTTGTACATACCTAGACTTAGCTGATTCTTTTCTACTCTTAAGGCACATTGCCTTTAGGTGGGAGGTTGTTGGGAATAAAGGGCCATCGTGCCTTTTATATGTGCACGGGTGTGAACACACCCTTAGCACATTGTACTTGCATATATATATCTATCTAAAAACCTAAAGTGGTACACTCATCAGTGTACCAAAAACGTGCTCACTCTTTACTCTACTTGTTCTTGCTCTCTTTCTGTCTCTCACTGCGCGTAGGACAGCCTGCCTCGATCGTCATGCTCTATCGATCCCTACATCTCTAGTGGACGATACATATCAACACTTCCCTTAGTTTGCTCTTATGAAAGTCACCGGATGTTTTGCACCTCTTCCCTTGAGCATATTGTAGATTTTCATTCATTTATGCATTCATTATTCAATTATCTTCATTTAGCGTTTTTATGTTTTTTGCATTTTTGTGTTAATGTTTGAGTTCATTGTGTTTCTATTGAGCAATGAGGGCTCAGGACAAGAATCCCATAAGCACAGTAGGAGGATGTGATGCCGTTTCACAAGGTAATCTTTCATCTTTTGTTTCCTTTGAGTAGGAGTTTCATACTTCATATCCACCCTCACATTTCTTGCTCCTTTCCCACTATCACTTCACATTTAGATTCATCTATAGTAAATCTAGAACCCTACTTTAGAGCTATCATAGATTATGGAGTCTTAGCACATATTGTCTTTGATTCACATTCAGGCTGTAAACCACCATTAGATACTCATATGTGTACGACTTTGCATCTTGGTGCACTATGTACCTCTCAAAAAACTGCAAGTGAGTCACGCTCAATCCTTTGGCCTTGGTAGTGTGGGAAATCCCCCTCAAGCACATAGTACCACCCTCCTTGTTTGCTCAAAAGCATGCATTTCCCTCATTTTGATGAGTGACCTCCTTTCTTGAAGGAGACAAGGAATGGAAAGGAATCACCAATGTACTTAAACTTAGTGCCACACTCCATGGTTGATCCTAAATATGGACCATGATCCTATACTGACGGCTCATCTCCTTCATTCAAGAAAAAAGTGGTAAAGTCAAAGTATCGCCCAAATTGTTTTAGTAGGGATCTTGACATTGCTGGGAGCTTCAACAACACATCCTTCACACCTAGGGTTTCCATTGCCTATTTTTCGATTTACAAGCTGGAAAAAATTGGTGGGGTTATACTCCACCATAGGTTCTTTATCCCATTCCCCTAGATCACCCTGAGAGGCCATGTATATATTTGATGTGATTAACATTAGGTTCAAACAGATTATTGAGCACATTTATCCTCATCCACATCCATCTCCTCATCTATAGTCCTAGTATCATCAACTTCATCCTCAGTGCTAATGCTACTCCTAGGAAATTTAGTGCTATGTTTTTGTGATCAACTTGATAACATTATGTAGAAAATTGATAACCTTGCATGCATTTAGGAATAGAGTAGACAATTTCAGATGTTTCCGACTTCTTAGAAACACGTTTCTTGGTAACTATGCACAAGAGGGGGTGACGAAGACTGTCATCTTCAAGGTCGATGGTGATAAATTCCTGTGCTTAATCCATCCATAAAACTATAGAGCGCATGTTCAGCCACATATTCAAGCACTTTGTAGAAGGAGGGTGAGGAGAAACCATTCTTGATTGTAGCGTTGGTCACATGTGGACATCCATCTTGATCTTGCTGATGTTATTGTTGTGGATGATTATGATTGGAGACAACCATTCCTCAACATCATGCCTAGCTTCACCTTACTACTTTGACATGTGGTTGAGCTTAAGTGATACTTGCTCTAGCAATGGTTTTTTTATGATAGTGGCTATCATAGGGATGTGTATTTTTAATGCTCAGCTTTGGCATTATTAAGTTGGACATGTGTGAGGTGCACATGTGAAGAGCAAGTGAGTTAAGTCATGTCGACAACCGAAGTACCCCAAGTGATCAATGGGGAATATTGAAGGAGACTAGGCTGTGTCTTACTGTACTTCAACCTTTTCTACTAATACAAGAGAAATAAATACCGCAAGGGTTGCCAGTTGTTGGGGCCAATCTGGTCTCAATTCTCCAATATTAAGTGGTAAAGTTTGCATTTTCATGTGTTTTTATTTTTTGCTATGATTTGTGGTAAATCAAGTCATTTACCACCTTTGCCAGGACACATCAGCTCCCTTGAGTAGGTGGGATTGAGGCACTTGTGTGCAAGACAAAGAATTTGTATTCTGGCTTAGATTGTGATCAGCCAAGTGCATTACAGCAAGCATGCCATCATACACGTTTCAAGTCATGATGATGGCTCATAGTCAGAAGGTACACAAAGCAATAGTGGATGCAGTGCCTAATCTTGGAATAGAAGTGCAGCATGGGCAGCAAGGAGGAAATGCAGGTTTAGAGCAAGAAGCGGGGCCGTCAAGGTCACAAAATGCTGATGATGACCAGCAAGGGGATGAAGAATATGATGACCAGTTTAAGGCTTGTTGAGGAAAAAAGTTGATGTCTTTACCCATTTAGCCAAGGATCCTCAATTTACGCATTTCTTGAACTCCTCGAAGGATAGCGAGACCAAGATGAGTATATCATCCTCTAGAGCTTGTGGGCAGCAAGAAGCTCCTAAGGAAGAGCCATTGCAGCCTTAGAATGCACCAAATGTTGGTGATGAACAAAAGCAACTTATGCCACTAGTGCAAGATATGCAAATGCAAGGCCGTCTTGGCAGTGCCAATCCATTGGTTTTTGGACAACAGGCCATGCATACTAATATTGGTTATCCATGATACTTTGCTGGTGGAACTATCTTCCATGCAATGGTTGGTCAAGGTCCGCATATTGGGATGTATGGTATGAATCCATATGGTATGCAACAAATGCAAGGAATGCAAACCCAATATATTTGGGTTTGGCTAGTGGAATGCAAAACCTCGTGTCAATGTTGGTATGATGCTTGGGGCACAATGTGGCAGGTATGGTAATGTATTTGCACTCCTTGGTGTGTGTGGGGATCAAGGAATGAATGTTGGTTATGCAAATGCTTCATATGGTGCTGATCATAATACAAATGCAAAAAATGCACTTGTTTTGCAACCACCAGTTTGTGATAATTTGACACCAAAGGTGCCAGCAAAGGACTATGATGAATGTGGTAAGGGGTGAAGTTTGAGACCTATGGTGTGCAAGATATATTGAAATCATGGATTTTCATTCAGTTTAATGCAGCCTACTTTGGAGGCAACTTCATTGAATCCTCCAAGATCTGAAAGGTAGCCACATTTGTGAAAGTGAATGCATTGTAGTGGTGGTCCACAAATGCAAACTAGAACACCATCAATGTGGGTATGATTTAAGAAACTATTTGCTTCTACATTGGTTTGACAACGGACATTATGTCAGCTTGGAATAAGTTGGATGCATCATAATGCAAGAATTTGGAGCAATACAATAAGAAGTTTTGGGAGGCATTATTGTTAGTCACTTCTTATCATGCAATCTCCCTTTTGGAGCAAATTGAGAAGTAATGTTGTGGACTTCCCAAGAAAATTAGGGATTTTTGCATAAAGACCACCATGACTAGCATGTTACCACTCAATGAGATGACATGTACAATTGATGCTTTGGTGTGAAAGGTATTTGGGCTTCAAGGATGAAGATGAGAAGCCATCCAAGAACGTGTCCAATGTTGAGAAAAGGGGCACATCTGAAAATAGGGTTGAATAGAGGCAAAAACAACACAAAAGGAAGATTAGAGGTAAAATTTGTAGAAGTATGAAGTTTCAAAACTACTCACAGATGGATGCCTAATGGATGGAAGAGGGTGATTGGACATTCCATACTCAATTGTTGCAAATTTAGGTCTACCTAAGGCGTTTCAGCTAGAGTCAACTTTAGATTGGGCTCTTTTAGGTTCAATAGAGCAAGGGGTCTGGACATTGCCTGATGCTCAAGGGGAGGATAGCACTTCTACTCCTCTACTAATGGACAACTCATATATACAGTGGATGTCAGATATATTCAACATGCATGCAAGGTAGTGCTTGCTAGTAGCATGTTTGCATGAGGTCACTATTTAGTGTACTAGTCATTGTAGTTGGTATGCAGATGGGTATGGTTTTCATTGCAGCTCTAAAACTATATATTTGCATCAGATTGTGATCATCTGAGATTGATTATCAATTGCTGGTTTTCAATGAATGATCAATAGCTATGAGTCATGAGTGGTATTTAGCTAGTTTTAATGGACAACAACGTATTGTTGGATGCCATTGATAGTTCAACCATGGTTTATGCTCAATTTATGCTTTACTATGTTGTTTGGTTTGAACACTTTTACTTAAGAGTTAATGGATGCAACCCATGTGGTTTTGACAGTAGTTATGCTTCATTTTGATTAGTTATGGCTTAGTTATGTTAGCTTGAAATTCAGCATGTGTTTGCTAGTAGCATAGTATGAACAACAACAACCAATGTTCTTTGACTATGATGCTTATGCTTTTTTCTGTTCAGTATTGCTTTGCTTTTGTCACATTGTAGTGTAATTGGAAAAGATTGCAAGGATTTCAAGGGGGAGATTTGTCACATGGACATGTATTTTTAACGCTCAACTTTGGCATTATCAAGTTGTACATATGTGAGGTGCACATTGGAAGAGCAAGTCAGTTAAGTTACATTGACAACCTAAGTATCCCAAGAGATCAATGGGTGACTTGGCAAAAGCTACATAAAGTTATGCTAGATAGGTACTTGTGGGTGCCTGGTGTCAAGTTGGGTTTGGGCTACTAAGTGGGCCACTAAATGTCTAGTGGTGACATTTGGGTACTGGGCATTAATTAATAAATTAATGCAAGTCTAAGGCCAATTAATGTTAAAACAATTAAATGTCCCATGGGGCCCAAGGGTTAGCATAGTAAATGTGAATGGGCTCTAGCCAATTCTTGGATAGGGTCAAATGGATAATTATTTTTTTTCAGAATAAAATTTCTTAATTAATTATTAAATTCTGAAAATTATAATTAGAAGGCTACCAAGTAGCAAAATAGGTTGCCCCTTGTCAAATTACCCATGCAAGCTCAGAGAAGGCCGTTTGGGGGCAGGTTGAGGGTGATATTAGCATTTAGAGGTTGAGGGAGAACAAATGAGCTTTGAGATGAGTGATAGCTCATTGCGCAATGCGATAAGGCAAGGATAGCACGTTTCCTTCTTCACCTTAATGAAAGGAATGATAGAAGAGAAGGGCTTGCCAACTGCATTGAAGTTCCCTTAGGAATTCTCAACATTTAATATTCCCTTAGGAATTCTCAGCATTTTCCGACCATTTTTTAAGAGCAATTGAATAACTTGCACTATAGTCAAGGGGCAAATTGATTATATGAAGTGTTGGCCATTCTTGACAGCAATTGCATTAAAGATTGAAGGAGATCAACCCACATGTCTTATTGTACTTCAACCTTCTAGGTATATAAGATAAATAAATATTGCAAGGGGTGCTACTTGTTGGGACAATCTAGTGTTAGTCCAAGATTAAGTGGGAAAGTTGGCATTTTCAGAATTGTGTATATTTTGCTTGCTATAATTTGTGGTGAATTAGGTCATTCACCACCCTTGCTAGAAGGAAGGTTGGTTTTAGTGGCCAAATCTAATCAACAACATTTGACTCTTGGATAAGCTAGGCGTGGTGCTAGGGTCTCTTGAATCCAATGTGTGAAAGTCTTTTTAGATTGCGGAATTGTTGAGATGCAAGCTCAACACATGCTGACATTGATGATGGACCACCTAGCTAAATGGCTGTAGAACGTCGATGGTCATTATGACCTGCACATGGCTACTGACTTATCACTTATTAAATTTGTTTTGTTGCATCTACCTACATCTGGCATAGTTATAGCGCCTATCGATTAGTATAGTCATTTATGCACTGTTTGACTTAGTAGGTCACTTTCATTTATGTTGTATCTTATCTATACTTTGTGTACATTGTATTGTTTGTGTAAGAAGAAGAAAAACCGGCAAGAAAATTTTTTGGCCTCCATCTCTCTTCTAGTGTTCTTAAGTGAGCTTCCTCTTGTGTGTATGGTGTGTGTTTAGCACAGTAACTCAAGCAAGTCCCCTCACCATGTGATTTCTGACATGGTATTAGAGGAGCGTCACTGAGAGAGGCTAGTTTTGAAGACTGAAGTGAAGGAGAAGAAGCAAGGATTCAAGCAAGCAAGCAATGGGTAAGAAGCTCTTCCATTTTTTCACTCTTTCTCTTGAATAGTGCCTGTGGAGGCACTGGAAGTACAGGAGAGCAAAAATCTCAAATTGCTGTAAGATTTGCTGTTTTTTTGGTCATTTAAGGTCATTTTGGGCCCCATTTTAGATCCACAAGGTTGTGGACAACAATTTTAGCCTAGACTGCGATTTCGTCTATGTTGATTAAAAGTGGTTGCATAGGTTATAAATTTCAAATCTGTAAGTTCAGAGGTGTTTGCCAAGAAGCAAACAAAAGTTTTATTTGTAAACATGTTGTCATTCAACCCATCCTATATCTCATACTATGGTGATAAATAAAAGGATAGCTCTTATTCACATCCCCATCTAGTTAGGATGAAAGCTCAAATCACTCAATTGTTTGTCATTGAAGGTTCACTTTTGTTAGTGATTATAGGAACTTCTTATTAATGAAGTGGCAAATCCAAGGAGATAGTCCACATATTAGGATAGTTGAATGATGCTAGAGGTTTTGCATGCTATAAGGAGTAGATATATTGTACCTAAGCAAAGCATAATAAATTCTAGGTTGTACAACGAAGAGTGGGAAATAGTGCACAAGGGAGGTGGCTTACAAACCGCATGCTGTGTTCCTATTGAAGATAGTCACACCCAAGGAGGGTGACAATACTTGTAGAATATCAGACTTTGAATTAGAGTGCTTGGACTGAGGGGTGCTGCCATCTTTTTCTTGAGTGGGTTGTGTTACACTTGAAAGTGTTTGGCTGTATTGCATATGTTCATGTGACAAATGAGCTGCAAAAGAAGCTTCATCCAAAGGTTGAAAAATGTATTTTTATTGGAGACTCTTTAGAGTAGAAAGGAAATTGTTGTTATAACCCTGTCATCACAGGTGACTTTAGAGTGAGTAAGGATGCTATTTTTAATAAGATGAACAGTTAGTATGCATCTAGTGGTGATGCATTGGATGATGATGATGACTATGATAGTTATGTACAGAAAGAAAAGCAAAAATCACGGAACCTTAGTGGACTAGAAACATCATTTGGTACTACATCTATGGAGTCCCACATGCTCAGATACATGTAGTATTGCACGTAAAGACAAAGGAAAGAAGAAAGTGTCGGATGGTAATGATGCATCCATCAATCATTTGGTGTTTAATGGAGATTTTAGTGGTTCAAAGAGTTTGAATGATGAGCTTGGTATTCCTTCAGTCAGGACACCAAGTGTAGAGAGAGCACATGGCAATGCACTCAGCCTTGGTAGTAGACAAAGCAATGCATTTCTACACCCTAGACATCCAAGAAATAGCACCCTTAACAAAGATGAAGACATAGCTAGAGATGGACTTCCTATTATCTACATGTTCTCTACATATTCTGACTATGTGTAATCCATGACTCCAGTGTCTTGGCTACTATAGCAAAGGCACAAGTCTCCAATGTCCCTAAGGTATCTCATGATATTCTTTTGATTTGACCCCATGATCATAGAGCATTCCAACTTTGTTAGACGGAAGTCCCAATCTTCTAGAATGCTTATAATGATGATCCCAAATATCCATTGATGATAGCCCACCCCATGCCCCCCACAAACAATGGCATGGTCTTTGATTTGGACAGTGAGTTGGGGACTTGTATGATTTGTGAGGGTGCCTAGGAAGAGACATGGTGGGTTGTGAGCTAGAATATTTGGCGATGAAGATCATAGAAGCCATCAGCATTAGAAATGTTTAGAAATGAAATGTTAGAAACATGTTAAGTTTCTTTCTAGAGGGGGTAAAATAGGAAACACTAGGTTTATAATAAATGGATTTTTAATAGTTTTAAACTAGGGAAAGAAGTTTTAAGCATGTATTGAATTTTCTCTTGGACCAGAAAGGACCAATTGAGCATTTAAATGATAATGCACGTGAGTCAATTGAGCATAATAATTACACATCCCTTATTGACTTATATAAAGTTTAGTCTAATTTTCTCTTGCACAAAAAGAACCAACTCAGCATTTTAAGTGATAATGCACGAGAGTTAATTGAGCATAACACATTACACATCCCTTGTTGACTTATATCAAGTTTAGTCTTTAGACAAGCTATACTATGATTAAGGTGTCAGACATCATCATTCATACATATCACACAAAGAAAATTGAAATAAACATTTTACATAGCTCGTGTGCAATGAGTAATGGGTCAAGCTGAAGCATCATGATTCTCCAATCTCATTCCAAAACAAAATGACAAGATGTCAAAATCCAAAATGAATCATGAATGAGACTAGATTCATATAATCAACTCTTGAGACAAGAATAGATACTACAGTCCTCACAAGCCGCTACTAGAACTCAATGTCATCATCATCATCATCACTATCACTGTGGGCTCCTCCATGCTCATGCTTATCCTCTTCACTGACACTCCACATTGCACAACATTTCAGTAAAGTTGGGTTTAAAAAAAAACATCGTGCATTTTACTCTCAGAAATGTTTCTTACTCCTAGAAACATTTCTAAAGTTTCTAAACCAAAGAAATGTGTTTCTTTGCTGCTATGATGTCATTGAAGATTCATGTTGATCCAACCATTTCTGTAGTTTGTAATGTACAGATGGGCTCATGGTGCAAAGCTCTTGCTAGAAGAGCTGTATCTGTTAGCATTCCAAACGGCCCTTAATGAATTTGGACCTTGCCATAGGTGAAGCTGATTGAAGGGAGACGCTGGAGTCAATTGAAGGGGCCTCCTTTGGAGCTGTATCAAGTGAGGGAAGGTGATTATCCTCAAATAGGTGGTAGGTGAGTCCTTGAGTACTACTCGGCTGCAAATGCAAAGGGGTGCTAGTGGGAATAGTGAGAAAGGGGGGCTAAGAAGAAAGATAAGATAAAATTACATGCCAGCTCTCTGCTGGATATAAGAATAAGGGGAGAGACAAAGACATGCTACAATTCTTACAGCAGAAAGAAACAGAAATCAACAAGACCAGGGGTGCCGGAGTGTCCAGGGCAACCCCCTCTGCTGTAACTCTAGTGAGTGGAAGGGCCAGCTATATTAAGATAGGCAATCCGCAATTCCTTTTATAAATGATCAAAAAAGATAGAAGAGATCTATAATCCCAGAGTGAACACTAAGAGAACAAAGGAAACTGGAAAACATACCTCTTGAAGTGCAGTATATGCCTCTTCAGCAACACTAAAATCCTTGCAATTCATTGCTGCAGCTGCAACTGAAGCCCACAATGAATTTTCCTGCAATAAGTAGTACCCTGGTTTATTGTACTTTCTAAAAGTCAAACTTCAGAATAATGCAGTTAACATGAATAAATAAACTTGAAATAGAAGAAAAATTTTACATATCACCTTCGAGAAAAGCCTATAAAATAGCATGAAGGGTTCTCTAGCAGCACACTTTCCCTTAATAATCAAGATTATTAACTCAGGGAGAGTAAGGATAACAATCACATAGTATGACTTTGTAGTTTTACCTTTGTAAGATTTTCTGGAGTGTTCTTTAAGAGAATTTTCTCTTGTTTGATGGAAAAACAACGATATAGTATCCCCCTTCTTGATCCCCTTCTTTTTGCATCCCTACTTTTGTTTTACATAATGAGGTAGAAAAGTGTAGAAGGAATACATGGGAAGTACTCCCTTTGCTGGCTTCTCTTAGGGAAGTCTCTCATATGTTAAGAAAAGGGGACAAAGCCTTCCTCGCATTACACTTATTGTGTTCCTCCTACGTTCTGATGTGAATGCTCCCTTATCTCACAAGCACTTTTTACCTTCTAGCTCGAGAAGGATTATTTCCTTGTGTGAACACCCATTAGTGGGTGTAATACTTAGTACCTTAGGGATTGTACTTTCACTCGTTCTTACATAGTGAATGTGACCTTTTAGCACTCCTCTCTTGCTGTTCACTTGCTCACTGTGAGTGTGTGTGTGTGTGCAGGCTGCTGAACCCTAACCTAACAGTGGTATTAGATCATATCTTTCAGCCACCACCTTGCTTGCGCACCTCCATAGCCACCATTGAGCCTTGAGCACCTCCATAGGTGCTCTCCTACTTCTCAATCTGCATGCCACCTTCAGTTCAGCCCTTCAATCCGTGCAATCTCTTGCCTCTGCCCCGAATCACTATGTTTCAGACCATCATGATCAATGCCCCTGGGCTGTGCTGTGGTTGCATACACACTGCATCCTGCACGCATGCCAACAAGTAGGCGCAATTGTACATTGCTTGCCGACAGCTCCAACAACCTGTTGTTTGCAATTACACTGCCCACTAGGCGCTATTTTAACATGCCCGACACCCCGTCCACCTCCCACTTAAGGTTGCCATCGGCATCCACCTCTCACTCAGGTCACTTGCCACCCACCCATACCGACAACTCGTCCAGCTCTCACCCTGAGGTCACCTACTGCCGACAGCTAATCCACCTTTTATACGCCAACAGCTCAGCCTTGTCACCAGTAGACTTGTCAGAATTGCTGACAATCAATTGATACGCCGTTTTCAGCCTACACGTGGTTCTATCTGCATGACACAAATTTTTCATTAAAATATTCAGCACTCAAACCTTAATCAGCATTTAGACCCTTTTGAATTGCTCATGTTCCCATGCAGTGCCCTTGTGAAGCACAAAATTTGGGAATTTTGTAGTAAATCCAAATTTACTAGGGTTTTGGGGCTTTTGCCTAAAACCCCTGAATGCCACAAAAATTTTGGGGATTTTGCACTTGGTGCTCAGAATTTCACCAAATTTCACTGATTAAATTTGGGGCTTTTGCAAAATTTTCCCAAATCCATTGACATGAGGCAAATTATACTTTTTACATTGACATCCACGCACATTGGAGCCCTTTTAATTGCGATTTCTTCATCAATGACATCAAATTTTCGAAAAATTGTGAGTTTATGGTATTTTCTTTGCTTTCTTTTTGAATTGAACCTACACTTGTACTTTGGACAACAGCTGGTAATAGAAAATCAGAAATTTCAGCAAGCCATGGCCAGGCAAAATGCTTTGCTCAACATGTTTGGGGACTCAAACAAATTAGATGGCACTAATTATCCCATGTGGGCATACATGATGAAGCATGTACTTGTTGCCAAGCAACTTTGGGGTTATGTATGTGGTTCAAAAGTTAGGCCTACAAGCCCCGCTCCACAGAATGTAATAGTTTCTTTTGGCTCATCCACAATCACCAGTGGACCTTCAGCTCCAGCTCCTCCTACACCTCCCATAGCAGATTGGTTGAGATGGTGTGTGCGCGATGCCCAAGGGATGCTTGTTATAAGTTTACCTCACTATATCAAGTTTGCAATGAGACTTATGTAGCCTATTTGCCTAAGCAGCTTGAGATGGAGCACATGACAGAGGGTGATTCTGTGGATGCCTACATTACACATATCAAGGACATTTACGAAGCAACTTACTAATATTGATGAAATCATTCCCAATGCATCTCTTGTATCTACGGTCTTGGCTAGTCTTTTTTTTTCCAAGTAAAATGTGGCTGATTATATTACTCAAAAAAACGGATTACAAAGGAGTGCTCATGCTCAACAGACTAGTTGGAGCTGATGCAAAGTCACAAATACATTATGTATAGAAGCAGATCAAGGTGGTCTAGGAGGGATGGGGGCAAGAAGCCATTGGGGGGGGGGTATCACCAACTGGGGCTGCTTACCTGCATTACGAAAAACAGGTCCTAGCCGCCCGAAGTGCGCATGAAGTGACAACGGAGCTCCTCACGAGCCTTGCACCTGGTCCCATCAGCTACGGAGGGAGTGGATGATGGAGGTCCAAAGCCCACTCGATGTCTTGATGGTACGAGCCGGGCCGCCTCCCAACTAGCCCACTCGATGTGGGGGCACTTGCCGATCTGTGCCTATACCCGATCTTTGACCTGGAGGTTCTAGATCACCGGTTGATAGTGTATCTCCTCCTGGCGGCGTAGGGGGCTCTGGATGAGAGCCTTATGGAGGCCCTGCCACACATGGAGTAAGGTGCATAGGAAAGGTGATCTGGGGAGAGGGGTGAACTAGGCTGACGTGAAGATCCATCTCAAGGATGGCCTCCACTCACCGCCAAGCCTTGGTCTACAGTCTTGAAGGCCCTCTTGCAATAAGAACTTCCAGGTCTGCACGCTTGGTGTGAGGTTGCGGACAATTAGCTTGCCCAAGAGGGCCATACTTTGATACTTTGGGTCAATGATCCCAAGTCCTCTCTCTGACCGATGTCATATGATGGTCGCCCACGTCACCTTGGCCCTCGAATCCCTGGAACCATTTGACCCTGTAATGAAAGCAATCAACCATGGAATGAAAACAAATCTATTGCACCAAGACATCCTCATCATGCATTAATGGTTGGGGATTCAAGAATACATGACAGCCATGGCTGAGTGCTTCAAAGCTAAGAAGAAGCTAACTCCAAGAAAATGGTAAAGCCAAGATTATTGAATGATCAAAAGATGTCTTGCCTTTGGCCTCTAGTCCCTTTTATTCTAACCCTCTTCCAAACTTAAGGGCTGTTCACACATGTACACATAGGCTAGGGCTAAATTTACAAAGGCTGGAATTAATCCAAGGTGCAAATATTAATGTTGTATTTTCCTTCATGACAAACCATCCCGTCCTGAAGATGGTTTTGTCCTCAAAACCAAGAAGTAATGGACTAAATCCAAGTCAAGGATGATAGTAATCATGCCCATTCATCTTCCCAATGATAAGGAAGCACTGTCCATGAAAAGAAGACCTTTTTGCATGCCAAACTGTGAGAAAACTGGCTGCTGTCCAAACAGGGCTGATTCACTAAAACTGCCATAACTTTTGATATATTGGTCCAAATAAGGCGTATGAGGTGTAGAAACGAAGTATACTCCCAAGCATCACCCCATAACATCAGAATCAAATTTTGATGAAGTCAGGACAGTTTTATTGTCTGCAGAAATTTCATACAGCAAGCTGTCTCTGCACAGTCACTGCATACTGCATCATATATCATCCTGTAATAACCAAGGAAAGTTACTGACATAAGTGGTTGGTTGCCAAGAAGACTCTTCAATGGGCAAATTCTTCCACTTAATGAGATACTCAATGAGAGTACGATTTCTGAGAACTTTCTCTCTCTTTCCAATAATGCTTTCAGGTTCATATATGATCAGTCCTGCCTCATCCAATGGTGGTAACTCTTCCAATACTTGTACATCAGGCCCAACATACTTCTTCAGCTGTGAAATATGGAATACATCATGTATTCTAGTGGAAGATGGTAGCTGAAGTTTATAAGCAAGCTCTCCAATTTTGTCCAAAATCAAGTATGGCCCATAAAACCTATGAGCAAGCTTGTTGTTCCCACCCTTTAATGAAGCATAATGCATCTTGGGCACTTTGAGAAATACCCAATCTCTAACCTTGAAGTCTAAATGTCTTCTTTTCTCATCAGCATAGACCTTCATTACGTCTTGTGCTTTCCTTATGCTGTCCTTGCATTGCCTCATGAGCAACTCTATTCTTTCCAACTCTTCCTTTGCTTGTGGGTTGATATCTTCATGGAATAAAACTGATGGAAGTTGGACTTTATACCCATAAAGAGCTTCAAATGGAGACATCCCAATGCTCATGTGATGCGTGTTATTATAGCAAAATTCAGCAAGGTGGATCCAACGATCCCATGAAGCTTGTGTGTCATGACAATAATGCCTAAGGTATACTTCCACCCAATGATTGACTCTCTCCGTTTGCCCGTCAGTCTGAGGGTGATAGGCCGTGCTAGGAGTGAGGAAAGTACCCATAGAGGAGAATAGACTTTTCCAGAAGTTGCCCATAAACTTCGAATCACGGTCTGATACTATTCTCATAGGCATACCATGTAGTTGGAACACACCTTCCATAAATTGCTCGGCGACTTGCCTTGCTGAATATTGGACTTTAGTTGGGATAAAGTGGGCTGATTTGGTCAATCTATCAACTACCACATAGATACTGTTCCATCCATGACTGGTAGTAGGCAATCCCGTTATGAAATCCATGGAAATATCTGTCCATTTGCCCGTAGGTTTGGGTAAAGGCTGAAGTAAGCCAACTGGTAATAGAGTGGAATCCTTATTTTGCTGACACTCCAAGCACTGAGATACATACTCTTTAACATCTTTCCATAGACCTTTCCAATAGAAGCTTTGATGAACTCTATCAAACGTCTTGAAAAGGCCCAAGTGACCAGCCATTGGCGATGAATGCATCTCTTGAAGCACCTTCAGCTTGAATTTACTGCTGGGAATCAAGTACACTTTACCCTTAAACCATAAGAGGCCATTATGCACTTTAAAATTAGGAAATTCAGCATCACACCCTTGCTGTAATTTCTGTAAAATATGGGCAGCATGCTCATCAAGCACATATTCCTCTTGAATGTCTTCAATCCAATCCTTATAGATGGTAGACACAGTAGATAGACTGCATGCCCACATTCTTGATAACGCATCAGCCACCACATTATCCTTGCCAGCCATGTATGATATTTCAAAATCATATGATTGCAAAGTGGCCAACCATCTCTTTTGCTTGGGAGAAAGATTGGGCTGCGAGAGAAAATATCTCAAGACCCTATGATCGCTTTTGACTTTGAAGCGTGTCCCATAGAGGTAGTGGTGCCATTTCTTGATTGCATGTAAGATAGCAAGCATCTCCTGCTCATAAACATGCATCTCTCTCTCTTTGTCATCAAATTTTCTGCTCTCAAATGCAATGACACCATGCTCCTGTACCAAAACTGCTCCCAAACCTCTACCACTCGCATCTGCATAAATGGTAAAAGTCTTGGAGAAGTCAGGGCAAACTAGTATGGGTGCTGAAACAAGCAAGTCTTTCAGCTCATTAAAGCTCTTGTCAGCGATCTCATCCCAAAAGAAGGCCTCCTTTTTCAGCCGATCGGTAAGAGGAGCTGCAACATGAGCATAGTTCTTCATAAACCGTCGGTAAAAGGATGACAAACCAAGGAAACCTCTTAATGAAGTGGCATTGGTTGGTGTAGGCCATTCTTTGACGCACTGAATCTTCTTAGGATCCACTTTGATTCCATCTTCTCCCACTATATGACCCAAGTACTCCACTTCCTTTGTCATAAAAGAGCATTTAGTGGCCTTGGCAAATAGTTTATGTATCCTCGATATGTCAAAGACCTCTTTTACATGTTGCAAATGGTCTTCTTTATTCTTGCTATAGATCAAAATGTCATCAAAGAATACCAAAACTGTTTTAAAGAGCAATGGCTAAAGTATCTTATTCATGAGAGACTGGAATGTGGCTGGAGCATTTGATAACCCAAAAGGCATAACCATAAACTGATAAAGACCCCTCTTTGTCCTGAAAGCTGTTTTGAAATCATCCCCTTCCTTCATGCGCATTTGATGATATCCCGATCTCAAGTCAATTTTGGAGAACACCTTGGCATCCTTCAATTCATCTAAGAGATCATCTATTCTAGGTATTGGATACCTATTCTTGATAGTGACCTTGTTGAGATTGCGGTAATCAATGCACATTCGAAAGGAGCCATCTTTCTTCTTCACAAGAAGGACTGGAGAAGCAAAAGGTGATTGGCTTGCCTTAATGAGACCCATTTCCAAAAGCTCTTTGACTTGGTGTTCTACCTCTTCTCTTTCCACTTTGGAGAGGCGATATGGTGGTTTGTTGATGGGCTTTGTATTGGGCAGCAAGTCAATGGGATGATCTACTTCTCTTTTGGGAGGAAGAGAGGTAGGTGGCTGAAAAATATCATCATATTCTTTCAGCAATTTACAAAGACATGGGTCCATATTGTTGGTAGGAGAAGAGGGTTGATTCTCTTCCATCTTGGAAAGAAGAATGGTGAACATACATGCCTTTGCATTTATCTCTTTCTTAACCTTCTTGGGGCTGATCATCTCCATTCTTTTCTTTTCAGCTCCATGTAGTGTTACTTGTTGTCCACACCATTTAAACTCCATTTCCATGTTGTTGAGATCCATGGTAAATCTGCCCAAAGATTTCAGCCAGTTGCAGCCAAGTATTATATCAATGGGATCCATTTCTAATGCAATTAGGCTCACTGATGTAGTGCACAATGGGGAAAGGGTGATAGGTACATTTGGACAGCATTGATTGCTCATCTCAAAATTTCCATTTGCCACTTGGATTTTGAGTGATGTAGGCATTTCATGCGTATTCAATTCCAGCCCATTGAATGACTTAGCATTAATGAAGCTATGTGTACTTCCCGTATCTATGAGTATATGAGCGGTCCTTCCCTTGATTTGACCTTTAAGGCGTAGGGTATTATCCCCTCTTGAACCACTCCATGCATCACTTGATATGGCACATAGCGATGGATGTAAATCAGTCCATGAATCATCCAAATAATGACCGCCCGGGTCGAAAGGAAATCCATCCATCGGATCATAGAACTCATCATGGACATTCTCTTCATTTTCATGCGCCTCTTCTTGAGTTGTTGTGACATCAAGCTGAGCCAAGCTTCCTTCAATAGATTCAACATCGGAATCATCCTCGATGATCATGCTAATCTTCATATTTTTGGCCTTGCATTTGGACTTATGATCGGGTGAACATTTCTCTCCACATTTGTAGCATAGACCTTTAGCATACATATCTTTGAGCTTGTCATTCGATACATGTTTGCCTTGAGTAGGGGCTGAAGTTTTGGCACTTATATCAGTCCTCTTTCCATCAAATCTATTTTCAGCATTAGGTCTGAAATTACTGCTTTGTTTTGACCCAAAAACAGTAGGAAAAGTGGGTATCTTGCTATAGGTATTGTTGAAAGTATTTGATGGCTTCCCAATTTGCTGAAAATCAGTTTTAGCATGCCCATAATGGCCTGATGTCCTTGGGAATTGCGTAGGCTGAAAAGAATGCCCTGTTTTTGGCTGAAAACCCTTGTATTTCTGCCCATAACGTTCAGCCAATTGAATGGCAGCTTGTAGGGATGTAGGATTCATGGCTCCAACTTCAGAAGAAAGAATAGGTTCCAAACCAAATATGTATTTATTCAACTTGGCACTATTGGAGACCCCATGAACATACATCGAGAGGTTCAAAAACTGATTTGAGTACTCTCTAACCGAGAGACCACGTTGCTCAAGTGCATACCACTTTTTCTCTAACCGCTCTTTTTCAATAGGGGAAACAAAGACTTCAATCATAGCATTTTTCAATGCATCCCAAGACAAGAAGTCATGTCCCATCCTCGCCATATATCTCCACCAAGTGTGAGCATAGCCTTCTAGATGAAGGGCTGCAAATTTTACTTTGGCATTCTCGGGCCTTGGGTAAAGGGAAAAATACATCTCTAACTTGTCAAACCACTTCTCCAACTCCGTGGGTGAAGGGTTCTCTCCCTTAAAGTTTGAGATAATTATTTTCTCCTTGTACTCTCTCTCGTATTGAGGAGGTTGTCCATTAGGGTGCTGCTGCCCACTATGGTGTTGTGGCCCAAAAGAATTGCCAAAAGGTCCTTGCTTAGGATATTCATTATTTCCATGCCCTTGTGCATAAGGAGTTTGCTGTCCATAATGCATACCATGACTTTGTGGTTGGAAACAATGCCCTTCAGGCTGAAAGTATGTGTTGCTCACATTGGGAGGTTGTCCATGCATCGATGAGTTGAAAGGTGGTTGCTGCCCATTATTTTGCTGATTCCAACCATGATTTAACATGGGACTTGGCCTATTGGGCTGCACTTGAGTAGAGAAATTATGTTGTGGCTGTCCAAAAGCATTTGGGGCTGAATTCACATGTCCATGTTGTCAGATGGGAGAGGATCGAGGTGCAGCTGAAGTGCAGTAGACAGTGTGAGAGTGAGAGACAGAGTTGAGCACGATACCCAATGCAATAGTACTGAATAGAGTGTTAACTGAAAGTACAAATGATAACCCTTATACCTTAGGGTTATAAGGGGCTGTTCACACCCGAACACAGTAAGTGCCCGTAAGTGTGCACCACAAGCACATACAAAATAGTACACATAATCTGGGGGAAAAAACCTCTCCTGCCGAGAGTAAAAAGTGCCCCAGTGTCCTAGTGATCACCCGCACACTCCCATATGAGCGTAGGCGTAAGTAAGGCGTGTGAGATACCCAACAAACCCCCCTGGAGTGAAGAGTGATCAAGTGTACAAGGATCATCCGCCACCAAAGGGCGTCAAATTCAAAGCATCGTGAAATGCTTCAAATTTGTCTCGTGGAAGAGCTTTGGTGAAGATGTCTGCCACATTGCTGGTGGTAGGACAGTAGACAAGGCTGATATCACCTGCATGTAGCCTCTCTCTGACAAAGTGGTAGTGAATCTCTATGTGTTTCGTGCGAGCATGAAACACAGGGTTCCGTGCCACTGCAATGGCACTCTGACTGTCAGTATATAAAGGAGTAGGCTCCGTAACAGATACATCCAAATCAGCAAGTAAGCGTCTAAGCCATACGCACTCAACTGCAGTAGTGAAGGCTGCCTTGTACTCAGCTTCACATGACGACGTGGCAACAGTGGATTGTTTCTTGCTAAGCCAAGAAATGCATGACGAGCCAAGAAAGAAACAATTGCCACTAGTGGAGTGACGAGTATCAAAATCACCAGCCCAATCAGAGTCACTGTAAGCATGTAACTGCAGTGGTCCCCCCTTGGCATAAAGCAATCCAAGAGCTCTAGTACCCTGCAAGTAACGAAACACACGCTTCACAGCTTGCCAATGCGACATACGAGGCTGATGCATGTACCTGCTCAAAACTGAAACGGCAAACTGTATGTCTGGCCGAGTGTGGCATAGATAGATGAGACATCCCACTGCTGGAGCATAAGTATGGATATCAAACAAATCACTGTCATCATGTAATGACAGTTTGAGCCCAGGTTCCATGGGTGTACAAACTGGCTTGCAATCCTGTAAGCCAAACTTCTCAAGAAGTTGCCCAATGTACCTTGACTGACATAATCCAATGCCTCTAGCATCATGTACAAACTGGATGCCCAAGTAATAGTGCAAAATACCCAAGTCAGACATGTCAAAAGTTTGCTGTAAATTATTTTTGAATGCTGAAATCTGATCAGCACGTGTTCCAGTGAGCAAAAGGTCGTCTACATATAGACACAAAATCAGCATGGATCCCCCCTCTTTATGTACATAAAGGGTAGACTCAGATGGGCTGTTTACAAACCCCTGACTAAGCAAGAAGGCATCTATCTTTGCGTACCAAGCTCGTGGAGCTTGTTTCAAACCATATAGAGCTTTTTTCAGCTTGCATACTAAATTTTCTGAGCCTTCAACTGCAAAACCAATGGGCTGCTGTACATACACTTCTTCCTGAAGTTCCCCATGTAAGAATGCAGTCTTTATATCCAGCTGATGCACTTTCCAACCAAAATGTGCAGCCAAGGCAATCATAGACCGAATGGTCGTCATACGGGAGGTAGGAGCAAAGGTCTCCTCATAGTCAATGCCCTTTTTCTGTGCGTAGCCTTTAGCTACCAGCTGTGCCTTGTACTTATCTATGGATCCATCTGCATTCCTTTTCAATTTGTAGACCCATTTCGTACCAATGGCACGCTTGCCAACTGGCAAAGACACCAAATCCCAAGTATGATTCTTATGAATAGAATCCAATTCAGCTTGCATGGCTGCCATCCAATGCACACTATGTTGTGCATCCTCAAAACATTCAGGCTCCTCATTATCATGAGTACATGCTGCCATAACAAACTCCATGGAATGTGCTGAATCATGCAGTCGAGTTTGCCTTCGAGTACGACCAGCCAAGGGTGTTTCCAAATGACTATCTCTCATAGTCTGCGTGTACCATCTAGGCACCTGTCTTGCTTCCTGACTGTGTACAAGTTCCTGCTGAATTTCAGTTTCAGCAATGTGCTGATTTACTGCATGTTCCATAGGAGCAGCTGGCTGAACATTAGGTTCATTTGCTGAAGTACCAGCTGAATCACCAAATGTGATGGGCAGCAGCCCTTCAAAGACATCACGGGCAGCCTGATATGTATCAAAACCAGCCAAGGATAATTCTGATTTTTCATCAAATACAACATCCCTGCTGACAAAAACCTTCTTGGTCACGGGATCATAGAGTCTGTAGCCTTTGCTTTCGCTGCTATATCCCATAAAGATGCATTTTACAGCCTTGTTGTCCAACTTCTTTCGAAGTACCTGTGGAATATGGGCATATGCAAGACACCCAAAAGTACGGAAGTGGCCAACAGAAGGTTTGCGGCTGTGCCAAGCCTCAAAAGGTGTGACGGTTTTCAAGGCCTTCGTAGGGCATCTGTTCAAAATGTGGCAAGCGCACATGACGGCTTCCATCCAAAAACTATGAGGCAAACTCTTTGCCTTCAGCATACATCTGGCCATCTCCATGAGTGACCGATTTTTCCTCTCTGCTACCCCATTCTGCTGTGGAGTATATGCAGTAGTGTACTGATGGATAATGCCCTTCTGCTGCAAATAAGAATTCAGCATAGAGGACATGTATTCCCCCCCTCGGTCCGAACGGCGAGTCTTAATCTTGCAACCAGACTGAGTTTCCACAAGTGCACTGAAAGCCAAAAATGCATCATACACTTCTGACTTCTTTTTCAAGCAGTAGACCCAGCACAAACGTGTAAAGTCATCAATAAATGTTACAAAATAGTAACAACCACCCAATGACTGTGTCTGCATGGGCCCACAAACATCCGAATGCACAAGCTGCAATCTGGCTGTTGCTCTAAAAGCAACATCACGGGGAAAAGAGAAACGATGCATTTTCCCCAAAATGCAACCCTCGCATAAATGCTCAGGAGGTCTCTCCAAGAGAGGTAATCCATCCAACATCTGAGTACGCTGTAATAGCATCAAGCTGCCATAGTTTACATGCCCCAAACGAGCATGCCATAACTCTGCCTCTAACATAGCAGGAGTAAGAGTGGATGTCAAATATGCAGACTGATCTACCGAAAGAGCATCCAACTCATATAACCCATGACACAGAGAACCTGTCAAGACCAATGTCATGTGTTCCTTGTCACGGACCATGCAACGGTCATCATCAAAGGTGACCTGCAAACCACAACGTGCCATAGAAGAAATGGAAAGCAGATTCTTCTTAATGCCAGGCACATACAAAGCATCCTGTAGGCGGAGAATAGAGCCATCAATGGCTGTAAGCTGAATCTCCCCAATACCACGAACAGGGTATGATGCATTATTAGCACACTGAACAGACTTCCCAACGGGAGGTGCACCAAGAGAAGAAAACAAATCTCTACGAGATGTGATATGCCGTGAGGCACCACTGTCAAAGAACCAAGTGTCAGCATCCTCTGTAGAGCTAAATGCTCTATCAGCCCAAGAGACATCATAACTGCAAGTGTAAAAACAATAGTCCCTGTCTGCAACAAAGGACGCGGACTCACTAGCAGTGGAAGGAGCTGCAGAAACAGACATCCCTGACTCCTTCTTCTTCTCTTTGGCGATGCGCTTCCTGCACTCAGTGATGTAGTGGCCAGGCTTCTTGCAGTAATGGCATTTTCCTTTCTTGGCTTGCATGCCCCCCTGTTTCTGACTTGTCTGTGAAGTGTTACTACTACCAGAACTCTGCGAAGCATTTTTCCCTTGGCTGTTTTTACCCTTCTGCCTTGACATAAAAGCCTGCTCAGAGGCTATACCATCCACACCACTGTTCCGTCTAGTTTGCTCCTCCTCTAGAAGCAAACTGACAAGCTGAATGAAAGTGATGGGCTCTTTCGAAATCCTCATAGTGAGGTTCAAGGCAGTATGAAAAGCCAAGTAAGAGGGAGGCAGTGAATTCAACGTCGTAGAAATCAGCTGCGCATCTGAGTAGTACTCATCCACATTCATGAGTTGCTCCCGCAAGTCCTGAATTTTGTTGAGATGATCCTGCATAGAATCACCCTCATTCATCTTTAGAGTCTCTAGCTCTTTCTTCAAGAAAGAGATGCGAGTCTCATTCTTTCCTGCAAACATCTGCTCCAATATCAACCAAGCTTCTTGTGAAGAAGCTGCTGAACGAATATGAGGAATGATAGAACGCTGAACTGCCAATGCAATCAGCGACATAGCCTGTGCATCCCGTGTATCCCAAGTTTTCTGAGCTGCAGTTCTTGGGGGAAGTGGCTGAGCGGGCTGAGGTGGAGGGGGCTGAGGTTGCCCTCTTGCACGTCCTCCTGGAGGAGGAGTAGCGGGAGCCACAACTCCCGGTCGTGCTTCCTCTCCACTGACATAATCCCACAAATTTTTTGCCACTAATACATTCTTCATCATGAAAGACCAAAGGGAATAATTGTTCCCATCCAATCGGTCTTCCTTGGACACATAGGTGAATACATCTCCTCCCTGATTTGCCATTATTTCCCAAAAGGCAATAGAGCAATGTCAATGCAGTACGGGCTGGAAATCTGCAAATTTCCAGAAATTGCAGCAAACACAAGTCTGCAATTAATGTGCAAAGGGTACTCTGTCAAAAAAACTGTCACTGATGCACGCTTCCCAAGGTGCAATTAGTGCTCAGCAGCACTAAAACATCAAAAGCCCCAAAATTTTCTGCCCAAAATTTCTGTCACAAATGTCTGTTACAAAAGCCCCAGAATGTGCATTCAATGTGTCACAGACAGACACAGCACGTTTCCCAATGCTGAAAACTGAACCTGCTGCTGCTGCACGTTTCCCAATGCTGAACCTGAACCTGTTGCACGAACTCCTGTGTAAAAGAAAAGTGCAGAATGTTACCTCTGCGTGTTGACGACGGGCACGATTCCCGAGGTAATGACTGCTGGGTACAGTCGGACTGACGCACAGGTACAGGCGTGCAGGTCCAGTGACACGCGCAGGCAGGACTGAGCGCGCGCTGGGCAGAGGAGGTGGCACCCAGGACTGGGCGGTGGAGACAGGTGGCGCGCTGGCAGCTGGAGCTGACGGCACAGGCTAGCTCAGCGCAGGGAGGCTGCGCAGGCAGACTGACAGGCGAAGGGGCACGCTGGGCAGACACAGGGCAGAGGACTCGCTGGGCAGAGGTGGCAGCACGCAGGTACAGGTGGCGCGCTGGGCAGGGCGGTGCTGCGCGCTGATTGTTGGAGCTGCACGCTGGGCAGAGGAGTCGCCTGGTGCTGCGCGCTGACGGACTGACAGGCGTAGGCAGAACTGGGCAGGAACAGGCGGCTGGGGCAGAACTGGCGGGGGCTGCAGACTGCAGACTGAAGACTGCTCTGAGCTGAGCTCTGATACCAAATGTCAGATGGGAGAGGATCGAGGTGCAGCTGAAGTGCAGTAGACAGTGTGAGAGTGAGAGACAGAGTTGAGCACGATACCCAATGCAATAGTACTGAATAGAGTGTTAACTGAAAGTACAAATGATAACCCTTATACCTTAGGGTTATAAGGGGCTGTTCACACCCGAACACAGTAAGTGCCCGTAAGTGTGCACCACAAACACATACAAAATAGTACACATAATCTGGGGGAAAAAACCTCTCCTGCCGAGAGTAAAAAGTGCCCCAGTGTCCTAGTGATCACCCGCACACTCCCATATGAGCGTAGGCGTAAGTAAGGCGTGTGAGATACCCAACACATGTGGCTGCCCATAAGAGTTTGGGGCTGAATTAACATGCCCTTGCTCATAGCCATCAACATTTGCTTGAGGGTAAAATTGCTTGTAGAAAGAGTTGCACCCATGGATGTCTTCATCATGCTTTGAGTTTGTTTGCACTCTTTCTTGAAGATCCTGCTCATGTGGCTGAAAGTGACCCTTTTGTTGATGGAATTGTGGCTGAAGTGAAATAGGATGAACAAAATCCTTAGCTTTAGATGACTCTCCAACTTCAAATTGACCTACCACCTTAGGAGTAGGTGGTTTAGGTGGTTCTTCAGCCCTATGAGGATGTGGGATATTAAGACCAGCTATAGGCAACATTTTCTCACCAAGAAGTGCTACAAGCTTGTCAATACCCAACCTCATACCCTCGAAACCTGATTTCATATCCTTTATGTTATTTGACAATTGTTGAAAACTGTTTGAATTCATTGAGATATGAGACGTCTCTATAGGTTGATTGGTAGGGGAGTGGGTGGAACTTGCATCGACCTCATCGTTCTCATAATGCATTCGGTAAATGGCATCTTGAGAAGTGTCATGTTCACCCCTTTCCTGTTGATGTTCATCCCTTCCCTGTTGATATTCCTTCAATTCTTCATTGATAGTATCCAAAACAGGGTCTCTCTTCTTATTCCTAGCCATGGGTTGATTTCTGTCCTGAATTTCCTGCAATAGAAAAACTTGATTATCTTCACTTCTAGAGCTCCAAATTATGAGGTCTTTGGCTCTGTTCAAAGCTTGAAGAGCCCTCTATCCAACGATCTATTAAGTGCAGAAAATGGATGAGTACAGAAATTTTTGTAAGGGATTTTCTGTTGCTGTCTGAAAATTCCTGCAGGCAGTGAATACCCTGTTCTAGTCAATTAATGGCTTGTACCATCAATACCAAGCATGTACCAACTTCATAACCCTGTAGGAGAGTCTCATACGTCTGCCCATACTGAAAATGACCTCTGTAACCAGTAAAATGGCTGTCTAACTCAATGTAGACTGCAATCTTTAATGAGGGTATGTATACATACTTTGTTCCAAACTTTAATGCTGAACCATAGTGTCTTTACCATAGGATGCATACATTTTACTGTAGCCATATGTCTTCATACATTTGCCATACATTCATGAGTACCATACATTTGCCAATATCTCAAGAACTCACTGCCCATAACTCATGTTGTAGGCTGATTTCAAGTGCCTTTGAGATTTGTATCTGCACCTAAACTTGAAAATACGTGGGATCCGAGACCCGAGGGGTTTGCAAAGTTCCCTCTCCGGCCGGGTTGCGCTCCCCTTCAGGGTCCTCGTCGGTAGGGAAGGGTCACCTCTCTTTTGTCCTACCGACTCACCCGGCATCCACTTTTCCTCGTGGGCAAGTACATGGCAAGTGAATTCTAGCTCTAAAAATCAGTATGATATGCATGGAATAGGAAGGAAATACAATTGCCTTTCATTTGCCCTTTTCATGATATGCAAGATTGGAATTGAAAAAGCTGAAATGTAAATGAGAAATGGAGAGGTATTTACCTCAGCAGTGACTCACTGCTTACAAAGCTTTTCTCACTTACCAATTGGGTAATGATTTTCTTATGATCAAGAGGCAAAATAGGCAATCAATTTCATGTCAGGGTTAGGCAATAAAGATTGAGTAATGAAGCTCAAGAAATTTCTGATTTCAGTGAATGAAAGTAGATGGGTAATGCTCATTCATTATGGAAGAGTTTGAGACATTTAGAGATGGCCATTTCAGTAAATTGAAGAGGTTTAGTAAAGACAATGACTGACATAACCTATAGGCTTCAAGTAATGCATTAGGCTATGAATGAAAGCTTCATTAATCCTCTTATTTCTCTTCAACAATTGGAAATGAGATCAGCAATTGGATGTAAAGAGAAATTAAGAGTGATTAGAGTACCTCATTTAATTGATTGGAGAAGAGCATTGTTGATGGAATGACCTTCAATCCATAATGCTTGATATAGGTGAGTTGAGCTTGATAATCCTTCTAAAATCAGTCCAAGAGATCTTCAATCTTCAAGAATAATCCCTTCCTTGATAAGCTTCAGTTTCATTAATCCCATGAAAGCTCCATAACTCCATGAATGCTCCAAATGAGGGTTGATGAAGACCGATTACCTTCTCTACTTGAAGTAGGTTGCAATAGGTAATAGAGAGGGCTTCAATGTGTCCAAGAGATCCCGAAATTTGAGAGGGAATGCCAAAATTCATAAAAGCTACATGCTGTCCATTGAACACCTAGACCTCCATTGGCTTCAATCTCCTTCAATGTCGGTCCAATGTTGATGGATTCTTGAGGGGAAATGGTTGAGGAAGCTTCAGAGATGCTTTGCCCACAAAAGCCCCATGATTTGCTTTAAAAATTTCAAGAATCTTTAATGCTGTTCCAAACTGTTATACATAGAGTTTGCAATCTCCATATCCATGCTCCATCAAAGCTTCAAGCTTCAAGATCAATCAATGTTGGTACTAGGATGTATGTAGAAGCCTCAGGGAGTATAATAGAGCAAAAGCCCTTTGATCTTGATGAAGAAATTTGAGAAATTTTAGTGCTGTCCAAAACTGTCATAAAACTCCATACCTAGGGTTTGAGAAAGCTCCCATCTTCCAAAAGGAGTGAAAGATCAAGTAGAAGATGATGTATACTCATAGTTGCACTCCATTTGATCATGCCATGAAGAGTATAAGCTCAGATTGCCTCACGTTTGCTGATCAAGAAGGGGGGGGGGGGGGGGTTGTAAAAACAGCGCAAACTGCTGCTGGACATCCTCTTACATCACGTGATGAAAACGTGGTGGATATGAAGCATGTAGGTACTCAATAGGTAGCTTAAGACCCATACTACATTCTTACATAAGCCATTTGAGCATTAGAGGTCATGGGAAGAAGATCTGAGAAGAAATGTCCATGGCAGTTTGTATGGCAGCTTGAAGGAATGAGGAAAGAGAAGAAGAAACCCTTCCTTCTCAAAAGTAACCACAGTTAAAGTGTCCTGTAACCATTAGTTTGTCCACTTACCCCAAATTTTGGCTCAAATCTTGATCACGTCCTGCTATTTTGGCTAGAGCCCTCCATTTCTTCCATTATTAATGCCAAGAATCACCATCTTCATCCCTGTTTGTAGCAGACTTTCACATGTAACTCCGGTTTGAAGCCTTCATGTCCTGTCAAGTCCTGTCACTCAAATTTCTAACTATGGTTTGCTCTCTCTAGCCTAGGAAACTGAATCTAGTACTTGAAAATGACTTCAGCAAGGATCTAAGCTACAGCTCTGATACCAATGTAATGAAAGCAATCAACCATGGAATGAAATCTAACTGAAATTGAGAATTAACTAAGCTACAACAAAGAATTAACAAATCTATTGCACCAAGACATCCTCATCATGTATTAATGGTTGGGGATTCAAAAATACATGACGGCCATGGCTGAGTGCTTCAAAGATAAGAAGAAGCTAACTCCAAGAAAATGGTAAAGCCAAGATTATTGAATGATCAAAAGATGTCTTGCCTTTGGCCTCTAGTCCCTTTTATTCTAACCCTCTTCCAAACTTAAGGGCTGTTCACACATGTACACATAGGCTAGGGCTAAATTTTTAAAGGCTGGAATTAATCCAAGGTGCAAATATTAATGTTGTATTTTCCTTCATGACAGACCCTGACAAAAGGAAGTTCCGCACTAGGCGGTGAAGCTGCACTACGCATGATGAGAAGCACCAACATGAGGCGATGTACCCGGCCGTTGCTAGGAGGACCTGGGTAACCACCAGGGCTCGGTCGGCTAGTGAAAGGCCCACCTTGAACCCTAGGTACCGGACGGTCTGCCCTCTGCTCACCCATCTAAATCCTAGGTGGATGACCCACTTCGTGCTAGAGTGCGGGTCTATGAGGAAACCAACTGACTTTCACCAGTTGATTTTTGCTCCTGTTGCAGAACAGAACGGGTCAAGAGCCAGCCTTACTCTCTTGCATCAACTCATCGTCCTCTATCTAGAGTGTTGTATAACCTGCGTACTCTGAGTCTAACAACTTAGTCTCCTCTCTCACTAGAATCTAGAGGCCACATAATCCATTCACACATGACCTGAGGAAGTGAAACATTACCTCTGCAAAGAGTAGAAATAGGTATGGGGCCAGGGGGGCCCCTCTCGAATCGATCTCTCCAGTCGAAACTCCTGCCCTCGTCTTCCGCCAATGAGAACCTTGCTGGTGACCAATTTGTAAAGGGCGGACCCCGCGAATCCAAACCTGGGGGAATCCCAACCTCACCATGGTGCCCTCTAGGAAGTCCCAGTCCACCTTGTCATAAGTTTTCTCAAAATCCAAGAGTAGTACGGCCAATCTCTACCCACTATGCTGAGCCCACTCTGTCGCCTCAAAGAAGGTAAATACATTGTCTAGGATGCTCCTATCCTAGACAAAGCCTGTCTGTGTGTCACGGATGATGTCTGGAAGCATGGGGTGTAGTCGCCTACCAATCATCTTTGCTAGTGCCTTATAGGCCACTAACAATAAGGTGATCGGTCTCTCCACTGGGAAAGCTCCAACCAGTCTCCCCCTTTGGGGATAAGACTGATAAGGCTTGCCGAAAGACTCCCTGGCATCTGTCTTGAAGTGAAAATCTCCCGGAAGGCCATCAGTAGGGGATCCTTCATCACTTTCCAGTAGGTAGTGAAGAAGGCCTTAGAGAAGCCATCCTCGCCCGGGCATTTCTGCTCATCCTGTGTATGGAATGCCTCCTCTAGTTCCTTCTCTATGAAGGGGGATAGGAGGGAGTGTCCCATCTCCTCTGTGTGACGAGGGACGGGATATGATCCTAGACCTGCTGTCTCCATCTCTGTCCTCTAACTGAAGCTGTCTCCTGTTGGAAAAGGCGCATGTCATAGTCGGTGGTAATCTCCATCACCTCGTTTGGGCTAGAACAAGTCCTTCCATACTGATCTTGAAGGCTGTGTATCTGCTCTCTTGCGGTGCAAGGTTGGTGCACGTGGAAGAACTCCCTGCACATCGTGTCCCCCTTCCGCGTCCAGAAGGCTACTGAGGTTCGGAAAGAGAACTCCAAGCGCCTGTCCTCTAGGCCAGCAATGGTTGCTCGCATGCGCACCTCCTGTTCATGGAGGGTGGGATCCCTTGGTGCCTTTTGTAGTAATCTTTGCATGGCTGCAAGGTCCTGCCGGAGTGCTCTCTCCTCGTCCCAGCTCTGCTGCCTGGCCTGTATGGCTGCCTCTTGGAAGATTTTGCTCAACTCCACTAGGACCTCTGCAACCTCGTCTGCTATCCGGTCCCTCTTTCTGGTCCAAATTTGCTCTATCTGTATCGTCACCTCCTCCCTCCTATAGATCGTGTCAAGGATCCGATAGGATCGTGTGTCTAGGGCAGATGCTGAGGGATCAAGTGTCAGGAGAACGGGCAATGATCGGACAACGTGGTGCTTGCCAACTACTCAATTTGGCCGCCACGAGAGCCTCTCCACTCTCCCACATAAAACCTGTCCAACCTCTCCAATAGGGCTTCACCTAGCCGCCTGTATCTCCAAGAGAAGTCCAACAATCTCTCCCTCCTGTGGAAGGCAGGGTCTCTCCAGGCATCGCGTGCTCCTATTGCCAGCAGAAAGACCTCCCATGCCTCTTACTCCTCCCCAACCATGCCCTGGTAGTTTCTGCCTCAGCCCTGTTGGTCCTCCAAAGCCTCTAGGTTGTTGAAGTCTCCTCCAACGATCCAAGAGTCTACTTTTGGGAGTCCATCCGCGATTTCCACCTAGAACTTGCTGCGTGCCCTAACCTCCATAGGGACATAGACATTGAGGTCTCCAAGGCATGAGTCCCCAATATCCAATCTGATCCATGGAACCCTCCCTGCCATTATCATCACATGGTCTCATACATAGGCAGTGAGACTCGGGCCAATAGAGGTGCATATGCCTCCACTCCCGCCGTGGGCACCTATGGCGTGCTCCCAGTAAGTGTGTGAGCTACCTTGAAGTACCGTCTCTACATGTTGAGCCTGGGTGGAGGTAAGCTTGTGCTCCTGTAGAAGTAAGATGTCGATTCGTCCGGCAAGGGCAGGTTGCAGCTCTTGCCGAACAATCAACTTCTTGGAACCACGTGCCCCATTGTAGTGGAGATTATTCACATTCTAGGATGCAAGGTGTAAGCTCATGGGAAAACCTGTGACTGACCGAATAGGTATCTGTTCGGTGTGGAGGTTGTTGATGAGGAGGAGAAGCTATGAGGCATGCAAGTACACTTTGCCGCTGGTTTGGAGGGCGAACTCCACTCCCCCATGGTGGCCCTCATCGGGACCATAGGAGTGATAGATGTTCCAGGTGGTACTATCAATGTATCTATCATCCACGCCGAGAGTCGTGCATAACAGGAGAATTCACTGAAAGCCTTACATGCAAATCTAACCCTAGAAACCACAATCAAATGAACAAAAACAGTGCTAATACTCATATCAAGCACAAACCCTAGAGACCAGTGAAAGTAGCCAGTAAAACTGATTGTAAAACCCTATTCGACCGAGAACTTAGACGAGAGTGCGAGAGTGGCAATTGTCAATGGTAGAAATGGGCCAACTGTGCCACAGGCCACTCCGTCACATCCCTCGGACCTCTCCACTGTGGAGGGACTCGAAAGATAATGCTCAAGTGTGAGACCTTGGCACTAGCCCACCAGTTAATGTCTATTATGCAACCAGGTCACTCTTGTGCAAAGAGTGCTAGTTCTTCTTCTCCCATCCATTGGGAAATGTGGTCGGCCACACTTGACTCTTCAACTCTTCCTCTATCTATATAGTCGTCCACTCCCTTGAGTGAGAGGACTGAAGAAAAAAGGCGTAGTTCGATCCATCCGGTGGTGCTAGTAGATGGACCTTGCCCCTCCTTGACTTACGAACCATGAAGATCCCGACCTCTAGAGGTAGTGGGAACTCTCTGCGCTCTGCGCTCCGCAACTCTCAGGTAGGACTCCTGCGGCAACAACTGTGCTTGTCTCAAGAAAGTGTGACGGGCGGTAGGGGCAGATGAGCTAGTGGTTGTATGGGAGGGGGAAGACTGTTGGTGCGAGGAGGATGTTGGCGTGTGTGGCTCATCACCTCATGTGGGAGGAGGGGGTGTGCGTCTGGGGGGGATCACCTGAACCGGGTGTAGATCACGGTGGATGTTCGGTAGGGAAGGTGGTGGGGGGAAGAAGGATCGAGGGATGGTGGGATGGACGGAGGTGCATGGCGGGTGTGGGGTGAGGCTGGTGGCCCTGGAAAGGGGGGGCTGTGGGCCAGGGTTAGTGGGGGGGGGGGGCATGGAATATGGGGGGAGTGGGGGCTGTGGGAACTCAGGTAAGGTAGCCTGTGGCGCGGGTGGTGGATGTGGGATCTGCGGTCTTGTCGGGTGGAGTAGGCAAGGGGGGGGGGGGGGGCTGTCGAGTGCTCTACCGAGGGGTTGTTGCTCGCGTGTCGAGGCTAGGTCTAAGGAGTTGGTTGCGCTCCCCTTGCCGTCTTCTTCTTTCTCGTCTCTGGACCCTTGTGAAGCCGTTAGCGTCCATCTGCAGGCCTATCAGCGGATCCGCCTTGGCTCTGAAATGCGTACACAATGGTGCCTGATGCCCAAAGTCGTGGCAGCGTAGGCACTACCTTGACTGCCTCGTCACAATGACCTGCTGCCTAAAGGAGTGCTCGTCCACCTTAATCTCTAGAAATTGTGGGATATTCTTGACCTCTTTCACTGCCACCCGTACCTTTAGGGCTCCTACTATTGTCAGTGCATCCGCGAAAGACATGGGAAGGACAGTGCTGAAGAGCCATCCAAAGTCTTCCACCAAACTGGCGATACTCTATCGCCAGGCCGGGGAAAAGAAGGGTGACCGGGTGCCGAAGAAACCTGTTGTCGAGTGCAAATGCCTTCATAGTAAAGCCACTGTACCAAGGGACCATGTATATGCCTCCCTGTTGCGTCTATTGAACTGAGCCTGACTATGAAGGTCCCTTGGCCCATTAGGACTGCCTCCATGATCTGCGCTATGCCTCCTACTACCTGACCATAAATCGTTGTTTCCTTTAGCTCCAACTCCTTAGCTCGGACGGCTAAGAGCTTCTCCTCAGAGAGGACGACACGCAAGGTGTTTGACTAGGGGGCACTCGTTGAGTGCTCTGGCATCTGACTAGAGGTTTATATTGCACGACCCTTCTGAGAAAACTACCAATCACGTCGCGGTGGTACCTGAGGGGGTAAAGTTGTTGTAGGAGCGGGAGCAATTGGAGGGTGGGGGGGAACAATGATGAGGGGGTAAAAGCTGTTGTTTTTGGCATTTGGGGGGGGGGGGTTGTTCGACACCGCGGATGGAACTTAGATCGTGGACGGAGGTAGCGTGCCCGGGGGGGGGGGGGGGGGAGGGGCGGTACAACAGAGAGGGTGGAATGGCAAGGGGGATGGAATAGGCGGAGACAAGGCGGCCAAGCCTGTTGGGCTGGGGAGAATTGTCGGGGCGGGAGGAAAAGACGGATAGGTGGGGTGGGCTGTCGCGAGCCGACGGGGCGGGGGGGACTCAACGTGGGGGGGCGAGTTGACCCAGGGGGCGCTGACGATGGCGCAATCGATCTGGGCGAGCACGAACAGACGTGACGGGGGGGGGTAGCTTGTGACGTGGTCTTGGCTAGTCTACCTCATTCTTATCAGAGTTTTGCCACTACACTTCGTTTACTTACGAAAGTGTTGGCGGTAAAGGTACCTCTGCCTAGCCGCCCGTGTAATACCACACTGACACTACCCACATCTACACATTACAGGTAGCGGGCGTCCATCACTGTCACTTCATTCTTTATTCTTTCAGTGACATTTGAATAAAGCGAAGGCCGGTCACGCATTGTGACTGTTGGAGTTTCCACATTTTGGACTCTCTCTCTCTCTTGCTCTTGCTCCTTCCACCACAGCTCTTGCTCCTGCTCGTGCTTCCACTTCAAGACTCACCTCCCTTCAACTGGTATCAAAGCCTTCTTCTTCGCGAGCTCGAGACACTCTCAGCTTCCATTCAAATACCTACAACACTCATCTCTTTGTTGGTAGCCCATAGCCATTCCCTTCATAACTATGAAGTTCGCTGAGAATTGGACATCAGCTATTTTCAAGGGCTAGTCCTTCAGTACTCTGAATAGCCTAACTTTCATGCCATTAGCTAGCACGACGTTAAACCTTGCGGTCTCCATTGGCGGGTTACCCCATACCTGTAGGATCGCATGGCTAAGCACACTGACTCCCGCTCCTATGTCTACGATCCCCTTTTTTGTGACGCCTCTTAATGCTACCATTGGTAGGACTGCATGCATCTTTGTGCCCTCCCAGAAAGCATTCACATGCAAGGACTTAGGCACTGAATCTAGTATTAGGCTTGGTATCTGTGTGGCTGCGTTGGGGTCCTGCAAATTGGTCGCTCTTGGCTCGTTAGATCCTTCTACCCACTGCTTTAACTCTTGCCACATAATGAGGAACTTTGCCTAAGCAAATCCCCCATTGGTGGTCACAAGGGCCGATATCAACATTGTGAGTAGGCCACTAGTTGCTTGTCTTTCATTATGCTCTATATCCTTTTACCACTGCGCTTGGGTAGTCTGTCCACCTGTGGCGCATAGGCTTCGTCTTTGTGGTGCTACATAACATGTGGATGCTTCTCTAGATTCTATGCGAGTAGGCGAGACGGGCATACTCACACTAGAGAACTCGTCAATCTTGTCTTCTAGGATGGGCTTCGCATCCTTTAGATGCTCTTGGGCCTTTTGCACCCACTCCTTGACCTTGTCAACCACTTCCAATTGGTGTCTCGGATTGGGATATTCCCCAACCTTGGCACTCTCCTTCTCCGTTGTCTTAGGAGCAGATGTTTCCGCTTCTGCATCCATGACTTGCTTACCCTTCGATAGTGTAGTGGCACTATTAGTTTTGAGTGCAATTTATGTCTCAACTCTCTTTCTTCTCCTCCTACGACTCCTCTTCTCTACGGAGGCTGCGTCAAGGTTGCTAGGTCTAAGTAATGAAATGTTGGCTTGCCTGTCTACGCCCTGGTCATGACATTCAATGAGATGGGGGTGGCCTCGCCATCAAGTGTCTTGACTCTAAATAGCCCCAAAGGTACGGATGGCACAATAGTTGAGCTAGTGGTGAACGGTTTCTGCTTAGGGCACTCTGCATACAAATTAGTGATTTCACACTTAAGGTATCTCAAGTCAGCCTTTTCTCGATTAGCTTGCTCTTGTTCAGGGCAATGAGATGAGATGGTCCTAGGTGGCCACAAGTCCCCAGCATGTGATAGGCTCTTGGTTTTGAACTCCTAGGCCTCTAACCCTTCCTTGACGTAACACCATCACTGGTACTGGTCTAAAATCCATTAGAATGGAATTATCTTCTTCGTCGTAAGAGATATAAGGGTGTACGTATGCCTCTTCCTCGTTTGGCTCCTCGACATAATGCACTGGAGCATCGCTCGGTGGATGGGTCATGAAGGGTCCAGGTGGTCTAGGTATCCCTGTAGGGTTGATGTCCATCCTAGGGATAGTTGGCCTTGAATCATTGGGTGCTGGAAGAGCTATTGGAGCTCCCCTTCCGTAAGGTGGTGGTCTATTTCCTAGGTAGTAAGGCTGATTTTATGGTTGTAGGTATGGCAGTTGCCCTTGGCAATCGGCAATGCATTGCACCATGGCCAAATCTATTGCAATTGGCGCAAGGTCTGAATCTAGGATCCACGCACTTAACTCAAAGGTGGTTTCCTTCACAATGCACGCATTGCACATGAGGTCTTGAGGGCCTTCTCATCATCTCTTGAAGCTTAGCCAACTCTAGCTTCATGTCCACCAATTCCTAGCTCTAATTGACATTTTTCCCTTTCTCTTAGACGCTCTGGCTTGATCTCTCACTAGTAGTCGTGGCCCTCTCTGATGTTCTAGATGTTACATATTCTTGGCTTGTGGTCCTTGAGCTTCTCTCTTTGAGCAGGTTGTCCACTCGTATGGCTTCTTTAAAGACCCTAGATAGCACATCCCTCTACAATAGGTTCCAGCTGCTTACCAAGGCCTTGTAAAGCTCTTCACTCCTAATTCCACTTATGAACACAGTGGAGACTACTCGTTTGCTAGGTTGCTCTACGGTTAGGATTCTCTTAAATAGACTCCACACGTGGCTGACGTAGTCTCAAATATCCTCTTTGTCCTTTTGACTAATGTTCATCAGTCGAACAATAAGGTTATCCGAGTACCGTGCTTGAAAGAATCTCTTGATGAAGAGACTCTTGAGATTGTTGAAATCATTCCGTTCGGTATTGTGACATTAATGTGACATTAAAGTGATATTTAATGTGACATTAAGGTCACAAACATTGAATGTGACATTAAAGTGATATTTAATGTGACATTAAGGTAAATCAAGGGGAACATGCACGAGGATGACCGTCCGGGCTCTTGGGCGCCCGAATGGGGTTTAAGGGAGCCTAGAACCAAAGAGAGTCCAGGAATAGTAGGACTCACCAAGGTTTGACGGCTGGCAATAGGATCAGGATGGGTCTGGCCAGCAATAAAACTAGGCAAGGCTCGGAGGTGAAGGAATCGCTCGTGCTCATTTATCTCGACTGCTTTTGTGGTCTTCTTCAGAGTCATCTGTCATTGGTATCAGAGCCGACGGGTCTCGTCCTGTGGATCCGTAAAGCTGTTTGACGAAAAGGCAGAGCCGACGGGTCACGTTAAGCTATTCGTTTCCGGCACCTGGTGACACGTCATATAAAATTTGACGTGACGATTAATTGCACTACGTCACGTATTTTATGGCGGGGGAGCTATCTTTTATATCAAATGTTGTATGCTGGATCGCGCGCCGAATTTTGGCTGGAGCCCGTCTTTAAACGCATCAACGGACCTGACGCCTTGTTCCTCTTTCCGCAGGCTAGTCCTCCAGTTGCGTGAAACTGATGTTATTTTCAGGTTCCTTTGTGACCAGTCGACTGCACGCTCTGGAATTTCTCTCGCCAGCCTCGACTGCACTTGCATCACAAGTACAAGTTCAGCAGAGAATAAGTTCAGGAAAGATGCATTGATGGCCTGCGTGATCATTAAGAAGGGGGCTGAATATTAGTTGTTTCTGCAAAGAAGCTTCATTTCCTTACTCTTCGGGTTTATTTACAAACCAGCAACAGCTGCCTGCCATTAAAATCAGGGAAGTACTTTACTTTGTATGCAAATTTCTTATCTTTGCTTTCCAATTCCAGTCTATTAATGGCAGAAAAAGGGAAAGAGAGAGTAATGGAAGGTTCTAGTTTTGGGGACCACCCTATGGTAGATCCCCATGAACCAAAGATGCAAGAAGAACAGTGGGAAGAATTTTTTGCCACATGAGAATAATTTGATGATCTTACTGCTCGTGTACAGGCTCAGGGGGTTCAAATGGAATTTTTAACTCAAACACTCACTAAAATAAAATCTCAATTAACTTTATTGTTAGAAAGAGATAAAAATAAGATAGAAACCTCGGATGTCCCATCTTCATCGAAAGATTTAGATATGACTATGCGAGATCCTAAGGAACCCCACCATAAGTTGAGGGATAATCCAGTTTTAAAGGATATGAAACCCCCTCAGTTTCACAGGGAGGAAAAAGATAGAAATAAAGATACAATCTTTAATTTCCTCCAAAAATGGGAAGATTTACATAAACTTAAAAATACTCCACCACATCTCCAAGCACTGGAGGCTAGTTTAACTTTGGGGCCCAAAGCATATAAGTGGTGGCGAACTTTAAAGGAGACAAATAAAATACCTGAAACTTGGGCTCAATTTGAATCCATCTTTTTGAAAGAATTCCTTCCTGAAAATGAAATGGAAAGAAATTGGGAAGATTGGGATTATGTCAGACAAAAGAGAAGACCCCTGCTGACATATTTGGAGGAATATCGTGAGATAATCCTCAAATTGGAAGGAATAGATGAATTTCAAAAGACGAGGATTCATCAGGGGACTAGATAAAGCCTGTAAAAAGGAAGTAAAAAGGAGTTCACCTAAGACGCTGGAAGAGGCAATTAAATTTGCATTAATTAATGAAGATAGTGTGCGTCTAGGTACACTCACTAGTCTCACTGATACGGAGCCCAAGTCTAAGGAATTGGAAACCTCAAAATTTGTGGCAAATTTAAAAGGAAAATGCCATTTTTAAAAGGTAAAAAACAACCTTTTGGAAAGAAACAATATGTGAGGCCAAAGTTAAGTCCTGATGACTTTGATAAGGTCAAAAAAGAAAAGTTGTGTTTCAATTGCCTATCCCCTAACCATGCTGCTTGAAATTGCCCTCAAAACAAAAAGTGGAAAGACAAAGGAAAGGATAAGGACAAGGGCAAGGGAAAAGAAAAACAAATCCATGTAGTGCAGACCTTAGAATTAAAGGGGCATGAAAAGTACAAATCTTTAGAGGTCTTACACATGGATGTACAACACAAGTGTTGTATGTCAACTTCTATGTGGCAGCCTACTTTTGGGCCACATGATTTACTTAGAGTACATGGATTGATAGCTGGAAAGAGGGTTAGAGTCATGATTGATGACTCTGCTACACATAATTTTATAAATTATGCATTGTCAAAAAATTGAGACTTCCCCAACAAAAGAGTGGGCATCAATATGTTGTTCGTATGATGCAAGGCCAAGACAATAAAATATGGGATACAATGGTATCCAATTTGGAAATTGAGATTCAAGGATATAAAAATAAACTTGATTTCCAAATTATGAACATGGAAAGAGCTGATATTGCTCTAGGGAGGGAGTGGCTATGGGGATTGGAACCATCCTTAAAACGTAGTTACCATCATAATACATTGGAATTTGAAAGGGATGGTAAGACTTTTGTCATTCAAGGTGAACATGCAGTATCTGATCATCCTTTGCTGTGTTCTACTGAAGTTCAGAAGCTGATAAATAAGGAAGTTTGTGAATTATATATGTTATGGTCTCTTCCTGTACAGAATACTTTTACTTTCTGTAATATAAAGCAACAATTTTTTTATGTTTGTGAGTTAAATGTTAATAATGAATTAAGTAGTTTGTTAGATGATTTTAAAGACGTGTTTCCTTCTGATTTACCAAGTGGCCTTCCACTAGATAGGCGTGATATAAATCACCCAATTGACACAAATAAGGATACACACCCTATTTCTAAACCACTGTATAGGTTAAGTGAAACACAACATCAAGAAGTTGAAAGACAAATTAAGGATTACCTTGATAAAGGGTTTATACAACCCAGTAATTCACCTTGGGCTTCACCAATTTTATTAGTAAAGAAAAAAGATGATTCTATGCGACTTTGTGTTGATTATAGAGCACTTAATAAAATAACGGTGAAGAATAAATTTCCTATGCCCAGAATGGAAGATCTTTTTTATCAATTGCAAGGGGCAAAATTCTTCACAAAGATAGATTTAAGATCAGGTTATCACCAAGTAAGAATTAAGGCACAAGATGTTCCTAAGACAACATTTCGTACTAGATACGAGCATTATGATTTTTTGGTGATGTCTTTTGGCCTCACTAATGCACCAGCTACCTTTATGAAGCTGATGAATAGTGTTTTACGGCCCTATCTAGGACATTTTGTAGTAGTCTTCTTGGATGATATCTTGATCTTTAGTAAATCAAGAGAAGAACACTTGGAACACTTACGATTAGTATTCCACCTGTTAAGAACACATTCCCTTTATGCGAAGAAAACTAAATGTGAATTCTTTGCACAAGAGGTCAAATATTTGGGGCATATTATCTCGAAAGAGAGAATCAACATGGATCCAGAAAAAGTAAGGGCAATTACTGAATGGCCATCTCCAAGGAACCTGGAAGAGCTGCAGATCTTCCTAGGTTTATCTGGATTTTATCGTAGATTCATTCGAGATTATGCCAAAATAGCTGTTCCAATGACAGACCAACTTAAAGGGAAAGGAAAGAGCTTCAATTGGGGAACAGACCAAAATGAAAGATTTCAAAAACTTAAGGTAGCTATTGCTACAGCTCCAGTACTATTAATTGTGGATCCCAATAAACCATTTGTGGTTGAAGTTGATGGCAGTGATAAGGCAATAGGCGTGGTCTTATTATAAGCAGGTCGACCAGTTGCTTTTGAAAGCAAGAAATTAGACCGTGCAAAACAGAATTATTCTGTTTATGAGAGGCAGCTATATGCAATAGTACATGCAATGAAGAAATGGAGGCACTATCTGTACGGTGCCAAACTTTTGATTTTATCGGATCATGAAAGCATTAAGTGGCTTAATGATCAACTGGATTTACACGGGCGTAAAGCCAGATGGGCCGAACTCCTTCAAGAGTTCGACTATGAGATAAGATATAGAAAAGGAAAGTATAATATAGTAGCTGATGCACTCAACAGAATGCCCACCATTAATGAATTGAGTTTTACTCAGTTCACTTCCAACTTGCTTGAATCTTTAAAAGGAAAATGCTAGGTTGATCCGGCATATTCCAACATATGGAAAGCAATAAAAAATGGGGATCCAACTGAAAGTGCTTCTACTGAGGAAGGAATATCTGAGGATATTCAACAAGGAAATGGAGCATCAGGGGTTGCTCAAACTGGATTCAAGTGGAAGAATTTTACCATTGATAATGGTTATTTACTCTACAAGGGTAGGGTATGTGTCCTGAAAGATACAGAAATAAGACGCCAGATACTCTTTGAGTGTCATGATACCCCTAGCGTGGGACATCAGGAGTTAATAAGACTTATAGTCTTATTAAAAGGCAGTTCTATTCGCCTGGAATGAATAAGGATGTCCTTGACTATGTGGTCAAATGTAATAAATGTCAGGTTAATAAAGCTGAAAGATTAAAAATGGGAGGATTTCTCCATCCACTTGAGATTCCTTCGGGGAAAATGGGAGAGTATCTCCATGGATTTTATTGTTGCTTTACCTAGAACATAGAGGAGGCACGACTCTGTGTGGGTGATTGTGGATAGGTTAACCAAAATGGCTAGGTTCATTCCAACTTCAATTGATGTTAAAACACCAGAATTGGCTAGATTGTTCGTAGAGAACATATATCGATTGTATGGTCTTCCGGCAAATATAGTTTCTGATCGGAATAGAAAATTTGATAGCCAATTTTGGTGTGCGGTATTTAGGAAATTGGGTACTAAACTTAGCATGAGTACGGCGGATCACCTGCAAACAGATGGGCAAACTGAAAGGGTTAACCAAATCCTTGAAGATATGCTTAGGGCATATGTAAGTAAAAGGAAAACTAATTGGGAAGAGTATCTACCGATAGCAGAGTTTGTATATAATAGTGCCAAGCACTCTTCCATTGGATATAGTCCATTTATGTTAATGTATGGGTTTCAACCTAGAGCTCCTTTTGCAGTAGGACTGCATAAGGTAAAGGTTCAAGCAGCCAAAGACTTTTTGGAGGATATGAATAGTATGTTAAAATTTGCTCAAGAAAATATTAAAAAGGCTCAAAATCGAGCTAGAGCATACACAGATCCTCACCAAAGAGACATCTCCTTTGAAGAAGGAGAATTGATCTATCTTAAGGTGCTTGAACAAACTAGAACTATGAAAAAGGGAGAATGTCCAAAGCTTTCACCAAGGTATTGCGGTCCTTTCATAATACTTAAAAAGGTGGGAGAATTGGCTTACAAGCTCAACTACCTGCTGGTAGTAAAATACATCCAGTTTTTCATGTAAGTAAATTAAGGAAGAAGCTGGGTGATTTCGATAATCTAATCTTAAATGATGACATTGAGGAGCTATTAAATGACCAATCTAATCCACATGAACCAGAAAGAATATTAAATGTTCGTAATAGACGAACAAGGAATACTATTTATCAAGAATGTTTGGTTAAGTGGAAAGATTGTTCAGAAGAAAGCTCAACATGGGAGCGAGTAAGTACTTTAAAGAAAAGGTTTCCCAATTTACAGTTAGACCTTCCAAGTATCGTTTTCGAGGACGAAACCGATTCTTAAGGGGAAGGAAATGTGACATTAAAGTGATATTTAATGTGACATTAAGGTCACAAACATTGAATGTGACATTAAAGTGACATTTAATGTGACATTAAGGTAAATCAAGGGGAACATGCACGAGGATGACCGTCCATGCTCTTGGGCACCCGAACGGGTTTTTGGGGAGCCTAGAACCAAAGAGAGTCCAGGAATAGTAGGACTCACCAAGGTTTGACGGCTGGCAATCGGATCAGGATGGGTCTGGCCAACAATAAAACTAGGCAAGGCTGGGAGGTGAAGGAATCGCTCGTGCTCATTTATCCCGACTGCTTTTGTGGTCTTCTTCAGAGTCATCTATCAGGTATTGTCTAGGCTAGTGTACCATGTTCGTCCTTTGCCCTCCAGGTCCGTTAAGCTGTTCGCCTTGCATACCTACTCAAATTGCTCTACAAATCCATATGGGTTGTTATCTTGGCAACTATGGGTATCTTTGTTTGGCTTTTGGAATTCCGATTAATACCTAGTCCTGTTAGCAATGAAGTTGCTAAAGCTGCTCTGCTCTGTTCTTCAATTGTGTTATCTATGAGTCGCTTCGTGAGAAGCTCGCTGAACATAAGGTCGCCTTCAAGTGTACAGGCGGCTATGCCTTGAAGTGCTTTCTTTGCCAGTCTTTGCTTTTCCTTGAGGTCCGCTATGATGTCCTCGGCTAGTCTTTCATGGTGCTCCATTTTGGTTTGCAAGTCGTATCGATTTATCATCTGTTGGATGTCAACTGGGAAGTTCCCCAAGTCGAGCTCACTATTTTTGGAATTGGTGTTGTATCCTGACATTTCCTCGATCTCTTGAGCCACTAGGGTGCCGATCAAGCTGATCAACTCGGGTAGGATTGAGTCCCTACTCGTGTTAGCTTCTTTCACTCTCCAAGAGGCTTGCTCTGAGTCTTAGTATCTATGGTCGCTGGTCAAGATCTGAGGGTCTTCTTCTATTAGTGGGTTCGTTCGGTCTTGGTTATCTTGTGTGTGAGTTTCTTGTTATTTCAGATAGTTCTCAATTTTAAGTGCACTTAGGTGCTCGTGGGATACTTACGTGCATGGTGTGAAATCAAGTTTTCAGCTTTCTAGATGCACTACAAGTGATTATTTATGCAATGTTTGATTGTGATGAAAACAATGTGGTACAGTATACGCTTTTCTAGTCTACTCCTGTAGGTGGTGGTCACTCTAACAGGTTCATTTGGGTCCTTTAAGATGTCTCGGGTGGGTGGTCTTAGAGGTTGTGTTCGTGGTTGCTTCCTAGGCCGCTAAGTCATGGTTTCTGGAGTTTGGAGGCTCTATGAGCCTTTCGAGGTATCTGGAGGCCTATGGGGATGTTGCTCAGCTCCGGGTTGGGCTCTGTCTAAGTCTAGGATATGCTAGTTTGTCAATTTCCAGGTTCTAGTTTTACTGTCTAAGCATTTTGGATCTATCTGAATGGTCAACTTGAACGGTCCAAGTCTGAGAGGGTTGAGTCGGACGGTCTGAGTTCGAGTGCTCGATTTTGGGCATCCAAGCAATTTGGCTCTGAGTTGGATAGTCTGATTAGAGTGTGTCCGAGTGGTTCGAGTCCGAGTGTCCGAGTCTCATGACTCAAACGAGGGAAGGTGTGTCCGAGTGGACAAAATTCGGAGGATCCGATTGCCCTAATCGGAACCTTCGGCGAGTGTCCAAGTGCAACAGCGAGCTACCAAACGACAAAAAATCTTAAAAAACTCTACTTGTACCTTGCTAATGATTGCACCCAGGGAGTCAACACTGATCAATAAGCACCAAGCAACATCCATAACATACCTGGAGGGCCAATATATACTGCGATGAAGATCAACACGCACAATCTCTTCTCTTTGCCTCTAGCTTTCTCTTTTAGATGAGCAAATGAGCTCTCCCATCTCTTCCTGGCTTATTAAAGCCCTTCTCTACTCAGTTTTCATCTTCTCCCTTTCTTCCTTTTGATGCATTACACATTAAAGCTCTTTTTCCTCCCTTTTTCCTTGTTTGATGTGTTTACAACAGCAAAAGCCCTACTGTGCATAACTTAAAAAAAAAAAAACCTAATGCATTGAAATCATAGCCAAGTGTCTACACTAATCCAATCTACTCATCTAGATTGAGAAATCAGAAAACTTGCTAAAAAGATCAAATACCTCTTCAAACTTCCTCGCTTTCTACCTATCTACCTTAAGTACCGGTTTGGGGAAAACCCTACTTCAATGCTCAATTCAGAGTGCGCAAGCACTCAAAGCTTGAATCCGTTAGTCTCGGCAACGGAATCAAAATGTGGAAGCTTTCGCTCGACCACTAAGACCCATGGATTGCTTATTACTTCAAGTGTTTCAAGCCAAGTGCAATGGCTACCTCACATAGCTATAGATGCTCTCACACCTACGAGTGTAGTGAGCTTACCTCCATACTTGATCGAGTTCCTCCTTCCATAAGCACTCCGGTAGCTCCACAATCCAAGGTGCAAGCTCAAGCAAGCTCGATCCTCAAGCTCTAAGCTCCGTGCTCCATTGCCACACATGAGACAAGAGAAGAGAAGAGAAGAAGAAGAAGAGAGGAGAATATGGAGAGCTTCTTCACCATGGTCCCTCTCCCTCACACACACTCACTCCCTCTCTGAAGCATAAGCTCAAGCAATCAAAAACAAGAAGATGAAGAGAAGAGAAGAGCTAGTTTTGGCCACACACAAGAATAAGCTTCTCTTCACTTTTTGGCTTTTGTACATGCCCTAATACCTTTTGGGCACCCACCCCTTTTTTACATAACCGGCCATTTAAGCCTAGGTCTTCTTTTCCTATTCCCTTCTATTTACATTGTGGCTTCACCCATGCCCGCCCCGCGTCTACTCTTTAAGAATTACATAGGTTGGAGCTTGGTGCTCTATTACAAAGATTTAGGGGCGCCTTTGCATTTTAAAATGCACCTCTTCCATTATTGCACTTGCCTTGGGTTTTTAAGGTGTCTTTGCGCTTTTGGCCCTTTCCCTCTTATTTCTGGTGTTAGCAGGCCGCTTTTTTTTGCTTTGCCTTGTATTTAAAATTTCTTTTGTTTTCTTCTTTTTATTTATTTCTGCCTTTCTTGCGTTGGGATTAACATTATCTTGCGCTGGGGTTAATATTTGTGCTTATCCCATAAAGCATAAATCTAATGTCTTGGCTGTCTTTAGGCATTGGCTTGCTCTCGCAAAGAATCAATTTGGGAATAGGCTGAAATGGCTAAGGACAGATAATGGGGCTGAGTACGTCTCACGTGCCTTTCAACAGTTTTGTGACGAGTGGGATATGAAGCGTCAGTTGACTGCCCCTTACACCTCTCCTCAGAATGATATGGTTGTGTGCATGAATAGAACTATCTAGGAGAAGATCCACAGTATACTTAGCCACCTAGGCTTACCACAATATTTTTGGGCTAAGGCAGTCTCATACTGCCATGCATCTCATTAAGAGGTTACCTTATAGTGGTATTGAGTTCCAAGCTATAGAGGATATATGGATAGGAAAGCCTCCCTCATATTCTCATTTGCGTGTCTTTGGATGTGAGGCCTTTTGCCATGTGCCCAAGGACCAACGCAATAAGTTGGATCCAAAAAGTGTGAAATGCACTTTTCTTGGCTATGGAGATACAAGTGAGATGGGTTATCGTCTTTGGGATTCGCAGGTGCTTGATAGATGACCTCCTGACCATTATACATCCTATATCAAGCATTATGGATTGTGGAGATACAAGTGAGATGGGTTCTTCTAGAGATAGATGACCTCCTGACCATTATACAATCCGAAAGATGCTTGATATAGATGCTTGATACAATCCATTATGGAGATACAAGTGAGATGGGTTCTTCTAGAGATAGATGACCTCCTGACCATTATACATCCTCCATGCATTATGTCTTGGTTACAAATGCAAGAGATCCTCTCACCTATAATGAGGCTATGTGCAAGGATAACTATCACTCCTGGGAGAGGGCTATGTAGTCTGAGATTGACTCATTGCATAAGAATCATACGTGGAACCTCGTTTCCTTGCCTCGTGGCAAGAAGGCTTTGCCTTGCAAGTAAGTGTACAAGTTGAAAAGTACCCCTGGCTACCCCAAGAGCTGGCATACAAGGCCAGGTTGGTTGCTAAGGGTTTTAAGCAGAAACATGGTGTTGACTCTGATGAAGTCTTTTCTCTTGTGGTCAAGATGACTACCTTGCGCTTCGTCCTAGATTTGGTTGCCCAGCTTGACTTGGATCTTTATCAATTGGATGTCAAGACGGCTTTCTTACATGGGGACTTGCATGATGAGATATGCATGGAGCAGCCTAAGGGTTTTGCAGAGCTTGGTAAGAAACACCTAGTGTGCAGACTGAGGAAGAGTCTTTATGGTCTAAAGCAAGCACTTAGGGAATGGTACCACAAGTTTGATGCTTTTATGCAGTCACAAGTATACAGTCATAGTGCTATGGATCCCTGCTTATACACAAAGAAACGTTATGGTTCATTATTGATTTTGATACTCTATGTGAATAACATGCTTTTGGCAATAAAAGCTCATGATGAGCTAGATGCTCTTAAGGCTCAGCTCAAAAAGGACTTTGAGATGAAAAATCTATGACATGCCTCTCATATACTTGGTATGCGCATTATACGTGCTAGGTCTCAAGGACTACTCTACTTGTCACAAAAGGAGTATATCCATAAAGTCCTTGAGCGCTTTTGTATGTAGGATGTAAAGCCTATTGGCTGTCCATTGCCTTCTTATGTGAAGGTATCATGCGTCGATTGTCTGCAAATAAATGAGCAGAAGGTGGAGATGGCCAAGATTCCTTATGCATCTGTAGTGGGCAGTCTTATGTATGCCATGATAGCCACCCGTCTAGATATTTCTTTTGCAATTGGTGGTGGCACATTATATGGCTATACCTGGCAAGAGGCATTGAGATGCGGTGAAAGGTATCATGAGGTATGTAAAGGACATTGCTCATATGTGCATTTGTTATGGCAGCCAGGGATACAGGAGTCTTGGGGTGTACTGACTCTAACTATGTAGGACATGCAAACAGTAGGAAGCCCACTTCTGGCTGTATGTTCACTTTTGTTGGAGGTGCTGTTTCATGGATGTCTAGGGTGGAGAAATGCACGGCCCTCTCCACTACATAGGCTGAGTATGTTGCAGCCACTGAGGCTTGTAAGGAGGCCATCTGGTTAGTCCATTTGGTTGCTGACCCTAGTATGCCAGATGCTATCCCTATAGTGCATTCGGATTCTTTGAATGCTATCCGGTTAACCAAGAATCCGGTGTTCCATGCGAAGATAAAACACATTGAGGTGAGGTATCACTTCATTTGAGGTTGTTGAGGACAAGACAATTGATCTTGTCAAGATCTTGACTAACCAGAATCCTGTAGACTTGCTCACAAAAAGTCTTTGAGTGGAGCGCTTTGCCTTCCCTGGGACAATGATGGGCGTAGGATGAGATGACGTCTTTTCTCATCCTATTGTATCTATGTACACTTGTACTTTTTTCTTTTTTCCCTCCTCATTGAGGCAGATTCACCTTTAAGTGGGAGGTTGTTGGGGGTAAAGGCGCCTCTACCTAGCCGCCCGTGTATTACTACACTAACAGTACGCGCGCCTACACACGGTAGCCGATGGGCATCCATCACTATCACTTCATTCTTTATTTTTTCAATGACATTTGAATAAAGGGAAGGCCGGTCACACATTGTGACTGTTGGAGTTCCCACATTTTGGAGTCTCTCTCTCTCTCTTGCTCCCGCTCCTTCCACCATAGCTCTTGCTCTTGCTCGTAATTCCACTTTAGGGCTCACCTCCCCTCAAAAAGGAGATGCTAATGCTTACACATTTGATGCATTGGTATCACTTTTGTTGCAAGAAGAGCAATCAAGGTTGAATCGCTCTAATATAAATATGGATAATCAAGCATTTGCAGCTAGCCATCATAAAAAGGGAAGTCATGGCAAAAGAATGCAAAAAGAGGATGACAAGTGAAAAGAAGAAACAATCGGGTATGAGTGTTGCTGAAAATCTAGCAAATACAAAGGATGTAACTGCACATTGGGCAACATTGGACATCGGTCGGTCCTATGCCTTTGTTGTGCATTGTATTTTTTTTTCCAAGAAATGAGAATTCTATTAATAACACCTTGGAGAAAGCCCCCTAAGGTAAATACAACCCTTCTCTGGATCTAGGCTGTATGATGACATCCCAAGCCACCTTTGCTCTGGCTGGACTCCCATCTCCTCTTGGCCAAATGAAGTTCTTGATGAGATGCTTCACTTGGCTAATACATGACCTAGAGAATGCCCAACGAGAAGTGATGTACCACATGGCTGCCAGAAGAACTTGGTTGGCAACCACTACTCTTCCTGCGAATGAGAGTCACGCCGAGTTCCAATACAAAAGCTTTTGTCTGATGCTCAAAAGGAGGGATGCCAAGTGTTGCTTTGACGTAATGTCAATCTCCACATGGTATCCGAGATATCTCACAGTGGTCCCATGGAGAACCCATGTGAAATCCTCATGTGGTCGCCACTCAGGTTGTTTAATATCGCATACCCAGAATCCATAGGATTTGTGCCAGTTAATTAGTGCTCCTAATGCTCTGCAAAATGTCTCCATCCAAGTAAACTGCTGTATCATCAACAGACTCCACATCAAGAAGCTCCTCAAATTCAAGGATGGACAGCCTAATGCCTCTGATACCTGTAGATCTGTCTCTCAAGAAGGAACTCATGGCCTCTGCTACAAATAGAAACAAGAATGGAGCAACTGGACATCCCTATCTAATTGATCTATGGATGCTGAATCTATCTCCTCTCACACTTGGGAAGGCTATCTCCAAGCAAGGAATAGTCCCATCCCTCAATCCATCTGTTAAAGTATGCTATTGAGGTCTTGACATCAAGCGGGTTGGTAGTGAGTGCTGCCTCCATTTGCTCGGGTGAGCTGAATTGGAGTCTCAAGCATCCCTTTCCAAGGGGCACCACTCGTGTGATCCTGGCTAGGGTGCTACTAAGAGCAGACTGGATGGAGTCCTTAAGACTGTGGATAGGGGAACAATCGCCAACCATTCTGCAGGCCAAGGATGATGCCTTTAGGACTGACACTCTCTCCTTGAGTGCCAACTCTGTGTCTGGAGCAAAGCAGATCGGTGGGAAGGCATCGGCCGAGTGTATTGGGGGGGGGGGTGGGAAGACTGCACCAGAACCCCCTAGGGATGGTGGAGGACCGAGCCAACTGCAATCTCGGGCGATACTCTAGCTCCATGTGTCAGTGGCGTGGGTGCTTCGTGGTCTATTGGCGCAGGGCATAGCCACTGGTCTGCCTGTTGAGGTTGTGCAGGGGAAGGGGAGATGGAGGTTGCTTGTGCAAGGAATCTTACGAAGGCTGCAAGGGTGGATGAGGAGGCTGAGGAAGTGTCCATGACTGTGAAGCGAGGAGAGAGTGCGGGCAAAGCAGGTTGAGGCGTGGTAGATAGGGCAATTGCTGTGAGCCAAGGAGGCAGCTGTGGTGGGATAGAGGAGGCGGATGTGATAGAAGGCGGCAGTAAGGTGAGGTGGCAATAGGAACAGGGAATTGGCGGCAGTGGCAGTCGGTTAGCAGGTGTTGTTGATGGCAGGGTTGATGAGGAATTCTGAAGGGCCGACAAGCGGTAGGACTTGCGTCAGCTTTCCCCAAGGTCAATGCACGGTTGATGGCCGTCAGCAGTCTCGCCACGTCACCCCAACACAGAACACGATTAGTGGCTGTCCATCAGCAGTCTCGCCATGTCACCTTGACGAAGGGTCATCACGGTTGGTGGCCCATGGTCAACCTATTTCAAGCTTGAGGTGCACCTTGCGGGCCGCGGGCGGTGTTGTCTTCCTCCAACATAATAGTCTTCATTTCAGCTCATAACCCCCTTTGTTGTGCATTGTTTACATATGGATCGATGAAGTGTATGTGACTATAGTGATGGGGATGCCCTCATTATGAGTGGTACTTTGTACAATGGACTTTATCAACTTGATTTATATGAGAGGAGAGCATTAGAGGATGCATTATATGTTGATGTCACCATTGTAGATACCACTGAGTTATGGCATGCTCGGCGCTCAATCTCCCTCTATTGAAAGCACATACTCAAAATATATATGAAAGTTGTATACTTGGCATAATGCATCGTGCTTCATTTCCCAAGGGTGGTACTATGCGTGCTGATAAGAAATTACAACTTATGCATAGTGATGTTTATGGGCCCATGAATGTCAAATCCATCGAAGGATATACTTGTACTGTGTTACCTTCAGTGATGACATGACTCGTCATTGAAACGTAAATCCGAAGTGTTTGCATACTTTAAGACTTTCTTGGTCTTGGTTGATAATTGCAGCTGATGCAAACTGATTACACTATGTACCAATCAAGAGAGGAAATATATATCACGGGAGTTCAACTCCTCGGCTAAAAGGGACATTATCCATCAATGTCCTATGCCACCTCAACAAAACGGTGTGGTTGAAAGAAAGAATCGCACTTTAATGGAAATGACACGTTGTATGCTATCACACAATAAGCTACCCCCAAAGTTTTGGCTTGATGCTATAATGTGTATAGCGTATATGTGGAATCACCGCCCAACTAAAGCATTGGTTGATTGTACGCCTTATGAGGCTTGGAAATGCCGGAAACCAATGGTGTTACATATCCGTTTTTTTGGTTGTTTGGCATGTGCTTTAGTCCCACAACCACAAAAACATAAATTGGAAGACAAGGCTATCAAAAGCATCTTTATTGATTATAGTATGGAAAGTAAAGGGTACCACTTGTACAAACCCTCCACCGACAAGAATTTTGTTAGTAGAGATGTGGTATTCATTGCACATCCTGGTTAGCTCTTCATGGACTGTAAAAATCAGCCCAATGTGGGGCCTATGGACATGGTTAACGATTTGTTGCCTTTATTTCAACAAGGTGAATTAAAATTTCGTTGATTTCAGCAATCTATTGAGGGTTTACAGCAGTATACACATGCTGAACAGCAGCTTGGTTTTCAACCCATTGATAAAGACATGCTGATTATGGAGGGGCTGATGAGAGGGCTGCTATTCGGGAAGCTAAAACAGTCCCTAGATGGTTGTTAGATACATTATGGAAAAGCAAGCAGCCAATTCTTCTTCTTGATAGAGCTAGAGGAGCCACTCGCCATGCATAGGGTAGCTTGGTTGCACAAGCACTTGTAACTATTGCATGCAATGAAGAACTTGTTTCTTTACATAATGACTTACAAAAACATTGGATGGCAACTATGCAATTAGAGTTAACTCTTGATAAAAAAATGGCACATGGAAGCTATGTGACTTGCTTTTTGACAAGCATACTAGAGGTAATATGTGGGTTTACAAATTGAAACACAAATCTAATGGTAGCATTGATCACTACAAGACATGTCTTGTTGCCAAAGGGTTTGTCCAACAACATGGGACTGACTATGATGAGATGTTTGCACCCACTTCATGTATGACCACCATTCACAGTGTCATTGCTTTGGCTTCTCATTATGATTGGCATGTGCATTAGATGGATGTGAAGACTGCTTTTTTGAATGGTGACCTTCATGAGGAGGTTTGTGTCACTCAACCTCCTACTTTGTTTAGAAAGGGTCAGAAAGCAAGGTGTGTTGTTTGCATAAGGCCCTCTATGATTTAAAGCAGGCACCTAGGGTATGGCATGAGAAGATTCATGCATACTTGATTGCTCTTGGCTTCAATAATTCACACATTGAGAGTAGGCTTTATATCTGTAAAGATAGGGATAGTCTCTTGATTCTCATTCTTTATGTGGATGATATGCTGTTGATTGGACCTCATGAGAGACATATTTGAGCTTTAAAAGCTGAATTGCAGCATGCTTTTGATGTGATAGATCTTGGCCACTTGCACTCCTATCTTGGTATATAGTTTACTGCTCTTGAGAGTGGCATCATTTTGTAGCAATCGAAGTACATTGGGCAGCTCCTTGAGTGTTTTCAGATTCAAGACTGCAAGCCTATCTCTACTCTCATTGAGACAAGCCACAGATTTACACTTGAGTATGTCGGAGAACCTTTTGATGCTTCTCTTTGTCAGCAAACTATTGGCTGTTTATTGTATTTGTGTAATACACGGCCGGATATTCAGTTTGGGGTCTCTAAGTTGGCACACTTTATGCACAGCCACGATAGTATGCAATTAAACATGTATTTTGTTATCTCAAAGGCACTCAAACATTGGGCCTTTTTAATCCTAAAGGCATTACTCTTTGCTTGCATGCATTTACGAACAATGATTGGGATGTTGTTTTAACACAAGGGTATCCAGTAGTGGCAATTGTTTTGTGCTTGGTGATTCATGCATTTCTTGGCTGAACAAGATGTAGTCTACAATGACCACATCTAGTTGCGAAGCTTAATACACACCAGCATTTACTACTACATTGGAATGTGTATGACTCCGGCGCTCTTTGGTTGATCTTAGTGTGGGACAACAGTCACCCACTCCTACCTACACTAGCACTCAGAGTACCATGGTGGTTGCAAGGAATCCAACTTTTCATGCTCGCACTAAGCACATTGGGTGCATTATCATTATGTTAGAGAGAGGCTCCATGCAGGGGAGATTAACTTGGTTTATGTCCCTACATAGGACAACTTGGCGGATGTGTTTACAAAATCTCTCTCTAAAGAGAAGTTCAAAGCCTTTTGCAAGGCACTCGGCTTGATACCATTTGGGGATTGATCTGCCTATTCCTTGTATATGTTCACATCAGCACTCTAGGGGTTGGTATATTACACTTATAGTGTTCCTTCTATGTTGTGGCGTGAATGCTTGCTTATCTCCAGGGTAGTTTTTACCTTCAAGCTAGAAAAGGGTTTTTATCCCGTGTAAACACCCGTTAGTGGGTGTGGTACTTAGTACCTTAGGGATTGTACTTTCATTCATCCTCACATAGTAGATGTGACCTTCCAGCACTCCTCTCTTGTTGTTCACTTGTTCATTGTGAGTGTGTGCGTGCATGCGTGCTATTGAACCCTAACCTAACACCCTGAACCTTTCAATCCTTGTGGATGAGCTCAAGCATTGTGCAATGGTCTCTATCATTGTGAGCGTGGGCTAATGGTCAATAACAGCCCCAACCTTTCCATATATGCAAGACAATAAGACTGGCTACGATCTCCCATGGTCAAGGAGCTAATATTGGGTGTCTAGGAGTGGGTCAGAAATAGGGGTCACATCATACAACGAGGCTTTCATACTGCAACCATTTTTGAATCAAGGCGCCAACCAACTGTAAACCATGAAAAGCTAAAATTCGACTGCTATTGGTTGTTATCTCCAATTTATCGATGTCTTTGCAAAAAGGGACGTTTGGATTCATGCCAGTGCTAGTTGCTTGGATCCTGGTGCTAAGCAACACTCCTAGAGCCAAGTGTGCCATACTAAACCTAAGAATGGGGAAATGTGAATTTATCATTGTAGGTGGCAATGACCCACAATCCTTAACTGTGCAGGTTACACAATTGGGAAAGAACCTATCTTACGTATAGGTGTAGATGCTCCTGAAAACAATAATAGAAGGGAGCAATGGTATGGCCTTTTCTATATCAGTACCATCTAGCACAAATCTCTTGGCTACTAGAAGATAATACATTGTCATTTGGGGGATTCTAATGAAAAGTGCAAAGCTTTGGAAAGAGGATGCAAGTTTGGAAGCAAGGATACCTAAGAGCACTGAGAGCATGCACCCAATTGATGTCAGCCTAGAAAAACTGAAATTGAGTTGGTGCTGTTGAGAAACCCTTCACCTGTAGTTTGCGTTTTTTGCATTTTTGCGTTTTGCACTTAGGGTTTGTAGCCCCAAAAAGGGGCGCCATCCTAGACTGACTATGCCTATTTATAGGCCACTTTCATTCATTCCTCACGGCTCATTCATTCAGTTCGTCACCTCTTCTCTCCAGCCTCTCCACTACCCTCACACCCCTTCAGGAGGACATTGCGGTTTGTGGTTTGTGGCTGCCTTTATCATCTTCCTTGAGCTACGGCACCCTTGTTCTCTTATATCACATTCACATTCATTTCATTGATTAGAGTTTCTTCTCTCTTATCTTCTCTTCTCCATGTTTTTTAGTTCACTCCGTGTTCCTCCCCGGCAACCCTATTGTCTTGCTGGTACGTCCTCTTTTGACATGGTATCAAAGCTGGATCTGCTCACCTAGCGGCAATGATCCTCCCCTCCAGCGAAGGCAAAGACCAATGGCGGATTCGGCATCCACTTCTCTTCTTCTTTCACTACATCAAATTCTCGTTTTTGCAGATTTCAGGTGTTTCAGCTTGCTGCCTACACCCCGTTCGCGGAGGACATCTCAGCCAAAGCTGTACATTGCTGTCTCCATCAGTTGCCGCCTAATTTCCAGCCCTCTTCATGCAATTTGGAGTTGATTCCAGCCACGCGACTACTGTTCCTGTGCAGACCTGTTGGTGTACAGCCTACCACGTCATCATAGTCTTGCTCCCTACGTTTTTAGTCTTTCTCTTTCCTGCAGGCTGTCTTGCCTGCGTTTTTAGTATTTCTCTCTCTTGCAAGCTGTCCTACCTGCGTTTTTAGTCTTTCTCTCTCCTCACCTGCGTTTTTCTACTGGTTGCAACCTCTTACTGTTGCTGGTCGGATCCTCCTCCCATTAGCAGCTAACTTCCAGCCCTTCCACTGCCTTCCCACCCCTTGAGACAGACATTGCGGTTCGTGCTTCACACTGGCCTCACATCCCTTGAGGCAGACATTGCGGTTCGTGGTTTATGGTGGCTGACCTATTTCTTCTTCAGCAAGGCACACTGGTATCCATGGCTTCTTTACCAATAGATGACCAGACTACTGGGTGCTCCTACTGTGGCATCACTGGACACACCATCAATGCTTGCCGACTTCGGCCCTTGCTCCCCATCCCCTCGGAGTACATGCATCACCTCTCCTTTCTGGGCCATAAAGATCATTCTACATCGGCTATTAGAGTCTTATGTTCAAGGCAACAAGACGCATCCAATGCGCACTAAGTCCTTTTGAGCACATGGAGGATCGATTGGCACTATGACCTCCTGGAGATCGTCACAATGCCTGTGACAGTCTTCTCCTACCTATTTTCGGGTACAGTGGCTACCACGGCCCGCAGTTCTGCAGTCCACTCCATCGAGAGATAGTGATTGTTTGATATTGTTTCCTCCTCAGTCCGCTCCTTTGAGAGAGTGTGGCTGCTGAACTCCTTCCTTTTCTTCGGCTACCCAGTCTGCTCCACTGAGAGGTAGCGACTATTGCCCATCTCTTGCTCATTTTGAGCCCCACCCTTCCCCACCCTAAACTACTCAGGTTCGAGAGGCTACCTCCGAGAGCTCTTCAGCACCCCAAATACCTTTTTTAGTCCAACCGGCGGCATTTCCTTCGTCATCAGACATTTCAAAGTCCATGATCCATGAGTTTTTGGATTCCCTATCTACTTCAGAGGGGCATATAGAGAGGGACGTTATTTCTTTGCCCTCAGAGGGGGCATCTACTTCTTCGACTTCAGCGGGGGCCCCTCCACCTCCCACCTCAGAGGGGGAACCTACTCCACATGAAGTTCTTCACCCATCCTCTACTTTCTTGGGGTGGCTATCTTCGACCAATCATCTCTTCTACTAATATCTAGGATCTTCAGGTACCACCTAGATCAAGACCTCGGAGGTTTAGCCGCGACTTGGTGATGAGGCCTTCGTATTCCTGTCTACTAGTCTTTACTGCAAGTTCTCCTTTCCGATGGAAATCTTGGATCTTAGGGATCCTCTACATCTTCTTCCTTCTCTTCTCTTCTTGCCTTGGTCACTTGGTCAGCATGGAGCCATCTCTCGAGATCAAGTGCGGGCATCTCCTTATGGTTCTCGGCGCCACACAAAGTTTGACATTCCTCGTATGCATTGCATGTTTTCCTCATCTTTGTACTAGGGGACTTGGGCAAGTGAACAATTTCTCCATGAGGGACATTGTCCAAGTGGCACTTGCTGCATATGCATTGCATCTCCACCTCACTCTTCCCTTGTTCCCCTTTTTGGGCCTGAGAGGGGGTGTTGAGAAACCCTTCACCCTTCACCCTTCACCTACAATTTGCCATTTTTGCGTTTTTGCGTTTTGCATATAGGGTTTGCAGCCCCAAAAAGGGGCGCCATCCTAGACTGACTATGCCTATTTATAGGCCACTCTCTCATTCATTCCTCATGGCTGATTCATTTAGTTCGTCACCTCTTCTCTCCAACCTCTCCACTACCCTCACACCCCTTCAGGAGGACATTGCAATTTGTGGTTCGTGGCTGTCTTCATCATCTTCCTTGTGCTACGGCACCCTTGTTCCCTTGTATCACATTCACTCCATGATTCAGAAGAACATCATTCCATTCATCAGAGTTTCTTCTCTATTCTCTTCTCCATGTTTGCCGTGTTCACTCCGTGTTCCTCCCCGCCAACCCTACTGTCTCGCTAGTATATCAACTTTTGACAGTGCATCATAGTATCATGCTATAGGAGCAAATGAGATCAATACAAGACACAGAGCAAAAGAGACATATTATTGGGCTATGCCAAAGTGAAATGCCCTTGATGCTATGCCAAAGTGAAATTTCCTTCATTATTATTTTAAACTACTAGTTTAATTTTTGGGAAGAAAACATTGTTCACATACGGGCAGATTTCCAACCAAATGTGTGGTGTTCCCAATGTTCAGGATTTGAAAAATCAGAAACTGGCTGGAAACTAGTTGTTTGAGGGGATGAGGACAAGAGTGGCCCCTCTGAAACAACGCCAGGTCAAAATAAGTGACTCAATTGAAGGAAGTAGACCTTGCCATTTGTAGACTACCAGGAAACTTATTCAAATTCCCCAGCAGCTTCAAAGAGCCTAAGAGGGTTGCTGGGATCCAGAACCAGTCAACTATGTATTGGCTTCTTGCAATCGATATAGCTGGGGTTGACTTGGGGGTGCTGGCTTTAGGATAATAACTATGAATTTGAGATTCCAATAGCCACGAGTGAGTTTATTGACATACTGGAGCTGCAACATTCTCATTCGTTTCATTTTTTGCGTTGGATCAGTCTTTGGCAAATCTAGGATCCTAGAATGCACTTAGATTTGGCTCAGCCTCTGGAATTCATGGTCACATTGGAACATTTGAAAGACTTATTATTGTGGCAAGAGGCTTCCATGATATCAGCAGGGGTTGTTATTTGTGATATGGTTGCTCTATGGTTACAGGTCATTTGCACATCTTCATTCCCTGTTTTATGCATGATGTTTCAGTATGCTTTTGTGAAGCCTTGTACTTAACCAAAAAAAGGTAAGCCTGTGCTTGTTATTTCTGATTGCACTTTCTAACTCCCAAATATGTTGCACTATAGTAACAAACAACTAATTAAACAGAAATGGACGCATTTGCTACCTTAAATATCCAGCAGAGCTTTTTAGCTTGATCCCATTTTCTATTTGCAATATATTGAAACAAAAGCAGCGGTACAGATGAAATACTGATTGTAACAACAGCACCATCTTGATACTGAATGCTACAAAGTGACCCTTGAAACCTCAGAATTGTTGCTTTTTTCCCTTGTAGACTGCAGCAGATTAGCCAGAGGTAAAAGTTGGAAAGTGAAGAGATCATACAGACCCAGAGAAGACAAGTTATGCAAGTATGGCAAGAATATTGCTCTAATGGCTGATATCTTAAAAAATTTAGTTAGTTTATGGAGTAAACTCGTTCATTCTGTTAAAAGCATTACCATTCCTTCTGTAGTTTCAAAAACTTAAAAGTGGTCTTCATCAACAAAAAGTGCTTGTGGATGGTAGAAGATGACAATATTTTGATCTACTCTTGTGACAGTAAAAAGCATTACCATTCCTTCTGTAATTTCAAAAACTTAAAGAGGTCTTCATCGACAAAAAGTGCTTGTGGATAGTAGAAGATGACAAGATTTTGATCTACTATTGCAGAAAGGATATCTGCTTCAGCACTCCAAATTGCTTTTGTAGTCATGGAAGCAAGCTTCCTGATGCAAACTTTCTGCAGAATGTAAATCTTAATGAGAACTGTATAGAGACTTACTTGCAGCTAAGACTGAGAAATTTCATATAATGCAGAAACCTACACCATCTTCCTTTATTTATGAAAAACCCTGATTATGATCTCTTGTCACACAACCAAAATGACATGTGAATTTTTTGTTGGAGGTTCATTAGCAATAGTCATCCAATCAGCACTATAAAACCAACAAGAACATAGTTATCAACAAATAAAGCATGCACAGAAGTTCTAGCATGTGTCCTGCTAGGCAACAGAGCAACCGATTGAGTATCCTTCATACTTTGTAGAAGCATTTGGCCAATCATTTTGGCTCATCAATGGCTTCTCTCACTTCAAGCACAGCCTAATCCAAATCCATTCCATCAACCAACTAATGAGTGGGCATCTATGGCTGCATCTAAGATTGTGTAGACGGCAGAGAACCCTTATTCAGTGCATACAAATGCTCTCCAACATTTAGAGCATTGACCACATCTTGCTAGCAATCATTTCTTTTGTAGCATGATTATAAAGTGTATACCCTTTACTTTCTTCACAATAGGATTACAAAGCTTTTACCCTTCACATTCATTGTTTTTGCTCTAGTCTCTGTAAGTGTTGGGTTCGACTCACGCCTACACTCACAGAGGAGTGTCGGTGATCTTCAGTAGGACACTAGCGCACTTTTTACTCTCTATACAAGAGGGTTTTTCCCCCGTACTTATTTCTTTTATTTTATGTGCCTATATTACATAGTTTTAGGCACTTATCGTGTTTCACATTCTTCGGGTGTGAACACCCTCTTACAGCCCTAAGGTTAAAGGGTTGTACTTTGCACTTGCATCTTACACTTCAGACTATTGCATTGGGTGTCGTGCTCTCACACTCTATACTGTCAACTGTACTCTCAGCTGAGATTCAATCGCTACTTCCTCTCACAGTATGTTGATTCCAAAATGATATCAAGCCTTACAATAGATTTGCTAAGGCCTCCAGCTCGATCCTTCTTTGGACTCGCCTCATTAGCAGCCCTTGCCAGGTTTGCCACCAGCAGCTTAGTTGTCAGCCCTGTCAGCTACGCTGCTTATTTTGATCTTGCAGTCCAGCCTCCTTCCTGTTGCCCCTTCTGTGCTTCCCCTGCCTCTGTCAATCTGTCATCTTCCAGCCCCCATCCTGTCCCTTGCACTGCCTTCCCCTTCCAATTTTTCCAGTCCTCAACTCCTGCAACCTGCTGCTTCCTCTCTCTCTCTCTTTTTTTTTTGGTCATAAAAGGTAATTATATTAATTATGAAAAAAAGTACAAGATTACATGGTTACAAGACACCAGATAGCTCTAGGTCATTGTGCATAAAATCTATCACAGTGAAGGTACAAAGCAAGTAGAGTGAGTATAGGGGGGCAAAAGAAACTGCAATGTGCCAAGCAAGCAGGTACTATCTAGGTATTGAGAAACCCTCCACCCACAGTTTGCGTTTTTGCGTTCTTGTGTTTGCAGCCCCAAAAAGGGGCGCCATCCTAGACTGACTATGCCTATTTATAGGCCACTCTCTCATTCATTCCTCACGGCTGATTCATTTAGTCCGTCACCTCTTCTCTCCAACCTCTCCATTACCCTCATGCCCCTTCAGGAGGACATTGCTGTTTGTGGTTCGTGGTTGTCTTCATCGTCTTCCTTGTGCTACGGCACCCTTGTTTCCTTGTATCACATTCACTCCATGATTAAGATCTTCATCATTCCATTCATCAAAGTTTCTTCTCTCTTCTCTTCTCTTCTCCATGTTTGTCGAGTTCACTCCGTGTTCCTCCCCACAAACCCTACTATCTCGCTAGTATGTCATCTTTTGACATGGTATCACAGCTGGATCTACTCAAACAACGGCAAAGATCCTTCACTCCAATGACGGCAAAGATTGGTGGCGGATTCAGCATCCACTTCTCTTCTTCTTCCACTGCATCAACATCTTGTTTTTGTAGGTTTTAGGTGTTTTCAGCTTGCTGCCCACACCCCATTCGTGGAGGACATCGCAGTCTTAGTTGTTGCTTGCTGTCATCTATAGTCTGGCGCTTGTTTCCAGCCTTCAACCTGCAATTTGCAATTGTTTACAGCAGAGCGACTATTGCTGATCACTCTCCATTCAGAAAACAATCTCGTTTTTGCAGATTTAAGGTATTTCAGCTTGCTGCCCATACCCTGGACGCAGAGGACATCGCGGTCCAAGCTGGTCATTTCTGTCTACAACAGTCTGGTCCCTGTTTCCAACCTACCACACACTGTTTAGAGCTGATTTCAGCACATTGACTGCTGCTGATGGTTTTTCCTGCCTTTTCAGTCTCTCCCTCTCCTACAACCTGCATTTTTAGTCTTTCTCCCTCCTCATCAAAGAAGACAGAGACCGGTAGCGGGTTTGGCATCAACATTTGATTTCTCTATCATTTTCACTGCGCATTGGGAGATATCCTCTCTCTCTCTCCCACTCTCCCTTCTCCAGTTTGCCACACTGGTATCATGGCATCTCCACCAACAAATTGTTCTTCTACTGGGTGCTACTACTGTGGCACGAATAGTCATCCCACCGAAGACTATTGATATCAACCTTTGCTCCCCACCCTACCGGGGTATATGCATCTTCCACCAGGTACTCCTTGTGCCACCTCTCCTTTCTGGGCCACAGAGATCATTCTGCATCGGCTATCAGAGTATTATGCACAAGGCAATAAGCCGCACCCGATGCACACTAAGTCATTTCGAGCACACGGAAGATCTAAGATCTTAAGAGGCGATAAGCCCTCCTAGAGACCACCCCACTATGCGGAGGTTTCCCCCACCCACTTCCGGGTATAGTGGCTTCCATGGCCCACATCTCCTCCACATTCCACTCTCTAGAGAGCCCTTGACTGTTCCCCACCCTTGGCTCATCCTGAGCCTTCTTCTTCCCCACCCTCTTCTACTCAGGTTCAAGAGGCTACTTCTGGGTGCTTTCCGGCTTCTTCTTCCGAGCACAAGATACCTTCTTCGGCATCCTGAGCCTTCTTCTTCCCCACCCTCTTCTACTCAGGTTCAAGAGGCTACTTCTGGGTGCTTTCCGGCTTCTTCTTCCGAGCACCAGATACCTTCTTCGGCACAACCGATGGCTCTCAAACTAGGATTCAGAGCGGGATTTTCTGGCTTGGCTCTCAGAGGGGGCTTCCAGTTTTTCTTTGGCTTTACAAGGGGCTTCTACTTCTACTCCTTCCAATTTAGAGAGGGACCCTAACAATTGTATTGTGTTCTTTCGGAGATAGCAAACACATCAGCTCCCGACCGACGCACTGTGTGCTGCCATCCTGCCATCACGTCTCCCCCATCTCTCCTGCCGCTATAGCACCTCCCCCCCTCTACCCGTCAACACGCCCCCCTCCCTGGCCGCCGCCACTGCATCGCCCTCCCATCACCTGGTTACCTTCACGCTTTCTCCCCTTCTGGCAGCCACCGCACCCCCTCCTTCCTTGGCCGCCACTACGCCTTCCCCCCTTCCGCCGTCTACCACTGGGCCCAGTACATCTCCCTCTCCCGTCTAGCTGCCAGCACAATTCGCCCTTCCCTCCGCAACCAACATGCCCCCCTTCCTCCCGGCAACACTGCAGCATGTTTGATAGGTTTTGATGAACACTGCAGCGTGATAGGGATGCGCAATGGAAACCCTTGGTCAAATGTCGGTGCATTCAGTGAGTGCCCCCTAGTCAAGCACCTTGCCATCGTCCTCTCTGAGGAACAGCTATAGCCGTCCGTGCCACAGAGCTACAGCTAAAAGAAACACCGATCTTTGGTTAGGTAGTAGGACACTCCCCATCTAGGGCCCAGCTTCAGGACTGGCTTCACTTCGCGCTGCAAATTTGCATAACAAAGATCGTGGAGGCCGTTCCAATGGGCCAAGGGATCTTCATGGTAAGACTCACCTCCACAGACGCAGCTCGAGAGTTATTGGCCAGTTCACCCAATGCTTCCGTTAAGTGGGCCATTTACATGGTCCCTTGACATAGTGGCTTGACAGTGGAGGCATTCGCGCTCCACAACAAGTTCCTTCGACACCCGGTCATCCTTCTCTTTCCCGAACTAGTGATAGAGTATCGCCAGTTGGTGGAAGAGTTTGGACAACTCTTCGACAATGTCCTTCCCGTCTCTTTCGTAGACGCAGTGACAACTACAGGAGTCCCAAAGGTACGGGTGGCAGTGAAAGAGACAAAGAACATACCACTGTTTCTAGAGATTGAGGCAGGCAATCACTCCTTCAAGTAGCAAGTCATCCTTCTAGAGATTGAGGCAGGCGATCACTCCTTCAGGTAGCAAGTCATCGTGACTAGGCAATCAAAGTAGTATTTGCATTGCCATGACTTTGGGAACCAGGCAACAGAGTGCACGCGCTTCGGAGCTAGGGCGATGTGGCCGAAAGGCCCACAGATGGACGCGGACGGCTTTACACGAGTACAGAGTTGATAGAGAGGGAAATGGCAAGGGGGACCGCAAGCAGCCCCTCAGACACAACCACGGTAGCAGGGAATAGGAGGGCAAGCATCGCCCCCTTGGCAGAGCACCACGTGGCCTCCCCCCCCTCCTTGCCCTACCCAACAGGACCACAGGCCTACAGAACCACCCTCCATGGAGGCGTCACAGGCCGCCTCACTCAAGGGCCCACAACCCCCACCCCCTCCCCATGGTTCCCTCTCCGAACCTAGTCCACACCCCCCTTCCTCGAGAGCTATCGGCCCCTCCTCACACCCACCGTGTGCCTCGCCTCCATGGAGAGTGGATTTGTAGGCTTGTGGTCTTGTCAGGTATGGCGAGGAGGGGGGGGCCCTCACCTGAGGGCCCACACCCCTCACCTCCTCCCCACGGTTCCCCCCCCCCCCCCCCCCCCCGAATCCTAGTCCACACCCCTCTCCTCCAAAGCTACCGGCCCTCCTTACACCGACCCTATGCCTTTGATCACCCCACCATCACCCCCGCCGACCACCCCTCCCCAGCAATGGTGACCTCCCCCCCCACCCATAGGAGGTGAGGAGCCCTAAACGTCGACATCCTCCACCCACCAGTAGTCTAGTCCCCCCCCCCCCCCACAGCCACCAGTTTATCTATCCATGCTGCCCGTCACACTTTTCTGAGACAAGCGCAGTTGCTACCATAGGAGTTTTTTTGCAATGGGCCGTGGTCCTACCTGAGAGTTGCGGACCGCGAAGAGTTCGCACTACCCCTGGAGGTGGGAATCTTCGTAGTACACAAGTCTAGGAGCAACAAAGTCCATCTACTAGCACCACCAGATGCACCAAACTACACCTTCTTCCTTCAGATCTCACAGTGGAGACTGGACGATGACTCAGATAGAGGAGGTGAAGAGCCAGGTGGCATATTACATCTCCAAGTGGATGGAAAAAGGTGGACTAGCACTTTTCTCCGAGCAGTGGCCAGCGTGCATGATGGACATTAACTGGTGGGCTGGGGACGAGGTCCCTCATCTGAGCATTATCTTTTGAGTCTCGCCGCAATTGAGAACGTTGATGGATATGATAGAGTGGCCCCTGGCACAGGCGTCCCGTTTCTACTAGTGTATGGAGTCTCCCTTCTCAGCCTGGTTGATTGATGCCCTGGTGGTTCCACCATGCGCATCCATCACCCCCATGGTTTGCCCGAGGGCTACCATGGGGGAATGGAGTTCACCGTCCAGGCTGGTAGCAAAGCGTATACGCATGCCTCATAGTTCCTCTTCTTCGTCAGCAGCTTCCACACGGAACAGATACTTGTTCGGTCAATCACAGGTCTCCCTATGAGTTTACACTTGCATCCTGGAATGTGAATAGCCTCCACTATAGTGGGGCACGTGGTTCCAGGAAGTTGATTGTTCGGCAGGCGCTGCAGCTTGCCCTTGCCGGATGGATCGACATCTTACTTCTACAGGAGCACATGCTCACTCTTGCCCAGGCCTAGTGGGTACGGAAGGTACTCTCGGGCAGTTCGCACACTTACTGGGAGCACGCCATTGGTGCCCACGGTAGGAGTGGAGGCGTATGCACCTCTATTAGCCCGAGTCTCATGGCCTGTGTACGAGACCACGGGACGATAGTGGCAGGGAGGGTTCTATGGATCATATTGGATATTGGGGATTTGTACCTTGCAGTGCTCAATGTCTATGCCCCTACTAAGGTTAGGGTACGTAGCATACTCTAGGGTGGAAATCGCAGCAGGACTCTGAGAGATGGACTCTTGGATTGTTGGAGGACTCTTCAACAACCTAGAGGCTTTAGAGGATCAACAAGGCAGAGGCAGAAACTACCAAGGCATGGCTGGGGAGGAGCAAGAGGCATGGGAGACCTTTCTAGTGGCAGTAGGAGCATGCGATGTTTGGAGACACCCTGTCATCCGCAGAAGGGAGAGGTCATTGGACTTCTCATGGGGATACAGGCGGCTAGATGGAGTCCTGCTGGAGCGGTTGGACAGGTTCTATGTGGGAGAGTGGGGATGCTCTCGTGGAGGCTAGGTTGGCGGGCGGGGCACCACGTTGTTCAATCATTTCCCGATTCACTTGACACTTGATCCCTCGGCATCTTCCTTCGACACACGATCCTGTTAGATCCCTGACATAATCTATACGAGGGAGGAGGTGAAGAGACAGATTGAGCAGATTTGGACCAGGGAGTGGGGCAGGAGGGTTAGGATTGCAGAGGAGGATGCAGAGGTCCTAGCAGAGTCGAGTAGTATCTGCTAGGAGGCAGCTCTAATGGACAGGCAGCAGAGCTGGGAGGAGGATAGAGCACTCTAGTGGCACCTTGTAGCCACACAAAGATTATTATAGGAGGCACCAGGGGATCCTACCCTCCATGCACAGGAGTTGCGCGCCCAAGCAGCCATTGCCGGCTTAGAGAATAGGCGCTCGGAGTTCTCCTTCTACATCTCAGCAGCCTTTTGAGCGTAGAAGGGAGACATGATGTGCAAGGAGTTTTTCCAAGTGTACTAGCCCCGCACCTTAGGGGAGAGTAGATACGCAGCCTTCGGGATCAGTATGGGAGGACTCGTTGTAGCCTAGACGAGGTGATGGAGATTTCCATTGACTACTACAGACGCCTTTTCCAGTAGGAGATAGCCTCAACTAGAGGACAACGATGTAGACAGCAAGTCTGGGATCACATCCCGTTCCTCGTCATAGAGGAGATGGGACGCTCCCTCCTAGCCCCCTTCGCAGAGAAGGAACTAGAGGAGGCTTTCCATACACAAGGTGGGCAGAAATGCCTGGCCTCTCTAAGGCCTTCTTCACTACCTACTAGGAGATAGTGAAGGACCCCCTACTGATGGCCTTCCAAGAGATTTTTACTTCAAGATAGATGCCAGGGAGTCTTTCGGCAGGCCTTAACAATCTTCTCCCCAAAGGGAGAGACAGGTTGGAGCTTTCCCAGTGGAGACCGATCACCTTATTGTCAGTGGCCTATAAGGCACTGGCAAAGATGATTGGTAGGCGACTACGCCGCATGCTTCCAAACATCATCCATGACACACAGACAGGCTTTGTCCAAGATAGGAGCATCCTAGACAATGTATTCACCTTCTTTGAGGCGATTGAGTGGGCTCAGCATAGTGGGCAAGGACTGGCCGTACTACTACTGGACTTCAAGAAAGCCTATGATAGGATGGACTAGGATTTCCTGGAGGGTACCATGGTGAGGTTGGGCTTCCCCTAGGCATGGATCCGCGGGGCCTTCGCACTTTACAGATTGGCTACCGGCAGGGTTCTCATAGGTGGTAGGCGAGGGGAGGAGTTTCAACTGGAGAGATCAGTTCGGTAGGGCTGCCCCTAACCTTGACTTGTTTTTACTCTTTCCAGAGGCGATGTCTCACTTTCTTAGGTCACGTGTGAGCGGGTTACACAGTCTCTGACTTCCAATGAGAGAGGAGATGGAGTTGTTAGACTCAGAGTATGCAAATGATATAGCACTCTGGGGCAGGAGGGGCCAGATCGCAGAGGAGGTTGCAGAGGCCCTAGCTGAGTCGAGCAGAATCTGCCAACAACAAGTCATATAGGCCAGACACTAGAGTTGGGTGGAGGAGAGAGTACTCCGGCGGGACCTTGCAGCCACGAAGAGATTATCACAGGTGGCACCAAGGGATTCCACTCTCCACGCTCAGGAGGTGCGTGCCCGAGCAGCCATTGCTGGCCTAGAGAACAAGCGCTCTGAGTTCTCTTTCCGCACCTCAGCAGCTTTCTGGGCACAAAAGGGGGACACGATGCACAGGGAGTTTTTTCAGGTGCACCAGTCTCACACCTCTGGAGAGCATATATGCAGCCTGCGAGATCAGTATGGGAGGACCCGTTCTAGCCCAGACGAGGTGATGGAGATTGCCACCGACTACTATAGTTGCCTCTTCCAGTAGGAGAGAGCCTTAGCTAGAGGACAACAATGTAGACAGCAAGTCTAGGATAATATCCCATCCCTCATCACAAAGGAGATGGGATGCTCCCTCCTAGCCCCCTTCACAGAGAAGGAACTAGAAGAGGCTTTCCATACACAGGACGTGCAAAAATGCCCGGGAGAGGATGGCCTCTCTAAGGCTTTCTTCACTACCTTCTGGGAAGTGGTCAAGGACCCCCTATTGTTGGCCTTTCAGGAGATTTTCACTTCAGGACAAATGCCAGGGAGTCTATTGGCAGGCCTTATCAGTCTTCTCCCAAAAGGGGGAGACCGGTTGGAGCTTTCCCAGTGAAGACCAATCACCTTATTGTTAGTGGCCTATAAGACACTGGCAAAGATGATTGGTAGGCGACTACGCCCCTTGCTTCCAGACATCATCCATGACACACAGACAGGCTTTGTCCAAGATAGGAGCATCCTGGACAATGTATTCACCTTCTTTGAGGCGACAACGTGGGCCCAATACAGTGGGCAGAGACTAGCCGTGCTACTCTTGGATTTTGAGAAAGCCTATGATAGGGTGGACTAGGATTTCCTAGAGGGCACCATGGTGAGGTTGGGTTTCCCCCAGGCTTGGATTTCAGGGGTCTCTGCACTTTACAGATCGGTCATCAACAGGGTTGTCATAGGAGGGAGGCATGGGAAGGAGTTTCGGCTGGAGAGATCGGTCCAACAAGGCTGCCCCCTGGCCCTGTATCTGTTCCTTCTCTTTGCAGATGCGATGTCTCACTTCCTCAGGTCACATGTGAGCGGTTTACGTGGTCTCCGACTTCCGGTAAGAAAGGAGACCGAGCTATTAGACTCAGAGTATGCAGATGCCACAGGGCTCTACATAGAGGACCAGAGTGAGGTTGGCTCTTGAGGTATCCTGTACTATAGCGGGAGCAAAAATCAATTGGCAAAAGTCGATTGGTTTTCTCACAGACCCGGACTCTAGCATGGAGTGGGACATTCACCTGGGATTTAGATGGGTGAGCAGAGGACGACCGTCCCATACCTAGGGTTCCAGGTGGGATTGGACATCACTCCCGTCCAGCAGTTTCTTCTAGTTCTCAATCCTTTTCGAAGAAAGCTGACCTACTTGAGCACGGCTCGCCTCTCACTAGCCGACCTAGCCTTGGTAGTGAACTAGGTCCTAGCGACGGACTGGTACATCGCCTTGTGTTGGTGCTTCTGCTCCTCCTGCGTAATACAGCTTCGCCGCCTAGTGCAGAATTTCCTTTGGTCCGGGTCAGACGGCTCCAGGGATTCCAAGGCCAAGGTGGCCTGGGCGATCATTATACGACATCAGCTAGAGGGAGGGCTTGGGATCATAGACCTAGAGTATCAGGGTATGGCCCTCCTGGGCAAGCTAGTTGTCTGTTGCCTCACACCGGGAGGGCAAACCTGGAAGGTCCTATTGCAGGAGGGGACTGTAGACCGAGGCTTGGCGGTGAGTGGAGACCGTCCCTGAGATGGATCTTCACAATAGCCTAGATCATCCCCATTGATCATCCTTCCTACGTAGCTTGCTCCGTGTGTGGCAGGGCCTCCGTAAGGCCCTTATCCAGAGCCCCCTAGGCTGCCAGGAGGAGATAGACCGTCAATCGGTGATTTGGAACCCCCAGGTCAAGGACTGGGAAGGGGCACAGATCGACGAGTGCTCCCATATCCAGTGGGCTGGTTGGGAGGTTGACACGGCTCGTATAATCACGACATGGCAGGAGGTGTACAAGATGGCGGGACGAGGAGGTGCTGAAGCAAGCATCAGGCTGCCAGCGAGGAGTGGAGCTAAGGAGAAGGGAGATAGACGCAGCGATACCTCAAGAGTGGCTTGCTCCCCTGATCGGAGAGTCGATAGAGCCCGCGGAGGTATGAAGTGCTAGGTTTTCACCAGCAGGCATTCCCTTACAGGTGGCAGGAAGAGTGGGTAGCGTTCCACCTGGGACCTTTTTCACAGTGCAGGAGGGGGGGCGTCTGGCTCTTGACAGAGGGCAGTAGGACGAGGGGATAGCTGTTCTTTCATGGAAGAGGATCCAGGTGGTTGGCCTTCAAGGGAAGACATGGCGGCTGGACCGTTTGGTGTTTTGGCAGAAGCTCAGGGAGTGGCGCCTTTGGATCTGGGAAGGAAGGCCACTTGATGAGCTGGAGTGGGATCCAAGAGAGTGGCTTTGGTCGGCCACTGCAGTCGCCAAGAAGCCACAGAGGTTCCTGGAGTACACCGCCAAGATTGGCAGACACATACTGATGCAGGAGGACATGGATTGGGTGCCGTCACGTAGCACTAGGCAAAGCACAGCATCAGAGAGCCGTTCCGACAGACCTTCTGGTGCTGCCTATGGGACAGCTGGAGGCCGAGGAGGGTTTCGTATTTTTTATGGCTAGTGGCACATGGAGGCTTGGCAGTGGGAAGCTGGCTTGCCCAGATGCAGAAGGAGGAAGTTTGTAAGTGCTACACACAGCAGTCCATGGAAACCCTAAAGCATTGCATTTGGTCATGTGAGGCGACACAGCTCGTGTGGAGAGGAGTATGCCGCATCCTACGCCACATAGCACCCAGCCTTGGATATATCTCTTGGGGGGCTTTCTGTTGGCAGGCGGTCAGCCAGGGCCTTGCGGGACACGATATTCATGATCGAGGCAGGGTCGTGTGCAGTGGTGGGTTTTAGAGGCTCTACCCATCTGCCCAGTACTGGAGCCCACAGCAGACCTCTCTAAGGTATGGAAAATCATAGGGAGTCTTACTGGTTGGCATATCTAGAAGACGCGGTGTCAGGTGGCTTTCGACGGAGAGAGACCTTCAGTACAGCCGACCCTAACGGAGTTCTGGACCTCCATCATCCACTCTCTTCGAGGCCGATGGGATCAAGTGCAGGGCGAGTCCAGGGCTTGTCAGGAGCTTCGAGGTCATTTCATGCGCACTTGGGGTGGCCAAGACCTATTCTTCGTGATGCAGGCAGGCAGCCCCAGATGTCGATACACCCCCTCTGCATGGTTTCTTGCCCCTATCCCCCCCAGACCACCTTCAGAGGCTTGTATATATGATGTATCTGTGACTTTCACCAGCTCCAGCTTGGTCTGTTGAGCATGAGCACTTCTTTTTATTCAGGTTTTTTTTGAAGTAATATAATCAGCTACACTTTATTTACAAAAATAAAAAATTTTAAAAAATGATATAGCACACTACATAGAGGACGATGAGTTGATGCTGGAGAGAGTGAGACTAGCTCTTGAGGTGTTTTGTACTACAGCGGGAGCGAAAATCAGCTAGCAAAAGTCAGTTGGATTCCTTACAGACTTGGACTCTAGCATAGAGTGGGGCGTCCACCTAGGGTTTAGATGGGTGAGCAGAGGGCAGGACGTCTATTACCTGGGGTTCCGGGTGCGACTCGACATCACTCTCGCCCAAAAGTTTCTTCCAGTTCTTGACTCTATTCGGAGAAAGCTGACCTATTGGAGAACTGCTCTCCTCTCCCTAGCACACCGAGCCCTGGTAGATAACCAGGTCCTCCTAGCCACAGCTTGGTACATCGCCTCGTGTTGGTACTTCTCCTCATCCTGCATAGTTTAGTTTCGCTGCCTAGTGTGGAACTTCCTTTGGTCCAGGTTTGACAGTTCCAGGGATTCCACGGCCAAGGAGACGTGGGCAACCATCATCTTGCATCGAACAAAGGGAGGGCTTAGGATCATAGATCCACAGTATCACAGTATGGCCCTCTTGGGCAACCTAGTACTCCATGGCCTCACACCAGGAGGGCAGACCTGGAAGGTCCTATTGCAGAAGGATCTTCAGGATTGTAGACTGAGGCTTGGCGTTGAGTGGAGGCCATCCCTAAGATGGATCTTCACAATGGCCCAGATCACCCCCCTCCCCCCAGATCCCCCTTCCCATGTAGCCGAGAGGAGATAGATTGTCAGCTAGTGATCTGGAACCCCTAGGTTAGAGATCGGGATAGGGCTCAGATTGGTGAGCGCGCCCACATCCAGTGGGCAACATGACATGGCGGAAAGTGTACAGGATGGTGGATGAGGAGGTGTTGTAGCGAGTATCAGGATGCCAAAGAGGAGTTGAGTTAAGGAGAAGGGAGATGGATGCAGCAATACCTCAGGAGTGGCTTGCTCCCCCGATACGAGAGCTGGAATAGCCCGGGGAGGTATGGGCGGCTAGGTTTTCACTAGCAAGTATCCCCTTATAGGCGGTAGGTAGAGTGGGCAGGACTCCACATGGGACCTTCTTCACCGTGCAAGAGGGGGGGCGTCTAACCCTTGACAGAGGGTAGCAGGATGAGGGGATAGCTATCCTTTCATGGAGGAGGATTCGGGTGATTGGCCTTCAAGGGAAGACATGGCGGCTGGACCCCTATGCTTTCTGGGAGCAGCTCATGGAGTGGTGCCTCTAGATCTGGCACGGCAAGCCACTTGATGAGCTAGAGTGGAATCCAAGAGAGTGGCTATGGCCGGCCATTGCGGTCGCCAAGAAGCCATGAGGTTCTTGGAGTACATAGCAAGGATTGGTAGACACGTACTGATGCAAGAGGACATGAATTGGGCGCTGTCACTTAACAAGCACAAGGCTGAGCACAGCATCACACGGAGGCTTTCTGACGGACCTTCTGGCGCTGCCTATGGGATAGCTGGAGGCCGAGGAGAGTATCGTATTTCTTATGGCTGGTGGCACATGGAGGCTTGGTGGTGGGAAGTTGGCTAGCCCAGATGTAGAAGGAGAGGGAGGTTATAAGCACTGCAGGTAGCAGCCTCTGGAAACCCCAAAGCACTGCCTTTGGTTGTGAGGCGGCGTAGCTCGTGTGGAAAGGATAATGCCTCATCCTCCGCCATATAGCACCCAGCCTTGGATGTATCTCATGGGGACCTTTCTGTTAGCAGGTAGTAAGCCAAGGCCGTCACCTTCTGTATGAGGCTAAGATGCAGCACACAATATTCATTATTCTGGCAAGGTCATACGGAGTGGTCGGTTTGGAGACTCTACCCATCCGCCTGGTACTGGAGCAAACAAGTTTCAGGTATGGGAGATTGTAGGGAGTCTTACTGGATGGCATATCTAGAAGGGGCGGTGTTAGGCCGCTTTTGGCGGAGAGAGACTTTCAGTAAAGGCGACCTTAGCAGAGCTTTGGACCTCCATCATCCACTCCCTCCACAACTGATGGGACCAGGTGCGGGGCGAGTCGATGGCTCATTAGGAGCTCCGTTGTCATTTCATGCACACTTGGGGCAGCCATGACCTGTTTTTCGGGATGTAGGCAAGCAGCCCCAGATGGCGATACACCCCCCCTCCATGGCTATTTGCCCCCATCGCCCCTAGACCGCCCTAAGAGGCTTGTACATTTGATATATTTGTCTCTGCATCAGCTCCAGCTAGTCTGTTGAGCATGAACACTTCCTTGTATTCAGGTTTTTTTTGAAGTAATATAATTAGCCACACTTTATTTGCAAGAAAAAAAACGAGGGACCCTATGTGCCATGAAGTTCACACACCACCACCTTTCACTTTCGAGGAGTGGCTCTCCTTTGAGCAATCATTTTCTCTACTCATACCCAGGATCTAGAGGATCCACCTAGATCGGGGCCCTTGGATCTTCAGCAATGACTTGGTGACTAGACCTAGACAGGTCAATGGAGCCATGTTGCAACAAATGAGACAATGTGCCAGCTTTGTGGATGGGAGCCACAGACATAGGAACACTACATTTGTATATGCATTGTATATTATGATATCCGAGCCCGCTACCATTGCCTCTTTAAGGAGGGCTTCGGACCATTGAGACGGGTGATGGACTATGAGGACCATAGATGTGTTGGCCTTTTCTTATTGAAGCTCCAACGGCGCAGAGTAGCATTGTTATGGGATCCGAGGCAATCCAAGCCACATCCACCCCTCCAAAGAGCAATTACAGACTTTTTCACTGTAGCTAACCCCTCAGCCACTACCACCTTAGACACTACATCTCCTACTGACAGACACCATTGAGGGACATCATCAAGTGGCATCATAGTAGACAGAGCTATAGCATTATGCACAGCATGATGCCCTAGGGTACTTGCTCGGCAATGTAGGCGTGCTCATATGCGATTGCTCATTACAAACAAATATTACCATGATGACTCAGTCGGAGGTAGCTTGCAAAGTCGAGGTGGATTCCATACACTGAGAGGGAGATACTCTATACTCTTTTCAAATTTTCAGTTTTCCATTTAGATTTATGATGTAAACCTAGACATAATTCAGTTTTCTTCTCCAATGAGATGATGATACTAGCTAAATTAGCTATATCTTATAGGCTGTTCTGGCCTTCTAGAGACATTAATGGATCTCTCTCTCTCTCTCTCTCTCTCTCTCTCTCTTTTCGTGAAGATAATTAAATCAGATAGTGAATATTTACATCAAACCATCACGTCAACATTCTCTTTGTAACTCTTACTTTCTATTACAACAGACCATCAAGTCAACATACTCCGTCTCTCTCACTCTCTGTGTAACTAATATATACATGAGGCCTATAGGCTCTCAGAACAACCTATTACATGAATAGTACTAATACATCACACAAAAGGAACAGCTGGAGTAGAGCGAATAATCACCAGCCACGGAGCAGCAATATCTGGAAAAACCAGTTCCCTGCCATCATAGAGGAGATTTGCCATAACACTATTCCATGCAGACGGGCTACATGCCCATGGATGCCCGATACTGCATCAAAAATAAAGGCATTGCGAGTGCGTCATATATGCCACAAGGCTATCCATAAAAGGAAATGAAATAGGCAGGAACAATCTGAACTTAAAGAGGGCATAGAGGACATATTTCCCATAATCCAGGAACGAAGTAGTAGCCGGTGCTGAGTCACCAAGGACCACACACGGGAAATGAAATTCTACATCTCTCGCTCAACAGGGCAGGAGACAAAGAGGTGAAGCAATGTCTCATCACACGTAGTGCAGAAAACACAACGCCCAACAGAGATCTTTCGGGCACAGAGCACTTCACCCATTGGAAGACCCCCAATGAGCAGTTGCCACATGAACACTTTTTCCTGATAAGGGACCTTAGATCTCCAAAGCTGGATAAATCTTTCCCACCAGTTCTTTATATTGTCCATACCATGCCATAACCTATTCACTTTCACCATGACCCATCTCTTGGCTTCCACCATTTGATGATATATCTGATTAGCTAACCTTTTCCCAAAATAATTAGGAGGCACAAACATCCAATCACGCCAAGGATCCAATGGCTATAATGTAGGCAAAGGAAAGAACATCTAAAGACTGTCCTACATGGACAACCAAATGTCCCTATATCCATGAGGCACCCTAAAGTACTGACGAATATATCTAAAGCAATAAAGACAGAGCTGCCCAGGAATAACACCATCACGGACTGTCTCCAACCCCAACCTAGCCATCCGATTGAACTTGTCTCGCTACAAATCTTTTAGTGGCTAATCTAACAACCTTAAGGAAGCCAGTATTTCTCCTTGCAGCGAATTTTCCTCTTTACGAATATCCGAGGGATGCCAAACTGCAAAACGAAGCATCTCATACCAGGAAGCTATCGGATGAGAAAGGAGAAAATATTCGGAGACCTTTAAAGACCTTGTAGAATGAAGCGCATGCCACCAGGAAGCATGAATAACCGTGCTACCATTAGAGATACTAGTCTTTTCTATGAAGAATTTGGCAATGTCTGACCAAGGATGAAATTAAGTACATAGACTCTCTATAAGGGATAGCCTCAAAGCGGCCATATGCAAATTCACATCTAGCAAAGCTGCACCCCCCATCTTTTTGGAGTGCTCATATGCTGCCAGGAGATCTATACTTGCCCAAAACGATTGCCTTTCTTTTTCTAGAGCATAAATCTGACAGGCTAAACCAAATCCAAAATGGACGACTTAGTCCAAGAAAGCAATGGCAGAAAGAATGAGATCATACTTATCATAATGTATTGAGCCAGTTTTGGTCTAACATTTAGTGGCCAACTCTGGGATTTCTAGAACATGAACCTCTCATGAATTCGGAAGGCCATCCAATCCAACAAGGCTCGAAGAGTAACCTCCATACCAATAGGATATCCCAAGTGCCTAGTTATATTACCCCTTGTGATCACAATTCCATTCCAGCCCAAGGCTTGCAAATCATTCTCTGTACAAGAGAGAAGGGTGGATTTTTTAGTATTAATGTGAAGACTCCATGCCGAAGCAAAAAGAATCCAAGCCACCATTACCTTGTTAACATTAAGACGATCCGCCTTAAGGAACATAAGAGAATCATTTGCCAAAGATTGACCCACCAGCTGGTCACCACCGGGAGAAGTTAAGCCAACTATCTCCCCTTGAGCTACCAACTTATCCAATAATGAGACCATGGGGTGAGTTACCAAAGCGAACATGAAAGGACTGAGAGGACAACCTTGCTGAAGGAACCTAGATAAGGTAATTTCTTCTGTAATCCCTCAATTAAGAGCAATACTGGCCACAACACCCTGACTGATAGTATCAACTAGAGAAATCATATAGGGCCCAAAACCCATTGTAGACATTAATTGCCGCAAGAAAGACTAGCTGACACGATCAAAAACCTTCTCAATATGCAGCTGAAGCATAAGAACTTGCTGGCTAGGAGCTTTGACATAGTCAATTCCGAGCTGAACATTCAAAATGTTGTGCATTATATTCTGACCTTTAATGAAACCGTATTGACGTGCATGAATGAGGTGTGGAAATACTTTCTGCAATTTGTTGACAATAATTTTGGAGAACATTTGTTATAACAATCTCATAACTGAAAGGGGTCTCCATTGTTTCAAAGAGGTTGGAGAGGGAACCTTGGGCAACAACCTGATGACAGCAATCTTCCAATCCATAGGCATCATACCAGAGTTCAACACCTGCTGACACAGAGTGAATGGGTCCTTAAGCAGTTGAACATGGGCTGAAAACAGCTCATTAGGAAGCCCATCCCAGCCTAGACTTTTCCTTTGAGGCAAGTGACACAACACTTCTTCCACTTCATCTTCAGAAATAGCAGCCTCCGTTAGATTCACCCATTCTGGTTTGACCTGATTACTAACCAGGTCACAAATATATGTTCGAGCAGAGAGAACAACATTGGAAAGAATCTCTTGTGAACCCAACAAGGCCCTATAAAAGTCAACAGTCATTTGAATAATAGAGGCAGGGTCAGTCACCATATCACCTTGCCCATCCTTTAAGCGCACAATATTTTCCCGGGCATATTTCTGATGGAAACGAGCAAAAATTTGATGAGTTTGACAGTTGTTATCGTGTAAAGCTTCAGCTTTGGCCGACAGTTTGTATTTTGTATATTCCTCTTCCTGAAGAGATTGGACCTTGCCTTTCAAACATTCAATGCATGTGAGCAAGTTATCATTGGAATCCCCAATCTAACACAGAGACAAGGAATGAGCTAATAAAGGTTGAGCATGTTGCAATTCAGCTCGAAACGACGAAGCATGTTAAATACCATATTGTCGGGATAACGCTCGCACATTATCCAATCTCTTGTGGACCCAACAAGGCCCTATAAAAGTCAATAGTCATCTGAATAATAGAGGTAGCGTCAGTCATCATATCACATTGCCCATCCTTTAAGTGCACGATATTCTCCTTTGTAAAGCTTCAGCTTTGGCCAACAGTTTGTATTTTGCATATTCCTCTTCCTGAACAGATTGGACCTTGCCTTTCAAACATTCAATGCATGTGAGTAAGTTATCATTGGAATCCCCAGTGTGACACAGAGACAAGGAATGAGCTAATAAGGATTGAGCATGTTGCAATTCAGCTCGAAACGAGGAAGCATGCTGAATACCATATTGTCGGGATAACACTCGCGCATTATCCCCAAAAGCGCCAATGCTTCCATCCCTGTAGATAGGACCCTCGAGCTAAAAGAGGCTATCAGTTGCTGAACACCTTCCAAAAACTGATTTTGCTGCAAAAAAGATTGATAAAACTGAAGAGGCAAACAGGCAAGGAGTGCCTCAAATGCATGAACAGGTCTGTGGCTCATTTCCATGAGCATAGGGTAATGATCTAACAAAACATGCTGTTTTTCCAAGCGCATATCGATGACTGTAGGAAGAAAAGAGTCACTTTGGTAGATATGTATCCTATCCAGTCTGGCCCGAGTGTTTGGATGCTGAAAAGAACGATAAGTGTATCTAGCTTGTGATGGATACATCCAAGATTACATGTTCTATTTCAAAGATGCTGCAGCAAGAGCGTCCCAACCCTATATCTCAGGACCATCCTGACATTTCAATGGTATGCTGGTCAGGGCTTGGGCTTCCTCTCTGCTGAGCAGCATGATCAGAAGAAGGCCGATCGCAAGACATGTTGGTGGGTGCCAGGCGTCAACGTAGGTAGCAAAAACAACGAGCGCAGGCTCAAAAGCTTGATGCTGGCTGCAAGAGAAAGCAAGCACGAGGAGAAGGGGGCAAATCGTAGTGCAAGGGGGGGTCACGAAGGGTCGCCGTCTAGATCTCTCTCTCGCTCAAGCCAACTCTTATTTGTTTTTTTTTTTTTTTGCAAGTAAAATGTGGCTGATTATAATACTCAAAAAAATTTGTTCACTTTCCAAAGTGCCCAAGTACAAATATGATGAAATCATGAAATGCATAGGAGCAATGTCAAATTTTGTGTGGTGCCGAGAACCATAAGGATATGCCCGTACTCGATCTTAGGAGTTGGCTCCATGTTGACGAAGGGATGAAGAAGATCCACCCTGTAATCTGAGAATACCACCTGAAAGGAGACCTTTGAAGATAACCAGGAGACAGGATGAGCTGTAGAACCCGAAACTCAACCTCAACAGAAGAGCCACTAGCTCAGTGACTCCATACTGGAAGGAATACGAAGGCCTAGTCACCACGTCATTGTGCTGAAGATCCAAGGGTCCCAATCTAGGTAGATCCTCTAGATCCTAGGTATATAAGTAGAGGAATGATTGCTCAAAGCAAAGCCACTCCTTGAAAGTGAAAGGTGGTGGTGTGTGAAGAACTTCATGGCACATAGGGTCCCTCTCTTTTTTTTTTGCAAATAAAGTGTGGCTAATTATATTACTTCAGAAAAAACCTGAATACAAGGAAGTGCTCATGCTCAACAGACTAACTGGAGTTGATGCATAGACACAAATATATCAGATGTACAAGCCTCTCAGGGCGGTCTAGGGGGGATGGGGGCAAGAAGCCATGGAGATGGGTGTGTTGCCATCTCGGGCTGCCTGCCTGCATCATGAAAAACATGTCTTGGCTGCCCCAAGTGCGCATGAAATGACAACAGAGCTCCTGATGAGCACTAGACTCGCCCTGCACCTCGTCCCATTAGCTGCGGAGGGAGTGGATGATGGAGGTTTAGAGCTCTGCTAAGGTCACCTGTACTGAAAGTCTCTCTCTGCCAAAAGCCTCCTGACGTAGTCTGTGCCTTTAAGATATACCAACCGGTAAGACTCCCTATGATCTCTCATACCTCAGAGTGGTCTGCTGTGGGCTCCAGTACCTAGCGGATGGATAGAGCCTCCAAACCGACCACTGCGCACAACCCTGCCTAGATAATGAATATCGTGTCCTACATCCCGGCCTCATACAGAATATGACGGCGCTGGTGGACTGCTTGCCAGCAGAAAACTTCCCATCAGATACATCCAAGGCTGGGTGCTATACGACAAAGGATGTAGCATGCACCTCTCAACACGAACTGTGCCGCCTCACACGACCAAAGGCAATGCTTTGGGGTTTCCAGAGGCGGTGCCAGAAGGTCCGTTGGAAAGCCTCTGTGATGTTGTGCTCTGCCCATTGCCTACTACGTGACGGCGCCCAATCCATATCCTCTTGCATCAGTACCTGTATGCCAATCCTGGCAGTATACTCTAGGAACCTCGGTGGCTTCTTGGTAACCGCAATGGCCGGCTATAACCACTCTCCCAGATCCCACTCTAGCTCATCAAGTGATTTGGCCTCCTAGAACTAGAGGTGCCACTCCCCCTCACCCTGCTCCCCTCTGTCAAGAGCCAGATGCCCCCCTTCCTGTATGGTGAAGAGGGGCCTATGTGGAACGCCATCCACTATACCTGCCACAGTGGGGGGATCCATGTTGGTGAAAACCTACCTGCCCATACCTCCCCTGGCTCTATCGGTTCTCATATCGAGAGAGCAAGCCACTCCTGAGATATTGCTGTGTCTATCTTTCTTCTCCTCAACTCCACTTCTCTCCGGCAGCCTAATACTCGTTGCAACACCTTCTCATCCACCATCCCTTACACCTTTCACCATGTCCTGATGGGATGAGCCGGGCCGTCCTCCCAACCACCCCACCGGATGTGGGGGTGCTCAGCAATTTGTGCCCCTTCCTGGTCTCTAACCTAAGCGTTCTAGATCACCGACTGACGATCTATCTCCTCCTGGAAACGTTGGGGACTCTCGATTAGGGCCTTATGAAGGCCCTACCACACGAAGAGTGAGCTGCATAGGAAAGGTGATTTGGGCGAGGTGATCTAGGCTGACGTGAAGATCCATCTTAGGGATGGCCTCTACTCACCATCAAGCCTCGGTCTACAATCCTAAAGAACCTTCTACAATAGGACCTTCTATGTCTGCCCTCCTAGTGTGAGGCCGCGAACAACTAGCTTGCCCAAGAGGGCCATACTTTGATACCCTGGGTCTATGATCCCCAGGCCTCCCTCTAACCGATGTCGTATGATGGTTGGCCACACCACCTTGGCTCCGCAATCCCTAGAGCCGTCTAACCCGGACCAAAGGAAGTTCCGCACTTGGCAGCAAAGCTACACTACGCAAGATGAGGAGAAGCACCAACAGGAGGTGATGTACCAGGCCGTCGCTAGGAGGACTTGGTTAACCATCAGGGCTCGGCCTGCTAGTAGTAAAGGCCAGCCGTGCTCCAGTAGGTCAGCCTCCTCCGAATAGAATTGAGGATTGGAAGAAACTGCTAGGCGAGAGTGATGTCGAGGTCCCACCTGGAATCCTAGGTAACAGACGGTCCGTTGCCCTCTGCTTACCCATCTAAATCCCAGATGCATGCCCCACTCCGTGCTAAAGTCCGAGTCTTTGAGGAAACCAACTGACTTTTGCCAGTTGATTTTTGCTCCTACTGCACAACGAAACACCTCGAGAGCCAGCCTCACTCTCTTTAGCATCAACTCATCCTCCTCTATGTAGAGTGTTGTATCATCAACATACTCTGAGTCTAACAACTAACTCTCCTCTCTCAAAGGAAGTCAGAAGCCACATAATTCGCTCACACGTGACCCGAGGAAGTGAGAAACATCTACGGGGCCAAGGGGCAGCCCTGCCCCCAAACCGATCTCTCTAGTCAAAAGATCCCCCCTTGCCTACCACCTATGAGAACCCTGCTGGTGGCCGATCTGTAAAGTGCCGAGACCCCGCGAATCCAAGCATGGGGGAAGCCCAACCTCACAATAGTGCCCTCTAGGAAATCCCAGTCCACCTTCTCATAAGCTTCCTCGAAATCCAAGAGTAGTACAGCCAGTCTCTGCCCACTGTGCTGAGCCCACTTCGTCGCCTCAAAGAAGGTGAATACATTGTCTAGGATGCTCCTATCCTGGACAAAGCATGTCTGTGTGTCATGGATGATGTCTAGAAGCACGGGGCGTAGTCGCCTACCAATCATCTTTGCCAATGCCTTATAGGCCACAAAAAATAAGGTGATCGGTCTCCATTGGGAAAGCTCCAACCGGTCTCCCCCTTTGGGGAGAAGACTCATGAGGCCTACTAAAGAACTCCTTGGCATTTGTCCTGAAGTCAAAAACTCTTGGAAGGCCATCAGTAGGGGGTCCTTCACCACCTCCTAGTAGGTAGTGAAGAAGGCCTTAGAGAGGCCATCCTCTCCCGGGCATTTCTGCCCGTCCTATGTATGGAAAGCCTCCTCTACTTCCTTCTCTCTGAAGGGGGCTAGGACGGAGCATCCCATCTTTCTGATGAGGGAAGGGATATGATCCCAGACCAACTATCTACATCGTTGTCCTATAGTTGAGGCTGTCTCCTGCTAGAATAGGCGTCTGTAGTAGTCGGTGGCAATCTCCATCACCTCATCTAGGCTAGAACGAGTCCTCCCATACTGATCTCCAAGGCTGCGTATCTGCTCTCCCGAGGTGCAAGGCTGGTACACCTAGGAAAACTCCTTGCATGTCGTGTCCCCCTTTCGTGCCCAGAAAGCTGTTGAGGTGCAGAAAGAGAACTCCGAGCACCTGTCCTCTAGGCCTTGCAATGGCTGCTCCCACGTGCACCTGTTGTGCATGGAGGGTGGGATCCCCTGGTGACTCCTATAATAATCTTTGCGTGGCTGCAAGGTCCTGTCGGAGTGCTCTCTCCTACTCCCAGCTCTACTGCCTGGCCTGTATGGCTGCCTCTTGGCAGATACTGCTCGACTCAGCTAGGACCTCTACAACCTCCTCTCTGTCATCTAGTCCCTCCTACCCCAGTCCTTGGTCCAAATCTACTCTCGCTCTCTCTCTCCCTCCCTCCCTCCCTCCCTCCCTCTCTCTCTCTCTCTCTCTCTCTCTCTCTCTCTCTCTCTCTCTCTCTCGTCACCTCCTTCCTCCGATAGATTGAGTCAGGGATCCAACACGATCGTGTGTCTAGGGCACATGCTCCCTAAGTCAAGTATCAGGAGAACTGGGCAATGGTCCAAAAACGTAGTGCTTGCAACCTACCCAATCAGACCTCCACGAGAGCCTCCCCACTCTCCCACATAAAACTCGTCCAACAGTTCCAATAGGGCTCCACCTAGCCGCCTGTATCGCCAAGAGAAGTGCAGCGACCTCTCCCTCCTGTGGAAGGTAGGGTTTCTCCAGGCATTGCATGCTCCTACTGCTAGTAGAAAGAACTCCCATGCTGCCTCCTCCTCCCGAGCAATCCCCTGGTAGTTTCTGCGCGTGCCTTCCTGGTCCTCCAAAGCCTCCATGTTGTTGAAGTCTCCTCCAATGATCCAAGAGTCTACCTCTCGGAGTCCATCAGCGATCTCCACCCAAAACCTACTGCATGCCCTAACCTCCGTAGGGGCATAGACATTGAGGACTCCAAGGCATGAGTCCCCAATATCTGTCTGATCCATAGAACCCTCCTTGCCACTATTGTCCCGTGGTTTTGTACACAGGCAGTGAGACTCGAGCCAATAGAGGTGCATACGTCTTCACTCCTACCGTGGGTACCTATGGTGTGCTCCCAATAAGTGTGTGAGCTCCCGGGAGTATCTTCCCTACCCGCTGCGCCTGGGTGGGAGTAAGCTTGTACTCCTGTAAAAGTAAGATGTCGATTTGTCTGGCAAGGGTAGGCTGCAGCTCCTGCCGAACAATCAACTTCCTAGAACCACGTGCCCCACTGTAGTGGAGACTGTTCACATTCTAGGATGCAAGGTGTAAGCTCATGGGGAAACCTGTGACTGACCGAACAGACATTTGTTCAGTGTGGAGGGTGCTGATGAGGAGAAACTATGGGGCATGCAAGTACGCTTTGCCGCAAGTCTGGACGGAAAACTACAATCCTGCATTGTAGGCGTGATAGATGCTCCAGGCAGTACTATCAATGCATCTATCAACCATGCTGAGAGTCCACACTCTATACACTGGTAGAAACAGGCCGCTTGTGCTAGGGGCCACTCGATCACATCAGATGGGGCTCTCCACTGTGGAGGGGCTCGAAAGATAATGCTCAAGTGTGGGACCTCGGCACGAGCCTAGCAGTTAATGTCCATCATGCATCTAGGCCACTGCTGTGCAACAGTGCTAGTCCTTCTTCTCCCATCCATTGGGAGATGTGCTCCGCCACCTGACTCTAACTCCTCCATCTATGTCGTCGTCCAATCCCCTAAGTGACAGGTCTGAAAGAAAAAAGCATAGTTTGGTCCATCCCGTGTTCCTAGTAGATGGACCTTGCTTCTCCTCGACTTCCGAACCATGAAGATCCCCACCTCTAGAGGTAGTGGGAACTCTCTACGCTCCGCAACTCTCACGTAGGACCATGGGCCACTACGGAAAAACTCTTGTGGCAATAGCTATTCCTGTCTCGGAAAAGTGTGAAGAGCGGCAATGGTAGATGAGCTGGTGGTAGTGTGGGAGAGGGAAGAATGCTGGTATGAGGAGGATGTATGCGTGCGTGGCGGGGATGGGTTTGGGTGGGTTCACCTAAACCGGGTGCGGATCAGGGGGGTGCTCGGCAGGGGAGGTGGTGGGGGGAAGGAGGATCAAGGGATGGTGGGATGGTTGGAGGTATATGGCACGTGTTGGTTGAGGGGGGGAGGGGGGGGGTAGCCCTGGAAGGGAAGGACTGTGAACCAGGGTCAGTGGGGGGGGCTTGTGGGATCTCGGGTAAGGTAGTCTGTGGCGTGGGTGGTGGATGTGGGGGATTGTGGCCCTGTTGGGTGGGGCGAGCAGGAGGGCTGCAGAGTGCTCTGCCGAGGGGGCATCACTCACCCTCCTGCTCCCTATTGTCGAGGCTGCATCTGAGGAGCTAGCTGCGACCCCCCCTTCCGTCGTCTCTGGATCCGTGTGAAGCCGATAGCGTCCACCTACGGGCCTGTCAACGGAGCCGCCTTGGCTTTGAAATGTGTACAATCTGCTTCCTGATGCCCAAAGTCATGGCAGCGCAGACACTGCCTTGGTTGCTTGATCACAATGACCTGTTGCCTAAAGGAGTGACCTCCTATTTGAATTTCCAGGAACTTTGGTATACTCTGTGTCTTTCACAGCCACTCGTACCTATGGGACTCCTACGGTTGTCACTGCATCCGTGAAGGAGAGAAAGAATTGTACCGAAGAGCCATCCAAAGTCCTCCACTAACTGGCAATACTCTACCACTAGTCTAGGGAAAAGTAAAGTGATTGGGTGTCTGAGAAATCTACTATGGAGCTCAAATGTCTCCATTGTGAAGCTGCTATACAAGGGAACCATGTAAATGACCCCTTCATTGAGGCATAGGGTGAGCTCTCCACTAACTCATGAGCTGCTTTCGTAGAGGTGAGTCGAACCATGAAGATCCCTCGGCCCATGAGGATTGCCTCCACGATCTACGCTGTGCAAATGCATATTGTGGAGTGAAGCCAATCCCGAAGCTGGGCCCTGGATGGATAGCGTCCTATTACCTGACCAAAAATCCTTGTTTTTTTAAGCTGCAGCTCTGTGTTACGGACGGCTAAGAGCTCTCTCTCAGAGAGAACAACGTGCAAGGTGTTTGACTAGGGGACACTCATAGAATGCACTGGCGTCTGACCATAGGTTTCCATTGCGCGACCCTGCTGAGGACCTGCCAATCATGGTACTGTGCTTCCGGAAAGGGGGGGGGGAAGGAAGGGGGAGGTGGAGGTGGGGGGGGAGTGGGACGACAGAGGAAGAGCTCCCGGAGGAGGGGGGAGCGAATGGGAGATTGCGGGAGAGGGGTGGGCGCAGCGCTTTTGCTGTGGGGCAGCGCAACACGATTCAAAGGAGGGGGAGGGAAGGCTAGACGACGAGACGAGGGGGAGCCGAATGCTGTGGGAGGCGGGGGAGGCTCTGGGTGGGCGCGATAGTAGCGCTGGATTGGCGCGACGGCAGCAGAGGCGTGACGAGTTCGAGCTCTTGCTATGTATCGTATTTATTCGTATAATTTAGTACGAAAAAATTGGCCCTTTTTGGCCACTCTCCCCCAAGCCTATGTATTTCTTTATTTCTTTCTTCTTCTTTTTTTCATGAAGATAATTGAATTAAGTAGTAAATATTTACATCAGAGCATCAAGTCAACATTCTCTATGTATCTCTTACATTCTATTACATTAGACCATCAGGTCAGCATATTTTGTCTCTCTCACACTCTCTCAATAGAATAGTTACATAGGGACTGCAGGCTCTCAGAACAACCAGAACAACCTATTATATGAGAAATTCCAATTAATCACACATAAGGAACAGTTGGAGTAGGGCGAACAATCACCACCCAAGGAGCAGCAATATCCGGAAGAACCAGGTCAGCTGACATCATAGAAGAGATTTGCCATTACACCAATCCACGCACACGAGCCACATGCCCATGGATGCCCGATGCTGCATCAAAAATAAAGGCATTGCGAGTATGCTATATATGCCACATGACTGTCTATCTAACGAAATGCAATAGGCACGAACAATTTGAAGGCAAAGAGGGCATAGAGGACATATTTCCCAGAATCCATGAATGAACTGGTATGAGGTGCTGAGTCACCAAGAGCCACACACGGGAAATGAAATTCCAGATTTGTCGCGCAATAGGGCAAGAGACAAAGAGAGGAAGCAATGTCTCATCACATGTAGTACAGAAAACACAACCACCTGCAAAGATCTCTCAGGGAGGGAGCACTTCTCCCGTTGGAAGACCCCCATTGAGCAGCCTCCACATGAACACTTTACCCTAATACAGACCCTTACATTTCCAAAGCTGTAAAAATCTTTCCCGCCACTTCTTTTTACTGTCCCTACCATGCCATAACCTATTCACATTTCCCATGACCCATCTCTTGGCTTCCACCATCTGATGATATATCTGATTAGCTAACCTTTTCTCAAAATCATCAGGAAGCACAAACATCCAATCACGCCATGGATCCAATGGTTGTAACGCAGGCAAAGGAGAGAACCTCTGAAGATTGTCCTGTAAGGATGATCAAATATCCCTATATCCGTGAGGCACCCTAAACTACTGACGAATATGCCTAAAAGAATAAAGGCAGGGCTGCCCAGGAATAACACCATCATGGACTGTCTTTAACCGTAACCTAGCCATCGGATTAAGCTTGTCTCACTGCAAATCTTTTTGTGACCAATCCAACAACCTTGAGGAAGCCAATATTTCTTCTTGTAGCGAACTTTCCTCACGAATATTCGAAGGACGCCAAATTGCAAAACAAAGCATCTCCTGCTAGGAAGCAATCAAATGAGAAAGGAGAAAAGATTGGGAGACCTTTATAGGCCTCGTACAATTAAGCGCATGCCACTAGGAAGCATGAATAACCATGCTACCATGAGAGATGCCAGTCTTTTCGATGAACAATTTGGCAATATCCGACCAAGGATGACTCTGAATACATACACTCTACAAAAGGGCTAGCCTCAAAGCGGCCATATGCAGATTAACATCCAGCAAAGCTGCACCCTCCATCCTTTTCGGAGTGGTCACATGTTGCCAGGAGATCCATACCTGCCCCAAATGATTGCCTTTCTTTTTCCACAGCATAAATCTGATAGGATAGACCAAATCCAAAAGGGACTTCTTAGTCCAAGGCAGCAATGGCAGAAAGAACGAAATCATACTGATCATAATGCATTGAGCCACTTTTAGCCTAACATGTAGGGGCCAACTCTAAGATTTCCAGTACATGAACCTATCATGAATTCGGGATGCCATCCAATCCAGCAAGGCACATGAAGCAACCTCCACACCAATAGGATATCCCAAGTGTCCGGTTATATTGCCCCTTGGGATAACAATTCCATTCCATCCCAAGGCTTGCAGATCATTCTCCGTACAGGAGAGAAGGATGGATTTCTGAGTATTAATGTGAAGACCCGATGCGAAAGCAAAAAGATTCTGGGCCACCATTGCCCAATTGACATTAATACGATCTGCCTTAAGGAACATGAAAGTATCATCTGCCAAAGATTGGCCCACCAGTTGATCACCACCATGAAGAGATAAGCCAACTATCTCACCTTGAGCTGCAAACTTATCCAATAATGCGAGCATGGGGTGAGTTACCAAACCAAACAGCAAGGGGCTCACAGAACAACCTTGCCGAAGAGACCAAGATAAGGCAATTTCCTCCATAATCCCTCCATTCAGCGCAATATGAGCCACAGCACCCTGGCTAATGGTATCAACCAGAGAAATCATACATGGCCCAAAACCCATTGTAGACATTAATTGGCACAAAAATGACCAACTAACATGATCATATGCCTTCTCAATATCGAGCTGAAGCATAGCAACTTGCTAGCTAGAAGCTTTGGCATAATCAATTCCCAGCTGCACATTCAAAATGTTGTGCATTATATTCTGACCTTTAATGAAACCATATTGATGTGCATGAATGAGGTGTGGAAATACTTTCTGCAATTTGTTGACAATAATTTTGGAGAAGATTTTTTATAATGATCTCATAACTGAAAGGGGTCTCCATTGTTTCAAAGAGGTCGGATAGGGAACCTTGGGCAACAATTTAATGACAACAATCTTCCAATCCGAAGGCATCATACCAGATTTCCACACCTACTAACACAATCGAGTAAATGGGTCCTTAAGCAGTTGCACACGGGCTGAAAACAACTCATTAGGAAGCCCATCCCAACCTGGACTTTTCCTTTGAGGCAAGTGACACACCACTTTTTCCACTTCATCTTCAGAAATATCAGCCTCCATTAGATTCACCCATTCTGATTTGACCTGATTACTACCCAGGTCACAAATATATGTTCGAGCAGAGAAACATCATCGGAAAGAATCTCTTGCGGACCCAACAAGGCCCTATAAAAGTCAACAATCATTTGAATAATAGAGGCAATGTTAGCCACCATATCACCTTGCCCATCCTTTAAGCGCACAATATTTTCCCGGGCATATTTCTGATGCAGACAACCAAAAAATTGATGAGTTTGACAGTTGTTATCATGTAAAGCTTCAGCTCTAGCCAACAGTTCGTATTTTGCATATTCCTCTTTGTGAAGAGATCGGACCTTGCCTTTCAGCCATTCAATGCATGTAAGCAAGTCATCATTGGAATCCGGAGTCTAACACAGAGACAAGGAATGAGCTAATAAAGATTGAGCATGCTGCAATTCAACTCGAAACGAGGAAGCATGTTGAATACCATATTGTTGGGATAACGCTCGCACATTATCCCTAAAAACTCCAATCGAAGCTCGGGAAGGAAACTGCACTTGCGAGGAGTGGAAAACATCCTAAGGAGGCACAAGCCTTCCACGAGCATCGAATCGCAAGGCTGAATCAGAAGTCCTTCTATCTTCCACTACCGGACCATGCAAAGATTGAGGTTTCATATAAAACCCCTTAACTCTGCAATCGAAGGTTTGAGTGATTAGGGGAGGCGTAAGATGGCAGGATTCAATCGAGAATCTTGCCTAGCATTATGATGAACCACAATGACCTAGGAATCCTCCCGAGGAGATAACTTACACCCAACTGAAATCAAAGGAAGCTCCCCACCCTCATGAGGAACATTCTTATTGCCTTCCTCACGACCTTGTTGGCGAAGGTGCTCTGGATCACGTACTGGTTATTGAATCATCTGCTGAGGGTGGTGGTCTTGCATTTCCATATCTTGATCCATAGGACCCTGCCCTGCCTCTATATTTGTGTCGCATTCCGAAATGAAATGCCTCAACTCGCCACATCTGAAACAGTGTCTTGCAAAAGTACCCCATTTCAACTCATACACCAACGTTTGTAAGCTTGGAACTTCAAAACGAATTTTTATCGGGTGAGATTTGCCTGTATCCCATAGCATACATGCTCTGTTCCTATTGCGGGAAGCCAGCCGAGGTTCCACCAAGCACTCCCCAATGGTTCTCAAAACCACAGAGAGGAGTCTCCAGAGATGAGCAAGGAAATCCACCACCTCTACCCAAATTGGGCATGCCTGTCTCAGCACCTCCTGAAACTCAGCCATGGGCCTCCAAGCGACCACGTGAACTAGTTGCCCATCCATAAACAAAGGAATGTGTTGCATAATAAGAGCCCGTACTTCTACAGAACGAAAAAGAACCTCAAAGAACCCCTTTGGGCCATCATAAATCTCTTCCACCAGGGAAACCTGCATACGCCCTAAAACATCTTCAAAGCACTCAGGCGCATGGGACCTTGCAGCCATGTAGAGAACATTATAGGAGGCACCAAGGGATCCCACCCTCCACACAGAGGACGTGTGTGCACGAGCAGCCATTGCTCGCTAAGAGGACAAGTGCTCGGAGTTCTCTTTGCGCACCTAAGCAGCTTTCTGCACGCGCAAGGGGGACATGATATGCAGGGAGTTTTTCTACATGCACCAGCCTCACACCTCAGGAGATCAAATACGCAACCTTCGAGATCAATATGGGAGGACTCATCCTACCCCAGACAAGGTGATGGAGATTGCCACCGAGTACTACAGACGCGTTTTCCAGCAAAAGACAACCTCAACTAGAGGACAGTGATGTAGACAGCAAGTCCGGGATCACATTCGTCCCTCATCACAAAGGAGATGGGACGCTCCCTCTTAGACCCCCTTCACAGAGAAGGAACTAGAGGAGGCTTTCCATGCACAAGACGGGCAGAAATGCCCAGGGGAGGATGGCCTCTCGAAGGCCTTCTTCACTACCTACTGGGAGGTGGTGAAGGGCTGTCCTTCTATCGAGGAGGATCCGGGTGATTGGCCTTCAAGGGAAGACATGGCGGTTGGACCCCTTTGTCTTCTCGCACGAGCTCAAGGAGTGGCCCCTCTGGATCTGGGAGGGCGGGCCACTTGATGAGCTGGAGTGGGATTCGGGAGAGTGGCTATCTGCGGTCACCAAGAAGCCACCAAGGTTCTTGGACTACATTGCCAGGATTGGCAGATAGGTACTGATGCAGGAGGATATGGATTGGGCGCCGTCACATAGCACGCACTAGGCAGAGCACAATATCATGAAGCCTTTCCGATGGACCTTTTGGCACTGCCCATGGGATTGCTAGAGGCCTAGGAGGGTATCATATTTCTTATGGCTGGTTGCACATGGAGGCTTGGCGGTGGAAAGTTGGCTTGCCCAAATGTAGAAGGAGGGAGGTTGTAAGTGCTATACACAGCAGTCTTTGGAAACCCCAAAGCACTACCTTTGGTCGTGTGAGGCTACGCAGCTCGTGTGGAGAGGAGCATGCCACATCCTTCACCATATAGCACCCAGCCTTGGATGTATCTCATGGGGAGCTTTCTGCTGGCAAGCAATCAGCCAGGGCCATCACCTTCTGTATGAGGCTGAGATGTAGAACACGATATTCATTATCAAGGCACGGTCGTGCATAATGGTCGGTTTGGAGACTCTACCCATCCCCCACGTACTAAAGCCCACAGCAGACCGCTCTGAGGTATGGGAGATCATAGGGAGTCTTATTGGGTTGCATATTTGGAAGGTGCACTGTCAGGAGGCTTTCGACGGAGAGAGACTTTTAGTATAGATGACTTTAGCAGAGCTCTGGACCTCCATCATCCCCTCCCTCTATGGCCGATGGGATCGGGTGCAAGGCGCTAGTCAGGAGCTCCGATGTAATTTCATGCGCACTTGGGGCGGCCAGCACCTATTTTTCGTGATGCAAGCAGGCAGCCCCAGATTGCGATACACCCCCCTCCATGGCTTCTTGCCCCTATCCCCCCCAGACCGCCTTGAGAGGCTTGTATACATGATGTATTTGTGACTTTCATCAGCTCCAACTACTCTGTTGAGCATAAACACTCCATTGTAATCAGTTTTTTTGAGTAATATAATCAGCCACATTTTACTTGCAAAAAGAAAAAAAACATGCCAGATCTCTTTTCAGTTTAGGATCTGGTGTCATAGCTAGTAGTCGTCAGCTACAGATGTCTGAAACTGTCCAGATGTCTAGTGCATCCAACTTCTGTTTTACTGTATCCCCCACACTAATTGTTTCATGGTGCTTATCAGGATCGCATGGTTATGCAGGATCATCTGACAATGTTCATAGATTGTTTAGAATGCTATGGGCAAAGGGTTTGACAGCATGGATATTTTCAATCTGAAAAACAGCTGCTATAGGTTGACAAATTTAGTGAGTAATCATGTGAATTAATAAAAGCTCTTTCTATTAGTGAGCAGTCATGTAATTCAAAATAAATTATTTGCCAATTCGTAGGAAATAATAAATGGAGATAAGATCATACAAAGACAGAAGTAAAATACAGGTCTTGAATAGCATCCATAAAAACAAGTATTCTTTCAGATTTGGAGCCTTGATGGTTCAATCCAACTTCGACAATTTGTGCTGTCTGATGAAGCACACTTGTGAATACCTTTCCAGTAGTCGTATCCAAAAGATAAATGGCTGTGGAAAGTGCAACTTTTGTAAGCAATGCATTTTAGGATATGCACACAGTTTTAGTTTTCTATCATACAACATTTTAAATCAACTAATTGTCCTTAATTACATACTTTTGAGCTCGTTACAATCCACAACAGCCAATGTATCACTTGACAAGCTAACAATTTGATTGTTCAATAAATCAACTCGTACTCCTGAAACATAGTAACAAAAAACGGCCTGCTATAAAGCTTGTAGCGTTTACATGTTCATAATCAAGCTTAGTTGGTCCTTTTCATCAATCAAGTCATTTGATTCTTATTGTGCATGTGTTTCCTCTCCCTCTAAAGAGAGCCAAGACAATTTAAACCCTCTGCTGGTCGCAAACACTCTCTTGGACTTTTGAATATAAAAAACAAAAACAATAAAAACACAGTTCTTTCCCAAAAGAAGAGAATTCCATTAGTAAAACCTCAGTCAAAGCAGACCAAGCTAAAATACAACACAATCCTGAGGACACCGATGTTAAAGCAAAGAACCCCAAATTTTCCGAGAAATTCTCATAGAAGGGCTGCATGAATAGCCAATCTTGTGGCCTGTAACTCAAGGTGGAGGAATGAGCTCCCATATGTGGGAGTGTGAAATGTTTGTCCAGCCTCATACTTGCATGTTGGATCTCTATCTATGACCTAGACAATTCTCCCCTGGTCACTAGCATAAGCTACTGAAAACTCGCTATGCCCTAATCATGGACCAGCTGCCAAACTTGTATGGGCCACAAGCCATGGAAAGATCGAGATCTTCCTAGGCCTGAAATTGTTATCCAATCATCTCTACAAGTCAAATAAAAAAGGTGAAGAGATATCTGGTCTATACCAGGACTGGGTGGCTGTTAGAATCAACTTGATTCTGCTTATCTATATCCTCCTCCCCAGCTTGATAGTGTAGACAAAGAATGAGACGTTGGAAGGTATCTCAATCAAGGGATCTAGTCAAAGTCAATATCTTAGATTCCATTGTGATCTCTGAAGGGGATTCCTCTGGTATAACCCAATGCCTCCATCTCTCCATCATAAATGTGGTTAAGTACGGATCTGAATGAATGGGTCTCTTCAAACTCACTCTTTTAGCATGGATTGTTTAGAAATCACTATTTCCTATGTGAGAATACCAAATAATGCTAGGTTTCCCTGAATCTAAGAGCTACCACTCCGTTCTTGTAGTCTCTCAAGGAGCTTCCTCTGATATGTTTTAGTGCTTCCATTGCTACAATACTCTTCACCTACCATACTAGAAAAACCCTTCCTGCTTGTTTGATGATTATATCAATATTTTTTAATCGCTGCTGACTGTTGTTCATGTGCCTCCTAAGTACCATTCTCACATCCTTTTCACCACATTGAAAGGGACTTTCCATTTTATCAAGAATTTCCTCTGAAATTATGTAGTATGTTGTTGTATGTCATTACATCTAGTCTGTTCCTTTGCACTTCTTCATAATGTCTCAAGTCAAACTCCTCCAACTGCATTTTTTGTAACTTTAACAATCTTCCTGTATAAGTACTTACTCCATCATACAACTTTATTAACATTCAAAAAAATAATTCTAGACTTCAATCGAAAGCAAAGCCTCTTTTCCAAGAACCACCTGATAAGGATAAAAACCCATTGCACTATTTTGTGCAATAATATAAGCCTGTAAAACAAAAGGGAGATTCAAATCTCAAGACTTCTAATTTTCCATGGTCATCTTGTCAACATACTAACCAACCCACATTAAAAATTTCATTCATTCCATTAAACTAAAATTCTTCCTACTCTACCACCCATTTAATCAATCTTCTTGACAAATTTTTATTTTTTATAAGGTGAGGGAAAAGAGAAACACTGCTTAAGAGAACAAACGTCTTGGAAATAAATAAACACCAACTCTTCTACAAGAAAAATAGTACACAGCATGATTTGTTTTGCATCATCAAAGTTCCTTTCTGCAAAAGTTTTTACCATGCTTGCATAGTAAATGGGCTCTTTCTTTTCTTTTTACATTTTAACCATTTGTGCCACATCCAATCCCACTGAAAATTCACATTCGCTCCCAATTTGGAGGTTGCAACCTATCTGGATTTCCCACTACATCTTTCGATTTTCAAAAGACACTCACAATCTTGTGTCCACACTATGGAACCCAACCTGAATACCACCTGCAAAAGAAATTGCAGTTTGGAATACTGTTATCAGCTACTTTCTGTTGACCGGAGAAGGAGACAGAACCAATTGCTTCACTTTCTCCGGATCAGCCTCAATGCTGTTTCCTAGAACCATATGGTTGAGCACCTTCAGCCTTGCACTTCTTGGTATTAAGCTGCTCACATTATCCACAGCCTACTAAAATCCATTTCCAGCTTTTCACAATTTGAAACATTGGAAATATACACACAAAAATCAACAGCAAACACTTTCATAAACTTAGATAAGGAGTCAAGGTCCATTTAATGACAGAACTCTGTAACAAAAGCAACTTCGTGGTGTGATAACAGTGGTCTTCTTTTCTATTTCCCAAGAAAAGAGAAAAATATAAATGATACTCAGAGAAAAACTCCCCTGAGGTAAAATACAAAGTTCAAAGAAGGCCCCATAAGGCACTGCTAAGTACATCATAAGTGAACAACTAATCTGGTGGGCTATAATATTAGACCATATGTGGTGGCAAATGGAAGAAGGTGCTAGAGTCCTAGGATGGCATATGCTCCAAATCAGCCTGCAGCCTCTTCCATCTCCTGCAGAGAGTGTGAAGCCTCTATCCAAATTCTGCTCAAGTGCCAGCAAACAATGATAATCATTAACCCAAGCTACTGCACCCCAGGTTGCTACCATAGTCTCAGTTGTGCCATGAAAGATCCTCACAAGAGCTCCCCTCCACACCTCTGGAGCTCTAGGACAATCCCATAGATGGTACCTTCGGGTATCCTCTATATTGTGAACCTCTTGAAACTCCACAACCTCCAAGAAAAGAAAATTCTGAGATACATCAGAACTGAAAGGAAGCTTAACATGGGAAGACTAACTCACACTCAACTCACAAAGATGGAGGGAGATGAACATGTGCAATGATGAATTAAGTACTTTAAAACCTGTGTGATAAAACTAATTCTATAAATGGACAATGATGGACGCCACTCTGGATGTGCCAGGTATGCACAAATAGTGTAAGATAGTGAGTATCGAACCCAAGATAAAAGATTGGTGTGCCCAAAATGGAGCTTGTTTGTATCTAACGCCCTCTCTTAGTAACAGTTTTGGAACAAAATGAAGAGGGAAAACCAAATACATCTGAAAATACGAATGAAAATGAGGGGTAAATGAAGTAGCCTGCTGTCGTTGCCAAAAGTTGAAACTGCTAAAACTCCACTGGAAGTGTTCCAAAGAATGGAGCATGGAAGGGGAGAGGGTAAGGACCCCACTCCCAAAAGGTGTTCTAGGTGTGTGCCAATGCCAAATTGGTATTGAAGAAACTTAGTGCTGGTCCTCAGACCAGGAATCTGGAACTCAAGCTCTATCTCAATCTGGAACAGAAACTCTCCTTGAATCTCTCAGAACTCCTCTGGTCAGAACAAATAGAAGTCCTCCGTAATCAATAGTGTCAACCTGGGGCTATGCCTGTAACTTGCAGAAAGATGGTCAGAAATTAATCCTCCAAAACGTGGTAGTGCCAGATGGGACTATTACAGCTCCCTCAAGAACCTGAAAGTAGATTTCCCCCTCTAGACCCAGAACGTCTCCCTGTGAGACTAAAGTATCTTCCAAATGGCAACACTGTTCCCTCTGAAATCCTGTATATTTATGACACCTTCTGAAGTGTGCTTTGAAAGATCCCCCTCTTGTATGTAGGGTCCCCCTCTGGAACCGTAAAGCCTGCAATCACTGCAATCTCTAAACCAAGTAATCCTCTGTACCATCTAAGAAATCTTAAACACAATCAATGGAAATGTCGGACATATGGCTAGGAAAAATGCTCAATAGTATCATCTGAAGAAATGAAATCACTCTCAAGCATGTGGCCAATAAAAGTGACCTCAGCCAATGAAACAATCTCCAAATCATCATGAACATATCATTCTGTCTAGCATATGACTAGCAAATATAATCTGACTCTTATTGCATAGAGAAGAGACAGGCATGGGCTGTGGAGCCATGTTGGTTTGAGAGACTTAGATGATTTCCATGAGGATCCTCTCATGGAACATTTGAGGCTTTGGAGGAAGATTGTTCTCCCAAGAACAGAGCCTCATGAGACAGGATCTCTATAGAACACTAGTTGGAGGATCAGTGGATTTCCTTATGCTACAGGAGCATCACCTCTCAGAAGAGAGGATCCTCAGTGCAGTTGGAAGTTGCTACCCAGATGTAGTTTCATGTATTGGGTGCCTGCTGTGAGAGCCTTGGAGAAAAAGGAAAAGGCCTGCACTTTTATCAGTGAGCATTGGCTTCATGCAATACATGACTAGGACATTCTTATAGTAGGGAGGGCCCTTTGGGTGCCTATGAGAATAGAGGAGGCACCAATAGGCCTGCTGGTTACATACACCCCCTAATAGTCACAGGGAGAGGACTTTTTTGTACAACTCTTAGTCTTTGCCGCATGTTGATCATTGGATTGTAGGTCTGATTTTAGTATGGTCAAAAAGGCTTGGAGGATAGAAGGGCAGTTGCATAGAGATTTTGTCTTCCACACTAGGGGACAGGACCCTTGGTTCATGGCAGAGCTTCGCAGATCTACAGGTTTTTTGGAGTTTTCCAGACACGAACAGCTAGGGCTAGGATCTTCTCCTGGTTAGAAAGTTTTTATTCTCCTGGGTGGACAGGTTTTATATAGAGGATTGGGCCGATGATAGGGGGTTCTAGTCAATATGTTCCATGAACCACTTTATCGGACCACACACCGGTACAATTGGTTCTTTCTTTTTTCCCAAGAAAAGAGATTTCTATTAATAACACCTCGGAGAAAAAGCCCCTCGAGGTAGATACAAAGTACAATGAACTCTTTGAAGAGTGACCAAGTACATAAAAAATACAAGGTTGTATGAACAAGCAATTTAGTGGGCTAAAATGCCAAACCATCTGAGGGGTAGTATGAAAGAAGGTGTCTGAATCCCAAATCTGTAGGAAACCCTCTCTTTTCATCCTCGTCCTCTTGGAGCTTCCCTACATCCTCTCCCATCTCCCACAAAGAGTGTGGACTATGTCTGTCCAAATCCTCGATAAAGACTCCCCAGTGGATATATCCTGAAGATCATTGACCTGACTACATCTTGCAGTCCATAAATATGAACTAAGCTATAATGCTGGAAATCAACTCCCATCTATGACAATGTTGTTGAAAACACAGATCTAGAGCTTGGCAACTATAGGGGTTGGAAGATAAAGACTAAGTTCATAGTAACATGGATAATGACCAAACCAAACGTTACACAAGTGAATTAGGTTCCAAGATAGATTAGCTTGGACTCATAAACACAATCTTGTGTAAGAGATTGATAGTGACAATGACACTAACTGAAAGTACACAGCATCATGACATTGCATTACTCATCTTGAAAGTACAATGCTTTATAGTAGTTGGGTTGTTCCACTCTCCTCATTGTGCATATGGGATTCAAGACATCCCTTCTTGGAGCATACATCATTTTCCATTTCTCAACACCCCCCCTCAAATGATGAGTTCCTACACTTGCTAGCTTTTGCCCACCCTACATGATGACATGGCCCGGAAGTCTAGCTCATAGGCAGCCTAGTCAAGTTAAAGCTTGAAACTTTATATCTTTGGCAAGGGTTTTGTTTTACAAAGCAAATCCACTAAGGGAAACAAAAATCCACCATGGGAAAGATAATTTCTTCAAAACAATCTATCGAAGTGGTTGTTGATGGCGGAAGCATCTTCTTCTTCTTCTCTTTCATTCATAAACTGATTTCGGTGGTTACCATTCTACACCTGTTGTGCTCTTTTACGGTGGAAACATTCACTAGCTATATGGCCAGTCTTACCACAATAATGACATGTCATCCAATCTTTGTTGTCGGAGTTGAATCCTCGACCTCTTCCTTTGGGTCCAACAGTTCCTTTGGTGTATAAGAGATTTCCCCTAGATAATGGAACACCATCTTTTGCATTTTTGTCCTTCTGTTTATTCTCTTCATCAAGAAGAGAGTGCTCAATATCTTTCTGTGACAAATTAGGTACATTGCTGATAGTAGAGACAAGATTCTCATAAGGATCTTAGTTTACACTAGCAAGGAGTACAGCAATGGCCTCATCTTCATCTATTGTTTTCTTCAGAGTGGCAAGTTGAGTCTTTAGACTTTTGAATTTGTTAATATGCGTAGTCATTGAAGTGTTGTTTTTTATGTCAAGCTTACAGAACTACATTAACAACTTGACCTTAGAGTTTTTGGCTTAACTTCCAAAGATCCTGTCAAGCTCATCCCAAGCCTTTTTAGCATCTCTGATGCCAAAGATATGGTGTAACACATCACCAGATACTCCCCAAGCAATGATGCCTAGAGCCTTGTTGTTCATTTTTTTCTACTCCTTTATCTTGAGCTAGTCTTCTTCAGTGAACCCGTCTTCATCATCTTCCTTCTTGCTATCTGCATCATCCTCAAAGAGGTCCCACAAGTCCTTCCACAGCATAAGGTGCCACATGGTCTTCTCCTTCCAAGCATGAAAGCCTTCTCCATTGAACTTGGTTATTTGCTCAAGCTCTCCCATGTTAATCAGCTTCAAATAATCAGCAAAAGAGTTGTAGCTCACTGTGTCAAGAGACACAAAAAGATCAGTGCCAAATTGACACTAGTTGAGCTTAGTGTTGGATGTCGATGCTTGATCTGCTTCTTGCAGCAGCAAATCAGCACAAATTTCTCAGATTTGAGCAGCAAGAGAGTTGATCTGAATGTGCTAGTAGGCACAAGTGCCGAAAAACACTAGGTTAGTATCAAAAGATACTACCAAGCTTGATGATGATTCTTTGATGCTTGTCTTCTAACTTGAGTCCCCTCCTTGCTAATTTGATGCCCAAATGTTTGCTAGGAACTGAGGTCAAAGTGGCAGGAACTCTAGTAGGTGAAGTTGAAGTGTTTTATGAGCTTGAAGGAACTTGGCTATGGCTGCCCTTTTAGGGTCTCAGGACAGGGGCCTGGTTTTTTACTTACTGCAACTTACAAAGATGGCCATTTGGGAAACCCTCTAAGTTGGAGAGAGCTTAGGTATGGATCTTTGAAAGCCCCATGGTTGCAGGGCAGATCGCATAGCACAGAGGGCAAATCGTCATACGGACAGTAAACAACATAGTTCTGAACAGCAAGCTTGAATTTTGACAATGCTGAGCTCTGGAGTGGCCAATGTCAAGCTCTTATATGATAGAAAGTAGCGCCCTGAGCCAAGAACAAATCCCTAGAAGGAAGCAAGTTGATCTATGCTCTAGTTTGAGAGATCCAAAAGCTCAAAGTCAGGTAGGTGCTGTTTTGGCTATGGCAGACACAAGCTCGAGATCGAGGTGAAGTTGAAAACGGAGTCATGAGCTGGATGTGAGCTGGACAAAGATGATCAGAGGTGAACAGAGACTAGAGAAGCAGTGTATGAAGCTGTGCCATGCTCATCTGAGCTCTGATACCATGTTGAAAACACGGATCATGTCCACTATGGCAGCTATGGAGGTTAGAAGATGAAGACTAAGTTCATAGTGGCATGGATAATGACCAAACCAAATGTTACACAAGTGAATCAGGTTCCAAGATAGATTAGCTTAGACTCATAAACACAATCTTGTGTAAGAGATTGATAGTGACAATGACACTAACTGAAAGTACACAGCATCATGACATTGTCTTACTCATCTTGAAAGTACAATGCTTTGTAGTAGTTGGGTTGTTCCACTCTCCTCATTGTGCATATGGGATTCACGACATCTCTTCTTGGAGCATACATCATTTGTCATTTCTCAACACCCCAAGTCCACTATGTCTATGAAGAGTCTAGGGTAGGGATCTTGCTCAAATACTGTCCAATAATGAGAAAAATACTCGCTTGAACGTCCTCAAAGCTGCACCTCTATTTGTCGCCCAAGCTACAACCCCCCATGTTACCACCATGGACCCCATAGTGCCATAAAATACTACCTTGAGAGCTCTCCTCCAAACCTCCTCTACTCTGGGACAATCCCATAGGCAATGTCTCTATGTCTCCTCAAGCTCACCCCATCATGCAAAGGCCACTGAGTCCCTACCATATCCAAGCCCAATGCCAACTACTAAACTTCTATGGGCTAGAAGCCATACAGAAAAAAGAAAATCTTCCATAGATTCCCTCTCTTTGCCAATGGGGGGTGGCTGTTGGCAATGCTCCAATCTTCCTCATTTGTATCCTCCACCCCAATGTAGTAGTGTATCCAAAAAAGGGTATGTCACATGGTCTATCAAGGAAGGGGTCCCTCCATACCCACTCTCCCAAATCCCACCGAAGTCTCTATAGAGGCCTGCTCTTGTATGCCCAATATGTCCACCCATCTACAAGATAAGTGGTTGGGTCTAGGTCTATGTGCCACATCCTCTCAAAATGTGCCACCACCTAATCCTTTGCCTGGAGCAACCACTCATTGCCATAAGGTCAAGATCCTCTTGCTGGAGGTGGCCATCCTCCTCAACTATAAAAGTGAATGTCCTATCTCTACTAGACACAATAATTGCTAGAAGGGTATCCCCTCTAGAGAAGAGACCAATCTAGGTTTGGGAGGTACCTATATATGTCTGCCAATTTGGTGGAATTGCCTCCATCATAGCCTCAATCATAGCCTCGGCTCGCATGAAGACCATCTAGTCTCAACCTCCATCCTCCTCAACTATAAAAGTGAATGTCCTATCTCTACTAGACACAATAATTGCTAGAAGGGTATCCCCTCTAGAGAAGAGACCAATCTAGGTTTGGGAGGTACCTATATATGTCTGCCAATTTGGTGGAATTGCCTCCATCATAGCCTCAATCATAGCCTCGGCTCGCATGAAGACCATCTAGTCTCAACCTCTGAGTCTCCTATGGAAACTCCTAAAATGCAAACCAAACCTCCACTTACATAGCAACTTGTATAGAAAATCTCCCCCATCACAGTGTGTCTGTTGTCCAATAGTGTGGCCTTATTTTGATCTCAAATAGTGATTGAAGAGAAAAGGCTATCTCCTCTTCTCTTCGATAGAAGTCAAGGGGAGCTACTAAAGTCCCAAAGATACATATCTCCATGCTCTAAGAATGGCAATCAAAAATCTGACCTCAAAGCTCCTAGCATCAAAATTCTTGTGCGTTTGTATTATGATAAGGACTTGAGGGAGGATACTATGAGGATGTAGAGGATCAAGTCCTCTTCAACAAGCATGGCAGCTAGAGACTTGCATAAGGTGAGCACTTTTCCTAAGGAGAAGGCTGGGAGCAATAGGGAAGGTCTCTTAGAGAGAGTGATGACTACTAGAGTCGTTTTGGTACACTCCAAAGGCAAAGGGAGGAGGAAAGAAAGCAAGGATGCACATGGGTGGTGGAAAGGATGCATGCAGCCAAAGCAGAAATAGATGCTATAGACGAGGCTAGGTCAGAGTATAAGTACCATACACGGGCTTCTTTTTGGACACATGTAGGGGATAGGGTGAACAAAGAATACTTTTGCACTACACGTCTCAAACACTCTAGACAAGGTGTTAGGAGACTTAGAAGAGCATATGGATCCCTTGCCCAAGGGTCGTGAGAGATTATTGCACTACCTTGTTGGGTTCAATGATGAGGCCTCTAGACTTGAAGACGGATAGAGAGATTGTGTGGTAGAGTACTAGCAGAGTGATCACAGAGAGTATGAGGAGACCCTTGATGGCTCCATTTTCAGAGCAGAGGATTGTGGAGGCCTTGCTAGCACTACTATTAGGGAAGTGCCCGGAGGATAATAGATTGGAGAGAGCTTTCTTCTTGAGCTACTGGATGTGATCGGCATAGGCTAGAGAGGTTTCTTAAGGCATTGATTCACCTCATCCCAAGAGGAAATCTAGAGAGATTAGAGATCACACAGTGGAGACAGATCGCTTGGCTGAGAACAATTAATAAAATCCTAGTGAAAGTGATAAGTCCCAAACTATCCCTCTTGATACGAGATCTCATTCATCCTACCTAGACTAGCTTTATTCAAGAGTGCAACACCTTGGGATCTGGATGATATTTTCACCTTTTGGGAGTAGGAGGAAGTGCACGAAGCAGAAGAGGGGCCGTCGCGAAGAGGAGACAAAGAATCCACTCTCATGCCTTTGCGGTGAGTCCACAACTCTTGCATGATCAAGGAGATAGAACCTCATTGTTCTACTTCTCGATTTCAAGGTCTATAATAGACTTGATTGGGAGTTTCCAAAGGGTACCATACTCAGAATGGGTTTTCCAAAGCACTGGATTAGAGTTGTGTTGACTCTCTATTTATCACCACATAGCCAAGTCCTCATTGGTGGGCTAGAGGTGCTAGATTCAATATTCTGAGGTTAGTAAGACAAAGATACCCCCTTGCACCTCTTCTTTTCTTATTTTTTGTAGAGGCCATGAGCTCCTTCTCTAAAGGGATACAACTATAGACATTTGACGCATTAGACTTCCCCTACCTCTTGGAGGGGCTGGATGTACACTCTGCAAATGACACAATTTTTAACATGGATGGGGATGAGGAGAACTTTAGGGCCTTTGTAGTTGTAATGGAGGTTTTTTGCAGAGCTTGAAGACCTGTTGTTAATTGTAAAAAATTCTATGGATTTTGGGCTTGTGACATTAAGCAGCTAGATTGGAAGCCACATGAGACTTTTACTTCTTCTTTTTTAACAAGTAAAATGTGACTAATTATATTACTCAAAAAAACCAATTACAACGGCGTACTCATGCTCAACAGACAAGTTGGAGCTGAATCACAAATACATCATGTATACAACCCTCTCAAGGCGGTCTGGGGGGATGGGGGCAAGAAGCCATGGAGGGGGGGGGGGGGGTGTATTGCCATCTGGGGTTGCCTGCTTGCATCATGAAAACAGGTCCTAGCTGCCCCAAGTGCACATGAAATGACTTCGGAGTTCCTTACAAGCCCTGGACTCGCCCTGCACCTGATTCCATTGGCCGCAGAGGGAGTGGATGATGGAGGTCCAGAGCTTTACTAAGGTCGCCTATACTGAAAGTCTCTCTTCGCCAAAAGCCTCCTAACATTGCACCTTCCAGATATGCCAACCAAAAAGACTCCCTATGATCTTCCATACCTCAGAGCGGTCTGCTGTGGGCTCCAGTACCTGGCGGATGGGTAGCACCTCCAAACTGACCACTACGCATGACCCTACCTCGATAATGAATATCGTGTCCTGCATCCCGGCCCCATACAGCAGGTGACGGCCTTGGCAAACCGCCTGCCAATAGAAAGCTCTCCATGAGATACATCTAAGGCTGGGTATTAAACAACGATGGATGCGGCATGCTCCTCTCCACACGAGCTGCGCCGCCTCACACGACCAAAGGCAGTGCTTTGGGGTTTCCAAAGGCTGCTGTGTGCAGCATCTACAACCTCCTTCCTTCTGCACCTAGGCAAGCGAGCTTCCCACCGCTAAGCCTCCATGTGCCACCAACCATAGAAAATATGATAACCCTTCTCGGCCTCCAGCTATCCCATAGGCAGTGCCAGAAGGTCCGTTAGACAGGCTCTGTGAGGCTGTGCTCTGCCCAGAGCCTACTAAGTGACGGTGCCCAATCCATATCCTTCTACATCAGTACGTGTCTACCAATCCTAGCAATGTACTCTAGAAACCTCGATGGCTTCTTGGCGATCGTAGTGGCCGGCCATAGACACTCTCCCAGATTCCACTCGAGCTCATCAAGTAGCCTGCCCTCCCAGATCCATAGGCGCCACTTCTTGAGCTTCTGCCAAAACACAAAAGGATCCAACCGCCATGTCTACCCCTGAAGGCCAATCACGCAGATCCTCTTCCGTCAAAGGACAGCTATCCCCTCATCTTGCTGCCCTCTATCAAGAGCCAAACGCCCTGCCTCCTGGACGGTGCAGATAGTCCTAGGTGGAGCGCCACCCACTCTACCTACCACCTGTAGTGGGATGCCTGCTGCTGAAAACCTAGCAACCCATACCTCTCCGACCTCTATTGGCACTCTTATCAGGGGAGCAAGCCACTGTTGAGGTACTGCTGCATCTCTCTCCCTCCTCCTCAACTCCACTCCTCTCTCGCAGCTTGATACTCGCTGAAACTTCTTCTCGTCCACCATCCTGTACACCTCCCGCCATGTCCTGATGGTACGAGCCATGCCAGCCCATTGGATGTGGGGGCACTCGCCAATCTGTGCCCCCTCCGGATCTCTAACCTGGGGGTTCCAAATCACCTACTGAACGTCTATCTCCTCCTGGCAGCCTGGGCAGTTCTGGATTAGGTCCTTGCGGAGGCCATGCCGCACGCGGAGCAAGCTGCGTAGGAAAGGTGATTTGGGGGGGTAATCTAGGCTGACGTGAAGATCCATCTCACAGACGGCCTCCACTCACCGCCAAGCCTCAGTCTACAATCCTGAAGACCATCCTTCAATAGAACTTTCCACGCCTGCCCTCTTCATGTGAGGCCATGGACAACTAGCTTGCCCAAGAGGGCCATACTTTGATACTCTGGGTCTATGATCCCCAGGCCTCCCTTTGACTGATGCCGTATGATGGTCGCCCACACCACCTTGGCCTTGAAATCCCTGGAGCCGTCTGACCCAGGCCAAAGAAAGTTCCGCACTAGGTAGCGAAGCTACACTATGCAGGATGAGGAGAAGCACCAACACAAGGCGATGTACCAGGCAATCGCTAGGAGGTGTGGTGAACCACCATGCCTCGGTCTACTAGTGAGAGGTGAGCCATGCTCCTATAGGTCAGCTTCCTCCAAATAGAATCGAGGACCGGAAGAAACTACTAGGCGGGAGTGATGTCAAGTCCCACCTGGAACCCTAGGTAACGAGCGGTCTGCCCTCTACTCACCCATCTAAATCCTAGGTGAACGCCCCACACCGTGCTAGAGTCCGGGTCTATGAGGAAACCGACCGACTTTCGCTAGTTAATGTTCTCTTCCGCTGCAAAAGAGAACACCTCAAGAGCCAGCCTAACTCTCCAACATCAACTCATTGTCCTATATGTAGTGTTGTGTCGTCTGCATACTTTGAGTCTAACAACTCAGTCTCCTCTCTCACTGGAAGTCAAAGGCCGCATAATCCGCTCACGTGACCTGAGAAAGTGAGACATCGCCTTTGCAAAGAGTAGGAACAGGTATGGGGCCAGGGGGCAGCCTGCCGGACCGATCTCTCCAATCAAAACTCCTCCCCTCACCTACCACCTATGAGAACCCTGCTAGTGTCCGATCTGTAAAGTGCGGAGACCCCGCAAATCCAATCCTGGGGAAAACCCAACCTCACCATTGTGCCCTCCAGGAAATCCCAATCCACCCTATCATAAGCGTTCTCAAAATCCAAGAGAAGTACCGCCAATCTTTGCCCACTGTGCTGAGCCCACTCTGTCACCTCAAAGAAGGTGAATACATTGTCTAGGATGCTCCTATCCTGGAGAAAACTTGTTTGTGTGTCATGGATGATGTGTGGAAGCACAGGCATAGCCTCCTACCAATCATCTTTGCCAGTGCCTTATAGGTCACTGACAATAAGGTGATCGGTCTCCACAAGAAAAGCTCCAACCGGTCTCCCCCTTTGGGGAGAAGATGATAAGGCCTACCGAAAGACTCCCTAGGATCCGTCTTGACCTGAGAATCTCCTAGAAGGCCATCAGTAGGGGGTCCTTCACCACTTCCCAGTAGGTAGTGAAGAAGGCCTTAGAGAGGCCATCCTCTCCCGGGCATTTCTGTCTGTCCTGTGTATGGAAAGCCTCCTCTAGTTCCTTCTCTATGAAGGGGACTAGGAGGGAGCGTACCATCTCCTCAATGACGAGGGACGGGAAGTGATGCGAGACCTACTGTCTACATCATTGTCTTCTAGCTGGGGCTGTCTCCTACTGGAAAAGGCGTCTGTAGTAGTCGGTGGCAATCTCCATCACCTCGTCTCAGCTAGAACGAGTCCTCTCATACTGATCTCGAAGGCTACGTATCTGCTCTTCTGAGGTGCGAGGCTGGTGCACCTAGAAAAACTCCTTGCACATCGTGTCTCCCTTTCGCGCGGGGCTTGAAAGATAATGCTCAAGTGAGGGAACTCGGCACCAGCCCACCAGTTAATGACCATCATGCAGCTAGACCACTACTGTGCAAACAGTGCTAGTCCTTCTCCCATCCACTGGGAGGTCTAGTCCGCCACACCTGACTCTTCAACTCCTCTATCTGTGTTGTCGTCCAATCCCCGGAGTAAGAGGACTGAAGGAAAAAAGCGTAGTTTGGTCCATCCGGTGGTCCTAGTAGATGGACCTTGCCTCTCCTTGACTTACGAACCACGAAGATCCCCACCTCTAGAGGTAGTGGAAACTCTCCCTGCTCCGCAACTCTCGGTTTGGAGCATGGGCCACTATAGAAAAACTCCTATGGACACAGTGTGAGATCAGAGGATCGAGGTACAGCCAGATTCAGTAGACAGTGTGAGAGTGAGAGAGACAGAGTTGAAGCACGACACCCAAGAGAATTAACTGAATGAGTGTAATCTGAAAGTACAAAGTACAACCCTTAAACCTTAGGGTTGTAGGGGGATGTTCACACCCGACACACATTAAGTGCCCAAATGTGTGTAACATAAGTCTGGGGGAAAAAACCTCTCCTACCGAGAGTAAAAAGTGCCCCAGTGTCCTACTGATCACCGACACTCCCATATGAGCGTAGGCGTAAGTAAGGCACGAGTAAAATACCCAACAAACCCCCCTGGAGTGAAGAGTGATCAAGAGTACAAGGATCATCCGCCACCAAAGGATATCAAATTTAAAGCATCGCGAAATGCTTCAAATTTGTCCCGAGGAAGAGCTTTGGTGAAGATGTCTGCCACATTACTGGTGGTAGGACAATAGACAAGGCTGATATCACCTGCATGTAGCCTCTCTCTGACAAAGTGATAGTGAATCTCAATGTGTTTCGTGCGAGCATGAAACACTGGGTTCCGTGCCACTGCAATGGCACTCTGACTGTCAGTGAACAAAGGAGTAGGCTCAGTAACAGATACATCCAAATCAGCTAGCAAGCGTCTAAGCCATGCACATTCAACTGTGGTGGTGAAAGCTGCCTTGTATTTAGCTTCACATGACGATGTGGCAACAGTGGATTGTTTCTTGCTAAGCCAAGAAATGCAAGAAGTGCCAAGAAAGAAACAATTGCCACTAGTAGAGTGACGTGTATCATAATCACCAGCCCAATCAGAATCACTGTAAGCATGTAAATGCAGTGGTCCCCCCTTGGCATAAAGCAACCCAAGAGAACGAGTACCCTGCAAGTAGCGGAAAACACGCTTGACAGCTTGCCAATGTGACATACGTGGCTGATGCATATACCTGCTCAAGGCTGAAACTGCAAACTGTATGTCCGGCCTAGTATTGCATAGATAGATAAGACATCCAACTGCAGGAGCATATGTATGTATATCAAGCAAATCACTGTCATCATGTAATGACAGTTTCAGTCCAGGTTCCATGGGAGTAGTAACTGGCTTGCGATCCTGTAAGCCAAATTTCTCAAGAAGCTGCCCAATATACCGTGACTGTGATAACCCAATACCTCGAGCATTATGTATGAACTGGATGCCCAAGTAGTAATGCAAAACTCCCAAGTCAGACATGTCAAAAGTTTGCTGCAAATTTTGTTTGAATCCTGAAATCTGATCAGCATGTGTTCCAGTGAGCAAAAGGTCACCAACATAAATACATAAAATCAGCGTAGATCCCCCTTCTTTACATACGTAAAGGGTAGACTCAGATGAGCTGTTTAGAAACCCTTGACCAAGCAAGAAAGCATCTGTCTTTTCATACCAAGCTCTAGGAGCTTGTTTTAAACCATATAGTGCCTTTTTGAGCTTGCATACCAAATGTTCTGAGCCTTCAACTGCAAAACCAATGGGCTGCTGTACATAAACTTCCTCCTGAAGTTCCCCATGCAAAAATGCAGTCTTGATATCTAGCTGATGGACTGTCCAACCATAATGTGCACCCAAAGCAATCATAGACCTGATGGTCGTCATACGGGAAGTAGGAGCAAATGTCTCCTCATAATCAATGCCCTTTTTCTGTGCGTAGCCTTTAGCTACCAGCCGTGCCTTGTATTTATCAATGGATCCATCTGCTTTTCTTTTTAATTTGTAGACCCATTTTGTTCCAATGGCTTTCTTCACAAATGGCAAGGGCACCAAATCCCAAGTTTGATTCTTAGTAATAGAATCTAATTCAGCTTGCAGGCTGCCATCCAATGCACACTGTGTTGTGCATCCTCATAACATTTCGGCTCTTCATTATCAAAAGTACTTGCTGCCATAATAAACTCCATGGTATGTGCTGAATCATGCAAACGAGTTTGCCTTCTAGTACGACCAGCCATGGGGGCATCCAAAGGACTATCTTGCATAGTTTGCAAATACCATCTAGGTAGCTGTCTAGCATCCTAGCTGTGTGCAAGCTCTTGCTGAATTTCTGTTTCAGCATTATGCTGAGTATTCCGATCAGCCAATGGCTGAATTTCTGCACTTTCCATAGGAGCAACTGGCTGAACATTAGGTTCATTTTGTGAACCTCCAGCTGAATCACCAAAAGTAATGGGCAGCAGCCCTTCAAAAACATCACGGGCAGCCTGATATGTGTCCAAACCAGCCAAGGATAATTCTGATTTTTCATCAAAAACAACATCCCTGCTGACAAAAACCTTCTTCGTAATGGGATCATAGAGTTTGTAGCCTTTGCTCTCATTTCTATATCCCATAAAAATGCACTTAACAGCCTTGTTGTCCAATTTTCTTCTAAGTACCTGTGGAATATGGGCATAGGCAAGACACCCAAAGGTACGAAAGTGACCAACAGAAGGTTTACGGCTGTTCCAAGCCTCAAATGGTGTGATGGTCTTCAAGGCTTTGGTAGGTCATCTGTTCAAAATATGGCAAGCACACATGACTGCTTCCATCCAAAAACTATGAGGCAAGCTCTTTGCCTTCAGCATACATCTGGCCATCTCCATGAGTGACCGATTTTTCCTCTCTGCTACCCCATTCTACTGTGGAGTATAGGCTGTAGTATACTGATGTACTATGCCCTTCTGCTGCAAAAAAGAATTCAGCATAGAGGACATGTATTCCCCCCCTCGGTCCAAACGGAGAGTCTTAATGTGGCATCCAGATTGGTTTTCAACAAGTGCACTGAAAGCCAAAAATGCATCATACGCTTCTGACTTCTTTTTCAAACAATAGACCCAGCAGAAACGTGTAAAGTCATCAATGAATGTCACAAAATAATAACAACCACCCAATGACATGGTCTGCATAGGCCCACAAACATCTGAATGCACCAACTGCAATCTGGTTGTTGCCCTGAAAGCAACATCACGAGGAAATGAGAAACGATGCATTTTGCCCAAAATGCATCCCTCACATAAGTGCTCAGGAGGTCTCTCCAAGAGAGGTAAGCCATCCAGCATCTGAGTACGCTGTAAAAGCATCAAGCTGCCAAAGTTTACATGCCCTAAACGAGCATGCCATAACTCCGCCTGTATCATAGCAGGAGTAAGAGTGGATGTCAAGTATGCTGACTGATCTACTGAAGAGCATCCAACTCATATAAACCATGACACAAAGATCCTGTCAAGACCAAAGTCATGCATTCTTTTTCTCGAACCATGCAACGGTCATCATCAAAGGTGACCTGCATACCACAACGTGCCAAAGAAGAAATAGAAAGCAAATTCTTCTTTATTCCAGGCACAAACAAAGCATCCTAGAGACGGAGAGTAGAGCCATCAATGGCTGTGAGCTGAATCTCCCCAATACCACGAACAGGGTATGATGCATTATTGGCACACTGTACTGATTTCCCAACGGGAGGTGCACTAACTGAAGCAAACAAATCTCTGCGAGATGTGATATGTCTAGAAGCACCACTGTCAAAGAACCAAGTGTCAACATCCTCTGTAGAGCTAAGTGCTCTATCGGCCCAAGAGATGTCATAACTGTAAGTGTAAAAACAATAGTCCGTGTCCACAACAAATGACGCGGACTCACTAGCAGTGGAAGGAGTAGTAGAAACAGACATTCCTGACTCCTTCTTCTTCTCTTTGGCAATGCACTTTCTGCACTCAGTGATATAGTGGCCGGGCTTCTTACAATAATGACATTTTCCTTTCTTTGCTTGCGTCCCCCCTTGTGACTGATTCTGCAATGTGCCTGAAGTGCCAGAACTCTGTGGAGCATTTTTCACCTTGCTGTTCTTGCCTTTCTGTCTTGTCACAAAAGCCTGCTCAGAGACTATAGCATCCACACCACTATTTTATCGTGTTTGCTCCTTCTCTAGAAGCAAGCCAACCAACTGAATAACAGTGAGTGGGTGCTCAGCAATCCTCATGGTGAGGTTCAATGCAGTATGAAAAAACAAGTACGAAGGAGGTAGGAAATTCAAGGTGGTGGATATCAACTGTGCATCCGAAAAATACTCATCTACATTCATGAGTTGCTCCCTCAAGTCCTAAATCTTGTTTAAGTGATCCTGCATAGAATCACCTTCATGCATCTTCAGAGTTTCCAACTCTTTCTTTAAGAAAGAGATCCGTGTCTCATTTTTTCCTGCAAACTTATGCTCCAAAGTCAACCATGCATCTCGTAAAGAAGATGCTGAACGGATATGAGGTATGATGGACTGCTGAACTGCCAGAGCAATCAGCGACAAGGCCTATGCATCACGGGTATCCCAAGCTTTTTGAGCTGCAGTTCTTGGAGGAAGTGGCTGAGGTGGAGCGGGCTGAGGTCCCCGTTGTCCACGTGCGCCATGGGGAGAAGGAGTAGCGGGAGCTACAACTCCCGGCCGCGTTTCCTCTCCACTGACATAATCCCATAAATTCTTGGCCACTAATACATTTCTCATCATGAATGACCAAAGGGAATAGTTGTTTCCGTCCAGTCTGTCCTCCTTGGATACATACGCAAAAACATCACCTCCCTGATTTGCCATGATGACAAATTTCCAAAGACAAAATGAGCAATGTCAAAGCAGTACGAACTGGAAATCTGCAAATTTCCAGAAATTGCAGCAAATACGTTTCTGCAATTAATGTGCAAGGGCGTACTCTGTCAGAAAACTGTCTTTTACTGAACACTTCCCAAGGTGCAAACAGTGCAATGCAACACTGTTATGAATAAATCCCCAAAATTTTTGCCAAAATTTCTGTCAAAAACAGTCTTTCTGTGACTGTCAGTCCAAATGCAACTGTCTTCCAAATACACAAAAGCCCCAAAATGTTTGACGATCCAGTCTAAAAATTTGCATGAAATTTTTCCTTCCACTTGTTCTGTGTTGCCGCGTGTGAACCTTCTCTTCTAGAGCTTTGTTCTGGGCTGAAATAATAAAAATTTTTGAAAATTTTACCTGTTGCAGAGCAGACTGGCGTGTGGTAAAAAACGGTGGTCTGACGAGCGTCGTCTGACGGAGTGGGCAGGATGTTGACTGGGCAGGCGATGTGGACAGGGTAGGCGACGTGAAAATTTAAAACGGCGGCAAGCGCAGGAAACGGTCGCGAGCTGATGTGGAGGGGTTCACAGGCGGCGTAGGTGTTGACTCGTGGCTGGTCGTCAGGCGGCGCAGGAAACGGGGCCCTGGCGGACGGAGACGACCAACTGAACCTGTGCTGGCGACTGGAGGCTGTCGACGTTGCTGACGTTGCTGACGCTGGTAGAGGAGTCGTCTAGGCAGGTCTGACGTGGACGACAGGCGACGGGCTGCAGACGTTGCTTAGGACGCTGTTGGAGCTGCGCGCAGGGCAAAACTAGGCAGGTCTGGAGCTGGCGACTCGGGGGCAAGACTGGCGGGGACTCCTGGCGGCTGACGGAGGACTGCTCTGATACCAAATGTGAGATTAGAGGATCGAGGTACAACCAGATTCACTAGACAGTGTGAGAGTGAGAGAGACAGAGTTGAAGCACGACACCCAAGAGAATTAAGTGAATGAGTGTAATCTTAAAGTACAAAGTACAACCCTTAAACCTTAGGGTTGTAGGGGGGTGTTCACACCCGACACACACTAAGTGCCCAAATGTGTGTAACATAAGCACATAAGTACATACGATAATAAGACCATAAGTCTGGGGGAAAAAACCTCTCCTACTGAGAGTAAAAAGTGCCCCAGTGTCCTACTGATCACCGACACTCCCATATGAGCGTAGGCATAAGTAAGGCGTGAGTAAAATACCCAACACACAGCTATGCCTGTCTCAGGAAAGTGTGATGGGCAGCCAGGGTGGATGAGTTGGTAGCTGTGTGGGAGGAAAAAGACTCCTGGTGCGAGGAGGACGTAGGTGTGTATGGCTCATCACCTCTTGTGGAAGGAGGGGGTGGGTCTAGGGGGGATCACTTGAAACGGGTGCAGATAAAGGGGGGGTGGGTGTTCGGCAGGGGAGGTGGTGCAAGGGGAGAGGATCGAGAGATGGTGGGATGGACGGAGATACATGGCGGGTGTGAGGGGGGTTGGGTGGCCCTGGAATGGGGCGCTATGCGCTAGGGTCTATGGTGGTTTTGGGGGGGGGGGGGGGGGGGGGTGCTCGGCAGGGGAGGTGATGCAGGGGGAGAGGATCAAGAGATGGTGGGATGGATGGAGATACATGGCGGGTGTGAGGGGGGTTAGGTGGCCCTGGAATGGGGCGGTATGCGCTAGGGTCTATGGTGGTTGGGGGGGTGGGCTATGGGATCTCAGGTGAGATGGTCTCTGACGCGGGTGGTGGATATGGGGGGATGCGGTCCTGCCTGGTGGGGGTGGCAAGGGGGGCTGTTGAGTGCTCTGATGAGGGGGCATTGCTCGCCCTCCTACTCCCTGCTGTCGAGGCTGTGTCTGAGGAGCTACCTACGGCCCCCCTTGCCGTCTCCCTCTCTATTGTCTCTGGACCCGTGTGAAGCTGTCAACGTCCACCTCCGGGCTTGTCGGTGGAGCCGCCTTAGCTCTGAAATGTGTGCAATCTGTTGCCTGATGCCCAAAGTCGTAGCAGCACAAGCATTGCCCTAGTTGCCCAGTCACAATGACTTGCTGCCTAAAGGAGTGACCTCCTGCCTCAATCTCCAAGAACTTTGGTATATTGTTTGTGTCTTTCACGACCACTCGTACCTTTGGGACTCCTGCAACTGTCATTGCATCCGTGAAGGAGGTATGGAGGACTATGCCCAAGAGCCGTCCAAAGTCCTCAACTAACTAGTGGTAGAAAAGTAAGGTGGTTGGATGTCTGAGAAATCTGTTATGGAGCGCAAATGTCTCCACTGTGAAGCCGCTATACCAAGGAACCATGTAAGTGACCCCCTTCGTCAAGGCATAGGGCGAGCTCTCCACTAACTCACGGGCTGCGTCCACAAAGGTGAGTCAAACCATGAAGATCCCTTGACCCATGAGGACTGCATCCGCAATCTACACTGTGCCAATGCGCAGTGTGGAGTGGAGCCAATCCCGCAACTCCGCTCTCGATGGGGAGTGTCCAATGACCTAACAAGAGATTGTTGTTTCTTTCAACTCAGAATGCGCCGGCGTCTGACCAGAGGTTTCCATTGCGCGTCCCTGCTGAGAACCTACTTGTCACGCTGATGTGCTATCAGAGAGGGGAGTTGCTGGAGGAGAGAGGGAGCAACTTGGGTGAGATGGGGCCTGGGCCTGCAGGGCAGAAGTAGGCGATGGGGGCTGATGGCGGCCAGGAGCAGGTGGGGCGGCGGCCGGAGGGCTGCAAGGCAGGACCAGGCGACGGGCGGGCTGACGGCGGCTAGGAACAGGTGAGGCGGCGGTTAAGGGCTGCAAGGCAGGAGCAGGTGATGGACGGGCTGGCGGTGGCCAAGAGCATGTGGGGCAGGAGTAGGCGACGGGCAAGGGCTGGCGGCGGCCAGGCGTAGCCAACGGGCGAGGGATCAGGGGCGCTCACGGGGAGGGCGGGGGGGGGGGGGGGTGTGGGGGGTTGTTTGATGGGGGAATAGCGGATGCGACACGACGGCAGGAGTCGAACACAAAGAAACACTTGGTTGATGAGAATTTCACTTGGGTCCCCTATGACACTTAAGTGAGTTAACTTGGGCTGCCATGTAGGCATTGATATTTCTATAGCGCAACCATTGGCAGCCCTATTGTTTAGCATAAGATAAAAGCACTTGTTCTAGACTCTGGAGTACGAAAACATTATCACTAGCAGGTGGTGTGGTAGTGGCAAACTAGGTTTTGTTAGCCACCATCTGATATGTAACTTACTGTTGGACCTTCTCTAGGTCATGCATTCACCGAGTGAAACAACTCATCAGGAATTTCATTTGGTTAGGTGGAGATCTTAGCATCACAAGGCTAAGGTAGCTTGGGATGTTATCACTCAACCTAGATCCAGAGGCATTTTGGCGATTGTTGACCCAGATAATCAAATCAGAGTGTTGATGGTGAAGCTCATTTTGAGCAACCTTCTTCCGGGCAAGAAGCTATGGAAGAAGCTACTAATATGGGGATCAGAGACCATTGCTCCTGCAGCCTGCTCATGGAGGACCATGGCAGGCTAGCACGCTACAGATATTTCAAGAATCATCACAGCCAAGCTGCAGGAATTAGGAAAGGTTTTAAGGTCAGATTTGCTGCACCTATGATATGGGCATGAACATCAATATTTGTAGGACTTCATCAAATCGACCCGACCACTGTTGAAGAGAACTTGAGACAGCCACTCTCTTCAACAGGCTACTTAGGACACAGAGAGGCCACACCATTGCAGAGAGCACCCTCCTACATTGGGGGAGGTTGTCTTCACAAGTACCTTCTACAGTGGCAGAGTGGTTTGCCTTTCTTAAAATGGTAGCTCACATATAGAGCCATAATGGAGAGCATTGGGGAGGTGGCACCCCCAAAATGGAGGACTGACACATAGGTTGTGCAGACATGGATTGGAAACTTTATTAGATGAGATATCCTTCTTGCAATGGTAGCCACCAACGGAGAGAGTGTACTTACTTCCACAACATAGATGGATGGAAGAAGGGTGAGAGGATCTAGATCTGTCAGAGTCCATAGGATGCTCTCGACAGAGGCTTAGAGTTGTGGCTCATTGTGATAAGACTTGGTACTTAGACCCAAACCCTCAAACTTGTACGATAGATGGATGGAGACATTGGGCATATAGGAGAAGGCCGCTACAGAGACTTCAATGAGACCCTAGGGAGTGAATATGGAGAGATCCATTTGCAGAGATGCCTTGGGTTTGTGCCCTTCTTTGGCTATACCACTAGTTTGGGAGGAGGATACAGATGAGCAGGATCGGAGTGTTACCAGCTACAATTGAGCATTGGACTATCCAAGATATATCAAAGCCCTTCCTTGTCAACTTCTAGAGAAGATTGGAGGACAATATTAGAACAATAAAGATTTCACTCTTTCTCTGGTTACTCAGACACATGAATTTAGCAATTGATACGTGGCTTGGCTATGGTAGAGACCTTGTCCCTTGCGCTAGACATGGGGAGCATGAGGAGAGTCAGAGGCACTACATATGGGATTGCCCAAGGGCTCAGGCAGTTTGGAGGATAGCCCTTAGGATGGTGTTTCATGGAGCTACAGACACTATGATTGCTACATGGGGGATGGTTGATTGGTCACTGACAGAGGCCCAGCTTATGGATATATGAAGATGTACAGGGGTGTCATGCCTATCTTGTTGTGGGGCAACTAGTGAGCAGGATTATCATGCCAGATTTCTCAAAGACAGTATGGAGCCATGCTATTGATTTCTTGGACATATCTTTTGCAAAGACTCTCTCCAGGATCTGGAGAGGTGGTGTGTACTCTCCACAGGAGATGGGAGAGAATAGGGCACATCAGAGACTATGAGGAGACATTCTTTTCTTAGGACATGGGATTCTGACACTTTTTTTCTTTTCCAGACCCACATGGTCTGGCATTATAGACCTGACTGGCTATTCATTCAAGCTTTGTAATAGATTTCTCCTTGTTACATATTTTTTAACATGAAAGTCCCTCACAGGCTGGTTTCTATTTTGCATTTTGCCTTAGGATACTTTGTTGCAAGGAGTGTTAATAAAAATTTTCTTCTGTGCAACATCATCTCTGATTGAGTGGAAAAAGGCACCTCAGCAAAAGCAATGTTGGCTGAACTGGAATCAGCCATTCTTGACTAAAGCCCACCCCTTGCATCTGCCATAAATCCATGGACATAGCCTCATGGTTATACAAATCAGTGGATCCTGTACTCGTAGACTCATGACATAGAATCTCTACACATGGGCTAACATACACCTCTTGCAAGACAAATATTCTGCCTCTAATGAAGCAGACATCTTTGGTTCTAACACCAAAGGCTCATTGTCAAGAACCTCCCAATCTAGGACTTGTGCAATGGCTCACTTGCCAAAGCATTGTCACCAATATCAGGCCACCACAACCTGGAACAGACTCGAACTGTAGAAGATGCAGCCCTTCTGGTGGCTGTTGCTCTCCTCTCTCAGCTGTCACAGCATATAGAGGGACTCAATCTCAGATCTGCCACATTGAGGCTCCTCGGGCTCTTCCAAACACCTTGTGTGCTACTCCAATTCTTAGGCAGTTTCAGTTTTGCTGCACTAAGTGACTTCTCCCAAAAAACTGATAAAATACAACTGATGGCAGTAATACACTTGGGAAAAAACAGAATCGAAACTGAAGTTGAACTTTTGAGGGAAAGAAAAAACTGTCCTACCATACTCAATGAGAGGTAAAACATAAGTGTGCCAAAGCACTACATAAAATAAAGTTTTTGCAGACATCTTCATGAAACTAACCATAATCACATACCTGGACAGTCAGGATTGGACAACTTTTTTCCATTATAAGTGTAGAGCTGGAGCTCATTCAAAAAGTCTGCAACTAAAAAGCACACTATGCTCTGCTTCAGAATGATGCATGCATCCTTCATATCGATTACGTAAGGAGCTCCCCATTCTTCAGTTGAATATACAAAGCACTTCCATCAAACAATTTACAGATTATGAACACATATCCCTCAACAATTCTTTTTATAGCTACACTGATAGCCAACATGTTTCTATGGGCATGCCACAAACTCACGTGTTTCTCTTAACAATATAGCAAAGAAATTTATTCTGTTCTATGTTACTTTCATAAGCTACATTTATTATGTTGGAGGAAAGAAACCTAACCAAGCTTTAAAATACAAGGCTGTGTGAAATCCAATCAGGAGGCCTATAATGCTAGACATGTCTCCTCCTCATGATCTCAGAATTCCCCTGTTAATCAATTCTGTTACGCACCTAGGTTGTACCGACTAAAGGGTTGCCTACCCTGAAGCTCCGACAAAAGTTGTTCCCATAAACAACGGTATCTGCACGGGATCTTGAAAAGTCTCCTAGCAGTCCCAAACGATGCGAGGACATTGCGAGTGGCAAGGGTAGCATCCGCAATCGAAGTCACACCTAAACGGGCCATGCGGTTAAATCTCGGTCTGAGCTGATGTTTGTCTTCCCATGAAAGTAATCTCGATATACTGCCAATAATTCCAGTTGAAAGAAGTTAGTATGCAAGCGGTCCCCCACTGGATGCCAACGGGCCTTTTGGAGCTCCACTTTCCAAGAGCCGACCAAATGCAGTAACCGAGAGGAAGAGGGACTAAAAAATCGAGAGTCAGCATTAAGGACATGCCACCAGGAGGCCCAAAGTCGTGTATTACCATGGCGTAGCCCACTGTCCTCAAGAAAATAACGAGCTATAATGGTCCACGGGTGATGATCCACACACATGGCGCAAAAAAGAGACCAACGAAGAGCCAGCATATGAGTTTCAGCATCCAAAATAGCTCCACCACCCATGCGTTTAGGGGTACATGTATATGGCCATGAAATCCACGAAATACCTGCCTGCAGTGAATCCTTCTTCCATAACATGAAACGAATGGGGCGAGTGAGAGCCTTCAAAGTAGTAGGCGTCCACGGCAGCAATGGCAGGAAATACGTTAGCATTGGCAGCATAATTGTCTGAGCCACTTTGAGATGGACATGGAATGGCCACGCTTGCGACTTCCAATACATAAACTTCGCTGCCAGTTTTTGTGAAATCCACTCCAGTAGTTCCTTTGGCCGTACATCCACCCCCAATGGGTATCCAAGATGCCTTACAATGGAGCCATGGGAAACAACCTCACCCTGCTCGCCTAATGACTGTAAATTAGGCTCCGTGCAACTGAGTATGGCTGATTTAAAGGCATTGATGCGAAGACCAGAAGCATGACCAAAGAGCGTCCAAGCATCTAATGCCTTTCGAATGTTATCCCTGTCCGCCCACAAAATCATAAATTTGTCATCAGCCAAAGATTGGCTAATGAAGTGCTGCCCCAAAGTAAGAGACAATCCGGCCAGCTAAGTAGAAGCCGCCATTGAGAATAACATTGAAAGGACCCGGTGAGTCGCCAGGGCAAAGAAGAGAGGACTCAAAGGGCAACCCTGTCTGACCGAGCGTGCAAGGACAAATGGCTCTGTAACCCCACCATTGAGCTTTGGTATTGATTCAATTGGATTTGCAAATAGCAGGAGAAGAACGCAAGGCGCGAAAGAACTTATGAGACTGACAGGCACTATCTTGCAATGTATCAGTCAAGTTATGTAGCTTGGTCTACTGATAAGATTTCGACTGAAACACTTGAATAACATGGGCCAAACGCATCTCGAGTGACAGCAGAAAATCATGATCTGGGGTGTCCACGAGCAACGAATGGACCAAAGCCAATAAGTCCACCGCTGCATGTCAACGTCGCCGACAAAGAGAGGCATGATGGATCCCATACTACCGAGCAGCCCGTTGCACATTAGAGAGCAGCCATGCAAAGGAAGCCAAGCCCTCAGAGGCAAAGTCCAATAAGAACCTCTCAATCAATTGCGGCATATAGCCCTGAAAGATTGGATGCTTCAAATAAGAGGAGTTGAAACGTAAAGGGAGTCTATCCAGCAACTGCATAAAAGGTGCAATAGGTTGTGCAAGCATCTCAAGCTGGAGGGGGAAATGGTCCAACAATGCATATTGCTGCAAGACCTTCATTTCTAGCATCTCGAGAAGAAAATCATCCCCCCACATGATATACATTCGGTCCAACCGCAAACAAGTAGTTGTATATTGTGCGGAATGAAAAGTAAACCCTGAAGAAGAAGGGTGAAGCAAAGACCAAAGATCTTGCTTAAGTACTTTTAAAGCAAAGGTATTCCACACCCAGCTTTCCAACGCATCCATTACGGAATGCCCTAAAGTGAACTGAGAAGAGTCAACACACATATTGAAATCTCCCATCAAAAAACCCCTTCGGCCAAGTGACATCGAGCTCTGCAAAGTCGACCAAAGATCCCGTCGGGATGCGGGATCATTCAAAGCATAGAGGCCCATCAACCATTTTTAACAACAATAGGCTGGTATTTCTCATGCACAATCATCAACATGCCCGAATAGTGCGTAGCATGTGTCCCTGCATAAAACAGACAGAATCCATGATAATCCACAACTTTTCCTGCTTCACCGTGACTTTTGTGCCCAACTGCACACAATACATCCCACAAGTTCTCATGCAAGACAGTCCACATGGCATGTTGCTTATGACAAGAGCAAATGCCTCGCACATTCCAAGTGGCTATCTTCATATATCTTCAAAAAAAGCAAATCAGGAACGAGGCGCCTGTTGCCTCGATTTCACCTTTTCTGCGAGAGTATCCAAGATACCCTCATCCAGAAAATCAGCCAATACTGCAAACGAATTCTGGCGGCCTGATTTAGAGATAGATGGAAAATCCACTGCCTTGGGAATGGGGTGGGGATAACGCCGATCCCAGGGTCTAATCACATTACCTTAAGTATCAAACGGCAACTTAGCAGGTGGGCCCTTGGGACCGTCTGTATAGACATTCCTTGTAGACTAATTACGGGGGCCAGACGGGGCCATAATACGTGCAGCATGCTGTGAAGTGAACATTTCTTTCCTGCGCATATACGTGCGCACGGAATCTTGTGAAGCATTAGGCCCAGAATCCACCAGGCCTGCATCCAACTTTTTATCTTTTTTTTTACGTGCCTCAATCCAATCAGTGCTACGGGAATCCAAACCCGGGATCTCTTATTTGCCTTTATCCACAACATTAGGTGGCTGAAGGACCTCCTGTGCCGGGGCATCAAGCACCATGTCATCCTTAGGCAGCACAACATACGCATCATCGGAAGACGGTTGTCTTTCTAGGCATTCGGCCATAAAATGCCCCAATTTACCACATGAAAAGCAATGTCTTGCAAAGTTGCCCCGTTTTAAGTAAAAATGCAAAGGATGCATGCCAGAGCAATTGAGGCGAAGCCATGCAGGCCTTTTCCTAGCCGTGTCCCATAACATGTATAAACGGTTTCGATTCATAGCCCTTAGGCTTGGGGGAACCAACACTGTTTCCACAACTGCCATCGCATCCTTTAACAATGGCCAATAGACCACCGGACAATTTTCCACTTCCACCCACACCGGGCATTCTTGTTGAAGCAAGCGCTAGAAGTCTCCCATAGGGCGCCATGGTACAGCATGGACCAAACAACGATCAAAGAATAATGGCAACTCGGACAGGAGCTCAGTCCGATGTGTTTCTGATTTCAGCAGCACCTCATAAAAGCCGCGGGGTCCAAGGAAGATCTCCTCAACACACTCCCCTTGCAATAAATGGTACATCCACTAGCGAATATGGGAAAGCACTGGGATCCTGCCAATGAAGAAAAGTATAACGGCACGGTCATAAAACACCGAAAAAGACCGCAAGACTGATTTCGGGTCCACCGTGGCTTCCAACATATCATCAGTTCCCGAGTCAGAAAAAGTTTCATTATTGTAATGGACATAATCGCCAAGCAGAGTATTGGCAAAGTTCAACAAATGCTCCCAGTCAATCTCCTGCGAATCCACAAGATCAGAGGCAACCTGCGCATAGGAACATTCCTGAGGACCCGTTGGCACGTCGAAAGTATGCTTGGAGCGTTTGCTCGCAGGTGGCAGTTCAGAACCCGAAGGTATCTCCTCCGTGTACAGCACCATATCCTCCGGCTCCTCTGTATCAGAATCAGGGCCAAGGGCTGCCACCGTCCGGTCTAGAAAATCCATATCCAGGCCAGCCATACTGCTGTCTTCTCTTTCTGTCAGGGCGCACAGCCAAGGGCAACTCTCTCTCTCTCTCTCTCTCTCTCTCTCTCTCTCTGTGTCCAGCAGCAGATCAGCTCACTGATCTCAGCAGAGTTGCAGACACGTACTGCCAGGTAAGGGCTCCCTGTCTCTGTCACGGCCCAGCAAGATGCACAAGGCAGCCACCCGCGGGAAGACGGCGTGCAGATGACTGACAGGGCAGCAAACGAGATGTACCTGATTCTGCAAATGCCGTGGCCTGTCAGACTGTCCCGTGGATCCCATCCGCTCTGTGGACGGCCGGCACTCCTTGCGCTGCAGCCCAATGGACACGAAAGACAAGCGAAAGTGAAGCACACTGCAGGCGGCGCCTGCATACAGGGCAGCAGGTCGAGGTACAGGCGAACGTGAGGCAGGGTGCAGGCGAGAGGGACACAGAATGCAGGCGGCGCCTGCAGACAGTGCGGCACGTCGAAATGCAGGCGAGATAGAGGCAGACTGCAGGCTGCGCCTGCAGACAGGGCAGCAGGACGAAAGAAAAACGGACGCAAGAAGAAGGTCGAAGCAGAGGGAAGCGCGCGCAAGACAGAACTCCCGCCCACCAAACTGGAATCGCGTCGCAGTCAAGGGCACCAGATCCACCATTGCCCACGCTCTCTCCCGTCACCGCCATCTGTCTCTCTACGCACTCCCTTCTCTCTCTCTCTCTTTTTTTTTTGTAAAAGGTAATTGTATTAATTACGAAAAAAAGCGCCTGCAGACAGTGCGGCACGTCGAAATGCAGGCGAGATAGAGGCAGACTGCAGGCTGCGCCTGCAGACAGGGCAGCAGGACGAAAGAAAAACGGACGCAAGAAGAAGGTCGAAGCAGAGGGAAGCGCGCGCAAGACAGAACTCCCGCCCACCAAACTGGAATCGCGTCGCAGTCAAGGGCACCAGATCCACCATTGCCCACGCTCTCTCCCGTCACCGCCATCTGTCTCTCTACGCACTCCCTTCTCTCTCTCTCTCTTTTTTTTTGTAAAAGGTAATTGTATTAATTACGAAAAAAAGGTACAAGTTTACATCATTACAAGATACACGAGGGCTCTAAGCCAACGTGTGGAAAATCCCAGTATGAAGCCAAGAAAAAGTTACACAAGTCATGGCAAAGACCTAGAGGAAATTGCCATATGCCAAGGAAGTAAGTCCTCCCGAGGGAACAAGTCCGAGTGCCGAATGAGATCTATCTGCCAATGCAAGAGACCTTTAAGCCTCGCAATGTGTCTCGGTACATCAACGGCCAAATCAAAAAGAAAGGCATTCTGAGTGGCCCAATTGTGCTGGCATCCCCAATATCGAAAAAAGTGGAATAAGATCTTCATATGCAACTATGGTGGTGTGGGGTATTTTGGGCACACAAAAACCCAATTGAAAGGGGTTACTGAGAACCCCACCACCACGCGCCAAACCTGTGACAAGAGCGACTAGATATTCTTAGCGAGCGGGCAAGAAATAAATCGATGTCGGGCCGATCCCACAGTAGTGGTGCAGAAGAAACAATTGCCGTTCGAGATTCGCCGCTTGGAAAGGGCCGAGGCAAGAGGAAGACCACCAATCATCACCCGCCAAAGAAAGACCTTACATTTGAAAGGTGTCTTATTCAACCAACCCTCCATCACAGTTGCCTTCCACCATGACTGAGATTTCCTCAATCCCCATACAGTATTAGCTTTGACACCCAACCATTGATGATCTTTAATCAGAAGATGATACAACTGATTAGCAGAGGCCTTTTCCAGACTCAACCGACCTGCAAGGGCCCAGTCCTGCCAAGGAGGATCCACAGCAAGGGTAGGAAAGGGTTGCCTGCTCTAAAGCACTAACAGAAGCTGTTCCCATAAATCACGGTATCCACGCGGGACTCTGAAAAGTCTCCTGGCAGTACGAAACGATGTGAGGACATTACGACTTGCAAGGGTGGCATCCACAACTGAAGTCACACCCAAATGGGCCATGTGATTGAATTTTGGTCTGAGCTCATGTTTGTCTTCCCATGAAAGTAATCTCGAGACTGCCAACAATTCCACGTGAAAAGAGTTAGTATGCAAGCGGTCCTCCGCTGGATGCCAATGTGCTTTTTGGAGCACCACTTTCCAGGAGCCAACCAAATGCAGTAACAGAGAGAAGAACGGTCTAGAAAACCGAGAGTCTGAATTAAGGACATACCACCAAGAGCTCCAAAGTCGGGTATTGCCATGCCGAAGCCCGCTGTCCTCAAGAAAATAACGCGCTATAATGGCCCACGGGTGATGATCTACACACATGGCGCGAAAAAGAAACCAACGAAGTACCAGCATATGAGTTTCGGCATCCAAAATCTCTCTCTCTTTTTTTTTCGTAAAAGGTAATTGTATTAATTACGAAAAGTTTCCATGATTACAAGATACACGATGGCTCTACCCCATCATGTGTACAAACTGACTATTCACAAGAACCAAAGGGCCAAATAGTTACAAAATCATGGCAAAGACGCGGAAGAAATTGCCATGTGCCAGGGGCGTAAGTCCTCCCGAGAGAGGATATCAAAGTGCCGGAGAAGATCTGTCTTCCAATACAAGAAACCTTTAAGCCTAGCAAGATGCCGCTGAACATTATAAGCAGAATCAAAAAGGAAAGCATTCCGAATGGTCCAGTTGTGCCAACAGCCCCAATATCGAAGAAAGTGAAACAAGATCTTTATATGTGGCTGTGTCGGTGTGGGATATTTGGGCTGCATGAAAACCCAATCAAACGGGCGAAGCGAGAAACCAACCACCGCTCACCAGACGGCTGACAAGAATGACCAGATTTTCTGAGCAAGGGGGCAAGAAATAAAACGATGACGGGCGGATTCCACAGTGGTGGTGCAAAAGAAACAGTTGCCATTGGAGATTCGGCGCTTTGAAAGAGCTGAAGCAAGTGGAAGACCACCAATCATCACCCTCCAAAGAAAGACCTTATATTTGAATGGTGTCTTATTTAACCAGCCCTCCATCACAGTTACCCTCCACCATGACGAGGATTTATGCAATCCCCATAGAATATTAGCTTTAGTAACCAGCCATTGATGATCTTTAATCAGAAGATGATACACCTAGTTAGCCGAAGCCTTTTCTAAATGCACCCGACCTGCAAAGTCCCAATCCTGCCAGGGACGATCCGTAGCAAGGGCAGGAAAGGGTTGTCTGCTCTGAAGCACCCTCAAAAGCTGTTCCCAAAAAAACCTGTATCTGCGAGGGATCCTGAAAATCCTCCTGGCTGTACGAAACGACATGAACACATTGCGACTGCAAGAGTAGCATCCGCGACCGAAGTTAAGCCCAAAGGTGCCATACAGTTGAATTGTGGTCGAAGCTCATGTTTATCGTCCCACGAAATTAACCGCGAGACTGCCAACAATTCCAATTGAAACGAATTAGTGGCTGAACGATCCTCCGCTGGATGCCACTGAGACTTCCGGAGGACCAGTTTCCAGGAACACACCAAATGGGCAAGCAGAGATGAGGAAGAACTGGAGAACCGAGAATCTACATTAAGAACATGCCACCACGAACTGCGGATGTGGGTATTACCATGCAGAAGCCCGTGATCCTCAAGAAAGTAACGGGCTATGATGACCCAAGGATGACAATCCGAGTACATGGCGCGAAAAAGAGACCAGTGGAGTGCCAGCATATGAGTGTGGGCATCCAAAACAGCCCCTCCACCCATGCGTTTTGGGGTGCATGCATGCGACCAAGAAATCTAGGAAATACCCGCATGCAAGGAATCCTTCTTCCATAACATGAAACGAATAGACTTCGTAAGATCATTCAGTGTCGCAGTAGTCCACGGTAGCAATGGCAAGAAATATGTAAGCATTGGAAACATTATTGTCTGGGCTACTTTGAGGCGAACATGGAAGGGCGAGGCTTGAGACTTCCAATAGAGAAACTTAGCCGCCAGTTTCTGTGAAATCCACTGTAATAGCTGCTTTGGGGAAACATCAACCCCCAAAGGGTACCCAAGATGCCTCGCAATGGAGCCACGGGGGACAACCATGCCCTACCAGTCCAGTGACTGCAAATCCGACTCCGTGCAGCTGAGAATGGCCGATTTCAAGGCATTAATGCGCAGACTAGAAGCCTGACCAAAAAGAGCCCAAACATCTAATGCTTGATGAAGATTATCTTTGTCCACACGCAGAATCATAAAACTGTCATCAGCCAAGGATTGACCAATGAAGTGATGCCCAGAGGGAAGCAACAATCCAGCCAACTAAGTAGAAGCTGCCATATGAGATAGCATCGAAAAAACCGGATGAGTCGCAAGGGCAAAGAAGAGAGGACTCAAAGGGCACCCCTGTCTGACAGAGCGGGCAAGGACAATTGGCTTGGCAACTCCTCCATTCAACATGACCCGCGAAGATGCTGCAACACTAATAGTATAGATCAGACGAGACATCCGGACACCAAAGCCCATAACAGACATAAGTTCTGCAATGAAAGACCAATCCAGATAATCAAAAGCCTTTTCCAGGTCCAATTGAACCAGTACGACCTCCTGATTTGAATGCCTTGCATAATCAATTGCCAGTTGCACATTTAAGACATTGTGCAAAATGTTTCTGCCCTTAATAAAACCATATTGGAGAGGATGCACAATGGCAGGAAGATGCTTATGGAGGCAATTCGCCATAACTTTTGAAAAGATTTTATACATAGAACCCATCAAAGAAATTGGGCGCCATTGTTTCAACATGGATGGCGACGGAACTTTTGGAAGCAGTTTAATAAGACCGCCTTTCCAAGAGGAAGGCATAATCCCCGTTTCCCATACGCGTTGAAACAAAGCCGTCAAAGGTTTCGCGAGCTGGGTGGCAAAAAACTCAAAGAACTCATTGGTAAGACCATCCCAACCAGGACTTTTATCCTTAGGCAAGTGTAGCAAAACATCCATGACCTCCGACTCACAAATATCTGCTTCCAGAGTAGATTGCATGTCTTGAGGAACCTGATTGTGGACCAGATCATAAAAAACTGAACGGGCATGAGTAATTTGGCTTGAAGGCGGAGAAGTAGAACCAAGAAGGTCGAGGAAACAATTTCTACACATATTCACAATCATCTGCAGATCAAGAACCATTTGACCGTCTTCATCCTGGAGCCTCGTCATATTCTCTCGAGCAGGAGAGGCATGGAGAGCTCGAAAAAACTTATGGGTCTGACAAGCACTGTCTTGCAGAGTGCCCGTCAGCTGTTGCAATTTGACCTGTTGATAGGATTTCAACTGAAACTCTTTAATAAGATCAGCCAGACGCGTTGCCAGTGATAGCAGAAATGCATCATCGGGAGTGTCCACCAGCAAAGAACGAACCAAAGCCAGCAGTTCCTGGGCTGCTTGTTGGCGCCGCCGACAAAGAGAGGCATGATGGATCCCATAATGGCGAGCAACCCGCTGCACATTGGAGAGCAATCGTTGAAAGGAAGCAGTGCCTTGGGATGAGAAATCCAATAAGAACTGATCAATCAATTACTGCATATAGCCCTGGAAGATTGCATGCTTCAAATAAGACGAGTTGAAACGCAACGGGAGTCTATCCAGAAATTGCTTGAAAGGAGCAATTGGTTGTGCAAGGAGCTCAAGCTGCAGAGGGAAATGATCCGACAATGCATATTGTTGTAACACTTTCATTTCGAGCATCTCAGGCAGGAAATCATCATCCTGCATAATGTAAATGCAGTCTAACCGCGACCATGTTTTGGCATATTAGGCAGAATGGAAGGTAAACCTTGTAGAAGAAGGATACAGCCAAGACCAGAGATCTTGCTTAAGAACGGCAAAATCCAACTGCTGCCACGTACGTCTTTCCAGCGCATCCATGATCGAATGTTCTGATATGGACTATAAAGAATCAACACACATATTAAAATCCCCCATCAGAAAACCCCGTCTGCCAAGGGACAAGGAACTCTGCAAGGTATGCCAAAGCTCCCGACGAGAGAGAGGATCATTCAGAGCATAGAGGCCAAGTAACCATAAGATCTCTCCTTCGAATAAAATTTCAATCACCACAAAGCGGCCATGTACATCATTCTTGATAAGAACCGGCTGATATTTTTCATGTACAATCATAAGCACACCAGAATACTGCCTGGCATGTGTCCCTGCATAGAACAAACGAAAACCATGGCAATCCACAACTTTACCCGCTTCACTATGACTCTTATGTTCAACAGCACACAAGACATCCCACTGATTCTCATGCAATATTGTCCACATGGCATGTTGCTTGTGGCGAGAACAAATTCCTCGCACATTCCACGTAGCTATCTTCATGTGGATGCAAAAGAGGATCAGGTACGAGGCACACCTTGCCTCGATAAGACCTTTTCGGCGAGAATGTCTAGTACACCCTCATCCAAGAAATCAGCTAACACGGCAAAAGAGTTCTAACGACCAGATTTGGAAGTGGATGGCATATCCGCTGACTTGGGGATGGAGCAGGGATAACGACGATCCCATGGGGTGATGACATTACCTCGAGTATCAAAAGCCAGCTTAAGCCAGCTTAGTGGGTGGACCCTTAGGACCATCTGAAGACACTCTCCTAGCTGTCTGTTGACGGGGAGCAAAGGAAACCATAGCAGGAACAAAGTGCTCTGAAGACATCATTTCTCTCCTGCGCATATACGTACGCATGGAATCTGGTGAGGCAACACGCACAGTATCCATCATGCCAACAGCATGCTTGTTGCCTTTTTTCGCGCGTACATCCACCCAGTCATTGCCACCAGAATCCAAACCCGAGACCTCTTGTTTACCTTTATTCAAAACTTTAGGTGGCTGGGTGGCATCTTGCGATGGCGCATCACACATCATATCTTCCATGGGCTGCGCAACATGCTCGGCATCTAAAGTGTGGTGCTTCTCTGGGCATTCAGCCATAAAATGCCCCAATTTTCCACATGAAAAGCAATGTCCTGCAAAGTTGCCCCATTTCAAACAAAAATGTAAAGGATGCATGCCAGAGCAGTTAATGCGTAACCAAGCAGGCCTTTTTCGAGCACTATCCCATAACATACACAGGCGGTTGCGATTCATGGCCCTTAGGCTTGGGGGGACCAGAACAGTGCCCACAGCAGCCATGGCGTCTTTTAGCAGTGGCCAATAAACAACCGGACAGTTTTCCACTTCAACCCACACAGGGCATTCACGTTGCAGCAAACGCTGAAAATCTGCCATGGGGCGCCATGGCACCACATGGACCAGACGGCGATCAACAAACAATGGCAGTTTAGAAAGGAGAGCAGCACGGTGTGTCTCTGATTTCAACAGCACCTCAAAAAAACCCCGGGGGCCAACAAAAATCTCTTCAACACATTCCTGTTGTAGCAGACTGTGCAGCCACTGGCGAATACCGGAAAGCAACGGGATCCTACCAATGAAAAAAAGTATCACAGCACATTCATAGAACACTGAAAAGGAACGCAAGACATGTTTCGGATCCACAGTGGCTTCCAGAACATCTTCCGTTGCAGAGTCCGAAAAGACTTCCTGATTATGTTGAACTTAATCGCCCAGCAAAGTGTTAGCAAACTCCAGCAGGTGCTCCCAATCAACCTCCTGGGAGTCCACAGAATGAGAAGCAACCTGAGCATAGGAACGATCCTGATGATCCATTATTCTTGCCGAAGTATGCTTGGTGCGTTTGCCCGCTGGCTAGAGATCAAGAGCAGGGGGCATCTCCTCTGTGCACAGAACCATGTCCTCTGGTTCCTCGGTGTCAGAATCCGGACCAAGATCTGCCACCGTTTGGTCTATGAAAGCCAGATCCAGGCCAACCATATTGTATCAGCACGTATGTCGGACAGAGGCCGCGTGAAAAAATCGCGGAGGGCAGAGACACACAGGCCGCAACTGGGCGCCGGTACAGAACCGAACGAATTGTTCAGAAGTAAGCGGAGCCACCTTCTCGGATTAGGGCAGGTCGTCACACCCTCCTTTGCTTGCTCACGCTCTCACGCTCGCTGTTGTGGAAACCTGGGTGTGACAGGCCGCTTCTCCTTGGTGGCAAAAACGGTCAAATCAAGGTAGTCGACTGTGCAGAGCCTGAGCTGGGTAGGACGAATACGGGCAGTAGGGCGACAGGCCAACACGGCGGTTAGAAGCAGTGGGCGCTTGCAGCAGGGAAGGACGGTTTCGACGGGATGTGCACACGAGCAGTCGAAGCAGGAACGCGCACGGGATGCAGACAACGAGAGGCAAATGGAGTGACAATCGGCGGGCTGGACAAGGGGACGCGACGGGCACAGGGCCCCGCGGAGCAGGTCCAAGCGAAGTCACGCGATGGGCACAGGACCCCGACGACGGCAGGGCGACACGGCTCAGACACGCGGCGCACGCGCTTCTCCTCGATCCGCCATCGATTCTTAATGTGCACCTCTCTCTCTCTCTCTCTCTCTCTCTCTCTCTCTCTCTCTCTCTCTCTCTCTCTCTCTCTGTGGCCTCCACCCCGCCCCGCTCGCGCACCTTATCGTGTATACAATGTCATGAAATTTTGCTCGAAACTCTCTCTCTCTCTCTTTTTTTTCGTAAAAGGTAATTGTATTAATTACGAAAAAAATACAAGATTACTTGATTACAAGATACATGACGACAATCCAAGCCATCATGTGAAGAGGTTCTAAGTACTACAAGTTACAATGTCATGGCAAGGATGCGGAGGAAATTGCCATATGCCAGGGACGGAAGTCCTCCGTAGAGAGCAAATCAGAACGATGGAGAAGAGCTAACTGCCAATACAAGAAACTCTCTCTCTCTCTCTCGCTCTCTGTGTGTGTGTGTGTGTGTGTGTGTGTGTCTGCTGTATCACAGATCTCCGTCTGCTGTGATAGAAATCTGCACCTCTGTAACTCTGTGTGTGTGTGTGTGTGTGTGTGTGTGTACAGGAGCAGGTCAGCTCTCTGATCTGTGCAGGGTTGCAGTCGCATGCTGCCAAGTTATGTCTCTCTTTCTCTGTCTCGGCACAGCAAGATGCACATGGCAGGCACCCACGGGCAGCAGATGCAATGCAGATGGCTGACGGGGCAGCGGACGAAGGATACCTGTTTCTGCAAAAACCGTGGCCTGTCGAACTGTCCTGTGGACCCCGTCTGCTCGTTGAACGGAACGATTTGTCGCGTCCTTGCTCTGTGCCCTACTGCTCGCAAATGTCTGGCAGAAGCGAGCAGGACAATAGGCGCTGCTTTCAGACGGGTCAGCAGGGCGAAAAGTCGAGGGCACAATGTTGACGTCAAGGCAGACTGAACAGCGCGCAGGTCTGAGGTCGCCCACAACGCAAGAAGCACGTCACGTGGTCAGGGGGGAACCAGATCCGCCATCGCCCGCTCGCTCACTCCCCATAGTCTCTCTCTCTCTCTCTTTTGTTTTTTCGTAAATCTCTCTCTCTCTCTCTCTCTCTCTCTCTCTCTCTCTCTCTCTCTCTCTCTCTATGCAGACCAGTGAGCACTCTGATCTGTGCAGGACACTGTCATGCACTGTGAGATGATGAAACTCTCTCACCCTTCTCAGCACAGCAGCGTGCAAAGTGTGACGCCCAGGAGCAGCAGGGTGCAGGGGAGATGGTTAACGGGGCAACAGATGCAACGCACCTGGACGAGACGCTCTATTTGTCTGACAACCGTCAAGATAAGGGCTACAGCAGGTCAGCGCTTCTGCAAAAATGGGCGAATGCGAGCAGGAGGGCTAGAGGACAGCAGGACAATCTACTCACGGCCGGTGTCTGCAACGTGGCAAAGTGACAGGGCAGCAGCAGATAGGCGCGACGAAACACCCAACAGGGCGAGCAGGACCAGGAGTCGCAAGTCTGACAGGCGACGGCAAGGACCACGTCCCACGGGTCTGACAGGCGATGGCAGTGATAGGCAACGGCTGCAATCAGGACCTGCAAGTCAGACGGGCGGCGGCAGGTCAGACAGGCGACGGCAAGGACCACGTCCCACGGGTCTGACAGGCGACGGCAGTGATAGGCAACGGCCGCAATCAGGACCTGCAAGTCAGACGGGCGGCGGCAGGTCAGACAGGTGCTCAAACGATGGCCCCATTTCCTCTCTCTCTTTTTTTTTGGTAAAAGGTAATTCTATTAATTACCAAAAAAAGGTACAAGTTTACATGATTACATGATTACAAAATGCACGAGGGCCCTAGGCCAACGTGTGTAAAATCTCGGTGCCAATCCACGAAAAAGGTTACACAAATCATGGCAAAGACCCACAGGCAATTGCCATATGCCAGGGAAGCAAGTCCTCCCGAGGGAGCAAGTCCGAGTGCCGAATGAGATCTATCTGCCAATGCAAGAGACCTTTAAGCCGGGCAATGTGTCTCGGTACATTAGAGGCCGATTCAAAGAGAAAGGCATTCCGCGTGGTCCAAATGTGCCAGCATCCCCAGTATCTGAAAAAGTGGAATAAGATCTTCACATGTAACAGTGGCGGTGTGGGGTAGTTTGGGCACACAAAAACCCAATCGAAAGGAGTTCCTGAGGACCCCACCACTGCGCGCCAAACTTGTGACAAGAGTGACTAGATATTCTTGGCGAGCGGGCAAGGAAGAAATCGATGTCGGGCCGATTCCACAGTAGTGGTACAGAAGAAACATATGCCATTCGAGATTCTACGCTTGGAAAGGGCCGAGGCAAGAGGAAGACCACCAATCATTACTTGCCAAAGAAAGACCTTGCATTTGAAAGGTGTCTTATTCAACTAGCCCTCCATCACAGTTGCCTTCCACCATGACTGCGATTTCCACAATCCCCATACAGTATTAGCTTTCACACCCAGGCATTGATGAACTTTAATGAGAAGATGATACACCTGATTAGCAGAGGCCCTTTCCAGACTCAACCGACCTGCGGTTGACCTGCAAGGTCCCAGTCCTACCAAGGACGATCCACAGCCAGCGATCCAAAGCCAGACCAGGAAAGGGTTGCCTACCCCGAAGCACCGACAAAAGCTGTTTCCATAAATCACGGTATCCGGGCCAGATTCTGAAAAGTCTCCTAGCAGTGCGAAACGAGGCGAGGACATTGCGAGTGGCAAGGGTAGCATCCGCAACCGAAGTCACACCCAAACGAGCCATGCGGTTAAATCTTGGTCTGAGCTGATGTTTGTCTTCCCATGAAACTAATCTCGAGACTGGCAACAATTCCAGTTGAAAGGAGTTAGTATGCAATCGGTCCCCCACTGGATACCAACGAGCCTTTTGGAGCACCACTTTCCAGGAGCCGACCAAATGCAATAACAAAGAGGAAGAGGGACTGGAAAATCGAGAGTCAGCATTAAGGACATGCCACCAGGAGCCCCGAAGTCGTGTATTACCATGGCGTAGCTCGCTGTCCTCAAGAAAAAAACGGGCTATAATGGTCCACGAGTGATGATCCACACACACATGGTGTGAAAAAGAGACCAACGAAGAGCCAGCATATGAGTTTTAGCATCCAAAAATAGCTAAACCACCCATGTGTTTAGGGGTACATGTATGTGACCATGAAATCCACGAAATACCTGCTTGCAATGAATCCTTCTTCCATAACATGAAACGAATTGGGCGAGTGAGAGCCTTCAAAGTAGTAGGAGTCCACGGCAGCAATGGCAAGAAATATGTTAGCATTGACAGCATAATTGTCTGAGCCACTTTGAGACGGACATGGAATGGTCACGCTTGCGACTTCCAATATATAAACTTCGCCACCAGTTTTTGTGAAATCCACTCCAGTAGTTCCTTTGGCCGAACATCCACCCCCAATAGGTATCCAAGATGCCTGACAATGGAGCCACGGGAAACAACCTGGCCCTGCCAGCCTAATGACTGTAAATCAGACTCCGTGCAACTGAGTATGGCTGATTTAAAGGCATTGATGGGAAGACCAGAAGCATGACCAAAGAGCGTCCAGACATCTAATCCCTTTCGAATGTTGTCCTTGTCCGCCCGCAAAATCATAAAGCTATCATCAGCCAAAGATTGGCTAATGAAGTGCTGTCCCAAAGGAAAAGACAATCCGGCCAGCTGAGCAGAAGCTGCCATTGAAGATAACATTGAAAGAACCGGGTGAGTCACCAGGGCAAAGAAGGGAGGACTCAAAGGGAAACCCTATCTCACCGAGCGTGCAAGGTCAAATGGCTCTGTAACCCCATTATTGAGCATAACTCGTGAAGAAGCCGTAGCACTAATGGTGTAGATCAATCGGGACATCCGAGTACCAAAATCCATAGCAAACATGAGTTCTATAATGAAAGACTAGTCTAGATATTCAAAAGCCTTTTCGAAATCCAATTGAATCAATACCACTTCCTGACTGGAGTGCCTCGCATAGTCAATAGCCATTTGCACATTTTAGATATTATGCAGAATGTTGCGACCCTTAATGAAACCATACTGGAGAGGATGCACAATAGCTGGAAGGTGCTTGTGAAGCCGATTCGCCAGCACTTTGGAGAAGATTTTATACATCGAACCCATCAAAGAAATTCTCGCTAGTGTTGCAGCAGTGACGGCGAAGGGACCTTTGGAAGCAGTTTGATAAGGCCTTCTTTCCATGAGGAAGGCATGAGCCCTGTTTCCCAAACCTGCTAAAACATAGCCGCCAATGGCTTCACCAGCTGGGTGGCCGAGTTCTCAAAGAATTCATTGGTGAGACCATCCCAACCAGGACTTTTGTCCTTAGGCATGTGTAACAAAACATCCATAACCTCCTCCTCGCAAATATTTGCCTCTAAAGTAGTTTGCATATCAAGTGCAACCTGCTGGCAAAGCAGATCATAGAAGACCGAGCATGCATGCGTAACCTGGCTAGAAGGCGATGGAGAATAAGCAAGAAGATCCATAAAATAATTTCTGCACATATTGACAATGGTCTGTGGATCAGTGAACATGCGACCTTCTGAATCCTGTAGTCTAGCCATATTTTCTCGAGTAGGAGAAGCATGCAAGGCGCGAAAGAACTTATGAGACTAACAAGCACTATCTTGCAATGTGTCAGTCAAGTTGTGTAGCTTGGCCTACTGATAAGATTTCAACTGAAATACTTGAATAAGATGAGCCAAACGCATCGCCAGTGACAGTAGAAATTCATCATCTGGGGTGTTCACCAGCAGCGAACAGACCAAAGCCAGAAAGTCCTCCGCTGCATGTCGACGCCGCTGACAAATAGAGGCATGATGGATCCCATACTGCCGAGCAATCCGCCGCACATTAGAGAGCAAGTGTGCAAAAGAAGCCAAGCCCTCAGAGGCGAAGTCCAATAAGAACCTCTCAATCAATTGCTGCATATAGCCCTGAAAGATTGGATGCTTCAAATAAGACGAGTTGAAACGTAAAGGGAGTCTATCCAGGAACTGCATAAAAGGTGCAATAGGTTGTGAAACCATCTCAAGCTGGAGGGGGAAATGGTCCGACAAAGCATATTGCTACAAGACTTTCATTTCCAGCATCTCGGGAAGAAAATCATCCCCCTCCATGATATACATTTGGTCCAACCGCGACCAAGTAGTTGTATATTGTGCGGAATGAAAAGTAAACCCTGAAGAAGAAGGATGGAGCCAAGACCAAAGATCTTTCTTAAGTACATGAAGAGCAAAGGCATTCCACACCCAGCTTTCGAAGCATCCATTACCGAATGCCCTGAAGTGGACTGAGAAGAGTCAACACACATATTGAAATCTCCCATCACAAAACCCCTTCTGTCAAGTGACATGGAGCTCTGCAAACTCGTCCAAAGATCCCGTCAGGATGCGGGATCATTCAGAGCATAGAGGCCCAGCAACCATAAAATCTCTCCTTCAAATAAGACTTCGATTACCAGAAAGCTGCCCTGTACATCATTTTTTATAAGAACAGGCTGGTATTTCTTATGGACAATCATAAGCACGCCCGAATAGTGCATAGCATGTGTCCCTGAATAACACAGGCGGAATTCATGGCAATCCACAACTTTTCCTACTTCACCGTGACTCTTGCGCTCAACCGCACACAAGACATCCCACTGGTTCTCATACAAGACAGTCCACATGGCATGTTGCTTATGACGAGAGCAAATGCCTCACACATTCCACATGGCTATCTTCATATATCTTCAAAAAAATAGAATCAGGAACGAAGCACCTGTTGCCTCGATTTCACCTTTTCTGCGAGAGTATCCAGGACACCCTCATCCAGAAAATTAGCTAACATTGCAAAAGAATTCTGGCGGCCTACTTTAGAGGTAGATGGAATATCCACTGCCTTGGGAGTGAAACGGGGATAACGACGATCCCAGGGTGTAATCACATTATCTCTAGTATCAAACGCCAGCTTAGCAGGTGGGCCCTTTGAACCGTTTGTATAGACTTTCCTTGTAGACTGATTACGGGGGGCTGAAGGAGCCATAGTACGCGTAGCATGCTGTGAAGAGGACATTTCTTTCCTGCGCATATACGTGCGCATGGAATCCTGTGAAGCATTAGGCCCAGAATCTGCCAGGCCTGCATCCAACTTTTTACCTTTTTTTTGACGTGCCTGGATCCAATCATTGCTACGGGAATCCAAACCCAGGACCTATTGTTTACCTTTATCCACAACATTAGGTGGCTGGGGGGCCTCCTGCGTCGGGGCATCAAGCACCATGTCATCCTTAGGCAGCACAACATGCGCATCATCAGAGAACAGTTGTCTCTCTGGGCATTTGGCCATAAAATGCCCTAATTTACCACATGAAAAGCAGTGTCCTGCAAAGTTGCCCCATTTCAAGCGAAAGTGCAAAGGCGGCCTTTTCCTGGCCGTGTCCCATAACATGCATAAACAGTTTCAATTCATAGCCCTTAGGCTTGGGGGAACCAACACCGTTCCCACAACTGTCATCGCATCCTTTAACAATGGCCAACAGACCGCCGGACAATTTTCCACTTCCACCCACACCAGGCATTCTTGTTGAAGCAAGTGCTGGAAGTCTGCCATAGGGCGCCATGGCACAGCATGGACCAAGCGGCGATCAAAGAATAATGGCAACTTGGACAGGAGCTCAACCCCATGTGTCTCTGATTTCAACGGCACCTCATAAAAGCCGCGGGGTCCAAGAAAGATCTCCTCAACACACTCCCCTTGCAATAAATGGTACAGCCACTAGCGAATATGGGAAAGCACTGGGATCCTGCCAGTGAAGAAAAGTATAACGGCACGTTCATAAAACACCGAAAAAGACCGCAAGACTGATTTCGGGTCCACCGTGGCTTCCAGCACTTCATCAGTTCCCGACCCAAAAAAAGTTTGATGATTATGCTGGACATAATCACCAAGCAGAGTATTGGCAAAGTCCAGCAAATGCTCCAAGTCAATCTCCTGCGAATCCACAGGATCAAAGGCCACCTGCACATAGGAACGTTCTTGAGGGCCATTGTCTCGTCAGAAGTATGCTTGGAGCGTTTGCCCGCATGCGGCAGGTTAGAACTAGAAGGCAGCTCCTTCGTGCACGCCCCCATATCCTCCGGCTCCTCTGTATCAGGATTAGGGCCAAGGGCTGCCACCGTCCGGTCTATAAAATCCCTATCCAGGCCAGCCATACTGTTGTTCTCTCTCTCTCTCTCTTTTTTTTTTCGTAAAAGGTAATTGTATTAATTACGAAAAAGTACAAGATTACATGATTACACGAGTACAAGAGACACGAGGGCCGTAGGCCAACGTGTGGGAAATCCCCAAACTAGTATACTAGAAAAGCTACACCAATCATGGCAAGGACCCAGAGGCAATTGCCAAATGCCAGGAATGCAAATCCTCCCGAGGGAGCAAGTCAGAGTGCCTGATGAGATCTAGCTGCCAATGCAAGAGCCCTTTAAGCCTTGCAATATGTCGCGGTACATTAGAGGCCGAATCAAAGAGAAAAGCATTTCGGGTGGTCCAAATGTGCCAGCATCCCCAGTATCTGAAAAAGGGAAATAAGATCTTCATATGTAACTGTGGCGACGTGGGATACTTTGGGGGCACAAAAACCCAATCAAAAGGAGTCAATGAGGGCCCCACCACTGTGCGCCAGATTTGGGACAAGAGAGACCAGATATTCTTGGCGAGCGGGCAAGAAAGAAAACGATGTCTGGCCAATTCCGCCGTAGTGGTACAGAAGAAACAATTGCCATTCGAGATTCGACGCTTGGAAAGGGCCGAGGCAAGAGGAAGACCACCAATCATTACCCGCCACAGAAAGACCTTGCATTTGAAAGGTGCCCTATTCTGCCATCCCTCCATCAGCGTTGCTTGCCACCATGACAAGGATTTCCGCAGGCCCCAAACAGTATTAGCTTTCACACCCAGCCATTGGTGATCTTTAATAAGAAGATGATACACCTGATTAGTAGAGGCCTTTTCAAGAGTCAACCGGCCTGCAAGGTCCCAATCCTGCCAAGGGCGATCCATAGTCAGGGCAGGAAAGGGTTGCCTACCCTGAAGTTCCGACGAAAGCTTCTCCCATAAATCACGGTATCCGCGCGGGATCCTGAAAAGTCTCCTAGCGGTCCGAAATGATGCGAGGACATTGCGAGTAGCAAGGGTAGCATCCGCAATCGAAGTCACACCCAAACGGGCCATGCGATTAAATCTTGGTCTGAGCTGATGTTTATCTTCCCATGAAAGTAATCTGGATACTGCCAACAATTCCAGCTGGAAAGAATTAGTCTGCAAGCGATCCCCTACAGGATGCCAACGGGTCTTTTGGAGCACCACTTTCCAAGATCCGACCAAGTGCTGTAACAAAGAGGAAGAGGGACTGGAAAATCGAGAGTCAGCATTAAGGATATGCCACCATGAGGCCCGAAGCCGTGTATTGCCCTAGCGGAGCCCGCTATCCTCAAGAAAATAATGGGCTATGATGGTCCACGGGTGATGATCCGCACACATGGCACGAAAAAGAGACCAACGAAGAGCCAGCATATGAGTTTCTGCATCCAAAATAGCTCCACCACCCATGCGCTTAGGGGTACATGCATGTGACCATGAAATCCAGGAAATGCATGCCTGTAGTGAATCTTTCTTCCATAGCATGAAACGAATGGGATGGGTGAGAGCCTTCAAAGTAGTGGGCGTCCATGGCAGTAATGGCAGGAAATACGTCAGCATTGGTAGCATAATTGTCTGAGCCACTTTGAGGCGGACATGGAACGGCCAGGCTTGCGACTTCCAATACATAAACTTCGCGGCCAGTTTCTCTCTCTTTCTCTCTCTCTCTCTTTTTTTTTTTTTTCGTAAAGGGTAATTGTATTAATTACGAAAAAAAATACAAGTTTACTTGGTTACAAGATACATGATGACAGTAAGCCATCATGTGTAAAGGCTCCAGTACTAAACTACAAAAGAGTTACAAAAGTCATGACAAAGCCGCAGAGGAAATTGCCATATGCCAGGGAAGAAAGGTCTCCCGAGGGAGTACGCCTGAGTGCCGAAGGAGATCTATCTGCCGATGCAAGAAACCTTTAACCCTCACAATATGTGCCGGGACTTTAGAGGCTGAATCCAAAGAAAGGCATTCCGAGTATGTCTCTTTCTTTCATGAAATCCCCAGAATCCAATACATCCCACTGGTTCTCATGCAAGACGGTCGACATGGCATGTTGCCTGTGGCGAGAGCAAATGCTTCGCACATTTCTCGGAACTATCTTCATATATCTTCAAAGAAGGAAGTCAGGAACGAGGCACCTGTTGCCTCGATTTCACCTTTTCCGCGAGAGCATCCAAGACGCCCTCATCCAGAAAATCAGCCAATACTGCAAACGAGTTCTGGCGACCTGCTTTAGAGGTAGAAGGGACATCCACTGCCTTGGGAGCGGGGCGGGGATAACCCCGATCCCAGGGTGTAATGACATTACCTTTGGCATCAAACTCCAGCTGAGCAGGAGGGCCTTTGGGCCCGTCGGTAGAGACTTTCCTTGGAGACTGATTACGGGGGGCAGACGAGGCCGTATTACGCGCAGCCTGCTGTGAAGTAACCATTTCTTTTCTGCGCGTATACGTGCGCACGGAATCCGGAGAAGCAGTAAGCCCAGGATCCGCCCGGCCTGCATCCAACTGTTTACCTTTTTTGGGACGTGCCTCAATCCAGTTAGTGTGACAAGAGTCCAAACCCAGGACCTGTTGTTTGCCTTGATCCATGACATGAGGGGACTGAAGGTCTTTCTGGGGCGGGGCATCCAGCACCATGTCATCCTTGGGCAGCACAACTTGCGCATTCTCCGAAGACGATTGCCTTTGAGGGCATTCAGCCATGAAATGCCCCAATTTACCACATGAAAAACAGTGGCCCGCAAAGTTACCCCATTTCAAGCGGAAATGCAAAGGATGCATGCCTGAACAATTGAGGCAAAGCCAGGCAGGCCTTTTCCTGGCCGTGTCCCATAACATGCATAAACGGTTGCGGTTCATTGCCCTGAGACTGGGGGGAACCAGCACTGTGCCCACAACCGTCATCGCATCCTTCAACATTGGCCAATATACCGCCGGGCAATTTTCGACTTCCACCCACACCGGGCATTCTCGTTGAAGCAGACGCTGGAAGTCGACCATGGGACGCCATGGCACAACATGGACCAAGCGGCGATCGAAGAATAGTGGCAACTTGGACAGGAGCTCAGCTCTATGCGTTTCCGATTTCAACAGCACCTCATAAAAGCCGCGAGGTCCAATGAACATCTCCTCAACACACTCCCCTTGCAATACATGATGCATCCACTGGCGAATATGCGACAGGACTGGGATCCTGCCAGTGAAGAAAAGTATAACTGCACGCTAATAAAATACCGAGAAGGATCTCAAGACTGATTTGGGATCCACCGTGGCTTCCAAGACATCATCCGTTCCTGCTTCAGAAAAGGATTCATTATTATGCTGTACATATTCGCCAAGCAGAGTGTTGGCAAAGTCTAGTAAATGTTCCCAATCAATGTCCTGCAAATCCACAGGATCAGAGGCCACTTGCGCATAGGAACGGTCTTGAGAACCCATTGGCTCATCTGAAGTATGCTTAGAACGTTTGCCGGCAGGCGGCAGTTCAGAACCTGGCAGTTCAGAACCCGGAGGCAGCTCCTCCGTGCATGGCACCATATCCTCTGGCTCCTCTGCGTCGGAGTCAAGGCCAAGGGCTGCCACAGTCCGTTCAAGAAAATCCATATCCAGGCCAGCCATACTGCTGTCTTAGCGGAGGCTGCAGATCCGACTGGCGACAGCAGGGCAAAGTACGCAACTGGCGGGCCTCTGAGATGCAGGCTACGGGCCTGCAGGAGAAGGCGACGGGACTGCAGATGACGGCGAACGGAACAGGCAGCAGGAGTACAAGCTATGGCTCCAGGGCGCAGGCGACTCCTCGCTGACGAGCTCTGTCTCGCTCACGGGCACGCACAGAGGCACCCAGGCGAAGACGTGGACCTGCGGAGGCAGACGGACAGAGGCCAAACGGCGACTGACGTAGCGCGGGCAGGCGGCGGTGGCTCAGGCGACTAGGGCGCAGACGAGGGGGGTGCAGGCAGACGACGGGGGCTATGCGAACGGGGCTCAGGAACTCAGGCGACGAAGGCGCAGTTGACGGGAGCGCTGGCAGACCACGGGGGCGCAGGCGACGAGGTCGCAGGCAGCCGACGAAGGTCTGTCGCCGCCATCGCCTCTCTCTCTCTCTCTTATCTCTCTCTCTCTCTCTCTCTCTCTCTCTCTCTCTCTCTCTCTCTCTCTCTCTCTCTCTCTCTCTCTTTTTCGTAAAAGGTAATTGTATTAATTACGAAAAAAATACAAGATTACTTGATTACAAGATACACGATGACACTAAGCCATCATGTGAAGAGGTTCTCTCTCTCTCTCTCTCTCTCTCTCTCTCTCTCTCTCTCTCTCTCTCTGATTACAAGAGACACGAGGGCCCTAGGCCAACATGTGGGAAATCCTCGTAGTAATGCACTAAAAAGGTTACACCAATCATGGCAACGACCCAGAGGCAATTGCCATATGCCAAGGATGCAAATCCTCCCGAGGGAGCAAGTCGCAGTACCCGATGAGATCTAGCTGCCAATGCAAGAGCCCTTTAAGCCTGGCAATATGTCTCGGTACATTAGAGGCCGAATCAAAGAGAAAAGCATTGCGCGTGGTCCAAATGTGCCAGCATCCCCAGTATCTGAAAAAGTGAAATAAGATCTTCATATACAACTGTGGCGGTGTGGGATACTTCGGGCGCACAAAAACCCAGTCCAAAGGAGTTAGTGAGGACCCCACCACAGCGCGCCAAATTTGCGACAAGAGTGACCAGATGTTCTTGGCCAGCGGGCAAGAAAGAAAACGATGTCGAGCCGATTCCGCCGTAGTGGTACAGAAGAAACAATTGCCATGCGAGATTCGACGCTTGGCAAGGGCCGAGGCAAAAGGAAGACCACCAATCATAACCCGCCAAAGAAAGACCTTGCATTTGAAAGGTGCCTTATTCAGCCAGCCCTCCATCAGCGTTGTCTGCCACCATGACAGCGATTTCCGCAGTCCCCAAACAGTATTAGCTTTCTCAGCCAGCCATTGGTGATCTTGAATGAGAAGATGATACACCTGATTAGTAGAGGCCTTTTCCAGACTCAACCGGCCTGCAAGGTCCTAGTCCTGCCAAGGGCGATCCATAGCCAGGGCAGGAAAGGGTTGCCTACCCTGAAGCTCCGACGAAAGCTTTCCCCATAAATCACGGTATCCGCGCGGGATATTGAAAAGTCTCCTAGCAGTCGAAAACGATACGAGGACATTGCGAGTGGCAAGGGTAGCATCCGCAACTGACGTCACACCTAAATGGGCCATGCGGTTAAATCTCTCTCTCTCTCTCTCTCTCTCTCTCTCTCTCTCTCTCTCTCTCTCTCTATATATATATATATATATATATATATATATATATATATATATATATATATATATATATATATATATATATCAGTGGGCACGCTGTTCGGGATGTTGCCTCTCTGACGACGGTCAGATTTAGGGTTTATAGGAGCTGGACGCCGTTCAGGCCCTATGTGAAAAATCTCTGCACAGGTGCAGTAGCTGTGAACCGTCTTCTGGCTCTCGCAGTCGTTCAATCAGACGCCACAGGAAGGAAGGAGAACAATCTGCAAGTCGCCCAGTAGTATATATATATATATCTATATAAATCAGTGGGCACGCTGTTCGGGATGTTGCCTCTCTGACGACGGTCAGATTTAGGGTTTATAGGAGCTGTACGCCGTTCTTCAGGCCCTATGTGAAAACTCTCTGCACAGGTGCAGTAGCTGTGAACCGTCTTCTGGCTCTCGCACTCGTTCAATCAGACGCCACAGGAAGGAAGGAGAACAATCTGCAAGTCACCCAGTAGTACATTCAATGACATCAGGGGCAGGTCGCGTTTTACAGGCAGAGCAGGTGTAACCCTCCGCAGGACTGAAAAGACGAAGGAAGACTGCGCACGACCCTACTCAGGCACTGTCGCTCCTGACCTGTGACTGCCAAAGCCCAGTGGAAACGTAGATCCCACACGACTGCAGGAGGACTAGGGTTGTTGAGCTCGATGACACGCAAAACACGATGGCGCACTGGCGGGCACGGGCGTCGACGGCGAGTTCTGAGCCTCCACAGGTAAACGCCCACGTGCAGGACGCTCGCGCCCCCCCCCCCTCTCTCTCTCTCTCTCTCTCTCTCTCTCTCTCTCTCTCTCCATAAAAGGTAATTGTATTAATTACGAAAAAAAGTACAAGTTTACTTGATGACACTAAGCCATCATGTGAAAAGGTTCCAGTACTAAGAGCTACAAAGTCATGGCAAAGACGCAGAGGAAATTGCCATATGCCACGGACGTAAGTCCTCCCTAAAGAGCATGTTAGAATGCTGGAGAAGATCTAGCTGCCAATACAAAAGACCCTTAAGCCTAGCAATATGCCACTAAACATTATAGGCGGAATCAAAAAGAAAAGCATTCCGAATGGTCTAGTTATGCCAACAACCCAATATTGAACAAAGTGAAACACGAGCTTCATATGTGGCTATGCCGGAGTGGGGCATTTGGGCTGCACAAAAACCCAATCAAAGGAGCGTAGCGAGAAACCAACCACCGCTCACCAAACAGCTGACAAGAATGACCAGATTTTCTTAGCGATGGGGCAAGAAACAAATCGGTGACGGGCGGATTCCACACTAGTGGTGCAAAAGAAACAGTTGCCGTTGGAGATTCCTCGCTTGGAAAGAGCTGAAGCAAGCGGAAGACCACCAATCATCACCCTCCAAAGAAAGACCTTATATTTGAAGGGTGTCTTGTTCAACCAGCCCTCCATCACAGTTGCCCTCCACCATGACCGGGATTTATGCAATCCCCATAGAGTATTCCCTTTAGTAACTAGCCATTGATGATCTTTAATCAGAAGATGATACACTTGGTTAGCAGAAGCTTTGCCTAAATTCAGCCGGCCTTCCAAGTCCCAATCCTGCCAGGGATGATCCGAAGAGGGGGCAGGAAAGGGTTGTCTGCTCTAAAGCACCATCAGAAACTATTCCCATAAATACCTATATCCACGAGGGATCCTAAAAAGCCACCTAGCTATACGAAACGATATTAGCACATTGCAACTGGCAAGGATCGCATCCGCGACTCAAGTTAAGCCCAAACGTGCCATCCGGTTGAATTGTGGTCGAAGCTCGTGTTTACCTTCCCATGAAAGTAACCGCGAGACTGCCAACAATTCCAGTTGAAAAGAATTAGTAGCTAAGAGATCCTCCGCTGGATGCCACTGACCAGTTTCCAGGAACATACCAAATGCGTAAGCAGCAATGAAGAAGAACTGGAGAACCACGAGTCAGCATTAAGAACATTCCACCAAGAACTCCGGATTTGGGTATTGCCATGCAGAAGCCCATGATCCTCAAGGAAATAACGGGCTATAACGACCCACATATGATGATCCCAGCACATGGCAAGGAAAAGAGACCAACGGAGTGCCAGCATGTGAGTTTGGGCATCTAAAATAGCCCCTCCACCCATGCGTTTGGGGGTGCACGCATGCGACCAAGAAATCCAGGAAATACCTGCATGCAAGGAATCCTTCTTCCATAGCATGAAACGAATAGACTGAGTAAGAGCATTCAGAGTCGTAGTAGTCCAGGGCAGCAATGGCAAGAAATATGTGAGCATTGGCAACATAATTGTCTGGGCTACTTAGAGGCGAACATGAAAGGGCCAGTCTTGAGACTTCCAATACAGAAACTTAGCCGCCAGTTTCTGAGAAATCCACTGCAAAAGCTGCTTTGGGGGAACATCAACACCCAAAGGGTACCCAAGTTGCCTGACAATGGAGCCACGAGGAGCAACCATACCCTGCCAGTCCAATGACTGCAAATCCGACTATGTGCAGCTGAGAATGGCTGATTTCAACGCATTGATGCGAAGGCGGGACGCCTGACCAAAGAGAGCCCAAACATCCAATGCTTTGCGAAGGTTATCCTTGTCCACAACCAAAATCATAAAGCTGTCATCAGCCAAGGATTGACTAATGAACTGCTGTCCAGAAGGAAGCAACAATCCAGCCAACTGAGTAGAAGCTGCCATATGAGATAACATCCGAAGAACTGGATGAGTCGCAAGGGCAAAGAAGAGAGGGCTCAAAGGGCACCCCTGTCTAACACAGCGGGCAAGGACAAATGGCTCGGTAACGCCTCCATTCAGCATGACTCGCAAAGACGCCATAGCACTGAAGGTGTAGATCAGACAAGACATCCGAGCGCCAAAGCCCATAGCAGACATAAGTTCAGCAACGAAAGACCAGTCCAGATAGTCAAAAGCCTTCTCCAAGTCCAATTGAATCAGTATGACCTCTTGATTAGAATGCCTTGCATAATCAATCGCTAGTTGCACATTTAATACATTGTGCAGAATGTTTCGGCCAGTTAATGAAACCATATTGGAGAGAGTGCTCAATGGCAGGGAGATGCTTATGGAGCCGATTCGCCATTACTTTGGAAAAGATTTTATACATAGAACCCATCAAAGAAATTGGGCGCCAATGTTTCAACGTAGACGGCGAAGGAACCTTTGGAAGCAGTTTGATAAGTCCTTCTTTCCATTAGGAAGGCATGATCCCCGTTTCCCACATCTACTGAAACAAAGCCTTCAATGGTTTCGCCAATTGGGTAGCAAAAGCCTCAAAGAACTCATTGGTGAGACCATCCCAGCCAGGGCTTTTATCCTTGGGCAAGTGTTACAAAAGGTCCATAACCTCGGCCTCACAAATATCTGACTCCATAGTAGCTTGCATGTCCTGCAGAACCTAATTGCAAACGAGGTCATAAAAAACCGAATGGGCCTCAGTAGTTTGGGCTCAAGGTGGAGAAGTGGAACCAAGAAGGTCGAGGAAATAATTTCTACACATATGCACAATAGTCTGCGGATCAAGGACTAGGTGGCCTTCTGCATCCTGGAGTCTGGTAATATTCTCTTGAGCAGGAGAGGCATGGAGAGGTCGAAAGAACTTATGAGTCTGACACGCACTATCATGCAAAGTCTCCATAAGATGTTGCAATTTGGTCAGCTAATACAATTTCAACTGAAACTCTTTAATAAGATCAGCCACGCACATTGCCACTACTAGCAGAAATGCTTCATCTGGAGTGTCCACCAGCAGAGAACGAACCAAAGCCAGCAGGTCCTCCGCTGCTTGTCGATGCCGCCAACAAAGAGAGGCATGATGGATCCCATACTGCCGAGCAACCCGCTCCACATTAGAGACCAATAAGAATCCAATAAGTCCAATAAGAATCTATCAATCAATTGCTGCATATAGCCCTGAAAGATTGCATGCTTCAAATAAGACGAGTTGAACCACAAAGGGAGTCTCTCCAGAAATTGCTTAAAAGGTGCATTGGGTTGTGCAGGCAGCTCAAGCTGCAGAGGGAAATGGTCCAACAAGGCATATTGCTGCACCACTTTCATTTCGAGCATCTCAGGAAGGAAATCATCATTCTGCATGATGTATATGCGGTCCAACCGCGACCATGTTGTTGCATACTGGGCAGAATGGAAAGTAAACCCTCTAGAAAACGGGTGTAGCTAGGACCAGAGATCTTGCTTAAGAACAGCAAGAGCCAACTCATGCCACATACGACTTTCCGGTGCGTCCATTACCAAATGCTCCGATGTGGACTGGGAAGAATCAACACACATGTTGAAATCCCCCATCAAGAAGCCTCGTTTAAAAGTGACAAGGAAGTCTGCAAAGTATGCCAAAGCTCCCGGCGAGATAAAGGATCATTCGGAGCATAGAATCCAAGTAACCATAAGATCTCCCCTTCGAATAAAATTTCAATCACCAGAAAGCGGCCATGTACATCATTTTTAATAAGAACAGGCTGATATTTTTCATGTACAATCATGAGCACACCCGAATAATGCATGGCCTCTGTCCCTGCATAGAACAAACGAAAGCCATGGCAATCCACAACTTTTCTGGCTTCTCCGTGACTCTTGTGCTCAACAGCACACAAGACATCCCACTGATTCTCATGCAATACAGTCCACATGGCATGTTGCTTGTGGCGAGAACAAATTCATCGCACATTCCACATGGCTATTTTCATGTGTATTAAAAAAAAATCAGGTACGAGGCACAGCTTGCCTTGATTTGACTTTTTCTGCGAGAATGTCAGGACTCCCTCGTCCAAGAAATCCGCCAGCACGGCAAAAGAGTTCTGAGGACCAGATTTGGAGGTAGACGGCATATCTGCTGGCTTCGGGATGGAATGGGGATAACGACGATCCCACCGGATAATGACGTTGCCTCTGGTATCAAAAGCCAGCTTAGCAGGTGGACCCTTTGGACGATCCGAATACACTCTCCTAGTGGGCTGAGGACGGGGGGCAGAGCAAACCATAGCAGGAGCAGAGTGCTCCGAAGACAATATTTCTTTCCTGCGCATATAGGTACGCATGGAATCTTGTGAGGCAGTAGGCACAGTATTCTCCATGCCAGCAACAACCCTCTTTCCTTTTTTTGCACGTACTTCAACCCAATCAGTGCCACGGGAATCCAAAGCCGAAACCTGTTGTTTACCTTTATCCAAAACTTTAGGTGGGTGGATAGCATCCTGCGACGGAGCATCACACACCATATCTTTCATGGGCGGCGCAACATGCCCAGCATCTGAAGTGTGTTGCTGCTCTAGGCATTCGGCTATAAAATGCCCCAATTGTCCACAGGAAAAGCAATGTCCTGCAAAATTGCCCCATTTCAAACGAAAGTGTAAAGGATACATGCCAGAGCAATTGAGACGTAACCAAGAAGGCCTTTTCCTTGCAGTGTCCCATGAAATACACAACCGGTTGCGATTCATGGCCCTTAGACTTGGAGGGACCAGAACAGTGCCCACAGCAGCCATAGCGTCCTTCAACAGTGGCCAATAGACACCCGGACAATTTTCCACTTCAACCCACACAGGGCATTCATGTTGCAGCAGACGTTGAAAATCTGCCATTGGGTGCCATGGTGCAACATGGACCAAACGGCGAAAAAAAAAAATGGCAGTTTAGACAAGAGAGCAGCACGGTGTGTCTCAGATTTCAACAGTACCTCAAAAAAACCTCGCGGCCCAACAAAAATCTCTTCAACACATTCCCCTTGTAGCAGACTGTGCAGCCACTGGCGAATATGGGAAAGTAGTGCGATTCTACCAGTAAAGAAGAGTATCACAGCGCGATCATAAAACACTGAAAAGGAGCGCAAGACAGTTTTCGGGTCCACAGTGGCTTCCAGAACATCTTCAGGTGCAGAGTCAGAAAAGACTTCCTGATTATGTTGAACATAATCACCAAGCAGAGTGTTGGCAAATTCTAGCAAATGCTCCCAGTCAACATCCTGAGAGTCCACAGAATCCGAAGCAACCTGAGCATAGGAACGATCCCGATGATCCATTGTCTCTTCCGAAGTATGCTTGGTGCGTTTGCCTGCAGGCTGGAGGTCAGGACCAGGGGGCATCTCTTCAATGCACGGAACCATATCCTCGGGTTCCTCGGTATCAGAATCCGGACCAATCGCCGCCACCGTTTGGTCTATAAAATCCAGATCTAGACCAGCCATATTGTATCACTGCATATACCGAACAGAGGCCGAGTGAAGATCTCACGGGAGGCAAAAACGCGCACGCTGCTCTCCCTCTCTCACTCTTGCTCACTCTCTCTCGCTGGCTGTACCGGGACAGGTCAGTTCTGTACTTTGTGTTGAGACTCCGTCACGTGCTCCCTGATTATGTCTCTCTCTCCCGCACGCGTCACCATAAGATGGTCTTCACAGGCTCCCACCAGCAACAGACTGAGAACGGAGGGCAGACGTGACAGCTGCGAGAGCGTACCGGGTTTCACGATAGGTGGCACAGCCGAACAAATCGACCTGGTGTGCAGCAGGCAAGCAGAGGCGACGGAATTGCCTAACAGGCTTAGTCGTGGCCAGAGCCAACCGCCAACAGCGCGCAACAGACGGACGAGGAAGCGGGGTGCAGGAAGCAACGGTGCAGGTCTAGGCGACTTGGCGTGCAACAGACGACGGCGCAGTACCAGGCGTCAGCGGAGAGTGGGGCGCAGGCGAGGAGTCAACGGGGCGGTGGTTTGCGAGTAAGCGACGGCAGTAGTCAATGACTGTGGTCGACGGCAGGGTTCGGCGGCAAGCCCGGTTAGGTCACGGGGGGGCCAGGGTCGAACATCTCAATTCTTTTTTTTTTCGTAAAAGGTAATTGTATTAATTACGAAAAAGTACAAGATTACATGATTACACGAGTACAAGAGACACGAGGGCTGTAGGCCAACGTGTGGGAAATCCCCAAACTAGTATACTAGAAAAGCTACACCAATCATGGCAAGGACCCAGTGGCAATTGCCAAATGCCAGGAATGCAAATTCTCCCGAGGGAGCAAGTCAGAGTGCCTGATGAGATCTAGCTGCCAATGCAAGAGCCCTTTAAGCCTTGCAATATGTCGCGGAACATTCGAGGCCGAATCAAAGAGAAAAGCATTTCGGGTGGTCCAAATGTGCCAGCATCCCCAGTATCTGAAAAAGGGAAATAAGATCTTCATATGTAACTGTGGTGGCGTGGGATACTTTGGGCGCACAAAAACCCAATCAAAAGGAGTCAGTGAGGGCCCCACCACTGTGCGCCAGATTTGGGACAAGAGAGACCAGATATTCTTGGCGAGCGGGCAAGAAAGAAAACGATGTCTGGCCGATTCCTCCGTAGTGGTGCAAAAGAAACAATTGCCATTCGAGATTCGACGCTTGGAAAGGGCCGAGGCAAGAGGAAGACCACCAATCATTACCCGCCACAAAAAGACCTTGCATTTGAAAAGTGCCCTATTCTGCCACCCCTTCATCAGCATTGCCTGCCACCATGACAAGGATTTCCGCAGGCCCCAAACAGTATTAGCTTTCTCACCCAGCCATTGGTGGTCTTTAATAAGAAGATGATACACCTAATTAGTAGAGGCCTTTTCCAGAGTCAACCGGCCTGCAAGGTCCCAATCCTGCGAAGGGCGATCCATAGTCAGGGCAAGAAAGGGTTGCCTACCCTGAAGTTCCGACGAAAGCTTCTCCCATAAATCACGGTATCCGCGCGGGATCCTGAAAAGTCTCCTAGCGGTCCGAAACGATGCGAGGACATTGCGAGTAGCAAGGGTAGCATCCGCAATCGAAGTCACACCCAAACGGGCCATGCGATTAAATCTTGGTCTGAGCTGATGTTTATCTTCCCATGAAAGTAATCTGGATACTGCCAACAATTCCAGCTGGAAAGAATTAGTCTGCAAGCGATCCCCTACTGGATAACAACGGGTCTTTTGGAGCACCACTTTCCAAGATCCGACCAAGTGCTGTAACAAAGAGGAAGAGGGACTGGAAAATCGAGAGTCAGCATTAAGGACATGCCACCATGAGGCCCGAAGCCGTGTATTGCCCTGGCGGAGGCCGCTATCCTCAAGAAAATAACGGGCAATGATGGTCCACGGGTGATGATCCGCACACATGGCACGAAAAAGAGACCAACGAAGAGCCAGCATATGAGTTTCTGCATCCAAAATAGCTCCACCACCCATGCGCTTAGGGGTACATGCATGTGACCATGAAATCCAAGAAATGCCTGCCTGTAGTGAATCTTTCTTCCATAGCATGAAACGAATGGGATGGGTGAGAGCCTTCAAAGTAGTGGGTGTCCATGGCAGTAATGGCAGGAAATACGTCAACATTGGTAGCATAATTGTCTGAGCCACTTTGAGGCGGACATGGAACGGCCAGGCTTGCGATTTCCAATACATAAACTTCGCGGCCAGTTTTTGTGAAAATCCACTCCAACAGGTCCTTTGGCCGTACATCCACCCCCAATGGGTATCCAAGATGCCTGACAATGGAGCCACGGGAAACCACCTGGCCCTGCCAGCCTAACGACTGTAAAGCCGGCTCCGTGCAACTGAGAATGGCCGACTTAAAGGCATTGATGCGAAGACCAGAGGCTTGACCAAAGAGCGTCCAAACATCTAATGCCTTGCGAATGTTGTCCCTGTCCGCCTGCAAAATCATAAAGGAGTCGTCAGCCAAAGATTGACTAATGAAGTGCTGCCCCAAAGGAAGAGATAACCCTGCCAGCTGGGCAGAAGCCGCCATGGAGGATAGCATTGAAAGGACCGGGTGAGTCGCGAGGGCAAAGAAGAGAGGGCTCAAAGGGCAACCCTGTCTGACCGAGCGTGCAAGGACAAATGGCTCTGTAACCCCACCATTAAGCATAACTCTTGAAGAAGCCTCAGTACTGATGGTGTAAATCAATCGAGACATCCGGATACCAAAGCCCATAGCAGACATAAGATCGGCAAGGAAAGACCAATCCACACAATCAAACGCCTTTTCCAGGTCCAATTGAATCAAGACCACTTGCTCATTGGAGTGCCGCGCATAGTCAATAGCCATTTGCACATTTAAGATATTATGCAAAATATTGCGGCCCTTAATGAACCCATACTGGAGAGGGTGCACAATAGCTGGAAGGTGCTTATGAAGCCTATTTGCCAGTACTTTGGAAAAGATTTTATACATCGCGCCCATCAACGAAATTGGTCTCCAGTGTTGCAGCTTTGACGGCGAAGGGACCTTGGGAATCAGTTTGATAAGGCCTTCTTTCCATGAAGAAGGCATGACCCCTGTTTCCCAAACCTGCTGAAACATGACCACCAAAGGCTTTACCAACTGCGTGGCCGAGTGCTCAAAAAATTCATTAGTGAGACCATCCCAACCAGGACTTTTATCCTTAGGCAGGTGCAACAAGACATCCATAACCTCCTCTTCGCAAATATCCGCCTCCAAAGTAGCTTGCATATCAAATGGGACCTGCTGGTGGACCAGATGGTAGAAGACCGAGCGGGCATCCATAACCTGGCTGGACGGCAAGAAAGAGGAACCAAAAAGATCCATAAAATAATTTCTGCACATATCGATAATGGTCTGTGGATCAGTGACCATACGACCTTCCGAATCCTGGAGTCGCGTCATATTTTCGCGGGCCGGAGAAGCATGCAAGGCGCGAAAGAACTTATGAGACTGGCAGGCACTATCTTGCAATGTGTCAGTCAAGTTTTGCAGCTTGGCTTGCTGATAAGATTTCAAGCTAAATACTTGAATAAGATGGGCCAAACGCCTCTCCAGGGACAGTAGAAAATCATCATCTGGGGAGCTCAGGAGCAAGGAACGGACCAAGGCCAATAAGTCCTCTGCTGCATGTCGACGACGGCGACAAAGAGAGGCATTATGAATCCTATAGTGCCGAGCAACCCGCTGCACATTAGAGAGCAGGCGTGCGAACGAAGCCAAGTCCTCAGAGGCGAAGTCCAATAAGAACCTCTCAATCAATTGCTGCATATAACCCTGAAAGATTGGATGCTTCAAATAAGAGGAATTGAAGCGTAAAGGAAGCTTATTCAGCAACTGCCTAAAAGGTGCAATGGGTTGAGCCCGCATCTCAAGCTGGAGGGGGAAATGATCTGACAACGCATACTGCTGCAAGACCTTCATCTCCAGCATCTCGGGAAGAAAATCATCCCCCTGCATGATATACATTCTGTCCAGTCGCGACCAGGTGGTCGCATATTGTGCAGAATGAAAAGTGAAACCTGAAACAGAAGGGTGAAGCCACGACCAAAGATCTTGCTTAAGTACGTGCAAAGCAAAGGAGTTCCACACCCGGCTTTCTGGCGTATCCATAACCGAATGCCCTGAGGTGGACTGAGAAGAGTCAATACACATATTGAAATCTCCCATCAAAAATCCCCTGCGACCAAGTGCCATGGAGCCCTGCAAAGTCGACCATAGATCCCGTCGGGATGCGGGATCATTCGGAGCATACAGCCCCAACAACCAAAAAATTTCTCCTTCAAATAAGACTTCAATCACCAGAAATCGGCCGTGCACATCGTTTTTAACAAGAACAGGCTGGTATTTCTCATGGACAATCATCAGCACGCCCGAGTAGTGCTTAGCAGGTGTCCCTGCATAAAACAGACGGAATCCATGGCAATCCACAACTTTTCCTGCCTCACCATGACTTTTGTGCTCCACTGCACACAATACATCCCACTGGTTCTCATGCAAGACAGACCACATGGTATGTTGCTTATGGCGAGAGCAAATGCCTCGCACATTCCACGTGGCAATCTTCATATATTTTCAAAAAAGGAAGTCAGGAACGAGGCGCCTGTTGCCTCGATTGCACCTTTTCCGCGAGGGCATCCAGGACACCCTCATCCAGAAAATCAGCCAATACTGCAAACGAATTCGGGCGCCCTGCTTTAGAGGTAGAAGGGAAATCCACTGCCTTGGGAGTAGGGCGGGGATAACGCCTATCCCAAGGTGTAATCACATTACCTTTTGCATCAAATGCCAGCTTAGCAGGTGGGCCCTTGGGGCCTGCTGAATAGCCTTTCCTTGAAGACGGATAACGGGGGGCGGACGGGGCCATAGTACGCGCATCCTGCTGTGGGGTGACCATGTCTTTCCTGCGCGTGTACGTGCGCACAGAATCCAGAGAAGCATTAGGCCCAGCATCAGCCAGGCCTGCGTCCAACTGTTTACCTTTTTTTTGTCGTGCCTCAATTTAGTCAGTGTTAGGAGAATCCAAACCCCGGACCTGTTGTTTGCCTTTATCCATGACAGTAGGTGGCTGAAGGGTCTCCTGTGCCGGGGCATCGAGCACCATGTCATCCTTGGGCTGCACAACCTGCGCCTCCTCAGAAGACGGTTGCCGTTCCGGGCATTCGGACACAAAATGCCCTAGTTTACCACATGAAAAGCAGTGTTCGGCAAAATTGCCCCATTTCAGGCGAAAATGCAAAGGATGCATGCCTGAACAATTGAGGCGAAGCCACGCAGGCCTTTTCCTGGCCGTATCCCACGCAGGCCTTTTCCTGGCCGTATCCCATAGCCACGCAGGCCTTTTCCTGGCCGTATCCCATAGCACTGTGCCCACAACCGCCATCGCGTCCTTCAACAATGGCCAGTATACCGCTGGACAGTTTTCCACTTCCACCCACACCGGGCATTCTCGTTGAAGCAGACGATGGAAGTCAGCCATAGGGCGCCATGGTACCACATGGACTAAGCGGCGATCAAAGAATAGTGGCAACTTGGACAGGAGCTCAGCTCGATGCGATTCCGATTTCAACAACACCTCATAAAACCCGCGAGGTCCAAGGAATATCTCCTCAACACATTCCCCTTGCAATAAATGGTGCATCCATTGGCGAATATGTGAGAGCACTGGGATCCTGCCGGTGAAAAAAAGTATAACTGCACGGTCGTAGAACACCGCGAAGGACCGCAAGACTGATTTTGGGTCCACCGTGGCTTCCAGCACATCATCCGCAGCTGTAGCAGAGAAAGTATCATTGTTATGCTGGACATAATCGCCAAGCAGAGTATTGGCAAAGTCCAGCAGATGTTCCCAGTCAATTTCCTGCGAATCCACAGGCTCGGAGGCAACCTGCGCATAGGAACGGTCCTGAGGACCCACTGGCTCGTCTGAAGTGTGCTTGGAGCGTTTGCCTGCAGGCGGCAATTCAGAACCCGGAGGCGGCTCCTCCGTGCATGGCACCATATCCTCCGGCTCCTCTGTATCGGAATCAGGGCCAAGGGCTGCCACCGTCCGGTCGAGAAAATCCATATCCAGGCCAGCCATACTACTGTCTTCTCGCTTTCGCTCGCTCCCTCACTCTCTCTCTTTTTCGCTCTGTGCAAGTCCCGGAGGGCTCGCTCTCTCTCTCTCTCTTCTCTCTCTCTCTCCCTCTCTCACTCTCTCTCTCTGTACAAGAGCAGATCAGATCTCGGAGGCGAGCAGGGTTGCTGTCACGCGCTGCCAGATTAGGGTTTCCTTTCCCTGTCACGGCACCGCAAGATGCAGAGGGCAGGCACCCGCGGGCAGCAGGCGTAGGGCAGGGGGCGGACAGAACAGCCGTGGTCTCAGACGAGCAGCTGTCGACAGCAACTGACGGAACGCGGGCCGAGGGCGGGAGCTCAGGCGATGGAGGCGCAGACCACGAAGCCTCTGACAGACGACGGGGGCCCAGGCGACGCGCGCTGAGGAGCTCAGGCGACGAAGGCACGGTGGACAGGGACGCAGACCAGAACGACGGGGGCCCAGGCGACGCGGGCCGAAAGGCTCAGGCGACGAGGGCACGGACGACGGGGGCACAGGCCAGCGACGGGCGCTCAGGCGACGGGGACGGGGGCTCCATCTCTCTCTCTCTCTCTCTCTCTGGACATCGCAATTCTCTCTCTCTCTCTCTCTCTCTCTCTCTCTCTCTCTCTCTCTCTCTCTCTCTCTCTCTCTCTCTCTCTCGTAAAAGGTAATTGTATTAATTACGAAGAAAGTACAAGTTAGAATGATTACAAGATACACGATGGGTCTACCCCATCGTGTGTAAAGAGGACACTATCTCTTTACAAGAACCAGATGACCTAAGAATTACAAAGTAATGGCAAAGACGCAAAGGAAATTGCCATATGCCAGGGACATAAGTCCTCCCGAGAGAGCATATTAGAGTGCCGGAGAAGGTCTATCTGCCAGTACAAGAGCCCCTTAAGCCTAGCAATATGCCGCTGAACATTATAGGCGGAATAAAAAAGAAAAGCATTCTGAATGGTCTAGTTATGCCAGCAGCCCCAATATCGCAGAAAGTGAAACACGATATTCATATGTGGCTGTGTCGGTGTGGGGTATTTGGGCTGCACAAAAACCCAATCAAATGGGCATAGCGCTAAACCAACGAGCGCTCACCAAAGGGCTGACAAGAATGACCAGATTTTCTTAGCGATGGGGCAAGAAATAAATTGGTGACGGGAAATTCCACACTGGTGGTGCAAAAGAAACAGTTGCCGCTAGAGATTCGGCCCTTGGAAAGGGCTGAAGCAGGCAGAAGACCACCAATCATCATCCTCCAAAGAAAGACCTTATATTTGAAGGCTGTCTTGTTCAACCAGCCGTCCATCACAGTTGCCCTCCACCATGACCGGGATTTACGCAATCCCCATAAAGTATTAGCTTTAGTAACCAGCAATTGATGATCTTTAATCATAAGATGATACACCTGGTTAGCTGAAGCCTTATCTAAAGTCAGCCGGCCTGCCAAGTCCCAATCCTGCCAGGGACGATCTGAAGCAAGGGCAGGAAAGGGGTGTCTGCCCTGGAGCACCATCAAAAGCTGTTCCCATAAATGCCTGTATCCACGAGGGATCCTGAAAAGCATTCTGGCTGTACGAAAGAATATCAAGACATTCCGACTGGCAAGGGTGCCATCCGCGACTGAAGTTAATCCCAAACGTGCCATGCGGTTGAATTTTGGTTGAAGCTCATGTTTACCTTCCCACGAAAGCAACCGCGAGACTGCCAATAATTCCAATTGAAAAGAACTAGTAGCCACGCGATTCTCTGTTGGATGCCACTGAGTCTTGCGAAGGAGGAGCCTCCAGGAACATACCAAATGGGCAAGCAAGGACGAGGAAGAACTGAAGAACCGAGAATCAGCATTGAGAGCGTGCCACCAGGAACTCCGGATTTGGGTATTACCATGCAGAAGCCCGTGATCCTCTAGAAAATAATGGGCTATAACAACCCACGGATGTTGATCCGAGCACATGGTGCGGAAAAGCGACCAACGAAGTGCCAGCATGTGAGTTTGGGCTTCTAAAATCGCCCCTCCACCCATGCGTTTGGGGGTGCAACAATATGCCTTGTCGGACCATTTCCCTCTCCAGCTTGAGCTGCTAGCACAACCCATTGCACCTTATAAGCAATTTCTAGAGAGACTTCCTTTGCGTTTCAACTCATCTTATTTGAAGCATGCCATCTGTCAGGGCTATATGCAGCAATTCATTGATAGATTCCTATTGGATTTCTCCTCTCAGGGCACTGCTTCATTTGAACGATTGCTCTCTAATGTGCAGTGGGTGGCTCGGCAGTATGGGATCCATCATTCATCTCTTTGTCACCGCCGTCGACAAGCAGCAAAGGACCTATTGGCTTTGGTTCGTTCATTGCTCGTGGACACTCCAGATGATGAATTTCTGCTGTCACTGGCAATGCGTGTCATTGATCTTATTAAAGAGTTTCAGTTGAACTCTTATCAGCAGGCCAAATTGCAACATCTGACGGAGACTTTGCAAGATACTGCTTGTCAGACTCGTAAGTTCTTTCGAGCTCTTCATGCCTCTCCTGCTCAAGAGAATATGACTAGACTTCAGGATGCAGAAGGTCAAATGGTTCTTGATTCGCAAACTATTGTCAACATGTGTAGGAATTATTTCATCCACCTTCTTGGTTTCAGTTCTTCACCTTCACGCCAAATTACTCATGCCCGTTCAGTTTTTTATGATCTGGTCAGCAATCAGGTTCCGCACGAAATGCAAGCTACTATGGAGACTGATATTTGTGAGGCAGAGGTTATGGATGTTCTCTTACACTTGCCCAAGGATAAAAGTCCTGGCTAGGATGGTCTCACCAATGAGTTCTTTGAGGTTTTTGCTACCCAACTAGCGAAACCATTGACGGCTCTGTTTCAGCAGGTGTGGGAAACGGGGATCATGCCTTCCTCCTGGAAAGGACTTATTAAGCTGCTTCCAAAAGTTCCTTTGCCGTCTGTGTTGAAACATTGGCGCCCAATTTCTTTGATGGGTTCTATGTATAAAAAAATTTCCAAAGTAATGGCGAATCGGCTCCATAAGCATCTTCCTGCCATTGTGCATCCTCTCCAATATGGATTCATTAAGGGCCGGAACATTCTGCACAATGTATTAAATGCACAACTGGCGAATGATTATGCGCAACATTCTAATCACGAGGTCCTACTGATTCAACTGGACCTAGAAAAGGCTTTTGATTATCTGGGCTGGTCCTTGCAAAACTTATGTCTGTTATGGGCTTTGGTGCCCGGATGTCTCATTTGATTTACACCATCAATGCTGCGGCATCTTCGCGAGTCATGTTGAATGGAGGCGTTACCGAGCCATTTGTCCTTGCTCACTCTGTTAGACAGGGGTGCCCTTTGAGTCCTCTCTTCTTTGCCCTTGCGACTCATCCATTTCTCTCGATGTTATCTCATATGGCAGCTTCTACTCAGTTGGCTGCATTGTCGCTTCCTTCTGGACAGCACTTCATTAGTCAATCCTTGGCTGATGACAGCTTTATGATTCTGCGTGCGAACAAGGACAACCTTCGTAAAGCATTAGATGTTTGGGCTCTCTTTGGTCAGGCTTTCGATCTTCGCATCAATCCTTGGAAATCGGCCATTCTCAGCTGCACGGAGTCGGATTTGCAATCATTGGACTGGTAGGGTATACTTATTCCCCGTGGCTCCATTGTCAGGCATCTTGGGTACCCTTTGGGTGTTGATGTTCCCCCAAAGCAGCTACTACAGTGGATCTCACAAAAACTATCGGCTAAGTTTTTGTATTGGAAGTCTCAAGCCTGGCCCTTCCATGTTCGCCTCAAAGTAGCCCAAACAATTATGTTGCCAATGCTTACATACTTCTTGCCATTGCTGCCCTAGACTGCTACTGCACTGAATGCTATTACTCAGTCTATTCGCTTCATGTTATGGAAGAAGGATTCCCTGCATGCAGGCATTTCTTGGATCTCTCTCTCTCTCTCTCTCTTTTTTTTTTTCGTAAAAGGTAATTGTATTAATTACGAAAAAAGTACAAGATTACTTGATTACAAGATACATGACGACAATCTAAGTCATCATGTGAAGAGGTTCTAAGTACTACAAGTTACAACGTCATGGCAACGATGCAGAGGAAATTGCCATATGCCAGGGACGTAAGTCCTCCCTAGAGAGCAAATCAAAATGCCGGAGAAGATCCAACTGCCAATACAAGAGGCCCTTAAGCCTCACAATATGCCGCTGAATATTATAGGCGGAGTCAAAAAGAAAAGCATTCCGAATGGTCCAGTTATGCTAGCAGCCCCAATATCGAAGAAAATGAAACACGAGCTTCATATGTGGCTGTGCAGGAGCGGGGTATTTGGGCTGCCCGAAAACCCAATCAAAGGGGCGCAGGGGGAGACCAACCACTCCTTGCCAAACAGCCGACAAAAATAACCAGAGTTTCTTTGCGATGGGGCAAGAAATAAATCGGTGGCGGGCGGATTCCACAGCAGTGGTGCAAAAGAAACAGTGGCCATTGGAGATTCGTCGCTTGGAAAGGGCCGAAGCAAGCGGAAGACCACCAATCATCATTCTCCAACGAAAGACTTTACATTTGAAGGGTGTCTTGTTCAACCAGCCCACCATCACAGTTTCCCTCCACCATGACCGGGATCTCTCTCTCTCTCTCTCTCTCTCTCTCTCTCTCTCTTTTTTCGTAAAAGGTACAAGATTACATGATGACATGATTACAAGAGACACGAGGGCGGGAAATCCCCGTACTAATGCACTACAAAGGTTACACCAATCATGGCAATAACCTAGAGGCAATTGCCATATGCCAGGGATGCAAATCCTCCCGAGGGAGCAAGTCGAAGTGTCGAATGAGATCTAGCTGCCAATGCAAGAGCCCTTTAAGCTTGGCAATATGTCTCGCTACATTAGAGGCCGAATCAAAAAGAAAAGCATTGCGCGTGGTCCAAATGTGCCAGCATCCCCAGTATCTGAAAAAGTGAAATAAGATCTTCATATGTAACTGTGGCGGTGTGGGGTACTTTGGGCGCACAAAAACCCAATCGAAAGGAGTTAGTGAGGACCCCACCACCGCTTGCCAGATTTGCGACAAGAGTAACCAGATATTCTTGGCGAGCGGGCAAGAAAGAAAACGATGTCGGGCTGATTCCACGGTAGTGGTACAGAAGAAACAATTGCCATTGGAGATTCGACGCTTGGAAAGGGCCGAGGCAAGAGGAAGACCACCAATCATTACCCGCCAAAGGAAGACCTTGCATTTGAAAGGTGCCTTATTCAGCCAGCCCTCCATCAATCATTACCCGCCAAAGGAAGACCTTGCATTTGAAAGGTGCCTTATTCAGCCAGCCCTCCATCAGCGTTACCTGCCACCATGTCGGCGATTTCCGCAGTCCCCAAACAGTATTAGCTTTCACACCCAGCCAATGGTGATCTCGAATGAGAAGATGATACACCTGATTCGTAGAGGCCTTTTCGAGACTCAACCTACCTGCAAGGTCCCAGTCCTGCCAAGGACGATCCACAGCCAGGGCAGGAAAGGGTTGCCAACCCTGAAGCTCCAATAAAAGCTTTTCCCATAAACCACGGTATCCGCGCGGGATCCTGAAAAGTCTCCTAGCAGTCCGGAACGATGCGAGGACATTGCGAGTGGCAAGGGTAGCATCTGCAATCGAAGTCAGACCTAAACGGGCCATGCCGTTAAATCTCAGTCTGAGCTGATGTTTGTCTTCCCATGAAAGTAATCTGGATACTGCCAACAATTCCAGCTGAAAGGAGTTAGACTGCACGCGGTCCCCTACTGGATGCCAACGGGCCTTTTAGAGCACCACTTTCCAAGAGCCGACCAAGTGTAGTAACAAAGAGGAAGAGGGATTGGAAAATCGAGAGTCAGAATTAAGGACATTCCACCAGGAGGCCCGAAGGCGTGTGTTACCATGGCGTAGCCCGCTATCCTCAAGAAAATAACGGGCTATGATGGTCCACGGGTGATGATCCATACACATGGCACGAAAAAGAGACCAACGAAGAGCCACCATATGAGTTTCTGCATCCAAAATAGCACCACCACCCATGCGTTTAGGGGTACATGTATGTGACCATGAAATCCATGAAATGCCTGCCGGCAGGGAGTCCTTCCATAGCATGAAACGAATAGGATGAGTAAGAGCCTTCAAAGTAGTAGGCATCCATGGCAGCAATGGCACGAAATACGTTAGCATTGGTAGCATAATGGTGTGAGCCACTTTGAGGCGCACATGGAATGGCCACGCTTGTGACTTCCAATACATAAACTTCGTCGCCAGTTTTTGTGAAATCCACTCCAGTAGGTCCTTTGGCCGTACATCCACTCCCAACGGGTATCCAAGATGCCTGACAATGGATCCACGGGAAACCACCTGACCCTGCCAGCCTAATGACTGTAAATCAAGCTCCGTGCAACTGAGAATGGCCGACTTAAAGGCATTGATGCGAAGACCAGAGGCCTGACCAAAGAGCGTCCAAACATCTAATGCCTTTCGAATGTTGTCCCTGTCTGCCCGCAAAATCATAAAGGTGTCATCAACCAAAGATTGAATAATGAAGTGCTGCCCCAAAGGAAGAGACAATCTGGCCAGCTGAGCCGAAGCCGCCATTGAGGATAACATTGAAAGGACCGGGTGAGTCGCCAGGGCAAAGAAGAGAGGACTCAAAGGGCAACCCTGTCTGACCGAGCGAGCAAGGACAAATGGCTCTGTAACCCCACCATTGAGCATAACTCTAGAAGAAGCCGCAGCACTAATGGTGTAGATCAATCGGGACATCCGGGTACCAAAGCCCATACCAGACATGAGATCTGCAATGAAAGACCACTCCACATAGTCAAACGCCTTTTCCAAGTCCAGTTGAATCAAGACCACTTCCTGACTGGAATGCCGCGCATAGTCAATAGCCATTTGCACATTCAAGATATTATGGAGAATGTTGCGGCCCTTGATGAAACCATATTGGAGACGATGCACAATAGCGGGAAGGTGCTTGTGAAGCCGATTAACCAGCACTTTGGAGAAGATTTTATACATCGAGCCCATCAAAGAAATTGGTCTCCAGTGTTGCAGCTTTGACGGCGAAGGGACCTTGGGAATCAGTTTGATAAGGCCTTCTTTCCATGAGGAGGGCATGACCCCTGTTTCCCAAACCTGTTGACACATGACCGCCAATGGCTTCACCAACTGCGCGGCCGAATGCTCAAAGAATTCATTAGTGAGACCATCCCAACCAGGACTTTTATCCTTAGCCAGGTGCAACAAAACATCCATAACCTCCTCCTCACAAATATCCGCCTCCAAAGTGGCTTGCATATCAAGTGGAACCTGCTGACGGACCAGATGATAGAAGGCCGAGCGGGCATGCGTAACCTGGCTAGAAGGCGAGGGAGAAGAACCAAGAAGTTCCATAAAATAATTTCTGCACATGGTGACAATGGTCTGCGGATCAGTGACCATACGACCTTCCGAATCCTGGAGCCTAGTCATATTTTCGCGAGCCGGAGAAGCATGCAAGGCGCGAAAGAACTTATGAGACTGGCAGACACTATCATGCAATGTGTCAGTCAAGTGATGCAGCTTGGCCTGCTGATAAGATTTCAACTGAAATACTTGAATAAGATGGGCCAAACGCCTTTCCAATGACAGCAGAAAATCATCATCTGGGGAATCCACGAGCAAGGAACGGACCAAAGCCAGTAAGTTCTCTACTGCATGTCAACGTCGCCGACAAAGAGAGGCATGATGAATCCCATACTGCCGAGCAACCCGCTGCACATTAGAAAGCAGCCGCGCAAATGCTGCCAGGCCGGCAGAGGCGAAGTCCAATAAGAATCTCTCAATCAATTGCTGCATATAGCCCTAAAAAATTGGATGCGTCAAATAAGAGGAGTTGAAACGTAAAGGGAGCCTATCCAGCAACTGCGTAAAAGGTGCAATAGATTGTGCCCGCATCTCAAACTGGAGGGGGAAATGGTCCGACAATGCATATTGCTGCAAGACCTGCATTTCCAGCATTTCGGGAAGAAAATCATCCCCTTGCATGATAAACATTCGGTCCAACCGCGACCAAGTAGTGGCATATTGTGCGGAATGAAAAGTAAAGCCTGAAAAAGAAGGGTGAAGCCACGACCAAAGATCTTGCTTAAGCACGCGCAAAGCAAAGGAATTCCACACCCAGCTTTCCGGCGTATCCATTACCGAATGCCCCGAAGCAGACTGAGAAGAGTCAACATACATATTGAAATCTCCCATCAAAAATCCCCTTCGGCCAAGTGACATGGAGCCCTGCAAAATCGACTAAAGATCCCGTCGGGAGGCAGGATCGTTTGGAGCATAGAGGCCCAGCAACCATAAAATTTCTCCTTCAAATATGACTTCGATTACCAGAAAGCGGCCCTGCACATCATTTTTGACAAGAACAGGCTGGTATTTTTCATGGACAATCATCAGCACGCCCGAATAGTGCGTAGCATGTGTCCCTGCATAAAACAAACGGAATCCATGACAATCCACAATTTTGCCTGCTTCAGCGTGACTCTTGTGCTCAACTGCACACAATACATCCCACTGGTTCTCATGCAAGACAGTCCACATGGCATGTTGCTTATGGCGAGAGCAAATGCCTCGCACATTCCACGTGGCTATCTTCATATATCTTCAAAAAAAGGAAGTCAGGAACGAGGCAGTTGTTGCCTCGAATTCACCTTTTCCGCGAGAGCATCTAGGACACCCGCATCCAGAAAATCAGCCAATACTGCATACGAATTCTGGCGACCTGCTTTAGAGGTAGAAGGAAAATCCACTGCCTTGGGAGCAGGGCAGGGATAACGCCGATCCCAAGGTGTAATCACATTACCTTTTGTATCAAACGCCAGCTTAGCAGGTGGGCCCTTGGCGCCGTCTGTATAGGCTTTCCTTGTAGACTAATTACGGGGGGCAGACGGGGCTATAGTACGCGCAGCCGGCTGTGAAGTGAACATTTCTTTCCTGCGCATATACGTGCGCACGGAATCCTGTGAAGTAGTAGGCCCAGGATCCGCCATGCCTGTATCCAACTTTTTACCTTTTTTTGGACGGGCCTCAATCCAATCAGTGCTGCGAGAGTCCAAACCCAGGACCTGTTATTTGCCTTTATTCACGACATTTGGGGGCTGAAGGGCCTCCTGTGTCGGGGCATCAAGCACCATGTCATCCTTTGGCAGCACAACCTGCGCATCCTTGGAAGACGGTTGCCTTTCAGGGCATTCGGCCATGAAATGCCCCAATTTACCACATGAAAAGCAGTGACCTGCAAAATTGCCCCATTTCAAGCGAAAATGCAAGGGATGCATCCCAGAACAATTGAGGCGAAGCCACGCAGGCCTTTTCCTGGCTGTGTCCCATAACATGCATAAACGGTTTCGATTCATAGCCCTGAGGCTTGGGGGCACCAGCACTTTGCCCACAACGGCCATCGCATCCTTCAACAATGGCCAATAAACTGTCGGACAATTTTCCACTTCCACCCATTCCGGGCATTCTCGTTGAAGCAGACGCTCGAAATCGGCCATCGGGCGCCATGGTACAACATGGACCAAGCGGCGATCAAAGAATAATGGCAGCTTGGACAGGAGCTCAACGCGATGCGTTTCTGATTTCAACAGCACCTCATAAAAGCCGCGAGGTCCAAGGAAGATCTCCTCAACACACTCCCCTTGCAAGAAATGATGCATCCACTGGCGAATATGTGAAAGCACGGGGATTCTGCTAGTGAAGAAAAGTATGACCGCACGGTCATAAAACACTGAGAAGGACCGCAAGACTGATTTCCGGTCCACCGTGGCTTCCAGCACATCATCAGTTCCCACATCCGAAAAAGTTTCATTGTTGTGCTGGACATAATCGCCAAGCAGAGTATTGGCAAAGTCCAGCAGATGCTCCCAGTCTATCTCCTGCGAATCCACAGGATCAGAGGCAACCTGCGAATAGGAACGTTCTTGAGGACCCATTGGCTCGTCAGGAGTATGCTTGGAGCATTAGCCCGCAGGTGGCAGTTCAGAGCCCGGAGGCATCTCCTCCGTGCAGGGCACCATATCCTCTGGCTCCTCTGTATCGGAATCAGGGCCAAGGGCTGCCACCGTCCGGTCGAGAAAATCCATATTCAGGCCAGCCATACTGCTGTCTTCTGGCTTCTCTCTCTCTCGCACTCGCGCACTCTCGCTCTGTCGGTGTCTGTGGAAAGACAAGGCTGCACTGCCTCCGTATGCAAGTTGCAGAGCCCAGAGGCGTAGGCTCAGGCAGGAACAAGGAATACGGCCTCTCGCGGGAGCGACAACCACGGCGGCTGACTAGCGAGGGCAGTGTCCGACAGGCGAGGGTGGCGTCCGACAGGCAAGGGCGGACAAATCTGGCGGGCAATGGCGGTGGTCAGACCAGGGCGTCTGACAGGCAACAGGGCAGCAATCGTCAGGAGCGGGCGAGAGGACAGGCGACAAAGCAGGCGGTCGACTGGCAAGGCAAGGCAGGCAGTCGTCAGGGGCGGGCGAGAGGACACGCGACAAGGGCAGACAGGCGGCGGACAAAACAGATGTCTAACAACCGGCTGGGGCAGGTAGACCTCTCTCTCTCTCTCTCTCTCTCTCTCTCTCTCTCTCTCTCTCTCTCTCTCTCTCTCTCTCTCTCTCTCTTTCTGAAGCGGCAGAAGACTGGTTACAAGCAGGCCTGCAAGTATGGCGAGCGAGACGTCAGGCAAGAAACGGCAGCGCATAGGTGGAACAGACGAAGGTTTGTGTCAAGACGGCCAGTGGCGACACGTCGCCATCGAACCTGCAGATCGCGCGCTCTTCTCTCTCTCTCGGCACGTTGACACAGCGCAGGACACCGCAGGCTGCAGGCATCGACGGGTACCACGGAAGGTCAGGTCACCATCGCTCCGTCCGTGTCAGATCGATCCGTCCTCCATCTCTCTCTCTCTCTCTCTCTCTCTCTCTCTCTCTCTCTCTCTCTCTCTCTCTCTCTCTCTCTCTCTCTCTCTCTCTCTCTCTCTCTCTCTCTCTCTCTCTCTCTCTCTCTCTCTCTCTCTCTCTCTCTCTCTCTCTTTTTTCGTAAAAGGTAATTGTATTAATTACGAAAAAAATACAAGATTACTGGATTACAAGATACATGATGACACAAAGCCATCATGTGAAGAGGTTTTCTCTTCTCTCTCTCTCTCTCTCTCTCTCTCTCTTTTTCGTAAAAGGTAATTGTATTAATTACGAAAAAAATACAAGATTACTTGATTACAAGATACATGATGACAATCTAAGCCATCATGTGAAGAGCTTCCAAGTACTACAAGTTACAAAGTCATGGCAAAGACACGGAGGAAATTGCCATATGCCAGGGACGTAAGTCCTCCCTGGAGAGCAAGTCAGAATGCTGGAGAAGATCTAACAGCCAATACAAGAGGCCCTTAAGCCTAGCAATATGCCGCTGAACATTATAGGCGGAATCAAAAAGAAAAGCATTCCGAATGGTCCAGTTATGCCAACAGCCCCAATATCGAAGAAAGTGATACATGAGCTTCATATGTGGCTGTGCCGGAGTGGGGTATTTGGGCTGCCCAAAAACCCAATCAAAGGGGCGTAGGGTGAAACCAACCACCGCTCACCAAACAGCGGACAAAAATAACCAGACTTTCTTAGCGATGGGGGAAGAAATAAATCGGTGCCGTGCAGATTCCACACTAGTGGTGCAAAAGAAACAGTTGCCATTGGAGATTCGTCGCTTGGAAAGAGCTGAAGCAAGCGGAAGACCACCAATCATCACTCTCCTAAGAAAGACCTTATATTTGAAGGGTGTCTTATTCAACCAGCCCTCCATCACCGTTGCCCTCCACCATGACCGGGATTTCCGCAATCCCCATAAAGCATTCACTTTAGTAACTAGTCATTGATGATCTTTAATCAAAAGATGATGAACTTGGTTAGCAGAAGCTTTGCTTAAATGCAGCCGGCCTTCAAAGTCCCAATCCTGCCAGGGATGATCCGAAGCAAGGGCAGGAAAGGGTTGTCTGCTCTGGAGCACCGTCAAAAGCTGTTCCCATAAATGCCTATATCCACGAGGGATCCTGAAAAGCCTCCTAGCTGTACAAAACGATATTAGCACATTGCGACTGGCAAGGGTCGCATCCGCGACTGAAGACAAGCCCAAGCGTGCCATCCATTTGAATTGTGGTCTAAGCTCGTGTTTACCTTCCCATGAAAGTAAACGCGAGACTGTCAGCAATTCCAATTGAAAAGAGTTAGTAGCTAAGCGATCCTCCGCTGGATGCCACTGAGCCTTCTGGAGGACCAGTTTCCAGGAACATACCAAATGAGTAAGCAGCGATGAAGAAGAACTGGAGAACCGCGAATCAGCATAAGAACATGCCACCAAGAACTCCAAATTTGGATATTGCCATGCAGAAGCCCTTGGTCCTCAAGGAAATAACAGGCTATAACGACCCACGGATGATGATCCGAGCACAAGGTGCGGAAAAGAAACCAACGGAGTGCCAGCATGTGAGTTTGGGCATCTAAAATAGCTCCTCCACCCATGCGTTTGGGGGTGCACGCATGCGACCAAGAAATCCAAGAAATACCTGCATGCAATGAGTCCTTCCATAGCATGAAATGAATAGACTGAGTAAGAGCATTCAGAGTCATAGTAGTCCAGGGCAGCAATGGCAAGAAATATGTGAGCATTCGCAACATAATTGTCTAGGCTACTTTGAGGCGAACATGGAAGGGCCAGGCCTGAGACTTCCAATGCAGAAACATAGCCACCATTTTTTGAGAAATCCACTGCAGAAGCTGTTTTGGGGGAACATCAACACCCAAAGGGTACCCAAGATGCCTGACAATGGAGCCACGAGGAACAACCAAACCCTGCCAGTCCAAGGACTGCAAATTCGACTCCGTGCAGGTGAGAATGGCTGATTTGAGCGCATTGATGCGAAGGCTGGACGCCTGACCAAAGAGACCCCAAACATCCAATGCTTTTCGAAGGTTATCCTTGTCTGCACGCAAAATCATAAAGCTATCATCAGCCAGGGATTGACTAATGAATTGCTGTCCTATAGAAAGCGACAATCCAGTCAACTGAGTAGAAGCTGCCATATGAGATAACATCGAAAGAACTGGATGCGTCGCAAGGGCAAAGAAGAGAGGGCTCAAAGGGCAGCCCTGTTTGACAAAGCGGGCAAGGACAAACGGCGCAGTAACACCTCCATTCAGCATGTCTCGCGAAGATGTTGCAGCACTGATGGTGTAGATTAGACGAGACATCCAAGCAACAAAGCCCATAGGAGACATAAGTTCAGCAACGAAACACCAGTCCAGATAGTCAAAAGCCTTTTCCAGGTCTAGTTGAATCAGTACGACCTCCTGATTAGAATGCCTTGCATAATCAATTGCCATTTGTGCATTCAATACATTGTGCAGAATATTTCGGCCCTTAATGAAACCATACTGGAGAGGGTGCACAATGGCAGGGAGATGCTTATGGAGCCGGTTCGCCATTACTTTGGAAAAGATTTTGTACATAGAACCCATCAAAGAAATTGGGCACCACTGTTTCAACATAGACAGCGAAGGAACCTTTGGAAGCAGTTTAATAAGTCCTTTCCATGAGGAAGGCATGATCCCCGTTTCCCACACCTGCTGAAACAAAGCCTGCAATGGTTTCGCCAGTTGGGTAGCAAAAGCCTCGAAGAACTCATTGGTGAGACCATCCCAACCCGGACTTTTATCCTTGGGCAAGTGTAACAAAACGTCCATAACCTCTGCCTCACAAATATCTGACTCCATAGTAGCTTGCATGTCCTGTGAAACCTGATTGCGGACCAGGTCATAAAAAATCGAACGGGCCTGAGTAATTTGGGCTGAAGGTGGAGAAGTGGAACCAAGAAGGTCGCGGAAATAATTCCTACACATATGCACAATAGTCTGCGGATCCAGGATAAGGTGGCCTTCTGCATCCTCTAGTCTGGTCATATTCTCTCGAGCAGGAGACGCATGGAGAGCTCGAAAGAACTTATGGGTCTAGCACGCACTATCTTGCAAAGTCTCTGTCACATGTTGCAATTTGACCTGCAGATACAATTTCAACTGGAACTCTTTAATAAGATCAACCACCCTCATTGCCAGTGCTAGTAGCAGAAATGCATCATCCAGAGTGTCCACCAGCAAAGAACGAACCAAAACCAGCAGGTCCTCCGCAGCTTGTCGATGCCGCCGACCTCGTCCAAGAAATCTGCCAACATAGCAAAAGAGTTCTGAGGAGCAGATTTGGAAATAGACGGCATATCTGTTGGCTTGGGGATGGAACGGGGATAACGACGGTCCCACGGGGTAATGACGTTGCCTCTGGTATCAAAAGCCAGCTTAGCAGGTGGACCCTTTGGACGATCCGAATACATTTTCCTGGCGGGCTGAGGACGGCGGGCTGAGGAAACCATAGAGAGCAAAGCGCTCTGAAGACAACATTTCCTTCCTGCGCATATATGTACGCATGGAGTCTTGTGAGGTAGTAGGCACAATATTCTCCATGCCAGCAACAACCCTGTTGCCTTTTTTTGCACGTACTTCAACCCAATATGTGGCACGGGAATCCAGACCCGAAACCTGTTGTTTACCTTTGTCCACAACTTTAGGCGGGTGGATAGTATCTAGCGACGGAGCATCACACACCATACCTTCCATGGGCGGCACAACATGGCCAACATCTGAAGTGTGTTGCTGCTCCGGGCATTCGGCCATAAAATGCCCCAATTGTCCACAGGAAAAGCAATGTCCTGAAAAATTGCCCCATTTCAAACGAAAGTGTAGCGGATGCATGCCAAAGCAATTGAGACGTAACCAAGCAGGCCTTTTCCTTGCAATGTCCCATAACATACACAATCGGTTGCGATTCACAGCCCTTAGACTTGGAGGGACCAGAACAATGCCCACAACGGCCATAGCATCCTTCAATAGTGGCCAATAAACAGCCGGACAATTTTCCACTTCTACCCACACAGGGCATTCACGTTGCAGCAGACGCTGAAAATCTGCCATTGGGCGCCATGGAACAACATGAACCAGCCAACGGTCAAAAAACGAAGGCAGTTTAGACAGGAGAGCAGCACGGTGCGTCTCAGATTTCAACAGGACCTCAAAAAACCCTCGGGGCCCGACAAAAATCTCTTCAACACATTCCCCTTGTAGCAGACTATGCAGCCACTGGCAAATAGAGGAAAGCAGCGGGATGCAACCAGTGAAGAAGAGTATCACAGCGCGATCATAAAACACCGAAACGGAGCGTAGGACAGTTTTTGGGTCCACAGTGGCTTCCAAAACATTGTCAGGTGTAGAGTCAAAAAAGACTTCCTGATTATGTTGAACATAATCGCCAAGCAAAGTGTTGGCAAATTCCAGCAAATGCTCCCAGTCAACATCCTGAGAGTCCACAGAATCCGAAGCAACTTGAGCATAGGAACGATCTTCATGAACCACTGTCGCTTCCGAAGTATGCTTGGTACGTTTACCCACAGGCTGGATGTCACGACCAGGGGGCATCTCTTCGGTGCACAGAACCATATCCTCAGGTTCCTCACTATCCGAATCCGGGCCAAGTGCTACCACCGTTTGGTCTATGAAATCCAGATCCAGACCAGCCATCTTGTATCACAATTGGATCTCGAAGGAGGACTGATGCGCAGTGGCAAGCGGGAAACACAACCTTGTCCTCTGCAGTCGGGACCTGTCCCAAGAGGGCGTGTGGCAGGGCACAATCCTAATAGTGCAGGGGCAGGAGGGTGGAGCACAGGGCGGGCAGTCGATGGCAGAGAGGGACAGTCGGGGGCGTAGGACAAGGGCCAAAACCCTAACGCACAAGGCGAAAGGGCGAAACGCAAGCGCAGAGCCCTCTTTTTTTCGTAAAAGGTAATTGTATTAATTACGAAGAAAGTACAAGATTACATGATTACACGAGTACAAGAGGCACGAGGGCCATAGGCCAACGTGTGGGAAATCCCCGGACTAGGGTACTAAAAAGTTACACCAATCATGGCAAGGACCCAGAGGCAATTGCCAAATGCCAGGAATACAAATCCTCCCGAGGAAGCAAGTCAGAGTGCCTGATGAGATCTAGCTGCCAATGCAAGAGCCCTTTAAGCCTTGCAATATGTCGCGGTACATTAGAAGCCGAATCAAAGAGAAAAGCATTTCGGGTGGTCCAAATGTGCCAGCATCCCCAGTATCTGAAAAAATGGAATAAGATCTTCATATGTAACGGTGGTGGTGTGGGATACTTCGGGCGCACAAAAACCCAATCGAAGGGAGTAAGTGAAGACCCCACCACCGCGTGCCAGATTCGTGACAAGAGTGACCAGATATTCTTGGCGAGCGGGCAAGAAAGAAAACGATGTCGGGCCGATTCCGCCGAAGTGATGCAGAAGAAGTAAGTGCCATTCGAGATTCGACGCTTGGAAAGGGCCGAGGCAAGGGGAAGACCACCAATCATTACCCGCCACAGAAAGACCTTGCATTTGAAAGGTGTCTTGTTCTGCCATCCCTCCATCAGCGTTGCCTGCCACCATGACAGTGATTTCCGCAGGCCCCAAACAGCATTAACTTTCACGCCCAACCATTGGTCTTTAATGAGAAGATGATACACCTGATTAGTAGAGGCCTTTTCCAGACTCAACCGGCCTGCAAGGTCCCAGTCCTGCCAAGGGCGATCCATAGCCAGGGCAGGAAAGGGTTGCCTACCCTGAAGCTCCGAGGAAAGCTTCCCCCATAAATCACGGTATCCGCGCGGGATCCTGAAAAGTCTCCTAGCAGTCCGAAACGATGCAAGGACATTGCGAGTAGCAAGGGTAGCATCCGCAATCGAAGTCACACCCAAACGGGCCATGCGGTTAAATCTTGGTCAGAGCTGATGTTTATCTTCCCATGAAAGTAATGTGGATACCGCCAACAATTCCAGCTGAAAAGAATTTGTCTGCACGCGGTCCCCTACAGGATGCCAACGGGCCTTTTGGAGCACCACTTTCCAAGAGCCGACCAAATGCACTAACAAAGAGCAAGAGGGACTGGAGAAACGAGCGTCAGCATTAAGGACATGCCACCATGAGGCTCCAAGCCGTGTGTTACCCTGGCGGAGGCCGCTGTCCTCAAGAAAATAACGGGCTATGATGGTCCACGGGTGATGATCCACACACATGGCACGAAACAGAGACCAACGAAGAGCCAGCATATGAGTTTCTGCATCCAAAATAGCTCCACCACCCATGCACTTAGGGGTACATGCATGTGACCATGAAATCCAGGAAATGCCTGCCTGCAGTGAATCTTTTTTCCATAGCATGAAACGAATGGGATGAGTAAGAGCCTTCAAAGTACTGGGCGTCCATGGCAGTAATGGCAGGAAATACGTCAGCATTGGTAGCATAATTGTCTGAGCCACTTTGAGACGGACATGGAACGGCCAGGCTTGCGATTTCCAATACATAAACTTCACGGCCAGTTTGTGTGAAATCCACTCCAACAGGGCCTTTGGCCGTACATCCACCCCCAATGGGTATCCAAGATACCTGACAATCGCGCCACGAGAAACCACCTGGCCCTGCCAGCCTAATGACTCTAAATCAGGCTCCGTGCAACTGAGAATGGCTGACTTGAAGGCATTGATGCGAAGACCAGAAGCTTGACCAAAGAGCGTCCAAACATCTAATGCCTTGCGAATGTTATCCCTGTCCGCCTGCAAAATCATAAAGGAGTCATCAGCCAAGGATTGGCTAATGAAGTGCTGCCCCAAAGGAAGAGATAACCCTGCCAGCTGGGCAGAAGCCGCCATGGAGGATAACATTGAAAGGACCGGGTGAGTTGCCAAGGCAAAGAAGAGAGGACTCAAAGGGCAGCCTTGTCTGAGCGAGCGTGCAAGGAGAAATGGCTCTGTGACCCCACCATTAAGCATAACTCTTGAAGAAGCCTTAGTACTAATGGTGTAGATCAATCGGGACATGCGGATCCCAAAGCCCATAGCAGACATAAGCTCTGCAAGGAAAGACCAGTCCACACAGTCAAATGCCTTTTCCAGGTCCAGTTGAATCAAGACCACTTGCTGATTGGAGTGCCTCGCATAATCAATAGCCATTTGCACATTCAAGATATTGTGCAAAATGTTGCGTCCCTTAATGAAACCATATTGGAGGGGGTGCACAAGAGCTGGAAGGTGCTTGTGAAGCCGATTTGCCAGCACTTTGGAAAAGATTTTATACATCACGCCCATCAACGAAATTGGTCTCCAGTGTTGCAGCTTTGACGGCGAAGGGACCTTGGGGATCAGTTTGATAAGGCCTTCTTTCCATGAAGAAGGCATGACCCCTGTTTCCCAAACCTGCTGGAACATGACCACCAAAGGCTTTACCAACTGCGTGGCTGAGTGCTCAAAAAATTCATTAGTGAGACCATCCCAACCAGGACTTTTATCCTTAGGCAGGTGCAACAACACATCCATAACCTCCTCTTCGCAAATATCCGCCTCCAAAGAGGCTTGCATATCAAGCGGAACCTGCTGGTGGACCAGCTGATAGAAGACCGAGCGGGCATGCGTAACCTGGCTAGACGGCAAGGATGAAGAACCAAAAAGATCCATAAAATAATTTCTGCACATATTGATAATGGTCTGCGGATCAGTGACCATGCGACCTTCCGAGTCCTGAAGTCGAGTCATATTTTCGCGAGCCGGAGAAGCATGCAAGGCGCGAAAGAACTTATGAGACTGGCAGGCATTATCTTGCAATGTGTCAGTCAAGTTATGCAGCTTGGCCTGCTGATAAGATTTCAAGCTAAAGACTTGAATAAGATGGGCCAAACGCCGCTCCAGTGACAGCAGAAAATCATCATCTGGGGAATCCAGGAGCAAGGAACGGACCAAGGCCAATAAGTCCTCTGCTGCCAGTCGACGGCGGCGACAAAGAGAGGCAGTGTGAATCCCATACTGCCGAGCAACCCGCTGCACATTAGAGAGCAGGCGTGCAAACGAAGCCAAGCCCTCAGAGGCGAAGTCCAATAAGAACCTCTCAATCAGTTGCTGCATATAATCTTGAAAAATTGGATGCTTCAAATAAGAGGAGTTGAAGCGTAAAGGGAGCTTATCCAGGAACTGCATAAAAGGTGCAACAGATTGTGCCCGCATCTCAAGCTGGAGGGGAAAATGATCCGACAACGCATATTGCTGCAAGACCTTCATCTCCAACATCTCGGGAAGAAAATCATCCCCCTGCATGATATACATTCTGTCCAATCGCGACCAAGTGGTTGCATATTGCGCAGAATGAAAAGTAAAACCTGAAACAGAAGGGTGAAGCCACGACCAAAGATCTTGCTTAAGTATGTGCAAAGCAAAGGAGTTCCACACCCGGCTTTCTGGCGTATCCATTACCGAATGCCCTGAGGTGGACTGGGAAGAGTCAACACACATATTGAAATCTCCCATCAAAAACCCTTTGCGGCCAAGTGCCATGGAGCCCTGCAAAGTCAACCATAGATCCCGTCGGGATGTGGGATCATTGGGAGCATAAAGTCCCAGCAGCCATAAAATCTCACCTTCAAATAGGACTTCGATTACCAGAAAGCGGCCGCACATCATTTTTAACAAGAACAGGCTGGTATTTCTCATGAACAATCATCAGCACGCCCGAATAATGCTTAGCATGTGTCCCTGCATAAAACAGACGAAATCCACGACAATCCACAACCTTTCCTGCCTCACCATGACTTTTGTACTCCACTGCACATAATACATCCCACTGATTTTCATGCAAGACAGACCACATGGTATGCTGCTTATGGCGAGAGCAAATGCCTCGCACGTTCCACGTGGCAATCTTCATATATTTTCAAACAAAGGAAGTCAGGAACGAGGCGCCTGTTGCCTCGATTGCATCTTTTCCGCGAGGGCATCCAAGACGCCCTCATCCAGAAAATCAGCCAATACTGCAAATGAATTCGGGCGACCTGCTTTAGAGGTAGAAGGGAAATCCACTACCTTGGGAGCAGGGCGGGGATAACGCCTATCCCAAGGAGTAATCACATTGCCTTACGCATCAAACGCCAGCTTAGCAGGTGGGCCCTTGGGGCCCTCGGAATAGATTTTCCTTGAAGACGGATTGCGGGGGGCTGACGGGGCCATGGTACGCACAACCTGCTGTGGGGTGACCATGTCTTTCCTGCGCGTGTACGTGCGCACGGAATCCGGGGAAACATGAGGCCCCGGATCTGCCAGGCCTGCGTCCAACTTTTTACCTTTTTCTTGTCGTGCCTCAATCCAATCAGAGCTAGGAGAATCCAAAGCTCGGACTTGTTGTTTACCTTTTTCCATGACAGTAGGGGGCTGAAGGGTCTCCTGTGTCTGGGCATCAAGCACCATGTCATCCTTGGGCTGCACAACCTGCGCCTCCTCAGAAGAGAGTTGCCGTTCCGGGCATTCAGCTACAAAATGCCCTAATTTACCACATGAAAAGCAGTGTCCGGCAAAATTGCCCCATTTCAGGCGAAAATGCAAAGGATGCATGCCAGCGCAATTGAGGCGAAGCCACGCAGGCCTTTTCCTGGCCGTATCCCATAACATGCATAGACGGTTTCGGTTCATAGCCCTGAGGCTGGGGGGAACCAGCACTGTGCCCACAACCGCCATCGCGTCTTTCAACAATGGCCAATATACCGCTGGACAATTTTCCACCTCCACCCACACCGGGCATTCGCGTTGAAGCAGACGCTGGAAGTCAGCCATAGGGCGCCATGGTACCACATGGACCAAGCGGCGGTCAAAGAATAGTGGCAACTTGGACAGTAGCTCAGCTCGATGCGATTCGGATTTCAACAGCACCTCATAAAAGCCGCGAGGGCCAAGGAAGATCTCCTCAACATACTCCCCTTGCAATAAGTGGTGCATCCACTGGCGAATATGTGAGAGCACTGGGATCCTGCCGGTGAAAAAAAGTATAACTGCACGGTCATAGAACACCGAGAAGGACCGCAAGACTGATTTTGGGTCCACTGTCGCTTCCAGCACATCATCCGCAGCCGCAGCAGAGAAAGTTTCATTATTATGCTGGACATAATCGCCAAGCAGAGTATTGGCAAAGTCCAGCAAATGCTCCCAGTCTATTTCCTGCGAATCCACAGGTTCGGAGGCAACCTGCGCATAGGAACGGTCCTGAGGACCCATTGGCTCGTCTGAAGTGTGCTTAGAGCGTTTGCCTGCCGGCGGCAGTTCAGAACCCGGAGGCGGCTCCTCCGTGCATGGCACCATATCCTCCGGCTCCTCGGTATCGGAATCAGGGCCAAGGGCTGCCACCGTCCGGTCGAGAAAATCCATATCCAGGCCAGCCATACCGCTGTCTTCTCTCTTTCGCTCGCTCCCTTACTGCAGCAGCAGGATTCTCTCTCTCTCTCTCTCTCTCTCTCTCTCTCTCTCTCTCTCTCTCTCTCTCTCTCTCTCTCTCTCTCTGTGTACAGATCAGTGGGCACTCTGGCCCAAATGCTGCCTCTCTGCCAATTGTCGGGCTTAGGGTTTACAGTAGCTGGGCGCGGCGGCAGAAAAGGACAAGCACAAACAGGTGGAGCCGCGAACAGCAGCACAGTCGAAGGAACTGGGGCGAGTGCAGACGTTGCAGCACGATTGGGCAGAAGACAGCAGGGCGGGACAGAAGGCGGGACCGAAGGCGAGACAGCAGGCGGGGCGAAGCAGGGCGGCGCTCAGGAACAGGACCAGGTCGAAACGAGGGCCCACAGGACTGAAAGGCGACGGCAGGGACCCCCGCCCCCAGAACAGACGACGGGCAAGCAGCACTGACGCCGTCTGCACGCCTGCTGACGCTCGGAAGGACCGGACACGACGAGAAGAATATTCAGCGCAGAGCCCTCTCTCTCTCTCTCTCTCTCTCTCTCTCTCTCTCTCTCTCTCTCTCTCGCTCTCGCTCTCTCTGCGTGTACAGATCAGTGGGCACGCTGTCCACAACACTGCCGCTAAGAGCTGGGCGCCTTTGCACGAAAGGACAAAGTACACATGCCGAGCCTCGAACAGCAACATAGGGGACGGAGACAAGGCGACTGCAGACGTGGCAACGCGACAAGCGATAGACAGTGCGGAACGGAAGGCGACCACGATCCGCCATCGCTCTCGCTCGCTCTCTCTCTCTCCTCCCCCAAGCCTGTGTGTGTGTGTGTGTGTGTACAGGTGTAGATCAGCTCTCTGATCTGCCCAGGGTTGCAATCACGTGCTGCCAGGTTAGGGCCCCTGTCTTTGTTGCGGCCCAAGAAGATGCACAAGGCAGGCACTCACAGGTAGACGCCGTGCAGATGACTGACAGGGTAGCAAACAAAAGGTACCTGTTTCTGCAAATGAAAGGTGTTCTATCTTCAGGCGTCAACGAGGCAGTTTAACAGGGCGCTGCATGCTGACGTAGAGGAAATGACCACAGGCGGATCACGCGGGCAGTTGTCAGACGAGCAAGATCAAGCGGGCACAAGCGAACACGAGCGGATCAGATGGGCAATCTCCACGCGTCGACGGTGCGCTCTAACAGGGCGCGCAGGTCTAGGCGATGGCAAGACTAGGCGACGGCAAGTCTAGGCGATGGCAGGGGCAAGGCACACAAGTCTAGGTGATGGCAAGGGCCAGACGGGCGCACAGTCAGTCTCTCTTTTTTTTTTCGTAAAAGGTAATTGTATTAATTACGGAAAAAAAGGTACAAGATTACATGATTACATGGGTACAAGAGACACGAGGGCCCCAGGCCAACGTGTGGGAAATCCCCGTACTAATGCACTAAAAAGGTTACACCAATCATGGCAACGACCCAGAGGCAATTGCCATATGCCAAGGATGCAAATCCTCCCGAGGGAGCAAGTCGGAGTGCCCGATCAGATCTAGCTTCCAATGCAAGAGCCCTTTAAGCCTAGCAATATGTCTCGGTACATTAGAGGCCGGATCAAAGAGAAAAGCATTGTGCGTGGTCCAAATGTGCCAGCATCCCCAATATCTGAAAAAGTGAAATAAGATCTTCATATGTAACTGTGGCGGTGTGGGATACTTTGGGCGCACAAAAACCCAATCGAAAGGAGTTAGTAAGGACCCCACAACTGCGCGCCAGATTTGCGACAAGAGTGACCAGATATTCTTGGCGAGCGGGCAAGAAAGAAAACGATGTCGTGCCGATTCCGCCGTAGTGGTATAGAAGAAACAATTGCCATTCGAGATTTGACGCTTGGAAAGGGCCGAGGCAAGAGGAAGACCACCAATCATTACCCGCCAAAGAAAGACCTTGCATTTGAAAGGTGCCTTATTCAGCCACCCCTCCATGAGCGTTGCCTGCCACCATGATAGCGATTTCCGCAGTCCCCAAACAGTATTAGTTTTCACACCCAGCCATTGGTGATCTTGAATGAGAAGATGATACACCTGATTAGTAGAGGCCTTTTCCAAACTCAACCGGCCTGCAAGGTCCCAGTCCTGCCAAGGGCGATCCACAGCCAGGGCAGGAAAGGGTTGCCTACCCTGAAGCTCCAACGAAAGCTTTACCCATAAATCACGGTATCCGCGTGGGATCCTGAAAAGTCTCCTAGCAGTCCCAAACGATGCGAGGACATTGCGAGTGCCAAGGGTAGCATCCGCAATCGAAGTCACACCTAAACGGGCCATGCGGTTAAATCTCGGTCTGAGCTGATGTTTGTCTTCCCATGAAAGTAATCTCGATATACTGCCAACAATTCCAGCTGAAAGAAGTTAGTATGCAAGCAGTCCCCCACTGGATGCCAACGGGCCTTTTGGAGCTCCACTTTCCAAGAGCCGACCAAATGCAGTAACCGAGAGGAAGAGGGACTAAAAAATCGAGAGTCAACATTAAGGACATGCCACCAGGAGGCCCAAAGTCGTGTATTACCATGGCATAGCCCACTGTCCTCAAGAAAAAAACGAGCTATAATGGTCCACGGGTGATGATCCACACACATGGCGCAAAAAAGAGACCAACGAAGAGCCAGCATATGAGTTTCAGCATCCAAAATAGCTCCACCACCCATGCGTTTAGGGGTACATGTATATGACCATTAAATCCACGAAATACCTGCTTGCAGTGAATCCTTCTTCCATAACATGAAACGAATGGGGCGAGTGAGAGCCTTCAAAGTAGTAGGCGTCCACGGCAGCAATGGCAGGAAATACGTTAGCATTGGCAGCATAATTGTCTGAGCCACTTTGAGATGGACATGGAATGGCCACGCTTGCGACTTCCAATACATAAACTTCGCTGCCAGTTTTTGTGAAATCCACTCCAGTAGTTCCTTTGGCCGTACATCCACCCCCAATGGGTATCCAAGATGCCTTACAATGGAGCCACGGGAAACAACCTCGCCCTGCTAGCCTAATGACTGTAAATTAGGCTCCATGCAACTCAGTATGGCTGATTTAAAGGCATTGATGGGAAGACCAGAAGCATGACCAAAGAGCGTCCAAGCATCTAATGCCTTTCGAATGTTATCCCTGTCCGCCCACAAAATCATAAAGCTGTCATCAGCCAAAGATTGGCTAATTAAGTGCTGCCCCAAAGTAAGAGACAATCCAGCCAGCTGAGCAGAAGCCGCCATTGAGAATAACATTGAAAGGACCGGGTGAGTCCCCACGGCAAAGAAGAGAGGACTCAAAGGGCAACCTTGTCTGACCGAGCGTGCAAGGACAAATGGCTCTGTAACCCCACCATTGAGCATAACACTTGAAGAAGCCATAGCACTAATGGTGTAGATCAATCGGGACATCCGGGTACCAAAGTCCATAGCAGACATGAGATCTGCAATGAAAGACCAGTCCACATAGTCAAACGCCTTTTCCAAGTCCAATTGAATCAATACCACTTCCTGATTGGAGTGCCGCGCATGGTCAATAGCCATTTGCACATTTAAGATATTATGCAGAATGTTGCGGCCCTTAATGAAACCATATTGGAGAGGATGCACAATAGCTGGAAGGTGCTTGTGAACCCGATTCGCCAGCACTTTGGAGAAGATTTCATACATCGAGCCCATCAAAGAAATTGGTCTCCAATGTTGCAACTTTGATGGCGAAGGGACCTTTGGAATCAGCTTGATAAGGCCTTCTTTACATGAGGCAGGCATGACCCCTGTTTCCCAAACCTGCTGAAACATGACCGCCAATGGGTTCACCAATTGCGTGGCCGAGTTCTCAAAGAATTCATTAGTGAGACCATCCCAGCCAGGACTTTTATCCTTAGGCAGGTGCAACAAAACATCCATAACCTCCTCCTCGCAAATATCCGCCTCCAAAACGGCTTGCATATCAAATGGAACCCGCTGGTGGACCAGATGACAAAAGACCGAGCGGGCATGCGTAACTTGGCTAGAAGGCGAGGGAGAAGAACCAAGAAGTTCCATAAAATAATTTCTGCACATATTGACAATGGTCTGCGGATCAGTGACCATGCGACCTTTCGAATCCTGGAGTCTAGTCATATTTTCGCGAGCCGGAGAAGCATGCAAGGCGCGAAAGAACTTATGAGACTGGCAGGCACTATCTTGCAATGTGTCAGTCAAGTTATGCAACTTGGCCTGCTGATAAGATTTCAACTGAAACACTTGAATAAGATGGGCCAAACGCCTCTCCAGTGACAGCAGAAAATCATCATCTGGGGAATCCAGGAGCAAGGAACGGGACCAAAGCCAGTAAGTCCTCTGCTGCATGTCGACGTCGGCGACAAAGAGAGGCATGATGAATCCCATACTGCCGAGCGACCCGCTGCACATTAGAGAGCAGCCGTGCAAATGAAGCCAAGCCCTCAGAGGCAAATTCCAATAAGAACCTCTCAATCAATTGCTGCATATAGCCCTGAAAATTTGGATGCTTCAAATAAGAGGAGTTGAAACGTAAAGGGAGCCTATCCAGCAACTGCATAAAAGGTGCAATAGATTGTACCCGCATCTCAAGCTGGAGGGGGAAATGGTCCGACAACGCATATTGCTGCAAGACCTTCATTTCCAGCATCTTGGGAAGAAAATCATCTCCCTGCATGATATACATGCGGTCCAACCACGACCAAGTAGTTGCATATTGTGCGGAATGAAAAGTAAACCCTGAAAAAGAAGGGTGAAGCCACGACCAAAGATCTTGCTTAAGTACGCGCAAAGCAAAGGAATTCCACACCCGGCTTTCCGGCGTATCCATTACCGAATGCCCTGAAGTGGACTGAGAAGAGTCAACACACATATTGAAATCTCCCATCAAAAATCCCCTTCGGCCAAGTGACATGGAGCCCTACAAAGTCGACCAAAGATCCAGTCAGGATCCGGGATCATTCGAAGCATAGAGGCCCAGCAACCATAAAATCTCTCCTTCAAATAAGACTTCGATTACCAGAAAGCGGCCCTGCACATCATTTTTCACAAGAACAGGCTGGTATTTCTCATGGACAATCATCAGCATGCCCGAATAGTGCATAGCATGTGTCCCTGCATAAAACAGACGGAATCCATGACAATCCACAACTTTTCCTACTTCACCGTGACTTTTGTGCTCAACTGCACACAATACATCTGTGACATTAATGTGACATTTAATGTGACATTAAAAGTGACATTTAATGTGACATTAAGGTAAATCTAGGGGAACATGCACGAGAATGACCGTCCGGGCTCTTCGGCGCCCGAACGGGGTTAAGGGGAGCCTAGAGAGTAAGAGAGTCCAAGAATAGTAGGACTCCAGAAAAGTGGACGGCTGGAAGAGGAATACGGGTGAGAGGTGCCAGCACTTATCTAGGCGTGGTTGGGAGGAGGAGGACTCGTGCTCAGGACTTTTTTCATCGTTTTCTCTCTGTCTTTCCCAAAGCCATCTATCATTGGTATCAGAGCCGTGAGGATTCCTGGAAATCTTCAACGAAAGGGGAGCGACGGACAAGTGCTCCACGATCTGTTCAGTCAACAGTCGACGGACAAGTGCTCCACGATCTGTTCAGTCGACAGTCGACGGACCCATAAAGTCGTGGTCAAACATCAAGTGCCCGCTATTAATTTAGTCGACAATAGTCGACGGACCCGTAACGACCCGTAAGCCACTGGTCAGACGTGACGTGACACGTCACGAAAACTTAACGTGACGTGTAATTCTGGTCACGAAACGTATTGAAAGGGCAGCCATTCTTTTTTACGCCTGTTTTTTTTTTAAAAAAACGCGTAAGCTGATCGTGGGCCATTGAATCTTGCCCACGCCTGTCTGTGAATGCTCCTCCATGGACACACCAACAAGACACGCATCAGTCGACTGCGTGTTCGGACTTCTTCTTTTCAGCCTCAATTGTATTTATATCACAAGTACAGGTTCAGCAGGAAGCAAATTCAGGAAAGCGACATTCATGACCAGCGTAATTATTAAAGAAGGGGGCTGAATACTAGTCATTCTGCAAAGAAGCTCCATTTTCTGCGTGACCAACTTTCTTCGGGCGATAAAATTTGTTCCTTACTCTGCGGATTTCTTTCCAAACCAGCAACCACTGCCTGCCTTTAAAATCAGGGAAGTACTTTACTTTGTATGCAAATTTCTTATCTTTGCTTTCCAATTCCAGTGTATTAATGGCAGAAAAAGGGAAAGAAAGGGTAATGGAAAGCTCTAGTTCTGGGGACCAACCTATGGTAGATCCCCATGAACCACAAATACAAAAAGAACAATGGGAAGAATTTTTTGCTACACAAGAGCAATTTGATGATCTTACTGCTCATGTGCAAACTTAGGGGGTTCAAATGGAATTTTTAACTCAAACACTCACTGAAATAAAATCTCAATTAACTTTATTGTTGGAAAGAGATAAAAATAAGATAGAAACCTCGGATGTCCCATCTTCATCGAAAGATTCAAATGTGACTATGAGAGATCCTAAGGAACCCCAACCTTACCATAAATTGAGGGATAATCCAGTTCTAAAGGATATGAAACAACCTCAATTTTACGGGGAGGAAAAAGATAGGAATAAAGACACAATCTTTAATTTCCTCCAAAAATGGGAAGATTTACATAAATTAAAACATACCCCACCACATCTACAAGCACTGGAGGCCAGTTTAACTTTGGGGCCTAAAGCATATAAGTGGTAGCGAACTTTAAAGGAGGCGAATAAAATACCTGAAACCTGGGCTTTATTTGAATCCGTCTTTTTGAAAGAATTTCTTCCTGAAAATGAAATGGAAAGAAATTGGGAAGATTGGGATTATGTCAGACAAAAGGGACGACCCCTATTGACATATCTGGAGGAATATTGTGAGATAATCCTCAAATTGGAAGGAATAGATGAATTCCAAAAAACAAGAGGATTCATTAGGGGACTAGATAAGAAAGTAAAACAGAGTTTACCTAAGACGCTGCAAGAGGCAATTAAATTTGCATTAATTCATGAAGATAGTATGCGTCCAGGTACACTCACTAGTCTCACTGATACGGAGCCCAAGTCTAAGGAATTGGGAACCTCAAAATTTGTGGGCAAATTTAAAAGGAAAATGCTATTTTTTAAGGGTAAAAAACAACCTTTTGAAAAGAAACCATATATGAGGCCAAAGTTAAGTCCTGATGACTTTGATAAGGCCAAAAAAGAAAAGTTGTGTTTCAATTGCCTATCCCCTAACCATGCTGCTTGGAATTGCCCTCAAAAGAAAAAGGGGGAAGACAAAGGAAAGGATAAGGACAAAGGCAAGGGAAAAGAAAAACAAATCCATGTAGTGCAGACCTTGGAATTAAAGGGCCATGAAAAGTACAAATCTTTAGAGGTCTTGCACATGGATGTACAACATAAGCGTTGTATGTCAACTTCTATGTGGCAGCCTACTTTTGGGCCATATGATTTACTTAGAGTACATGGATTGATAGCTGAAAAAAGGGTTAGAGTCATGATTGATGACTCTGCCACACATAATTTTATAAATTATGCACTTGTCAAAAAATTGAAACTTCCCCAACAAAAGAGTGGGCATCAATATGTTGTTCGTATGATGCAAGGCCAAGACAATAAAATATGGGATACAATGGTATCCAATTTGGAAATTGAGATTCAAGAATATAAAGACAAACTCGATTTCCAAATAATGAACATGGAAAGAGCTGATATTGCTCTAGGGAGGGAGTGGCTATGGGGATTGGAACCATCCTTAAAACGTAGGTATCACCATAAAACACTAGAATTTGAAAGGGATGGTAAGACTTTTGTTATTCAAGGTGAGCATGAAGTATCTGATAATCCTTTGCTGTGTTCCACTGAAGTTCAGAAGCTGATAAAGAAGGAAGTTTGTGAGGTATATATGCTATGGTCTCTTCCTGTACAGAATACTTTTACTTTCTGTAATATAAAGCAACAATTTTCTTATGTTTGTGAGTTGAATGTTAATAATGAATTGAGTAGTTTGTTAGATGATTTTAAAGATGTGTTTCCTTCTGATTTACCAAGTGGCCTTCCACCAGATAGGGGTGATATAAATCACCCAATTGATGTAAATAAGTATACACACCCAATTTCAAAACCACCGTATAGGTTAAGTGAAACACAGCATCAAGAAGTTGAAAGACAAATTAAGGATTACCTGGATAAAGGGTTTATTCAACCCACTAATTCACCTTGGGCTTCACCAATTTTATTGATAAAGAAAAAAGATGGTTCTATGCGACTTTGTGTTGACTATAGAGCACTTAATAAAATAACGGTGAAGAATAAATTTCCTATGCCCAGAATGGAAGATCTTTTTTATCAATTACAAGGGGCAAAATTCTTCACAAAGATAGATTTAAGATCCGGCTATCACCAAATAAGAATTAAGGCACAAGATGTTTCCAAGACGGCATTTCGTACTAGATACGGGCATTATGATTTTTTGGTGATGCCTTTTGGCCTCACTAATGCACCAGCTACCTTTATGAAGCTGATGAATAGTGTTTTACGGCTCTATCTAGAACATTTTGTAGTAGTCTTTTTGGATGATATCTTGATCTTTAGTAAATCAAGAGAAGAACATTTGGAACACTTACAATTAGTATTCCAACTATTAAGAACACATTCCCTTTATGCGAAGAAAACTAAATGTGAATTCTTTGCACAAGAGGTCAAATATTTGGGGCATATTATCTCGAAAGAGGGAATCAACATGATTCTAGAAAAAGTAAGGGTAATTATTGAATGGCCACCTCCAAGGAACCTGGAAGAGCTGCAGATCTTTCTAGGTTTATCTGGATTTTATCGTAGATTCATTCGAGATTATGCCAAAATAGCTGTTCCAATGACAGACCAACTTAAAGGGAAAGCAAAAAGTTTTAATTGGGAAACAAACCAAAATGAAAGTTTTCAAAAAACTTAAGGTAGCTATTGCTACAGCTCCAGTACTATTAATAGTGGATCCCAATAAACCATTTGTGGTTGAAGTTGATGCCAGTGATAAGGCGATAGGCGCAGTCTTATTACAAGAAGGTCGACCAGTTGCTTTTGAAAGCAAAAAATTAGATCGTACAAAACAGAATTATTCTGTTTATGAGAGGGAGTTGTATGCAATAGTACATGCAATGAAGAAATGGAGGCACTATTTGTATGGTGCCAAACTTTTGATTTTATCGGATCATGAAAGCATTAAGTGGCTTAATGATCAACCGGATTTACACGGGCGTAAAGCCAGATGGGCCGAACTCCTCCAAGAGTTCAACTATGAGATAAGATATAGAAAAGGAAATATAATATAGTAGCTGATGCACTCAGCACAATGCCCATCATTAATGAATTGAGTTTTACTCAGTTCACTTCCAACTTGCTTGAATCTTTAAAAGGGAAATGCCAGGTTGAGATCCGGCATATTCCAACATATGGGAAGCAATAAAAAATGGGGATCCAAATGAAAGTGCTTCTACTAAGGAAGGAAAATCTGAGGATGTTCAACAAGGAAATGGAGCATCAGGGGTTGCTCAAACTGGATTCAAGTGGAAGAATTTTACCATTGATAATGGTTATTTACTCTACAAGGGTAGGGTATGTGTCCCGAAAGATACAGAAATAAGGCGCCAGATACTCTTTGAGTGTCATGATACCCCTAGTGCGGGACATCCAGGAGTTAATAAGACTTATAGTCTTATTAAAAGGCAGTTCTATTGGCCTGGAATGAATAAGGACGTCCTTGACTATGTGGTCAAATGTAATAAATGCCAGGTTAATAAAGCTGAAAGATTAAAAATGGGAGGACTTCTCCATCTATTAGAAATTCCTTCGGGAAAATGGGAGAGTATCTCCATGGACTTTATTGTTGCTTTACCTAGAATATAGAGGAGGCACGACTCTGTGTGGGTGATTGTGGATAGGTTAACCAAAATGGCTAGGTTCATTCCAACTTCAACTGATGTTAAAACACCAGAGTTGGCTAGATTGTTCGTAGAGAACATATACCGATTGTATGGCCTTCCGGCAAATATAGTTTCTGATCGGGATAGAAAATTTGATAGCCATTTTTGGCGTGCGGTATTTAGGAAATTGGATACTAAACTTAGCATGAGTACGGCGGATCATCCGCAAACAGATGCGCAAACTGAAAGGGTTAACCAAATTCTTGAAGATATGCTTAGAGCATATGTAAGTAAAAGGTAAACTAATTGGGAAGAGTATTTACCGATAGCAAAGTTTGCATATAACAGTGCCAAGCACTCTTCCACTGGATATAGTCCATTTATGTTAATGTATGGGTTTCAGCCCAAAGCGCCTTTTGCAGTAGGACTGCATAAGGAAAAGGTTCAGGCAGCTAAAGACTTTTTGGAGGATATGAATAGTATGTTAAAATTTGCTCAAGAAAATATTAAAAAAGCTCAAAATCGAGCTAGAGCATATGCAGATTCTCACCGAAGAGACATCTCCTTTGAAGAAGGAGAATTGGTCTATCTTAAGGTGCCTGAACAAACTAAAACTATGAAAAGGGGACAATATCCAAAGCTTTCACCAAGGTATTGTGGTCCTTTCATAATACTTAAAAGGGTGGGAGAATTGGCCTACAAGCTCCAACTACCTGTTGGTAGTAAAATACATCCAGTTTTTCATGTAAGTAAATTAAGGAAGAAACTGGGTGATTTGGATAATCTAATCTTAAATGATACTATTGAGGAGCTATTCTATGACCAATCTAATCCACATGAACCAGAAAAAATATTAAATGTTCGTAATCGACGAACAAGGAATACTATTTATCAGGAATGTTTGGTTAAGTGGAAAGATTGTTCAGAAGAAAGCTCAACATGGGAGCGAGTAAGTACTTTAAAGAAAAGGTTTCCCGATTTACAGTTAGACCTTCCAAGTATCGTTTTCGAGGACGAAACCGATTCTTAAGGGAAAGGAAATGTGACATTAATGTGACATTAAAAGTGATATTTAATGTCACGTTAAGGTCATAAATATGGAATGTGGCATTAAAAGTGACATTTAATGTGACATTAAGGTAAATCTAGGGGAACATGCACGAGAATGACCGTCCGGGCTCTTGGGCGCCCGAACGGGGTTAAGGGGAGCCTAGAGAGTAAGAGAGTCCAAGAATAGTAGGACTCCAGAAAAGTGGACGGCTGGCAGAGGAATATGGGTGAGAGGTGCCAGCACTTATCTAGGCGTGGTTGGGAGGAGAAGAAGAACTCGTGCTCAGGATTTTTTTCATCGTTTTCTCTTTGTCTTTCCCGAAGCCATCGATCAACATCCCACTGGTTCTCATGCAAGACAGTCCACATGGCATGTTGCTTATGGCGAGAGCAAATGCCTCGCACATTCCACGTGGCTATCTTCATATATCTTCAAAAAAAGGAAGTCAGGAGCGAGGCGCCTGTTGCCTCAATTTCACCTTTTCCGCGAGAGCATCCAGGACACCCTCATCCAGAAAATCAGCCAATACTGCAAACGAATTCTGGCGACCTGCTTTAGAGATAGAAGAAAAAGCCACTGCCTTGGGAATGGGGCGGGGATAACGCCGATCCCAGGGTGTAATCACATTACCTTTTGTATCAAACGCCAGCTTAGCAGGTGGGCCCTTGGGGCCGTCTGTATAGACTTTCCTTGTAGACTAATTACAGGGGGCAGACGGGGCCATAGTACGCGCAGCCTGTTGTGAAGTGACCATTTCTTTCCTGCGCGTATACGTGCGCACGGAATCCTGTGAAGCATTAGGCCCAGGATCCACTAGGCCTGCATCCAACTTTTTGCCTTTTTTTTTTACGTGCCTCAATCCAATCAGTGCTACGGGAATCCAAACCCAGGACATGTTGTTTACCTTTATCCACCACATTAGGTGGCTGAAGGGCCTCCTGTGTCGGGGCATCAAGCACCATGTCATCCTTGGGCAGCACAACCTGCGCATCCTCAGAAGCCGGTTGCCTTTCAGGGCATTCGGCCATAAAATGCCCCAATTTACCACATGAAAAGCAGTGTCCTGCAAAGTTGCCCCATTTCAAGCAAAAATGCAAAGGATGCATGCCAGAACAATTGAGGCGAAGCCACACAGGCCTTTTCCTGGCCGTGTCCCATAACATGCATAAATGGTTTCGGTTCATAAACCTGAGGCTTGGGGGAACCAGCACTGTTCCCACAATTGCCATCGCATCCTTCAACAATGGCCAATAGACCGCCGGACAATTTTCCACTTCCACCCACACCGGGCATTCTCGTTGAAGCAAACGCTGGAAGTCGCCCATAGGGCGCCATGGTACAACATGGACCAGGCGGCGATCAAAGAATAATGGCAACTTGGACAGGAGCTCAACTCGATGTGTTTCCGATTTCAACAGCACCTCATAAAAGCCGCGAGGTCCAAGGAAGATCTCCTCAACACACTCCCCTTGCAATAAATGGTGCATCCACTGGCGAATATGTGAAAGCACTGGGATCCTGCCAGTGAAGAAAAGTATAACTGCACGGTCATAAAACACCGAGAAGGACCGCAAGACTGATTTCGGGTCCACCGTGGCTTCCAGCACATCATCAGTTCCCACATCAGAAAAAGTTTCATTATTATGCTCGACATAATCGCCAAGCAGAGTATTGGCAAAGTCTAGCAAATGGTCCCAGTCAATCTCCTGTGAATCCACAGGATCAGAGGCAACCTGCGCGTAGGAACGTTCTTGAGGACCCATTGGCTCGTCAGAAGTATGCTTGGAGCGTTTGCCTGCAGGCGGCAATTCAGAACCCGGAGGCATCTCCTTCGTGCACGACACCATATCCTCCGGCTCCTCGGTATCGGAATCAGGGCCAAGGGCTGCCACCGTCCGGTCTAGAAAATCCATATCCAAGCCAGCCATACTGATGTCTTCTCTCTCTCTCTCTCTCTCTCTCTCTCTCTCTCTCTCTCTCTCTCTCTCTCTCTCTCTCTCTCTCTCTCTCTCTCTCTCTCTCTCTCTCTCTCTCTTTCTTTTTCGTAAAAGGTAATTGTATTAATTACGAAAAAGTACAAGATTACATGATTACACGAGTACAAGAGACACGAGGGCCGTAGGCCAACGTGTGGGAAATCCCCAAACTAGTATACTAGAAAAGCTACACCAATCATGGCAAGGACCCAGAGGCAATTGCCAAATGCCAGGAATGCAAATCCTCCCGAGGAAGCAAGTCAGAGTGCCTGATGAGATCTAGCTGCCAATGCAAGAGCCCTTTAAGCCTTGCAATATGTCGCGGTACATTCAAGGCCGAATCAAAGAGAAAAGCATTTCGGGTGGTCCAAATGTGCCAGCATCCCCAGTATCTGAAAAAGGGAAATAAGATCTTCATATGTAACTGTGGCAGCGTGGGATACTTTGGGCGCACAAAAACCCAATCAAAAGGAGTCAGTGAGGGCCCCACCACTGTGCGCCAGATTTGGGACAAGAGAGACCAGATATTCTTGGCGAGCGGGCAAGAAAGAAAACGATGTCTGGCCGATTCCTCCGTAGTGGTGCAAAAGAAACAATTGCCATTCAAGATTCGACGCTTGGAAAGGGCCAAGGCAAGAGGAAGACCACCAATCATTACCCGCCACAAAAAGACCTTGCATTTGAAAGGTGCCCTATTCTGCCACCCCTCCATCAGCGTTGCCTGCCACCATGACAAGGATTTCCGCAGGCCCCAAACAGTATTAGCTTTCTCACCCAGCCATTGGTGGTCTTTAATAAGAAGATGATACACCTGATTAGTAGAGGCCTTTTCCAGAGTCAACCGGCCTGCAAGGTCCCAATCCTGCCAAGGGCGATCCATAGTCAGGACAGGAAAGGGTTGCCTACCCTGAAGTTCCGACGAAAGCTTCTCCCATAAATCACGGTATCCGCGCGGGATCCTGAAAAGTCTCCTAGCGGTCCGAAACGATGCGAGGACATTGCGAGTAGCAAGGGTAGCATCCGCAATCGAAGTCACACCCAAACGGGCCATGCGATTAAATCTTGGTCTGAGCTGATGTTTATCTTCCCATGAAAGTAATCTGGATACTGCCAACAATTCCAGCTGGAAAGAATTAGTTTGCAAGCGATCCCCTACTGGATGCCAACGGGTCTTTTGGAGCACCACTTTCCAAGATCCGACCAAGTGCTGTAACAAAGAGGAAGAGGGACTGGAAAATCGAGAGTCAGCATTAAGGACATGCCACCATGAGGCCCGAAGCCGTGTATTGCCCTGGCGGAGGCCGCTATCCTCAAGAAAATAACGGGCAATGATGGTCCACGGGTGATGATCCGCACACATGGCACGAAAAAGAGACCAACGAAGAGCCAGCATATGAGTTTCTGCATCCAAAATAGCTCCACCACCCATGCGCTTAGGGTACATGCATGTGACCATGAAATCCAAGAAATGCCTGCCTGTAGTGAATCTTTCTTCCATAGCATGAAACGAATGGGATGGGTGAGAGCCTTCAAAGTAGTGGGCGTCCATGGCAGTAATGGCAGGAAATAGTTCAGCATTGGTAGCATAATTGTCTGAGCCACTTTGAGGCGGACATGGAACGGCCAGGCTTGCGACTTCCAATACATAAACTTCGCGGCCAGTTTTTGTGAAATCCACTCCAACAGGTCCTTTGGCCGTACATCCACCCCCAATGGGTATCCAAGATGCCTGACAATGGAGCCACGGGAAACCACCTGGCCCTGCCAGCCTAACGACTGTAAAGCCGGCTCCGTGCAACTGAGAATGGCCGACTTAAAGGCATTGATGCAAAGACCAGAGGCTTGACCAAAGAGCGTCCAAACATCTAATGCCTTGCGAATGTTGTCCCTGTCCGCCTGCAAAATCATAAAGGAGTCGTCAGTCAAAGATTGACTAATGAAGTGCTGCCCCAAAGGAAGAGATAACCCTGCCAGCTGGGCAGAAGCCGCCATGGAGGATAGCATTGAAAGGACCGGGTGAGTCGCGAGGGCAAAGAAGAGAGGGCTCAAAGGGCAACCCTGTCTGACCGAGCGTGCAAGGACAAATGGCTCTGTAACCCCACCATTAAGCATAACTCTTGAAGAAGCCTCAGTACTGATGGTGTAAATCAATCGAGACATCCGGATACCAAAGCCCATAGCAGACATAAGATCGGCAAGGAAAGACCAATCCACACAATCAAACGCCTTTTCCAGGTCCAATTGAATCAGGACACTTGCTCATTGGAGTGCCGCGCATAGTCAATAGCCATTTGCACATTTAAGATATTATGCAAAATATTGCGGCCCTTAATGAACCCATACTGGAGAGGGTGCACAATAGCTGGAAGGTGCTTATGAAGCCTATTTGCCAGTACTTTGGAAAAGATTTTATACATCGCGCCCATCAACGAAATTGGTCTCCAGTGTTGCAGCTTTGACGGCGAAGGGACCTTGGGAATCAGTTTGATAAGGCCTTCTTTCCATGAAGAAGGCATGACCCCTGTTTCCCAAACCTGCTGAAACATGACCACCAAAGGCTTTACCAACTGCGTGGCCGAGTGCTCAAAAAATTCATTAGTGAGACCATCCCAACCAGGACTTTTATCCTCAGGCAGGTGCAACAAGACATCCATAACCTCCTCTTCGCAAATATCCGCCTCCAAAGTAGCTTGCATATCAAATGGGACCTGCTGGTGGACCAGATGGTAGAAGACCGCGCGGGCATGCATAACCTGGCTGGACGGCAAGGAAGAGGAACCAAAAAGATCCATAAAATAATTTGTGCACATATCGATAATGGTCTGTGGATCAGTGACCATACGACCTTCCGAATCCTGGAGTCTCGTCATATTTTCGCGGGCCGGAGAAGCATGCAAGGCGCGAAAGAACTTATGAGACTGGCAGGCACTATCTTGCAATGTGTCAGTCAAGTTTTGCAGCTTGGCTTGCTGATAAGATTTCAAGCTAAATACTTGAATAAGATGGGCCAAACACCTCTCCAGGGACAGTAGAAAATCATCATCTGGGGAGCTCAGGAGCAAGGAACGGACCAAGGCCAATAAGTCCTCTGCTGCATGTCGACGACGGCGACAAAGAGAGGCATTATGAATCCCATACTGCCGAGCAACCCGCTGCACATTAGAGAGCAGGCGTGCGAACGAAGCCAAGCCCTCAGAGGCAAAGTCCAATAAGAACCTCTCAATCAATTGCTGCATATAACCCTGAAAGATTGGATGCTTCAAATAAGAGGAATTGAAGCGTAAAGGGAGCTTATTCAGCAACTGCCTAAAAGGTGCAATTGGTTGAGCCCGCATCTCAAGCTGGAGGGGGAAATGAACTGACAACGCATGTTGCTGCAAGACCTTCATCTCCAGCATCTCGGGAAGAAAATCATCCCCCTGCATGATATACATTCTGTCCAATCGCGACCAGGTGGTCGCATATTGTGCAGAATGAAAAGTGAAACCTGAAACAGAAGGGTGAAGCCACGACCAAAGATCTTGCTTAAGTACGTGCAAAGCAAAGGAGTTCCACACCCGGCTTTCTGGCGTATCCATAACCGAATGCCCTGAGGTGGACTGAGAAGAGTCAATACACATATTGAAATCTCCCATCAAAAATCCCCTGCGACCAAGTGCCATGGAGCCCTGCAAAGTCGACCATAGATCCCGTCGGGATGCGGGATCATTCGGAGCATACAGCCCCAACAACCAAAAAATTTCTCCTTCAAATAAGACTTCAATCACCAGAAATCGGCCGTGCACATCGTTTTTAACAAGAACAGGCTGGTATTTCTCATGGACAATCATCAGCACGCCCGAGTAGTGCTTAGCAGGTGTCCCTGCATAAAACAGACGGAATCCATGGCAATCCACAACTTTTCCTGCCTCACCATGACTTTTGTGCTCCACTGCACACAATACATCCCACTGGTTCTCATGCAAGACAGATCACATGGTATGTTGCTTATGGCGAGAGCAAATGCCTCGCACATTCCACGTGGCAATCTTCATATATTTTCAAAAAAGGAAGTCAGGAACGAGGTGCCTGTTGCCTCGATTGCACCTTTTCCGCGAGGGCATCCAGGACACCCTCATCCAGAAAATCAGCCAATACTGCAAACGAATTCGGGCGACCTGCTTTAGAGGTAGAAGGGAAATCCACTGCCTTGGGAGTAGGGCGGGGATAACGCCTATCCCAAGGTGTAATCACATTACCTTTTGCATCAAATGCCAGCTTAGTAGGTGGGCCCTTGGGGCCTGCTGAATAGCCTTTCCTTGAAGACGGATAACGGGGGGCGGACGGGGCCATAGTACGCGCATCCTGCTGTGGGGTGACCATGTCTTTCCTGCGCGTGTACGTGCGCACAGAATCCAGAGAAGCATTAGGCCCAGCATCAGCCAGGCCTGCGTCCAACTATTTACCTTTTTTTTGTCGTGCCTCAATCCAGTCAGTGTTAGGAGAATCCAAACCCCGGACCTGTTGTTTGCCTTTATCCATGACAGTAGGTGGCTGAAGGGTCTCCTGTGCCGGGGCATCGAGCACCATGTTATCCTTGGGCTGCACAACCTGCGCCTCCTCAGAAAACGGTTGCCGTTCCGCGCATTCGGCCACAAAATGCCCTAGATTACCACATGAAAAGTAGTGTCCAGCAAAATTGCCCCATTTCAGGCGAAAATGCAAAGGATGCATGCCTGAACAATTGAGGCGAAGCCACGCAGGCCTTTTCCTGGCCGTATCCCATAGCATGCATAAACGGTTGCGGTTCATGGCCCTGAGGCTCGAGGGAACCAGCACTGTGCCCACAACCGCCATCGCGTCCTTCAACAATGGCCAGTATACCGCTAGACAGTTTTCCACTTCCACCCACACCGGGCATTCTCGTTGAAGCAGACGCTGGAAGTCAGCCATAGGGCACCATGGTACCACATGGACTAAGCGGCGATCAAAGAATAGTGGCAACTTGGACAGGAGCTCAGCTCGATGCGATTCCGATTTCAACAGCACCTCATAAAAACCGCGAGGTCCAAGGAATATCTCCTCAACACATTCCCCTTGCAGTAAATGGTGCATCCATTGGCGAATATGTGAGAGCACTGGGATCCTGCCGGTGAAAAAAAGTATAACTGCGCGGTCGTAGAACACCGAGAAGGACCGCAAGACTGATTTTGGGTCCACCGTGGCTTCCAGCACATCATCCGCAGCCGCAGCAGAGAAAGTATCATTGTTATGCTGGACATAATCGCCAAGCAGAGTATTGGCAAAGTCCAGCAGATGTTCCCAGTCAATTTCCTGCGAATCCACAGGCTCGGAGGCAACCTGCGCATAGGAACGGTCCTGAGGACCCACTGGCTCGTCTGAAGTGTGCTTGGAGCGTTTACCTGCAGGCGGCAATTCAGAACCCGGAGGCGGCTCCTCCGTGCATGGCACCATATCCTCCGGCTCCTCTGTATCGGAATCAGGGCCAAGAGCTGCCACCATCCGGTCGAGAAAATCCATATCCAGGCCAGCCATACTGCTGTCTTCTCGCTTTCGCTCGCTCCCTCACTCTCTCTCTTTTTCGCTCTGTGCAAGTCCCGGAGGGCTCGCTCTCTCTCTCTCTCTTCTCTCTCTCTCTCCCTCTCTCACTCTCTCTCTCTGTACAAGAGCAGATCAGATCTCGGAGGCGAGCAGGGTTGCTGTCACGCGCTGCCAGATTAGGGTTTCCTTTCCCTGTCACGGCACCGCAAGATGCAGAGGGCAGGCACCCGCGGGCAGCAGGCGTAGGGCAGGGGGCGGACAGAACAGCCGTGGTCTCAGACGAGCAGCTGTCGACAGCAACTGACAGAACGCGGGCCGAGGGCGGGAGCTCAGGCGATGGAGGCGCAGGCGACGGAGCCTCTGACGGACGACGGGGGCCCAGGCGACACGGGCTGAGGAGCTCAGGCGACGAAGGCATGGAGGACGGGGACGCAGACCAGAACGACGGGGGCCCAGGCGAGGGGGGCCGAGAGGCTCAGGCGACGAGGGCACGGACGACAGGGGCACAGGCCAGCGACGGGCGCTCAGGCGACGGGGACGGGGGCTCCATCTTCGATTCTCCCGTCACTCTCCTCCTCTCTCTCTCTCTCTCTCTCTCTCTCTCTCTCTCTCTCTCTCTCTCTCTCTCTCTCTCTCTCTCTCTCTCTCTCTCTCTCTCTCTGTGCAAGTCCCGCAGACCTGCAAAATCAGGGAACCACCCGGCTGCAGCAACAGGACTGCAACGGGGCTCCTGTGGAGACCAAGATAGACACGAGCAGATGAACCGGAGCGCAAGGTAAGGGGTCAAACACAGGTGAGGCTTCAACAGGGCTGCATCAGCCCTGCACGTTGACGCAGAGCAGTCGACCACAGACGGAGCTCTCTGCACAGGTCAAACGTCGACGGGACAGGCGTCAAGGGGTCAGGCACAGGGCAGGCGTCGAGGGGGCAGATTTGAAGGGCGCTGCACGCAGATGTCGGGCGTCAACGGAGCAATGTCGGCCGTCAACGGAGCCTTTCGATAGAAGGCGCAGGTTAGGGCGATGGCAGGGGCCGCGATCCACAAGCCAAACGGGCGACGGTAGCAGGTCGCACAGGACTGGGCGACGTCAGGGGCCGTGGTCCACAGGTCAAACAAGCGGCAGCAGGGCAAGACACACAGGCGACGACAAGGCTGCACGCACGCTTGCCATCACCAAGCCTCCCTCCCTCCCTCTCTCTCTCTCTCTTTTTTTTTTTCGTAAAAGGTAATTGTATTAATTACGGAAAATACAAGATTACTTGATTACAAGATAGTTGATGACACTAAGCCATCAGGAGAAGAAGTTCTCTCGCTCTCTCTCTTTCTGATTACAAAAGGCACGAGGGCCCTAGGCCAACGTGGGGAAAATCCCAGTAGTAGTGTACTAAAAAGTTACACGAATCATGGCAACGACCCAGAGGCAATTGCCATATGCCAAGGAAGCAAATCCTCCCGAGGGAGCAAGTCAGCATGTCGGATGAGATCTAACTGCCAATGCAAGAGGCCTTTAAGCCTGGCAACATGGCGCGGTACATTAGAGGCCGAATCAAAGAGAAAAGCATTGCGCGTGGTCCAAATGTGCCAGCATCCCCAGTATCTGAAGAAGTGAAATAGTATCTTCATATGCAACTGTGGCAGTGTGGGATACTTCGGGCGCCCAAAAACCCAGTCGAAAGGAGTTAGCGAGGAGCCCACCACAGTGCGCCACATGTGCGACAAGAGTAACCAGATATTCTTCGCGAGCGGGCAAGAAAGAAAACGATGTCGAGCTGATTCCGCCGTTGTGGTACAGAAGAAGCAAGTGCCATTGGAGATGCGACGCTTGGCAAGGGCCGAGGCAAGAGGAAGACCACCAATCATTACCCGCCAAAGAAAGACCTTGCATTTGAAAGGTGCCTTATTCAGCCAGCCCTCCATCAGCGTTGTCTGCCACCATGTCAGCGATTTCCGCAGTCCCCAAACAGTATTAGCTTTGTCACCCAGCCATTGGCGATCCTGAATAAGAAGATGGTAGACCTGATTAGTAGAGGCCTTTTCCAGACTCAATCGGCCTGCAAGGTCCCAGTCCTCTCTCTCTCTCTCTCTCTCTCTCTCTCTCTCTCTCTCTCTCTCTCTCTCTCTCTCTCTCTCTCTCTCTCTCTCTCTCTCTCTCTCTCTCTCTCTCTCTCTCTCTCTCTCTCTCTCTCTCTCTCTCTCGATGCACCATCTCTTGATCTGAGTAGGTTAGAGATCCGCAAGATCATCACGATGGATCTTACCCAGTTGGATATCAGGCGGACATGGTTGATGCTAGGGCAGGAGCAAGGGACAAAGATGGCTTTCTACCGCGAGCTTTTCCTTCATACTACAGATGATGGATTTATTGTTCGCCCGAGATACATGGACACCCACCTTTCCCATGGGATCAGATGTACTATTGGCTAGTTGCGCACCTCCTCACATCAGCTAGAGATTGAGACTAGCAGATACAGATCCATCCCACCAAAGGAGCGCATATGCCAGATATGCCACTTAGAGCCAGAGACAGAGGAGCATTATATCTGCCGCTGCTGAGCGTATTATGAGGTCTATGGTCGTTTCCACTGTCTCTTTAGAGACGGATTTGGATCACTATCTAAAGTTATGGATTTTACCAATCAGCAATGCCTTGGCCTCTTTCTTCTTGAGATTCGACAGCTTCCTGACATGCATCTCAAGAGTACAGCTGCTCCAAGACATCGAGGCCCAGCGGCAGCTCACAGACTTCTTTGCAAAGGAGACTCAGAAGACTTCAATACAGTTATAGCCACAGTCCACACAAGAGCCTCTCCCACCGCCACAGTCCACACATAGACAAGGAGTACTAATCGATCGAGCCGTTTACCTTAGCCGATCCAAACATCCTAGGCCTCGACACAAACACCGACAACACCTTCATAGGCGGATATAGGGGATTATTACTCGAGATCGAGCCAGGCCCTCCATACCCACATGAGATTGTACCATTTGGAGCTCATTGTTACTAGATAAAGCTCTATGTTTTATGCATAGCCACATTTAGTTTCCTTCCTTATTTTGCTTTGTGCCCTTTCTTATTTTACTTTGTGCTACATTTTTTGCCCAGAAAGATGTACCATCATACACATGATTGTAACTTATGGTCTCATAGGTCATTTTGGCCTTTTGTAGACATTAATATATAATCATTTCTTCTCTTTTTTCATGAAGTTAATTGAATTAGCATCATTTTGTATCTCTCTCTCTCTCTTTTTTTTCGTAAAAGGTAATTGTATTACTTACAAAAAAATGTACAAGTTTACATGATTACAAGATACACGATGGCTCTAAGCCAACATGTGTAAAATCTCAGTACGAAACCACGAAAGAGTTACACAAGTCATGGCAAAGACACAGAGGAAATTGCCATATGCGAAGGAAGTAAGTCCTCCGAATGAGATCTATCTGCCAATGCCGGCCTGCCAAGAGAGAGAGAGAGATAGAATACCGAGGGAGCAAGTCCGAGTGCCGAATGAGATCTATCTGCCAATGCAAGAGACCTTTAAGCCTGGCAATGTGTCCCGGAACATTAGAGGCCGAATCAAAAAGAAAGGCATTCCGAGTGGTCCAATTGTGCCAGCATCCCCAGTATCTAAGAAAATGGAACAAGATCCTCATATGCAACTGTGCCTGTGTGGGGTATTTTGGGCGTACAAAAACCCAATCGAAAGGGCTTAGCATCCCCAGTATCTAAGAAAATGGAACAAGATCCTCATATGCAACTGTGCCTGTGTGGGGTATTTTGGGCGTACAAAAACCCAATCGAAAGGGCTTAGTGAGAAACCAACCGCAGCTCGCCAAACCTCTAATAAGAGTGACCAAATATTCTTAATGAGAGGGCAAGAAATAAATCGATGACGGGCTGATTCCACAGTAGTGGTGCAGAAGAAACAATTGCCGTTAGAGATTCGACGCTTGGAAAGGGCCGAGGCAAGAGGAAGACTACCAATCATCACCCTCCAAAGAAAGACCTTGCATTTGAAAGGTGTCTTGTTCAACCAGCACTCCATCACAGTTGCCTTCCACCATGACTGAGATTTCCGCAATCCCCATATAGTATTAGCTTTAGTAACCAGCCATTGATGATCTTTAATCAGAAGATGGTACACCTGGTTAGCTGAGGCCTTTTCCAAATTCAACGGACCTACAAGGTCCCAGTCTTGCCAAGGACGATCCATAGCAAGGGCAAGAAGGGTTGCCTGCTCTGGAGCACTAACAAAAGCTGTTCCCATAAATCACGGTATCCACGAGGGATTCTGAAAACTCTCTCTCTCTCTCTCTCTCTCTCTCTCTCTCTCTCTCTCTCTCTCTCTCTCTCTCTCTCTCTCTCTCTCTCTCTCTCTCTCTCTCTCTCTCTCTCTCTCTCTCTCTCTCTCTCTCTCTCTCTCTCTCTCTCTCTCTCTCTCTCTCTCTCTCTCTCTCTCTCTCTCTCTCTCTCTCTGTGCTTTTGATACAGTACCTCGTACACGCATCATGCAAAGATTGTAGAACATTGGAGTACCAGAGAGTATACGATGGAGTGTCTATGCATTATATGAGGCAATGATAGGTCATGTACGAGCACTTGAGGGGCTATCAGAGAGGATTGACAGTACCATAGGAATGAAACAAGGATGTCCACTTTCATCCACATTGTTTGGTCTATTCATAGAAGAAGTGTCTGATTACATAGACCGAGGAGGAGAAGCTGGAGCCAACGTGGGAGGGGTGCTAATACTGATATTATTGTATGCAGATGATATTGTTCTCATTTCAAATTCACCAGAGGGATTGCAGTGCCATCTAGATGCTTTGCACATCTTTTGTAGAGATAAATAACTCACAGTGAACCTTGGGAAGACCAAAACCATGGTTTTCAATACTTCAACAGCATGGGTATGTACGAGTTCACATTTGGGGTAGACATATTGGAATATGTGAGGGAATATGTCTATTTGGGAGTCACCTTCTCTGGCCAACGTTTTTCGTTGAGAGGGGCATCAGAAGCACGTATGGCACGTGGATACGCAGCACTAGGGGCACTTGAGAGTCAATGTGCTCACATACAGTTCCAGAAGCCCCGCACCAAACTCTGGTTGTTTGACACCCTAGTCACACCTACATTATTATATGGAGCAAAGGTATGGGGTTACAGCTTGTACCACAAGCATCTTAGCCCACTCACTAATCAGATTGGAGTAGAGATGGATTATTATGACGGTTGGGATAGCATGGAAAGGCCATTGATCATGATGATAGCACGCATGATTAGGAGTAAGCCCTCCACCCCACATCCAATTGTCAGAGCAGAGCTAGGGGCAACACCTATAGTTACGGAGGCACTCTTCAGGGCAGTGACCTTTTCGCACAAACTATGGGAACTTCCACACCATAGATACTCTAGATTGGTACTAACCTCATCTAGACAACTAGCAGCAGGAGGCGAGAAGAACTGTTGGTTTTCACAGATGGCTATTTGGATGAGCCTACATGATTTTGATATTGACCATCTTCCACCTTTGGATTATAGCCTTGACTGCCCTACACTTTCTCTCAACCGATCTGAGCTGAACCACATAATCAAAGCTGATATCTTGAGGATTGAGACAGCAAGGGCATGGATCCATCGACCACTCCCTCTAGGACCGAGGATGGAGTTCTACAAGAGTCATTTCTTGTGTCTCTCTAATGATGGTTTCACTATTCGGCCAGCATAAATGGACACTCCCATAGCATACGGGTTGCTATCGGACAGATTCGCACCTCCTCACATAGGCTTCAGATGGAGACAAGTAGATGGACAAATACCCTAGCATAGGATAGGACTTGCCAACTTTGTGGTCGAGAGTCTAAGACGGAGGAGCACTACACGTGCAGATGCACAATATACTATGGCATACGAGGATGGTACCACTGCCTCTTCTGTGATGGATTTGGACCCCTTCGTCGCATCATGGAGTATGAGGACCAGAGATGCCTAGGTCTTTTCCTCCTAGAGCTCGAGAGGCGCTGAACTGCACTACTACGAGACGGGAGGCTAGCTCATCCAGAGGGACACACACAAAGAGCAATGACAAACTTCTTCTACAGAGCCGACCCTATTGACACTACTAGCCTAGCAGAGACAGAGCCACCCCACCACACACCTTACAAGCCACGCCGTGGAGTCACATTGGATAGAGTCATTTCCCTCCGTGGAGCACGACGACCCCATCTACCAAGACCACATCCGAGGAGGGCATACCACAGTCAGATTAGAGCCATTATCATGAGACACTGAAGACTCACCACCAGGCATATCAGTGAAGCAGCCAAGGACCACATCATAGCTGAGATCATGTGTAGATCTTAAGATCAGTTATAGCCCATAGTCTCCACCACACTTTTGTACATGGTTTCAAATCTGGTTCTCCTTTCCTTTCCTTTTCTTTTCCATCGATGGAACAACACTACACATGGTTCAACCCTAGTATAGTCCCATCATATAGTTATTTTCAGTATTGTTTCATAGGCCACCCACTTATTTATAATGTTATCTTTACCTTACTAATGAGATGACATTAGACATGGAAGTACTTTGGATTTTATCTCATAGGCCACATTGGCCTTATGTAGACGTTAATATTTCTTTCTTTCTTTTCTCTCTCTCTTTATTTTTCGTAAATCTTCTCTCTCCTTTTTTTTCGTAAAAGGTAATTGTATTAATTACGAAAAAGGTACAAGTTTGCATGATTACAGGATACACGATGGCTCTACCCCATCGTGTGTACACGCTGACTTTCTACAAGAACCAGACAACCAAAGAGTTACAAAGTCATGGCAAAGACACAGAGGAAATTGCCATATGCCAGGGACGTAAGTCCTCCCGAGGGAGCATGTCACAGTGCCAGAGAAGATCTATCTGCCAATACAAGAGACATTTAAGCCAAGCAATATGCCGCTGAATATCATAGGCAAAATCAAAAAGAAAAGCATTCCGAATGGTCCAGTTATGCCAACAGCCCCAATATCGAAGAAAGTGAAACACGATCTTCATGTGTGGCTGTGTTGGTGCGGGATATTTGGGCCGTGCAAAAACCCAATCAAACGAGCGTAGCGAGAGGCCAACCACCGCTCGCCAAACGGCTAACAGGAATGACCAGATTTTCTGAGCGAGGGGGCAAGAAATAAAACGATGATGGGAGGATTCCACAATGGTGGTGCAAAAGAAACAGTTGCCGTTGGAGATTCGACGCTTGGAAAGAGCTGAAGCAAGCGGAAGACCACCAATCATCACCCTCCAAAGAAAGACCTTATATTTGAAGGGTGTCTTGTTCAACCAGCCCTCCATCACAGTTACCCTCCACCATGACCGGGTTTTATGCAATCCCCATAGAGTATTAGTTTTAGTAACCAGCCATTGATGATCTTTAATCAAAAGATGGTACACCTGGTTAGCTAAAGCCTTTTCTAAATTTAGCTGGCTTGCAAAGTCCCAGTCCTGCCAGGCACGATCCGTAGCAAGGGCAGGAAAGGGCTATCTACTCTGGAGCGCCCTCAAAAGCTGTTCCCAAAAATACCTATATCCACGAGGGATCCTGAAAAGCCTCCTGGCTGTACAAAATGATATCAACATATTACGACTAGCAAGGGTGGCATCCGCTACCGAAGTTAAGCCCAAACGTGCCATGCGGTTGAATTTTGGTCGAAGCTCATGTTTACCTTCCCACGAAATTAACCGCGAGACTGCCAACAATTCCAATTGAAAAGAATTAGTAGCTAAGTGATCCTCCGCTGGATGCCACTGAGCCTTCCGGGGGACCAGTCGCCAGTACACACCAAATGGGCAAGCAGAGATGAAGAAGAACTGGAGAACCGCGAATCTACATTAAGAACATGCCACCAAGAACTCTGGATTTGAGTATTTCCATGCAGAAGCCCGTGATCCTCAAGAAAATAACGGGCTATAGCGACCCATGGATGATGCTCCGAGCACATGGCGCGAGACAGAGACCAACGGAGTGCCAACATATGAGTTTGGGCATCTAAAATAGCCCCTCCACCCGTGCGTTTGGGGGTGCACGCATGTCACCAAGAAATCTAGGAAATGCCTGCATGCAATGAATCCTTCTTCCATAACATGAAACGAATAGACTGAGTAAGAGCATTGAGTGTAGTAGTAGTCCAAGGCAGCAAGGGCAAGAAATATGTGAGCATTGGCAACATAATTCTCTGGGCTACTTTGAGGCGAACATGGAAGGACCAGGCCTGAGACTTCCAATACAGAAACTTAGCTGCAAGTTTCTGTGAAATCCATGTAGTAACTCCTTTGGGGAAACATCAACACCCAAAGGGTACCCAAGATGCCTGACAATGGAGCCAAGGGGAACAACCATTCCCTGCCAGCCCAATGACTGCAAATCCGACTCCGTGCAACTGAGAATGGCTGATTTCAAAGCATTGAAGCGAAGACCGGAAGCCAGACCAAAGAGAGCCCAAACATCTAAAGCTTTGCGAAGGTTATCCTTGTCCGCACGTAGAATCATAAAGCTGTCATCAGCCAAGGATTGACTAATGAAGTGCTGTCCAGAGAAAAGCGACAATCCAACCAACTGAGTAGAAGCTGCCATGTGAGATAACATCGAAAGAACTGGATAAGTCGCAAGGGCAAAGAAGAGAGGACTCAAAGGGCACCCTTGTCTGACTGAGCGGGCAAGGACAATTGGCTTGGTAACGCCTCCATTCAGCATAACTCGCGAAGACGCTGCAGCACTGATAGTGTAGATGAGACGAGACATCCGAGCACCAAAGCCCATAGAAGACATGAGTTCTACAATGAAAGACCAGTCCAGATAATCAAAAGCCTTTTCTAGGTCCAGTTGAACCAGTACAACCTCCTGATTAGAATGCCTTGCATAATCAATCGCCAGTTGCGCATTCAATACATTGTGCAAAATGTTTCTGCCCTTAATGAAACCATATTGGAGAGGATGCACAATGGCAGGAAGATGCTTATGGAGCCGGTTCGCCATTACTTTGGAAAAGATTTTATACATAGAACCCATCAAAGAAATTGGGCGCCTCTGTCTCAACATAGACGGCGAAGGAACTTTTGGAAGCAGTTTAATAAGACCTTCTTTCCATGAGGAAGGCATGATCCCCGTTTCCCACACCTGCTGAAACAAAGCCGTCAATGGTTTCGCGAGCTGGGTGGCAAAAATCTTAAAGAACTCATTGGTGAGACCATCCTTGCCAGGACTTTTATCCCTGGGCAAGTGTAACAGAACATCCATAACCTACGCCTCACAAATATCTGCCTCCAGAATAGATTGCATGTCTTGCAGAAACTGATTGCGGACCAGATCATAAAAGACTGAGCGAGCATCCATTTGGCCTGAAGGAGCAGAAGTGGAACCAAGAAGATCGAGGAAATAATTCCGACACATATTCACAATAGTCCGCGGATCAAGGATCATTTGACCATCTACATCCTAGAGTCTAGTCATATTCTCTCGAGCAGGAGAGGCATGGAGAGCTTGAAAGAACTTATGAGTCTGACAAGCACTATCTTGCAAAGTCTCCGTGAGATGTTGCAATTTGACCTACCGATAAGATTTCAACTGAAACTCTTTAATAAGATCAGCCAGGCGCATTGCAAGAGACAGCAGAAATACATCATCTGGAGTGTCCACCAGCAAAGAACGAACCAAAGCCAGCAAGTCCTCCGCTGCTTGTCGACGCCGCCGACAAAGAGAGGCATGATGGATTCCATACTGCCGAGCAACCCGCTGCACATTAGAGAGCAATGTTTCAAACGAAGCAGTGCCCTGGGAGGAGAAGTCTGATAAGAATCTATCAATGAATTGCTGCATATAGCCCTGAAAGATTGCATGCTTCAAATAAGAGGAGTTGAAACGCAAAGGGAGTCTATCCAGAAACTGTTTGAAAGGTGCAATGGGTTGTGCAAGGAGCTCAAGCTAGAGAGGGAAATGGTCTGACAAGGCATATTGTTGCAACACTTTCATTTTGAGCATCTCGAGAAGGAAATCATCATTCTGCATGATATATATCAGGTCTAACCGCAACCATGTTGTCGCATACTGGGCAAAATGGAGAGTAAACCCTGTAGAAGAAGGATGCAGCCACGACCAGAGATCTTGCTTAAGAAGGGCAAGAGCCAACTCCTGCCACATACGACTTTCTGGCGCATCCATTACCGAATGCTCTGATGTGGACTGTGACGGATCCACACACATATTGAAATACCCCATCAAAAAACCCCGTCTGCCAAGGGACAAGGAACTCTGCAAAGTATGCCAAAGCTCCCGGCGAGATAAAGGATCATTGGGAGCATAGAGGCCAAGTAACCATAATATCTCTGCTTCGAATAAAACATCAATCACCATAAAGCGACCATGTACATCATCCTTAATAAGAACCGGCTGGTATTTTTCATGCACAATCATAAGCACCCCAGAATACTGCCTGGCATGTGTCCCTGCATAGAACAAACGAAAGACCTGGCAATCCACAACTTTTCCTGCTTCACCGTGACTCTTGTGCTCAACAGCACACAAGACATCCCACTAATTCTCATGCAATATAGTCCACATGGCATGTTGCTTGTGGCGAGAACAAATTCCTCGCACATTCCACGTGGCTATCTTCATGTGTATTCAAAAGAAAATTAGGTACGAGGCACAGCCTGCCTCAATTTGACCTTTTCTGCGAGAATGTCCAGGACTCCCTCATCCAAAAAATCAGCTAAGAGGGCAAAAGAGTTCTAACGACTAGATTTGGAGGTAGATGGCATATCTGCTATCTTGGGGATGGAACGAGGATAACGACGATCCCATGGGGTAAGGACGTTACCTCTATTATCAAAAGCCAGCTTAGCAGGTGGACCCTTCGGACCATCCGAATACACTCGCCTAGGTGGCTATTGACGAGGAGCAGAGGAAACCATAGCGGGAGCAGAGTGCTCTGAAGACAACATTTCTTTCCTGCGCATATAGGTGCGCATGGAATCTAGTGAGGCAGTAGGCACAGAATCCACCATGCCAGCAACAAGCCTATTGCCTTTTTTCGCGTGTACATCTACCCAGTCATTACCACGGGAATCCAAACCCGAAACCTGTTGTTTACCTTTATCCAAAACTTTAGATGGTTGGGTGTCATCTTGCGACGGAGCATCACACACCATGTCTTCCATTGGCAGTGCAACATGCTCGGCATCTGAAGTGTGACGCTTCTCTGGGCATTCCACTATAAAATGCCCCAATTTTCCACAGGAAAAGCAATGGCCTGCAAAGTTGCCCCATTTCAAACGAAAATGTAAAGGATGCATGCCAGAGCAATTAATACGTAACCAAGCAGGCCTTTTCCTAGCAATGTCCCATAGCATGCACAGACGGTTGCGATTCATTGCCCGTACTCTGGGGGGGACCAGAATAGTGCCCACAACGGCCATGGCGTCCTTCAACAGTGGAAACAGGCAGTTTTCCACTTCAACCCACACAGGGCATTCACGTTGCAGCAGGCACTGAAAATCTGCCATTGGGCGCCATGGCACAACATGGACCAAACCGCGATCAACGAACAATGGCAGTTTAGACAGGAGCGCAGCACACTGCGTCTCAGATTTCAACAGCACCTCAAAAAAACCTTGGGGCCCAACAAAAATCTTTTCAACACATTTCCCTTGTAGCAGGCTGTGCAGCCATTGGCGAATACGGGAAAGCAATGGGATCCGACCAGTGAAGAAGAGGATCACAGTACGTTCATAAAACATTGAAAAGGAGCGCAAAACATGTTTCGGGTCCACAATGGCTTCCAGAACATCTTCTGTTGCAGAGTCAGAAAAGACTGCTTGATTGTGTTGAACATAATCGCCAAGCAGAGTGTTCGCAAACTCCAGTAAATGCTCCCAGTCAACATCCTGAGAGTCCACCGAATCAGAAGCAACCTGAGCATAGGAACGATCCTAATGATCCATTGTCTCGGTCGAAGTATGCTTGGTGCGTTTGCCCACAGGCTTGAAGTCAGGAGCAAGGGGCATCTCTTCTGTGCACAAAACCATATCCTCTGGTTCCTCGGTATCAAAGTCCAAACCAAGGGCTGCCACCATTTGGTCTATAAAAGCCAGATCCAGGCCAGCCATATTGTATCAGTACGTATGCCGGTCAGAGGCCGAGTGAAGAGCTCACGGGAGGCAAATACACGCAGGCCTCTGGTCCACTTAACCCGTGCCTTGGTGGAGAAGGCATTGGGACTGGAGCCAAAAATAGAAAAGAAGCAGAAGAGGGATGTGTACGCCATGCTGAAGATGAGAAAGGAGGACGTGTTGACAAATGACGACATCAGCATCCAGAATATCCCTAACGCGGAAACCAAATTGTAGGCAAAACTAGTACACGCGCTCTTCTCTCTCTCTCTCTCTCTCTCTCTCTCTCTCTCTCTCTCTCTCTCTCTCTCTCTCTCTCTCTCTCTCTCTCTCTCTCTCTCTCTCTCTCTCTCTCTCTCTCTCTCTCTCTCTCTCTCTCTCTCTCTCTCTCTCTCTCTCTCTCTCCTTTATAGGGGCGCTATCCAGGGGTGGATTCTACAATCACAGCCGATGAAACCTGAGCTTTACCTGTCCGCCTCAATCGTGACCTGTCCCAAGAGCGCGTGCGGTAGGGTACAACCCTAACAGTAGAGGGGCAGGAGGGTGGAACAAAGGGCGGGCCGTCGACGACAGAGCAGGACAGTTGGGGGCGCAGGGCAGGGGCCAAGCGTCAGCAGAAACCCTAACACACAGGACCAAAGGGCGAGACGCAAGCGAAACGCAGGCACAGAGCCGACGGGGCTTCAGAGGCAACCACGCAACGGGGCGTCAGAAGCAGGCGATAGGGCATCAGAGGTAGCCGCAGGCGATGGGGCTTCAGAGCCTGACGCAGACGACGGGCCACAACGGCGGCGAGGAGCAGGACGCGCGAAACGACGATGAGGTAGAAGCACGAGAACGCGCGAAACGATGACAAGGCGGAAGGACGACAGCCAGGACCCTAGCCGCCAGGACGACGACAGACGGGCGACGGCCTATGCCGTCTACACGTAGTGGGAACCGGGCAGCAGATGACACTGAATCTGCACAGGAGGCAGGTCACGAGCGGGCGCCATCGACCTCACACACTCTCTTCTCTCTCTCTCTCTCTCTCTCTCTCTCTCTCTCTCTCTCTCTCTCTCTCTCTCTCTCTCTCTCTCTCTCTCTCTCTCTCTCTCTCTCTCTCTCTCTCTCTCTCTCTCTCTCTCTCTCTCTCTCTCTCTCTCTCTCTCTCTCTCTTTTTTTTTCGTAAAAGGTAATTGTATTAATTACGAAAAAAAGTACATGATTACTTGATTACAAGATACATGACGACAATCTAAGTCACCATGTGAAGAGATTCGAAGCACTACAAGTTACAACGTCGTGGCAACGATGCAGAGGATTTCCTGATTACAGGATACACGAGGGCCCTAGGCCAACATGTGGGGAAACCCCGTAGCAATGCACTGAAAAGGTTACACCAATCATGGCAACGACCCCGAGGCAATTGCCATATGCCACGGATGCAAATCCTCCCGAGGGAGCAGGTCGGAGTGTCGGATAATATCTAGCTGCCAATGCAAGAGCCCTTTAAGCCTGGCAATATGTCGGGGTACATTAGAGGCCGAATCAAAGAGAAAAGCATTGCGCGTGGTCCAAATGTGCCAGCATCCCCAATATCTGAAAAAGTGAAATAAGATCTTCTCATGCAACTGTGGCGGTGTAGGATACTTCGGGCGCACAAAAACCCAGTCGAAAGGAGTTAGCGAGGACCCGACCACCGCGCGCCAAATGTGCGACAAGAGCGACCAGATATTCTTGGCGAGCGGGCAAGAGAGAAAACGATGTCGGGCCGATTCCGCCGGTGTGGTACAGAAGAAACAATTGCCATTCGAGATGCAACGCTTGGCAAGGGCCGAGGCCAGAGGAAGACCACCAATCATCACCCGCCAAAGAAAAACCTTGCATTTGAAAGGCGTCTTATTTAGCCAGCCCTCCATCAGCGTTTTCTGCCACCATGACAGCGATTTCCGCAGTCCCCAAACAGTATTAGCTTTCTCTCCCAGCCATTGGTGATCTTGAACAAGAAGATGATACACCTGATTAGTAGAGGCCTTTTCCAGACTCAGGCAGCCTGCAAGGTCCCAGTCCTGCCAAGGGCGGTCCACAGTCAAGGCAGGAAAGGGTTGCCGACCCTGAAGTTCCGACGAAAGCTGCTCCCATAAATCACGGTATCCACGCGGGATCTTGAAGAGTCGCCGAGCAGTCCGAAAAGATACGAGGACATTGCGAGTGGCAAGGGTAGCATCCGCCACCGACATCACACCTAAACGGGCCATGCGATTAAATCTCGGTCTGAGTTGATGTTTATCTTCCCATGAAAGGAGTCTCGATACTGCCAACAATTCCAGCTGAAAGGAGTTAGTCTGCAAGCGGTCCCCTGCTGGGTGCCAACGGGCCTTTTGGAGCACCACTTTCCACGAGCCGACCAAGTGCAGTAACAAAGAGGAAGAGGGACTGGAAACACGAGAGTCCGCATTAAGGACATGCCACCAGGAGGCCCGAAGCCATGTGTTACCATGGCGGAGCCCGCTGTCCTCAAGAAAATAGCGGGCTATGATGGTCCATGGGTGATGGTCCACACACATGGCACGAAAAAGGGACCAGCGGAGAGCTAACATATGAGTGTGTGCATCCAAAATAGCTCCTCCACCCATGCGCTTAGGGGTACATGCGTGTGACCATGAAATCCAGGAAATGCCGGCCTGCAGTGAATCCTTCTTCCACAACATGAAACGGATGGGATGAGTGAGGGCCTTCAAAGTAGTAGGCGTCCATGGCAACAAAGGTAGGAAATATGTAAGCATCGGAAGCATGATTGTCTGGGCCACTTTGAGGCGGACATGGAATGGCCACGCTTGTGACTTCCAATACATAAACTTCGCCGCCAGTTTTTGTGAAATCCAGTCCAGCAGGTCTTTTGGCCGTACATCCACCCCCAATGGGTATCCAAGATGCCTGACAATTAAGCCACGGGAAACCACCTGGCCTTGCCAGCCTAAGGACTGCAGATCAGGCTCCGTACAAATGAGAATGGCTGACTTAAGGGCATTGATGCGAAGCCCAGAGGCCTGACCAAAGAGTGTCCAAACATCTAATGCCCTGCGAATGTTGTCCCTGTCCGCCTGCAAGATCATAAAGGTATCGTCAGCCAAAGATTGGCTAACGAAGTGCTGACCCAACGGAAGAGACAGCCCGGCCAGCTGAGCAGATGCTGCCATGGAGGATAACATTGAAAGGACCGGGTGAGTCGCCAGGGCAAAAAAGAGCGGGCTCAAAGGACAACCCTGTCTGACCGAGCGCGCAAGGACAAATGGCTCTATAACTCCACCATTAAGCATAACTCTGGAGGAAGCCTCAGCACTAATGGTGTAGATCAGTCGGGACATGCGGGTACCAAAGCCCATAGCCGACATGAGGTCTGCAATGAACGACCAGTCCACATAATCAAACGCCTTTTCCAAGTCCAATTGGATCAATACCACTTGCTGACCGGAGTGCCGCGCATAGTCAATCGCCATTTGCATATTTAAGATATTATGCAGAATGTTGCGGCCCTTAATGAAGCCATATTGGAGAGGATGCACAATAGCTGGAAGGTGCTTGTGAAGCCGATTCGCCAGCACTTTGGAGTAGATTTTATACATGGAGCCCATCAAAGAGATTGGTCTCCAGTGTTGCAACTTTGACGGCGAAGGGACCTTGGGAATTAGTTTGATAAGGCCTTCTTTCCATGAGGAGGGCATCACCCCCGTTTCCCACACTTGCTGAAACATGGCCACCAATGGCTTTACCAACTGCGTGGCCGAGGTCTGAAAGAATTCATTAGTGAGACCATCCCAGCCAGGACTTTTATCATTCGACAAGTGCAACAAAACGTCCATAACCTCTTCCTCGCAAATATTCGTCTCCAAAGCGGCTTGCATATCAAGTGGAACCTGCTGGCGGACCAGTTGATAGAAGACCGAACGGGCATGCGTAACCTAGCTAGAAGGCGAGGAAGAGGAACCAAGGAGTTCCATAAAATAGTTTCTGCACATAGTGACAATGGTTTGCGGATCCGTGACCATGCGACCTTCCGAATCCTGGAGTCTGGTCATATTTTCGCGAGCTGGAGACGCATGCAAGGCGCGAAAGAACTTATGAGACTGGCAGGCGCTGTCTTGCATTGTGTCCGTCAAGTTGTGCAGCTTGGCCTGTTGATAAGATTTCAACTGAAACACTTGAATAAGATGGGCCAACCGCCTTTCCAGAGACAGCAGAAAATCATCATCAGGGGAATCCAGGAGCAAGGAACGGACCAACGCCAGTAGGTCTTCTGCTGCATGTCGACGCCGGCGACAAAGTGAGGCATGATGGATCCCATACTGGCGAGCAACTCGCTGCACATTGGAGAGCAATCGTGCAAATGAAGGCAAGCCCTCCGAGGCGAAGTCCAATAAGAACCTCTCAATCAGCTACTGCATATAGCCCTGGAAAATTGAATGCTTCAAATAAGAGGAGTTGAAACGTAAAGGGAGCCTATCCAGGAATTGCACAAAAGGTGCAATAGAGTGTGCTCGCATCTCAAGCTGGAGGGGGAAATGGTCCGACAACGCATATTGCCGCAAGACCTTCATCTCCAGCATCGTGGGAAGAAAATCATCGCCCTGCATGATATATATTCTGTCCAGTCGCGACCAGGTAGTTGCATATTGTGCGGAATGAAAAGTAAACCCTGAAAAAGAAGGGTGAAGCCACGACCAAAGATCTTGCTTGAGCACGTGCAAAGCAAAGGAATTCCACACCCGGCTTTCCGGCGTATCCATTACTGAATGCCCTGAAGTGGACTGTGAAGAGTCAACACACATATTGAAATCGCCCATCAAGAACCCCCTTCGGCCGAGTGACATGGAGCCTTGCAAAGTGGACCAAAGATCCCGTCGGGATGCGGGATCATTCGGAGCATAGAGGCCCAACAGCCATAAAATCTCTCCTTCAAATAAGACTTCGATCACCAGAAACCGGCCCTGCACATCATTTTTAACAAGGACAGGCTGATATTTCTCATGGACAATCATCAGCACGCCCGAATAGTGCGAAGCATGAGTCCCTGCATAAAACAGACGAAATCCATGACAATCTATCACTTTCCCTGCTTCACCGTGACTTTTGTGCTCAACTGCACACAATACATCCCACTGGTTCTCGTGCAAGACGGTCCACATGGCATGTTGCTTATGGCGAGAGCAAATGCCTCGCACATTCCACGTGGCTATCTTCATGTATTCTCAAAGAAGGAAGTCAGGAACGAGGCGCCTGCTGCCTCGATTTCACCTTTTCCGCGAGAGCATCCAAGACACCCTCATCCAGAAAATCAGCCAATACAGCGAAAGAATTCTGGCGACCTGCTTTGGAGGTAGAAGGGAAATCCACTACCTTGGGAGAGGGGCGGGGATAACGCCGATCCCAGGGTGTAATAACATTTCCTTTGGCATCGAACGCCAGCTTGGCAGGTGGGCCTCTAGGGCCGTCGGTACAGGCTCTCCTGGGAGACTGATTGCGAGGGCCCGACGGGGCCGTAGGACGCGCAGCCTGCTGTGGAGTGGGCATGTCTTTCCGGCGCGTTACGTGCGCACGGAATCCTGGGAAGCGGGAGGCCCAGGATCTGCCAGGCCTGCATCCAACTTTTTACCTTTTTTAGGACGTGCCTCAATCCAGTCAGTGCGACCGGAATCCACACTCAGGACCTGTTGTTTGCCTTTATCCATGACATGAGGAGACTGAAGAGCTTCCTGGGGCGTGGCATCAAGCACCATGTCGTCCTTGGGCAGCGCAACATGCGCATCCTCCGAAGACGTCTGCTTTTCAGGGCATTCAGCCATGAAATGCCCCAGTTTTCCACATGAAAAGCAGTGGCCCGCAAAGTTGCCCCATTTTAAGCGAAAATACAAAGGATGCATGCCCGAACAATTGAGGCGAAGCCACGCGGGCCTTTTCCTGGCCGTAACCCAGAGCATGCATAAACGGTTGCGGATCATGGCCCTGAGGCTTGGGGGAACCAGCACTGTTCCCACAACTGCCATCGCATCCTTCAACATGGGCCAATAGACCGCCGGACAGTTTTCCACCTCCACCCACACCGGGCATTCGCGTTGAAGCAGACGCTAGAAGTCGGCCATGGGGCGCCATGGCACAACATGAACCAAGCGGCGATCAAAGAATAGCGGCAACTTGGATAGGAGCTCAGCGCGATGCGTTTCTGATTTCAGCAGGACCTCATAAAACCCGCGAGGTCCAAGGAAGATCTCCTCAACCGACTCCCCTTGCAAGAGATGGTGCAACCACTGGCGAATGTGCGAAAGCACTGGGATCCTGCCAGTGAAGAAAAGTATAACGGCACGGTCATAGAACACCGAGAAGGATCGCAAGACTGATTTGGGGTCGACCGTGGCTTCCAGCACATCATCCGTTCCCGCAACAGAAAAAGATTCGGTATTATGCTGGACATAATCACCAAGCAGAGTATTGGCGAAGTCCAGCAAATGCTCCCAGTCAATTTCCTGCGAATCCATAGGATTAGAGGCCACTTGCGCATAGGAGCGTTCCGGAGGGCTCATTGGCTCATCAGGCGTATGCTTGGAGCGTTTGCCGGCAGGCGGCTGTTCAGAAGTCGGCGGTAACTCCTCCGTGCATGGCACCATATCTTCCGGCTCCTCTGCATCGGAATCAGGGCCAAGGGCTGCCACCGTCCGGTCAAGAAAGTCCAAATCCAGGTCAGCCATACTGCTGTCTTCACACGCGTCCTGTCAGCCTGAGTCGTGGCCTGTCCCACGAGCGCGTGTGGCAGGGCGCAACCCTAACGGTGCACGGGCCTGAGGGTGGGGCACAGGTCTGGCAGTCGACGGCAGCACGGGATAGTCGAGGGCGCAGGGCAGGGGCCTCGCCAGCAGAAACCCTAAAACTCAGAGGGCAAACGAACAAAAACTGGTGCAGAGCTCACCACGCAGGCGGGCGACAACAGGGCGGGGGCCGCTGGCGATGGGCCGACCAGCAGCGGGGCGAAGGACCCAGCTGCGCCCGACGGAACAGGACGCCAGGGGCAGCCGCGGCCAACGGGGCATCAAGGGCGGGCAATGGGTGACAGGCCTGCAGGCGACGGGCAGTTGCAGGCGACGGGCAGCTTCAGGCAACAGGCGACGGGCGACGGGCGCAGACGACGGGCGAACCTGGCTATGGCGGCAACGGGCGCAGACGACGGGCGAACCTGGCTATGGCGGCGACGGGCGCAGACAACGGGCGAACCTGGCTATGACGGCGCGACAGGCGACGCACTCCCCAACATCGCGTTCGTCCCTCTCTCTCTCTCTCTCTCTCTCTCTCTCTCTCTCTCTCTCTCTCTCTCTCTCTCTCTCTCTCTCTCTCTCTCTCTCTCTCTCTCTCTCTCTCTCTCTCTCTCTCTCTCTCTCTCTCTCTCTCTCTCTCTCTCTCTCTCTCTCTCTCTCTCTCTCTCTCATAAAAGATAATTGTATTAATTACAAAAAAAGGGTACAAGTTTACATGATTACAAGACACACGAGGGCCCTAGGCCAACGTGTGTGAAATCCCAGTACTAGGCCACGAAAAAGTTACACAAGTCATGGCAAAGACCCAGAGGAAATTGCCATATGTCAGGGAAGCAAGTCCTTCCGAGGGAGCAAGTCGGAGTGCCGAATGAGATCTATCTGCCAATGCAAGAGACCTTTAAACTGGGCAATGTGTCTTGGTACATTAGAGGCCGAATCAAAAAGAAAGGCATTCCGCGTGGTCCAAATGTGCTAGCATCCCCAGTATCTGCAAAAGTGGAATAAGATCTTCATATGAAACTGTGGCGGTGTGGGGTATTTTGGGCGCATAAAAACCCAATCGAAAGGAGTTAGTGAGGACCCCACCACTGCGCGCCAAACTTGTGACAAGAGTGACCAGATATTCTTGGCGAGCGGGCAAGAAATAAATCGATGTCGGGCCGATTCCACAGTAGTGGTACAGAAGAAACAATTGCCGTTCGAGATTCTACGCTTGGAAAGGGCGGAGGCAAGAGGAAGACCACCAATCATCACCCGCCAAAGAAAGACCTTGCATTTGAAAGGTGTCTTATTCAACCAGCCCTCCATCACAGTTGTCTTCCACCATGACTCAGATTTCCGCAATCCCCATACAACATTAGCTTTCACAGCCAGCCATTGATGATCTTTAATGAGAAGATAATACACCTGATTAGCAGAGGCCTTTTCCAGACTCAACCGGCCTGCAAGGTCCGAGTCCTACCAAGGACACGGTCCACAGCCAGGGCAGGAAAGGGTTGCCTGCCCCAAAGCACAAACAAAAGCTGTTCCTATAAGTGACGGTATCCGCAGGGGGTTGTTCGGCAGTATGGGATCCATCATGCCTCTCTTTGTCGGCGGCGTCGACAAGCAGCGGAGGAATTATTGGCTTTTTGTGAAATCCAGTCCAGCAGGTCTTTTGGCCGTACATCCACCAGTAGAGAACAAACCAAAGCCAATAATTCCTCCGCTGCTTGTCGACGCCGCCGACAAAGAGAGGCATGATGGATCCCATACTGCCGAACAACCCCCTGCACATTAGAGTGCATTCGTTCAAAAGAAGCATTGCCCTCAGAGGAGAAGTCCAATAAAAATCTATCAATCAATTGATGCATATAACCCTGAAAGATTGAATGCTTCAAATAGGACGAGTTGAAACGCAAAGGGAGTCTATCCAGAAACACTTTCATTTCTAGCATCTCAGGAAGAAAAGCATCATCCTGCAAGATGTACATGCGATCCAACCGCAACCATGTAGTTATATACTGCGCAGAATGAAAAAAGTAAACCCTGTAGAAGAAGGGTGTAGCCATGACTAGAGATCTTGCTTAAGTACGGCAACAGCAAACGCATTCCACGCACGGCTTTCCGGAGCGTCCATCACCGAATACTTTGATGTGGACTGTGAAGGATCAACACACATTAAAATCCCCCATCAAAAAACCCCGTCTGCCAAGTGACAAGGAGGTCTGCAAAGTATTCCAAAGATCCTGGCGGGATAAAGGGTCATTTCGAGCATAGAGCCCGAATAACCATAAGATCTCTCCTTCAAATAAAACTTCAATCACCACAAAACGACCATGTACATCATTTTTAATAAGAACAGGCTGATATTTCTCATGTACAATCATAAGCACACCAGAATAATGCATGGCATGTGTCCCTGCATAAAACAAGCGAAACCCATGGCAATCCACAACTTTTCCTGCTTCACCGTGACACTTGTGCTCAACAGCACACAAGACATCCCACTGATTCTCATGCAATAAACCCCACATGGCAGGTTGCTTATTGCGAGAACAAATGCCTCGCACATTCCACGTGGCTATCTTCATGTGTATTCAAAAAAGAAAATCAGGAACAAGGCAAAGCTTGCCTCGATTTAACCTTTTCTTCTAGAATGTCAAGGACTCCCTCATCCAAAAAAACAGCTAACATGGCAAAAGAGTTCTGACGGTCAAATTTAGAGGTAGATGGTGTATCCACTATCTTGGGGATGGAACCGGGATAACGACGATCCCATGGGGTAATCACCTTACCTCTAGCATCAAAAGCTAACTTAGCAAGTGGGTCCTTCGGACCATCCGTATATACTTTCCTCGTGGGCTGATTGTGAGGAGCAAAAGAAACCATAGCATGAGTAGTGTGCTCTGAAGACAACATGTCTTTCCTACGCATATAAGTACGCAAGGAATCTTGTGAAGCATTAGGCACACTATCCGCCATGCCAGTATCACACCTTTTGCCTTTTTTGGCACATACATCTACCCAGTCATTGTCACAGGAATCCAAACCCGAAACATGTTGTTTGCCTTTATCTAAAACTTTAGGTGGCTGCGTCGCATCCTGCGACGGAGTATCAAGCACCACATCTTCCATGGGAGGCAAAACATGCTCAGCATCTGAAGTTGGTTGCTTCACTGGACATTCAGCCATAAAATGCCCCAATTTTCCACACGAAAAACAATGCCCTGCAAAGTTACCCCATTTCAAACGAAAGTGCAAAGGATGCATGCCAGAGCAATTAAGACGTAACCAAGCATGCCTTTTCGGAGCAGTGTCCCATAACATACACAAACGGTTACAATTCGTGGCCCTTAGGCTCGGGGGAACCAAAACAATGCCCACAACGGCCATGGCATCCTTTAACAATGGCCAATAGACAACTGGACAGTTTTCCACTTCAACCCACACCGAGCATTCGCGTTGAAGCAAGCCCTGAAAATCTGCCATTCGGCCCCATGGCACAACATGGACCAAATGGCGATCAAAGAACAATGGCAGTTTAGTCAACAGATCAGCACAATGCTTCTCGGATTTCATCAGCAGCTCATAAAAGCCTTGGGGCCCAACAAAAATCTCTTCAACACACTCCCCTTGTAGTAGACTTTGCAGCCACTAGCGAATATAGGAAAGCACTAGGATCCTACCAGTGAAGAAGAGTATAACAGCATGTTCATAAAACACTGAGAATGAGCGCAAAACATTTTTAGAATCCATAGTGGCTTCCAGAACACCTTCAGTTTCAGAGTCAGAAAACGCTTCATGATTATGTTGAACATAATCACCAAGCAGAGTGTTGGCAAACTCCAACAAATGCTCCCGGTCAACATCCTGAGAATCCACAGAATCAGAAGCAACCTAAGCATAAAAACGTTCCTGATGATCCATTTATCTTCCGAAGTATGCTTGGTGCGTTTGCCCACAGGCTGGAAGTCACGACGAGGTGGCATCTCCTCTGTGCAAGGAACCATATCCGCTGGTTCCTCTGTTTCAGAATCCGGACCAATGGCTGCCACCGTTTGGTCAATAAAGGCCATGTCCAAACCAGCCATGTTGTATCACCACTTTAACAAGAGATCTGAAGCTATTTGTAGGGTGGTCTCTCTCTCTCTCTGTGCGTATTTACAAATAGGTACAGATCAATAGTCTGTTGTCATCCTATGTCACAGGTCTCTTCAGTCTACAGTCACGTTCACAATGACAAACCTGCTGCCACAATCTGTCTATATCCGCAGAATTCCACTACTGCCTCGCTGAAGATCTATCTCTCTCTTCTTCTTCTTTTTCGTAAAAGGTAATTGTATTAATTAGGAAAAAAATACAAGATTACTTGATTACAAGATACATGATGACCCTAAGCCATCATGTGAAGAGGTTCCAGTACTACGAGTTACAAAGTCATGGCAAAGACACGGAGGAAATTGCCATATGCCAGGGACGTAAGTCCTCCCTAGAGAGCATGTCAGAATGCTGGAGAAGATCTAGCTGCCAATACAAGAGGCCCTTAAGCCTAGCAATATGCCACTAAACATTATAGGCGGAATCAAAAAGAAAAGCATTCCGAATGGTCCAGTTATGCCATCAGCCCCAATATTGAAGAAAGTGATACATGAGCTTCATATGTAGTTGTGCTGGAGTGGGGTATTTCGGCTGCCCAAAAACCCAATCAAAGGGGCGTAGCGTAAAACCAACCACCGCTTGCCAAACGGCTGACGCGAATAACCAGACTTTCTTAGCGATGGGGCAAGAAATAAGTCGGTGCCGGGCGGATTCCACAGTAGTGGTGCAAAAGAAATAGTTGCCATTGGAGATTCGTCACTTAGCAAGAGCTGAAGCAAGCGGAGAACCACCATCCATCACCCTCCAAAGAAAGACCTTATATTTGAAGGGTGTCTTGTTCAACCAGCCCTCCATCACACTTGCCCTCCACCATGACCGGGATTTACATAATCCCCATAGAGTATTCGCTTTAGTAACCAGCCATTGATGATCTTTAATCAGAAGATGATACACCTAGTTAGCACAAGCTTTGCTTAAATTCAGCCAGCCTTCGAAGTCCCAATCCTGCCAAGGATGATCCGAAGCAAGGGCAGGAAAGGGTTGTCTGCTCTGGAGCACCATCAAAAGCTGTTCCCATAAATGACTATATCCACGAGGGATCCTGAAAAGCCTCCTAGCTGTACGAAACGATATTAGCACATTGCAACTGGCATGGGTGGCATCCACGACTGAAGATAAGCCCAAACGTGCCATCCGGTTGAATTGTGGTCTAAGCTTGTGTTTACCGTCCCATGAAAGTAATCGCGAGACTGCCAGCAATTCCAATTGAAATGAATTAGTAGCTACACGATCCTCCGCTGGATGCCACTAAGCCTTCCGGAGGACCAGTTTCCAGGAACATACCAAATGCGTAAGTAGCAATGAAGAAGAACTGGAGAACCACGAGTCAGCATTAAGAACATTCCACCAAGAACTCCGGATTTGGGTATTGCCATGCAGAAGCCCATGCTCCTCAAGGAAATAATGGGCTATAACGACCCACGGATGATGATCCCAGCACATGGCACGGAAAAGAGACCAATGGAGTGCCAGCATGTGAGTTTGGGCATCTAAAATAGCCCCTCCACCCATGCGTTTGGGGTTGCACGCATGCGACCAAGAAATCCAGGAAATACCTGCATGCAAGGAATCCTTCTTCCATAGCATGAAACGAATAGACTGAGTAAGAGCATTCAGAGTCGTAGTAGTCCAGGGCAGCAATGGCAAGAAATATGTGAGCATTGGCAACATAATTGTTTGGGCTACTTTGAGGCGAACATGGAAGGGCCAGTCCTGAGACTTCCAATACAGAAACTTAGCCGCCAGTTTCTGAGAAATCCACTGCAGAAGCTGCTTTGGGGGAACATCAACACCCAAAGGGTACCCAAGTTGCCTGACAATGGAGCCACGAGGAACAACCATACCCTGCCAATCCAAGGACTGCAAATCTGACTCCGTGCAGCTGAGAATGGCTGATTTGAACGCATTGATGCGAAGGCCGGATGCCTGACCAAAGAGAGCCCAAACATCCAATGCTTTTCGAAGGTTATCCTTGTCTGCACGCAAAATCATAAAGCTGTCATCAGCCAAGGATTGACTAATAAAGTGCTATCCAGAAGGAAGCGACAATCCAACCAACTGAGTAGAAGCTGCCATATGACATAACATCGAAAGAATTAGATGAGTCGCAAGGGCAAAGAAGAGAGGGCTCAAAGGGCACCCCTGTCTGACACAGCGGGCAAGGACAAATGGCTCAGTAACACCTCCATTCAGCATGACTCGCGAAGACGCCACAGCACTGATGCTGTAGATTAGACGAGACATCCGAGCACCAAAGCCCATAGCAAACATAAGTTCAGCAACGAAAGACCAGTCCAAATAGTCAAAAGCCTTTTCCAGGTCCAATTGAATCAGTACGACCTCCTGATTAGAATGCCTTGCATAATCAATCCCCAGTTGCTCATTTAATACACTATGCAGAATGTTTCGGCCCTTAATGAAACCATACTAGAGAGGGTGCACAATGGCAGAGAGATGCTTATGGAGCCGATTCGCCATTACTTTGGAAAAGATTTTATACATAGAACCCATCAAAGAAATTGAGCGCCGATGTTTCAACGTCGACGGCGAAGGAACCTTTGGAAGCAATTTAATAAGTCCTTTACATGAGGAAGGCATGATCCTCGTTTCCCACACCTGCTGAAACAAAGCCTTCAATGGTTTCGCCAGTTGGGTAGCAAAAGCCTCAAAGAACTCATTGATGAGACCATCCCAACCCGGACTTTTATCCTTGGGCAAGTGTAACAAAACATCCATAACCTCTGCCTCACAAATATCTGACTCCATAGTAGCTTGCATGTCCTGCGGAACCTGATTGCGGACCAGGTCATAAAAAACCGAACGGGCTTGAGTAGTTTGGGCTGAAGGTGGAGAGCTGGAACCAAGAAGGTCGCGGAAATAATTCCTACACATATGCACAATAGTCTGCGGATCAAGGATCAGGTGGCCTTTTGCATTCTCGAGTCTGGTCATATTCTCCCGAGCACGAAAGGCATGGAGAGCTCGAACGAACTTATGAGTCTGACACGCACGATCTTGCAAAGTCTCCGTCAAATGCTGGAATTAGTCCTGCTGATACGATTTCAACTGAAACTCTTTAATAAGATCAGCCACCTGCATTGCCACTGCTAGCAGAAATGCATCAACCCGAGTGTCCACCAGCAGAGAACGAACCAAAGCCAGCAGGTCCTTTGTTGCTTGTCGATGCCGCCGACAAAGAGAGGCATGATGGATCCCATACTGCCAAGCAACCCGCTGCACATTAGAGACCAATCTTTCAAATGAAGCAGTGCCCTGAGAGAAGAAGTCCAATAAGAATCTATCAATCAATTGCTGCATATAGCCCTAAAAGATTGCATGCTTCAAGTAAGACGAGTTGAAACGCAAAGGGAGTCTCTCCAGAAATTGCTTGAAAGGTGCAATGGGTTGTGCAAGCAGCTCAAGCTGTGGTGGGAAATGGTCCGACAAGGCATATTGCTGCAACACTTTCATTTGGAGCATCTCAGGAAGAAAATCATCATTCTGCATGATGTATATGCGGTCCAACCATGACCATGTTGTTGCATACTGGGCAGAATGGAAAGTAAACCCTCTAGAAGACAGGTGTAGCCAGGATCAGAGATCTTGCTTAAGAACAGCAAGAGCCAACTCATGCCACATACGACTTTCTGGCGCGTCCATTACCGAATGCTCCCATGTGGACTGGGAAGAATTAACACACATATTGAAATCCCCCATCAAGAAGCCCCGTTTGCCAAGTGACAAGGAGGTCTGCAAAGTATGCCAAAGCTCCCGGCGAGATAAAGGATCATTCGGAGCATAGAGGCCAAGTAACCATAAGATCTCCCCTTCGAATAAAATATCAATCACCAGAAAGCGGCCATGCACATCATTTTTAATAAGAATAGGCTGATATTTGTCATGTACAATCATGAGCACACCCGAATAATGCATGGCCTGTGTCCCTGCATAGAACAAACGAAAGCCATGGCAATCCACAACTTTTCCGGCTTCTCCATGACTCTTGTGCTCAACAACACACAGGACATCCCACCGATTCTCATGCAATACAATCCACATGGCATGTTACTTGTGGCGAGAACAAATTCCTCGCACATTCCACATGGCTATTTTCATGTGTATTCAAAACAAAATCAGGTACGAGGCACAGCTTGCCTCGATTTGACTTTTTCTGCGAGAATGTCCAGGACTCCCTCATCCAAGGAATCCGCCAACACACCAAAAGAGTTCTGAGGATCAGATTTGGAGGTAGACGGCATATCTACTGGCTTGGGGATGGAACGGGGATAATGACGATCCCACGCGTAATGACATTGACTCTGGTATCAAAAGCCAGCTTAGCAGGTGGACCCTTTGGACGATCCGAATACATTCTCCTGGTGGGCTGAGGATGGGGGGCAGAGGAAACCATAGCGGGAGCAGAGCACTCTGAAGACAAAATTTCCTTCCTACGCATATAGGAGGTAGTAGGCATAGTATTCTCCATGCTAGCAACAACCCTGTTGCCTTTTTTTGCACGTACTTCAACCCAGTTAGTTGCACGGGAATCCAGACCCGAAACCTGTTGTTTACCTTTGTCCAGAACTTTAGGTGGGTGGATAGCATCCAGCGACGGAGCATCACACACCATATCTTCCATGGGCAGCGCAACATGGCCAGCATCTGAAGTGTGTTGCTGCTTCGGGCATTTGGCCATAAAATGCCCCAATTGTCCACAGGAAAAGCAATGTCCTGCAAAATTGCCCCATTTCAAACGAAAGTGTAACGGATGCATGCCAGAGCAATTGAGACGTAACCAAGCAGGCCTTTTCCTTGCAATGTCCCATAACATACACAACCGGTTGCGATTCACAGCCCTTAGACTTGGAGGAACCAGAACAGTGCCCACAGCGGCCATAGCGTCCTTCAACAGTGGCCAATAGACAGCCAAACAATTTTCCACTTCGACCCACACAGGGCATTCACGTTGCAACAGGCGCTGAAAATCTGCTATTAGCGACATGGTACAACATGGACCAACCGGCAATCAAAAAACAAAGGCAATTTAGACAGGAGAGCAGCACGGTGCGTCTCAGATCTCAACAGCACCTCAAAAAAACCTCGGGGCCCAACAAAAATCTCTTCAACACATTCCCCTTATAGCAGACTGTGCAGCCACTGGCGAATACGGGAAAGTAGTGGGATTCGACCAGTGAAGAAGAGTATCACAGCGCGATCATAAAACACCGAAAAGGAGCGCAGGACTGTTTTCGGGTCCACAGTGGCTTCCAGAACATCGTCAGATGCAGAGTCAGAAAAGACTTCCTGATTATGTTGAACATAATCGCCAAGCAGAGTGTTGGCAAATTCCAGCAAATGCTCCCAATCAACATCCTAAGAGTCCATAGAATCCGAAGTAACCTGAGCATAGGAACGATCCTGATGATCCACTGTCTCTTCCGAAGTATGCTTGGTACGTTTACCCGCACGCTGGATGTCAGGACCAGGGGGCATCTCTTCGGTCAAGGAACCATAACCTCAGGTTTCTCAGTATCAGAATCCGGACCAAGCGGTGCCACCGTTTCGTCTATAAAATCCAGATCCAGACCAGCCATATTGTATCACAATTGGATCTCGAAGGAGGACTAACGCGCGGTGAAGAGCGGGAGTCGCGACCTTGTCCGCCGCAGTTGTGACCTGTCCCAAGAGGGCGTGCGGCAGGGCACAACCCTAACAGTGCACGGGCAGGAGGGTGGAACACAAGGCGCACAGGCCTCTCTTTTCTCTCTCTCTCTCTCTCTCTCTCTCTCTCTCTCTCTCTCTCTCTCTCTCTCTCTCTCTCTCTCTGTGTGTGTCTTGCTGCAGCACAGGTCTCTGTCTGCTGAGTTAGAAATCTGCACCCCTGAAAGCTGTTTTCTCACACGGCGGAGGCCGACCCTCTGCTATATCACAGAATTCTTTCTGTTGTGCTAGAAACCTAGAAGACTGCGTGCCGGTCGCTCTTAGTACAGGGGCTTCGAAGGCCAGAAGAGACGGGGGACTGACAATGAAGTCTGAAGGTGAAGTCTGCAGTGTAGCCGCCTGTTATACAAACGGTCGAGGTCGTCGGACAGGAAAACAAAGCAGATTCACAGGATTAGGTCGCTCCTGCACAGGGTCAGGTTGCAGGGTTAGGTCGCAGGGTCAAGTCGCAAGCACGGCAGGGAGGCGCTCTCAGGGAACCAGGCGGACGGACGAACAGGGCAGGGAGGCGCTCTTAGGAAACCAGGCGGACGGACGAACAGGCGACGTGACGGGGCGAACAGACGTGACAGGGCGAGCAGGCGAACAGGTGAACTGACGGGGTGCGCGAACAGACGAACAAGCAAACAGACGTGACAAGGAGCGCGGACGAACAAGCGACGTGACGGGGCGAGAGAAGTCAACGGTAGAGCACCGGACTAACCCCGCACAAGTCCGACGACGAGCTCCGAGAGTCTCTCTCTCTCTCTGTCTCTCTCTCTCTCTAAACAAAGTCAGCACAGCTGCTGTCACACAGAGATGAAAAGGAAACCCTAGAACAGTTCTACAGTTGATTTCGAAACCCTAAAAACATGTCTGTACAGGAATTCGAAACCCTAAAACAACAGTACATATGAAAACGAGACCCTAAAACAGTTGTGCAGCTGATTTCGAAACCCTAAAGACAGGTCTGTACATGAATTAGACTCTCTCTCTCTCTCTCTCTCTCTCTCTCTCTCTCTCTCTCTCTCTCTCTCTCTCTCTCTCTCTCTCTCTCTCTCTCTCTCTCTGTGTAAAAGGTAATTGTATTGATTACAAAAAAAATGTACAAGTTTACATGATTACAAGACACACGATGGCTCTAAGCCCACGTGTGTAAAATCCCAGTACGAAACCACAAAAGAGTTACACAAGTCATGGCAAAGACGCAGAGGAAATTGCCATATGCCAAGGAAGCAAGTCCTCCTGAGGGAGCAAGTCAGAGTGCCGAATGAGATCTATCTGCCAATGCAAGAGACCTTTAAGCCTGGCAATGTGTCCCAGAACATTAGAGGCCGAATCAAAAAGAAAGGCATTCCGAGTGGTCCAATTGTGCCAGCATCCCTAGTATCTAAAAAAGTGGAATAAGATCTTCATATGCAACTATGCCGCTGTGGGGTATTTTGGACGTACAAAAACCCAATTGAAAGGGCTTAGTGAAAAACCCACCACAGCTCGCCAAACCTATGACAAGAGCAACCAGATATTCTTAGCGAGCGGGCAAGAAATAAATCGATGACGGACCGATTCCACAGTAGTGGTGCAGAAGAAACAATTGCCGTTAGAGATTCGACGCTTGCAAAGGGCCGAGGCAAGAGGAAGACCACCAATCGTCACCCTCCAAAGAAAGACCTTGCATTTGAAAGGTGTCTTATTCAACCAGCCCTCCATCACAGTTGCCTTCCACCATGACTGAGATTTCCGCAATCCTCATACAGTATTAGCTTTAGCAGCCAGCCATTGATGATCTTTAATCAGAAGATGGTACACCTGGTTAGCTGAGGCCTTTTCCTAACTCAACCGACCTGCAAGGTCCCACTCCTGCCAAGGACAATCCACAGCAAGGGTAGGAAAGGGTTGCCTGCTCTGAAGCACTAACAAAAGTTGTTTCCATAAATCACGGTATCCACGAGGGATTCTAAAAAGTTTCCTAGCTGTAGGAAACGATATGAAGACATTACGACTGGCAAGGGTGGCATCTACAACTGAAGTCACACCCAAACGGGCCATGCGGTTAAATTTTGGTATGGGCTCATGTTTCTCTTCCCATGAAAGTAATGTCGAGACTGCCAACAATTCCAGTTAAAAAAAGTTAGTGTGCACGCGGTCCTCCGCTGGATTCCAACGTGCCTTTTGGAGCACCACTTTCCAGGAGCCGACTAAATGAACTAATAGGGATGAGGACGGACTGGAAAACCGAGAGTCTGCATTAAGAACATGCCACGAGGAGCTCCGAAGTTGTGTATTACCATGCAGAAGCTTGCTATCCTCAAGAAAATAACGGGCTATAATGGCCCATAGGTGATGATCCACACACATGGCACGAAAAAGAGACCAATGAAGTGCCAACATATGAGTTTCGGTATCCAAAATAGCTCCACCACCCTGGCGTTTGGGGATACATGTATGTGACCACGAAATCCACGAAATACCCGCATGCAATGAATCCTTCTTCCATAACATGAAACGAATGGGGTGAGTGAGAGCATTCAGAGTAGTAGGAGTCCACGGCAGCAATGGCAAGAAATATGTGAGTATTGGGAGCATAATTGTCTGAGCCACTTTGAGGCGAACATAGAAGGGCCACGCTTGCGACTTCCAATACATAATCTTAGCTGTCAGTTTCTGTGAAATCCACTCTAGCAGTTGCTTTGGCCGAACATCAACACCCAAAGGGTACCCAAGATGCCTGAAAATGGAACCACAGGGAACAACCTGTCCCTACCAGCCTAATGACTGTAAATCGGACTCCGTGCAACTGAGAATGGCTGATTTGAAAGCATTGATACGAAGACCAGAAGCATGACCAAAGAGCGTCCAAACATCTAATGCCTTGCGAATGTTGTCCTTGTCTGCACACAAAATCATAAAGCTATCATCAGCCAAAGATTGGCTAATGAAGTGCTGTCCCAAAGGAAGAGACAATCTGGCTAGCTGAGTAGAAGCTACCATTGAAGATAACATTGAAAGAACCGGATGAGTCCCCAGTGCAAAGAAGAGAGGACTCAAAGGGCAACCCTGTCTCACAGAGCGTGCAAGGACAAATGGCTCTGTAACACCACCATTTAGCATAACTCGCGAAGAAGCCACAGCACTAACGGTGTAGATCAATCGGGACATCCGAGTACCAAAACCCATAGTAGACATAAGTTCTGCAATGAAAGACCAGTCTAAATAGTCAAAAGCCTTTTCTAGATCCAATTGAATCAATACCACTTTCTGACTAGAGTGCCTTGCATAGTCAATAGCCATTTGCACATTTAAGATATTATTCAGAACGTTGCGGCCCTTAATGAAACCATATTGAAGAGGATGCACAATAGCTGGAAGGTGCTTGTGGAGCCGATTCGCCAGCACTTTGGAAAAGATTTTATACATCGAACCCATCAAAGAAATTGGTCTCCAATGTTGCAACATTGACGGCGAAGGAACCTTTGGAAGCAGTTTGATAATGCCTTCTTTCCATGAGAAAGGCATGAACCATGTTTCCTAAACCTGCTAAAACATAGCCGCCAATGGCTTCACTAGTTAGGTAGCAGAACTCTCAAAGAATTCATTGGTGAGACCATCCCAACCGCGACTTTTATCCTTAGGCAGGCATAACAAAACATCCATAACCTCCTTCTCACAAATATCTATCTCCAAAGTAGTTTGCATATCAAGTGGAACCTGATGGCGGACCAGATCATAGAAGACTGAGCGTGCATGCGTAACCTGGTCAGAAGGTGACGGCGAAGAACCAAGAAGATCTAGAAAATAATTCCTGCACATACTGACAATGGTCTGTGGATCAATGACCATTCGACCTTCTAAATCCTGGAGTCTAGTCATATTTTCTCGAGCAGGAGAAACATGCAGAGCGCGAAAGAACTTATGAGTCTGACAAGCACTATCTTGCAAATTGTCAGTCAAATTTTGCAGTTTGACCTGCTGATAAGATTTCAACTGAATCTCTTTAATAAGATCAGCCAAACGCATCACCAATGACAGCAGAAATTCATCATCTGGGGTGTCCACCAGCAGAGAACGAACCAAAGCGAGTAAGTCCTCCGCTGCATGGCGACGCCGTCGACAAAGAGAGGCATGATGGATCCTATACTACCGAGCAACCCGCTGCACATTAAAGAGCAATCGTTCAAAGGAAGCCGTGCCCTCAGAGGCGAAGTCCAAGACCATAGATCTTGCTTAAGTACCGCGAGAACAAAGGCATTCCACACCCGACTTTCCGGAGAACCCATCACCAAATGCCTTGAAGTGGACTTTGAAGAATCAACACACATATTAAAATCCCCCATCAAAAAACCCCTTCTGTCAAGTGACAAGGAGCTCTCCAAAGTCTTCCAAAGATCCCATCGGGTATAAGAGTCATTCGGAGCATAGAGGCCCAGCAACCATAAGATCTCTCCTTCAAATAAAACTTCAATTACCACAAAGCGGCCCTGTACATCATTTTTAATAAGAACGGGCTGATATTTCTCATGGACAATCATAAGCACACCAGAATAATGTATAGCATGTGTCCTTGCATAAAACAAGCGAAACCCATGGCAATCCACAACTTTTCCTACTTCACCATGACTCTTGTGCTCAACCGCACACAAGACAACTAATTCTCATGCAATACAGTCCACATGGCATGTTGCTTATGGCAAGAACAAATGCCTCGAAGATTCCACGTGGCTATCTTCATATTTCTTCAAAAAGAAAATCAGGAACGAGGCACCGCTTGCCTCGATTTAACCTTTTCTACTAAAATGTCAAGGACACCTTCATCCAGAAAATCAGCTAACACTGCAAAAGAGTTCTGACGGCCAGCTTTAGAGGTAGACGGAATATCCACTATCTTGGGGATGGAACGGGGATAACGACGATCCCAGGGTGTAATCACATTACCTCTAGTATCAAACGCCCACTTAGCGGGTGGGCCCTTTGGACCATCTGTATATACTTTCCTCATAGACTGATTACAGGGAGCAGAAGGAACCACAGTACGCGCAACATGTTGTGAAGAGAACATTTCTTTCCTGCACATATACGTGCGCATGGAATCTTGTGAAACATTAGGCCCAGTATCCGCCAGGCCAACATCAAACTTTTTACCTTTATTGGGACGTGCCTCTAGCCACTCATTGTTACGGGAATCCAAACCCAAAACCTGTTGTTTACCTTTATCCAAAACATTAGGTGGCTGGGTTGCCTCCTGTGACAGAGCATGAAGCACCTTGTCTTCCATAGGCAGCACAACATGCGCATCATCTGAAGACAGTTGCTTCTCTGGGCATTCGGCCATAAAATGCCCCAATTTTCCACACGAAAAGCAGTGTCTTGCAAAGTTGCCCCATTTCAAGCGAAAGTGCAAAGGATGCATGCCAAAGCAATTAAGGCGAAGCCACGCAGGCCTTTTCGGAGCAGTGTCCCATAACATACACAAACGGTTTCGATTCATTGCCCTTAGGCTCGCGGGGACCAGCACCGTTCCCACAACGGCCATGGCATCCTTTAACAATGGCCAATAGACAGCCAGGCAATTTTCCACTTCAACCCACACCGGTCATTCACGTTGAAGCACGCGCTAAAAGTCTGCCATAGGGCGCCATGGCACAAAATGGACCAAATGGCGATCAAAGAACAATGGCAGTTTGGACAGCAACTCAGCCCGATGCTTCTCAGATTTCAACAGCACCTCATAGAAACCTCAAGGCCCAACAAAGATCTCCTCAACACACTCCCCTTGTATTAAATGGTGCAGCCACTGGCGAATATGGGAAAGCACTGGGATCTTGCCAATGAAGAAGAGTATAACCGCACGGTCATAAAACACCGAAAAAGAGCGCAAGATATTTTTCGGGTCCACCGTGGCTTCCAAAACCTCTTCAGTTCCCGAGTCAATTATGTTGGACATAATCGCCAAGCAGAGTATTGGCAAACTCCAGCAAATGCTCCCAGTCAATCTCCTGCGAATCCACAGAATCAGATGCAACCTGAGCATAAAAACATTCCTGATGACCCATTGTCTCTTCGGAAGTATGCTTGGAGCGTTTGCGCGCAGGCTAAAAGTCAGAACCAGGAGGCATCTCCTCTACGCAAGGAACCATATCCTTTGGTTCCTCTGTATTAGAATCCGGACCAAGGGCTGCCACCGTTTGGTCGATAAAAGCCATATCCAGACCAGCCATGCTTCTCTCCTCTCTCTCTCTCTCTCTCTCTCTCTCTCTCTCTCTCTCTCTCTCTCTCTCTCTCTCTCTCTCTCTCTCTCTCTCTCTCTCTCTCTCTCTCTCTCTCTCTCTCTCTCTCTCTCTCTCTTTCTCTCTCTCTCTCTCTCTCTCTCTCTCTCTCTCTCACTCTCGCTCACTCTCTCTCGCTCGTTGTACAGGGGCAGGTCAGTTCTGTACTCTGTGTCAAGTCTCTGTCTCGTGCTCCCCGATTATGTGTCTCTCCCTCGCGCATCACCACAAGATGCTCTTTGCAGACACCCACCGGCAGCAAACAGAGTACGGAGGGCAGACGGGGCAACAGCGAGGGCGTATTGGTTAGCGGGATAGCTGGCGGAGCCTGTCGAGGTGACCTAGTGTGCAACACGTGACCAGGGGCTACGCGACTGCCTGACTGACACAGTAGAGCCCAGAGCCAAACGTCGACAGAGCGAAACGAACAGATGATGAGGCGGACGGGGTGCAACAAACAGGCAATGGCATAGGTCCAGGCATCAGCAGGGAAGGGGAGCACAGGTCCAGGAGTCAACGGGGCAGTGGTGCAGCGAATAGGCGATGGCAGGGTTCGACGGCGACTCAGGGGCAAGAATCCCGTCGCAAGGTCACGGGGGCGCGAGGTCCACCATCGCGAGCTCTCTCTCTCTCTCTCTCTCTCTCTCTCTCTCTCTCTCTCTCTCTCTCTCTCTCTCTCTCTCTCTCTCTCTCTCTCTCTCTCTCTCTCTCTCTCTCTCTCTCTCTCTCTCTCTCTCTCTCTCTCTCTCTCTCTCTCTCTCTCTCTCTCTCTCTCTCTCTCTCTCTCTCTCTCTCTCTCTCTCTCTCTCTCTCTCTCTCTGGCTTAAAACTCTCTCTCCTTTTTTTTTCGTAATGGATGTTATATTTACAAAGTACTAAACGACAAAAGAGTTACAAAAGTCATGGCAAAGACACAGAGGAAATTGCCATATGCTAGGGAAGTATAGTCCTTCCGAGGGAGTAAGTCAGAGTGCCGAATGAGATCTATCTGCCACAATGCAAGAGACCTTTAAACCTAGCAATATGTCCCTGAACATTAGAGGCTGAATCAAAAAGAAAAGCATTCTGAATGGTCCAATTGTGCCAACAGCCCCAGTATCTAAGAAAGTGAAACAAGATCTTCATATGCAACTGTGCCGGTATGGGGTATTTGGGCCGCACAAAAACCCAATCAAAAGGGCTTAGCGAGAAACCAACCACTGCTCGCCAAACCTCTCTCTCTCTCTCTTTTTTTTCGTAAAAGGTAATTGTATTAATTACGAAAAAGTACAAGATTACATGATTACACGAGTACAAGAGACACGAGGGCCGTAGGCCAACGTGTGGGAAATCCCCAAACTAGTATACTAGAAAAGCTACACCAATCATGGCAAGGACCCAGAGGCAATTGCCAAATGCCAGGAATGCAAATCCTCCCGAGGGAGCAAGTCAGAGTGCCTGATGAGATCTAGCTGCCAATGCAAGAGCCCTTTAAGCCTTGCAATGTGTCGCGGTACATTTGAGGCCGAATCAAAGAGAAAAGCATTTCGGGTGGTCCAAATGTGCCAGCATCCCCAGTATCTGAAAAAGGGAAATAAGATCTTCATATGTAACTCTGGCGGCGTGGGATACTTTGGGCGCACAAAAACCCAATCAAAAGGAGTCAGTGAGGGCCCCACCACTGTGCGCCAGATTTGGGACAAGAGAGACCAGATATTCTTGGCGAGCGGGCAAGAAAGATAACGATGTCTGGCCGATTCCTCCGTAGTGGTACAAAAGAAACAATTGCCATTCGAGATTCGACGCTTGGAAAGGGCCGAGGCAAGAGGAAGACCACCAATCATTACCCGCCACATGAAGACCTTGCATTTGAAAGGTGCCCTATTCTGCCACCCCTCCATGAGCGTTGCCTGCCACCATGACAAGGATTTCCGCAGGCCCCAAACAGTATTAGCTTTCTCACCCAGCCATTGGTGATCTTTAATAAGAAGATGATACACCTGATTAGTAGAGGCCTTTTCCAAAGTCAACCGGCCTGCAAGGTCCCAATCCTGCCAAGGGCGATCCATAGTCAGGGCAGGAAAGGGTTGCCTACCCTGAAGTTCCGACGAAAGCTTCTCCCATAAATCACGGTATCCGCGCGGGATCCTGAAAAGTCTCCTAGCGGTCCGAAACGATGCGAGGACATTGCGAGTAGCAAGGGTAGCATCCGCAATCGAAGTCACACCCAAACGGGCCATGCGATTAAATCTTGGTCTGAGCTGATGTTTATCTTCCCATGAAAGTAATCTGGACACTGCCACCAATTCCAGCTGGAAAGAATTAGTCTGCAAGCGATCCCCTACTGGATGCCAACGGGTCTTTTGGAGCACCACTTTCCAAGATCCGACCAAGTGCTGTAACAAAGAGGAAGAGGGACTGGAAAATCGAGAGTCAGCATTAAGGACATGCCACCATGAGGCCCGAAGCCGTGTATTGCCCTGGCGGAGGCCGCTATCCTCAAGAAAATAACGGGCAATGATGGTCCACGGGTGATGATCCACACACATGGCACGAAAAAGAGACCAACGAAGAGCCAGCATATGAGTTTCTGCATCCAAAATAGCTCCACCACCCATGCGCTTAGGGGTACATGCATGTGACCATGAAATCCAAGAAATGCCTGCCTGTAGTGAATCTTTCTTCCATAGCATGAAACGAATGGGATGGGTGAGAGCCTTCAAAGTAGTGGGCGTCCATGGCAGTAATGGCAGGAAATACGTCAGCATTGGTAGCATAATTGTCAGAGCCACTTTGAGGCGGACATGGAACGGCCAGGCTTGCGACTTCCAATACATAAACTTCGCGGCCAGTTTTTGTGAAATCCACTCCAACAGGTCCTTTGGCCGTACATCCACCCCCAATGGGTATCCAAGATGCCTGACAATGGAGCCACGGGAAACCACCTGGCCCTGCCAGCCTAACGACTGTAAATCCGGCTCCGTGCAACTGAGAATGGCCGACTTAAAGGCATTGATGCGAAGACCAGAGGCTTGACCAAAGAGCGTCCAAACATCTAATGCCTTGCGAATGTTGTCCCTGTCCGCCTGCAAAATCATAAAGGAGTCGTCAGCCAAAGATTGGCTAATGAAGTGCTGCCCCAAAGGAAGAGATAACCCTGCCAGCTGGACAGAAGCCGCCATGGAGGATAGCATTGAAAGGACCCGGTGAGTCACGAGGGCAAAGAAGAGAGGGCTCAAAGGGCAACCCTGTCTGACCGAGCGTGCAAGGACAAATGGCTCTGTAACCCCACTATTAAGCATAACTCTTGAAGAAGCCTCAGTACTGATGGTGTAAATCAGTCGAGACATCCGGATACCAAAGCCCATAGCAGACATAAGATCGGCAAGGAAAGACCAGTCCACACAATCAAACGCCTTTTCCAGGTCCAATTGAATCAAGACCACTTGCTGATTGGAGTGCCGCGCATAGTCAATAGCCATTTGCACATTTAAGATATTATGCAAAATATTGCGGCCCTTAATGAACCCATACTAGAGAGGGTGCACAATAGCTGGAAGGTGCTTGTGAAGCCTATTTGCCAGTACTTTGGAAAAGATTTTATACATCGCGCCCATCAACAAAATTGGTCTCCAGTGTTGCAGCTTTGACGGCGAAGGGACCTTGGGAATCAGTTTGATAAGGCCTTCTTTCCATGAAGAAGGCATGACCCCTGTTTCCCAAACCTGCTGAAACATGGCCACCAAAGGCTTTACCAACTGCGTGGCCGAGTGCTCAAAAAATTCATTAGTGAGACCATCCCAACCAGGACTTTTATCCTTGGGCAGGTGCAACAAGACATCCATAACCTCCTCTTCGCAAATATCCGCCTCCAAAGTAGCTTGCATATATCAAATGGGACCTGCTGGTGGACCAGATGGTAGAAGACCGAGCGGGCATGCATAACCTGGCTGGACGGCAAGGAAGAGGAACCAAAAAGATCCATAAAATAATTTCTGCACATATCGATAATGGTCTGTGGATCAGTGACCATACGACCTTCCGAATCCTGGAGTCGCGTCATATTTTCGCGGGCCGGAGAAGCATGCAAGGCGCGAAAGAACTTATGAGACTGGCAGGCACTATCTTGCAATGTGTCAGTCAAGTTTTGCAGCTTGGCTTGCTGATAAGATTTCAAGCTAAATACTTGAATAAGATGGGCCAAACGCCTCTCCAGGGACAGTAGAAAATCATCATCTGGGGAGCTCAGGAGCAAGGAACGGACCAAGGCCAATAAGTCCTCTGCTGCATGTCGACGACGGCGACAAAGAGAGGCATTATGAATCCCATACTGCCGAGCAACCCGCTGCACATTAGAGAGCAGGCGTGCGAACGAAGCCAAGCCCTCAGAGGCGAAGTCCAATAAGAACCTCTCAATCAATTGCTGCATATAACCCTGAAAGATTGGATGCTTCAAATAAGAGGAATTGAAGCGTAAAGGGAGCTTATTCAGCAACTGCCTAAAAGGTGCAATTGGTTGAGCCCGCATCTCAAGCTGGAGGGGGAAATGAACTGACAACGCATACTGCTGCAAGACCTTCATCTCCAGCATCTCGGGAAGAAAATCATCCCCCTGCATGATATACATTCTGTCCAGTCGCGACCAGGTGGTCGCATATTGTGCAGAATGAAAAGTGAAACCTGAAACAGAAGGGTGAAGCCACGACCAAAGATCTTGCTTAAGTACGTGCAAAGCAAAGGAGTTCCACACCCGGCTTTCTGGCGTATCCATAACCGAATGCCCTGAGGTGGACTGAGAAGAGTCAATACACATATTGAAATCTCCCATCAAAAATCCCCTGCGACCAAGTGCCATGGAGCCCTGCAAAGTCGACCATAGATCCCGTCGGGATGCGGGATCATTCGGAGCATAGAGCCCCAGCAACCAGAAAATTTCTCCTTCAAATAAGACTTCAATCACCAGAAATCGGCCGTGCACATCGTTTTTAACAAGAACAGGCTGGTATTTCTCATGGACAATCATCAGCACGCCCGAGTAGTGCTTAGCAGGTGTCCCTGCATAAAACAGACGGAATCCATGGCAATCCACAACTTTTCCTGCCTCACCATGACTTTTGTGCTCCACTGCACACAATACATCCCACTGGTTCTCATGCAAGACAGACCACATGGTATGTTGCTTATGGCGAGAGCAAATGCCTCGCACATTTCACGTGGCAATCTTCATATATTTTCAAAAAAGGAAGTCAGGAACGAGGCGCCTGTTGCCTCGATTGCACCTTTTCCGCGAGGGCATCCAGGACACCCTCATCCAGAAAATCAGCCAATACTGCAAACGAATTCGGGCGACCTTCTTTAGAGGTAGAAGGGAAATCCACTGCCTTGGGAGTAGGGCGGGGATAACGCCTATCCCAAGGTGTAATCACATTACCTTTTGCATCAAATGCCAGCTTAGCAGGTGGGCCCTTGCGGCCTGCTGAATAGCCTTTCCTTGAAGACGGATAACGGGGGGCGGACGGGGCCATAGTACGCGTATCCTGCTGTGGGGTGACCATGTCTTTCCTGCGCGTGTACGTGCGCACAGAATCCAGAGAAGCATTAGGCCCAGCATCAGCCAGGCCTGCGTCCAACTGTTTACCTTTTTTTTGTCGTGCCTCAATCCAGTCAGTGTTAGGAGAATCCAAACCCGGGACTTGTTGTTTGCCTTTATCCATGACAGTAGGTGGCTGAAGGGTCTCCTGTGCCGGGGCATCGAGCACCATGTCATCCTTGGGCTGCACAACCTGCGCCTCCTCAGAAGACAGTTGCCGTTCCGGGCATTCGGCCACAAAATGCCCTAGTTTACCACATGAAAAGCAGTGTCCGGCAAAATTGCCCCATTTCAGGCGAAAATGCAAAGGATGCATGCCTGAACAATTGAGGCGAAGCCACGCAGGCCTTTTCCTGGCCGTATCCCATAGCATGCATAAACGGTTGCGGTTCATGGCCCTGAGGCTCGGGGGAACCAACACTGTGCCCACAACCGCCATCGCGTCCTTCAACAATGGCCAGTATACCGCTGGACAGTTTTCCACTTCCACCCACACCGGGCATTCTCGTTGAAGCAGACGCTGGAAGTCAACCATAGGGCGCCATGGTACCACATGGACTAAGCGGCGATCAAAGAATAGTGGCAACTTGGACAGGAGCTCAGCTCGATGCGATTCCGATTTCAACAGCACCTCATAAAAACCGCGAGGTCCAAGGAATATCTACTCAACACATTCCCCTTGCAGTAAATGGTGCATCCATTGGCGAATATGTGAGAGCACTGGGATCCTGCCGGTGAAAAAAAGTATAACTGCACGGTCGTAGAACACCGAGAAGGACCGCAAGACTGATTTTGGGTCCACCGTGGCTTCCAACACATCATCCGCAGCCGCAGCAGAGAAAGTATCATTGTTATGCTGGACATAATCGCCAAGCAGAGTATTGGCAAAGTCCAGCAGATGTTCCCAGTCAATTTCCTGCGAATCCACAGGCTCGGAGGCAACCTGTGCATAGGAACGGTCCTGAGGACCCACTGGCTCGTCTGAAGTGTGCTTGGAGCGTTTGCCTGCAGGCGGCAATTCAGAACCCGGAGGCGGCTCCTCCGTGCATGGCACCATATCCTCCGGCTCCTCTGTATCGGAATCAGGGCCAAGGGCTGCCACCGTCCGGTCGAGAAAATCCATATCCAGGCCAGCCATACTGCTGTCTTCTCGCTTTCGCTGGCTCCCTCACTCTCTCTCTTTTTCGCTCTGTGCAAGTCCCGGAGGGCTCGCTCTCTCTCTCTCTCTTCTCTCTCTCTCTCCCTCTCTCACTCTCTCTCTCTGTACAAGAGCAGATCAGATCTCGGAGGCGAGCAGGGTTGCTGTCACGCGCTGCCAGATTAGGGTTTCCTTTCCCTGTCACGGCACCGCAAGATGCAGAGGGCAGGCACCCGCGGGCAGCAGGCGTAGGGCAGGGGGCGGACAGAACAGCCGCGGTCTCAGACGAGCAGCTGTCGACAGCAACTGACGGAACGCGGGCCGAGGGCGGGAGCTCAGGCGATGGAGGCGCAGACGACGGAGCCTCTGACGGACGACGGGGGCCCAGGTGACGCGGGCTGAGGAGCTCAGGCGACGAAGGCACGGCGGACGGGGACGCAGACCAGAACGACGGGGGCCCAGGCGACGGGGGCCGAGAGGCTCAGGCGACGAGGGCACGGACGACGGGGGCACAGGCCAGCGACGGGCGCTCAGGCGACGGGGACGGGGGCTCCATACGCTCTCTCTCTCCTCTCTCTCTCTCTCTCTCTCTCTCTCTGCAAATTCTGCGCAACTGCAGATCCAAATTACAGCAGGGCTGCAGCAACACAACTGCCTGCAGAGTCACACAGAGTGCACAGAGTACAGTAGTAAATGGGCACGATCAGAATCTGATTCATTGAGCTGCCTGCAGGGTGAGGGAGGTCAACACAGGCATGCAGATCAACACACTCTCTGTCGCTCTCTGTCACAGAAGAACTGACCCTGGGCGTCAGGCAAGCTGGCAAAAAGGGCAGATAAACCCCCTGTCTTGGGTGAGCAGGAAGTGCAGGGAAGCTGACCGAAGCAGAAACCTCAGGTTGCGAGTAGTTTCACCATTGTCCAATCCTCTCTCTCTCTCTTTCTCTCAATTAGTTTATCATAGCATTAGATGGTAGCTTTACTAGGACCTGGAAAGTTTCCCAAACATTTTGCATGTAACGTTTTGGTCTCATAGGCCACCTTGGCCTTTCGTAGACGTTAATATAAATCTCTCTCTCTCTTCTTCTTTTTCGTAAAAGGTAGGTGTATTAATTACGAAAAAAAAGTACAAGTTTACATGATTACAAGATACACGATGGCTCTAAGCCATCGAGTTACAAAAGTCATGGCAAAGACGCAGAGGAAATTGCCATATGCTAGGGAAGTAAATCCTCCCGAGGGAGTAAGTCAAAGTGCCGAATGAGATCTAATTGCCAATGCAAGAAACCTCTAAGCCTCGCAATATGTCCCGGAACATTAGAGGCCGAATCAAAAAGAAAAGCATTCCGAGTGGTCCAATTGTGCCAGCAGCCCCAATATCTAAGAAAGTGAAACAAGATCTTCATATGCGACTGTGCTGATGTGGGGTATTTGGGCCGTACAAAAACCCAATCAAAAGAGCTTAGGGAGAAACCAACCACCGCTCACCAAACCACTGACAAGAGTGACCAGATATTCTTCGCGAGAGGGCAAGAAATATTCTTCGCGAGAGGGCAAAACATCCATAACCTCTACCTCACAAATATCTGTCTCCAAAGTAGTTTGCATGTCATGTGGAACCTGATTGCGGACCAAATCATAGAAAGCTGAACATGCATGAGTAACTTGGTCAGAAGGTGAAGGAGAAGAACCAAGAAGATCGAGAAAATAATTCTTGCACATGTTCACAATAGTCTGAGGATCAATGACCATTTGACCTTCTCGATCCTAGAGTCTAGTCATATTTTCTCAAGCAGGAGATGCATGTAGAGCTCGAAAGAACTTATGAGTCTGACAAGCACTATCTTGCAAAGTCTCAGTCAAATTTTGCAATTTGGCTTGCTGATAGGATTTCAACTGAAACTCTTTAATAAGATCAGCCAAACGCATCGCCAGTGGCAGCAGAAATACATCATCTAGAGTGTCCACCAGCAGAGAGCGAACCAAAGCCAGTAAGTCCTCCACTGCTTGTCGACACCGCCGACAAAGAGAGGCATGATGGATCCCATACTGTCGAGCAACCCGCTCCACATTAGAGAGCAATCGTTCAAACGAAGCATTGCCCTCAGAGGAGAAGTCCAATAGAAATCTCTCAATCAATTGCTGCATATACCCCTGAAAGATTGAATGCTTCAAATAAGATGAGTTGAAACGCAAAGGAAGTCTATCCAGAAACTGCTTAAAAGGGGCAATGGATTGTGCAAGCATCTCAAGCTGTAGAGGGAAATGGTCCGACAAGGCATATTGCTGCAACACTTTCATTTCGAGCATCTTAGGAAGAAAATCATCATTCTGCATGATGTACATGCAGTCCACTACGACCATGTAGTTGCATACTGCGCAAAATGGAAAGTAAACCCTGAAGAAGAAGGGTGTAGCCAAGACCAGAGATCTTGCTTAAGTACGGCAAGAGCAAACGCATTCCACACAGGACTTTCCGGAGCGTCCATCACCAAATGCTCTGATGTGGACTGTGAAGAATCCACACACATATTAAAATCCCCCATCAAAAAACCCCATCTACCAAGTGACAAGGAGGACTGCAAAGTATTCCAAAGATCCCGGCAGGATAAAGGATCATTCGGAGCATAAAGGCCAAGTAACCATAAGATCTCTCCTTCAAATAAAACATCAATCACCACAAAACGGCCACGTAAATCATTTTTAAGAAGAACACACACACACACTCTCACTCTCTCTCTCTCTCTCTCTCTCTCTCTCTCTCTCTCTCTCTCTCTCTCTCTCTCTCTCTCTCTCTCTCTTCGTAAATGGTAATTGTATTAATTACGAAAAAGGTACAAGTTCACATGATTACAAGATACATGATGGCTCTAAGCCATCTTGTGTAAAATCTCAGTACGAAACCACAAAAGAGTTACAAAAGTCATGGCAAAGATGCAGAGGAAATTGCCATATGCCAAAGAAGTAAGTCCTCCCGAGGAAGCAAGTCAGAGTGCCGAATGAGACCTTTAAGCCTCGCAATATGTCCCGGAACATTAGAGGCCGAATCAAAAAGAAAGGCATTCTGAGTGGTCCAATTGTGCCAGCATCCCCAGTATCTAAGAAAGTGGAACAAGATCTTCATATGCAACTGTGCCGGTGTGGGGTATTTTGGCTGTACAAAAACCCAATCAAAAGGGCTTAGCGAGAAACCAACCACAGCTCACCAAACCGCTGACAAGAGCAACCAGATATTCTTTGCGAGAGGACAAGAAATAAACCGATGACCGGCCGATTCCACAGTAGTGGTGCAAAAGAAACAATTGCCGTTAGAGATTCGACGCTTGGAAAGGGCCGAGGCAAGAGGAAGACCACCAATCATCACCCTCCAAAGAAAGACCTTGCATTTAAAGGTGTCTTATTCAACCAGCCCTCCATCATAGTTGCCTTCCACCATGACTGAGATTTTCGCAATCCCCATACAGTATTAGCTTTAGTAACTAGCCATTGATGGTCTTTAATCAGAAGATGATACACCTGGTTAGCTGAGGCCTTTTCCAAATTCAACCGACCTACAAGGTCCCAGTCCTGCCAAGGATGATGCAAAGCAAGGGCAAGAAATGGTTGCCTGCTCTGGAGCACTAATCCAAGCTGTTCCCATAAATCACAGTATCCACGAGGGATTCTTAAAAGCCTCCTGGATGTACTCTCTCTCTCTCTCTCTCTCTCTCTCTCTCTCTCTCTCTCTCTCTCTCTCTCTCTCTCTCTCTCTCTCTCTCTCTCTCTCTCTCTCTCTCTCTCTCTCTCTCTCTCTCTCTCTCTCTCTCTCTCTCTCTCTCTCTCTCTCTCTCTCTCTCTCTCTCTCTTTTTTCGTAAAAGGTAATTGTATTAATTACGAAAAGTACAAGATAACTTGATTACAAGAAACATGACGCCAATCCAGGCCATCATGTGAAAAGGGGCTAATTGCTACGAGTTACAAAGTTATGGCAAGGGGGCAGATGAAATTGCCATAAGCCAGGTACAGAAGTCCTCCCTAGAGAGCAAATCAGAATGTCGGAGAAGATCCAACTGCCAATACAAAAGGCCCTTAAGCCTTGCAATATGTCGTTGAACATTGTAGGCGGAGTCAAAGAGAAAAGCATTCCTAATGGTCCAGTTATGCCAACAGCCCCAATATCGGAGAAAATGATACATGAGTTTCATATGTGGCTGTGCAGGAGTGGGGTATTTGGGCTGTCCGAAAACCCAATCAAATGGGCGCAGGGTGAATCCAACCGCTCCTTGCCAAATAGCCGACAAAAAGAACCAGAGTTTTTTTGCGACGGGGCAAGAAATAAATCTGTGGCGGGCTGATTCCACAGCAGTGGTGCAAAAGAAACAGTTGCCATTGGAGATTCGTCGCTTGGAAAGAGCTGACGCAAGCGGAAGACCACCAATCATCACTCTCCAAAGAAAGACTTTACATTTGAAGGGGGTCTTGTTCAACCAGCCCTCCATCACAGTTGCCCTCCACCAAGACCGGGGCTTTCGTAAGCCCCATAAAGCATTAGCTTTGTTAACTAACCATTGTTGATCGTTGATCAGAATATGATAAACTTGATTAGCAGAAGCTTTGCTTAAAGTCAGCCGGCCTTGTAGGTCCCAATCCTGCCAGGGATGATCTGAAGCAAGGGCAGGAAAGGGTTGTCTGCTCTGGAGCATCCGCAAAAGCTGTTCCCATAACGGCCTATATCCCCGCGGGATCTTGTAAAGCCTCCTAGCTGTACGAAAAGATATAAGTACATTGCGACTAGCAAGGGTGGCATCCGCAACCAAAGACAAGCCCAAACGAGCCATCCGGTTGAATTGTGGTCTAAGCTCATTTTTGCCTTCCCATACAAGTAAACGCGAGACTGCCAATAATTCCAATTGAAAAGAATTCATAGCCACGCGATCCTCCGCTGGATGCCATTGAGCCTTTATAGGGACCCGTTTCCAGGAACATACCAAATGATTAAGCAGCGACGAAGAAGAACTGGAGAACCTCGAATCAACATTAAGAACATGCCACCAAGAAGTCCGGATTTGGGTATTGCCATGTAGAAGCCCATGGCTCTCAAGAAAATAACGGGCTATATCGACCCATGGATGATGATCCAAACACATGGCGCGGAAGAGAGACCAGCGGAGTGCCTGCATGTGAGTTTGGGCATCCAAGATAGCTCCGCCACCCATGCGTTTGGGGGTGCACGCATGCGACCAAGAAATCCAAGAAATACCTGCATGCAATGAATCCTTCTTCCATAGCATGAAGCGAATAGACTGAGTAAGCGCATTGAGAGTCATAGTAGTCCAGGGCAACAGTGGCAAAAAATATGTCAGCATTGGCAACATAATTGTCTGGGCCACTTTGAGACGAATATGGAAGGGCCAGGCTTGAGATTTCCAATACATAAACTTAGCCACCATTTTCTGAGAAATCCACTGCAGAAGCTGCTTTGGTGGAACGTCGACACCCAAAGGGTACCCAAGGTGCCTGACAATGGAGCCACGAGGAATAACCAGACCCTGCCAGTCCAAGGACTGCAAATCCGACTCCGTGCAGCTAAGAATGGCTGATTTGAGCGCATTGATGCGAAGGCCGGAGGCTTGACCAAAGATGCCCCAAACATCCAATGCGCGCTTGAGGTTGTCCTTGTCCGCACGCAAAATCATAAAAGTATCATCCGCCAGGGATTGGCTAATGAAGTGCTGTCCTGAAGGAAGCGACAGACCGGCCAACTGAGAAGAGGCTACCATATGGGATAACATGGAAAGAACTGGATGTGTCGCGAGGGCAAAGAATAGCGGGCTCAAAGGGCATCCTTGTCTGACAGAGCGGGCAAGTACAAATGGCTCAGTAACACCTCCGTTCAGCATGACTCGCGAAGACGCTGCCGCGCTAATGGTGTAGATAAGACGAGACATCCGGGGACCAAAGCCCATAGCCGACATAAGTTCAGCAACGAAAGACCAATCCAGATAGTCAAAAGCCTTTTCCAGGTCCAGTTGAATCAGTACTACCTCCTGGTTCGAATGCCTTGCATAATCAATAGCTAGTTGAGCATTCAATACATTGTGCAGAATATTTCGGCCCTTAATGAAACCATACTGTAAAGGATGCACAATGGCCGGGAGATGCTTATGAAGTCGATTCGCCATTATTTTGGAAAAGATTTTGTACATTGAGCCCATCAAGGAAATGGGCCGCCACTGTGTCAACCTAGATGGCGAAGGGACTTTTGGAAGTAGTTTAATAAGGCCTTCTTTCCATGAGGAAGGCATAATCCCGGTTTGCCACACCTGCTGAAACAAAGCCTGCAATGGTTTCGCCAGTTGGGTAGCAAAAGCTTCAAAGAACTCATTGGTGAGGCCATCCCAACCCGGGCTTTTATCCTTGGGCAAATGTAACAAGACATCCATAACCTCTGCCTCACCAATATCGGACTCCATAATAGCTTGCACGTCTTGCGGTAGCTGATTGCGGACCAGGTCATAAAAACCCGAACGGGCCTGGGCGATTTGATCTGAAGGTGGCGAAGTGGTGCCGAGAAGGTCACGGAAATAATTCCTGCACATATGCACAATAGTCTGCAGATCCATGATAAGGTGACCTTCTGCATCCTCGAGTCTGGTCATATTCTCCCTAGCAGGAGAGGCGTGAAGAGCTCGAAAGAACTTATGGGTTTGACATGCATTATCGTGCAACGTATCTGTCAGATGTCGCAGTTTGGCCTGCTGATATGATTGCAATTGGAATTCTTTAATAAGATCCGCCACTCGCATGGCCAGCGCTAGCAGAAACGCATCATCCGGAGAGTCCACCAGCAGAGAACGAACCAAAGCCAGCATGTCCTCGGCTGCCTTGCGACGCTGCCGAGAAAGAGACGCATGGTGGATCCCATACTGCCGAGCAACCCGCTGCACATTAGAAAGCAATCGTTCAAATGACGCAGTGCCTTGAGAAGAGATGTCGAAGAGAAATCTGTCAATCAATTGCTGCATATAGCCCTGAAAGATTGCATGCTTCAGGTAAGACGAATTGAAACGCAAAGGGAGTCTCTCCAGAAATTGCTTGAATGGGGCAATGGGTTGTGCAAGCAGCTCAAGCTGCAGAGGGAAATGGTCGGACAAGGCATATTGCTGCAACACCTTGATTTCGAGCAGCTCAGGAAGAAAATCATCATTCTGCATGATATATATACGATCCAATCTCGACCATGTTGTTGCATACTAGGCAGAATGGAAAGTAAACCCTGTAGAAGACGGGTGTAGCCAGGACCAAAGGTCTTGCTTAAGAACGTGAAGAGCCAACACCTGCCACATACGACTTTCCGGCGTATCCATCACCGAATGTTCCGACGTGGACTGGGAAGAATCCACACACATATTGAAATCCCCCATGAAGAAGCCCCGTCTGCCAAGTGACAAGGAGGTCTGCAAAGTCTGCCAAAGCGCCCGACGAGATACGGAATCATTCGGAGCATAGAGGCCAAGTAGCCATAAGATTTCCCCTTCGAATATAATTTCAATCACCAAAAAACGGCCATGAACATCATTTTTAATTAGAACAGGCTGATATTTGTTATGGACAATCATGAGCACGCCCGAATAATGCATGGGCTGTGACCCAGCATAAAACAATCTAAAACCATGGCAATCTACCACTTTTCCGGCTTCATCGTGACTCTTGTGCTCAACAGCGCACAAGACATCCCATTGATTTTCATGCAATACAGTCCACATAGCATGTTGCTTGTGCCGAGAACAAATTCCTCGCACATTCCACGTGGCAATTTTCATGTACACTCAAAACAAAATCAGGTACGAGGCACTGCTTGCCTCGCTTTGACTTTGTCAGCGAGAATGTCCAGAACTCCCTCGTCCAAGAAATCCGCCAGCACTGCAAAAGAGTTCTGCGGACCAGATTTGGAAGTAGACGGCATATCTGCTGGCTTTGGGATGGAACGGGGATAGCGACGGTCCCATGGGGTAATGACATTACCTCTGGTATCAAATGCCAGCTTAGCAGAGGGCCCCTTTGAACGATCTGAATACATTTTCCTGGCGGGCTGATGAAGGGGGGCAGAGGAAACCATAGCAGGAGCCGAGCGCTCAGAAGACGGCATTTCCTTCCTGCGCATGTATGTACGCATGGAATCTTGTGATGTAGTAGACGCATTGTTCTCCATGGCCGCAACAACCCTGTTGCCTTTTTTTGCACGTACTTCCACCCAATTAGTGGCGCTGGAATCCAGACCCGCAACTTGTTGTTTACCTTTGGCCAAAGCTTGGGGCTGATGGGTAGCATCCAGCGATGGGGCATCACACACCATATCTTCCATGGGCGGCACAGCATGGCCATCCTGGGAAGTGTGTTGCTGTTCCGGGCATTCGGCCATAAAGTGCCCCAACTGTCCACAGGAGAAGCAGTGCCCTGCAAAATTGCCCCATTTCAAACGAAAGTGTAATGGGTGCATGCCCGAGCAATTGAGGCGTAACCAGGCAGGCCTTTTTCGTGCAGTGTCCCATAGCATACACAAGCGGTTGCGATTGACAGCCCGGAGACTGGGAGGGACCAGAACAGTGCCCACAGCGGCCATAGCATCCTTCAATAATGGCCAATAAACAGCCGGACAGTTTTCCACCTCGACCCAGACCGGGCATTCACGTTGCAGCAGACGCTAAAAATCTGCCATTGGACGCCATGGAACCACATGAACCAACCGGCGTTCAAAAAACAAAGGCAGTTTAGACAGAAGAGCAGCACGGTGCGTTTCTGATTTCAGCAGGACCTCAAAAAAACCCCGGGAACCAACAAAAATCTCTTCAACACATTCCCCTTGTAACAGATGTTGCAACCACTGGCGAATACGGGAAAGCAACGGGATTCGCCCAGTGAAGAAGAGTATGACAGCGCGATCATAGAATACCGAAAAGGAGCGTAAGACAGTTTTTGGGTCCACGGTGGCATCCAGCACATCATCAGGTGCAGAGTCAGCGAAGGCTTCCTGATTATGTTGAACATAATCGCCAAGCAAGGTGTTTGCAAATTCCAGCAAATGTTCCCAGTCCACTTCCTGAGAATCCACCGAATCCGAGGCAACCTGAGCATAGGACCGATCCTGAGGAATGCCTATCTCTTCCGAAGCATGCTTGGTACGTTTACCCGCAGGCTGGATGTCGGGACCAAGGGGCAGCTCTTCGTTGCACGGAACCATATCCTCAGGTTCCTCCGCATCAGAATCCGGGCCCAGTGCTGCCACTGTTTGATCTATGAAATCCAGATCCAAACCAGCCATCGTATCTGATGAGTTGATCTCGAGGGAGGACTGACCCTCTCTTTTGCCGGCTCTCTCGCTTTTCCTTTTTTTCTGTACAGAGGTGCTGTCTCGGGGTGTGCTCGGCAAGGAGAGCTAATGAAAACTGAGGTTTACCTGTCACCGTGCAGGGGCAGACAGGCGAAACACAGGCCGGGCGGTCTCCACAGCAGGACAGGACAGGCTGGGGTGCCGGGCAGGGATCCGTCAGCAGAGTCCGGGAACAGGGCGTCAGGGGGATGCTACCATAGACAGGACGTCAGTGATCAAGCGTCTGGGCGTGGACAGGGCGGCCGGAACCGAACACGCTGCAGGAGTAGGGCGACTGCTCCCGACTGCTCCAGGAGCAGGACTTCTGGAAGGCGACACCAGGGATGCTGGCGGCAGCGCAGGGCGCAGCCGCGACTGACTGAGGCAGGCAGAGAGGCAGCCCGCGAGTGGAGTGACGAGACGCAACGGCCTGGCGCACAGAAAGGACGACAAGCCTGAGGCGAACAGTGGGAGTCACCAGGTAGGGCTTCAGGCGGCGGCAGCGCAGGTAAACGCAGGTACAGGACGCGCCAGACCTAGCGAGGGCAGGGCGGCACGGAGCGGGCGCAGCATCCTCTCTCTCTCTCTCTCTCTCTCTCTCTCTCTCATTGTCTCTCCTTTTGTTCTTGCACCTCCCTCTAGCACTCTCTCTCCTCTCTATTCTCTCCTACCACATCCCTCTAGCATTCACTCTCCTCTCTGTTCTCTCCTAGCCCCTCCCTCTAGCATTCTCTCTCCTCTCTTCACTTGGTTTCTTTCAAGGCTGAACCTCAGACTCTAGCAGCCCTCCCTCTCTCTAAGAGACCTTCCCTCGTACTCCTAGCCTTCTCTTTAAGAAGGGAGCTCACCTCCTACAAACTCTCATCAAAGTCCCTAGCTTCCCTGCCCAGTGAAAATGACTTGGTCCTCCAAATCCTGGTTTTATCCTCCCTCAATTCCTTGTAATAATACAAGTGTAAACGAATTAAGCAAGGTGGAAGAGGTTCTTACTTGTTGCCTGCTTACTTGCTTTCATGCTCCAACACCTTCATTTCATCCTTCAATCGAGCTCCGCACAGCTATGGGAGGAATTTGATACCACGAAAACAGACAAGAGGGGAGAGAGGTGAAGAAACCAAAAGCGTACACACAAAAACAATGGAGACTTGAGCATACAGAGAGATAGGGCTGAAATTCTTCCTCTTCTTTTTTCTTCTTCCACACAGAAGAACGAAGTCTACAACATGATAAAAGACTAATATGAAAGTACCACAACGTATGTACACGTGGTCACTAAGTGTGAACCCGGTAAGGAAAAAAGAGATGGCATAATGAATGCACCATAACCAAGGGCGATGGACTACATGAGTGTAGTCTAGCTATAGAATCACTAGCGTATCCTCATGTTGATCGCCTAACATGCTAGTAAGGAGCTAGTGAGTAATATCTTGCCACATCAACAAGGCACATAGTGGATCCAGCTCATGTAGAGTTCAACATCTCAATGCACACATACCCTATAGTTGAGCACTAGCTCATGCAAACCACAAGCCCGCTCTCTCCACATCAAGCGTATGAAAGTACAAGACTATGAATGTAACCACACACCATCCTTTTATAGACAAAAAGGATGTAGCCATATTTAAAAGCACTAGGCATACACCATCCTTTTAGAGACTATGAATGAAGTAGATCCTAGGCTCGAGAGAGCTGACCCATAATAATTTATATAACCAAAGCTTTGTCTCGAAAAGATGAAAAGAAATAGACATTCCACTAAAAAAATTTTGAGATGTGTTTACTTGGACATAAAAGGACGTGGTTTTTGTGTTGGAGGTGTGAAATACTAAACCCTACCATTGAGTTTCAAGGATGTTGCTATGGTGAAGAAATGTTTGAAAAAGCTCATTAAATAACTCAATTTAAGATATAGAGCACATTGAAAGGGTACTACAGATAGTGATTGTGTGAACAACAATTTGAATGTGTATAATCTTGTGTGTAGATGTTATGAGGGCATTTTAGGAAACCCTAAAATCCACAATATAATTTTATTTTGATCATAGCATGTCTAAGGATTGGCTATTGTACAGCTCTATAATACTGATAGAAAGAAAACAACAATCCAATTACTCTTTAGACCATTTCTTGGATTGCAACTATACTTTTATCTTGTAAAACATATAGCATGGTGTAATTGCATTTGAGGTATGTTCGTTAAAAAATATGACAATCATTATGGCATTTTCGGTGAGCCTAGATCTTAGCTCCTGGTTTCAAGCTTTAAGCCCAAGAGGCAAGTGTCTAAGAGAAGCTGGATTAGATAAGCCTTCTTGGGAAATTGAAATCTTATTAGTACAGGCTTCATTGCAACTTTTCAGAAGATTATAGCATCTGCAGATATGCTAGAAAAAATATCCAAGGGATTGATTCGTCTCATTCTCAACAATAGTGGGCACAGATTGGAGATTGCATAGTGGAGGCCCATCACTTTGCTTTGAGCTGCCTACAAGATCATTGCAAAGCCGATCAGTCTTAGATTGCCCACCTTGATGGCAAACATTATTCAGCTCACTCAGATAGGTTTTGTTTGAGAGCGCAACATCTTGGAGAAAATGCATTGTCACCTCTTGCCTGCTCCAAGAGCCAGAACCTCATTGTGCTTATTCTTGATTTTGAGAAGGTGTATGATCACGTGGATTGGGAGCTCTCGGAGGGTACCACAAAGCAATGGGTCAAAGGAGTTGCAACCCTTTCTTCTTCAGTACATGGCTAGGTCCTTGTTGGCACTAGGTATCCATTCATCTGTGAGACAGGGATATCCAATACTAGCCCTTTTTCTCTTTCTAATTGCGACACAAACCATGAGTTTGTTCTTCAGAGACAGATCCAAGTTTCCCAACATTGAGTTTGAGGATCTCCTTGATGTGGAGTTTGCAAATAGCACAACAATTTATTTAGACAAGGCTTAGGGAAACTTTAGGTCCTTTGTAGCAACCATGGAGATCTTTAGTAGACCATTAACTAACCGGCACAAGTCATATGCTTTCTCGATGTGATACCTAGGCAGCCCGATTGGCAGCCCCATGAGGATTTCACATTGGTTCCCCATAGGACTGCAGTGACATATCTTAGCTGCCATGTGGGATTGACACTACTTCAGAGACTATCCCAGAGCTTAAGGGATGTGAACGAGAGCCAGGATGGTCTTCCACAGCACAACAGAGACTATGGTTGCTACTGGGGACTCATACTTGGGTCACATAGAGGCCAATCGGAGATGAGGATTTTTAGGAGAGCCATGCCTTTCTCATCTCAGCAAGATCCCACTGGGGAACCATACTTGGGTCACATAGAGGCCAATCGGAAATGAGGATTTTTAGGAGAGCCGTGCCTTTCTCATCTCAGCAAGATCCCCACTCTGGGCTACGCACAGGCACAATGGACTTAAGCATGCTATCACAGACGGGAGCTAATTGCTAGTATTATTGCCTGGTTGCAAGCGGTAGCCATGCTATCAATCTCTGGGATGTCTCCACTACAGAGACTCTCTTGAGGATTCGAACAAATCTCATCCATTCTCTGGGAAGATAGGAGAGGCTGCATGGTGGTTCTGAGAGGATAAGGAGCAGAGCTGCATCCTTGCAAACTTGGGATTCTGGCACATTCTTTTCTCCGAGGTGTTATTAACAGAATTTCTTTTGTCTTCAAAAAAGTGCCTGGTTGGGAAATGATTGCAGGAGGAGGTATTAGAGTAATGGCCACCAATCAGCCTTTGTGAATTGCCCAGATATCAAGAAAATCAACAATCTGAAAATGAAGCTCCACAGCACTCTTGATAAAATCAAGAATAAGTGCAATTACCTGAAACACATCTAAGCTCAGAAGGTACCAGGGGTCCTGAATGTAAAGCTGTAATAGAAACTCCTCCCAAGCACCAAGCTCTATAGCATTGATAAAATCTTGCAACTCCTCCCAAGCACCAAACTTGGGTCATAAAACCATGAACTGGCATATACACAAGGAGAGGAATTTTAGTGCATACAAAGATCAAACACCAATAACCTTCCCCAAAATAATCCTGTGACCTTGGCCAGGTACTATAACTCCAACACATAAACTTGTTGCACAAGCCTATTGCACAAAATGCTGGATGGGACAGACTGTAGATGGTGATTGAGATTGCATGGGGGCTTTCTTACATACGTGGGCATCTAGCACAGTATTTCACTCAAGGGATTCTCCATATGGTCTGACATTACCGCTAGATTGGTTATTCTATCAGCCTCACTCTTGCAATGAACATTTACCTTAAGTAGAGAGCTAGGGAGCTGTTTTCCTATTATAAGCTTTTCCTCATCATTTTATATACAGCAAATTTTGCTCTTTTATATCCAGCTTAGTGGTGATTACTACTTGGATGTCATTTAATAGGCATTTCTCTTCTTGGGAAGAAACCAAAGAGTTCAAAAACTTACCTGACACATGGTAATAATGATGAGGTGGCCAAAACCTAGACACATGTTAATCACAGCCTCTTGAAAATCTAGCTGTTTAACCTCCTCCTGTAAATAATTCTGTTAAATTTATGGTGTTAGTCTGATGATCAGTTTGACAATACAATTCTTCACACCATTAGCATTTTAATGTTACCTGCAGGTGAACATGATTGGGATCTTTCAGGGTTGCTGTCAATTTTAACCATTCTACCTGTCTGCAGAAGAGTTTGCCTAATCACTTGATCTGTCACACAGAAGATCTAAGATCCATACTGCTAGTGGAGTAAAACACATTTTCAAGCATGACACCATCTATATAATGATCTTAACTTGTTTCCAATAATCAGGGTTACTACTTTCAGAAAGAATGACTATGACACAGGTATGATAGAACACAACCAGTTCAGATGCTATATAAAGATATGTCACATTGAATAATTGCAAATATTGCAGCAAAAGCCTGCATTAATCTAGGGACATGTAGTACACAAGCTACATAAGCCACAACGCAACAGAAAACAAACATAAACAGGCCTGGTTCACTTTTGGCCAAGCGGTATTGCATGTCTGCAGAGTGTTAATTTGATGACAATTTCACCCACTTACTCCAACAATGGAAGACAACCAATCTCAATTAATCTGGAAACTCCCACCCTGTTGCTGCTTATCCTAATGACTGCACTCTTTCTGCCATCCTCTCCCTTCTCTCCCTAGTCATAAAGCAAAGTTGCAACTTGCCCCCTTCCCAAGTTCTTGTACTTCTTTCTCTATATTGGCTATAATGATTCCCATCTATAATCCCCCCTATAGACCACAAAAAATTCAAATTAATAGGAAACTATGAATTACTAGTCATAAATGTGATCAAGAGGGACACAATGGGACCCTACTCCAAGCCTTTCCGCAGATGCAACAGCCCAATCATGAGAGATTGAGAATGCACTAAAACTTCCTCATAGATTTTCCACCTATACACATGGCATGAGACAAACTATACTATCATAAAGAAACATATAGGATGGATATGAAGCTCACCTCTGAACCATAGAGCCAAACAAGCTCACCCTTGAGCCTAGGACCAGCAGGGTACTGGGTGAAGCTTTTCGTCGCAAGGACTAATGTCCCATAACATCAGCCCACTATACTAGCTTTGGGGATGGAGCTGCCTAAGGTCTAGACTCCGCTACATCCTTGGACATCCTAGACAGGCATCCATAGTGTTAGCACATAGTGCTATGGTGGATGGTGAGTTTGGAGTCTATCATCTCCTGTTAGACATTGTCTTTTGGGATTTTTCCGGGTCTCCCCTATTTTTCTGGCATTTTCCCCTTTAGTGACCAGCATTTATTGCTGGTCAGCCAGCTTTTGTGGCCCCTAAAGGAGCCAATGGGCTAGTTTTTGGTGTGTTGGCTATTTATAGTAGCCGCATCCCCCACTTGGCAAACACATGCACTCTTCAGCCTTCAGTCTTCTTTGCAGGTGCATACTCTGATACTCCGACTCTCCATGCTTGGTATTGCCATCATCATCGACTTGATCTGGTGCCTTCACTAACCCTTTGGGCTGCTCTCTCTCTCTCTCTCTCTCTCTCTCTCTCTCTCTCTCTCGCTCGCGTGAAGATAATTGAATTCAGTAGAAAATATTTACATCAGACCATCAGGTCAGCAAAGAAAAAAGCACACATACAACTGAAAGTCTACCACAACACTAACACAGAAATGTCACTCAGAAAGGACAGCTAGAGTGGAGCGAACAATATCCAACGAGGGAGTAGCAATGTCAAGAAGAACAAGATCAGCTGAGACCATAGAGGAGATTTGTCATAACACTAAACCACGAACACGGGCCACATGACCATGGATACCTGATACTAAATCAAAAATGAAGGCATTCCGAGTACGCCAAATATGCCACAGGGCTGTCCATCTAAGGAAATGGAAAAGGAAAGAATAATCTAAGTGCAAAGAGGATGAAGAAGTCATCTTTCTCATAATCCACAAACGAACTGATATCCGGTGCTGCGTTGCCGCAGGCCACACATGAGAAACAAAACTCCACAAAGAGATGAAGCATTGTTTCATCACATGTAGTGCAAAATACACAACGACCAGCAGAGATCTTGCGGGCCCGCAGCACATCGCCAGCTGAGAGAACCCCAATAAGCAACCTCCACATGAACACTTTTCCCTAATATAGAACCTTAGACTTCCAGAGCTGGATGAATCTTTCCTGCCACTTATTTAAGCTATTCCAAATATGCCATAATTTATTAGCAATTCCCATGACCCATCTCTTCGCCTCCACCATTTGATGATTGTTGGGATGTAAAGGTCCTTTATTCACCTCCGTGTATTATACACGTGTATTATTATGTTGTACATGTGAATGCACCCTTATGGGCCCTAAGTATAAATACATTTTATGCTTTGTGTACCAACACATTGTGGGTACACCCAAATCAGCTCGTACTCTCTGTGTCACTCTCACTCTCACTCACCTACACACTTCCCCAGCTACAAAACTTCACGCTTCCGCTAGCCGCGCACTCAACAATTAGTATCAGAGCTTCGGCTTAGGTGTTTGTGCTCCTCAGCGTCCGTGCAAGACATCTCAAGTGTTTCGCTCATGTGAAATCATCAAGTCGTCACTTCGGTTGTTTGCTTGGGTCAGGTCGCCACTGATTTCAGGCACGTGTGTGTGCTGCACTATCAGTTAACAGTCCAAAAACCCCAAATCTACACAGGTGACAGCAGATTCTATCACGTTTTGTGCAAGCGACGGGTCGTTTTTGACCTAGCACGCAAGCGACAGGTTGTTTTTAACCAGGCGATAGGTTTTCAAGTCAGCTGACTGGTCACAACTGACTGGCGACTCGCTGGCGACAGGTTCCGTGGCATCAGGTGGCAGTTTTGTGCAAGGCAACAAGTCACGACAGCAGGCAGCTGGTCAATGGGAGCACATTCGTCACTTTCAAGCTTTTTTCGTCCTTTTTTTTTTCTGCAAGTAGGCCCCTTGCTTTGACAAGGGTTCGCACGTGGAAGCACAGCTTTCAGATTTGTACAAATTTGAGCATGGAAAAAATTGAGGCTTTTCATGTATTGATGAAATTTTGCTCAGCTAGGTTAGATTGGCTTACATTTACGCACTATTGAACTGGAAATTTGGGATTTTGTGCAGATTTTGGGACATTTCTATAGTATTTGCCCGTGTGGTGTGGCTGGTTTATGTAAAAACAGCAGAGGTTTATTGCTGGTTGGGCAAGAGCAGCAGTGTATTTGCTGGTTTAGCTTGTGCTCTTGCAGTTCAGTGCATTTACACTTATGTTTGTGATAAAAATGGTTGCAACTTCTTCCAATTCTCTCATTAAGAGTTTAATGGAAATCAAACGCTTTGATAATCAGGGTTTTGACCTTTGGAAAGACCGTATGCAAGGCATATCGTTCTTAAAGGATTGTGAGAATGCTTTGCAAAAAGATAAACTCGTACAAATGTTTGATCAAATTGGGCCAAAGTCAACAAAAAGATTGTGGCTTATATAAAGATGTGTGTAACTGATGACATTTTGACAGACATTAAGGGCTTAGATACTGGTCATGCAATATGGCAGAAGTTGAAAACTATCTATGAGATCACCACACCTATTAAACAAGTGCATTTAATGCTCAAGTTGGTGAATATGCAGCTGGATGAGTCCAAAGCCTACAGCTAAGCACTTGAGTGCATTTACTGATATTTTAAATCAGCTCAAGGATGCTAATTTGGATTTTGATGATAAGTTGAGGGCAATCTTTCTGACCTTGTTAGTTTATGTCAATAATAACCCCAATCTCTCATATGATGGTGTGAGGGGTCCACTCTTGAATGAAGAAATTAGACGTAAGTCTAGTGGAGAAGGCAGCAACTCAACTTACAATGTTAGAGGCAGGGTTGAAAAGAAAAATGCAAATGCTGGACAGAGAAGTAGAAGCAAGAGCAAAGGAAAGGAAAAGAGTGATGTTACTTGCTATCAGTGTGGTTGAAAGGGCCACAAGAAGCCTGATTGCAGGTACTACAAGAAGGAACGAGAGAGAAAGAAGAGTGCAAGAGAGAAAAAGAAGAAAGAGGATAAGACAAATGCGTTTGAGGCAGCCAAAGGCAAGGAAAAGGCCAATGTGAGGAGCTCTCGGATGCAGAGGCTGATGTACTATGTGCAGTAGATTATGATTCCCTTATATGTCACATGCAAGATATGCAGATTACCAAGGCTGATGTGATTGATGCACTTTTGTCAATTAATGATGGTGTCACTCAGACTTGGATTGTAGACTCTAGTGCCTCTTTCCATGGAACTCCTTGCTTGGAGTGTTTTGCTATGTTCAATGCCGGCAATTATGGAAAATTATATCTTGGAAATAACCATGCTTGTAGCATTGATAAGACAGGCAGTGTACGCTTGTCTTTAGATAATGGGCAAGAGCTTGTGTTATCAGATATGTGCTTGGCATCAAGAAGAGTTTACTATCTGTTCGGAAGCTTGATTTGCATGGTTACACTACACTGCTTGGTGGTGGTTTGTGGAAATTGAAAAAGGGTTCCATGCTGATTGCAAAAGGAACCAAGAAGGGCACTTTGTATTGTTTGCACTGTAAGCTTTGAATGGCAAGTTTCTTGCAATTGCTGAAATTGGCTATCATTTGGAGTTGTGGCACAAGAGATTAGGCCATCTAAGCCAAAAAGGACTTGATGTCCTTACCTCTTTGAAGAGGGTTGATAGAAAAGGCTATAAACTTGATTTTTGTAATGACTATCACTTTGGAAAGCGAATGAAATTTTCCTTTTACTCTAGTGTCTCCCGTAAGTCCAATGTCTTGGACTTGGTGCATTCTGATGTATGTAGTATGCCTGTGAAATCGTTGGGTGGTGCTACATATTTTATCCATTTTATTAATGATTATTCCAGGAAGATTTGGATTTATCTCTTAAAAAAGAAAAGTGAGGTGTTTGCTGTTTTTAAAACTTTTCGTGCATTTGTGACCACTCAGACAGGTAGAAAGCTGAAATGCTTGAGAACTGATAATGGAGGTGAGTTCACATCTACTGAGTTTAAGTCTTTTTGTAACTTGCATGGAATCAAGAGGAAGCTTATAGCTCCTTATAGCCCTTCTTCAAATGGTGTGGCCAAAAGATACAAGAGGACTTTATGTGAGAGAGTGCGGTCCATGCTGTCCACCGCTAATCTCCCTCATGAATTTTGGGGAGAGGCACTTAAAACCGCGGTTCACATTTGCAACCGCTCTCCCAACAGGTCCTTAAATAATGGCATCCCTGAGGAGGTTTGGTTTGGCAAATCAGCCTCATATGACCATTTACGGATATTCGGTTGTGATGCTTTTGTGCATGTTAGAGATGAGCCGAGGAGTAAACTTGACCCGAAATCCGACAAAGGCATTTTCATGGGCTATGGTGATGAGGGTGAATTTGGCTATAGAGTGTGGTTACCACAATCCAAGAAAATTATTCGCAACCGTAATGTTGTGTTTAATGAGGTAAAGTTGCTGAAAAGTACTTTAGCCTCAGTTGAAGACATGAAAAATGTCAAATTTCAGAATTCGCAGCCATCTATTACTTCAAATGATGAGCCTCATGATGTTGTACCACAAGCTAAAACTGCTGATCAGCCAGTTATTTTTGAGCCAGATGATAATGGACAGCAAATAGAAGCACAAGGAGGTCATGGACAGCAAGATAGACTTGCTGATTATGAAAATGCGGGAGCCAGACAACAAGGAGGTCATGGCCAGCCCCATTCTCAGAGAAAGAGATTGTGGAGGCTTTATTGGCACTTCCATCAAGGAACTGCCCGAGGGATGATGGATTGGACAGGGCTTTATTCTTGAGCTACTGGGATGTGCTCAGCAGACAACTTTTAGCAACATTTCAGGAGATTATGGCATTTGGAGATATGATGGAGAGGCTATCTGAGGGATTGATTCACCTCATCCCAAAAGGCAATGGAGATAGATTAGAGATCACCCAATATAGACTGATAGAGCCTTATTGTACCACACTTCAAAGGGAGGAGGAAAGACAGCCAGGATGTAGGTGGCTGCCTGAGAGGATGCACGCAGCCAAACCAGAAATAGATGCTACTGAGGACGCCAACTTACAGTATAGGGAGCATGCAAGGGATTCTTTTTGGACACATCCAGGGGATAGGGTTAACAAAGAATTCTTTCACACTATAGGTCCCAATCTAGACAGCATGTCAAGAGACTTACGATAGTAGATGGATCCCTTGCCCAGGGGCCGCATGAGGTTGGTTATGTGGCACACAATGAGGCCCCTAGGCTTTGAGAGAGATAAAGAGATTGTGGCATAGTACCAAGAGACTGGTCACAGAGAGTATAAGGAGACACTTGCCAGCCCCATTCTCAGAGAAAGAGATTGTGGAGGCTTTATTGGCACTACCATCAAGGAACTGCCCGAAGGATGATGGATTGGACAGGGCTTTATTCTTGAGCTACTGGGATGTGCTCAGCAGACAACTTTTAGCAAATTTCGGGGGATTATGGCATTTGGAGATATGATGGAGAGGCTATCTGAGGGATTGATTCACCTCATCCCAAAAGGAAATGGAGATAGATTAGAGATCACCCAGTAGAGACTGATTTGCTTGGAATCATGTATAAACCCCTAGCCAAAGTTATGCCTCGAAATATCTCTCTTGATGCTAGACCTCATTCACCCTACTTAGACTGGTTTTGTTCAGGAGCACAGCATCCTGGAAAATATTTTCACCCTTTGGGAGTCCACACCTCTTGCACGATCCAGGGAACAAGATCTCATTTTTCCACTTCTCAATTTTGAAAAGGTTTATGACAGAGTTGATTGGGATTTCCAGAGGGTACCATTCTAAGGATGGGTTTTCCAAAGTAGTGGATCAGAGATGCAGCAGCTCTGTACTCCTCGGCTCACAGCCAAGTTCTTATTGGCAGGGCTAGAGGTGACAGATTTAGCATTCAGAGGTCAGCGAGATAGGGATGCCCCCTTGCACCTCTTCTTTTCTTACTTGTTGCAGAGGCAATGAATTCTTGCTTCATGGATAGACTCTGATAGAGCTTCATGTATTCAAGGCATTAGACTTCCCATCCCAGGATTGAGTAGTTGCTGGATGTAGAATTTGCAAATGACACGGCTGTTTAATCCAAGGCATTAGACTTCCCATCCCAGAATTTTAGTAGCTGGATGTAGAATTTGCAGATGACACAGCTGTTTACCAAGATGGGGTGAGGAGAAATTTAGGGCCTTTGTAGCTGCAATGGAGATCTCTTGTAGAGCTTTAGGAGCTCTCATTAACTAGAACAAATCCTATGGATTGATTTTCTTTGTTCCCAGGTCATTGCATTAAAAGGTGTTATGCTGCCTGTGTGGACACAATCAAAGCTACTGGACTCAGAGTATGCAAACAACATACCACTATCCGTTATGAGCATTTTGCACAGTAGAAGGCATGAGAAACATTTTTCGTGTCATTGGTTTTCTTTCATATAATGAGTCCACCAAATGTAATGTACTTGCCCTCAACTCCCTCCTCACTCAACAAAAACACAGAAGATACTCAAGCCGTATGAACATGATATGCTCATGTTACTCAAAAGAAAGAAAGGTACTCGATAGACTCATCTCCTGACTACACCCTTGTATAGTTGCATTTGGCTCCAACAGCAAGGCATAGCTACAAAGCCAGAAAAGTGGGGAAAGCAAACAGGGGACCTCACACTCACATATAGAAGAGTTCACTGGACTTCAAATGGATGAGTAAAAGGCAGATAGTGAGGGGCGTTGATCTACAACATCAAGGTTATGGCTAGTGGTTTGCACCAGTGAATGCTTCCATCTAACTGAAGCATTTCCTGTCTCTCTATAGCAGGAAAATAGCGTTGGTTGTCAACCAAGTCTAGCTAGTCACAATATGATATATTTGCTTCCTACTGGTGTTTCTCGTTGCCATGTTTAGCTGAGTTTCGCTGCTTAATTTTGAGTTTCATTGTGAGGCTCAAACAGATCAATGATTCTCAAGCTAAAGTGGCATGGCAGACTATCATCAAACATACAGCAAAGTGAGGCTTGGGGATCATTGACGCTGAGTGCTAGAGTCAGGCCTTGTTGGCCAAGTTGGTGATCCAAGGCCTACCAAGTGGATAGACATGGATGCTTCTTCTTTAGGAGAGCTTCTAGGAATTTTGATCACGACGCAAAGGAGAATGGAGGCCCTACTTGAGGTGTATTTTCACCACAACACTAACCATCCTTCCCGATCATCATTCTTGCTCAACCTGTTGCATGTGTGGCAGCACCTGCATAATATTTTGAAGCAAAGAACCCCAACCAGACAAAGGAGCTTGATAGACAGCTAGTCATAGAATGTGCGCATAGGGGTAGAGAGGGTGAGCGGCTTGGTGCACTCAAGCACATTCAATGGGCAGCATGGGAGGTTTTCCCTAGCCACTCCATTAGAGTTCACCAATGAAGCGGGGAGATACCTCTAGTATGTACATTGATGGAGCTCTAGTCTTTCCATCATTCACTCCATTCAAGAGAGTTGAAGCAGCTTCAAGGAGAATGTTGACATTGACAAGAGCTTTGACAATTGTTCCTTCACCCTTTGGGTTACCATAGCTTCAAACCCTACACGATGATATCCCCTATTGATGTGAGAGGCTTCTTAGTATTCATATGGTTTGCTATTGTAGTTCCTTGAGTTTCTTTGGGTAATAAAATTAGGTGCACATCATTTAGTACATAAATAAAATTTATGCGACTCAATGTATTAATATTTAGCATACCATACACCAACAAACATAGATCAGCAGCAGTACATATCTTTGTGAAAGACTTCACAACAAAGAAAAAAGAACTAGGATGTCAAGTGAACAAAAGGCCAATATTTCCCCATCTACAATGATAAATCGGGTTGCAAAAATAGACATGAAGGGGGTAGACCTTCTAGCAGTGCATAAGAGGTCAGATTGAAGCGACCCTCTATCTGGAATTGAAATCCATAAGCCTTAGATAAACTATAGAATAGCATAACAGAGGATACCTAAAACACAGCTACAACTTGTTTAATATCAGTGTCAGATTTGTGAAGCACACTGTTAGTGATACTGTGCAGAAAACATAAGTATCATATTTGATCATGGCATGGATCACCTGTCAATAAGGTGGCCGAAGTAAACTACACCATTTGTGCAACCCATTGCTAACTTACTGCCATTTATACTCCATTGTAACACATTCAAGCTACCAGTTTCAATCTTCTCTTTGCTAAGAATGCGCTGAAAAAACATGTTAGGCACAAATAAATGAACTACCATAGTTTGAAATCTATTCAGCTTATCATACCATTCAGAAGTCTTGGACATGAAACTAAGAGTTGGTAAACATAATCCTTGAAATTGAGTGGTATTGAACAAACTCTTCTTTCAAACCAAGAAACTTACGCAAGATTGTATTCTACGGAGCAATTCTTAAAATGTTTTGGTAAAACAAGCCTCTATATACTGACAAAAGAATGATTGTTTGGTGCAAGGCGATCTTCAAATCAAACACCTCATTCTTTGATAGAAATCTTTTAGAAAATCAGAATGGGAGAAACTTCAGAGAGACTCTGAACACGTGCACAAGGAGCTGGGCCTTTTTAGCTTCTGCTAACCTATTTTTATTTTTCGTATGATTATTGAGTTGTTTCACTAGAATTCACTTACATTCAAAAAACACGCAGGAGAAAATGCATATCCAGCTTTGCAAAATCTCAAAAAGCCAAGGCACATTCAAAAACATTAAAGGGCATCTTCAACCATGCCAAGTGAGAATCTAGGTTTATGTGAGATATCATTTCAACAACCAAGTGCTTTAGTATACACACATGACTACTAAGATTTGGTTGGGTATTCACCTTGCTTTGTGCAATCTCAATGTCCTTCACTAGTGGGGCCCAGCAGTCCAAGGAGTTTCTTGACCCAATTTGAGTATTCTATTAGCACTCATGGCTACAACAATGATACTCAATCCATGAACACACAAGCTTTCTAATGCACTACCACAAGGCTCCATATCTTGGCAAATCGGAATCTGGAAGGGGTTATGTGGCAAATAGTTAATGATAGTCATCCCTATCAATCACAAAAATAAAGTTTCAACATTGTAGCCTAGTATCGTTGTCCAATGCTCAGTAGTGTATCCCTCAAACCCTTCAGGGCAAGGCCTTGTTAAACACTAACCATACGGTTAAAGAACCCGAGCTTTCTGCTCTTAGTGCAGCATGCTGCAGTCATTGGTCAAGCTGGCCCCTTTTGGGCTTCCCTTTGCCTATTGATTCCACCCAAAGTGGCATTCCCATGAGTGCTTTGTTAAAATATTGAGGATGCATGCTAAGGTGAATCACTGATGAGCAAATAGACAATCATAATGAGGCATAAGTAATGACAAAGAAAAACAACTGATATTATCCAAGCATAATACAAGTACAACTAAATGAGAAGGACTGATCAGATGAGTGCAGGGATGAGTGCCTTTTATAGGCTTACAATAGGTGGTATTGATAGGTGGAAAAAAATGAAAAAGGACCATGGTATTCACCAACCATGGTTTTAATAAACCATGCATACATGACCTAGTTTAAGGCTTTATTTGTAATGTGATTCTTTGCCTTGCTATTCCTTATACAAAGAGGCTATAGTGGATGTGATTGCACATTTCTCAACACCCCTCCTCAATCACAACCAAGAAAGACACTGAATATATAGAGGCTATCATGAGTAGAACCTTGCTAAGTGTAGATATGGAAAGAAACAACCATACAAAGCTAGAGGCTATCACAAAGCATTATTAAGTGTGTAGAGGCTGTAGTGTGCAAAGGTTACATGAGGAGTACAAATGCTTATGGTAAGAACATTAGCCAAGTACACATTTAAACCTTTAAAAATTCTATCAAAAAATGAGCTACAAAAGAGGGACTGGTGAGTCCTATCCTTTTGTTCTTGGGTGTCTTCTTCTTCTTCTTATCCATTGTTGTCATCATCTTCTTTGACTGTTGCAAGATATGCTCTTTGAGATCTTTTCTTAGCATGGCAAAACTTCTCAATATGCCTAGTTTTCTTACAAAAATCACAAACTGTGCTCTTCTTCCCTTTCACATAGAGGAGTTGTTGGTCTCCTCTTGAGGTGCTTGTTTCTCCCTTGCTCTTGATCTTCTTTTCCTCTTCCAGGAGAGAGGCTTTTATATCCACAAGTTTCGGCTTTTGCATATTGATTGATGTGGTAGACACATTATCAAACTCACGTGGAAGACTCTTGAGAAGTACTCCAATGCAAATTTCTTCATCCATCTTCAAGTTGATTCCTACAAGTTGTGTCAACAAGCTTTCCATATATTCAAATGAGTTGCAAGTGAGGTGCTACTTTTCATGTCAAGTCTAAAAAATTCAATTAGTAAGCCATATTTGGAGGATTTTGAGTGAGCTGCAAACAGGATTTCTAATCGATCCCATGTTGCTTGAGAAGTTTCACAATCATCAACATGATGAATGTATCCGTCATCAAGTTCGAGCTTGATAATAGCTTGAGACTTATTATCATTTTTATCCCATATGACTGAGAGTGCAACTTCCCTTGGTTTCTTCTCTTGACCACTTCTGATTGACCACAAGCCTTTCTTCATCAGGATCAGTTCGATCCTAGTTTCCCATGTGTAGAATCCGACACCATTGAACCAGCATGAGGTTGAGTCTTTGCCCATTTTGTTTGCAAGAGCAGCAACAAATAACTAAGAATAGACCAGCAAAAGAGTTGAATTTGAGTGTGTCAAGAAACACAAGAAGATTACTGTTAACCAACACTAGTTAGTATCAAGAGATACTATGTATTTGATGTTGATCTTAATGTTGAGTCTTCTTCTTGCTGATTTGAAGTGGTAGCTTTGCTGAGAACTGAGTGTTGTAGCAGATCAGAGAGTCAGTGACATTATTGAGCCAAAGGAAGTAAGAAATTGAAGTAACACGAGCTGAAATGGCCTGGTTTGAGAGATTCAAGCCCTCCAATGAATGTGGGTGGCTATAGAGGTAGGTGAGAGATTCATGGAAAAGTAAATGAAGCCAAAAATTCAAACTGAATCCCAATTAGTGGCCTAATGACTCATTAACTTGAAACCCCCTCTGATACCATGTTAAAATATTGAGGATGCATGCTAAGGTGGATCACTGAAGAGCAAATAGACAATCATAATGAGGCATAAGTAATGACAAAGAAGAACAACTGATATTATCCAAGCATAATGCAAGTACAACTGAATGAGAATGACTCATCAAATGAGTGTGGGGATGAGTGCCTTTTATAGGCTTACAGTAGGTAGTGTTGGTAGGTGGAAAAAAGTGGAAAGGGAGGGACCATGGTATTCACCAATCATGGATTTAATAAACTATGCATACATGACCTAGTCTAAGGCTTTATTTGTAATGTGATTCTTTGCCTTGTTGTTCCTTACAAAGAGGCTATAGTGGATGTGATTGCACATTTCTCAACATGCTTCCCTTCAATAGTCTTCTCCCATGTTTTTGGTTCCAACTTAGACTGCCTCAACATTTAAAACCCATTGCTATAGTCCAATGCTGAGTACTATATCATTCATACCCCAGCAAAGCAGCTTTCCTTGCCTATTGATTACATCCAATGCGACACTCCCATGAGGGCCTCCCTTCAGTCTTCTTCTTCCTTGTTTCTTGCTCCAGCCAAAACCTCTTATTATGCTGCCTCATTTCTCAACATACAGTTCATTATATGCTCAAAATATCCACTCTTCCTGAATGCAAAGAGCTGGATATATGGATTGATATACCACTTTGAATGCCAATAATCTACCTCTAATAATCTGTCTCATGTACCCAGCATATTCTACCAGATCAATACTCCTCCCTTGTTAGCTTGCCATCATCCACAATTGTGGAGTAAGAAGACCATTGATTACCAGTTGTATCACAAGTAGCAAAAAATCCTCTTAAGAAAAGTACCTGTCCAAGTCTTTGTGATCAGCAAATCTGGCCTCCACTGATCTGGCACCCCCTCATGAACAGATTGCATCATCAGTTTATCTCCTTCCAGTCCCTATGATCTGTCTCTGAATGTCTCAAGGGAGGTAGATGAGGCTGAATCAGTCCCTTTCTTCCCCCACAGAGAAGGGTGAGACCTCTATCCAAGCATGCCCAATCTCTGATGTAATCTAATGGTTGAAGAGAATGGGCTGTGTTAGCCTCCCTTCAATGGTCACAATGAGTCTCTTTTGAAATGTCTTTGGACATCCTTTGGCTCTCTTTGAGGTCACAATATCATCATCGTATTCTGTTAACCAATATTTTATTCATGCTCTGATTCATTTGATGGAGATTACTACTACCAACAAAATTCAGAGTCTATAAGATTCACATATTCACCATAGGCTCACTTTGGAGATGCCATTGAGGCAGATATCAAAGGGAAAGGAGGAGAAAAAGATCTTCCCAGTAGTGCCTTCAATCTAAGAGATGCTACAAAGGATCAATGCTGGCAAAAGCATCCACACCTTCACTTCATGCAGGGATCTGACACCAAAACACTTTCAATGGTACCAGACATAGAGAATCTGTTTGTTGCCCCATGTCATGAAGCAGAGGGGTTGCTTTAGCTTCTTCAAAGCTGAAGCCCTAGGTGGTGGATTAGTGGCAACCATAGGAGCCGACACATGGATTGGTTACAAGTTGTGGGACAAAGGTAATCAATCACCATGAGACAAGTCTAGAACGCCAATTTCTAATGTGGGCACCATACCTCTACTTCTAGACTGGCAAGGCCATAGGTCAATTTCTAACATCTTTTGTCTTCCAGATTTGGGGTCTTAGCTAGGCATCAAGATCGTCTTCACCATTGTCAAGATATTCAGGTTGAGGATGAAGCCAAGGGAGAGCCTGTTTTGAAGGTCCATAGGAGGATGGACTCTATAAGCTCATGGCCCTTGCATTGAGGACATCCTCAAAGAAGAGCCTTATTTGGCCTTTCCCATTATGGCCACCTTGCACTATTAGGCCCTGCAGCAAGCCAGTCCTGCAAATTTGGCTAAAGTTTTACCAAATTTTGGTGCATATTTGCTTGTCCCAATTCCATGCAAGGCAAGCAACATAGAGTCTTTCCCACAGAAGGCATCTTATAAAGCCACTACTCTTGAGCTTGTCAACATGAATTTGCACCAGCCCCATCCACACTCCACTATGGCCAAGGCTATTTGTGTCATATTGATTGTGATGACTTCTCTAGATATTTTTGGGCTTTTGGCTTAAAGGCCAAGTCAGATTCCCGAGCTTTTGCAATCTGAGTACAGTGGGTGGAGAGGCAAACCACTAATTGGGCCAGGAGAATTGATGCATTATAATGGTGAGTTTATGTCTCATGAGTGTCAATGGTACTTTGCATCCCAGGGCATTCAAGTGGAGTATGACTGTCTCTACACGCCACCACAAAATGTTGTGGTAGAGAGACAAAATAAGACTATCACCCCATTGTATGTTTGAGTATCTCATTCCCTTTTCAGATAGAGCAATTTTCTGCTCATTTGACGGTATTATGCATATATACACATTCTAAAGGGGAAGAGGGGAAGCTGGGTGCTAAGTCCAAGTATTACATCTTCATCAGCTACAATTCTAATTCAGACTCTGGATAAGTCAATGTGAACAAGGATGATGTCTTCCTTCAGGACATTATTCAGTGCACTACTCCACTAGGTGGTCCTTGGTTATCAATAACTGCTGAGTCTACAGAGTCCCCATTCCTTGCAACACAAGGGTCACCCCTCTCCATCTTCTTCCTTTGCATCATGTTCCATAGGAATACCTCCCACTTGCACCTTTGCTACACATTAGAACACCATTCCTTTCCTGAACCTTAAGAGGTCACAGAGGCTATAGCATCAGTAAGAAAAACAGCAGCAGGTTGGTCCACTTAGTGTGGACTATGCCACTATGCACAGGATTATGAAGGATAGGAAGCATACTTCTGTTGAGAAGGCCTCGCCACACAATAGGTATTGTTGCACCATGCAAGAGGAGCAAGAGTCCAGTCAGAAAAATCATACTGGTAAGTTGGTTCCATGTTCTCCACAAAGGAAGGTGATCAGATTTGATAGTCTACAAGACCAAGTACAAGGCTGATGAGACCTTGGACAAGCACAAAAGCTGGGCCTATTGCCACTCTTTCTTCTATAGACATGAAGTATGCAGCTGCTTCTTTAGCAGCCCAGCATGTTTTGCTTGAGACAGATAGAAGCTGAGATCATCTCTCCACAGACAAGACAGTAGTTCTTTGAAAGTGGATCTTGAAAGGGAAGCCGAAGCTAGTGGATTGTTCTGTGACGCAAAATACAGCAGATATCCTCATGAAGACTCTTCTATTGCGTTGGCTTCTTCTCATTTGCACTCCTTAGGAGTTCAGCCACTCCCAAGATCTGAGAGTAATAGTCATCTCTTGGTTGTGAGCCCTACATTGAGTTACATTTCTTAGCCTTGGCTGTTTGAGCCTTTCTTAGCCTTGTTCAACTTGCCCATCACCAGACGTGCCCCTAATAAATACACTTTGTAATTTGCACTAACACATTGCTAGTGTAGATCGATCTACAACCATTTAATACAGGCATGTCATTTGGATCCAAAGACTTTTGTGTTTTATAGTTTCCACCATCTATGTTACTATTCAACCCTCAAAATGTAGGCTTTTGGGCTATTTCAACATCAAGTGTGTGGGCATAGGTGCATTCAAGATGAAAACAAGTATGACACACTCTTTGTGTTGATTTTTTTCATTATAAAATGCCCATTTTGTGGCTAGTGTTGGCAGACACATTTTGTGCCAATTTAGTTTGTGTCTATTTATAAACTGCCTGCTAGTTGGGCAACTATCTCTTCTTCCACTTTTAGTCATTCTGTCTCTCACCTTCGGTCCTCACATTTCCAAAAGTACTGCAGGTACACTGTAGCATGTGCAGGGTCTTTCCAGTGCAGCAGCTTTTTTCCATCATCAGTCTGAGTTCTTCATCACCTTCATCATCACTCTTCACCCTGCTGTCCTGTGCACATGTTCTTTTGCTTCTGTTCTGACACGATGGTGGGCAAGCAAGGACCAAGGAAGGGCAGTAAAGTAGACATGGAAGGTGGGACAGGGAACCCAACAATGCCCTCTCATCCATTGAATCAACATAAACTACCATGAGGATAAAAACTGACACAAAAAAATGGATGAAATGTTGCGCATGACTGCCATACCGAATGAAAGTGATCTTCAGAAAAAACAGGTTAAAAGCTCGGAATTCCATAATAGTAATAATAATAATAATAATCAAAGAGTGAGGTATGTTGCAAAGTTCATAAACCTGTTGCAGTCATACCCCTGATTTGTCACAAAGAATAATCATCTTGTGTGTGCTTAGGGCAAAAAGATCTCCTGATGGACACCATGAAACTGAAGTCAGACAAAAGCCAAAATTTTCGCCCTTGTAAGAGAGTCTTCCAAAGGAATCCCAAACCTGCAGGATTTTATCATAAATGGCACAGATATGAAAAATAATGTGATGTGGACAAAACAAACATGCCTATGAATAAAGCGCTACCTTATAGCAGCCTTCCTGCCCAAGAGATACTATTAAGTTGTTTGCACGGTTCCAATCTACTCTGGTCACAAGACCTTCATGGCTGTCCCATTGAATATGTTTGGATAAGCACTGCACAATGGATAATCTCGTGTGATTTCATGACATTTTTGAGTGTGACATCAGGTCAAAACATGTATTGCATAAAATTTCCTTCAAGAATGGGTAAAGCAAGGCAACCCCAATATTCTGCTTATATGATCCTATAAGGAACACCACTATGCCTACCTGGAGAGGCTTGATGACTAATTTTTTCCCACAAGCAAACACTACATGACCAGATTCTGGTGCCCAGGCCAGTGCATAGACAGCCTGCTCTGTATCACACAATTCAAGTAGCAATATAATGCATTGTAGTAGTACGGAAAGAGAACAGCAGAATAAGACAAGGGGGACATAAGTGGATATTACTTACCATTCTGAGATAAATTTAGTCTCAGCATGCCATTCCTTGACCAGAGCTTGACAAACCCATCTTCTCCTCCTGTTGCTATAGCCGTACCTGAAATCAAAGAAGGGTATGACACTGTAGTGGAGAGCTAGCAGAGAAGAAAGTCGGATTTTTTCCTTTTTGTTTTCTTTTTCCAAGAAAATAAATTTCTATTAAGAACACCCTTGCAAAAAGCCTGATGTAAAATACAAAGTACAAGGAACTTTATGAAGCGTAACTAAGTACATCACAAATACAATGGTTGTGTGAACAACCAATCTGGTGGGCTGTAATGCCAAACCATGCAAGGGGCAGTATGGAAGAATGTGCCCAAATGACATGTCCACAGGAAAGCCTCTCTTATCTTCCTCATACTCTCAGATCTGCCCTGCATCCTTTCCCATCTCTCCTGGAGAGGGGTCAATAACATGACTGCATCTTGCAGTCCAAATATACCAGTCTATGATACTCGCGAGTAATCTGAAGTCCAGATCCTGCTCAAATGTTGTCCAATGATGAGAAAAAAATAGACACACGATTGGAGTTCTCCTTCCTCACCTCAACAACTTTTTGGGTGCAAAAGGGGGATAGGATGAGCAAAGAGTTCTTCAAGGTGCATCAGCCTCGCACCTCAGGAGATCAAATCCGTAGCCTCCGCAACCAGTATGGGTCTAGGAGGATCTGCTATTGTCCGCATGAGGTGATGGAGCTTGCTAGTGATTTCTGTAGGCAGCTTTTTCAGCACAAGGCAGTCTCAGACAGGGTCCTGCAATGTAGACAACAGGTTTGGGATTGTATTATGGACCCTTCTCACATCGCAGATGGAACAAATCGCTCCTTGCCTCCTTCATGAAGAAGGAATTATCCCAAGCATTTCACTGATAGGATGGGAAAAAATTCCCAGGAGAGGATGGTCCAGGGCCTTCTTCTCTACTCACTAGGAGGTGGTGAAGGACACCCCACTACAGGCATTTCAGGATGATCTTCAGTTCAGGCAGGATTGCATGCAGCCTATCAACAGGACTAGTTAGTCTCCTTTGGGGAGTTAGTCTCCTCCCCAAAGGAGACTGTTTGGAGCTATCCCAATGGAGACCGATCACCTTGTTTTTAGCGGCCTATAAGGTGCTGGCCAAGATGATTGGCAGCAGGCTTCCCCTCATCCTCCTAGGCATCATCCATGACACACATACAAGCTTCGTCCATGATAGGAGTATCCTGGATAATGTTTTTACCTTCTTCAAGGCTACTAAGTGGGCTCAGCACAGCAGTCAGAGGATGGCCATGTGAAGCATGGCCTTTGAGAAGGCCTATGACAGGGTAGTCAAGGACTTCCTAGAAGGCATGATGGCATGGTTGGACTTCCTAGAAGGCATGGCCTTTGAGAAGGCCTATGACAAGGTAGTCAAGGACTTCCTAGAAGGCATGATGGCATGGCTGGACTATCTGCACCATACACGTCAGCCGCCAGCAGGATACTCATTGTAGTAGAAGGGGGGCTGCATTTTGGTTGGAGAGGTCTGTCCACCAAGGCTGCCCTCTGGCTCTATACATCTTCCTACTCTTTGCAAAGGCGATGTCTTGTTTCCTCCACTCAAGAGTGAGAGGTCTGCAAGGCCTTAGACTCCCAATGAGAGAGAAGATTGAGCTGGTGGACTCGGAGTATGCTAATGACACGGCTCTCCATGTAAAGGATGATGAGGTGATGCTAGAGAGAGTGAGACTAGCATTGGAGGTGTTCTCCACTACTGTTGGCACGAAAAACACCTCACAAAAATCATTTGGTTTTCTCATGAATCGAGATTCCAACACCAAGTGGGGTATCCACTTAGGTTTCAATTGGGTGAGCAAGACCATCCAATATCTTGTTTCTTACATGGGACTTGACATGATTCTAGCCTAACAGTTCCTTCTAATACTTGACTCCATCAAGAGGAAGCTTACCTATTGGAGCACGGTCCACCTCTCCTTGCTGGGAAGGGCCCTAGTAGTCAACTAGGTCCTCCTAGTGACAGCCTTGTACATTGCTTCTTGCTGGTGCTTCTCCTAGGTCCTGCTTGCGATAGCCTTGCACATTGCTTCTTCTTGGTGTTTCTCCTGGGCATGTGTCAGACAGCTACACCACCTCATGCAGAGTCTCCTCTAGGCTAGCTCAAATGGGTCTAGGGATTCCTATGCTAAGGTGGCATGGACAATTATCATCCAGCACCACTCTTAGGGGGGACTAGGGATCATTGACCCAAAGTATCAAAGTTTGGCCCTATTGGGCAAGCTAATGGTTCGAGGGCTTACACTAAGTGGTCAGACAAGGAAATCCTTCTCCAAGAGGGCTCTTAGGAGTGCATGCCAAGTGTGTGTGAGGAGTGGAGACCATCCTTGAGGTGAATCTTCACGGCATCTCGGATCACACCACCCAAATCCTCCTTCCTTCACAGCTTGCTCCAAGTGTGGCATGTCTTGCACAAGGCCCTTGTTCAGTGACCGCCTAAGTGTCAAAAGGAGATAGACCACCAACTAGCCATCTAGAACCCTGAAGTTCGAGATCATGTTGGAACTCAAATTGGGGAGCGCCCTCACATCCACTGGGCTGGCTAAGTGGTTGGCCTTGCCCACATTGTTAGGGTGCGGCAAGAGGTTTATAGGACGGTAGATCGAGCAATTTTACAGCAGGCGACTGGCTTTCAACATGGGGCTGAGGCTAGGAGGAGAGAAATTGATGCACCGATCCCACATGAAAGCTTGGATCCTCCAGTAAGAGAGCCGATGCAGCTTGGAGAGGTGTGGGCAGCTAGGTTCTTGCCAGTGGACATTCCGCTATAGGTGGAAGCCAAAGTGTTGCCCCTCACGATGTTTTCTTCACAATACATGTTAGTGGAGGGCTTCTCCTTGACAGAGCTTAGCAAGATGAGGAACTCTTAGCCATCTCCTAGAGGAGGATTCAAGTTATAGGTACAAGGGAAGATTTGGAGACTAGATCCCTACATATCATGGGTGGAGCTCTAGGAGTGGCACCTCTAGATTTGGGAGAGCCGGCCTCCAAATGAGCTAGAGTGGGACTCAAGTGAGTCGTTTTGGCTAGCCACAATAGTCGCCAAGAAGCCACAGAGCTTCTTGGCCTACACATCTAGGATTGACACACATTTTTTATGTACGAAGACATGGATTGGGCTCCCTCGCACAAACGCATTGGGCAAAACACGGCACACAAAAGCCTTCTAATGGACTTTTTGGCAACACTTGTGGGATAGCTGGAGGCCTTAAAGGGTGTCGTATCTTGCCTATGAAGGTTGGCTATTGGGAGCTGGCCATAGCAGCTAAGAAATGCATTTCTTTGAATGTGAAACTTATGAAACGTTTCTTAAAGTACAAAACGTTCTAAGAGTAAAAAACGTGGACGTTTTGAACTTTTTTTATTTTTTTGGTGAGTTGGAACCCAAAACATGGTTTTTTTTTACAAAAACTAATGGGCAATGTTAAACATGATGATGATGATGTGTAATGACTCGTGAGGGCTCAAGATTTTGAATGAGAGACTGTTTTTTTTTAAATTTTGTTTAGTTATTGGACTTTGTCAATCTAGTATCTATTCTTGTCTTGATATTTGAATATTATATGACTTTAGTCTCATTTATGAGTTATTTATGATATATTACAATTCATTCTTGATTTTGACATTTTGTCAATTTGTTTTCAAATGAGAATCATGATGTTGCAACTTGACTCAGTCCATATTATAGATAGACTATTTACATGTTAATTTCAATTTTCTTTGTATGATATGTATAAATCACAATTTTTGAGTTCTAAACCTTAGTATAGCTTGTCCAAAGACTAACTTTGACATAAGTGACAAGTCAATAATGGATCATGGATATGTAACGTATAATGTATTACTCGCAATTGACTCTATTATCACTCAAGCTCAATTAGTCATTCTTTGTTTAAGAGAGAGTTCCATAGAGGTTTAGAACCTCTTTCCCCAGTCAAAACTATTAAAAATCCCTATATAAAAAAACCCGTGTTTCTTATTTTACCCCCTCTTGAAAGAAACTTACAGAAACACGTTTTTGACATTTCTCGCTGCTATGGAGCTGCCTGGCCCAAATGCAACAGGATTGCGTTTGCAAGCCCTACTTACAACAATGTTTGGAAACCCCAAAGCATTGCCTCTAGTCATGTAAGACAGCAAAGCTGTTGTGGAGAGGAGCTTGTCATATTCTCTGTAGAATGGCACCCAACTAGGATGCATATCCTGGGGGACTTCCTGTTGGCATGCAATTACTCAAGACCTCCACCTCTTGTACGAGGCAAGGGTGCATGACACGATTTTCATCATTGAGGCAGGCCACTAAGTTGTGGTCAGCTTAGATGTACTGCCTAGTCACTAGGTGGTGGACCCTACTACAGAGTGCTCAAAAGTGTGAGAGATCATTGGGAGCCTCACAAGGTGACATATTTGGAAGGCACGTTGTCAGGCAACGAGTGTCTATCACCATTCGTGACCTTAGTTGACTCTAGACTTCCATCATCCACTCCCTCCATGGTTGTTGTTGGGACTAGGTATAGGGCGATTCTCGAGTGCACCAAGAGCTCCCTCATCAATTCCTGCTCACTTGCCCAGCCATGACTTGTTCTTGACAATGCACACAAGCAGCCTTAGGTGGTGATATACTCCTTCCCCTTGGCTTCTTGCCCCTAGACCGCCTTGAAAGGCTTGTACATTTGATTATTTTGTGATCTTGTTTCAGCTCCAACTATTAAGCACATGTACTTTGTTGAAAACATCTTCCAAGTAATATCATTAGACACATTTTTTCTGCAAACAAAAATTATAAGAAAAGAATACCTCCCTTACACATCCTCATAGACACATGTTGAGCAGGCCTCTATTTGTGACCCATGCTAAAACCCCCCAAGTCACCTCCATGGTTTCTATTGTGCTATGATATATCATTTAGAGGGCTCTCCCACAAACCTCGTGGGATCTAGGAAAGTCCCATAGACAATGTCTCTATGTCTCCTCTGGCGCTCGTCACATCTTCTCCATGCTACTAGGTCCCTACCATATTGAAGCCACGTGCCAATTGCTAGGCTCCTGTGAGCTACAAGCCATAGAAAGACAGAAATATCGTCTTTGTCTTTCTGCTTGACATTCATCAGCCGCACCAGAAGGTTATCGGAGAGGCCTAAAGATGTCATGTAGCCTCCTCCACAAGTCGTATAAGAACTCATCTAAGATTCCCTCTCTGTGCTCTAATCCTACTAATTTGTATTCTCCTCCCCAACCTAGTAGTGTACCCAACGAAGGCCACATCACAAGGTCTATCAAGGAATGTATCCCTTCACACCATGCGTGTAGATCCCACTATAATCTCTATAGAGATCTCATCTGTAAGCCCAATATCTCCATCCACCTACTAGATAGGTGGTTGGGTCTAGGCCAATGTGCCACTTCCTCTTAATGGAGACAGCCATCCTCCTCAATCATAAAAGTCAATGTCCTGTCTTTGCTAGCCGCAAATATTGCTAGAAAAATGCCTCCTCTAGAGAAGAGGTGGATCCAACTCGTAAGAGGTGCATGTATATGTCCGCCAATCTAGTGAAAATTCCTTCGTCACCACCTCAATCATAACTTTGGCTCCCCTGAGGCCCTGTAGTCTCTGTCTCTAAGAGCCTACTGACTTCTAGAATGAAAACCACTATCCCACCAATACAGCAACCTGTAAAGAGAGTCTCCCCCATGATAAGTATGTTTTCATCCAAGAGGGTGGCTCGAATCTAATCTCAAATAGTGATTGAAGGGAAGAGGCTGCCTCCTCTTCTCTTCGACTATAGTAGCAGGTAGCTGGTAGAGCCCTAGTGATATAGATCTCCATGCCTTGATAATGGCACCTGCGAATTTGACCTCAAATTTACTCCCTACATCCTTGGACCTCATCTCCTGAAAAATCCAGTGGATGCTAGGTTGCCACGGTCCTCCATGTGCAAGTGTCATAGTTTGTAGCCTCCCTATCAAGAGTTTCTTCTAGGGCTCCTCCCCTCTAAGAAAACCCCTAGCAATGACCTTAGCCATCAAGGCTTTGACCTAGCTATCTAGGTCAATAATCCCCAATCCTCCTATAGATCTAGGCTATATGATGAGTTCCCAAGCAACCTACATTTTGGATAAGCTCTCATCTCCTCTAGACCAAACAAAATTCCTAATAAGGCCCTTCACGTGGCTGATGCATGACCTAAAGAATGCCCAACAAGAAGTGATGCACAACATAATCGCAAGAATAATCTGGTTGGTGAGTCCAACCGCTACTCTCCCTGCTAGTGATAGTCTCGTTGAGCTCCAATAAAGAAGCTTGTCGTATGCTCAAGAAGAGTGGTGGCAACTATTGCTCTGATGTAATGTCGATTCCCACATGGGAACCCATGTGAAATCCTCCACAATCACCACCTCAGCTACCTAGTGTTGCCAACCCAAAATTAGGACTTGTGTCAATTACTTAAGGCAGCGGCTGCTCTACAAAATATCTCCATGGCTGTTGCAAAGACCCTGAAGTTACTCTCATCCCTATCTAGACAGACTATTGTGTCATCCACAAACTCCACATCAAGAAGCTCCTCAAACTAAAGGATGGGCAACCTCATGCCTCTAATACATATAAATCTCTCTCTCAAGAAGGAGCTCATTGCCTCTATTACAAATTAGAACGAGGAGGCTAGTGGGAAGCCTTGTCTAACTGATCACTGAATGCTGAATCTATCCCCTGCACCCCACTGATCATAACCTTGCTATGTGGTCAGGAGTAAAAAACCGTGATTCCTTTGACCCACTGCTCTAGAAATCCCATTTTCACCATTGTACCTTGCTATGTGCATTGAGAGGAAACAAAGGGTTTGGGGTCGACTTGGTTTTCAGTTGAGCTATACATGAAATATTCTGAACACTCTAGAGGAGCAGCAGGGTCATGGGCCAAAATTTAAGGGTGCTGCATATGTCAAGCATGAGGAGTGCGAGGCCTTTCACTTCATGGTAGGGGCAAAAAATGGCTTGAGGGACCCAGCTTTCTCTAGAAGAATTCTTACTCCAGTTTTATTGGGCAACCACATCAAGAGTGTGACTTGATTGGCAGTTCAATGTGCCTGTCTAGGGATCACAGGATGCACCATGCAGGAAAGTCCAATATGGGACAGCTAGTTGGCACTACCCTACCTGATAATGCCCCTTCCTCGCTCTAGGTGTGCCAGCTTCTTCCTTGGATCCTAGCTCCATCAGGATGCATGATTCAATCTATGAGAGCGTGGTGCTAAGGAGGATTCAAGATCTTCGGCAAAAATAACCAAAGGTTTCAGACGTAATGGCTCAGCTGATTGAGGCATCCAGCAGGATCTGATAGGAGACGTTAAGGGTGAGACAGCCCTGTCAGGAGCTCAAACATCACTCAGCCACCTACCACCACCTTTTGTTGTCTCATGGTCAAGGATTTTTTCTTTAAAACTAGCAGACCAATGCCAGGAATGCCTTGGTCAATATGGGTGACAGGTGGACAGAATCCTCCTTGCAAACCTCTTCAACCTATCACAGCACAGCTGTAATACCATGCCAGAAATGAGCAAAAACGCACCAATCCCATGGCAAAATGTATGCAAAACTGGTGCAGAAGGATCCCTACACATCAGACATACAGGCAATAAACAAGTACTTAAGTTTCAACTATACATATGGCAGAAGCTGACATACAAAGTACAGCATGTAAGCATGGTGCATGAGCAGTCATTAAGCATGTTGAAGAGTGAGGAAGTCCCTGTAGTGGGAGGAGGGGTCAACTAGCCCAAAGAACAATGAGACTAGGATTGACTACATTAGGCATACAACATGAAGGAGACGTGAGCAGTAGTGTAGACCCCAAAACACCCTACATAGCACAGCCACTGGTCGCAGTTCACAATGTTCTCCTCTGACTCAATATACACCTCACAAACAGGACATAACCAAGATTGACAAACCATTAATTACAGGTTCAGCTAAGGTGGTGATAGAAAGAAAGAGTTGTTACGGGGACATGAAATTTTGAGATGCTTTAATCTTGCTAATAACATCTGAAAATTATTAATCAAATCTGCAAGGTTGTTTAGCATATCTAATGCACATTGCAATTATTTCATAGTAACAGGCCAAAGGACCCCGAGGATGCAGTGGGTGTCAAAGGAAAAAGTTGTAATAAGTTATACTTGACAAGTACTAGGTGGTACTCAATGTCAAATTTGAGCCTAGACCAATTAATTGGCCACTAATGTGTTAAGAAATATGCAATCACACCCATGTGTTGCCTCTTTGTATGGAGCAGCTAGGCAAGGAACATGTAGCTCAATCTAGGAAGAGTTGCCTTTATCCCATAGGCAGTGAGAAAAAGTGGAACCATCCTACAACTATAAAAGAGTGTACTTGACAATCATTTGAGTGAATGCTATTGTACTTTGTACTTTCATTCTCGTCTCTCTACTCAAGATTGTGTTTATAAGTCAGAGCTAATCTATCTTGGAACATAATTCACTTGAGTGACAGTTAGTATGTCTAGTCTCAGTCATCATGTCTCTTGTCACTAACTTTCACCCTCCATAGCTAAACCTTCCTCAAAGATCCATGTTTCTCATCATGGTATCAGACCCATGGTGAGCTCAGTTTAGCTCCACACACTACTCTTTCAACTCTCCTCAACTCCATCTAGCTCAATTTCAGTAGATGACTTCATCTCCTCACTCCATCTTCACTCTACACCTCTTAACCTCCATAGCTAGCAATACCTACTTGTCTTGGAGTGCCTAGATCTCTCCATACAAAGCATATCTCAATGAGCTTCCTCCTAGAGATCTTTTCCCCGACTTCTTGCGCAACTCCTCATCACATCACATCATAACATTGGCCTCTCTCCTACTCAGAATTTCGATTTTTCCAGATCTGTGCCGTCCACTTGTCGTACAGCTCCCGCCGCACAACATGCTCTGCAATTTGTCCTACGACCTTAGGGATTTTGAAGCCTACCCTCTAAGCTTCTTCCTCACCAAGTCTTTTGTAAAATAATCGCCTATACACGCCGCTATAAGCAAAAGATTAGATGGGTACAGAAACCTTAAAGTGAGAAGCCATAGCCATTGACCTTCAAGCTCACTTACTACTTCATTTTCTCACTTCTATTGGCTCAACCAAGTCATTACCACTCTGATCTGGTGCTCCACTCACTTCCCAGAAAATCAAATCAGCAAGAAAGGGAAGATCCAACATCAATCATCATCAACATCAAGCATCAAAGTTCAACATTAAGCTCAACAAGCACTGTATATTTTGATACTCACTATTGCTCGTGTCTCTTGATATAGTTGGGCTCAGCTTTTGTGCTAATCTAATTCAAAAGATTTCTTGTTGCTCCTACCATACAGTATAGGCAAAGATTCACCATCGTGACACTTCAAAAGAGTAGGCTTCCACACATGGAAAACAAGGATAAAACTAATCCTCATGAAAAAAGGTCTATGGTTAGTAACTAGTGGACAAAAAAAGACACCTAGAGATGCTGCTCTTGCAACAGTATGGCAAAAGAATGATGGCAAAGCCCAAGCAATCATCAAGCTTGAGCTTGATGATAGTTATATCCACCATGTAGATACATGTGATACATCTCATGCCACTTGGGAACAATTGGACACACTGGTGCCCAATCTAAATCCTCAAAATATGGATTGCTAATTGAGTTTTTTAGGTCGAATATAAAGGCTAATACATCCTTTGCAACTCACCTTAATTAAATGGAAAGTCTGATAACTCAACTTGCAAGGATTTAAAAATGGAAAAAGATATATGCATTGAAGTCTTGCTCAAGAGTCTTCCTCTAGAATTTTGTAATGTCTCTACCACACTAATTAATATGTCAAATTCAAAGTTGATAGACATCAAAGTATCACTCCTTGAGAAAAAGAAGAAGCTCAAATGTAAAGAGAAAGTAAGTGCTTCAAAAGAAGAACAGGTGCTCTATGTTAACAACAAATACAAAGGGAAGAAAGGCATTGTTTGTGACTTTTGTAAAAGAACTGGGCACATTCAAAAATTTTGACATTCCAGGAAAATATCACAAAAGGCCTACCTTGCAACTGTCAAAGACAAAGAAGACCATGAAGAAGAAAAAAAAAAGAAGACACTCAAGAGTGGAAATACAAGCTTTATTAGTCATCTATTCCCACTATTCAGACCTGACTTTTTTAGAGCATTATATATATATGCCTTAATGTTCTTATCATAAGCCTTGTACTCCTCATATAACCTATGCACCACAGCCTCTACACACTTAGTGAGGCCTTATAACAGTCCTTGGATGTTTACCATGTCTTTGGTGTACACACACTTAGTAGGATGTTTTTTTTCTCTGCAACAATCTCTACATGTTTCACCTTGTTTGTGGTATGCCCACACTTAACAAGGTTCTACTCATAACACCCTCTGTATACTCGGTGCTTTTCATGGTTGTGGTTTAAGAGGGATGTTGAGAAATATGCAATCACACCCATGTATTGCCTCTTTGTATAAAACAGCTAGGCAAGGAACATGCAGCTCAATCTAGAAAGAGTTTCCTTTATCCCATAGGCACAATGAGAAAAAGTGGAACCATCTTGTAACTATAAAAGAGTATGCTTGGCAATCATTTAAATGAATGTTATTGTACTTTGTACTTTCAATCTTGTCTCTCTCTACTCAAGATTGTGTTTATGAGTCCAAGCTAATCTATTTTGAAACCTAATTCACTTGAGTAACAGACAGTGTGCCTAGTCTCAATCATCATGTCTCTTGTCATTGACTTTCACCCTCCATAGCTAAACCTTGCTCAAGGATCCGTGTTTCTTAACATAATGTCAATGGTGATATTAGAGATTAGGTAATAATTAATTAATTAATGCCAATCTAAGGGCCAATAACTGCTCAAAGATATACTTAGAAGACAAATTGGCCAAGTCAATTTAACTATTAGCTCGTGGACCTTTTTTTTTTGCACTAGAATTATTATTAAATTAAATTTCAAGAATAATATTCTAAAAATTAATTTAATAAACTGAATAATGCTAAAAAATGAGATTAGAAGGCTGCCACTTAGCAAACTTTGCCTATGCAAATGTGGAAAACGTTTTTAGGGACTAGTGGAGTCTATTCCAACCATTGTGAGAGAAAAGAAGACTGTTAGAGAGCAAGGAGAGACTGTTGATGTGACTTGCAACCACTAAGGATTAGTCCTACAGCATGTACCAGCTATTTGAATCCCTCCAGGAGTAGGTGACAACAGCCCCAAGGTCCTTCTGGTACAGATGATACCATACAAGATGGTGCAGAAGTCTTTCCGGTGGTCCTAAGCTGTAGGTGACAACTTCCATGGCTATTTCAGCAGGGCAGCAGTACTTCCTTAGTGTTTCTCGCGATGAAACTCTAAAATTCCTCTCTCTATAACATTCTCTCTCATCCCCCCAACTATCTCTCAAGTTATCTCAGCACTTTCTGACAGTTTGAGCCATCAGAGGAAGAAATTTTAGTCAATCTCTACTGTAAATCCTAATTTACAACAGAAATCAAGGTTTAACAGCCACCTCAAGATGCATGCTCAAAATTGAGGGTCTAGGGCTTGAGTTCCAACAGTTAAAATTGAGAAATTTCAAACAGATTCAAGAGGCCATCCAGCCAATATCAAATTTGGGGCTGAATTTATCTTTCAAGGAGTAGGGTGAAGGCCAATCCCCAAACAAACCAAGGAGCAAATTGGTTTGAAGGCTTGCTAGTTAGTTTTGATAACAAGAGGCACTAAACTGAGTTATCACCTAGACGTACTACTTTTAAATGCAAGTGGATTTATAAGAGTAAAACAAAAGTAGATGGAACATTTGATAAATTCAAAGCAAGGCTAGTTGCCAAAGATTTCTCACAAATTATAGGAGTTGATTATCAAGAAACTTTCTAATATGTTGTTTGTATTACCAATATTCGGGTCTTGTTAGTTTTTGCTATTGAGTTTAATTTGGAGGTCCACCAAATGGATGTGAGAACTCATTTTCTTAGTGGCGATTTAAAGAAAGAGATATGCATGGAGCAACTAGAGGGATTTGTAGTCAAACATAAGGAAAATCTTACTTGTAGAAGAGGAAATCGTTTTCGAGAGCTTCGGGACAACAAGATGCACTAAAGGAAGAGCCAATACAATAGCATGATGTTCCAAATGTAGATAGTGACCATACGCAAATGATGCCAATGGGGCAATTGATGCATATACAAGGCCAACTTGGAAGTGCCAATCCAATGCTTTTTGGACAGTAGAACATGCATGCAATGCTAGGGCAACCATGATACTTTGGTGGTGGCACTAGTTTCCATACTATGGTGAACTAGAGATCGCATATGTGGACATATGACACAACTCCTTATCATATGCAGCAACCAATGCATGGTGTGCAAGGCCCAATGTATTCACGTATGCCAGGTAATATGCATAACCCCATGTATAGCAATGTTGGCATGATCTATAGGTGGAGTATTCTCAATCCAACAATACCTCAATGCATCTCAAATAGTTGCCACATCATATGGGAGTTGATACATGTTGCCACAAACACCATATATTGCATAAACATTAAACAAGCATGAAGAGAAATCTTTGTCCAGATAATAACCAGCCAATGCCTTACTATAACCAGCAATAACTCCATTCTATCCTGAGCAACAAATGCTCAAAAAAATTCATAAAGCCTGTCAAAATTACCAATCACCATGGTGACATCACTAGACGTTTATATAAACTCCAATGAGTGTTATGCAATGCAATGCATGCTGTCCAGATTTAATTACAACACTGTGTATGCTGTGTTCTGCATATAACTGAAGCCAAGCAACTTCTCAAGTTGCCCAAACAAACAAGAATGATGCCCTGATTGATACCTGCTCAATCTTCAATGTTTAAACCATCCACTAATCAAGTAGAAACCAGCTCAATATGTTAGAGCATTGTTCGCAACAAACTGACATGGTCTTGCCTGTCACACTGTCCTGAAACTGATAGAATGCTTGTCTCTTTGGCTGATAACATTGAGCCCTCACTAGTGCTAGTTAAGCACCACTAAATAGGCATGATACTCATTGTTTTGCAAGGCACAACATAGCTAGTTTGTTGGATTATGATGCTCCCAATTACCCAGTAAATGCAAGTGCAGTTTTGGGCAGATCATGCTGACTGTAGGGGAGTTCCAGCTCTGGCCATGATGATCAAGTACATCACAATGCTTAAATGGCTCCAAGTGATACTTAACATGAGTCACAGGACATTGCCCTTCAGCACAACACTCCTCAATGCTGCTCCAACAAGCATTCCAAACAAGCGGCTTCAGTCCAGATCCACGTTTGATTCCTGCTTCTTATGCTGGCCTCAAATGAGTGCTTCCCAAGCTCTAATGCAAGCTCACTAATCCTTCCTACCAAGCCTCAATCGGCTCAAGCAAGTATAGACTTTAAAAGGACTAACGCATACCCTTCAAGTGTTGGTTATGGCTACCACAGTACCACTATTGCAGGGCAGATTTCTTCACAGGCTTCAGATGACAATTGGCTTTTGTCTTCCTACTCCAGCTCCCACATTGCCAAGCTCACAGACTCTCAAGGTCTCATGGCTCTAATACCATGTTGGTGATACAAAGAGAGGGAGAGAGAGACACAGACATATATGAGAAGCACTGAGAGCATGGTACTCTCATCAGTCTTCTTCTTTTTCATTATCCATCTCACTACTAACTTACACACACAATATCAAGTAAGACCTGAGTCTACATAACAGTGTAAAAAGGACTTAGTCACTAACTGACTAGTACGGCTAGTTCCGACCGACATTATTACAGTACACATGTCATCTAGCTAACCTACTGCTGGAGAGAGTCGGCACATTTATTGATCTTGATTCTTCACATATCTAGTGGTCCTAAGCTGTAGATGACAGATAGCTTCCATGGCTATTTGGGCAGGGCAGTAGTAGTTTTTCAATGTTTCTTACGAGATGAAACTCTGAAATCTCTCTCTATACCATTGTCTCTCATCCCCCAGCCATCTCTCAAGTTATCTCAGCATTTTCTAACAGTTTGAGCCATCAGAGGAAGAGATTTCAGTCAATCTCTGCTGTAAACCCTAATTTACAGCAGAATTTAGGGCTTGACGGCCACCTTGGGATGTGTGCTCAAAATTGAGGGCCTAGGGCTTGATTTCGAGCAGCTGAAATTGAGGAATTTCAAGGAGATTCAAGAGGCCAGCCAGCCAATATCAGATTTGGGGCTGAATTTGTCTTCAAGGAGTAGGGTGAAGGTCAATCCCCAAGCAAACCAAGGAGTAAAATGATTTGGAGGCTTGCTGGTCAATTTTGATAGCAAGAGGCAATTGGATTAGTAGAGGAGATCAGAGGATCTTAGTTGTACTCCTTTCATTTGCAATATATGATAAAGAAATACTGCAAGGGGCTCTAGTTTTGGGACCAACCGGGTGTCCAATGTCCAAGATTAAAGTAGTAAAGTATGCATTTTCAGTTTATGTGAATTGTATGCTTGTTATAACTAGTACTTAATCAAGTTATTTACCAGCCTATCCGAGAAGCAAGGCTGGTTACAAAAAGACATACATAAAAAAACAATAGTAATAAAGAAAGAAAGAAAGAAAGAAAGAAAGAAAACTATCAGCTACCAATATAGAAGATATTTACAATACAAGCAATACAAATAAGCTACTACACAAAGCAATTAAATCAATTTGAACAAAGCTAAGGATTTGGCACATCTCAAGCTACATACAACCCACTCAGCATTTCAATGTCTTTCTACATTGTGTTTTCTCTTGTTAGCAATAGCCAAGATGCAAGAGATCTTACTCCCCCTATTAATGCTTGGAAGGTCATCAAAAAATCTGTCAAACATAATAACCTTCGGCCGGGCAAGTAGCCCAAGACGGCCATTAATTAGTGTATCCCGGACAAGGGCAAGAAGTGCCAAGGTCCGAAGCTTGGGGGATACCCTCAGATTTCTTGCTAAATTAGACATGACTTGTCTATTTGGGAACACCGGTCGGGTGCACCATGAAAACAGGCCCTAGAGACCCGATTAGAAGGTGGAAAGAGGGTAAATTTGGTTGGGAGGTGAGTAAGACACACGAGAAATAAAGAAATTTTCTTCTCTCTCTCTCATTTGGTATCAAAGCTCGTAGGTTTCCAAAAAAAAAAAAGATTTTGGGGTTTTTTTTTTGTTACGGCCACAGGTGAGATCGTGCTCCAGTTGCGAGAGCGCACAAGAGCGGGCAGTGTAAAGGCATCTCTACAACACACCACAGAAGACAACACAGCGTGAAAAGCCTCTTTCTCTGCAGGTGGTGGCACCCACCACAAGCCCAGCGAGCCAATCACGTGAGCCAACGGCGGCCAATAGCACCACCAAGGACAAGGCGCACTCCATCACACAAGAGAGCTCTCTCTCTTTTACTTGAGAGAATGACCATCTCCCTTTCACCTTTTATCCTTGGTAAATTCCTTGTGGCACTCTGCATGTGGGATAGAATCCCCTTTTTACCAAGCTTGTGAGTCCTCCATCCCCTTGTTAAAAAAAAAGGGGTTTTCTCCTCTTTTTGAGCACATTTTCTGAGATCTATAACTTATTGGTACGACATCCAAATTGCAAACCGATTTCACGAGCTTCGAGAATGATTTGAAGACAAGCTTCTAAAGTATTATCATCACCAATTGAGCTTGGGAGCACTTCTGAATTTTTGCGCCAAAGTGACCTCTTGAGGCGGGCAAAAATTGGGATTTTTTGGGCTCCAACCGACTCCGATTCAAGTGTTGTCAGTTCCTGTGGTTTTCTTACATCGATGAGTATCAAATTTCAGCACATTTGACCTCTGGTTTTGACGGGCAAGGACATTTCAAATTGCTTTCTGGTGCCAGATACACATTATCTCTACCTTTTGGGGCTTAAAATTCACTACTTTGAGTGCGTCTATGTATGCTTGAGAGTGTGGATTCTGTGCATTTGGATGTTTATGCATGGTTTCAAAGAGGATTTGGTGATTTATTCAGCTTTGCACTTTTGTTCAAAATGTACAAAGAGGCTTGCTTTTGACATGTATGCTTCTTGTGGATAGTATTTTTGCGGACACATAGTAGTTTTCTGAAAGTACATTGTATTTACGTTTGCCTTGCTTTTGTTGGTTTGAATTATCAATCCAAAAAAAAAAAACATCAATTAATCAATCATGTCAGGCACTGAAGATATGCCTTTGAACGACAATGATGTAGAGGAAGAACCTCTTATGCATGATGACGAGTTGCCCTCTTCATCTAGTGATATGCATAATCGTCTTTCTAGTTTGGAAGGCACTAAGCAAGTTTTGCTTGAACAAATGTAAATTTTAACTTGAAATGCTTTGGATAAAGACAAGAGACCTTTAGATGAGAGTTTACCTGATGCAAGTATGCCTGACACACAAGTTGTACATGACTCCTCCGTAATCCTTCCTCCGTTGCTAGAAGCTAAGTGGCAGCTTAAAGACCTTAAGCGGCCCAGGTTCAATGGCAGGGCGGCACAAAGGACTGCAGATGCCGTGGAACAGTGGCTTTCTAAATGGAAGCAATGTTTTAAGTTATGCCATATTCATGAGGATGCTTTAAAGATGCAACAAGCTACATATAATTTCATGGATGCAGCTCACCATTGGTGGCGAAAAATTGAGCAAGATCATGTAGAGCCGTCTACTTGGATTGCATTTAAGACATTGTTTTATAATAATTGTCCCTCCAAATGAGCGGACAAGGGCTCTAGATGCGTGGTTCTTCATAGCTCAGAAGAGCTACTCTGTCCAGGAATATGCGGACAAGTATAGAGAGATTCTATTAAAGGTACCTGAACATATTTCTGACTTTCTGCAAGTGTATAAATTTGTCATAGGCTTAAAAGAAACTTTAAGGCCACTTGTCAGGGAAGAAGAGATGTAAAACCTTGAATGAGGTAGTGGAGATTGCATTGGTCCTTGAAGATGGGAAGGCCCAGCGATTTCCTTGGACTAGAGATGCACGCCTTGTCTTTACTCCTGCAGTTGCATCTAGTGCTCCTCATGCGAAGAACATTAGAGAGGTGCATATGATCAAGACGGTGTCAGGTACCAAGAGGAAGGTATCTTCTATGGCTGAGAGAGCCTACAATAAATCCATGCTCACTCCACAGCAAAGGGAGAAAGCAATGAGAGAAGGACTTTGTTACGGATGCCTGGGGCAGCATAAATTTAAGCCTTGTCCCAAGAAGGCAAGAGTCAGTGCTCAAATGGTGCTTAATCCAATGCAGGATGTGGATAAGGCGAGAGATGATCTAGATGAATCACCTCCATATGACTCTAGTTATCATGAACGGATCCTAGCCATCACAGTAACAAAGAAAGTACCAACTGTGCCAGATGCAGTGTTATCGCCTAAGGCACAAAAGGGGTACCAATTTGCTGACACTGAGCTCATTGTAATGAAAGGCATAATGGCAAGATGCCCTGTGCGTATTTTATTTGATACGGGCTCTTCACATAATGTTATTAGCTCTAATCTCGTCAAGAAGATGAAGCTCAAGACTACCCCTTCAGAATATAGTTATTTGGTAGAGCTAGCTGACAAGATGGGTACAGAGACATGGAATCAGCGAGTTGTCGACCTCCTGTACAGATCGAGTCCTGTGAGGACATATTGGATTTTGAAATTACACGGTTTGTAAGATTCAACCTAGTGTTAAGCAAGCAATGGCACGCAAAGAAGAGACCTATCATTGACTTCTCTTCTCATATTTATCAATTTGAGCAAGAGGACCGATGATTGTTGATTCGCAGAGAACCAAATCTCCAAGAACCAGTCTCTTTACTTTTGTTATATTTTAAATATTTCTAAATGTGTGTCAAAGGATGACACGGATAAAGGTGGAAGTTCCACAAGTATCCCTTCGGCCTTATCAAGTAAAATAAGAGCCCAATTTTCTGATGTATTTAAATCTAAACTACCTCTTGGTTTACCTCCTCATAGGAACGTGGATTATAGGATTGAGCTCGTCCCAGGAGCTAATTTAGTTGCCAGACCCTCATTCAAGATGAGTCTACAAGAGGAGAATGAAGTCCGTAAGGTGATGGATGAGTACTTAAGCAAAGAATTGATTAGACCTAGCTTTTCACCCTTTGCAGCCCCTGTTTTACTTGTAAAAAAGAAAGATGGTTCTTTTTAAATGTGTGTAGACTACAGGGCTTTAAATAAAATAGCTGTCAAGCATAGATATCTTATGCCTCATATTGATGATCTCTTGGATACTCTAGGTGGTGCTTCTATCTTTAGTAAGATTGATTTAAAAAGTGGCTATCACCAAATTAGAGTAAGAGATGAAGATATTTTTAAAATTGCTTTTAGAACAAGATTTGGTCAATATGAGTATTTGATTATGCCTTTCGATTTAACAAATGCTCCTGCTACTTTTATGATGTTAATGAATGATTTACTAAGATCGTACATGGGCAAGTTCGTTGTAGATTTTATTGACGATGTACTTGTGTACAGTAAGAGTATCCATGAACATGAGTCACATTTGGTGACAGTCTTTGCAACTTTGTGGAAAGCAAAACTCTATGCTAACCCAGACGAGACAATTCTATGTTTAGCAGAGATAGAGTATTTAGGTCATATTGTATCTGTCGATGGGATCAAGATGGACCCCAAGAAGGTTGTTGTGATACTTAGTTGGCTGACACCCCAAAATGAAACAGCTCTTCATTCCTTTTTGGGCTTGTCAAGATTCTAAAGGAGATTTATATACACATACTCGTATAGAGTTGCTCCTATGACCGATTTGTTGCAAGCTATGGTGCCCTATATGTGGACATCAATGCAACAAGAAAGTTTTGAGGCTATGAAACAAGTAGTTTCTACTGCCCCTGTTCTCAAGATAGTTGATCCTGAGAAACCATTTGTTTTAGAAACATATGCAAGTAGCATCGCGATAGGTGCAGTCCTTAGCCAAGAAGACAGGCCTGTAGCTTTTGAAAGCAAGAAGTTTTACCCAAGCCAACAGAATTGGCCAGTTCATGAACAAGAGCTTTATGCTATTGTTCATTGCCTTAAAGTTTGGCGGCACTATTTATATGGTGCAGATTTTAAAGTTTACACAGATCACCATACCCTTAAGTATTTTTGTAGTCAACCAGATCTTCAAGGGCGCCAAGCTCGATGGGCTGAAATGATGCAAGAATTTCATGTGGAAATTCTATACAAGAAGGGTAAGGATAATATTGTTGCTGATGCATTATCTCGTATAATGTATCAAATGAGCTTTACAATTTTAGAAAGCTCACTGCTTCAAGAAATAAAGGAAGCGCAGTTAGAGAACTCTTATATGGCAAAAATTTATCAGGCCATAGAATGAGACTCTTTGATTAGGGATGGACCAGATACTTTTGTTTCATTACCTTCTGTTATTTCTGCAGAATAAGGCAAGTTCATTTAAAAACCTTTCAATTGAGAATGGGTTTCTTAAACGAAAAGGCAAGATCTGTGTTTCTAGTGCACAGGAACTACGAAAGAAAGTTTTCTTTGATAGCCATGATGTCCCTTGTGCATGACATCCTAGTATTGACAAGACCATGCAACTTGTTAGAAGGATATTTTTGTGGCCAAATTTGGCCAAGGATGTTTGCCAATATGTCCAACAATGCTTTCAATTTCAAGTTAATAAAGCAAAAAGGGTGAAGCCACAAGGTCTGCTAATGCCATTACAAATTCCAAAACCTAACTAGAAAAGTATTTCCATGGATTTCATTGTCGACTTACCTAGAACCCAGAGAAAAAAAGACACTATCCTAGTGATAGTGGATTGCTTCAGTAAAATGGCTCATTTTATAGCCACTCGTGAAAGTGTGGAAGTTCCACAAGTCGCAAATTTGTTTATTGATCATGTGTTTAGGTTGCATGGTCTACCTACGTCCATTGTGTCTGATAGGGATGTCAGGTTTACTAGTCATTTTTTGTGTCATGTCTTTGATCGTTTAAATGTGTCTTTAAATATGTCAAGTTGTGATCACCCAAAAACAGATGGTCAAACAAAAAGAGTCAATCAGATACTAGAAGACATGCTAAGAGCATATGTATCTGATAAACAAACAGATTGGGATACGCATTTGTCTTTGTTAGAATTTGCGTATAACAACAAACCTCATAAGGTAACAGGTTTGTCTCCTTTTGAAATAAATTATGGAATGAATCCAAGTTTTCCTAGTACAGTAAGGTCGGATGAGAAATGCCCAGCTACGGCAGAATTTCTTACTGACATATAGGCTAATATTAAATTTGCTCAAGCCAAGTTATAGCAAGCTGCTAATAGGGCTAAGCATTTTGCAGATAAGAAAAGGTCAAGTAGGATCTTTAAATTAGGAGAAAAAGTTTTTCTCCAAGTACCAGCCAAGTCGTCTTGTTTATCGACGGGCAAATATCCAAAGTTATCTCCAAGATATTGTGGACCGTGGAAAATTATTCAAAAGCTAAGTGATGTAGCTTACCGATTGGAACTTCCTCCTGGATGTCGTGTTCATCCAGTGTTTCATGTTAGTAAATTAAGAAAGTATATCTCACGTGATGATAATCTAATTGATGGTATGGTACCTTTGCAAGAACAGGATTCAGTTATTGACCATGGTCCAGACAAGATACCAAATCGGAGAGAGAAATGGTTGCGTAATCATACTCTCCACGAGTATCTAGTTGCCTGGAAGAGTCTACTAGTTACTGATGCTACATGTGAATCAGAAGCTCTACTTCGACGACACTTCCCATCACTAATCATTGAGGACAATGATTTTTTAAAAGGGGGAGAGAATGTCAGACATAATAACCTTCGGCCGTGCAAAGTAGCCCAAGACGGCCATTAATTAATGTGTCCCGGACAAGGGCAAGAAGTGCCAAGGTCCAAAGCTCGAGGGATACCCTCAAATTTCTTGCTAAATTGGGCAGGACTTGTCTATTTGGGAACACCGGTCGGGTGCACCATGAAAACAGGCCCTAGAAACCCGATTAGAAGGTGGGAAGAGGGTATATTTGGTTGGGAAGTGAGTAAGACACACAAGAAATAAAGAAATTTTCTTCTCTCTCTCACAAACTCTCTTAAACAAAAACATAGGTTTTTTTCCCCAAGAAAAGAGAATTTTATTAATAAAACCTTGGAGAAAAAACTGAGGTAAAATAAAAGTACAAGGAACTCCGTAAAGAATAAGTACATCACAAACACAATTGTTGTGTGAACAACCAATCAAGTGGGCTACAATGCCAAACCATCCAAGGAGCAGTATGACAAAAAGTGGTGAAATCCTATGTCACCAAAAAGGCTTCTCTTTTCTTCCTCATCCTCGCAAAAGTTTGCTTGCATTCTCTCCCATGTCCCACGGAGAGTGTGGATAATCTCTATACAAATCCCCGATAGAGTCTCTACTCTGGATACATCTTGAAGGTCAATAGTATGGCTGCATCTCATGGTCCAGATGTACCAAACTACAAAAGCTAGCAATCAACTCCCATCTGTGACAATGTCCTTGGGTCCACTGCACCTGTGAATAATGTGGAGTGGGGATCCTAATCAAATCCTTTCCAATGATGAGGATGAGAAAACAAAAACTTCCCTGAACATCCTCATAGCCAATGCTAGGGCTGTGTCTGTGACCCAGGATATAGTCCCCAAGGTCACCATCATGGTCTCTCTCGTGCCATGGAATATCATCCTGAGGGCTCTCCTCCATACCTCTTAGGCTCTAAGGAGTAGTATGGCAAAAAGTGGTGAAATCCTACGTCAGCAAGAAGGCCTCTCTTTTCTTCCTCGTCCTCTCAAAAGTTTTCTTGCATTCTCTCCCATGTTCCACAGAGAGTGTGGATAATCTCTATACAAATCCCTGATAGGGTCTCTACTCTGGATACATCTTGAAGGTCAATAGCATGGCTGCATCTCATGGTCCAGATGTTCCAAACTACAAAAGCTAGCGATCAACTCCCATCTGTGACAATGGCCTTGGGTCTACTGCACTTGTGAATAATGTGGAGTGGGGATCCTTATCAAATCCTTTCCAATGATGAGGATGAGAAAACAAAAACTTCCCTGACCGTCCTCATAGCCAATGCTAGGGCTCTGTCTGTGACCCAGGATATAGTCCCCAAGGTCACCATCATGGTCTCTCTTGTGCCATGGAATATCATCCTGAGGGCTCTCCTCCATACCTCTTGGGCTCTAAGGCAGCCCCACAGGTAGTATCTCTGTCTAATCTAGCTCACCATATCTCACGCATCATACTCGGTCCCAGCCATATCCAAGCCAAGTGCCAAGCACTACTAAGCTCCTATGAGCTTCAAGCCATAGGATCAAAGATATCTTCCTAGGCCTAAAGTTGTCATGTAGCCTCCTCCACAAGTCATATAAGAACTCATCTACAATTCCCACTTTTTGTGCCAATGGGGGTTGGCTACCGGCTGTGCTTTGATTCTGCTAATCTCTATCCTCCTCCTGAGCCTAGTTGTGTAGCCAAAGAAGGCTAGGTCACATGATCTATCAAGGAATGGATCCCTTCACACCCACTCTCCTAGATCCCACTATAGTTCTAGTCAATGCTTCAAAATAGTTGCAAATGTGTTAAGCATTACATGGAGTGGCAAATCGTAATGAGCCTCACAAATCTTCTCCTTTATAGGAGTGCAATATCCTTTGCATTTCTGCTTAATTAAAGGCCAAGAAAATTTATTACAGTTACATTGTCCCAGCTGAATGGAAGAGATACTTGTGAAGATTAAAATTAACCCAAGAACAAACAAGAGCTTATCCCAGCTGAATGGAAGAAACACTTCTAAAGATTAGATATTAACCCAAAAACAAACAAGAGCTTATTAGAGAGAACCGTACAAAAACAACTAAAATGTGATCTCCTCTTTAACTGACCTATTTAAAATTTTTATTATACCTGGCTCTATAGCAGTAGGTCTATCAAACATATCAGTGTATCTTATACATGTACAAATGTTTTATATACAGTCAACACGATGAAAAACAGGACAGTTTTTACATCCAACTCAATGAAACAAATGCCAGTTTTTACAAACTCGACCACTTCATTAAGCTCAACTAGATCTCAGAGTATCTTGCAAGCTTGGAAGGTGAGCTGCATGAATGGCATCAAAACTACTAGCTTATGGCATTCTGTCGCCTATTTGTTGTTAGCAATATTGGTGACTTGGTTCACATTAAGCTAAAACCCTAGTAGTTGATTCAAGTTTGCTCACACAAAGCCATTAGCTTCCATGAGTGATGAGACCATGGTACAAATTCCAAAAACCCTTTGGATCTGGCAAAATGACCTCATCACAATTTTACTGTAAGGGGCTTTCATGCTAATTTTTCCAGCCTTTGGCTGAGCAATAATTGGTGAGCAATAATTTTTCCAGCCTTTGGCTGAGCAATAATTTTTCCAGCCTTTGGCTGAGCGATAATTGGTGACTGACCTAATATAGGTTCCATTCCAAATAGAAAGCCGTGATGCTCTAATGTAGAAAAGAGTCTTTAATTTATTTTTAAAGGATGTTCAACCTAGATATTGATATCCTAAAGATTCATACCTTCAAAATTCCATTTAAGGGAAAGAATAGCTCCTTTGTGTGCTTCAATTCTCCTTTCCTCTCTTCCACCCTTGCTTATGAAAGAAAAGGTTCCTGCTCATATTTTCAAGTGTTCATTCCATGATTTGTCTTTATGCACAACTACAGAATCAATGATATAAAATTCAGTGTGTGAAACTACAGAATCAGTGATATAAAATTCAGTGTGTGAAACTACAGAATCAGTGATATAAAATTCAGTGTGTGAAGCCATCGAAACATTTTTAACTCAAACAAAACCCCTTATATAATGGTGGTGCAAAAACTTATCCACTTTCTTTGGTTAGAAAGACAGACAGTTTACTGCCTGCACCTTACCCACCATCTTCAATTATAACTGCCCAACCTAAAAACAAGCTGCTCAGATGTCTGTTCAAATTGTTCTTTACTGCTTGCAGCTCTGCAGAAGGCTCCCTCTGTCCTTTCAGAACTTGGAATCCTGCATTCCCCATTGCACCTCCAGTAATTGGCACAATCTTTCCTTTGAGGTTTGAGACAATGATTGTCTTCTTCCCCACCTCTTTCTTATTCTTTTCTACTCTCTCTTTGCATTCTTTTCTACAAGTCCCTCAAGAGGTTGGACAAGTGGACTCAAATTATTCCACCTTTCTACTGGCATTCATGACAAGATCTTTTGGGATCAGAGTCCACCCATACCTTGGGACAGAGGACCCATCTTTCTTGGGGGAGATTCTCTACACAGGTTGTTTCTACAATGGGAGAGTGGTTTCCTTTCTAGGATCTGCCCAATGACACTCAGGGATAGAGCCTTCAGGACCTCAATTGTGTCAAAGCTATGATAGAGATAAGATGGAGAGAGTGCCACATGAGTGGGAGACACATACAAACCACCTCTCAAACTTGGATTGGTCGCTTTCCCAGAGGTGGCATCCTACTTTGTGTGGTTTCAACAACAAAGAGAGAGCCTTTACTTTCACAATGGAGGAGAATTGGACTAAGACAAGTTCACAAGTATCTCTCATCAGACAATCAAAGTCAAGGCTCACTATTATAAGAGATCACACACTGATCCAGACCCAGTTACCTGCAGGATGGATTGATCGGGAGACATAAGGTTCGTCAGAAGAAGCCCCTTGCAAAGTTTATAGTGGAAGTCTTAGTTCAAGTCTTTTGAGAGAAGACTTGAACCAGGACAAGTTTGCAAGCTTTTCTCATCATATGATCAAAGTCAAGGCTCACTATGATAAGAGATGGTGCATGGATCTCAACCTATTTACCTGGAGAATGGAGGGATGGAGACATAAGGATTGTCAAAGGAGGCCCCTTGCAAAGTTTATAGTGGAATCCAAGGTAGTGGATATGGAAGAGTCCATTTTGATTTCTTGATAAAGCTTGTGAAGTGCCTTTGCTTGGTTACACTAGGTTAGAAGAAAGAAAGAAAGATATATTAACATCTACATAAGGCCAATGTGGCCTATGAAACAAAATCCAAAAGTACATCCATGTCTAATGTCATATCATCAAATAAGGTGAACATAACATTAAAATAAGTAATTGGCCTATGAAACAATGCTAAGAATAACTTTACGATGCGACTATGCTAGAGTGGAATCACCTCTAGTGTTGTCCCATTGGTAGAAAGAAAAGAAAACCTAAAGTTGACAAAACTTTATACAGGAAAATGTGGTGGAGACTGTAGGTTGTAGTTGATCTCAAGGTCTACACATGATCTCAGCTATGATGCGGTCCCTAACTACTCCTCCAATATGCATGGTAATGAATCTTCGGTGTCTCATGATAATGGATCTAATCTAATTGTGGTGCAGCCTCCTCCTAGCCATCATAATAATTTCTCTCTATTCCAGTCTGATTAGTGAGTGGACTGAGGTGCATGTGGTGCAAGCTACAGCCCCATACCTCTACTCCATATAGTTGTGTAGGTGTGACTAGGGTGTCAAACAACCATAGTTTGGTGCAAGGCTCCTGGAACTGTATGTGAGCACATTGACTCTCAAGTGCCCCAAGCACTGCATAGCCTCAAGCCAAACGTGCCTCTGATGCCCCTCTCAACATAAATCATGGGTCAAAGAAGGTGACTCCCAGATAAACATCTTCCCTCACATGCTCCACTATGTCTCCTCCAAATGTGAATTGGTACACAGATCTCTGATCACCCATGCCACTTAAGTATTGAAGATCATGGTTTTGGTCTTCCCAAGGTTTACTGTGAGGTCTTTGCCTCTACAAAAGATGTGCAAAGCATCCAAGTGGTGCTACAATCCCTCTAGTGAATCCGAAATAAGAACAATCTCATCTACTTACAATAATATTGGTATCAAGACCCCTACTAGTAGGCTGGCACCGACTCTTCCTCCTCAGTCAATGTAATCAAACACTTCATCAAGAAATAAACCAAATAGTGTGGGTGAAAGTGAGCATCCTTGTCTCACTCCTATGGTACTCTCAATTCTACCCCCCAGGTGCCCGTGCATGACCTATCACTATCTCATATAATCCATACATATCCCATCGTATACCTTCTAGTACTCCAATATCCTGTAATCTCTACATAATGCATGTATGAGGCACTATATCAAAGGCTGTGTGGAAATCTACAAAGAAACAATAGATCCTCTTGTCTCAAGTTCGACCCTCCTCGATAATGGCTCTGAGTGCGAGAATATGGTCCAGTGTGGTATATCCACATCTGAAACTTGCTTGTCCCTATGCTCTCTTGCCTTGCATCTTAGCCCACTCACCAAGTTCATGTTCGAGTATAGACCCATATATCTTGGCCAAAGTATAGCCAATCATGATAGTCCTGTAGTTGCTAGGGATCAAAGATCATCACTCTTAAAGAGTGGAATTATAGTATTATCTGACTAGCTCGTAGGGAAGCCCTCACATACTACTCTATTGATCATAATGCTCAATATGGATGCTAGTATATCACAATCATGTGAAAAATGTTCTACCACTAGCCCATCCTCATCTTGTGCCCTCCCATTTTGTAATCTATAAATTGCATCATTTTGTAATCTATAAATTGCATCCCTAACAATTTTCCAAGTGAAGAAAGACCACTATGTTGGCCTACAGGTTTGTGGGGGGTTGATACATGGCTATCCTAGAAGGTTATACAGTTGTCTTCCATAGTCAAGCCAAGCATCTAGCAATGTAATCTCTCCACTTCTCTTTGTAAACTAGTGTAAGTAGCTCTACACTCATCATCATACCAGCTATTTTGAGGAGCAGTAGAGAGTATGGGTCTAGATCGGGGCAGGGCATGGAGAAATGCATACATGGCTGATCTCTATATGGATTTTGCTAAGTCCCTTGTACATTCATCCAGCAATTTGCTCAAGTCAAATGTATGTAAACTATTTTGCAGAGAGCCACTATAGATGTGTGAGATGTCAGCCACAAAGTGGTATTTGGGATGTTTAGAAAGACAGTGTTCCATGTTTCATATGTCCACAAGAAAGCATGAAAGTCAAAATAGTATGATCTACTCCTATGTTAATTGGTCTCTTAGATAACTTAAAAATTTGGATGTCTGGTATCATTGTTGGTGAGCCTATCAAGTAATCCACAGTACTTGCCTCTCCTTTGTGATTCCAACATGTCAAAGTGTCAAATCCTGGCCATTGTGGTAGACCATTAAATATGGATAGTCTATGTGCACTTCCCAAAGCTTAGATGTGCCCCATAGGTACTCACTTCTATATCATGGGCTCTCTTGCATAGGCCTATCTCTTTGAACATGGTATTATCATGCATATAAAAGTCACTCTATCTATCTCTAGTGCATGCATTGCCCCCAATGCTAGCATATCTCATAATATCTTCTAGAGTACATCAAAGAGAGATCCATCTCATGTGGCATAGATTGAGTTTGTAGAAGGAAAGCAGCATATTGCAATGAACATATCATGTAGTCTTTCTGCATGTATCCTAATCCATAAGTACTGTGCATCATCATCTCTCTTTATTACCTACATCATCCCTTTGAGGTCTTTCCAGTATAGTATAGCTACATCTCCAAAACACCTAGTGCTTCCTGGTTTCCTAGCTACTCGATGAAATGCACTTTCCCACATGTATCAATGCACGTCTAGTAGTCAGCTACCTTTACATTGATGCATTTCTATGTACATGGCTATGTCTATATTTTGGAAGCTATCTTCAAAGTAACCAACATCCAAGCGTACAACTCCATTGCAATTCCATATTGACATCCTAAGTGCCTCATAGGTCTCGTACCATCATGCAGTCCTATCTATGATGATGACCCGTCCATCCTTGTAAACAGCCCATTTTCTCTCTTTGTGGGCTTCCAATTCTTTGGGCATGTGTTCTCTACAATGTGCTATCTATGCTAGGGTAAGATCCTCATCTAAATAAATCTTCTCACCTTTGGGGGCTCTCCTCTTAGAGAGAAAGGCCTTTTTTTTTTCTCTCTGCCCCCAAAGCAAAGGATTAAAGCCTTGGACTTAAGAGTCCTCTTTCCCCACATTCCAAGCACTCACTATAGGTACAAGCTAAATTAGTATATCATAGATTTGGATTCAATAGTGATCTTGTTTTTCCTACAAAACAAAAAAAACCATGAACAAGCAGTTCAATGTCTAAATCCTCAATTTTCTCCTCAAGTATCTTAGCATCTTCCTATGGGCTACTCTTCTCCTCCCATCCTACTACCCGTACATGTATCCTAGCTCGTCTCCTAGCTTCTTCTTCCGAAGTGGCATTCATTATCTTAGTCTTGTTCACTGATATTCCTTTATTCTCTTTTACTACCCCAATTTGTGGGTTGGCCTCTTCTATTTGCTTTTGTGTTGTTATTGCTACTTTGACCCATGAGTGAACCTCCTTTCACATGCCTTTAGTGCCTCTTTCTCTTTTTGTAGTTCTTCTTGCACGTTTATTTCTTTTTTCTTAGATGTGTTCAATTCTTCCCTCAATTCCAAGATCTCAGATTTGAAAGCATCTACCACTTTCTGCATTTTAGTTTACAGCATGTGCATTTCAGACAGCATTTGTGCCAGCAATTTTATTAATCTTTATCTATGTATCTTGCATTTCTACCTTTTGGTTTGCTGTTAGTTCCACCTGGACCCACTCCATATTTCTTTTTCCAACTCCTATCTCATAATTTATAGTTTAAAATGAATCATAAGATGAATTTCTTTGTACTTCCGATCATTCATGGTGTGTGAGGTCTTTACATGTCTATCAAATCCTAGGGAGATGGTCCAGCCACAAACCCTACGGCCATACATCTTGTACCGTGTGTTCTTAGAAGAGGTGTGGAACATGGCTTCCATGGCTGGTTGTGTTAGTTCTTGATCAGATTCGTCTCCCAGATATTCACTTTCCATGGTTTGATGTTTTACATTTGTTTGCATCATCCATTCCCATAGTTAATTGTCACGGCCAGGATCACTGCAGAGACACAACTTGCATAGCCACAGCCTGTAGAGACATGACTTGAGAGCACTCCTGCCACAGAGATACAACCTGCATAGGCACAACTTCCCCTAGTCGTGCATTCCAGTGCCCCACAGATAGAGAGAGAGAGAGAGAGAGAGCTGTCCCGCTGCTGCTGTGGTTCTACACTGATGTGCAGAGAGAGACAGAGGAGCAGAGCCACTCAGACTGTCAGCAGTCCACCCCTGCCTGGCGACACCAGTCTGCCCTTCAAACAGCCAGCCTCCCTAGACAGCCACATCCTGCCTTCCCTGTTTCGTCCTGCCTGTTGTGACCTCAGGTCTGACTGCCCTGCGCCGCCCGCATCAGGTCAGTATCTGCAGCAGATGTCTGCTCCCATGTCTTGATGGCGGAGCCAAATTCAGATGATATGGATCAGGCTGATGCAGCCGTGGCCACCGACATGGACGTGGAAGACAATGCAGTGGAAGAAGATATGGTGCCCTGCACTAATGAGATGGTTTCACTCCTACCGGATGCTCGGTCATCTGTCAAGCGCAGTAAGCATCTCCATGATGAGTCTACTGCTGCCCCAAGGGCCCAACGATCGGGTGATTCTCCACTTCGCTTGTATGCTTAAGTGACCTCTAATTCACAAGTTTTGCCTGAACCAAATTGGGAACAGTTGCTTGAGTTTGTGAATTTACTCTCAGAGGAGTATGTTGAACACAATCATCGAGCGATTCCTACTTGCATAGAAGAAAAGTTCTTGGATGTCCACATTGATACTCAGAAGGTTCTTTGCTCTTTTTCTGCTTTTCACAAGCAAGGTGTTGTCCTCTTCTTCACCGGAAGGATTTCAATGCTCACCCACATCCATCAATGGCTGCAATCTCTTCTTTAGACTAATTGTGTCGAGGAGACTTGATAGGCCTTGGCAGAGCATGGCGATGGACTTTATTTTTGAACTTCCTAGGACACCTACAAGGAATGATGGGATACGGACTCTCATTTGCAAGTTTAACACACACGCCCGTTTCATTCCAGTGAGGAAGAAAATGAAGGCTAATCATATGGCACACTTGTTTTTGCAGCATATCTTTAAGTATCATAGTATGCTAGAGTCGATCGTAGATAATCGAGACCCTCAGATGAACTATTTATTTTGGGATGGGTTGTTTGAGAATATGGATACCATACTGAAATTCTCATCATCCTTCCATCCATAGAAAGATAGTCAGTCTAAGGAAGCAAATTCCATAATGTCAGATCTTTTGAGATGCTATATTTCAAACCACAAGATACAATGGGAGTAGTATTTGCCATTGGTTGAGTTTGCTTACAAGAATACAATGCATAGTTCCACTAGCAAAGCTCCATTTGAGGTGATTATGCAATGTAATTGAGGATGATTGTGAGGTTTTCAAGGGAGAGGTCTGTGATGACGAGGACGTGAAATTTTGAGATGCTTTAATCTTGTCAATAACATTTAATTAAGTTATTAATGAAATACGCAAGGTTGTTAAGTGCATGTGGTGCAAGGCAATTATTTCATGGTAATAGGCCAAGGACCTAGACGACATAGTGGGTGTCAAAGGTTAAAGTTGTGATAATCATGCCAACTAGGCTTTGGGCTTCAAGTGGTGTCAGTTTTGACCCTAGGATAGTTGTTTGGCCAATAAGTATTAGTGTTACACTAAGGACTAGCATTAATTAATTAATTAATTAATGTCGCTCTAAGGGTTAACAAAGTGTAGGGACCACTTAGGTTGCAAATAGCCTACCCAATTTAATTATGGATGGGCACATTTAATTTTGGATAAGGTCAAAGCGCTGAAAATAATTTTCAAGATTGTTTAACTCTGAAAATTATTGAATGGCTATCATCTTTGTAAAAGGGTGCTAGGGCAAGTGAATAATTACCCCTATGAAGGAAACTATCCAACTAGCATCTTGCTACATATTCTCATCATGTAGCATTCATCTATGCATCTCATTGTGCAAAGTACCCTTAAGCACCTTGTTCACATCAAATAATGAGTTAGCTCCACTGGCAGTACAGATCTCTCTATCCTATTCCTTCATCAATAATACCATTTCACGTGGCTTGAGTACATATTATTCATTTGGAAATTTGTGAGCCAGTCATACCTTTACCCCCACTCCCACCCCCCGTCCCCTTGGACAAAGATATATCCCATAAGAAAAACCAAAATAAGAAACAAAAGACAAGAAAAGTTCACTATGATTTTAGATCGCCTTTCTAGGTATCGGTAAGTTAGTGCACAACCAATGAGCAACCTTTGTCCGATACCTTGGCCTCTCTCAGGTGGCCCTTTGGACTCCCAAGGGAAGATAGCCATCACCTCTCCAATCTTGGTAAGTTCTTGGGCAGCCAACATGCACCCATTGACTGATGCCTTGGTTGCTTTCGGGTGGGACCTCTCAGGGTACATCGCGGTAAGGCTGTCCATGCCTTACCCCCCACCGAGAGACAGCGCCTCCTCGGACGGGGGGTAAGGCGTGGACAGCCTTACCGCGGGTAGCAGTGGGCCGTCCCATGGGATGAGCTACACTTGTAGTTTCTTTTTGGTTCTAGTTTTGGGCCTTAAGTGGGGGTAATAAGCTAAAAAATGAGCATTTCTCATCAAATCTTATTTAACTCATCTAAATATCCCTAAAACTAAAATTTTAATTACAAAGAAATTCTATATCCCATAAGAAAACACCCATAGTTTGGTTGATTCCTCATCTATAATAGATGGTGTGCTCAATCACTTGGCATCCTGTTTCATTTCAATCATCAAGTCTTGGTAACAAAGTGGTTGTCCAGCTCTTCACAACTGCTACCACTTCTTCCAGCCCCTGGCACAATCTTTCCAGCTGCCCCCCAATCTATAAGAGGTGTACCAGCTGCTGCATTTGCTGTCCTATTATGTAGTGACAACACCCAGCCCAGGCCTACTACTTGGCAACAGCATCCAGCTCATCCACGATCTGTCCAAGCCAGTGTTTTGTTGTTTCACAGGCCTCCCACATCCGACTTACATCTCTGAGTTGTCCCCTACCTCATCTCTGCTGCATGTGATCAGCTGTCAACACTTTCAGGTAGTACACTGCTGTGATTACCTTCTCCTAGATAAGATAAAATCCTGTGAGGTACTCTTCAGCTGTGCATGATGCTGAGAATACAAAGTACACTTTAAGGCCAGAGTGACCTATCCAGCTCATCCACGATCTGTCCAAGCCTGTGTTTTGTTGTTTCACAGGCCTCCCACATCAGACTTACATCTCTGAGTTGTCCCCCACCTCATCTGTGCTGCATGTGATCAGCTGTCAACACTTTCAGGTAGTACACTGCTGCAATTACCTTCTCCTAGATGAGAAACAATCCTGTGAGGTACTCTTCAGCTGTGCATGATGCTGAGAATACAAAGTACACTTTAAGGCCAGAGTGAACTATGAGACCAATTATGAATATAGTTGATGCATGGCAGGTCTTATTATGGATAAACACATCAGAGGTACATTAGAGCTCCCAATGAGCATGACTGATAATCCTAATTATTGGCTTTCATTCACAAAGAACTAGCAATGTACAGAATGCCATAAAGACATGTCAACTCAATGATGCAAGTTACCATCTGAAAATCCAATAGCAAACATCTCTTTATTGGACACTCCACGATGGCGTGGGGAAATGACTGGATACCAATGCATATCAGTGAAGACTCCCGCACAAGTGCAAATCTGTTGTAAGTAGGAATTAGCTGTCTGCATTTCATTTGTCTATATCCATTGTCTATCTACTTAACTACAAGTATTTGACATTAGCCATGCAATTCTTCACAAAAGTAAATTCTACTTTTCAATGTCCCCATCTATTTTCTGCCTGCTGGCAAAGGTTAGAAACTTATCATTCTAATGCATGTTGACAAGTATGTGCAGTATGTGAAAACATCATTCTACTCCTCTAAATCATATTGGCCAATCATTTCCAAATGTATGAATGTTCAGGGCAAACATACACACAAACCATTCATTCATGCAAATACATATGCAAATAATACATCTGATACTCCTTTTGTCAACACAAGGTCACAATTTCATTTGTCTAGGTGCCAGCTTCACATTGTCTTTCTAGGCCTGAGGGAAATCGGCTTCCAACATACAATATGACAATCCACAACTAAGATTACAACTCAAGACATGTGTCACTGTACTAAAGGGAATCTTAGTGTTTCTTGCATACGTACATATGGAAACATGCAGAGTTTGATTCTATTTCTTCCTTCAATATTATTTAGAGCAAAGTGAAACCTTTGCTATAGTCTATACTACACAACAGGTTCTCCTGCACTTTGATTGGTGGAAAATAGACCATCTGGGGTTTAATTCAAGACAGTTTTGTTGGGAAGTGCCATATCCAAACCATACTTACCGATGTAGCACAGCCCGTGGGCTAAGCCTGTCAACCTGAGAGAAAGGGCAAAGTTGAGGAATACCACTTGAGGAGTGCTGGCTTCTCTGCTCATTATCGACATAATCTTGTGGCAGCCTTGGCTCTATGATGATATGGGCCTAGTGGATCATCACTCACACTTTGTGCTCGTATAGGGTGCAGCTTGTGGGTGGTATGGACCTTGCACAGCACTGCTGCGCCTTTGGTGGCTGGAGCTAGATGTATGGAGGTTATTTCTTTGCTCCAGACCAAAGGGCTGCCAAACCACGATGGGGTACGTGCAACAACATGCAGAGGACTCTTCTCCTTCTACTCAAACAGGAGATATGTACAAGCTAGTGTTGGCGTTGCTGCAAGAATTTGACTCTCATTTTTTGGATGAATTGCCTCCAAAGTATCCCCCATCTAGACTACGGATGATTTCAAACTCAAGCTAGTTCCAAGAGCAAAATCTGTTAGCAGTCATGATTGTCATGCCTTGTCATCTCCTCCTTGTGAGCCTCAATCTCACTCAAACAATGACTTTAGAAGCTCTGACATGTCTGTCACTTGTTTTGATAGAGAAGGCAGCTCTATTTAAGCATGCATTTTTGTGCATTCTATTCAGTAGTCTGGCATCTGTGTGCATTCCTAGGGCAATTTCTGCATTTTCCAGTCTCTCACCACGTACTGGACATTGCCCACTTTTGTCATGATTTTTCTGTGCCCATCTGGCATTTTTTCCTGTGTTTACTACAATTGGACTAGCATTAAATGCTGATCAACCATATTTTAGGCCCCAAATTGCAGTCCGCCAGTTTTTATGGTTTGTGCCTTTATTTTTGCCACTCCTCCCACTTCGCAAACATGTTCTTCTGTCTTCCATTGCAAGTGCACACTCCAACATTCGAGTCTCCTCTGTGCTTGGTACTGCCATCATCATCAGCCTGATCTAGTGCCCTCACTAGCATTGTGGGCTGCGTGCAGGGACTAATCAATCCTCTTTTTGTATTCAGCGTTCATTATTCAGTCAGTGCAGATTTCTTCATCTCTTCTTCCTAATGTCTCTTTCTCTCTCCATGTTTGTGTTCCTTCCACACTCTCACATGGTATCAGAGCCAAAAGAGAGAACCCACAGCTGGTTCCCATTAAGGAGACTGGCTGCTGCTGCAGCCTTCCCATGCCCCATTTTTCTGAAACACAGCCCCTCTGGAGCTAGGCAACAGCCATCAGCCTTCATTTTGCTGCAAACACATCCATACATGTGCTCATAGACTGTCCCTAATCAGCATTTTGCTGTCTAAGTGGCACTTTTTGTGTTGGCGACAGGTTTTCTCCTCCTAACAGACCATGTGCATCATTGCCTCTATGAATCTCTAGTCAATTTCACCTCCTGAGGAGCTGTCTACAGTCCATTACAAACGCAGGTTTTCCGGTCCTTTTGCAAGTTATTAAGGATGTCTCATCACCAGTTCTTTGATGACTCAAAGGAAGAAAGCTCTCATCCTGCCAACTATAGCACACTCTATACAGGTGCCCATACTCCCTTATTTGCCCACAAAAGACCAGCTTGACAATTCCAACTATTTGCTTTGGTCGTGTAAGGGAGTATAGCCTTGATAACTTCTATCTTTGGGAGTTTGTTACCCACCCTATTCCCCATCCAATGGAGGATCCCATAGTGAGATCATCAATAGATCGTGCAGCCCTATGGGATCCACTCAACCCTAGACCTCAATCTTTCCTTTTTATGAGCTTACAAGATTCTATCCTACTGTATGTGTGCAGGTTGCAAAAAGCAACGGAGGTGTGGACAAAGCTTGCTTCTTTGTACCATGACAAGACATTTGTCCACTAGATTACCCTTGAGAAGAAATTATAAATACTCGCTATTGATGACTCTTCCACATTGAAGGACCACATCAACAGGTTGGAGGATATGAGGGATGAGCTTGCATCCCTGCCAAGATGATCTCTTCAAAGGATATGGATGATTCTTTTGACTCAACTGCCATCTCCCCAGTTTGCGGTCCTCTATGTCAACCTTCTTATATTGAGGACCCATGAGAAGCTTCTATGAGAGAAGCTTTCCCTGCTTGTTTGGAGCATGATGAGTGTGCCAAAGAGGTAGCCAATGGATCCACCTCCACCAAAGCTTTTGTTGCAGGTTCGAGAAGGGAGAAGAAGAAGAAGAAAGGGAAGGCAAAGGCTAAACAATACAAGAGTTCTTTAGGCTCTAATTTCAACTCAGAGAAGCCTAAATGCCCATACTATGGGAAGGAGACATATCCATAGGAAAAATGTTGAAAGTACCCTTACCTTTATCCGAAAGTGACAGGTGGATCTACATCAGAGCCTTCATCTGCCTCTACACCCACTTTTATCCATGAGTCCATGTTCCTTCATATCCATGCCTTGGAGAAGGAGCCTTCTTCAATGGCTACCATGTCTCCTGAGCAACCTTGGTTGGTGGATAGTGGTGCTTCAAGTCATAAGACTCCACGAGGTGCTTTGTTACAGGATCTCCATCCATCTAAGGATTTAGTCACTGTTGGTAACATTTGTTCGGTGCCTATTGGTAGCAGCACTTTGTCGTTATTGCCAGACTATACTTCGTACTCCCTTTCCTACATGTTCTAGACTTGGGCCTTCCACTCCTCTCAATTTATGGCCCGACAAAACTTGGTACCCTAGTTATCTTCACCAAGCAAGCCATGTTTATTGAGGATTCTTCTATAGGAGCTCTTTTAGTGACATGTTGGAAGAGCGTGCTTTACAGGCTCCATTCCCCTTCTCTTATGCAAGGTCCTCCACGGTAATTGTCTATTGTTGAACCCGTTCTTGCTTGTACCTTCCCATTCCTCATCCTCTCCTCTAGTGGTTCCCTCCTACCCCCCATCCCTTTTAGAGGGGGACGATCTCGGACGATCTCAGTGACACAATTGTGGATCTGTTTCTTCTTTGGCCTTGCACCACATCCAAGATCTAAGAGGAGGTGTTAGCAGTCATGATTGTCATGCCTTGTCATCTCCTACTTGTGAGCCTTAGTCTGAGTCAGACAAGGACTTTAGAAGCTCTGACATGTCTGTTACTTGTTTTGACAGAGGAGACAACTCTATTTGAGCATGCATATTTGTGCATTCCCTTCAGTAGTCGGGTTTCTGTGTACAATCCTAGGGCAGTTTCTACATTTTCCATTCTCTCACTACTTGCTGGACATTGTCCATTTTTGTCAAGATTTTTCTATGCCCATCTAATATTTTTCCTTGCATTTACTGCAGTAAGACAAGTATTAAATGCCGGTCAACCATATTTTAGGCTAAGTCTAGTATCCTCTATCCCTTGCTTGTATCAGCGTTCAGCTGACCATATTTTAGCAATGGATATAGTTCCACATATATCTCTTTGGCATTGTCGCCTTGGACATGTCTTTGAAAAGAATGAAGATGCTTACTAGTTTGCAATATCTTCCGCCCCTAGACTAATAAGTGTTTTGAGTCTTGTGATCATTGTTTATATGGCAAGCAAACACGTAGTACACATAAAAAGTTTCGCATGAAGTGTATGGGTGATACTTTGGCTCTTGTTCATTTAGATATATGTGGTTCAATGCCCTGTCAATCACTAGTAGGTGGTGCAAAGTACTTTGTCACATTCATTGATGATTACTCACATAAGGTCTAAGCTTACCCTATTAAGCTGAAATTGGATATCTTATCTACCTTTCAACGTTGGCTTGCTCTTGTTGAGTTTGGGTATAGACTAAAATGCCTAAGTTTAGATAATGGGCATGAGTATATCTCGAAAGATTTTGAGCAGTTTTGCAATGAGCCGGGTATTAAGTGCCAATTGACTGCCCCTTACACCCATCCCCAGAATGGTATTGCCGAATGCATGAATAGGACAATTCAGGAGAGCCACACAAGCTTACCGTAGCACTTTTGGGCTGAGGCAGTTACTACTATGATCTATCTCATTTTTGCATCTTTGGCTATGAGGTATTCTGCCATGTTCCCAAGGACAAGCACAATAAGCTAGATCCTGATTCCATGAAATGCATCTTTCTTGGTTAAGGAGATGCAAATGAGATGGGCCTAGAATCCAATCAGCCGGTTTCTATGGTTTGTGCCTATATATTTGGCACTCCTCCCACTTGGCAAACACATTCTTCTTCTCCGATTGCAAGTGCATACTCTGACATTGGAGTCTCCTCCGTGCTTGGTGCTGCCAACATCATCAGCCTGATCTAGTGCCCTCATTGACCCTATGGGCTGCATACAAGGACTGATTAGTCCTCTTTTTGTATTCAGCATTCATTATTCAATCAATGCAAATTTATTCCTCTCTTCTTTCTATTGCCTCTTTCTCTCTCCGTGTTCATGTTCCTTCTTCCATTGTGCACTCTCACAAAATCTACCTCAAAGGCCTCACATGTGAAAAAGGAGCTACAAAAACTCCAAACACATATTGAGAAACTCTTAGAGCAAGATTAACTCGGGTCAGTTCTAGTCAGTTTGATGCTCGAGTCTTGTATAGAGGATAGAAGCTCATGCTTCTATATACTAAAGGACCCTCTGAAAGGTAAGAAGGATCGAAGCTTGCACTCAAGAGCTATGGTAGGAGAGCAAGAGCAAGAAAGAGAGTCAACAAATGGGAACTCCAACAGTCACAATGTGTGGCTGGTCCTTCCTTTACTCAAACTGTCACTAAAAGAATAAAGAATAAAGTGACGGTGACGGGCGCCCGCCACGTGCAGTGTGCAGTGGTGGTGATTGTCAGTGTAGTAATACACGGGCGGCTAGGCGGAGGCGCCTTTACCCCCAACAACCTCCCACTTAAAGGCGAATCTGTCCTAGTGAGGAGTAAAAAGAAAAAGAAAAAGACAGTACAACATGTACACATGTACACAGGATGAGGAAAGACGTCATCTCATCCCACGCCCATCAACCTCCTGAGGAAGGCAAAGCGCTCTATAGAGAGGCTTTTTGTGAGCATATCTGCAAGATTCTGGTCAGTCGAGATCTTGACAAGATCAACAGACTTGTCCTCAACAACCCCACGTATGAAGTGATACCTCACCTCAATGTGTTTTGTCTTTGCATGGAAGACCGGATTCTTGGCTAACTAAATAGCACTCATAGAATCCGAATGCAGTGTAGGGGTAGCATCAATACCAAGGTCAGCAACCAAACGACCCAACTAAATGGCCTCCTTGCAAGCCTCAGTGGCTGCAACATACTCGGCCTCTGTAGTAGAAAGGGCCGTGCATTTCTGCACCCTGGACATCCAAGAAACAGCACTTCCAGCATAAGTGAATACATAGCCGGAAGTGGACTTCCTACTATCTGCATGTCCTGCATAATCAGAGTCAGTGTACCCCACGACTCATGTATCCTGGCTGCTATAGCATATGCACATATCTGCAGTGCCCTTCAGGTACCTCATGATACCCTTCACTGCATCCCAATGCTTCTTGCCAGGTGTAGCCATATAGCGTGCCACAACACCAACTGCAACGGCAATATCTAAACGAGTGGCTATCATGGCATACATAAGACTGCCCATTGTGGATGCATAGGGAATCTTGGCCATCTCGGCCCTCTGCTCATCTATCTGCGGACAATCAGCCTGTGATACCTTCACATAAGAAGGCAATGGATAGCCAATAGGCTTTACGTCCTGCATGTGAAAGCGCTCAAGGACTTTATGAATGTACTCCCTCTGTGACAAGTAGAGGAGTCCCTAATGCCTGTCGCGTCGAATGCGCATACCAAGTATGTGAGAGGCCTGGCCCAGATCTTTCATCTCAAAGCTCTTCTTGAGCTGAGCCTTAAGAGCATCTAGCTCATCATGAGCTTTCCCTACTATCAGCATATCATCCACATAGAGTACTAAAATCAATAAAAAACCATCATGGGCTTTCTTCGTGTAAAGACACGGATCCATAGCACTCCTGCTGTAGCTCTATGACTGCATAAAGGCATCAAACTTATGATACCACTCCCTAGGTGCCTATTTCAAGCCATAAAGACTTTTCTTCAATTTGCACACTAGGTGCTCCCTGCCAGGTTCTGCAAAGCCCTTAGGCTGCTCCATATAAATCTCATCATGCAAGTCTCCATGTAAGAAAGCCGTCTTGACATCCATCTGGTATAAATCCAAGTCAAGCTGAGCAACCAAAGCCAAGACTAAGCGTAGGGTGGTCATCTTAACTACAGGAGAAAAGACCTCATCAAAGTCCACACCATGCTCCTGCTTAAAACCCTTTGCTACCAGTCTAGCCTTGTATGCCGGCTTGGGGTGTCCAGGGTTACTTTTCAGCTTGTACACCCACTTGCATGGCAAAGCCTTCTTGCCCATAGGCAAGGAAACCAAATTCCAAGTGTCATTCTTATGCAAGGAGTCTATCTTAGACTGCATAGCCCTCTCCTAAGAGTGACTGTCATCCCTGCGCATAGCCTCATCATAAGTGAAAGACGCTCCGGCATCTGTAACCAAGACATAATGCATCGAGGGCTAAAATCTATCAGGTGGACGTCTGTCTCTAGTAGACCGTCTCACAGCAGGCTCTGCTGCCTGCCCAGCTGCCTATCCAACATCCTGACCATGAGCATCTGCTGCAGCTGTAGGTTGTCCAACTGGCTATGCGGGAGCTCTCGGCTGCTCCTGAAATATGACCTTGCGGATCTCAACAACTCTGTCAGGCTATCGATGCATCTTGTCTTCATGGAAGACTACATCATGACTGCGAATGACTTTCCGCGCCTGCGGATCCCAGATACGGTAACCCATCTCGCCTGCATCCCCATAACCAAGGAAAATGCATTTGACACTCTTAGGATCCAGCTTACTTCTCTTGTCCCTGGGCACATGGCAAAATGCCTCACATCCAAAGACACGGAGATGCGCATAAGAGGGAGGTTTTCCAGTCCATACCTCCTCTGCAACCTGAAAATTTAAACCACTAGAAGGTGATCTGTTTATAACATGCACAGCTGTACTAACTGCCTCAGCCCAAAAGCTCTAAGGTAGGCCTGCATGGCTAAGCATACTGCATATACGCCCCTGGATGGTTCTATTCATCGGCTCAGCCAAACCATTCTGGGGGGATGTAGGGGGCGGTCAACTGACGCTTAATACCCCTCTCATTACATAACTGCTCAAAAGTACGTAAGACATACTCACCCCCATTATCTGTCCTTAGGCATTTTAGCCTATACCTAGACTGGTTCTCAACCAATGCAAGCCATCTCTGAAACACAGCCAAGACATCATCGGATTTCAGCTTAATGGGATAAGCCCAAACTTTCCGTGAAAAATCATCTATGAAAGTAACAAAATACTTTGTACCACCCATAGACTGACAAGGCATGGGCCCACAAACATCCGAATGTACCAATGCCAAGGGCTCACTCATGCGTGGCCTACCAGACTTCTTATGCGTAGACCTAGTCTGCCTGCCATAAAGACAATGCTCACATAAATCAAAACATGCATAATCAAGGGGCGGTAAGTACTGCAAACCAGAAAGCATTTTCATTCCCTTTAAAGACACATGGCCCAAACGGGCATGCCAAAGAGATACATGTGGGATGGAACCCACAGACAAAACATGATCAAGGGAAGAAGGGGATACAATCAAGGGATAGAGGCTGCCAGCCTTGGCACCTCTCGCAATCACAAGTCTGCCACGAGTGATCTTCCATGCAGAGTCTCCAAAAGATACATGATAACCTGCGTCATCAAGCTGTCCAGCTGACATGAGACTGCGTGTCAAAGCAGGTGCATGACGTACATCCTGCATAACAAAACTGCTGCCAGAGGGAAACTGCAACCTAACATCACCAATGCCCACAATATCAAGAGAGTTGTCATCACCCAAGCGCACAGAACCTGAAATAATACGGTATGAATGAAACCACTTTCGGTAAGGTGTCACATGAAAGGACGCACCTGAGTCCAAGAGCCAACACTGTGCATACATAGAGTGTATCTCTGTCATCTGCGAAGCACTAGAAGAAGCTACAAGGATATAATCATCATCAACAACCTCAAGCTGCATAACATTGATCTCTTCAATTTTAACACTAGACTTTGCAGGCACTATGCTGCGATCAGAAGACTTATCCTGCACTTTGTCTTTTCCCTTATCTTTGCGCCTTTCATTGCGTAGTTCATGGCATTGTGGCCTAATATGGCCCTTTTTCCCACAATGGTGACAAGTAACATTTGCATTCCTGCCACGGAATTTGCTACATAACTTCCCACGAGACTTGGACCGAGATTTCTAAGAATCCAGTCCACGGCCACTGCCACTGCCATGCTTTCCATATCCATCATTTATGCCTCTAACTGTCATAGCATGCGACACACAAGAGGCATCCAATTTCTTATGTTTAGCCTCTTCCTGCAGAAGAGCACTCTCAACATTAGATGATTTCAAGGTAGCAATAGAGGCACATAATGCAGTGCGGAATACATCCCATGACTCATTAAGAGTATCAAGCAAGAAAAGAGGAGTGACATCTTTTGCAAAAGTGATGTCCTGCAAAGTCAAGTTCTTGAGTATAGTATGGAACTGGCTCAAGTGAGCACACATAGTCACATTCTCCTTCATGCGCAGATCCATAAGCTACTTCAGCCAATACATCTAACTCGCTGGACTTTTCTTGTCATAGAGATTCTTGATTTTATCCCACAACTGCCATCCACTCTGTTTTTCCTCAAATACATTGTAATGAACCTGTTCTGTGAGAGATAATACAATAGTGGACTTGCATAACTCATCAAGCTCAAGCCACTCCTCATCTGGCATAGTTGCAGGCGGATGCCTGCTCGACCTCAATGGTTTGATCTGCGATTTCTGCACCAATACTTGCCAAATCTAGCTCTTCCAATAAGAGTAATTCGTACCATCAAGCTTAGTGATGTTGAAAATAGCATGATCAGTGGACGAACTCGCCATAATGCAGGCTGGAAGACTACAGATAGTTCAAAACTGCTTGCTGTTTACTGCAGAAAATGATCAAAAAATCACCAAAATCGAGAGAAAATGGTGAGAAAAGTGTAATCAAAGCTGCTGCCCACCAAGTACTAGTGAAAGTACATCATTTCAAAATATTTCAGCATGAAAAATCCATGTCAATCCGGAGTTATATGCTTGCTGTAATAAATAACAGCAGGGTATTGTGAGAGGCAATTGCTGACCAAATCACTACACCAAGTCAAGAAATGACAGCCAAGACATGGCCAGCCATAAATGCGCATAAATCAGCATCAAACAGTCATCAAGATCCTGAGCAAACACCCAAACATGTCACCAAAGCATCCGTCAGTGAGTAGGCATATCCTCTGGACAGTAGAGCAAAGTATACATAACACTGGCAAAACCTGACATCAGTAGGTGTATGCTCACAAGAGTGCAAAGCCCAAGCTCAAGTCAAAAACAACTCCAAGATATCAGTGCATGAACCATGCAACATTTAAGTATAAGAGATCCTAAAGTCTCAAGTATTTGCAAAATGCTCAAATAGCATAAACCTCCTGCTCAATGTCGGTCAAGCATACAAGATGCTCCCACTGGCTCAAAAGGCAGATAAACGAGATCAACAGCTCAAGCAAACCAAGTCAAAGTACCAAAGACACGTAACCAAGACAATGCCTCAATAGCATCCAAGGTCGTAATGGAAAAAACCAAGTCGTAACGGAAAAATCCAAGTCAATGTCTAACTGCTCAAGGAAATACTCAAATGAATGTTGAGACGAGCTCAAACAACTGCCATCCACAGCCAAAGCATAAAGCATTCACCAAGACATCATAACCCATACTGGGTAGCCTAGGCATAAACCATGTCATAGATAAAATGCCAGCTGCAAAGAAGTGACAGTCAAACCCAAATCGAGCTCTAATCTCAGCTCAAAAGCATTCCGGAGCATAAACAAGACATGTGGCATAGTCCAAATACATCATGACATCATACCAAGTAGCCGGGAGCACCCCGTGACCAATAGGCATAACCCAACTGTAGCATAAATAGCTTCAGCCCTGAAGTTTCCAGCAGCATATAACCTCTGTAAATTGAGCAAATCAGTGCTTAATCCAAGCTCAAATCCATAGGCAAACCATAGGCATACATTCCCGTATGTATAGGCACCAAGCAGACATAATCGGGTATCAAATGCCAAGACCTGTAAGCATAAAATTGAAGTAACAGGTGGCCGCCCTGTTTTCGACAGATCTGGGATTGTTCAAAACAGTCAATGGCTGAGCTAAATTAGCTCCAAGTGAATCTCACATAAGAGGCATAACATCCACAAGTGATCCGATATCAATAGACATTAGTAGAAGCATCATATAAACCATAGGCATACAAATACATACTGTCTCAGACCTGAAATCTGTTGCAGAATATTCTATCATCAGAATTTGGCAAATCCGACATCACCATCGCGTCCAGAGCGTGCCAAAACCCCAACTTAGACTCTAATCTTGCCTGAATCGGGTTTCGAATGCCCAAGATATGACCAAAAGAGTGATTTTTTTGCTAGATTTTGAAAAAGGCGCAAAAAAAAACGTGAGTTGGCTGGGGGGGGTCTACTGACCCACGTGTCAACAATGGGGCCCAAAGGGGGCACAAATGGGGGCCAAAGAAGGCCTACACTAAGCCTCAGCAAGCCTTGATAGGCTGGAAGCAAGATCCAAGTGACCAAGAGGTGTGAGCTATGGCTGCCCACAACCTGTGAAAACCCTGTTTACCTAAACCTGTGGACTGAGATAAATCTCTGAAATAATGAAGCAATACCTCAATGTCAATGCCTTGATGGTGTCTCAATAGGCCGGAAAGAAGCTCGGGAAGCCGGGGAGTGACAGGAGCTCAAGAGAATAAGCTATGGCTACCGGGAAGGAGACTCAATGCGAGTGGGGAGTCAATGGGAAGCTGAGAATGCCACGAGCCAAGCTCAAGAGTCGGGAAGCCGTGCTCTGATACTAGTTGAAAGGTGAGAAGAATCGAAGCTTGTACTCGAGAGCTATGGCGGGAAAGCAAGAGCAAGAAAGAGAAAGACAAGAAATGGGAACTCCAACAGTCACAATGTGTGACTGGGCCTTCCTTTATTCAAACTGTCACTAAAAGAATGAAGAATAAAGTGACGGTGATGGGCGTTCGCCACCTGCAGTGTGGAGTGGCGGTGATTGTCAGTGTAGTTTTACATGGACGGCTAGGCGAAGGCGCCTTTACCCCCAACACCCTCAACAAGATCACCTTCAAGAACAAGTCTACCTTGCCACAAATAGATGAGTTATTGGATCAACTAGCTAGAGCTATGATTTTCAGTGACTTGGACTTGAAGCCTAGCTACCACCAAATTTGGATTGCCTTCGGCCATTCAATATACAAAATCACTTTTCCAAGCTCATGGCATGGGTGTTGCAATCTCTTCCAAGGAAGTGTGTTATTGTTTTCCTGAATAATTAAGTCTTGAGTGGTGCAATATGACCACTTATAGCAAGTGTTGCTACTACTGCAAGAGAACAAGTTTTTTTCAAAAAATAGATCAATTGTTGGATCAACTAGCTAGAGCTATGATCTTTAATGACTTGGACTTGAAGTCTAGCTAGCACCAAATAAGGATTGCTTTGGGCCATTCAATACGCAAAATCACATTTCCAGGCTCATGGCATGGGTGTTGCAATCTCTTCCAGGAAAGTGTATTACTCTTTTCTTGAATAATTAAGTCCTGAGTAGTGCAATATAACCACTTGTGGCAAGTGTCGCTACTATTGCAAGAGAACAAGTTTTTTTCAAAACTAGAAGCACCACAAGTTTTTTATAGTGTTCATCTCTTAATCATGGCAAATCACTTTTGTAGGGGTTATTAATATAAATGCCAATATGTCAATGCCATCATGGAGTGGCCCTATCCTAAAGATGCATTAGAGGTTCCCATGTTCTTTGGATTGATAGTGTTTCATCAAGGGTTCATGGAATAGTATGCGGCGTGCACATGTGACATAACACATTGCCCCTTACAAATGCCACAAATCAAGATTTGCAAACAATAGAAACCCAAAGCTAATGACCAACACACATGGCTTGAAATAGTAATCAAAATCGAAGAGCAACCATATGAATCTCAACATCCAAAACAACCCCATCACCCATGCTTTTTGAGGTATAGACATAGCTCCAAGAAATCCAAGAAACACCAGTATGCACAAAATCCTTTTTTCATAATATGAAACATATATGCTTGGTAAGGTCATTTAAACTACTATTCTTCAGCCGAGTCAAAAACGGCAAAAAATAGGTAAGCATAGGCAACAAAATAGTCTACGCTACTTCGAGGCACACATGAAATGGCCACATCTAAGATTTCCAATAAATATATCCATTGTAGAGTGTTTAGGTTAAATGTCAACACCCAAAGGATAAATTAGATGCTGCCCAATATTGCCACATGGAACCACTTCGCCTTGCCACCCCAAAGTCTACAAATCTAATCCAATCCACTTGAAGAGAGACTATGAAACTAGTCTTCCTCCTTGCATAGGGTGGTAAAAACCTGATTTAATAGTAATGATAGTAAGTTACTAATTCACATAAATTGAATTGCACACTTTACCTCTTAAATCTTGGACAATGGACAACCTATTGGCTCCAAAACTAGCACCCCTTTCAGTATTTCTTCATCTTTTATTGCAAATGGATAGAGCATAACTGAGATTCATTGATCCCGTCTGTTAATCCAAGTGCAACTTGTTACCATTAATGACCAGCAAGCCTTCAAATCAATTTGCCAAGTAGTTTGCTTAGGGAATGGCCTTCACCTTACTCCTTGAAATACAAATTCAGCCCTACATTGAAATTGGTTGATTGGCCTCTTGAATCTCCCTAAAGTTCTTCAATTTCAGCAGCCAGAATTCAAGTCTTAGGCCTTTAATTCTAAGTATGCATCACGAGGCAACTGTCAAAACCATACTTTTTGTTGTAAATTAGGGCTTACAACAAAGATTGACTGAAATCTCTTCCTTTGATGACTCAAACTACTAGAAAATATTGTGGGGAGCTGAGAAATGACTAGAGAATAAGAGAGAATGTTGTAGAGAGATAAATCTCTGATTTTTTTTGCAAAAGCCACCTCCAATTCGCTGCTTCGCTGATTACGAGAGATTAACTTGCCATCGCCTTCGGTTTCGGAGCCAAAATGGCTGTCATCAGCTTCAACTGCTGTTTTCGCCTACCTGTTTTGCCCTTCTAGGGCTGTCACCTGCTGCTGCAGGCTTTCAAACAACTATTTCCAACTTCTGGGCAGATCTCCTATCATATAGAACAGTTTTTCCCACTTGCATGAGAAAGTTTTACCAAATGGCAGCCTTCCAATCTATTTTTCAGCATTATCCAACTAATTAAATTAATTTTTAGAATATTAACTCTAAAATTTAATTTAATAATTATTATAGTGCTCAAAAAATTAATTTCACCAGTCAATCATTAAATTGGTGAGGCCAATTTGTCTCCCAAGTATCCCTGAGCAATTATTGACCCTTAGACTAGCATTAATTAATTAATTAATGCCTAGTCTCTAATGTAAGCACTGGCATTAGTGGCCATTAAATTGATCTAGGTCCAAATCTAATTAGAGACTAGCATTAATTAATTAATTAATGCCTAGTCTCTAATGTAAGCATTGATATTAGTGGCCATTAAATTGGTCTAGGCCCCAATCTAACACCAGATACCCTGGAGTACCTATCAAGCATAACTTATTACAAAATTTCCCTTTGGTACCAACAATGGATATTTTGGATTCCTTGGCCCCTGAAATAATTGACATGCACCTCACATGTGCAAGTCACATTTGCACATTTGGGTAACTTCTAATAAATGCTAAGCAAAGCAATAAATTTTCACATCCTCATGACAGATGATTTAGTAGCATTAACTTGGAGGATTGAAGCATGACCAAACAAATACCAAACATCCAATGCCTTGCAAATGTTATCACTATCCACTTTCAATATTATGAGACTATCATCAGCCAATACCCCCTCAATAACACGTTATTTCAATAGCAGGAATAAACCGGCCAACGGTCAATCTCAACTACATACGACAACATGATGAGAAATTGATAGGTAGCAAGGTCAAAAAATAGGGGACTCTAAGGGAAGCTCTATTTGATTGACCGTGCAAGAGCAAAGGACTCAATAACACCACCATTCAGTGTAACACGCGAAGAAGCATCACTACTAATAGTGTATATCAACTAGGACATGCATGCCCCACAATCCATGGTCTATATAAGCTCCAGACAAAATGCGATTCCAAGTAGTCAAAGGCCTTCTCCAAATCCAACTAGACTAGAACAACCTCCTGATTGTGTAATGTTGCATATAATCTATGCACATCTGTACATTCACAATATGATGCAAAATATTCATGCCCTTAATGCACCCATACTGATGGGGATGCACAATCGGAGCGAGATACTCATGGAGGCCATTAAACACTACCTTTTGAAAATAAGTTGTATACGGTGCCCATCAAGGAAATTGGTCACGAATGTTTGAGCATCAAAGAAAAATGGACTTTAGGAGTCAACTTCATAACCCCTTCTTTCTAGGATGCAGACATGATTCTAGTAACCCAAACCTCCTAACACGTGTCGATCAAATGTTTTACCAAACCGAGTATAATAAGTCTCAAAAAATTCATTCAAGAGACCATCCTAATCGAGGCTTTTATCCTTGGGCAAATGCAATAAGACACCCATAACCTCATCTTGATGAATATCAGCCTCCAAAAAGCAGCATGGATGTTAGGAAAAACCTAATCCCTAATCAAGGCATTAAATACCAAGAGAGCATAGGCAATCCGATAAGAAGGTGCATGTGTTGAACCAAGAAGATACAGAAAATAACATCCACACATGCCAAAAAGCTATCGCCTACACCATGAAGCTGTCATCTACGCTAGAAAGCTAATACCTGCAAAATGCAAATTTGTGTTTGCTGCAAAACAAAGAAAACCGGAGCTGCCTGATGTTTGAACAAGGTCGTCAAGTGTTGGATGATGTCGCCTTGTCTCCGAAAGGGTCGACTGGGGACTAGACCACCTGCACATGCACTAAATGCAGCAAATGCAGGCTGAAAATCTACGTTTAAGAAACCTGGGCTACTTGTAAGAGTGTGCAACAGAAGAGAAACACGAACACAGAGAGAAGCACAGAGAGAGAGAAAGAGAGGAAGCAAAACATGAAGGAAGAATACTACACTAACTGAAGAAGAATGTTGATACAATGGAAATGGACTGATCAATCCTTGCATGCAGCCCCAAGCATCCGTGAGCGCACCAAATCAAGCTAATGTTAATGGCAACACCAAGCACGGAGAGTTGGAGTATCGAAGTGTGTACCTACAAACGGAAGACTGAGGGCTGAAGAGTGTGTGCATGTGCCAAGTGGGGGATGTAGCTATAAATAGACAAAACACCAAAAAACTGGCTGACCTGCTCCTGTAGAGGTCATAAATGTTGGCCAACCAACAATAAATGTTGGGCATAACTAAAGAGAAAAATAACAAAAAAAATAGGGGAGACCTCAGAAAAACCGTAGATAACAATGACAATGTTTGGCAGGTGTAGGCAAACTATGGAAAGCTAAAACTAGCCTAGGAATGCACACAAGAAGCAAATAAAGAAAATGCACCTAAAATGCCAGAGCTCCTATGTCTCCATCAAACTTTGATAGGAGCTCACAACCAAGAGATGACAGACTGACATGACTAACATAGGTAGGCTAACAAAGCTCAAACAAGAATACAAAAGAAGAAAAAGGAACCGAAGAATGAATAAATGCTAAATGAATGAATGATAAAGTGAAGAAATACAATTGTATGTGCTGAAGGAGCAGAGGTTGAAATTAGATACAAACTCAGCCTCCCACATTTTGACACCTCTCATGAAATGTGATGATGTATGCCTCTCTATTTGGATTCCTTTGATCTCTCTCTATGGTGGACAACTGAAAAGTCTCATGTGCCATACAAACAAAAAGACCTTTTTGGGGCTGTTTTAAGAGCCAAAAAGATATGATAATTTGGAAGGCAATTTTAGGTAGCTTAATAAAGTGACTCTTAACAAATGTAGTATCTCCCATATTACCTGTACCATTGGGCAGTTGTTCCACTTGACCACGATTCAAGAAACCATGATTCGATGGCATTGCTTGGTCCAATCAATTCTCCAAGTGGAATGTATGAGTCGTCGTATTCTCCAAAAACTTCCTCAATCCCGGAAAATCAATTCACCTCATCCCAAGCATTGTTTCAAACAGCTTACACTTGATAAATACGGACATCCAAAGGTAAATCCAAGCAGGAGGATACTCCCACTAATCTTCTTGGTAGTTTGGACTGATCCGCAGTATCTTGAAGACAGTTTATAATGCATGCCAATGAGCCTCTAGTCAAAGTCCTTTGGTATCAAGTACACCCACATGCCTTCAGGACACTCACAAGGTTCATGGTGGAGGCTAGCAATCATCGAGATGCCCAGCATATCAGGCAGAAAGTTGACTATGGACTGCATTATCACTCCTTTGAGTCCTCGGGCAATCAGTGAGCTCAACTCATAGTTGTGCATTAGCAAAAGCAAGCTGTATCCAATAGCCAAGAGCTTATAGCAGTATTATGATGAGAGTGAGATCAATCTAGTATGGAGAGCATAATGTTCCTTATCAGATCGAGAAAGGGAGACATATGCTCAGTGCTTTCTTTTCCCAAGAAAAGACAACTCTATTAATAATACCTCAGAGAAGATCCCATTGAGGTAAAATACAGTGTACAAAAAACTCTAATGAGTACTAAACATCACAAATACAATGGTTGTATGAACAAAAAATTTGGTGGGCTATAATGCCAAACCATCTACAGGGCAGTATGGAAAAAGCTGCCAAAGAGCATCTCTCCTCCTCATCCTCTCAGATCCACTCTACATCATGAGGAAGACGATTGGCCACCTTAATGATTGCTTGAGCAACCATGATTTATAACTAGCTCTCCATTGTCTACTCCTGAATGTGCCCATGGTGACCTTTGTCAACCATATATCCCTACCACAAGAAGAACTAGGAGGGCTGCTTACAATCTCCACACGTCTAGTTTCCCCTTTCCATGTCAAACAAGTTGAAGAGTTGGATCCAATGTTAGACGAGTTACTTAGGTTAGAATTTATTATACCTATTTGCTCACCTGTGAAGCTACTAATATGGACATCTTGCATCTCACTAGGAAGAAAGTTGTCAAGCTTAAGCGAAGAATGCCCTCGTCAAGAACTATGATACACCTGGACGACTATGGACTAAGAAATAATTTGAATCTTAAATTGAATGAGACACTTGTTATTGTCTCCCATGCCAAAAGACATCTCACATAGCACCGACCTTTTGTGCATAGCTCTGCATCAAAAATGAATTGAATCAATTCCAAGTCACTCACTATAGCTCTTCTATTTCGTCGCCATGTATTTATCCATACATTTTTCATCGTAGCTAAGTGGGAGAGGCGAAGAAAAGAGTGTTATCTTTTAAAACTATGACAACACACAAGCCAAGAAGGCATCTGCCGCATGATGCAAACAGAAAGAGACAGACATACTTACTTTAGCTGAGGCTTCACCATTCCGGTCCCATCGCCATATCGTGTGGTCACGGCCGCAAGAGTAGAGCTCATTTGATGAGTTCCAAGCCACTGCGACGACACTGTCTGTTTCTGCACGGGAGGATCTTGATCGGGTAAGATAATCCATCTGACAACTGCCGAGGTCCTAACGAATGCTAGGTTAAGAATCAAGATAGCACTTGCGACAAATCAATGGCAAAGGAGCATCGACATCTGAAAAGACACGACGGGAGAATGCATACGAGGGGAGGTGGCCAGTGGCATGAGAGACAGCCTCATGGTGAAGAGCTTTCCTCCCTTTCTTTCTGTTCCGTTCTCTCGGAGAGCACTCTGGCTGCTGGACAGAGAACGCACACTTGCATGCACACAAAGAACCTCGAACTACCACCCTGTTTGTGTTTATTTTTTATTTTTCGTTTAGTTTTAGGCCTAGAAAAGAAATAATCACCAAGGATAAGATGCCCCGAGGTGTATATTTTGTGGAAATTTCACGAGACGCTACCCGTAACCCTCGTATGGTGTATCGTTGATTTTGGAGAGGAGGACCATAGTGACCAGCTGACTTGCTCACCTTCAAGATAGAATTCATGGTTTGACGTTTTAGTATTGCCAAACGCGTCTCTAAATGAGCCTAAATCATTAACACCAATCAAAATTAGTCCTTTAACGTTCACACAACAATATTTCATTGGATCTAAGGTGAATATTAATATTTTCAACTTTTTCGTTTGGGTTTTTCTTAAAGTTTTAAGTTGTTGACTAAACATTAAGTACAATGGTGTTGATTGCTCTTACAAGTCACGTGTAACTTATAAGGCTTGGCCATTGAATGTTTTGACATCTAAAATCATGATCATTACTCTTACATGCAAGGCTTATCACTTTATTCTTGTACATATAGAGGCAATAATTTGTCTTTTTATTCTTATTTTTCATTCAATGCTTTTTATTGCTTTTCTTCCTTTCCTTTGCTCACCTTTTTTACGTTTTACTTCTCATCTTTTGAAGGGTCATCTTTTATACATATCATCAAAAGCTTTGGTAGGAGGCAACACTTGTCAACTCCAAAGCTCCCCAAAAGCTTTTGCTAGGAGGTGCCACATGTCACCCTTTGGGCTCCCACTCATTTTGAAGCATTGCCCTACAACTCAAGTAGTAGTTGCCATCCTACTCACAATTCGAGGTCCTCAGGATGATTGATAAGGCCAAGCCAGATGTGCAACATTAACTATTATGGGGATACACCTACGAGAACTAGCCAAGGCAACAATTGGAGCATGTGAAGCTAGTGCATCAAGGTCAACTAGTAGTGGTCATTGAGGTCCAAGTATTGGTGCAGGTGACACTAGATCAACTATCATTGGAGCTCATGGTGTCATGAGTGCACGAGTTGGTGGCCATGGAAGAGCCATCGGTAAAGTAGCTAGGTCTACAGCTAGAGCAATTGGCCATAACATGACTGGAGGTGGAGGTCTGATGCTAGGCCATCTAGCATTGCAAGAGTATCCCATGGAGGACCTAGCCGCATGGTGTAAGTGCAAGGTCTAGAGCAACTACTGGCATTGGCACCAAATCTAGGGAAGGGAAGGGAAGGGAGAGGGTATATATACCTCTCTCTCTCTCTCTCTCTCTCTCTCTCTCTCTCTCTCTCTCTCTATATATATATATATATATATATATATATATATATATATATATATATATATATATATATATATATATATATATATATATATATATATATATATATATATATATATATATATATATATATATATATATATATATATATAAGTTCACTAGTTAGTTACTAATAGAGTTTGTTTAGTTAGCTAGTTGGTTGGTTATTATATAACTAGTTAACTAACTATTAATTATTTAGTTATTTAACAATCATTAATAAGATAGTTAAATATTTATTTTCTATTGTATATACTTTTTATCTCTCTTAAAATATAAATACTATTTATTTATTTTTGAATGTTTTACTTTTTTTACCTTTCTTTTCTTAATTAATTTATGTTAAACAAAGATTAGCGCTCTCTCTCTCTCTCTCTCTCTCTCTCTCTCTCTCTCTCTCTCTCTCTCTCTCTCTCTCTCTCTCTCTCTCTCTCTCTCTCTCTCTCTCTCTCTCTCTCTCTCTCTCTCTCTCTCTCTCATGTGTGTGGATGTAAAGTGCCCTAACTCTCACTAACACTATGAGAGAGAGAGAGAGATTAGTACGTAAATGTAGTCGTATATGCATAGATATATAATATATGTTATGTAATGAAACAAACACGTGCGCGCACGCGCGCACACACACACAGAGATACATATATACATTTATTGTATTACATGTACTAATATGTTAAGCATGAAAAGATATTGTTTTGATATGAAAAGAATACATAATATTTATATGATCATACAAGTGTATGTATGCATTTTATCATTACCTAGTGAGCGATAACTTGTAAATACATTTACTATAGTTTTTCCTATATCAAATATATGTGTGTATTATAATAGTCTACTTTTGCAAAATGGCAACTTGCAAGGCCATGTTCATTATATGATGATTGTATTTATCATTTCATTTCTTTATTTAGTTAGGATCTACCCTCAAGTGACTTGAACAAAACTTACCAAAAATAAGCTCAATAATAGTGACACTTCCGTCATGAATCCCAAGCTTTCTCATCTCACGAGTATCTAATGCCATAAAAAATAATTATCATATAATCTTGCATCTATGGGATTCAATTGTCCTCATAACTAGTCTTGCATGGTTAGCCTCTAGCAAAGGACACTTCTATATTGAGGCACTCATTGCTATATATATGAAGATGGAGGAGCTCATCAGACTTTGAAGGGGCCTCATCTAAATATATAAATGTCTAGACAATAGATGCATTGAAGTTCACTAGTGTTTAAGTATTTTTGTGAATCCTTAAGTTCCCAAACAAGAAATGAAATATCTAGTCCAATGAAAATAATATTATGTGCTTATTTATAAATCATGTATAATCATAATTGCAAGTTACATATATACTTAAGGTTTGTTGAATATATGAGTGATTGCGATACCAATGCTTCTTGCTCAACTTTGTTGCACATTGTGGTTTTACAAAGTTCTTAATGTTTGAATCTCTATGAAGAAAATGGATCAAGGCCCAAAGCACAGTGTACATAAATGTGTAATGCATAGATTGCCATACAATATGCATAGTAGAGAGGTGGAACACTCAATAAAGATGGGGCAGTGTCTCATCCCATTCATTAGAGTGGAACATTCAATAAAGATAGGGTGGTGCCTCACCCCATTCGTTAGAGTGCACATTGTCCTAACATTCATACATCTAAGTACTAATTCACAAACTTGGACTTTTTCCTTTTGGCTCATTTCCCCCCCTCTTGAAACTAATGAGTGTTTGTGGTGTCTATGTTTATTGCTCAATGTGGTGTTCCTATGGACGAGAAACCATGAGTGGCTAGATCACTTGGGTAAAAGCAGCTAAAAAAGAATAATTTCTTTTGATTTTTTAGTGTGTAGAGCTACGTGGGTGCCATATGGTGCGTATGATGAAGAGTTGGCATAATTCTCTTTGAAATTTATCAAGACATGGGTTGACCAAAGTGGATGCCATCTTAATACACAAGCTATGTGGCATAACCATGTGTTATCTATGTTCTTTTCTCATGTTAATAGTGAATAGTTACTCTTTTGGCCCCGCACATTCTATTGATATCTTCAAGTTCCCTTACTATGTTGAGTATTTTCTTTGGCATGCAAATAAGGAGCATGCTAATTTAAGCAAGTAGAAATTCTCAGTGCAATCATTGCTACTAATAACACTAATGCATTTTATATTGTTTACGGTTGTTGTAGAAGGGTTCTATTAAGAGCTACATGTGAATCTTATGTAGTCCACTTTTGCATGCATTGGATCATCATAGAAGTTGCCCTTCTTTGCCAAGGAGCCAAATACTTAATTGAAAGACACTTAAGATGATGCACTTGAAAGACTACCATGCAAAAGTGAAAATGATTGTAATCGTATTTCTTGATGGTCACAAGCTAATATTCATTAAGAGAGGCTTTGAGGGAAGGCATCAAATATGTTTTTGTAAAGACACTTTTGAGGAGACTACTAACTTGCAACTACACAAATGAATAACTTCTCTTAGTGCTTAAAAGAGAATCCAAGGCACCATTAGAAAGGAAGGAGAATTGACTATAACAATGATCATCGCAGGGACATTATGGGACTTTCCAAAGTATGAGATTTGACTTGGAAATAGAGTAATAAAGGTGCTCTAAAAGAAGACCATGATGAGGGTGGATGGTTCCTTTGTGAATCAAGTAAAAAGGAAAACCCATGTGAGGGGACAAATAAAGGTGTGGGCATTTGAATTTTCATAACATTGACATGATAGGCTGAAAATTCAAAGCATTCTAATTAAAGCTTAAGGAAAGGGAGGCATTGTGAAAGAGAAAGAAGCTAGGAGACCCTAGAAGATTGTGATCTCGAATACAAGGCTCCTCCTTGTCTTCCTTTACTTGACATAGTAGATCATAGAATGACACGATCATAGTACTTGAATGGGATGATAAATGTTTGATCATAATGATGTCTAAACCATGTAGCTTTATCAATGTAGTTGTTGTCCATGGATCAACTTTAGGAGGATAAGAATCTTTGATTAATATAGTCTTGTCAAATGTACCATCTTGAATGGTGTCATCATCACATTGGGTAGCTAGGCGTAGGGTCAAGTAGCTCTACCAATGTAGTTGTTACCCTTGTCTTGCAATGGAACAAGCATACAAAGGAGTGGAAACATCCTCATATGATGTGCAATAAAATTTTCAACTATGTAACATGAAGCAATTATCTTTTCAAGGATATTGTCAATATGAAATTGAGGACTAGGCTCACTCCTATGCAAGTTGTAACTATTATTATTGTCTTAAGCTTAGTAAGCTATACTATGCACGCAATGTGCGGGCAAACAAGAGGACACAAATGTGGGTTGGATGCATAAAAAGGATAGGAAGCCCTACAACTATTCTATAAAAGAGATACGAGATAATGAAAAAGGCTATTCATGTGTGTGCAAACGTGTGGTCTTCATGCTCGTGTTATCTTTTCTTGCACAAGAGAGTGAAGGTGAGGGAGAGAGCGAGGGATATTAAGTGAGAGGCCCTTACACATTTCTCTTCTTCTTAGTCCATTCTCTTGGAGAATATCAAGTCATAGTGAGAGGGTGTGAAGTAGGGAGATTGACGAAGCAAGGGACATGGCAAGCAAAATTTTCCTTATCTCTCTTCATGTCCTTGAGCTACCCTTGGAGGTTTGTGTAAGCATGGTAATGACATAAGTGAAGAGACAAGCGTCAGAGTGGGTGTGGATCATGGAGCATGACTTGCTAAGCATGCCATGACAACGTGCTAAGTAAGGGTAAGTTCATTCATTACATTTGTATGTGTATGTGATTAGGCTAGGTAGTCGTGTTCTTCGTGTGTCAAAAGTTTTGAATTTTTAAGTATGTGTCCTTGGTCCTGATGTTGGCATTTAAATGCAATATTTTTTATTTTGTTGTCGAGATCGGCCATAGAGTTGCTCAAACACCTTACGTAGATAATTAGCTAGATTTTTTTTAATTAGTTGAAAGAAACACTTCAAATTTTATTGAAATATAGCTTTTAGCTACAAATTATTTCATCATATGACATCTTTAAAAACAGGGAAACCATTGGATGGCACTTACAACATTTTGCATGAGTCACAAATGTGACCATTAGACTAAAAACATTGTGATAAGACATCTTCGTAAGAACAATGAAAGGAAGAATCATAGTGAATGCATGAGGATTGTGCTTGGAAAGTGTGGAAAAAATGTATTAAATGAGTTTTGCGGTATGATGTGTAATTGGACTTTCAAGAGTGACCAAGCTTTTGTGCATGACCAAAGCCATGGGCCACAATGTTGGGATTAGAGGAATAAAGGGAGATACACCCTTACATGAGAACAAAGGGTTTAATCATGAGATCATGAGGGAAAGAGGGAGGGAGAGGGATATATATATATGTGTGTGCGTGGTGTGTGTGTGGGGGGGGAGGGGGGGTGAAGGAATTAAGCCTTTTTCTTTTTCAATATTGGTCAATTTCTTTATATTTATTTGTTTATTTAAAATTTTAAAAAAAGAAAACTCTTTCTTTTGCTTTTGTGGGAGAACCCTAGCCATACCCCCTAATCCACTCTACGCAATAAGCTCCCATCGCTACCTTGTTGCTTTTGCTCTAGTGACACCATAGCCACTGCCTCTAGCAATCTGCCTTTATGACTAACCCATGCTAACACGGTTGCCTTCTACAACACGTTATTGCCTTGTTAGTTGGCTACTTAGTGCTCCTTGCCCATGGGCTAGTTGGCATGTGGCTCTGTCTCTACAATGGTACTGTTGATGCCACCTAGAGGCATCCCCACCCAATCTCACCCTATTAGGCCTGCTCTTCACTGCCAAAGCCTCTAGGCTCCTCCAGCAATCCACAGCCTCAGTCCCACGAACTCCACTCCCCCTTGCTTTTCCTCCTTCATCTTTCTCTTCTCCACCATGCACCTTATTGCTTGCAATCGTCATACATCTCCACACTAGATCGACTACGCCTCGTTGCTTCATAGCCACTAATGATCGCAATGCCCGAATAGCACCATTTGTAAGAGATTTTTTCTGCTGAGCCCTATGGTTGTTGTTACCTACTTGCAACCCACTGGAATTTGGTTGGAACACCCTATGGATTTTTGGACATTAGTGCCTTGGTGCAGTGAACCATTGCCAAGCCATGATATCATCAGTTACACCAAGTTTCTTGCCATACCACTCACTTCCTACTCCACATAACTACCTCTGGTTGGTTGTGTCTAATGCCGCGAATTTCCAATAACCCACCCGACGGTGAATGTTCTGGTTGCCTAGCCCTATCTCTTGGCCGCTGCCACCTAGGAGATTCTACCTCTAGGTAGCTTTGCCCTTAGGTCCACTTCCAACCACATAAATGACATAAGCCATAGTCCAATTGGGCATGATACACCATCACGAGGGACTTGATTCAAGGTATAATTGAAGGGAAGTGGAAAGAAGGGGGTTATCGAAAATAGGTGAGGCATCAACATCCCCCACACTCTCCCCATCATCAACACCTCCATTACTTCCACTACTTCTTCTCCATCTTCCTTTCCTTTTTTGCCACCACCACTACCCAGAGCATCTCCTCTCTCCAACCATCATTTCCACCATATCATCCTTCCCACGTACCACCATCTTTGCCATATTCCCTCTACCATACCCAACTTTCTCCGCCCTCTAATCCCTTCTCTCTCCACCATACCATCTTCCCACCACCTCTCCCCCTTTCTATGCAACCGCAACCTTTCCTACTTCCCTCGCCAACCATCTGTCTTCAGAACCATCATAAGAATGTCATCAATGTGTTCATCATGCACCCTTCTTCTTCCCAACATCTTCTCTACTATGCCATATACCACTACCTCAACACCATGACAAGCCATAGTCGTAAGGAGAGAAGCTATTGTAACACCGTTTCACCACTAAGGAGGAGAACAAGGCCACCACCTAGCTGCCCCTAAGGGAAAAGCCACCTTTCTAGGAAGGAGGAAGAACAGCTAGTCTCAACACAACAAAACATGATAATTGAATTATCCAAGGTATGGCCCAATTTATCATGTTGATTTTACTTCCATAGTGTAGTAATTTTGATACCTTGAAATCTTATAAGGAATTTGGGGGGGGGGGGGGGGGGGGGAAGCATGCATTGCTTACATCAATATGTAGTGGAGGTAATGGCACATTAAAAGAATTGGTTACAACAAGAAGTTGTTATTCTAGGGATTGGTTGCTTCAATTTTTCCTTTTTGGTTTATTTTCCTTATTCACTTTATAATATTGCTAATTTGATGTAACTAAAATTTGTTAGTCGTTATGAGTCCCAACCTCTCAACTCAAATCTTGTCAATCCCAACTCATCAAACTAAAACTCATCACCCTAAACTTGTCAAACTAAACCTATCAATCTAAAACTCCTCAATCCTAAAACTCACCAACCCCAACTTATCAGTCTCACCCTATCAAACTAAAACTCATCAAACCCAACTCATCAACACTATCCTCAACCCATTGACCTTAACTTGTCAAGCCAACTTGTTGAACTTAACTTGACAATCCCCACATGTCAACCTAGATCCGTCAATCTCAAGATGTCAACCTCAACTTGCCAACCCAAAACTTGGTAAACTAAACTTGTCGATGGCAATCCCAACCTATCAACTCCCTATCAACCAAAATCGTCAAACCTAAATTGTCAAACCAAACTTTTCAACCTCACCTTTTCAAACTAAAACTCATTGAATCAAACATGTCAAACTAAAACCTGTCAATCCAAACTTGTCGACTTGAACTTGTCAAACTTATCAACCCCAAATTGTCAAATTAAACTTATCATTCTCAACTTATCAACCTTAACTTATCGATCCAAACCAAACTTATTCACCCAAATCTCATTAATCTAAACTCATCGACCTAACCAGTCAAACTAAACTTGTCAACTAAAACTCATTAGTCTGAACATGTCAACTTGTCGAGAAACTTGTCAACTTTGTGACTCTTGAACTTGTCCACGCAAAACTAATTAATACACTAACACATGGATTGGACTTGTCAATGCATTGTTACATGAAACTTGAGCTCATAAAGGGAACCATGGAAATTGGTCAACACAAATAAAGCATCAAAACTAATCAACTTGTTAATTTATTAATGTATCAGCTTGTCAAATTAACAACAAATCTATCATCAATGAGAGAGTATATAAATTGATTAACTTGCTAAAACATTAAATTGTCAATGTGAGGACCCAAACCTACCAACTTGAAACTCATCAAAATCCAAATCTTGTCAATTGCAAGCTCTCACACGTATCAATGTGTTAACACATGAAACTTATTGAGACAAAAAGTTGTCAATACAATTTGATCAATGCATTAAGACACAATGTAGTTAGCTTGTTGAAACTAATCAAACTACTGACTCTTTAACCATTACTCCATTTGCCAATACATAGTTAGTGAAGTCTCACTTAGATTGGGAACTTGCATCGTTAAGATTGCTTGTGACAAATTGCAAAACATTGTTAGAAAATCTTATTAGAAAGCATGGTGTTATGAGTTGAAAAAGAACTATGAAGTCAATTTTTATTTTTAGAATCACAATTTTTTTTTCCAAAACACACACACACACACACAACTTGATTGAGCACAAGCACACTATTGAGAAAAAATGGTCTTGCACTATTTACATTGCTTGGAAAGTATAAAATCTATGTTTGAGCATGAGACACAATTAGGGAAATTTTATCATTTTAAGTGAATGCAAATCGTGCATATGGGCACAAAACTTGGAAAAAAAACCTCAACAAATTAAAAAATTGAAAGAAAAACTTAGAAACTTTAATATGAGTGCAACCATTAGTTCAATTAGGCTCAAGAGACACCCTATCGACAATAGCCTCTTGAGAAACAAAGTGATGGAGAGGGAAGCATTATTGAGAGACGTGCCCAAGGTATTGAGGGCAACACAACACAATAAAAATTTTGAGCTATGGCCAATAAGGATGTCAACGAAGTGTCATAGATAGGTTTAGAAGAGTAATATAGTACCTTGATCGGACAAAGCAAAGACACATTGGATAAATTGTTGGATTTAACCTTAGCCACTCTAGTGTGAGAAAGAGAGTATGCAACGAGAGATGGACAACATAAGAATACTATTGCAAAATGTGAACATTGTTAGATTCTCCATTTATTCATAACCAACTTAGAAAAACAGAGGCTATTATATTAATTTGTATGTCCTCCACATCAGAATATGCATGGCCCACTCATTGTTGGCATGACTTGGCATTGTGTTAGATAATAAAATATGTGACCAACTTGTCGTTAGTAGGACTTGGCACTATGCTAAGATCGAAGGACCAATAAAAAATCCAATTAGTTACCAATAAGCAAATATAAAAGTATAGAATAGTAGATGACTCTTACAGCTTTGTAGAGCAATTTGAGCAAGTGTATGAAGCCCATAACCTCATTGCTCGATTATAAGAAGGCATAGGCCTTCACACTTTGCTTAAACGATAAAGGAAGAATGTGGTTTAGAGGCCTAGACAAACACCAAAGTATGCTTCTCCAACCTCAATGTCTTGTTTATCATGTGATTTGTAGAAGCTAGATATGGGAACAATCTCATCGTATAGATCATGAACTTGCAACAATAAGAGGAAGAGAGTATGCATGAATGCGTCTCCAACTACTTTAAAGGCCAAACCCCAAGGTTGTTTCAAAAGAATTCATTGAGGGAATCAAGGACAAGCACATTTATGAGGTCATGGCTAATCATTTGACAATAGATAGGCCTGATCTTAATGTCATCTTGGATGAGGCCATGCGCATTGATGACTTGTATTGAGAAAGAAATTGAGAAAAAAAGGATACATTCAAAAATGATGCTACATCATCAAAAGGTAGCTCTCTAAGCTTAGCATAGCGTAGGATCTCCTCATGGCATTCAAGTAGCACTAAGGCAAACCAGCTAGGCTCACCAACGCCTTGAAACAACCACTACCATATTAGCAAAACATTCAATACATGCATTGTGGAGGCAACCATTTGAGCATTCTAGGCCCCCTCAAGTTTGTACAAATTATGGACATATTGGACATGATGCAGCCTATTGCTACGCTCCTACATGATTGCTTCGGGGGGGGTGATGTAAGACACCATGTGAGTTCAAAAGAAATGGAATTTTATTTAGTAAAATTTATAGGGTTATATTTACAAAAGAGGTTTTTTAATTACAATGGAAAAAAAAATCTATAAGTTTAGTAAAGTAAATGGGGTCATTTTATGGTCTTATAGCATGTAAAGAAAGTGTATTTCTTAATATCCTTTACATGTACGTTTTATAGATGACTCCTTATAGGTGTACCCCCTAAGATTCTTGCCTTATGTGAACCCTTCTAACAATAATCTATATCCATATTAGAATAGGATGAAATACTATCTTAGGCCTCCAAAGCTAGCCTTGCTAGCTCTTGTCGAGAGCAACATCCAGCCACACAAAGAGCTAAAATTAATCTATCATGCATACCTCGATCCCCAATCCCCATGGTCTTTGATCCTCTGAGCAATGCTCTTGCTTGATACATAGATATATTGATTAAAAAAGTAGAATATTCAAACTTGTATATGACTTATGACAAGGACATCAAAGAAGTCCTTATGGACTACTGATCCATACCTTTCATGATGCTAAGGTGAGGATGAGAGTGAGTTTTTAGGCCAAATAAAATGATAAAACTATGCAAAATTTAGCATTTTAAAGCTAGAACATAACCCCAGTGGAAGGATTAAAGGCAAATGTGACATTTCAAAGCGTTCTTGGGAGACGAGTTTTAAAGTTGCATCTGAAGGTAGCCCTATACTGGTTTTGGATTTTTGCAAATGTTTTCAAGCAATAGGATGAGAAAGACAAGTGTTGGGTTGTGCAAGAGTCTCAGATGAACAAGCAGAAATTTTCGAATTGTGATTTGGATGCTGGATGCTAGAGATATGGCATGCCCAAGAGGGAAAGGTAAAAAATGACTTTAAGGGGCGGGGGGTGGGGGTTGTGACCCTTGGGGCCTCCCCCTCCCACACAATTTCATGCAACAATGAGGGAGGGGAGGGGGCATTTTTTTTCTTCCTGTGAAAAAAAATGAAGGGGGAGGGAGGGGGAAATGACGTGAGAAGGAGGATCAGGGGACTAGAGAGGCCATGGTAGCCTACAAAGACCCATACCAACTGATTACATAGGGCTTCTCCTCAAAATTTTTGCCCTCTATCACTACCTTTGCCTTCGCAAATAACCTTATGGGAATAATCAAGAGAAGATGGGGATGGGAGATGGTTGTCCGTGGCTTGAACCGGATGAAGAAGAGATGATGCTAATGCTAATGAGTGAAGACCAACAATGATTGGAGCCCAAATTTGGACCAATTGGCTGACTATGTATACAACTATAGAAATATGAAATATCAAAAACTCCGGTAAGTCTTGGTTTTCATGGAAATTTGGTTCTTTTTGTTGTTTGATCATGGAAATGATGTTTACATGGCATGGAATTTGATATGATCATATAGTATGTGATGTGTTTGAGTGTTGTCATAAAGAAAATTTAGAATCTGCCATCATGACAATGAGAAATTAATTATCCAAAAGCAAAAAAAAAACATGGCAAAATGAAGTGGTTTTGATAATAGATGATAGAAATGATAGAAAAAAATGGTGCATATGGATGAAATGGTGTATCTGATTGCCACGGTTGTTCTTTGTTGTTATGTGATAAGAAATTGCATTAGCATTTATACCACAACTAATTGAGAAAAATAAAAATAGAGAAAATTTTAAAAATATATTTTAAATCCAAAAAAATGGAAGAAAATAAGAGAACATGTTTGGATGTATGGTAGGCTATAGGGCATGGGATTTAGCCTTAGCCTACACTTATTTTTTTGTTAAAGTGCTCGTTTCAGGGGTGTTCCCACGGGAAAATGACATATGATATAAAGAATGCTACATATAATGCATCAATGTGCAATGAATGCTGAAATGCTAAGTCTTTGACATTTAGAAAAAAAGGTTGTGCAGTCTAGTGAAGCACCTAGGGTCCCATTGAATATCTAAAGGAGTGGAAGCACGAGTTAGTCCAGTTCCATCTCCTCAATGCCATATATTACATTAGATTGAAGCATTTAAAGAATGGTTTCGCACATCACTTTGCTTTCTTTTAAGTCAAATTGCTTGAGTACTATGGCATATTACATTGCATATGCATCCAAATTGTTTGAGAAACCATTGACCTTTATTGAGTATGAGAGGTTCCCGAGTTATAGGTTAGTGTGGCTATCTTTGGGAAAAGATTCTCTTGGAATGCACAACAATTGCTTGAGAAACCATTGACCTACGTTGAGTATGAGAGGGTCCCGAGTTATAGGTTAGTTTGGCTATCTTTGGGGAAGGATTGTGTGAGGGTATAAAAATCTTTTGGATCATACAATATGAAGTGAGGACTATGTCACGTTGTTGTATATGTATAAGTCAACACATCCTGGGGCCAATCCTTGGGAGGAGAGCCGTAGGGGCCATATTGGTCAGCTCTGTTAGGGGATGCCCTTTGTGTGTGTGTGTGCGTGTGTGTGGAGGTGAAAGAGTCACCTATGTGCAAAATGCTCCCTTTGCTTAGAGCCAAGAAGGGTAATTTAGTTGGACTACGATTCAAAATTTGTTATCTACAAATGCGATAATTAGAAGAGTGATGTATAGTATCTAGATACTCATGGTTGCGAGCCTATGTGGAGCTATATGGTGTGTTGGGAGCTTGGTTAGAGCCAATAGAGCCACTATCATTTTTGGTCCCGAAAAGTGGTGTGTTTGCCAGGAGCTGCTAAAGTGGTAGTTTTCAAACCTTGGCTAATAGAGATATAGTTGGTTAGTGTATGCCAAAAACTATTGAGATAGATTCAATATATTCTAATAGAAATCGTTAAGCCAACATTTAATGTCAAGAGAGAGTTGAAAGGAATTGACAAAGAGTAGAGATCCTTAGGAGCCATCCTCTTAAGCGTAGTAGTCCAATATCCCTAAGAGAGAGAGAGGTCTTACTGGCCCTACTATCCCAATCAGCTCATTAGGGGAAGGAGGAAGCTCTAGTGTCTCTCTTTCCCTAAAAAGTTAGCCCACTTTGAGTGTGAATGTAGTTCCACTAATACCAAACCCCTAGAGCAAATATGGTCATTACTACGAGGTGCAACTAATTGTGATACCCGCAAGAGTGCCGCATTTGCCAACCCTTGGTTTCTCGCTACCCATTTTTAATGGGTTAACAGAAGAGGACGTGAAACTCCATATTAATGAGTTCCAAAAGTTAATGTTTAATTGCTAGCTTTAGGACAAATCACATCTTATGATGTTTTTCAATATGACTTTGAAAGGAAGGGTTGTGATGTGGTATCATGGCTTGAAAGCCAGAACCATAACTATGATAGATCTATTTTATGCAGACAGTTTGCTTGCAAGAGAGGTGGTTAGTATTGCTACATCTTTTGAATGTGACACATCAAGAGTCTCATGAGAATGTTTGAGCTTATGCAAGAAATTGAGAAGAGATATTTTGTAAATTGCAAGCCTCTATTCCCATTCAAATTGTTTCCCAATTACAGTATTTTCTACATGGATTGGATTTTAACATCCAAGTGCAGTTAAGTAGTGTTCCTCTCGTTAATGTAGATATTGCCATTACATGAGTGGAGGAGATAGAGCTACGAGTACAAGTGGCCTATCCATCTAGGGAAAATGTCTATTCAAGTCTATGTTCTAGCAATAATTTGGCATTAACTACATCGAGTGGAATTCAAGGTACGATAAGTCTACCCATGACCAAACTTAATGTAAGAGGAATCGTAATGCAAAATGTATCTATGTTGCTGGCTCCTCCTAATGTTGCTATGCCAATGGATAGCCAAATGGCTTGATTAAATAATGGGAGCCAAACGACGAATTCCAATGTAATGCTAACTAATCAACCACCAATACCTAACCAAGTGGTTAGGCCATCAACACGCAAAGTGGATGATTATAATTATGAGTCTAATGCATCAAATGTTATTGAGAAAGTTAAGGACATGATGAACCATTATACTAACATGATAACTGAACAATATAGACAAATAGTTGTGCACATAAACTTTTGAAGAAGTAGTAAAACTTAAATTTAGGGAGTTGATACCTTGAAGAGGGTGGTCCATCAAGGTTTGGATGTAAGTTTTGTGGTAGTCAACACTTCCCTTGAAACTGCCCCGACATTAAATGTGACATATGAGGGAAGTTTGGCCACTTAGCCAGCACCTATTGGAGCAAGATTAGTTCCCTTCAACAAGAAAGTAGATAGTTAGGTCCTACTAATCATCGAGGACAAGGAAACAACCTTCAGCAAGATGAGGGACCAAAGTAGATTTTATATAGATGAAAGGCTCTTATGGAAGAACTACCTAGTGGCATTAGCATAAGTTTGATTGAAGCAGTATGTGTTAATGTTGCTGATGCTACTAATCTACAAATAATTAGGAGAGGTCAGAATGCCAAAGAAGGAGATAAAGATAATGTAAAACCTATTGAGGAAACCCCTAAATAGGATGATAAGGGCAAGCAAATCCTTAGCCCTAACATACAAGGAGGTCCTTTGAAGGCTGCTAATGTCAAAGTAGACCTAAATAAGGAGCCAACAAAGAAGAAAGTGAAAGCTAAGAAAGAGGCGCCTAAGCCTACGAAGCGACTAAGAGAGCAAATGGTTTGGTGAGAGAAAAGGACTATTGCTAATTTTTAGGAATTTGATCTAACAAGTTATTTTTGTGAGGTCAAGCCTGATGTTAACCTCCTATAACTAATTAAACCATCCCCAGGGATGTCTAAGGAGTTTAAGAAGATCCTTTGCACTAGATATATTGTCAAACCCTTGGGTCTAGCTTGTGTTAGTGATGACTGGCTTGAGCACGCCGAAAAACATTGCCCAAGGGTGTTAGCTTATGTTGATGGTATATTGGTGAACTATGCCATTGTGGATATAGGATCTTGCGTTAATACTATGAGCTTGAAATTGATAGAGAGATTGGGATTAGAGATTCAAAGAGATGCCTCCACAATTCTAGGAATAGTTGATGACAATTTGAGAAAATCATAAGGTTCTATTACTAAAGTCCATGTAACTATTGCTAACATTGAATGTATCCTGGACTTTAAAGTCATTAAGTTTGTTGGGAGACCAAGCTACCAAGTGCTATTAGGAGGGACATGGATCTTGCAATTTGATTGTCAAGTCAACATACTGGTTGGTCATTTAATCTTTGGTAGAGGTGCTAGATGGGTTATAATTGATGCCTACCCGGAATTACCTCAAAGCAAAAGAGTACCCATATCCTCAACAAAATTGATTGTGCTAAAGGAGCCTTATGGTAGTGAGACTTCATTGAGTGATGCATCAAGAGGGGAGTCTACTACGGAAGATGTTTACTAGGTAACTCTAAATGAGCCTATTAGAAGGTCAGGATAGAATCGGATATGTGGATGTGATGGACTATGTGCCCTTAATCTAGGAATTGCATGATATATTCGCTTGGAGTTATGATGAATTGAGTATCCCCCTCAGTTTAGTAGTGCATACTATTCCCTTGAGACAAGGGAGTTGACTTGTCCAGTAGAAAGTGAGACACATGCCTTTTGAGTTAAGAGACAGGCTATTCGAAGAGTTATAGAAATTATGTAAGGTTGGCCTTATATTTCCCATGCAACACAAGGAGTGGTATTCGCCAGTGGTTATCAATAAACAAGAAGAATAATCAAATCTGACTTTGCATCAATTTTAGAGAACTAAATAAACAAATAGCTAAGGATTATTATCCATTGCCATTCATTGATCAAATCTTAGATCAGCTAGCACGTATGAATATATACTCCTTTATGGAGTGGTTTGTCAGCTACAATCAAATGGCCATCATAGAGGAAGATAAGTTAAAGAGGACATTCATAACCGTGTTTGGAATCGTTGTGTATTATATTATGGCATTTGGATTATGTAATGCACTTGGTTCTTGGTAACACATGATTGACAAAACCTTCGATGACATTTTTCGTGAATAAATAAAAGTTTTCATTGATGATTTGGGGGTAATTACCACTAGGAAAATACAATTTACAATTTTGTGAAAATATTTTGAGCACTAAAAGCAGTTTTGAATTGCTCTAAATCCAATAAATGTATTTTTGGAGTGCCGTATGGATTATTGTTGGGCCATGTAGCTAGTCCGAAAATCAAAATTGTGACTAATCGAAAGAAGATTAAAGTTATTGTTACTATGAGTCCAGCATGAAATCCCAAGGAAGTGCATAGTTTCCTATCATCAATCGGATATTACCAACAATTCGTTAATGCACTAATTGAAAGGGCATTGCCATTGAAAAATTTATTATCCTTCAATTTTTTGTTTATTTGGAGTGATATGTGAAAAATATCCTTCGAGGATGTGAAGCAAGAATTGGCTAGGGTGCTAGTCTTAAAAGCACCTAAAAGAGATGAGATGTTCTATGTATTCTCATCGACAGGCCACAATGTATAGCATCATTTGTTGTTTATAGCTTAGATAATATAGAATGGGAAATGATACCATTCGATTGCATTTTTCAGTCTCACAAATTGGGTGTATCCAAAAGTAATTAGACATATATGGAAAAATTGTGCCTTGAGATGGTATTTGCCCACGAAGAAATTTAGGCACTATATTTTGTACGAGAAGGTAGTATTTTATACAAAGGCAAAAGGGCCGAGGTTATTATTGACCAAGTTGCAGTTGACTGATCGCCTAGCAAAGTGGTTAATCACTTTGCAAGAATTCGATTACAAGATTAAGAGTAAGGTGTCGACATTGTAAGGTATCGTAGAATGTCTTGTAGATTTTGAGGAGCCGAAAGAGGTATTGGCTGAAGTTAGCAACCTTGAGGGCATGTTGAAAATAGGCATGGCCTCCATTCCATCTTGGTATGCTACAATAATGCATTATTTATCCACAAGAGAGACCAATCCTCTTTGTCTAAGACTGAGAAAATGAAAATTAGACACTAAGCCTTAAAGTTTGCCTTAAATTAGACACAATAGATGTTGTTTGTCGTCGATGCATTATGCTTGATGAAGTTCCTTCATGTTGGAAGAGTGTCATGACTTCACTTATGGAGGGTACTTTGCTAGAATGTTGACTATGCAAAAAGCCTTAAGAGCTGGATATTGGTGGACGTCCATCTTCCAAGATGCATTTGCATATGTAAAGAGATACGATATATGCTAAAGACATGATAGTAGAGAGAATTGAAAGTTTCCATTGACTCCTATTATGGTTTCATTACCATTCGAGAAGTGAGGCATTGATTTTGTAGATCCAATTACCCTGTTATCCTCTATGTAGAAGAGATATATCATAGTAATGATTGATTGTTTTATGAAATGGCAAGAAGCACTAGTGACGATGAAGGATGATGTAAAGGAGATTGCTAGCTTTTTTCTTGAATAGATAATCTATTGGTTTGGTTTGCCAAAATAGCTATTGTTAGACTTTGAAACTCATTTCCTAAATAAGGTGATCAATAGCTTTGGTAGATTAAGCATAATAAACAACACCCTACAATCCACATGCAGATGGGCAAGTTGAAAGCACCGATAAGCAACTTGTGGGAATCTTATCAAAGATTGTTTTAGAAAAGAAATGAGATTGGGACAAGAAATTATATATGGCTATGTGGGTATACAACACGACCTTAAAACGAGTTATTGGCCACTTTCTGTTCAAATTATTCTATGGGGAGGAGTGCATATTATCCCTTGAGATTGAGTTGCCTACAATAAGATTTGTGATCAACCATTCTTTTGGGAATGAAGATGCACTATTCAAATGGTTTACGACCTTAGTGCATCTCGATGAGCTTAAACTTCAGAGTTTATTGCATCAGGAGGTCACCAAGCATTGTATAAAATGGCTTTGTGACGTGAAAGTGAAGAAGTATACCTTTGAAAAAGGACAATTGGTCCTATATTATGATATGTGTAGGGAGCTCTTTCCTAGAAAATTAGAACCTAAGTGGGATGGTCCTTATAAAATAGTTAGAAAAAGTGAAATTTAGTCCACTACATTATTAGAAGATTTACAAGGGGTGCAATTTAAGAATAAGGTTAATCTTAACAAGTTTAATATTATTATTTATAAGCATACTAATGAGCGAATACCCTTGTAGGTGCATGCTGCATTGATTTGAAACCTTCAAGAGAGGATAAAATCGGTTGATGGGGTGGCTAATCCCCCATTTGGAGGACCCACACATGAAACAAAGATACTATTAGAAAATGCTTATTTGGTAAAGCAAAGGATATAAAGTTATTGAGAAAAAACACAAGACATTTGTTTAGGAGATTAAGATTTTTTGCCATCACTACTTGAGTATTTTGACAAGTATCCTTGTAGGTTTCAATAAAGAAGGTGGGATGGAGCCTCTCATTCACCCTTTGAATCTGCTAAACTACATTTATCATAGTTATGAATAGAGGAATTGATGATGGCCAACTATGTAAACCCTTTATGGACCTCTACATTGTATTTTGATAGAGTGTATGAGGGTCCCAATAAGAAGGGGAGAATTAGGGTAGCCATTAGAGATTCCCGGCGTAGGGTTACATTGAAATCAGCTACCTACCTTGCGGTAGGGTTTACTAATAATATGGCAAAATATAAAGCCCTAATAACGGTACTAAACGTTGTTAAGAGAGACAATATTTGCCAATTATTAGTAAAGGGGGATTCCCAATTGATAAAGGGGATGTACACAATATGCAATCCCATCCTTCGTATGTATTATCATGTTGCTATAAACCTACTCGGTGAGTTTGAAAGGGTGTTTGTTTAGTTGTGGTTCCATGACATTGGAATCAATTTGCCGATTCATTAGCACATAATGCTTATAAAGAAGATCTCTTTTTCAATTGTGTTTCTGACTCAAATATATCCCTTAATTATGAGATGGGACTTGGTCGATTATGGGGACTCTTATTTGAACATGCTTTACATGGCAAGCTGTAGCTAGTTTGGATAATGTAGAAAGTCATCGAGACCCATTTACCATCATTATCCTAGATCCATAGGCTCATTAGGTGACATGTTATGTGCATGGCTATTGCTATATATGAAAGAGGTACATATCATAATTTAATGCACCTAGTTTATTTTAGGGCTAAGAGCTCTACTTTCTCCTTGGAATGGATATCTTATTGTTGTATGTGTAGTACCACTCCAAGGGGGATGTTGTATAAGCTGTATTGATTCATCCCTTTAGGCCAAGAGTGCCATGGGTCTGTTTGGTGTAGGTGTGTTTGATGGTTCTTTGTTTTAGTATTGTACTAGACAAGCTTGAAGAAGCACTTGGAGGGAGCCAATTGTAGTATGGATGTTTCTTATGGCCAGTCTAGGAAATGTGTTTCATTTTTGACTTTTTCCTCCTTAAGTAGAATGTGTATATGTACATGGGGATGTTTTTTTCTTTGTTAGAGATTGGTAGTCAAGCATGAAGTCCTAGGATTAGGCTAGGTATATCTAGGGAGGTTTGAGTAGTTATCCATCTCATGTGATGACATTGTCGGGCTGTGGGAGCTTTCACTCAACCGCCAAGACCCACGGACCGCTTATTGTTTCAAGCGTTCCAAGTGAGCTCTAATGGTTACCTCTCACATAGCCGATGCGCCGTTGATCCTACGAGTGTAGCGATCTTACGTTAATGTCGATATGAGTTGCCTTCTCTCTTGCACACACTGGTAGCTTCACGATCCTAGATGCTAGCTCAAACATCCTCAAGCCTCCTCCATCTCCAAGCTCCATCCACCATAGCCGTGCGCATAAGAGAAGAGAAGAGAAGAGAAGAGAAGAGAAGAGAAGAGAAGAGAAGAGAAGAGGAGATGGTGAAGAGCTCCACCCTCTTGATCCCTCACTCTCACACACTCACTCCCTCACACTCTCACACTCCCTCTCTCAAGAGCACACACAAGCAAGAAGAGGAGAGGAAGAGAAGAAGAGAAGAGCTCTTGTTAGCCACACACCAAAGAATGAGCTTACATTCACTTTTTGAACTTTATATATACAAATCCTAAAATCCCATGGGCGCCCATCCCTTTTTACATGGGTTGAGAGGTCAAGGGCATTCATCTTGTGCTCGTGGTGCTTTACTTTCATATGATCCAAGCATAGAAGTTCAGATTGTACTCCAAATTAGCATAGTGGTCCATGTCGAAAGGGTGGATGCCTACTTGAGTGATGTAGGTGAGAACATCCATTAGGAAGTCACCGTAGTCTATTTTGTTGGCAATATGTAGCTCCTTCTCAGTCAAAATTCAATCTAAATATGGATGGATCATGATGTGCTATTCTAGGGGTCGGTTATGAATGGTGATCAACACCCTATAGGAGGTTGGAGCCATGTAAGTGGGATCGTACTATGAGGTTTTGATCGCATGTCGTTGCTCAACATTGGTCATGATGTGGTAGCCCTCTTGCTTCCATTTAAGTCGGAGAGCATACCATTTCCTCAATAAAGATGAGTCATTATCGGCTAGCTTGCGAAGTACTTTTGGCTGATAGTAGTGACTCTAATCTTGCTATAGGAGGTGATCAGTCATTGTTTAAGGGCTTGGTCTCAAGATATCGTGGCATTGTCGATCAATTTCTCTGTGACCATGGGGGTTTTTAACATCACGATTTCGTATTCCTCCTAGGTGCATGGCAAGGAGCAGACATCCGGCTCTAAGGATGCATCAAGTAGACCTAGATCTAAACACTCATAGCTCTTAGTAAGTAGTGTGAAATGGCATCTAAGACCTTGATGCAAGTGACCAGGTTGTCTCTTGTGTTTTCATCTAGATGTTTAGCCAACGCGAGGATTGATCATTGTTCGTAGGATGGCTTAAGACATGCTAGCGGGTAGGGTCGATTTGAGCTAGGCAAGGGGCCTTCTAGTGGCCAATGCTTAGATGGGTCCTTAGGAGAAATGGCATCCTTAGGGATCATGGGTTGGGCATACGGCTCAAAGGATGTGCTACACTTAGCTTGAGAAGTAGCTAGGTCACTAGGCTCCTTGGGGGTGGTCGAGTTAATGGGAGTCGATTGCAGTTTTGGTTGATGGACTTATTGTAGTGCTGACGGCTTAGTGATCTTAGGCTTTATGGGTTTAGTAGCTTTGGGTTTTGTAGGCTTGGGTATGAGGGTCTCTTGGGGCCTTGCTTCCTTAAGTGTTGTTTGAACTTGCGTAGATGGGTTTGAGGGTGGCACTTGAGTAGTGCCCTTGACACTTTTGGCTTTAGGTACCCACATCTAGGCATTGTCCTCGTAATAGCCCTGTGCTTGCAACAAGGTTTTGGGAACCCATTGCGGCTTTTGACCGTTTGTCTTTGCCTGTATTGCCTATTTTATGGCATCCTACTCATGGGTGTGAGTTTCTAGCATTGCAAAGTGGTGTGTGCCTGCTTTTAGGAGGTGGGACTTTGTGCTTAGGCACCCATTTGAGGGTAGGCTCTATGGTATTTGTTGTGTTCTTGGCGGTTTGTTGTTGTTTTTTCTGTGAGTGGGGTGTGACGAATCACGATCCCCCTCCTTAGGCTTAGTGGTGGTGGGTTGCTCTACATTGCACACTGTACATCCTAACAGTGATTCTGTACCCACACCCTTTATATTTGGCAACACGTGAAAATTCATGGCAGGCTTTCAGACTCGATAGAGAAAGAAACCGTGCACTTTCCCAGAAGTGTGTATGATTGGCCCCCATATGGGTTGAGTTTAGCATTAGTGGTTTGTGATTGTGGTCTGCCAATTCGAACCCAATGATCGTGAGTCAAGATATTAAAATTAGCTCCCTTATCGGTCAATGCATCAAATGTATGTGTTTGCTGGGTAGTGACAGTCATGTGTAGGTACGCAAGTGCCACTGCCTCCTCATCTTCTTCCTCAATTTTCGTTAATGTGGCAACTCAGACTTTCACAGGGGGGTCTAGCATGGGAGGTTCCCATGCAAAATGTATGCATGGGAGGGTAACACTTCCTAATGCAACTCATGTTGAAGAAGCCTATGCCCTCGCCATATGGGGTTTTGAGATCTACCTTGCCAGTCTCCTCTTTACTGTCCTCCTCTTTATTATCTTCGTTCATGGAATAACAATCTTCATAATCATTGTCTAAACTATCCTCATTTGACTACTTGTCATCTCCTAAGCCTCGATGCTCCATTTCTTTCTCATCGGTGACTAGGACCCGATGGTACATCAAGTTGAGATCGTGCACCTTGGTCCACTTCCACTTAGGTTTGTTCATGAGATCCTTGAAGGTGTTCGGTACGTGGAATGTAACAGGGGTGGGTCATCTCTGCGAGCTTCTAGCCATCATGTAAAAATTGGTAATGAGGGCATGTTACTAGGCCTACCAATTGCCTTAGCGGCTTGCTCGTACTCCTCATTATCTGAGAATGGCAGATCAATCGTAGCTAGCATGTGCATCCAATCTCACTCATCCTCAGGAGACAAGGGATATACTTGATGAGTGACCCATAAGAGTTCCTTACTTGTGCATCGCCCTTCAGCATGGTAGAGATGGTGTCCAAGTCAACTAAAGTGGTCTTCCAAGTATCCATCTCCACTCTCAATGCTTTCGTTTGGTTACCTAAGAAGATCAAACCATTGCCCTAGTCCTCTATAACTCATGCATTCCTTATCTAGGGTTGGCCTAGCAAGATGTCGTAGTCCACTCCCTTCATGACAATGAAGTTCACAAAAAATTGGACACCTGCGATCTTCAATGGCCAGTTCTTCAACTCTCCGAATGGCCTAACCTTCATTCCATTGGCCAGTGTAACATTAAACCTAGCATTCTTAATAGGTGGGTTACCCCAAACATGGAGTATTGCATGGCTAAGCACATTGACTCCTACTCCCGTGTCCACGATCCCTTTTCGTGTGGCATCTCCTAATGCTAGGACCGATAGGGTTGCATGCATTTTTGTGCCCTCCCAAAAAGCATTCATGTGTAACAACTTGGACACCGAGTGTAGCGTTAGACTGGGTATTTGAGTTACTACATCATGATCATGTCGGTCTGTTGTGCACCGTGCTCTATCAATCCTTCTATCCATTGCTTCAATTCTTGCCAAAGCATTGGATGTTGCCTAAGCACATCTCCTAAGCTTAGAGTCACTAGAATAGTCACTAGCATTGTAAGAAGATTACTAGTTGCTTGCTCTTCTCCTAGTCCTGCACTCCTTGGCCAATGGCCTTATTGGTTTGCTGGTCTGTAGCGTTTAAACTTTGTCTAAGCAGCATGTGCTTGTGGTGCAATTGCATCTCTTGATTTTGGTCATGGTGGATGCAAAATTGGTGTGCTTATGCTTGAGAGATCATAGATCTCATCCTCCAAAGATGGGCTCAATGTCCTTAAGGTACTCCTGGGCTTCTTTCACCCACTCCTTTACTTTTTCTATGGCTTCTAGTTAGCGCTTCGGGTTGGGGTAGTCCCCTACCTTAGCACTCCCCTTCTCAGCAGTCTTTGGAGAAGATGTCTCTGCCTCTGCATCTGTGACCTTTCCAATAGGCAGTGTTGGGGCACTCTAGGTTTTGACTATAACCTTTACATCGGTTTTCTTTTTTCTTCGCCTACAGCTCTTCTTTCTAATTGAGGTTGCATCTAAGTCGCTAGGCCTTGACAGTGATATGTTGGCATGCTTTGTCTATGCTCGGGTCATGACATGCAACAAGATGGACATGGCCTCACCATCAAGTGTTTCGACACCGAACAACCCCAATGGGATTGATGAAAGCACGATTGTTGAGCTAGTGGATGGCTTTCGTCAAGGGAAATCGACAAAGAGATGAGTGATTCCACACTCAGTGCATTTGAGATCAGCCTTATCTCGATTCGCTTTCTCCCTTTTAGAGCAGTGTGAGGAGATGTGTCCTAGGTGACTGCAAGTCTCGACTCTTGGGTTTGCCCTCCTAAGCCTTTGCCTCTATCTCTACCTAGTGCCATCACTGGCACTAGTTGGTAGTCCATGAGGATTGGATTGCCCTCTTCATCACATGAGACATAAGGGTTCATGTACACATCCTCTCGTTTGGCTCCTCCACGTAGTGGACTAGAGCGTCACTCGGTGGGTGGGTTATGAAGGGACCCGATGGCCTAGGTATGCTTGTGGGATTTATCTCCATCCTAGGAATGGATGCTTTTGCATCATTAGGTTTTGAGAGAGCCAATGGGGCTCCCCTCCCAAAGAAATTTGGTGGTCTATTCTCTAGGTAAGGCTAGTTGTAAGGTTGCGAGTGTGGAAGCCTCCTCAGCAGTCTGCAATGCATGGCATTGTAGCCGAATCTACCGCAATTAGCACATGGTTGGGACCTAGGGTCCTAACACTCAGCAACACAGCTGGTAGGTGGTTTCCACCACAATACACACATTGGACATGTGGGCGCGTAGGTCTCCTCATCATCTCTTGTAGTCTCACTAGCTTCATTTTCATTTTTGTTAGCTCTTGGCTCTAGTTAGCACTCTTCTGTGAACTTGGCTACTTGAAACTGATCGTTTGCTGGATGTGGTTGCTCTTCTTGAGGTAGTCTCTTTTGGGTTTGAGCTCTTGGAGCTCCTATCCTTGAGCTAGTCATCCACTCGAATGGCCTCTTCAAAGACCCTAGTCAGCACGTCTTGTTGCAAGCTTGAGTTGCCTGCTAAGACCTTGTAGAACTCTTCACTGCGTATTCCATTGATAAAGACCATGGACACTGCTCTTTTCTTGGGTCATTCGTTTGTAAGGATTCTCTTAAAGAGACTCTGCACATGGGTCACATATTCCCTGATATCTTCCTTATCTTTCTACTTCATGTTCATGAGGTGTACGATCAAATTGTCTAAGTACCCAGCCTCTGATATCTTCCTTATCTCTCTACTTCATGTTCATGAGGCGTACGATCAAATGTTCATGAGACGTACGATCAAATTGTCTAAGTACCCAGCCTCTGAGAATCTCTTAATGAAGAGGTCCTTGAGATGGTTGAAATTGTTACGTTTTGTGATATCTAAGATGGTGTACCAAGTCCTTCCCTTATCACCTAAGCATAGACCAAAGGCTTGTAAGTGTTGGGTAAGATCACCTCATAGACTTGCTCGAACTGCTCTACAAAGCTATAGGGATCATCATTTGGCTAGTACTTGTCTAATTGATTAGCAACAAGAGGGATCTTGGACTCTAGTCTTGGATTCCTAGTTGACTCCTAATCATGTGAGCAATGAGTTTGCCAGTCTGCTGCACTCTGCTCTACTGACGTGCTATCTCATAGTCGCTTCATGAGAATCTTGCTGGGCATAAGGTCTCCTTCTAGCACACACTCTCTCTTTGCATCAAGTCCTGTTCGATTTCTATTTGCTAAGGCTAACACTCGATGGATCTCCTGCATTTCTATGTTTTGTGACAAGCTTCTAATTTGTTGTTCTTGATTGTATGCCACTATGCCTTGCAAAGCTTTCCGTGCTAGTTTCCTCTCCTCTTTGAGATCTACTATGATATCTTCAGATGGCCAACCGCGGTGGTCCATCTGGGTTTGCAAGTCATACTTGCTCATCATCAATTGGATTTCATCCGGGAAATCCCCCAGATCGAGCTCTTCGTTGCATCTGTGGTTTGTGCTGGTCTCTGCCATATCTGCGGTCTCCTGTTCCACCATGGTGTTGATGAGATTGATTAAATTGGGTAGATTCACACATGCAATGATGTCGGACCTTTGATTCATCTAGCTCCTTTATCACATCTTCCTCTTGGTCCTACCACTTGGGGTTCTCGATTACTCATCTAAGTTTCAGGGTCTTTTCCTACTGGTGGGTTCGTTCAGTTTCTTAAGTTTGAGTGAGCTCCTTGTTATTTACAGACAATCCTCAATTTAAGTTCACTCAGTGTGTGTGGTGCTCTTTTCCGTGAAATATGCGAAATCAGACTTTCGGCTTTTTAGTGCACTTCAAGTGATAAAATCAATGTGGGATGTGAATGCAGAATGGAAAATGCAGCTTGCACTATTCCCCTTTTTGTTCGCAGCCTAATGTGGCTCTAAGCACATTCTCTGGCTGTCCCTAAGAATTGTCTAGGATCTTTACTGCTCTTCTTTGCTCGATCAGGGTGGAATTAGGGTCTAGGAGTTGCCTTTGGATGGCCTACCATGGTGGTCCATTAGGTGCTCTAGGCCGTGGGTCACAATTTTCTATGTTCTTGACTTTTGTAATTTAAGTCATTTATCTAGGGGGTTTTGGGGTCTAGTTCATTTGGTTCAGGTCAGAGGTCGGGTGATTTGTCACTATTTTTATATTTTGCCTTGTTGGTTTGATTCCTAGAATTGGACAGTCCGATTTTGAGTGGCCTAACTCTAGGAATCGGACGGTCCGAGTCCGATTGGGTGTGTCTGATGGGATGGCAGTCTGATCGGGGACTAAGGTGGTTCGATTCCTAAGTTTGGTTCGAATGGGGTGCTCGATTGGATAGAAACTCATCCAACTTTAATGAATCCAATCATCCAAATTGGATGGGGTAAGTGTTTGATCGGACATGTGAGGGATGGTTCGATTTTTGAGATCAGATGAGATTGGATAGTCAAGTTAGTCCGAATGTCTGAATTCCAAGAATCAGACATTTGAGTGTTTGATTCTAGGAATTGGACCCGTGTGGACCGTGTCCGATTCTAGGAATTGGACTCGTGTGGACCGTGTCCGATTCCGTCGGCAAATAGCGGCAACAAAAAATTGATTCGTGTCAACAATTTTGGCCACTCCCTCAACCAAGGAGCTCTAGAATACGTCTATGTACATGATGCACATGGAAAAGTCCTGGGGAAGTCGATTGATTCGCCCTAAGCTCCAAGTCTCTCACTCACCCCCAAGCTCTCTCTCTCTCTCTCTCTCTCTCTCTACTACAGAAACTAAAAATGAGCTTCCACCCCCCTTAGGTCTTAAACCCTTGTCCTAATGTCCAAGTGCTGTCTTATTAGTGCTCAAGTCTTGTCAATGGAGTGCAAGCCCATTTTCCCCTTGATTTTGCCATGTTTTGGCCTGTTTTATAGTAGAAACCCTAAAGCTTTTTCCTTCGATTTCTTGCTCCTATCCTACTCTAAATGATAGAAGAATCAAAACACAAATACTGAAATGAATCCTCCTCCTTGTCTACTCATCAAAAACCCAAAATACTTACTTGTTTTGAAGATTATTGCACCTAAATCCCCTATCTATATCAAGCACTTGTTCGGGGGTGCAAGCACTTAAGGCTCAAATCCGTTGGTCTCAGCAACAGAACCAAAATGTTGGGAGCTCACGCTCAATCGCTGATACCCACGGACCACTTATTCTTTCAAGTGTTTCAAGCCAAGACCACTAATGGAAATCTCTCACATAGCCGACGCACTATCCCTCTCTATCAGTGTAGTGAGATTACCTCGATGCCTGATTGAGTACCCTCCTCCCTCGTGCACACCCACAACCGTGGCCTAGGCCCTCTTTCCCATTGTCCTCCTATCTTCCTAGCTTCCTTTCTACTGCCCATCTACCCTTACAATTTGCATTGGAGGGAGCATGGCATTCTCTTACAAGGATTTTGAGTGTTGGTGACTACAGTTTGGACTTCTTATGGCCATGCCTATGCTTTTGGGCTCCTCTAGGTCTTATTTGTTTCTAGGCCGCCTCTTTTAGCTCCCAACTTGTGCTTTTCCACTTTTTTCTCTTTTCCTTGTGCTGAGGTTAACATATAGTATATAACGTGTTTGAGTGTTATAAAGAAAATTCAGAATCGGCCATCATGATAGTGAGAAGTTAAATATCCAAAACCCAAAAAAACATGCTAAATGAAGTGGTTTTGAATCGCCATGGCTATTCTTTGTTGTTTGTGTGATGAGAATTTGTAGAATAATTAGTATTTATGCCACAAATAATTGAGAAAAATTAAGAAAAATAGGTTTTAAATCCAAAAAAAAGAGAAAAAATAGGAGAACATGTTTGATGTATGGTGGGCTATAGGGCATGAGTTTCAGCCTTTGCCTACACTCATTTTTGTGTGAAAGTTCTTGTTTAAGGGGTGTTCCAATGGGAAAATATATCAGATGATATAAAGAATGTTGCATATAATGTATCAATGTGTAATGAATGTTAAAAATTCCAAGTCTTTGACATTTATGGAAAAAAGGTCATGCATTGTAGTGAAGCATCTAGGTCCCGCTGAATATCTAAAGGAGTGGAACCATGGGTTAGTCTGGTTTCATTTTCTCAGTGCTGTATATTACGTTAGATTGAAGCATATAAAGAATGTTTTCACACATCACTTTGCTTTCTTTTAAGTAGAATTGTTTGAGCACTATGGCATACCATATTGCATGCACATCCAAATATGGTATCAGAAAGATTCTTTTGGACTGCATAGAAATTGTTTGAGAAACCATTGACCTACCTTGAGTGTGAGAGGGTCCTGAGTTATAAGTTAGTGCAACTATCTCTAGGGAGAGATTGTGTGAGGGTATAAAAATATTTTGGATCGTACAATATCAAGAGAGGACTATGTCACATTGTTGTATATGTGTAAGATGGCACATCTTGGGGCCAATCCGTGGGGTGTAGGAGAGCCATAGGGGCCACAATGGCCAGCTAGGGGATGCCCTTTGTGCGTGTGTATTGAGGTGAAATAGTCACCTATGTGTGGGAGGCTCCCTCTACTTGGAGTTAGGAAGGGCAATTTAGTTGGGCTATGATTCAAAAAATTGTTATCTACAAATGTGATAATTTGAAGAGTCATGTATAGTATCCAACTGCTCATGACTGCAAGGCCATGTGGGGCTCTCTTGTGTGTCTAGGAGTTTAGTGAGAGCCAATAGAGCTAGTGTCATGCCCATTTTTGATCCCAAGAGATGAAGAGTAAGAGCCCCAACTGAGTTCAAAGACGCTAATGAATGCTAAAATTGTGAGTAGCCTAAACATGTATCCTCATGATGTCCATACCTCTCTGAAGGATGATCAACCTAACCAATAATGCCTTGGATGTAGGGTAATACACATGTATCTTGACTACTCTAAGAGGAAAACCAATATAAGCAAGACAATTGTCTAGTTAATGCATCTCATGCTCTTTGAGGTTGAGATGCACCACAAGGAGGACACCATATCAATATTTGCCAATGCCATCACAAGGGCACAAAACAAGAAAATTAATGATAGTATTCTTGGGCCATCCACTACTCATGGATCTATAATAGGAAAGAACGATTCTAAAAGGGGAAGAAACGAAGTAGCAAAGACACTTTTGTTGCAAAGCTAGGGAGTTACCACCATTAAACCAACTAGCAAAGTCATCTCCGATGTTGAGAGCACCATGACCTTCTTGCAACCAAGAAGTTTATGGCCTCAAGAGTATCCCAACACTGAGTGACAATTAGAAATAATTGACCAAGTCAAGAAATGGGGTGTAAGAGACTTAGGAGGCTAATTAGGTGTTGTACTCTACATTTAACATAAGTGCCATAGGAATGTCAACTAGCATGCTATTGTCTTCCTTGAGGCAAGGACTTGAGATCGAAAAGTTGAGCATAGTAATCAGATTTGTTCCAATGTTCCCATCACTTTATCATCCTCTTGTACCACTTTGGTGAATCTTATTTCCTTGGAGATGGGTCCCATTGATGTCATACTTGGTTGCAATTGGCCAAAAAGTATTGGTAGGTTTATCATGGATTTGAATAGGTTGCAAATGGAATCTCAATGGCATGGACAACAAGTTACTCTTCAAGGGATTGAGAAGAAGAAGCTAGAGGTGATCAACACCAAGAATATTAAGAGAGAAATCAATGCACATGCATGTATGTTTACCCTTCTCTTATGAAAGATTGATGAGAATTAGCCCTCTACTCCTTCAAAAGATATAGATCCTTATCTTTGCAAATTGTTGGAAGAGTATGATGATTTATTTCAGCCACCTACCTCTCTTACTCCAAAGTGTGAAGTGGATCACCCCATCGACTTGCTTCCAAATACCAAGCCTATCAATAAACCTCCATAATGCCTTTCAAAGGTGGAAAGAGAAGAAGTTGAGCGCCAAGTAAAGGAGCTACTTGAAATGGGTCTTATATAACCAAGTCAATCTCCCTTTGCTTCTCTCATTCTTCTAGTCAAGAAGAAGGATGGCTCATTCTGCATGTGCATAGATTATCGGGATTTGAAGAAGGTCTCTATCAAAAATAGGTATCCAATACCAAGGATTGATGATCTTTTGGATGAATTGAAGGATGCTAAGGTCTTTTCAAAGATCAATTTGCAGTTGGGATACCACCAAATATGCATGAAGGAGGGGGATGAATACAAGACTGCATTTAGAACCGAGAGGGGATTGTATCATTTCATGGTTATGCCCTTTGATCTTTCAAATGCTCTAGTCACATTCCAAGCTTTAATGAACAAAATACTTCAGCCACTTTTGTTCAAGATAGTTTTGGTGTTCTTTGATGACATATTGATATATAGTAAGGAGAAAGAGGAGCATTTATGGCATGTTAGAGAAGTTTTTGACATATTGAGGAGTCACAAGTTGTTTATAAAGCAACCAAATGTACATTCATGGTCAAATAAGTAGAATACTTGGGACATATTATTGGAGAAAATGGCATCAAGGTTGACCCAAAAAAGGTCCAATGTGTGAAAGATTTGCCATCTCCAACAAATACCACTTCATTGAGGGGTTTTCTTGGTTTGTCTTCTTTCTACCGAAGGTTTATCAAGAATTATGCTCATGTGGTGGCTGCACCATTAACCGATAGTAGGTTAAAGAAAGAAGCTTTCTTTTAGGATAAAATAGCCAACAAAAGTTTCAATGAGTTGAAGCGACTCCTCATTTCAACACCCATATTGGTTTGTCCCGACTTTTCTAAGGTCTTTGTGATCTATGCGGATGCTAATGCGAGAGGATTGGGGGTTGTTTTAGCCCAAGAACATGGTGTCATTGCATGAGAGCAGAAAATTTGATGAAAAAGAGAGACAAATGCATGTATATGAGCAACAGATGGTGGATATACTACATGCAGCTAAAAAATGGCATCACTACCTCTATGGAAGTCACTTTAAAGTGAAAAGTGACCATAGGGTGTTGAAGTATTTCCTCTCACAACCCAGCTTGTCTCCTAAACAAAGAAGGTGGTTGGCAACTCTTCAATCGTATGATTTTGAGATAGCATACACGGCTGGAAAAGTCAATGTAGTGGTGAACACACTCTCTGGGATGTGGGCATGTAGTGTATCTACCGTCTCCACTATATATAAAGATTGGATAAATGACATATAAGAGGAATGTATGATGGAGGAGCATGTTGCCACAATAATGCATAAATTACAACAAGGGGTGAATGAAGAATATCCAAATTTCAAATGGCATAATGGACTTTTATGGTACAAAGGAAAGGTCTATTTAATCCCTCAAAACAATTTTAGACTAAAAGTCCTTCAAGAAATGCATTCTTCGCCCTTGGCTGGTCATCTTGGTCTCTCTAAGACTTTTGACAAAGTGCACAAGAGTTTCTATTGGAAAGGCGTATGGCGGGATGTGAAGGAGTATGTTTCTCATTGCTTGGAATGTCAACAAAATAAAGATTCTTCTTTATTACCAGTCGGTCTCCTTCAACCCTTGCCTATCCCACAAGGAAAATGGACCGATATTTCAATGGAATTCATTATGGGCCTTCCTACTCCAAGGCATGGTTGGAATAGCATTTTTGTTGTGGTGGATAGACTTACCAAATCAGCCCATTTTATTCCAATCAAGACACAATGTTTAGCAAAGCAAGACGCCGGTCAATTCATGGAAGGAGTGTTCAAGTTACATGGTATGCCTTTGAGGATAGTGTTGGATAGAGACACTAGATTCATGGGAAATTTTTGGAAGGGTTTGTTTACTTCCATGGGCACTACTCTTACCCCTAGTACGGCTTACCACCCTCAAACCGATGGTCAAACCGAAAGGGTTAACCAATGGGTGGAAGTGTACTTAAGACACTTTTGTCATGACACACAATCATCTTGGGATAATTGGTTGCATCTTGCTGAATTTTGCTACAACAATACATATCATATGAGCATTGGGATGGCTCCTTTTGAAGCACTTTAGGGATACAAGGTTCAAATTCCTTCAGCCATGTTTCATGAAGACATGAACCCACAAGCAAAGGATGAGTTAGAAAGAATGGAGATGCTTATGAAGCAATGTAAAGAAAATATACGAAAGGCACAAGATGTCATAAAGTCCTATGCTGATGATAGGCGCAGGCACATGGAGTTTGATGTTGGAGATTGGGTCTTCTTGAAGGTGCCCAAGACTCATTATGCATCCCTTAAGGGTGGAAATAACAAGTTAGCTCACAGATTTTATGGCCCATATTTGGTGTTGGAAAAGATTGGAGAGCTTGCATATAAGCTTCAATTACCCTCAACTACTCGCATACATGATGTTTTTCATGTATCACAATTGAAGAAGTATATTGGGCAGGATGTACAAGTTATTGAAGAGCTTCCACCACTTGATGAAGATAATTTGATTGTCTATGAAAATGAGAAGATTATTGGGAAGCATTAAAAGGTTCTTAGAAATCAAACTCAATGAATTTTTGATCAACCAGAAGGGGCTACCTATGGAAGAGTCCACTTGGCAACCCTCTTCTTATTTGGACGCTTTTCCATGGCTTTTGCGAGATGAATGATCATAATCTGTGCAGGGAGACAGCTTGCTGTTTTAAAATACTATTATTGATAGAATTGCCTTAATGACATAAAAAAGTGATCTTAATGGTATGGGATGATGTCTCAGGGCATTTGTTTTATTTCTACTCTTCAAACACTGAATTTGGACACTCTAGTGAAAAGTTATGGCAAATTTACTATGCAGCCTTGTTTGGATAGCAAGCAGTAAATTCATTGTTTTAGGTTCATTATGATGTTTCTTCACGCAAAGTGCTTCCACATGCTTATGGATCTTCATCAACATAATTTGCTTCATTATCGACTTGCCTACTACTTGATTATATTCAGTTTTGAGGACAAAACATCTCTAGGAGGGGATGATTTGTAATGAAGCAAATTATCAACATGAGAGTTAAAGCCTATTCCAAGTATAAAACTTTGTAAATACTTGAGCCAAGAGAAAGAGGACTTAGGGTTTAGTATAAAAGGCAAGAAGTGCTAATGTAACATCATTCTTTGGCATTATCAAAAATTTCATCCTTCTTGTCTTTCACATTCTTGTACTTGGTTGACAGTCAATGGCTACATTGTGCTATGGTAATGGAAGAAGTTTCATGGCATGGCCATGTTGGAATCTCAGTTTAGTTCATTTCTTGTCATTTTTAGCTTAGATTATTTTTTATTTCATGTTCATTTCCATTGATAGATTAGACTTCTTTTACAATTGCCAAGATCTTTCACTGGAAGGGCCTATGGAAGGATGCCAAAGATTCTATGGCTATTTGTGTTCCATGCCAATAGAATAAGCACAACACGCTTAAACCAGCTATTGCAGGCCTTGCCTATTCCTAAAGGAAAATAGACACACATAACTATGGATTTCATTACTAGACTTGCCCATCACCAAGAAAGGATGGAACAATATATATGTGGTAGTTAAGAGACTCACTAAGGCTTTCCACTTTATTCCCACTAGACTCAGTATACCACATCTTAGGTGGCCACTTAGTTTATTGAGCATGTGTTTATACCACAAGTCATAGTACATGATAGGGATGCTAAGTTTATGAGCAACATTTGGCAGGTGATTTTCACATTTATGGGCACCAAGCTTGCTCCATCCACCATATACCACCCACCACTGACTAATGGTCAGGACCGAGAGGGTCAATAAATAGCTTGAGACCTACCTAAGGCACTTTTTCCATAATGTACAACATAGTTGGGATAAATGGCTCCACTTGGTTGAATTTGTAAATAACAACTCCATCCACTCTAGCATTGGGATTTCTCCTTTGGAGGTGCTATATATGGGTATAAGGTTCCCCTCCCTATGATCATGTTGAATGACAAGATCAACCCCCAAAATAAAGAGGAGTTACAACTTCAACAATGCAAAGTGAATCTTTGGAAAGCACAAGATCAGATTAAACATTATGTTGATGAGGGAAAAAGGCATCTAGATTTCCAAGAGGGAGAGCTGGTCCTATTGAAAGTGCATAAGCCCTACTACTCCACTCTTAAGGAGGGTAGCGGTGATAAGCTGGCCCTTTCCATGGCCCCTATTGGATTCTAAAGAGAGTTTGTGACTTGGTTTATCGATAAACATTTCCTCCACCACCAAGATTCACAATGTATTTCATGTTAGCCAACTCAAGACCTTCATTGGCACCTCAGTGGACTGTGTGGAAGACCTATCTCCCATGAACAAAGAAGGCATAACTCAATATATCCCTAAGTAATCATTGAGCAATGATATAAATACTTTAGATCTCTATCCATCAAGGAATACCTCATCAAATGGCAAGGCCTACCCTTGAAAGAAGCCTCATGGCACGCAACCACCATATTATTAGAGTTTCCTCACTTATGAGAGGCCCAATTGGCTAAAGACTAGATGGATATGCCCTATTTTGACCCATACTGCATGCAAACTGCACATTGTTTTAGAACAGTTTTGTACCTATATTAATTACAACCATATGTTTTATACATGAGTTAAAAGTGCTCCTTATACACTCTATTTTGACATTCAGCACATCCCATTTGGAGTAGCCCATCAAAAGTAATGGTGGATTTACCTTAGCAATCCTACGGTGGATAGTATGCTATCCATAGTCTTCATGCCCTTAGTTAAAATAAATTAATGGCACTATTCCACGGCACGACATCTATATATAGCTTTACATCCCAATTCTTCTTGGATATGAGCCCCTCATCTAATCAAAATTTTCTCCTTGTAATGTTGATAAGAGTAGTACTCTTTATAGCCAGAGTCCCCTTGGCACCTAAGCGTCCTCCTGCTCCAAGTAGTGCCCAACGGAGAGACCTCTCGCGGCGGGTCACTCACTAGCCACAGTGTGGCAAGTCTCTCCAACTACCTTTTGTTTTGAGAGCAAAAAATTTTGGGGCTCGGATGGAGTGTAACGAGCGAGATGCATGAGAACTAGGGGTTAGATACCCAATCACACTAATTAGGGTATAGAAGGTGTAAGAGACCCTATTTAGGGCATCCATGTATAATCAAGAATTGACTCTTCACGTTCTCCTTCAGCTTCCATGGATTCCTCCCTCTCTTTCTCTCATTTTTTGTCTTTCTCTCTCCTTTGCTAGTCTTTTTCTCTCTTCTTCTTCCTCTCTCTTCTACTCACTGTCTCTCTCCTCTCAACCTCTCTTCTTTACAGCCTCAAGGATATGCTACAAAGGAATACATCACATATGAATTAAAAAATCTAGAATAACTTATATAATGCATATACTTCTAAGATCTTGACTTTGTACGTACTATGTAATGTGTGATATAACCTCTACCACACACTTGCACCATGTTTTTGTAGAAGCTATGCATAGCATCAATAAACTCTTGTTTACCTCCATCTTCAAACACAATCTTTCAAAGTAAAGAAGAAAATTTATTGAGACTAATCCAAATCTTGTATTTTTTCAGCCTTATTTTTCCTCCATTACTTTGATTAGAAACCACAACATATAGTTTCTTCCACCCTTTGTAGACTTGCAACTTGCAAAATTGTATTATTCTCTTCCTTTTTGATAGGTGATAAAAGAAAATTCATTTCCTTGGCTCCTCCAAAGCAAGGCTCCTTTGGCAAGTTACTGAATTTTCCTAATCTCTTCTTATCCTTTTAAATTTTACCTTGCTTGTGTAACTCAATCTATGATAGCACTCACTCAACATTCTTATATATTGCAATGGCTTCTTTATTTGGTTGCATTGCAAATCAAATATATTCAGACACAATTTCTCCATAATCCTAATTAAAGCATGGAGGGAATAAATGTGAAACAATCTAATGGAATGTTGAGAATGGGCTCTCATGTGGGATCTTTTTTATCACGTGTCAGCGTAGCACGTGTTCCTCTTTGCTAGTTCTTCTTCCATCCTTTCTATCCACCTTATCTATCAAGCAATGTAGGTACGTATATCTTGCATTTTTACCATGGAAAAATTAATGCGTGCATTTTAAATGTTTCAAGTCTCTTGCAAGGTGCTATTCAACCAATCATTCACCATACCCTTCAACTGAGAGCATTTTGCCATGTTCTTAGTGATTGTTGATGTTTGGAATGCTTGTGTGCATGAAGAAGAGTTGTAGCACCTCAAATGTTTCCTTAGGAACTTCACATGCATCAAGCCACAAAACATGGCACTCTCTAATTGAATAGTAAAGTTCCTTGAATTGTTCTTATCAAATTGTAAGGCTCTATTTATCAAAGTGACACTCAACTCTTTTAAGGTTTACTACCTTGATGTCCTCACTTTTATCCAATTTGATGACAAATTGCAATTCAGAACTACATTCTTCAACATATCTATGATGATACATTACTATTGCTAACTGTAGCTTGCATATATCTAGGCAGTAATTATTGAGCTATGTAAACTTAACCTCTTTTGCATTTTTTATCCCTATCTTTAGTGTTTTCATATCAATAACATGCATTGGGATCTTCTATTAGCTCTAAAACCTTAGTATTGAGTAGCCTTAGAGCCTCTATTAGCTTTAAAGGTCTAGTAAGAGGCATGATTCTATTTCTCTTTAGCATACAACCAAACCCATATTTCATACCCTTGAATATTTTTGAGTAAGTGCCTATATTAATGCTGGTCCTATCACAAATAGATTGTGCATCTATAGTTGAGAAGTTGTTCAAGACATCTTTTAGTGTGGAGTCAATCACCTTCTCCTTATAGCCTTAAACTTTGGATTTTTCAAAGAGTCTTCTAATGTACTTTCCTTTAGAAATCGTTGAATGAATGATCCAATCTTACCCTCCCAAGGTTTTCATTTTGAGCAACCCTACATGCCTTGATACATTGCTTTCATTGGCTGCTACTCACAATTAACTCATAAATTAGCCTTTTTTTTCATTTGTGCTCCTATGTCAACTTGTAGTCGATCTTCTTTTGTTCTCCTATGTCAACTTGTAGTCAATCTTCTTTAGGTCATCCAATTGTAGCTTCGTCTCCTCATACAAGATGTCGATGTCATGACTATTGTCTTGTATTGTGATAATCTAATTACTTTTTTGAGTTATACTTTCATTTAGATTCTTCACTTGTCTTATTATGTATTTGAAATTAATATGCAATGATGACATCATGATAGTTTTTAACAAGTGGTGAATACTTTTTATAGCATGTTCATTGAGCTACCTAGTGTAATCAAACAATCCATTTTCACCTTCACACATATTTTAGCAACTTTGTGATTCCTGAGAAAATTATAGGCTTACTAGTAGCTAGGGGTTGAATTGGGTAGATTTCTCCATCAACCCACAAGTCCACGTGCTTAAGTCGTCCCATCTACTTGTATCTTTATAGAACTTGAGGATTAATACTAGTGTGCTACGTCCTTTTGAATGATGGGGTATATTCAAGCTCTATCTCAATATGCATCTTCTTTTTGCCTATATTCATTCTACTTAGTAATTGTCATTAAGTTATAGATACATGAATTGATTACACAATATAGCTCAATCCGGAGAGGCATAAATAGACACAAATATCTTAATGGAAATAGGGAGTTAGATGTTTGAGGAGATAGATTGGAGACGTATAAATAGAGACATTGAGATATCAAAGGAAAAAAAGTAGCTTAGTGTGTGAAGGTAGGATGGACAAACACATAGAGATGTAAATGGAAATAGAATAGTTGATTATGAATGTAGAGTGCACATACGTAGATAGATTTCATACACTAGGTACTGATGATTGATTGTGAGCAAGAGAGGTCCAGGTAGTTCACTGTGTCAAGGCAAATTGCATAGACATAAATAAGAGGTCACTGTAGAACTATGAGAGAGTAGTGAAATGGGTCAAAGTAGCTCAAAGAGAAGAGAGATCTAAGTTTTGGATTTTAGAAAACTCAAATTTACCTCCAATTTTTTTTCAAATAATAGAAAAATTAACCAATATGCTTGTTTTTTAACCAAAATCCAAAATATAAAAAATACTTTAAAATGTTACAATAAACTCTCAAAATCTTATTTTTCTTATTTTTGATTGAAAAATGAAATACTTCATATCTCCTAATCATTTTGTATTGAAAACCAACCACCACACACTTGTAACTAGCCTTTTTTTAAATATAAAATTTAATTGAAAAAGGGTTATTAAATGAGGAGAGAGAATGAATTTGAAGGCAATCCACCAAATTTGCCCATGAACTAGTACAAGGCCTTTTCGGAATAACCTCCCCAAGCTCACATTCTTATCCTCCTTATTAAAACACTTAGGAATTATTAATAGAGCCCCCTAATTTCCTAAGCATATCCTAAATAGGATCTGTCCTTCTTGTGGGAGGACAGATCCTAGTAAACTAGAGTGAAAATAGCCTCCTTGTGGGAGGAGCCTCCAAGGGAGTCAATCGTGTTTTCCATAATCACCTATATGATATTCCATCTTTGAGTCCGTCTTGTCAACTATAATTGAGAAGCAAATAACTCCTTTTCAACTATTGCTCCTTTTCTTCTTAATATTTCGTAGGTTGTCTGCTAACACAAGCTTTTTGGCCCAATTTTCCTAGGATCAATGTGAATAATAAGTATCCCCCTTAAATGTTTTATCCTATACTTAGTTGATTAAGGGTTTAGATCCCCTCTCTATCTCATTCCTTTAGTTACCCAAGATGAATATCATTGAGTCAAATTTGGCCTCTTAGTCATCCTAATTTTCTTTGGCAAGGTTATTGAAGTATAGGTTAATGGGTTTCTTAAAGGGGTGATACCTTTGTCCTGGTTTTGGTTATGAGAATAGAGTATTAGAGCATGAATCATAGCCAAATTTTGAGCTTCCAAGAAGAACAATGGGAGAGCAATATAATCTTTGATGAAAATACTTGATAAGCCCTAGAAATCCTCTAATTTCATAGACATTTTATGGTTGTGGCCATTGTTGAACATCTTATTGTTAAGATTTACGGTACTAGAGGTAGTGCTAAAGGCACATGTAATGTAAACCAAATTATTATACCCCATAAGCAAAGAAAGAAGAGTGTGTCCTAGCTCAAAAAGCTATAAAATAATGTAATTGCTTGACCATTAAATAAATCAAGTTCTTTCATGGCATCATGATTCTCTAATCGTTCTTCTTCATTACCTTATAACTCAATTTCATCTTCTTGTGAAAACCATGTTTTATAAATATGGTATCAGAGCCTCATCCTTGAGGCTTGTGAGATAGAGAGGCATCCATAGCTATGCACAAGGTCTAAGAAGGCAAAATCTTGGAGTGAAGGCTTGCAAGAGTGTGAAGTCCATTTGGGTTCATGTTGAAGAGATTATTGCTAATAAAGATAGGAATTAAGATACATTCTTCTCACTTTGTCATAATCATCTTGATTCATCTTGAGGGCTTCCATTTTCAAGAAGGAGAATTTTGCAATCATTAGAAGGTTGGTCTCAAATCTCAATCAAGTTTGAGTTCATTGCATGTAAGCAAGGGGATTACATGAAGGGACACTCAAGCCCTATGGGTTAAAGGGCCTACTTCAGAGAAGTTGAGGGCTTGCTAGCTTGAGAAGCTCAGGGGTTGCTCATGCCATAAATTGGAGGCATGATTGTTGATGAAGCAAGGAGTTTGATTCAAACAAAATAGAGAGAGGAGAAGCATTAAACGAGAGTGTGTGGAGACTTCAAACTGCATCACTTACTACAAAAACACAACATGGAAGGAGTCGAACACATTGTGAATGTCATCAAGACCTGACAAAATTGGCACCATTTCGAAATGGCTTATCATTGTGAATGATAAGGTTCTTCTTACCTAGCTATCTACTAAGGTTATAAACCTTAATAGATAAAATCCCCATTCACACTCTTTCCTCTGAATCGATTTGGTCCCAACCTTGCACACATCATAAAAATTAAAATGGTTTTTTGTTAGCTTTGATCACACTACAAGATATTTACTTGAACCACATCCACACACAAATATTTATAAACTAGATTCGCATTATGTATGCTTAAATCAATTCTTCATTTATAAAAGAGTTGTATTCATAATTCTCTAAAAGACAAACAAGTTATTTTAAAAGTCACAAAGGGTTATTCACACTCATCTAAAGTCGAATCCATGTATTTTATTTGATTAAATCCTTTTATATTTCTCTTTAAAATTTCACATATTTGTAAAAGGTGTTAGAAACTGTCATGTGAGTCACTGATAAGATCTAATGGAAATTTTTAGGTTCGATCTAAAAATTATGACACCTTGACTTCATTTTTTTAAATAAATTTGAAGGCTTGAAGGTGCATATGTTTTCCATTAATTTAAAAATGGAAGAAGATAAATCCATTGCTATTCTACTTAATAGCGTGGATAAATCTAACAAACGATATGAACAATGGTACATACCTTGAGAAATGTGATAGATAGAAAACTGAACTCATTGGAAGCTACTCTTTATGAGCAAGAAAGCACACTCAAAGAGAAGACCTAAGAAACTTCACTAACTCCCATAATATTTGCACTTTGTAGCAAAGGATCTTCCAAGATTGTTTGCATGGTATGCAACAAGGCCAAGCTAGAATAAGGGGTGGTGTTAAGGTTTATGATGATAGAGGTAGTGCTAAAGACACATGCAATGTATGTCAAAGTATTGCATCCCATAAGAAAGAAAGGAGAGAGTTTCCTAGCTCAAAAATCTATAAAAGATCATACTTGCTCAACCATCAAATAAATCAAGTTCCTTCATGGCATCATGATTCTTTACTTGTTCTTATTCTTTCCATCATAGCTTACTTCTCCCTTACTTTCAACTTCTTTCTTAAACTATGTTTTATAACACTTGCAACTTGGCTAGATCTATTGTTATTCCTTCCTTGAGACAATAAAAACAAAAACTCAATTTGTTTTTGGAAGAAGACACACTCAATTTTATTTGCATGGAGCTTCTTCATCTTGAGGGAAGATGAGCTTGATGATCATCTTCTTCCTTGGAAGAAGTCAAGGTATGGATTGAAAATATATTGGACCAACATGCTAAAAGTAGTTGAAGCATTTGTTGATCCAAAGGATATTATTGTTTCTTAATGGCCATACCTTGTGTTGAAGGTGGATTTTGATGATCCTGATTTGATAGTATCTAGACCTCAAATTAATCTCAGAGAATATTGTGGCCCCTTGAAATCTATCCAATAGCTCTTCAAATCAAGAAATGGAATACTTACTTTTTATGGTTACTTAATTCAATCACCAATAAATTGGTGCAAATCCTAAGGTTCCCAAGATAACATGAACACATCAAGGTGACTTAATGGGGTGAGTGAAACCTTGATCCAACAATTGCTTCAATTGTTCTTTCAATTTGATCACCTTTGAAATAGACATTTTGTGAGGCCTTTTGGTGATTGGTTCTATTCTTGGTGTCAATTTGATTTTGTGATCTACTTCTTGGCTGGGGGTAACTCTATTAGCTCTTCATGAAACATGTCTACATATTTGTTGAGCCCCGAGGGCTCCTCCTAGCCTTTTGGAGGTTCCACCTTGTTTAGATTAACCAAATAAATAAGAAGTCCTTTCATTAGCCCTTTGGAAGTTCCAACTTTTTTAGCTTAATTAAATAAATAAGAAGTCCTTTCCTTAGCCCTTTGAGCATTTGATTTTCTTCTACCAATTGCATTTTAGGTTTCCTATGTTTTTCATGGGTTTAAAATCATATCCCTCCAAGGTTATTAAAATCAACTTTCATTTTTCCATAATGAATGTTGGCTTGATTTGGTTCCATTAGCTAATCCATTCCCAAAAGATAGTCATAAAATCCTAGAGGCATAACCCTAAAGTTGGCTCTTGTAGTTTATTTTCCCAATTGGAATTATACACTATAAAGTGCTTGAGTAGAAAGAGTTTCCTTCCTTTTGGCTATTTCAACTATGAGTTTCCTAGAGTAGATTTCGGATCCATTTGTAATTTCCTTGCACGCTCCACAATCAATAAGAATCTAGAAGAGAATACCTTGGTGGAGTAGTAGAAAATGGTATTATGGAGAATATGAATCTAGCTTACCAATCATTTATTGCTACATGTACAAATCCTCTTTCAACCTCTTCCTCGAGGGTAGGATGTACCTCTTCTCCAATTATGGTGCACACATAGGCTCTAGCCCCATGCCTTGATTACTCCTTGTCCTTGACCTTGATTATTAAAGATTCCTCCCCTCGGACAATTACAAGGAGTATTGGTGTTGTTATTATTGCCCTAGTGGGACATTGGGCTTGGAAATGGCCAATCTAGTTACAATAGAAACACCACAGTTGGTTACCCTGATTAACCATCATTGTTGTTGTTGTTGCGGTGGTCTTGGGGGGAGTATTATAGCAAAGTTCGCTTGACCCTAGTTATGATATCTAGTCTATTGATTTACACATACCCTCTTGAGAAAAGGGAATCTAAATTCACTTAGCAAGAATTGAACTATAGCTATGCCCGGGGAGCATGTAACTCTATGTCGAATGACAGACACAGTAATGATAATAAACATTCAAATTTTCAACATGGTTAAAGATATTGGTTAAAACTATATAATCAAAAGTACCTAGAATAGACATGTAATATCATTTACTAGAAATGCATGATCATGTTGAAATATACAAGGACATTTGATAAATGTCAAGATAAAATGAGACTAACACACACAAGTTCTCATAACTTTGCTAGGGATAGAAATTTCAAAATAATCACACACATCACACTCCAATCTAGAGTATCACATAAATGGAAGCCCATTAGGATCTCCCAAAAGCCTATTGTTATGATTTGGTACACTTACTACATACTTATAGTTCGTTCATGCCTTTGCATGTCAATCTACCTCACATTGGGGGCCCTATATACCATTTTGTATTTGCCCTTAACCATATTGAAACAAACTTCCTATACATCTCCTAATCCAAAGGAAATCTCATCCGTCATACAACTTGAAAAGCCTCACTAACACTTAATCAATTGGAAGTCTAGTGCTATGCCTCCTTACTTTAATTTAAACTCAAATCTAAGCCACGTTAGAATGATGGGGATGTACTCAGATGAACATGTACTTAGAGAATATGTAGGAAGACAATATCTACATATTTAGGAGAACTAGATAAGATGGATCTAGAACATGTGGAGGATACTTCAATAAGAGAACCCACCATATCCGCAACTTTCTTGTATATATATGTTCACTCTTAGCTATTGCAATACAAGTGTGTGATTTAGTCTCCATCTCATTGTCTCTCCTCTTTTTCTCACCATTGCTTTTGCTACATGGTATTCACTCTCTCCTATCACCTAATGGACTACATAGAAATTCTTTAATGGATGTTAACCCTCAAACGAACGAAGCTGGAAAATCTAGAAAAGCTAAAGCAAAAGACAAAGACAAAGGCCAAGGAAAAGAGAAACGGAAGACAAAGATGCATAAGGAGAAGAGTCTGAAATAAGGGAGAAAGGCGCTCAAGGAAAAGCACAAGGCAAAACTTTTGTAAAAGAGTGCAAGAGCATCATGGTTTAATTCAAGGATACTCGGCTCTCACCCGTGCAATTTGTAAATATAGACAGGCGGTGGGAAGGAAGCTAGGGAGATAGAAGGACAATGGGAAAAAGGGCCTAGGCTACGGCTGACCATGTAAAAAAGGGGGAAAAGGGGATGACCGCCCAAAAAGGGATTTAGGGTTTTGTATATAAAGTTGAAAAGTGAATGAGAAGCTCATTCTTGTGTGTGGCCAAAAGTAGCTCTCTTGTTCTTGTTCTTCTTCTTGTTCTTGCTTGCTTGAGCTTGTGCTTGAGAGAGGGAGTGTGAGAGTGTGAGGGAGTGAGTGTGTGAGGGTGAGGGACTGAGGAGGAGAAGCTCTCCATCTTCTCCTCTCTTCTTCTCTTCTCTTCTCTTCTCTTCTCTTGTTTTGCTCGTGGCAATGGAGCTTGGAGCGTGGAGCTTGAGGATGGAGCTTGCTTGAAGCTTGCACTTGGATCATGGAGCTACCAGAGTTCGTGGGAGAGGAGGTAACTCAAACGGCACGGAGGTAAGCTCACTACACCCTTAGATATGGATGGCACGTTGGTTATGTGAGAGGTAGCCATTAGTGCTAGGCTTGGAACGCTTGAAACAATAAGCGGTCCGTGGGTCTTGGCGGTTGAGCAAAAGCTTCCACATTTTGGTTCCGTTGTCGGGACCAATGGACTCAAGCCTTGAGTGCTTGCACTCTTTGAATCGAGCATCAAAGTAAGGGTTTCCCCCGAACCGATGCTTGAGATAGGTAGGAAATGAGGGGGTTGAAGATGGTATTCGATCTCCTTGGTAAGTAGTTTTTTTGCTTTTTTGAGATTTGTGTGTGAGATGGAGTAGTGTAGGTATTTACCTTGTGATTTGGGTGCATTAGAGTAGGAGAAAACAAGGAAAAACAAAGAAAACAAGCACCAAGGTTTACTGTTGCAAAACAGGGCAAAAATCGTGGAAGAATTGATAAAACGCTTGCTAGTGATGCCTAAGATCGGCATGTGAGTGATTGGGGGCACCAACACCATGCCCGGGAAGGGGTATAAGAGCCAAGAGACCAAGGGAGAGCTCATTTGTGACTGTTTCAGTTTGAGAGAGAGAGAGAGAGAGAGAGAGAGAGAGAGAGAGAGAGAGAGAGAGAGAGAGAGAGAGAGAGAGGGGGAGCCATTGCACGATTTGCCCCGATCTAGCCATTGACGAGTCTACCGCGCTAACCAGGTACATAAATCCCTTCCCCTATCATCCTAGATAGAATCTGGAGGTTGATGCTTGGAATGGTTGACTAAATCACAAGAATCGAGCAAGATCGGCATCGTGCTGTTTCCGTCGCACAGCATTCGGCCCATCCGAGCGGTCTCTTCTGGGCTGAGTCCCAGAATCGGCCCTTAGCCCCTTACCATTCGGCTACTCGGGCCGAAACCCTAGTCGGCCCTCGGACCACCGATGCAACTGTCCAAGTCAAACCACTCAGCCTTCTGAGTCAAAGCTCTTTGCCATGTGGCACATTTGGTCCTTGGCTACACCCGAGATTCGGCCCTCGGCCGTCCGAACCTGTCATTCGGCCCGTCCGAATAAAAATCGTCCGAGTCAGATCTGGAGATTCGGCCCTTGACCCTGAGCCATTCGGAACGTCCGAGTGACCCACTCGGACCCTGCAATTTGGACCAATTGGTCAGAGTGAAATTTTCTGTCAAATCTGTCAAAAATTTGACCCGACCCAGCAACTACGCAGTGGCGCAACTCGTCGAAATCCTTCGGGCTCTCAGAACTTGATTCTGGCACACGTAATAGGAACAAAAAAACAAAATCGTAGCGACAGCCGCTTAGCAGCCAGAGGTAGGCAATTGCGAGACACAGAGACTTAGATGCAAACCGATGAGTTGTAAAACCTGATTGTCAAAAAACGAACGCTATAACACATTAGAAAGCCGTTGAACCCGCCAAGACGACCAGCAAATTGACCAACAAACCTATCAGGCCCAAAATGACGCGAGAGTGCGTAAGACGCTTGGAAATTGGTTGCTGCACTCACCTTGAATTTTCGCACTTGAAGTACACTTAAGGAAACAGAAAGCCTGATTGAGCACAAGTGCACAGGAAAAGACACACACGTTGAGTGGCCATAAATTGAGGATTGTATTCAATAAAGGAACTCACTCAGATGAGCCACTCAAGGACCACACCAGTAGGAGAGGATCCCCGCAGAGCGGGCCCTACCCCCTCTGTAGCTCCCCAAGTAGGTTGGAGAGAAAACGTGTGTCGTGACAGGTCCTCCAAATTGGACCCTAGCGTAGCAATAGCTCTACACGAGCATGAATTCTTCCTGGCAAAAGAGCAGCCAAAATCCCGTGCCAAACAGAGACCCTAGAACCTCAATAGGCCCATCTAGCCAATAGGGGCAAAAAGGCCACATTGCAAAAACACATACGTGTTGCATTCGGACTGCATCTAGTCAAAGCAGAAAGCAACAACATCAAGCTACAATCGTGAGAATGACTAGATATGACATTTCTGACGATAGATGCTCCTTGAATAGCACTACACTGATGATCCAAGGCACGAGTGGAGAATCCACATCTGGTCGTGTAGTTGGGGCCTCAAGGGCATCTGTCAGAAGGCTTAAATTTACAAGCCAGGACCCGGAAGATGAAGACATAGTACCACCTGCCTATCTTAGGGTCAAACTCACCGCGAAAAGAGAGCATACTATCGATGCTCTGATTGATGAAGGAGCAGATTTTAACATCTTGACCCATGAATCATGGACCCTACTAGGCCAACCGGAGCTCACACCGACTAGTGCAACTCTTAGCCCTTATGGGGGACACCCACAAGCACTCATAGGAAAGTGCAAAATCCTTGCAACAATTGAAATGGAAAGCTTGCCTATCCTATTTCATGTTCCTCCAAATAGTGCTAGCTACGGGAAAGAAACCCTCCTAGGAAGACCCTTCAAAAGGGCGACCAAATGTGAGGCTGACTATGCAGCTCAGAGGATACACTTGACGCTACTGGGTGTGAGGATAGTCACAACCTTTAGCAAGGGTGACCTCATTGAACCTCTGGGGAAAGGCAAGGAAGGCGCTGATGTAACAGCCAAGCCTAGTAATGAGAGCAAGGAGTTGTGGGAGGAGTTGATGCAAGCGCAGGTTGAACGAAGAGAACTAGTGAGTGAGGCCATACTTGAAACAAAAAGGTCAGGAGACAAGGCCAAGGACAGGGTTTGGATTTACAAATATCGTAGAAGACCACGAAAGAAGCCTAAGCCTTATAGACGGAGGCATCGATGGAGAGCTAGCACAACGCCACGATGGATATCCAAGGCGTTGCTTCGTGCTGAAGGGTATTATGCAGGCAACCGATGGATTTGGGTACCAAAACCCCCTGCTAAACCACCTCTGTCAGAAGCCCAAATTATGTCAAAAGCAAAGATGCATAGGGGGAAACCTAAACGAAAATCCACGTCTCGAATCAAAAATATTGCAGTGATTGAGCCCCTCACGATTGAAATCAAGAAGCCAAACATGACCTATCAAAAAGTAGATCCTCAGTCTAGCGGTCTTAGCAAGCAGATATCAGAGGTAACTGTTGAGTGTGCACAAGGTCCACTAGTGCCGAGTGAGCCTTTGACTTCCCAAGAGGATAATGAGCACCACAGGCACAACCTTACTCATGATAAAACTGATTGCTCAACAAAGCTAATGACAGAATCATCTAACAATCACGAGAGAATTCTCCAGTCAGTCCCAAGCCCACATAGGAGTCCCAAATCTCCTACATCCTCTTCGCCTAAATGGACACGGGAAGCACGGTAGCAGTAGCCTCGTGCCATTGCTCAACCTACACAAGTGAATGTGCAAAGGGCAACAAAAGGCATGACCACTTCTGATCTGCCTAAGGACTTGACACCGCAGTCTACCAATGGTAGCCAGTCCACTGAACTAGCCACCACTACTTCCAATCAGGGATCACAACAGTCACAGCCTTGGCCGTGACAATGCCCCTTGCGCAACGTGTCCTTAGTGGTTTACCTGTGGAGGAGGTGTCACAACCAACTTCATTAACAACTCCAGCACTTCCAAAATGCCTAAAGCCTAGACTGGAGGAGTTAAACAAAAGGGAAGAGCTAGACTCTTCAAAAAGGGAGGTAGTTGTACCCTCACAACCTAGCAAGGCTATTCAGCAGGCCACATCTATGACCCATAAGGACACACTAGAAAATGAGAATTCTGAGGCCCAACCAAGCACATCAACGGTTGACCTAGTCCTGAGTCCTGAGTCGATGAGAGATGCATCTTCATGGACCAAGAAAAAGTGGAGAAAACATCGAAAACAACAACAATTGCTAGTGGTTGTGGACCACAAGAACACTGGGACGAAGAGTGCCAAAGAGTTGATGAATAAAGCATCGAGTCCATCCACCAAGGAACCCATTAGTGCCTGTCCTAATCGTGGTGAACCCTCAGACACATCTGTGTGCTCTGAAAAATCAAAGCAGCCGTTGCCATCAATAGTTGCTTTCAACACTCAATCCACCGACAGTAGAACTCACATCAACCAATCAAGAGTGGATACAACGTCGTCACAACAGGGTGACAAATCTATACAAGTCACATCCGAGAAGAACCATGACAAAATAACAGCAAAACCTCATGAAAAATGTACAATCCCTGAGAGCATAAGTAATCCTAGCGTTGACCAATCTTGTTCATCTAGGCCTGAGCCCCCAACTAGGCTAAGGCCTAGACAAATTCCTAGAACCTTGCATGAGATGGCAATCGAGCAAGCCCTCGTTGAATATAGAAGTGTCGCAGAATGCTTATCTGAGTTGGATGCAAAGCTCAAGGTGTTTGCACGAGTCTACATCCTTGCGGACGTGGGCACAATCCCCAAGGAATAGCTTGGAGATTACTTGCCCTTCCCTCTATCCTGGGAGGAGCAAGAACATCTTAACGAGCACTATGATAGGCTTCTGCATGAATGCATGCGACTCATCTCTGACGAGGAAGCCGACGAATTGCGCTTAACTATCACGTTCAATGAAGTACTCTGCTGACCGAATCTCGTAGACATAGAGCAACTAAAGCGACTAACAAAGGGCCGAAGCCAATTTGAACAGCGTTGGTATGAGAACTGCATGGCAATGGCCGAACTAGGGGCTCAGGTCATGACAGTTTCTAAGGAGTGATTGGCCAAATGGCGGTCTCAAAGAGACCCAACCTATGTGGCACCAACTTCCCTTCGAGTGCTAACTAGCATTTGGGGTACGGACTTAGCTAGAACTAGCCTAGAGAGCCCTTTGATTGATAATATTCTCACTAAGGAGGAGTTACACATTGTCAGTAGACTTGGACAAGGTTCCATGTTTCTCGATGTAGCAAAATATCTATCGGTACTAAGTAAGCTGCCACGAGTGCTGGATGTGTGTGCTACGCTCCAGTACAACCCTGAGTTCTACAATTGGTTCTTATCCTTGTGAAGTGACATGGATTCATAAATATGTATATAAATAAACATTGATTTTTGTGTCACCATGTATAAACAATATCAACACACACAAACAATGATAGTCAAGCGTAGGGAGAAGAGTTGGGTAGGATAGGCTAAGCTTCTCAAGTTCTCCCCTCATCACGCATTTAAAAGCCGTATGACCATCCCCACCTCCAAGAGAAGGGCATGCAACCCACATTACCGCCATAGGAAGCCTTGACCAACAACTCTGATGGTGTAGACAGGGTATAGTCCCTTTCTATACACCTTCTTCCCTTTCCGGTCCATCCTTCCAAGGAGGAGCCCTGCCTAAATCCATGACCGCCAGCCAAGGTAACTCGGCGTGAACCAATATCTGCTAATGGCAGGAGGCTAAATATACATCACGGGGGCCATCCTTCTACAACAAGCACTGCATGCCCCACCCCTCCCCTTCTCGTCCTATGTGCTTGATAATCTGCACTATAATCCCTTGCATATGAATGATCTTATCATGTGACAAATCCTAATCCTTGATTCGCATCTTACAGGCCCCTACGAGGAAAACATGGAAAACCAAGGCAGCTTGCTTGCAAGAACGCTCTCCGTAGCCGACGGAAACACACAGCACACACCCCTCCGCCAGTGCTCTATGTGCCCACCCTTAAAAGGTACGCGAAGAAACGCGGCCTCAAGCGACACCGCCCCGGACGAAGGCCGAACAATCTACGGGCCAAGGGAGCGGACGCTCCGGGAGGCACACAAAATGTGACTACGCCAGTTGCACAGACCCCCAATGCATGCTCGGGCACCAGGTACTCACGAAGTGAAAAGGCGGCCAGGGATAGGGCAGAATTTAATGAATTGTTTAAAGACATTCTGAAAATGGTAGCGGCCCAGGACTACACCATTCATGTCTCGGCCGACATGTTCCCTGCCCGGCCTCACAGGAGCCCTGCACTAGCACCGCCCCGGTCGCCTAGCCTACCGGACTCACCCTGCCTCATACCTATCGACTAAATCCCTATGATGTACAAGTAGCTCGACAAGTCAGTATGCCAAAACAATTTGTTTTTTGATGCGTAAAGGGGCAAGTTCCCCACTTGTACACAGTCCCATTACTTCTCGTTAATGTATGCGACCTTAACAAGCAATGAAATAGGCATCCCAATAGACATCATAGAATTCTGAAAAATTATGTCTTATCAGGATCGCATTTGTTCGATGCACTTAACACAAGCGAGCATATACTCTCATGAAGTGACAAGTGGATGTAGGTTAATACAGGTCCTTGTGCGAACTGTTCAATGCCCGATCACCGCTAGACCATTGGCCCCACAAAGAGCCGCGACAAAGCCACGCTGCCGAAAGCAAAAACTACCCTTGCCGACCACTCACATCGCATGGCCCAAAGCATATTCATGGGTTATGCTCTCTTTTTGGATCAAGCTCTATAGTGGGCTCACGGCAGTTGTTACCTCAATTGTACCAACATCGCATGTGTTGCAAGGAGGTTTGCAACATCTCAAGTGTATCTCCCCATCTCAACAACTGCTTCTCTAACAATGAGGCTAGGGCGCAATCATCACTGTAATATCCATTTCCTGAGCCTTCGAAGCTTGACATTTTCCAACCCATTGAAAGGCTGATAACCTCAACATATTGTAATGGTTGTACTCAGGCAAGTCCCAAAAAAAAAAAAGAGATAAGAAGCACCCACGATCACAGCACAGCACCTAAGGGTCCTCAAATTAGGTACGTCCAGTGACCTTGGTCGACTGGCTCCATCCCTAGTCCCCTAGCCCTTTAGCATCACCCACAATTGTTCAGGGCACATCAAGGGCAGGACATACCTAGGGAGCTTGTCTCGCCTATGGCTAGACCTATCACCCTAACCCACTTGCACAATTCTCTCTTGCACTCTGCCTTAATACCATTGCAATCAGTGGTGGTAAGCACCGCACGATTGGCCATGAAAAGTACACCGTCCTCATCAAGCAAGTCCAATAGCTTCCAACTATCGAAAGTGCGGTGTCCCTATATTCAATTATGCTCTGTCATGCATTCACAATGCAAAGGATGTCTCATATACCTTCACATGTACTTCTTCTCAACATGGACAACTTTGCTTCATCCACACATTGTTACGAGAAACTAGCCCAGGGTCTTCTAACTATGCAATATCTAAGTATGCACGAGCACTTACATAATATCTACACCGAAGTAAATACACAGTTTGGGTCCTCAAGTGCGGGACAATACTCTCAGCTTGCTTAGAGTTCGACCTGTCTCCCAAACTAATCAAATATGTCTTGTGCACAATAAGAAGACTAGCACTACCCCTTAGGGAGAGACCACAAAAGAGGTTTTCAAATTTTAGGTATTGAAGCCTCCAACGAAATTTCAATCGCTCCTTAGCGACACCCAACTCTGAATGGTTATCCCTTACCATCCGACAAGCCCGCAAAGAATTGTCATGTGTAGAATTCCCACAAACCTACACTTGTGCTGGCCATCAATGCAATCCCCAACATAGAACAGCTCTACCAACAACTCCAACAACCCTTCCACCAGCCACCTTGGCCACCAACAGGCCCCCAGGACCTTCTTTCACACCACCACCAACACTCCTCCACAGGCGTCCTTGTCACCCACATCTTCGGTGCATGCTAAACGCTTGCTACCTACGACGGTGAATGCCATGGGACTGGCACTCGTCTAGGAGGGGGGTAATGTTAACCCTCAAACAAATGAAGCTGGAAAATCCGGAAAAGCTAAAGCAGAAGACAAAGACAAAGGCCAAGGAAAAGAGAAACGGAAGACAAAGACGCATAAATCCGAAATAAGGGAGAAAGGCGCTCAAGGAAAAGCACAAGGCAAAACTTTTGTAAAAGAGTGCAAGAGCATCATGGTTTAATTCAAGGATACTCGGCTCTCACCCGTGCAATTTGTAAATATAGACAGGCGGTGGGAAGGAAGCTAGGGAGATAGAAGGACAATGGGAAAAAGGGCCTAGGCTACGGCTGACCATGTAAAAAAGGGGGAAAAGGGGATGACCGCCCAAAAAGGGATTTAGGGTTTTGTATATAAAGTTGAAAAGTGAATGAGAAGCTCATTCTTGTGTGTGGCCAAAAGTAGCTCTCTTGTTCTTGTTCTTCTTCTTGTTCTTGCTTGCTTGAGCTTGTGCTTGAGAGAGGGAGTGTGAGAGTGTGAGGGAGTGAGTGTGTGAGGGTGAGGGACTGAGGAGGAGAAGCTCTCCATCTTCTCCTCTCTTCTTCTCTTCTCTTCTCTTCTCTTCTCTTGTTTTGCTCGTGGCGATGGAGCTTGGAGCGTGGAGCTTGAGGATGGAGCTTGCTTGAAGCTTGCACTTGGATCGTGGAGCTACCAGAGTGCGTGGGAGAGGAGGTAACTCGAACGGCACGGAGGTAAGCTCACTACACCCTTAGATATGGATGGCGCGTCGGTTATGTGAGAGGTAGCCATTAGTGCTCGGCTTGGAACGCTTGAAACAATAAGCGGTCCATGGGTCTTGGCGGTTGAGCGAAAGCTCCCACAATGGAAAACCCCAATCCTTTACTAGATGAAGACTCCTCATACCCACCTCTCTCATATGACTCTTCCATTTTTTGCTCTCAACTTATCCATCCAAGCATGTTGTTGCTCTCTCACTTTCAATACTACAATGTTTATCACCTTTGTCATTCTCTCCTCTTGAATCCCAAAATACAAGGCTCTATCATAATCTCAATTGGAACAACCATTGAAGAAGGGGCTGCCCTTTGTACCCTACATCTTGAAGCCCAAGGAGGTATTGTTTGTGGCCTCTCTATTGGACTGTGTTCTTCAAGACGTTTGGATGGTACTTTTGTGGCAAAAATATGTCAAAATCTTGTCACTCTCTCATGACAATGTGGGTACTCCTACCATTCCTAATCCACTCTTTTTAGATATTTATACCAAACTTCAAGGTCACTCCCTCATCAAGTACATTGCTTCCACTTCCCTTACATGTATTGGTCCTTATCTTCCACTCTCTCTATGTACTTAATATCCTCATCTTCTTATGGTCGCACACACACTCCACTTCAACTGTGTGCTACAATCTTGTGACCAAATGTAAATATACACACTCTTATCTCCTCCTACACATTCAGGATTCTCACGACATTTCCAAGTTCACATCAAAATCCTATCTCTGAAAATTCCTCATTATCACATCACTACTTCTCAATGTGCAATCCTAAATCCCTACACATGAGCTTATCTTACATCAAATTCCATCCACATTATGTTTATTTATCTCCCATCACCCCCAATCTATCAAATCGTCATTTCTTTCTATTCTACCCTTCCAACCATCCACATAGTTACCTTTCTCCTAAAATCATCTTGCTCTAATTGTATACTCAAATCCCAATCATCATTCTACATTACATGGCAACAATCTCATCAACAAACACAAGTACTCTCTCTTCCAATTTTTTCTCAATCTCGTTACGAAATGGTCTACCACTTTCCTTACCCAAATCACCATCTTGTTGGGGATAAAGGCGCCTCCGCCTAGCCGCCCTGTATTACTACACTGACAGTCACCGCCACTACAGACTGCAGGTGGCGGGCGCCGTCACCGTCACTTTATTCTTTATTCTTTTAGTGATAGTTTGAATAAAGGAAGGCCCGGTCACACATTGTGACTGTTGGAGTTTCCATTTCTTGTCTCTCTCTTTCTTGCTCTTGCTCTCCCGCCATAGCTCTCGAGTGCAAGCTTCGATCCTTCTCACCTTTTAACTGGTATTAGAGCTCGGTTTCCCGACTCTTGATCTTGGTTCATGGCATTCTCAGCATCCCATCGACTCCCCACTTGCATTGGGTCTCCTTCCCGGCAGCCATATCTGACTCCTTCGACCTCCCGTCACTCCCAGGCTTCCCGAGCACCTTCCCGACCCCTTTGGGCACCCTCAAGGCATTCACACAGAGGTATTTCTTCACTCTTTATAGGGTTTATCTCAGTTTTCAGCCCTCTTGAAACAGGGCAGCCATTACACTCCCAGCTCTCATTTCATATGTGGGTTGTTCTCCCCTTGCTGGAGCTTGTATGAGGCCTTCCTTGGCTTTAACCGGACCCCTCCGAAACTTGGCCACCATTTTTTGCAGCCCCAAGACCAGCATTTATAGTTGGCACAATCACATAGCCCTCCCATATGTGTCTTCATCATTGAGAGTTACAACACCAGCTCTCCCCCTCCATTGGCACTTAGAAAGGCTCCATTTCTGGCATATGAACATGCTTTGATGCTTGGTTTTGACGGTTGACGTGTTGGCATAGCATTTGGACTAGTTTAACACTATTTTGGGACTGTCATAACAGTCCATAGGCAGTTTATGATAGTGTTACACTGACATTTGATGCTGTAGCTTGGTTGGCATTGTCATTTGATGCCTGGTTGGTCCCATTTGATGCCTGAATGTTAGGGGAATGTATGCCTATTTTTTGGCAACCATTTGGAGCTGATTTTGGTGCTGAAATTCTCAGTTTTGAATAGTAAATCACTGTTGTACACAATTGGGCTGAAGTCATTTTACTCATGTATGCTTATGCCTATGCTTTTCAGGCTATGTTTTGGGTATATATAAAGATGTATTGACACTTGGGGCTCGACATAGAGCTTGGTTTCGATTTGGGATCATTGGTTGAGCTTGAACTTGCTTTGCAAAGCATTTGGATGCTCTGTCTTGGATGTACTTATGGCATGTATGTTGCTTATGTTTGATCGGTCTTGACATGCTTAGCCTATGCCATTACTACATGCTAGTTACATTGTTTGGAGCCTATTGCTACTAGAGCTTAGTCTTGGCTTGACCTTGGATTCCTGAAGCTTACTTGAGCTATTTGTTAGCTTGCCAAAGTTGTGTCTTGGGACGTACTTGATGTCTTATATGCTTATGGATGCTACATACGGATGCTCTACCGCCTACATGTTCGGGATGTACCATTGATGCTTGATCTTGGACACTTGTCACTGGTGCTTGTACATGCTTTGTTCGAGCTTTGTTGCTTGATATTTACGGCTTTTGTGCTAGTGGGAGCGTCTTTGGATGCTTGACAACCATTGAGCAGGCGGTCTATGCTCTTTGAGCTTTAGAGACTATTTGGGATCTTTTACCCTTCAGGATGATGCACTGTTCATATATATGTCTTGGTTCCTCTGATGCTTATGAGCTGACTCTTTGCTTTGGGTCCCTCTCTTTGTGAGTTGACACCTACTTGTGTCAAGTCTTGGTAGTGGCAGGAACACTTTGCCCCATTGACTGGGGGGTGTGCCTACTCACAGGCAGATGCTTGTATGACATGTTTGGGTGTTGGATTCATGCTTATCGACTGTCATATACCTATGTTATGCCCGCATGATGCCGGTTTTGGTCTTGGCAGTATTTGATTGACCTAGGATCCGATTTTGGCACTATTAGCTCTCATTTACTGAAATCTGTAATTTATTATAGCAAGCATATATATATAGACTGACGTGAATTTTTCATGTTGAAATATTCTGAAATGATGTACTTTTACTAGTACTTGGTGGGTAGTAGCTTTGGTTACACTTTTCTCGCAATTTTCTCTCAATTTTGGTGATTTTTTGGTCATTTTCTGCAGTAAACAACAAGCAAATTTGAACTGTCTGTAGTCTTCCATCCTGCATTATGGCGAGTTTATCCATTGAACATGCTATTTTCAACATCACTAAGCTTGATGGTACAAATTACTCTTATTGGAAGAGCTAGGTTTGGCAGGTGTTGGTGCAGAAATCGCAGATCAAACCTTTGAGGTTGAGCGGGCATCTGCCTGCAACTATGCCAGATGAGGATTAGCTTGAGCTTGATGAGTTATGCAAGTCCACTATTGCATTATCTCTCACAGAACAGGTTCATTACAATGTCTTTGAGGAAGAATAGAGTGCATGGTAGTTGTGGGATAAAATCAAGAATCTCTATGACAAGAAAATTCCAACGAGTCAGATGTATCGGCTGAAGGAGCTTATGGATCTGCGCATGAAGGAGAATGTGACTATGTCTGCTCACTTGAGCTAGTTCCATGCTATACTCAAGAACATGACTTCGCAGGACATCACTTTTACAGAGGATGTCGCTCCTCTTTTCTTGCTTGGTACTCTTAATGAGTCATGGGATGTATTCCACACTGCATTATGTGCCTCTACTGCTACTTTGAAATTATCTGATGTTGAGAGTGCTCTTTTGCACGAAGAGGTTAACCGTAAGAATCTGGACGCCTCTCATGTGTCGCATGCTATGACAGTTAGAGGCATGAATGATGGATATGGAAAGCATGGCAGTGGCAGTGGCAATGGCAGTGGTCGTGGACGAGATTCTCAGAAATCTCGGTCCAAGTCTCGTGGAAAGTCATGTAGCAAATCCCGTGGCAAGAATGCAGATGTTACTTGTCACCATTGTGGACAAAAGGGCCATATTAGGCCACAATGCCATGAACTACGCAATGAAAGACGCAAAGATAAGGGAAAAGACAAAGTGCAGGATAAGTCTTTTGATCGTAGCATAGTGCCTGCAAAGTCCAGTGTTAAAATTGAAGAGATCAATGTTATGCAGCCTGAGGATGTTGATGATGATTATATCCTTGCAGCTTCTTCTAGTGCTTCATAGATGATAGAGATACACTCTATGTATGCACAGTGTTGGCTCTTGGACTCAGGTGCGTCCTTTCATGTGACACCTTGCCGAGCGTGGTTTCATTCATACTGTACTGTTTCGGGTTTTGTGCACTTGGGTGATGACAACTCTCTTAATATTGTGGGCATTGGTGATGTTAGGCTACAGTTTCCTTCTGGCAGCAGTTTTGTTATGCAGGATGTATGTCATGTACCTCCTTTGACACGCAGTCTCATGTCAGCTGGACAGCTTGATGACGCAAGTTATCATGTATATTTTGGAGACTCTACATGGTAGATCACTCGTGACAAACTTGTGATTGCGAGAGATGCCAAGGCTGGCATCCTCTATCCCTTGATTGTATGCGCTTCTTCCCTTGGTCATGTTTTGTATGTGGGTTCTATCCCACATGTATCTCTTTGGCATGCCTGTTTGGGCCATATGTCTTTGAAGGGAATGAAAATGCTTTCTGGTTTGCAATACTTACCGCCCCTTGATTATGCATGTTTTGATTTATGTGAGCATTGTCTTTATGGTAGATAGACTAGGTCTACGCATAAGAAGTCTAGAAGGCCACGCATGAGTGAGCCCTTGGCATTGGTACATTTGGATGTCTGTGGGCCCATGCCTTGTTAGTCTATGGCTGGTGCCAAGTATTTTTTTACTTTCATAGATGATTTTTCACGAAAAGTTTGGGCTTATTCCACTAAGCTAAAATCCGATGTCTTGGTTGTGTTTCAGAGATGGCTTGCATTGGTTGAGAACTAGTTTGGGTATAGGCTAAAATGCCTAAGGACAGATAATGGGGGTGAGTATGTCTCAAGTGCTTTTGAGCAGTTATGTGATGAGAGGGGTATTAAGTGTTAGTTGACCACCCCCTACACCCCCCCAGAATGGTTTGACTAAGCGGATGAATAGAACCATCTAGGAGCATGTGCGTAGTATGCTTAGCCACGCAGGCCTACCACAGAGCTTTTGGGCTGAGGCAGTTAGTACAGCTGTGCATATCATAAATAGATCACCTTCTAGTGGTTTGGATTTCCAGGTTGCCGAGGTATGGACTGGAAAACCTCCCTCTTATGTGCATCTCCGTGTCTTTGGATGTGAGGCATTTTGCCATGTGCCCAAGTACAAGAGAAGTAAGATGGATATTAAGAGTGTCAAATGCATTTTCCTTGGTTATGGGGATGCATGCAAGATGGGTTACCGTCTCTGGGATCCGCAGGCGCGAAAAGTCATCTGCAGTCATGATGTAGTCTTCCATGAAGACAAGATGCATAGGCAGCCTGAGAGAGTTGTTGAGATCCGCAGGGTCATATTTCAGGAGGAGCCGAGAGCTCTCGCACAACCAGTTAGACAGCCTACAGTTGGAGCAGATGCTCATGGTCAAGGTGTTGGACAGGCAGCTGGGCAGGCAGCAGAGCGTACTAGAGACAGATGTCCACTTGATAGATTTCAGCCCTTGATGCATTATGTCTTGGTTACTGTTGTTGCTAGAGAGCCTTTAACTTATGATGAGGCTATGCACAGGGGTGACAATCACTCTTGGGAGATGGCTATGCAGTCTGAGATAGACTCCTTGCATAAGAATGACACTTGGGATTTGGTTTCCTTGCCTATAGGTAAGAAGGCTTTGCCATGCAAGTGGGTGTACAAGCTAAAAAGTACCCCTGGATACCCCAAGCTGGCATACAAGGCTAGATTGGTAGCAAAGGGTTTTAAGCAGGAGCATGGTGTGGACTTTGATAAGGTCTTTTCTCCAGTGGTTAAGATGAGCACCCTGCGCTTAGTCTTGGGTTTGGTTGCTCAGCTTGACTTGGATTTATACCAGATGGATGTCAAGACAGCTTTCTTACATGGGGACTTGCATGATGAGATTTATATGGAGTAGCCTAAGGGTTTTGCAGAACCTGGCAAGGAGTACCTAGTGTGCAAATTGAAGAAAAGTCTTTATGGCTTGAAGCAGGCACCTAGGGAGTGGTATCATAAGTTTAATGTCTTTATGCAGCACAGGGCTACAGCAGGAGTGCTATGGATCCGTGTCTTTACATGAAGAAAGCCCGTGATGGTTCTTTATTGATTTTGGTACTCTATGTGGATGATATGCTGATAGTACGGAAAGCTCATGATGAGCTAGATGCTCTTAAGGCTCAGCTCAAGAAGAGCTTTGAGATGAAAGATCTGGGACAGGCCGCTCACATACTTGGTATGCGTATTAGACACGACAGACATCAGGGACTCCTCTACTTGTCACAGAGGGAGTACATTCATAAAGTCCTTGAGCGCTTCCGCATGCAGGACGTAAAGCCTATTGGCTGTCCATTGCCTTCTTATGTGAAGGTATCACAGGCTGATTGTCTGCAGACAGATGAGCAGAGGGGCGAGATGGCCAAGATTCCCTATGCATCCGCAATGGGCAATCTTATGTATGCCATGATAGCCACTCGCCCAAATATTATCTTTGCAGTTGGTGTTGTGGCACGTTATATGGCTACACCTAGCAAGAAGCATTGGGATGTTGTGAAGGGTATCATGAGGTACGTGAAGGGCACTGCAGATATGTGCATATGCTATGGTAGCCAGGATACAGGAGTCATGGGGTACACTGACTCTGATTATGTAGGACATGTAGATAGTAGAAAGTCCACTTCCGGCTATGTATTAACATATGCTGGAGGTGTTGTTTCTTGGATGTCCAGGGTGCTTAAATGCACGGCCCTTTCTACTACAGAGGCGGAGTATGTTGCAGCCACCATTGAGGCTTGCAAGGAGGCCATTTGGTTGGGTCGTTTGGTTGCTAACATTGGTATTGATGCTATCCCTACACTACATTCGGATTCTATGAGTGCTATTCAGTTAGCCAAGAATCCGAGCCAAGAATCCGGTCTTCCATGCGAAGACCAAACACATTGAGGTGAGGTATCACTTCATACGTGGGGTCATTGAGGACAAGTCTGTTGATCTTGTCAAGATATCAACTGACCAGAATCCTACAAATCTGCTCACGAAAAGTCTCTCTACAAAGAGCTTTGCCTTCCTCAGGAGGTTGATGGGCGTGGGATGAGGTGACGTCCTTCCACATCCTGTTGTACATGTGTACATGTCGTACTGTCTTTTCCTTTTTCTTTTCACTCCTCACTAGGGCAGATTCGCCTTTAAGTGGGAGGTTGTTGGGGGTAAAGGTGCCTCCCTAGCCGCCTGTGTATTACTACACTGACAGTCACCGCCATTGCACACTGTAGGTGGCGAATGCTCGTTACCATCACTTTATTCTTTATTCTCTTAGTGACAGTTTGAATAAAGGAAGGCCCGATCACACATTGTGACTGTTGGAGTTCCCATTTTCTTGTCTATCTCTTTCTTGCTCTTGCTCTCCCGCCATAGCTCTCGAGTGCAAGCTTCGATCCTTCTCACCTTTCACATCTAAAATTTTTATTTTCTCAAATTAGTCAACTATCTTGTCCTTCCAAAGGGGATAAAATGAATGGATAAAGTACAAAGAAACACTAGTGTGCATTTGTACAAACTACTTTATATGGATAAAAAAGCACACTAACACTAAGTATGCTATTACTAAAGATGTTATGCGAAACTCTTAGAGTTCTCTCAAAGATAACATGCTTCATATTCCTTATCAATAACTTGCAATTTTATACTTTCATATTCATTAGTAACCTTCTCAAAGATCAAGTTAAAAGCACCTTATCAATCTCTCTCTTACTATGGTATCTAGTGGCATTGGGATCATCTCTCCATCTAAAAATATGCTATCTCATTCTTTCCTCTCATGGTTGTTTCACTCCACCACTATCAAGTTCCAATTGCAATACATCATCCATCTGCATGATAAGCCCGCCGCTCTTATCTATAATGAAGCAAACTATGGTGGTCAACTCTTCATCAAGGTATCCATCAACCAAAGTCCAAATATCTTCATCATCAACTTACATCCCTGGAATCATTGCAAGCAAAGATTGATGTATATCTTCTAGAACAATAATAAGTATAATTTATCATGTTGTACTCATCATTGGAATCTTACTTCTCTTGTAGCCAAGATGATTGGTAAAAAGCCTTTGTATTGCAAAAGAATGTCCCATCTTCTTTTAAGAAGGGAGGAAGAATGTTAGAGAATATCATTAATCTTTTCTAGAGAGGAAAAATGTTAGAATGATGGGATGTACTCGTATGAATATGTGCTTAGAGAATATCTAGATAAGATGGATCTAGAACATGTGGAGGATACTTGAGTAAGAGAACCTACCATATCCACAACTTTCTTGTATATATATGTATACTCTTAGCTATTGCAATAGAAGTGTATGATTCATTCTCTATCTCATTGTCTCATTGTCTCTCCCTCTTTCGATCACCATCACTTTCACTAAAAGCTATATGTATGTGTACTCTTAGCTATTGCAATATAAGTGTACGATTCATTCTCTGTCTCATTGTCTCTCCCTCTTTCACTCACCATCACTTTCACTACAAGCTATGCACAACCAAGATTTTCACATTTGCATGGATATATCATGCATATAAAAAAAGAGTTCTTTCATTTTATCAATACACGAAGAGAAATAAATGGCATTGAGACTAGCTAACCTTGTGTTACTGCAAGCTCACACAAATGAATATAGTGCTACCTTGTCATCACATGCCAAACATATGAAAAGAAAGATGTTGTAAATGGTACATGTTAAAGGCTCTTCATGTTTTAGGTGGTTCTTATATCATTTTCATTTGATTTTATATTTGTTTACTTTTTTTCTATTTATTTATTACTTACTTTCATTTTTCTTGATGTTGTTTTGTGCATACTATTTAAAGATCTCAATTGAAGAGTTAAAAGTCAATCAGGAACCAAACACTAATGCAATTCAAATCATACTTACATTTTAATTAATTCTTCATGCATGATAGCGAGTTGGGATGACTAGGTGTACAAGTAGTGCATAATGGAAGTAACTAACCTTCATGCATATGATTGTTGCGTACAACTTCTTGCTCGACTTCCATATAATTTAAAAATATAATTTTAAGAGCTACTTAATAAAGCAACTTGGCTTTCACTTCAATTTTATGTCCTAGTTTTGGCTTTGACTTGGTTTCATTTGGCATCATAACCCTATATCCTTAAACATCACCAAGCATTTTAAAAATATGTGTGGAAAAAATGGACCTTAAATAATTTTTGTAAGATAGCACATTTCATCACCATAAGTAATACAATATAATCTTCATCATACATAAGTAGTATAACCTAATTTGTTTGATTATCCATAGCTAGTATACTTAATCCTAAAAGGGAGCCTCCTCTTCGCCATGTAATGACTTGATAGAATTTATTCATGGTCTCTTTTCTCATATATCTCAACTCATGGCCATTCTTGCACTTTAAAAATATACAAGAACTTCTGAGATCCCTCCCTTAACTATTATTTCTCTATCATATGGATGATGAATGTTTCAATAAAAGAGGTACCATTGGAATGCATTCTATATTTTCTCCTACTCCTAGCATAATAAACAAGTTGGTGCCAAGGTCCCCAATGGTATGTATGCCCATGGAAAGACATTAGAGTGGCGTTGAATGAGGTGGCACCCCCAAATCGTATGACATGAAGAGGCCTCACCATGAATGAAGAATGGTGTACGATGAAATCAAGGAGGGAGTGCCCCCAAGTCCTATGAAATGAAGAGTGGCTTTTGAATGAGGTGGCAACCCCCAAGTCCTATGAAATGGAGACGCCTCACCATGAATGAAGAATGGTGTACAAGGCAATCAAGGAGGGAGCACCCTAAGAACTCAAGGCCTCTCTATGCCTTTGAAGTGATGATCCATGCTAGCCTCCATAGCATCTACGACTATATGTCTCAATGAGAGCTTTGTGTAACAAGGCAATGGAACCTTAGAAGATGTATCACTTAGTATAGGGGGGAAGGGATATGGCCTATATTTACTTAAACTCATAAAATTATAATAGCTACATGATGAGGAGGATTTGAAGCTATGTCTTGATGGGTTATTCAAGATCAAGAAACTAGAGGAGGTGGTCAAATCCATAAGTGTGAACATGGTTACTGTTGGGGGTAAAGGCGCCTCCGCTGTGCCGCCCCGTGTATTACTACACTGACAGTACCCGCCATTGCACAGTGCAGGTGGCGGGCGCCCGTCACATCACTTTATTCTTTATTCTTTTAGTGACAGTTTGAATAAAGGAAGGCCCGGTCACACATTGTGACTGTTGGAGTTCCCATTTCTTGTCTCTCTCTTTTCTTGCTCTTGCTCTCCCGCCATAGCTCGCGTGCAAGCTTTGATCCTTCTCACCTTCCAACTGGTATCAGAGCTTGGCATTCTCTTGCTCGAGCTCGACTCAGTGCTTCCATGGCTTCAAACCCTTGAAGCTTATTCCCCTCATATTGTGCCTTGCACCTATCAAGGCTCAAAGAGGCTTGTCATAGGCCTTTGATAGGCCCTTCTTGAGCCCCCCATTACCCCCTTTTCAGCCCATGTGGAGCAGCAGCAAGTTCAGCACCAACAGGGCAGATTGCATCATTTTTTTCCAGGCTGTGAGCACTCATCTACTTCAGCTCCACACTTGGCCATTGCTTCTTGCTCTCTACCTTGATCAAGAGGGCTATAGACTTCATGTTTGATGTCATTCAAGCTTTGGGCATTGGTCTTGATCATTCGGGGTTGATCTCTTCAGATTTGGGACTGTCATAAACTGTCATAACAGGTTGAAAACAGGGCAGCACCATTGGCATTAGCATTTGTTGCTGATACTCCATTCCGGTTATGCTATTTGATGCCCGTATGCGGTCCACATGATGCCTAGTGCCTTGGGAATGTATGCACATGATTATGCCATGATTTTGGCCTGAAATATTGGCTGATTTGGGACTGTTATTTACTGTTATATAGTGCTGGAAACAGGGCAGCCACACTTGGCATTGGCATTTGATGCTTATACTCTACTCCGGTTACCTTATTTGATGCCCGTATGCGGTCTACTTCCTACCCGGATGTATTGGGGATGTATGCATTTGGTTTGACCATGATTTTGGCTTGAATTCGGGGCTGAAATCTATTGTTTAGAACAGCAAATACATGCTAGAATAATAGTGGGCTGAAGGTACTTTACAGGCTTTGGCACTTACCTACCGATACCGGATGTATGCTTTGAGCTTTGGCATGATGTCTCTGACATTTGGGGACGGCTTGGAGCATATGTATGAGATTATGGGATGCTTTTGAGCTTCGCATTAGCTCCATCTTCACTGGCATTTGGACCGACTTGGCATGCTCGTGGACCGCCTATGCCTCATGTCTCTGCTTGACAGTTAGGCTTTTGCATTACATGCTTTGGTTCGTGACATATGCTATTTGGTTCGTGTATGCCATACTGACATTTGGAGCTTGGATTTGGATGTATTTGAGCATTCCCAGCTTACTTGATCACTGATCTTGGTTGCTATTTGGATGTCATTGAGTTGACCGAGAGCTTATTTGGGCTTATGTATTGCTTCATGGTTAATACGACCGGTGCTTCATGTATATCATGCTCTCTTTGATGCGCTTGATGCATTGACAGGGTCACTTATCACTGGTGCTTTCTCTTGGGTTATTTGAGCTTCTGAGCTCGCTTTGTACGCCTTTTGTGCCAGTGGGAGCATTTTACATGCTTGCTTGACCTTTGACAGTTGCATGCTATTGGAGCACTTACATGTATTTGGAGCAGTTTATGCCTTGAGCAGCTACATACGTATTGAGACTTTGGGATCATACTCTGATCTTTATGGATATGCATTGATGTACTCTTGGTTCACATGATGCTTATGAGCTGAGTCTCATATTTGGATCTTTCTCTTTGAGCAGACACCTATTTGTGTCAGGTTTTGGCAGTTATAGGAACACTTTGCCTAGAGTGTCTGGGGGTGTGCCTTTCACTGGCAGATGTTATTTTGACATGCTTCGGTGTTGAGCTCATGTTCTTTCCACTGTCATTGGCCTTGCTTATGTCCGTTTCATGCCAGCTTTGGACCTAGCATTGTTTGCTTGACATTGGATCCTATTTTGGGACAGTTTGCTCTCTAGATTGCATACCTGCAATTTATTACAGCAAGCAGTTATTGGTGGACTGAGGTGTACTTTTCATGCTGAAATATCCTGATTTGGTGTACTGCACCTAGTACTAAGTGGGCAGCAACTTTTGGCACACTTTGCTCGCACTTTGGACCCCATTTTGGTCATTTTTGGGCAGTTTCTACAGTAAAACAGCAAGCAGTTTTTGGACTGTTTGGGCATTTCCAGCCTGCATAATGGCGTCATCTTCGCATGATAGTGCCATCTTTAACATTACAAAGTTGGATGGTACCAACTACTCTTACTGGAAGAGTCAAATTTGGCAGGTCTTGGTGCAAAAATATCAGATTAAGCCACTTCGGTTGAGTGGGGAGCAGCCTGAAACTATGGACAATGACGACTGGCTTGAACTTGATGAGCTATGCAAGTCCACGATTGTATTGTCTCTCACTGAACAAGTACATTATAATGTATTTGAGGAAGCACAGAGTGCATGGGATCTATGGAATAAGATAAAAAATCTTTATGAGAAGAAAAGTCCGGCAAGTCAGATGTACTGGTTGAAGCAGCTTTTGGATCTGCGCATGAAGGATAATGCGATTATGTCTGCTCACTTGAGCCAGTTCCATGCTATATTGAAGAACCTGACTTCGCAGAATATCACCTTTGGAGAGGAAGTAACTCCTCTTTTCTTGCTTGGGACTCTGAATGAGTCATGGGATGTATTCTGCACTGCCCTATGTGCCTCTAGTGCTACTCTAAAATTGGCAGATGTTGAGAGTGCTCTTCTTCAGGAAGAGGTGAATCGCAAAAACTTGGATGCCTCTCGTGGTAGTCATGCTTTGACAGTTAGAGGCAGGAATGACAGGTATGACCGTGGTAATGGCCGAGGCCGTGACTTACAGAAGGGTCGGTCTAAATCTCATGGTGGCAAGTCGCGTAGTAAGTCGCGTGGGCGCAATGCAAATGTCACTTGTCATCATTGTGGGAAAAAGGGCCATATTAGACCACAGTGTCATGAGTTGCGCAATGAGAAGCGCAAGGATAAGAGGAAAGATAAAGTGCAGGAGAAGTCCTCTGATCGTAGCATAGTACCTACAAAGTCCAGCGTCAAGATTGAGGAAATTAATGTCACGCAGACTGAGGAGTCCGATGGTGGTGATGAGTTTATACTTGCAGCTAGTTCTTCTGATGCTTCACACTTGACTGAGACACCTAGTATGTATGCACAGTGCTGGTTATTGGATTCAGGTGCGTCCTTCCATGTGACGCCTTACCGTGAGTGGTTTCACTCTTATCGTACTGTATCTGGATCAGTCAGACTTGGAGATGACAGGTCTCTTGATATTGTGGGTTGTGGAGATATTCAGTTGCAGTTTTCCACTGGCAGTTCCTTTTTGCTAAGGGATGTACGTCATGTACCTGCGCTTACGTGCAGTCTTATGTCTGCAGGACAGTTGGATGGTGCAGGGTTTCATGTCTGTTTTGGGGATTCTGCCTGGAAGATCACCAAAGGCAGACTTGTGCTTGCTAGAGGCGCCAAGGCTGGCAGCCTCTATCCTCTTGTTGTATCTGGGTCTTCTGTAGACCATGTTTTGGCAGTGGGCTCTATCCCACATGTATCACTTTGGCATGCTCGTTTGGGGCATATGTCTTTAAAGGGAATGAAAATGTTATCTGGTTTGCAGTATCTTCCGCCTTTGGATTATGCATGTTTTGACTCGTGTGATCATTGTCTTTATGGTAAGCAGAATAGGTCTACGCATAAGAAATCGGGTAGGCCACGCATGAGTGAGCCCTTGGCATTGGTGCATTTCGATGTTTGTGGGCCTATGCCTTGCATGTCTATGGGTGGCGCGAAGTACTTCATTACCTTCATTGATGATTTTTCTAGGAAAGTGTGGGCTTATCCCATAAAGCAGAAGTCCGATGTCTTGGCAGTTTTTCAGAGATGGCTTGCTCTTGTTGAGAACCAGACTGGGTATAGGCTGAAATGCCTTAGGACTGACAATGGGGGAGAATATGTCTCACATGCTTTTGAGAAGTTTTGTGATGACAGGGTTATTAAGCGTCAGTTGACCGCCCCTTACACCCTACCCCAGAATGGTTTGGCTGAGCGCATGAACAGGACTATTCAGGAGCGTGTGCGCTCTATGCTTAGCCATGCAGGAATACCCTAGAGTTTTTGGGCTGAGGCAGTTAGTACGGCACTGCATGTCATAAACCGATCGCCTTCCAGTGGATTGGATTTCCAGGTTGCAGAGGAAGTTTGGGCTGGTAAGCCACCCTCTTATGCGCATCTCCGTGTCTTTGGATGTGAGGCATTCTGCCATGTGCCCAAGGACAAGAGGAGTAAATTGGATCCAAAGAGCATTAAATGCATATTCCTTGGCTATGGTGAGTCAGGAGAGATGGGCTATCGCCTATGGGATCCACAGGAGTGGAAAATAGTACGCAGCCATGATGTAGTCTTCCATGAAGACAAGATGCACAGGCAGCCTGAGAAGGTGGTTGAGATCCGCAGAGTGATCTTTCAGGAGGAGCCTAGAGCTCCAGCACAGCCAGTAGTACAGCCTGCAGCAGTTCCTCCACAGGGCCAAGGTGTTGGACAGGCAGTTAGACAGGCAGCAGAGCCTGCGGTGAGACGGTCTACTAGAGACAAACGTCCACCTGACAGATTTCAGCCCTCTATGCATTATGTTTTGGTTACAGATGCAGAAGAGCCTTTCACTTATGATGAGGCTATGCGCAGGGGTGACAGTCACTCCTGGGAGAGGGCTATGCAGTCTGAGATAGACTCCCTGCATAAGAATGAGACTTGGGATTTGGTTGCCTTGCCTAAGGGCAAGAAGGCTTTGCCATGCAAGTGGGTGTACAAGCTGAAAAGTACCCCTGGACACCCCAAGCCGGCATACAAGGCTAGATTGGTAGCAAAGGGTTAAGCAGGAACATGGTGTGGACTTTCATGAGGTCTTCTCTCCTATGGTTAAGATGACCACCCTGCGCTTAGTCTTGGCTTTGGTTGCATAGCTTGACTTAGATCTATATCAGATGGATGTCAAGACGGCTTTTCTACATGGGGACTTGCATGATGAGATCTATATGGATCAGCCTAAGGACTTTGCAGAACCTGGCAGGGAGCACCTAGTGTGCAAGTTGAAGAAGAGCTTGTATGGCTTGAAGCAGGCACCTAGGGAATGGTATCATAAGTTTGATGCCTTTATGCAGTCACAGGGCTATAGCAGGAGTGCTATGGATCCGTGTCTTTACACGAAGAAAGCCTGTGATGGCAGTTTGCTTATCTTGGTACTCTATGTTGATGATATGCTCATAGCAGGGAAAGCTCATGATGAGCTAGATGCTCTTAAATCTCAGCCGAAGAAGAGCTTTGAGATGAAGGATTTGGGACAGGCCTCACATATACTTGGGATGCGCATTAAGCGCAATAGGCATCAGGGGCTTTTGTATCTCTCACAGTGGGAGTACATTCATAAAGTCCTTGAGCGCTTCCGCATGTAGGACGTAAAGCCTATTGACTGTCCATTACCTTCTTATGTGAAGGTATCACAGGCCGATTGTCCGGAGACAGATGAGCAGAGGGCCGAGATGGCCAAGATCCCTTATGCTTCAGCCGTGGGCAGTTTGATGTATGCCATGATAGCCACTCATCCAGATATTGCGCATGCAGTTGGTGTTGTGGCACGCTATATGGGTACACCTGGCAGCAGACATTGGGATGCCGTGAAGGGTATCATGAGGTACCTGAAGGGCACAGCAGATATGTGTATTTGCTATGGCAGCCAGGATACAGGGGTCATGGGGTACACTGACTCCGATTATGCAGGACATGCAGATAGTAGGAAGTCCACTTCTGGCTATGTATTCACCTATGCTGGAGGGGCTATCTCTTGGATGTCCAGGGTTTAGAAGTGTACGGCTTTGTCTACCACTGAGGCCGAGTATGTTACAACCACTGAGGCTTGCAAGGAGGCCATATGGTTATGCCGTCTAGTTGCTGACCTTGGGATTGATGCTACACCTACACTGCATTCGGATTCTATGAGTGCCATTCAGTTGGCTAAGAATCCGGTCTTCCATGCGAAGACGAAACACATTGAGGTGAGGTATCACTTTATACGTGGTGTCGTGGAGGACAAGTCTGTTGACCTTGCCAAGATCTCCACTGACGAGAATCCTACAGATCTACTCACGAAGAGCCTCACTACTGAGCGCTTTGCCTTCCTCAGGAGGTTGATGGGCGTTGGATGAGATGTCGCCTTTCCTCATCCCTTGTACCTATGTACATTTGTACTGTCTTTTCTTTTTTCTTTTCTCTCTCACTAGGGCAGATTCGCCTTTAAGTGGGAGGTTGTTGGGGGTAAAGGCGCCTCTGCCGTGCCGCCCCGTGTATTACTACACTGACAGTACCCGCCACTGCACACTGCAGGTGGCGGGCGCCCGTCACATCACTTTATTCTGTATTCTTTTAGTGACAGTTTGAATAAAGGAAGGCCCGGTCACACATTGTGACTGTTGGAGTTCCCATTTCTTGTCTCTCTCTTTTCTTGCTCTTGCTCTCCCGCCATAGCTTGCGTGCAAGCTTCGATCCTTCTCACCTTCCAGTTACAATGAGGACATGAGTAGATCAAGAGATCAAGAAATTGATTCTTAGCATCCATGATTGTGTCAATATTGATGTGTGCATGTTTGTGTCAATGTTGATGTGTGAGTTTTGTGCATAACATCAAGATGGATGATACATAGTATATGTGTATGACCTTAGGCTTGCAATAGCTCAATAGTCACACTTGCATGAGAGAGAGAGAGAGAGAGAGAGAGAGAGAGAGAGAGAGAGAGAGAGAGAGAGAGAGAGAGAGAGAGAGAGAGAGAGAGAGAGATTCTCTCTCTGTGTGTATCACCTAGAGGATAATAATAATTTTGTGCATCCTCCTAACAATCTACTATGCACAAGCACCTTAGAAAATATGCTTGGCATCCCAACAATGACACCTAGCATCCCATAAACAACGTCTTTTATTTTTGGAGTGGCGTAAGTGATGTCCATATTGACTTAAACAATTCCCACTCGTATTGCAAAGTGTATACATAGTTAATAGATATTAGTGTGAATATAGACCCCCTTTTAAAATAGTATTTATCATGATCATGTAACACACAGAAGCCCTCAATAAAACTCACAAAATTCCCCTATAAAAGCATGCAATATAACTAAGTCAATTAGGTTAGTAATGCGTTAGTATGGCTAGTAGATTCGGATAGTTAGTAGTTAGTTTGTTAATTAGTTTACTTTAGTAAGGTTAGTAACATATGCTAGATAAGTTAGCATATTAATTAGTAATAACATTAATTATTTCTTTAAAAATTACTAATTGAGATATTTTAAAATAGAGCATTTATACGAGTAACCATAGGATCATGTACAGTGGAGCCTCATTCACCAAAAGGGAAACGACTCAAGGATAGTACAATGGAGCCTCATTCACCAAAAGGGAAAAGGCTGAAGGATAGTACCCTCAGGGGGTTCATTATATATAAACCCTCTATATCACGGGCATTCAAGGAATATTTAAAAATACCATTATATATGAATTTTCTCTAAATAAAACACATGCTTTTCTATTCAATATGTGAATAACCCCTTCACATGGTACCCTTTTGTGTGTTTATTTTTTATCTAAACATGGTAATTAAAAATCCCTTCTTTTGAATGCACGTGATATACTTCATATCTATGAGTGACCTCCTTGAGGTAGTACCTTAATACGAAATAATGTATAATATGTTGTTAGAATAGAGATAAATATTTATGCTCAATTCTTAAGAGATGGAAATGACTAAAATAGAAATAATCATATATCCAAAGGGATTGCTTACTTGAAGCAATGCCTAGTATTGGGACAGTTGCATTTGGATTAAAAAAAGGACCATGCAATACTATTGTTAAGGAAGAGTTGAGACAAGTGTGAAATTGAATATGCAATATTTTTGTGAATCATTCCTTATGCTTTTATTATTGAAGTTAGGAATCATGCAATGGTATCTTGTGCATGCATGGATTTCCATCATAAAAAAGTCAGATTATTATTGAAGTTAGGGATCATGCAATGGTATCTTATGCATGCATGGGTATGTAATCATAAAATTTTTGGATTATGCAGTGGTATCAACTTAGAGATGTCATCTCTACATGTATAACAGAAGTTTTGTAATCAAAGATAAGGATCAAGAAATTATATCATGACATTGACATGTTGTGATTAAAAGTTGGTTGTTAAAATGGAAATACTATTTGGCAAACATGTTTCTACCTCAGTATGGTTGATTATGGACATGATAGAAGAGTTTTTGGATGTGATATGATTAAGAGGAATAGAAATATAAATGAAAAAGAAGAAGCGAGCTAGGTATTGGACTCCCCCCTAAGTCTTGCTAGGGTTGGATTTATTATCCGATCAGTTATCACTATCTAGAGTGTGACATCACCACCTAGATGATGAAGTCAGATGTTATAGAGAAGATTTCCTCCTACATCAGACTTGGGCCCAATTGGGGAGTTTAGTCGTGTTAACACTAAACCTCACTTTTCTAAGATGAAAGAAGAAATCATCGATGGTCATGTTAATAATAACCTATGCTTGCCTAAGATGAGAGAAGAAATCCTTGACAAGCATGGTGTATAGGCACCCCATAGACCATGATTCTATAAATGGATAAGGGTGAGGGACATGGGATGAGGTAAAAATAGCAAAAGGTAGGATATCAACCTCACACTGAAGAAGCTAATTAAACTAATCAAACAAAATTTACCTTAAGTAACTATTTGTATGATAGTTTTAAATTTATATGTCCTCACAATGTGATAGGACCTCTAATTACATAATTAACATGCTTGGGTCTATGATTGGAAATCAAGTGAGCGCCTCTGTGGTGGATGGGAGTACTTGAAAAATGGGTGAACTTGATTAGTTGGGTGCTTTTGTAATGGACTTGATGGGAAGGTTAAAACAATAACTATCTAAGGTCAAGTTGTAGATCTTGGTTAGCACCATTTTAGGAGGGTGAATTGTCATTATACTAAGGAAGATGGTTTGATGCTCATCTCCCCCTTCTCTATTACTCTCTTTGAACCAAGTGTGGTGCTAGCCCACTCTTGGTCTTGATTGATTGCAAAGTGACACTTCTTGGCCAAGCACTAGATTACTGATAAAGATTGATATGTCACAATTCTCTTAGGTTGATCCTAGTGGATTGAGGCCTTGACGCTCCAATGCAAGGTAGACTAAGAAGTCATGTGAGTAGCTAATTATGTGAATCCTAAGGGTTCTTGATGAGTTGCTAAGGAAAGGCATCTAACTGATGTGCTCTCCCTTGGTTGGGAATGTCAAATTAGCAATGCTTAACATAACATCCTTGTGTGCCGCATCACGATCAAGGGCCATGTTGTGTTGGTGCAAAATGAAATCCAATCTCTCTTGTTGAGAACTAACAAGCACTTGAAAAGATCCTTGTGTGCCGCATCATGATCAAGGGCCATGTTGTGTTGGAGAAAAATGAAATCCAATCTCTCTTGTTGAGAACTAACAAGCACTTGAAAAGATCCTCTACCAACAAACTTGAAAATATTCTCTACCAACAAACTTGAAATGGGCCAAAGCACATATTGCTTGAAAGGTACCTTGAAACCATTTGGGAATTTGTTCTTTGCAAAAAACTTTACCTATGAACTACATGAATAACCTAAAATTTACATAATCATAATAACTGCACACTAAGAATCCAAAGATAAAGTGATGGAGAATATATGACTTCTCTGTGTAGCCACTTGTAGGGCCTCTTATCTTTAGGCATTAGTCTACTATATCCCCAAAGAAAGTGACTAAATGGCCACCTAGGAATTATGAGCTTGTTATTTAGCATGGTAGCATAGGACTCATATTCATGCAAGCATTTTATCTAGGCTTCAAGACCTTACTCCAACCCTAATTCTACATTGGTTAGGCCTCATAGGTTCCTTTCCCTTGCATGCATAGGGGGATGGTTCTCCCTTGCAATTCAAGAAGAGAAAAAAGTATGAGTGCATTTTATTCTTGAATTATTGACATAGAGGGAACATTCAAAGTAGTTCAAATGATTATCCTTTGAGTTTTTAACATGGTAAAAGTTGTCTAATATTTACCCATGCATGTATAGGGGGATGGATGATAGAGCAACATGTTTCTTGCCGAAATGTGTGGCATAATTTAAGTTCTTCCTTGCAACAAAAGTAGAGCAAAAAATGTTTGGTCTCATTTTACTCCAAAAAGCTCATTAAAAAAATAAATTATGTATGAACTATCAGATTTATATCAATGACATGTAAAGATGAATTAGGAACTTCCTAGTGATGATTTTACATGTTGTACTTACATATTTTAAGGTGAACCTTCCATATAACAAAGGGAAAAAAAGGGGTTGTTATTGGCGGTCGGGGGGAGGGGAAGGGGGTGAACAAACAAGCCCACAACATCATGTCAATTATCTATCTCAATACCAAGAAGGATTACTCAAATGCTAGGAGTTTAGGCCTACACATGGGAAGAATGTTGGGTGCACAAATATGTGCATGCATTCATTCCTTTGCATGTGCATTTATGCATGCATGCATACACGTATTGCATGTTCAATGAGTGTAATATCTCTCTCGAAGAAACTAAGTAGTTATCTAATATATTATGGATAAATTTGATGACTCAAGTACCATCCTATGGTGATAAATTTTTAATTGGTTCCTTTAGCTAATCTTTCTTTAAGTGCATGAAGCTCACTATGGTACTCTTAAAAATTATCCTCAATTTTATTAAATTATTCCTTCAATTTTATTTTTCTAAGAACCTATTATTCTTGCCCTTCAACACCTATTCACATAGAGAAAGTTGGTATTATGGTAGGTAGTAAGCACATTGATCCTTTGAATCTTTACAAATTTCCTTGAGGATGTATGCGACATTTTTCCTTTTATAGCTTATGTACATACATGTGATGCTCTACCAAGCTCTCAAATTATGGGCGATGTAGCACTCTTAGTGAAGATAGCTCAAGATAGAAATCCTAGAATGCTTGAAAAATCCTAGTATTACTTGGGAGGTGAATCTATATTTCAAAATAGTTTACCTCATATTGCCCTAGTTCTTTGAAACAACAACACATGATGATGTACATAAAAAGTTCAATGAGGCATTATGTAGTCGCTTGTTGATGCATACAGATGTGGATCATGATGTGCATGTGTGTGCATGCATGCACATGCACACACATGCCTTGGGCAATATTAACTCACCAATGTTGTTTTTGTAATTGCGGGATCATGTCTTTAGTTCATCAAGTAGATTTAGGACCTCATAAGTGTGCCTTTTGAGCTATCGACCAAAATGTAACCCATTTAACTTGAGCATTGTCTTTAGGCCACATAATAGCTCCATGATAGGCACCCACTCGAGCATGGCCACCCAAGTGATAAATAGTGCTCTCTTTATGATTATACATAGAGAAGTATCATCTTTTACTCCTCAACTCAATTTTTAAGAGTCGTAATATTGAGGAGCATCTTTCTTTCTTTTTGTTTTGCAAGCTTCAAACATATCATAGGCTTGTGACTCTTAGCTTATGCCCCTATGCATTACAATAATGCATGCATGTGTCTTTATAGTTGCATGCACTTAGAGTGGGTTTAATATTAAATTTTTGTCCCTAGTGACTCCTTTATTGTGTGAATCTCAAGTATATTGTGATTCTATCAATAGCATAATCAAGACATTATAAGCCTTAGTTGATTTGAAGTGTGTGCATCCATTCCTTCAAAAGTTATATTCATAAGTTAGACAGTTACTATGATGGCCTCAAGGTTCTAAAGTGCATCATATAATGAAATTGCCATCACTATTCAAAGTTGAGAAGGAATAACTCTTAATGCTAATGGGATATATGCGCACTTAATCTAATTGGCATCACTATAGTTGAGAAGATTAAAAATAGTGGGATTTATAGGCTCCTAACATTCTTCAAGTTTGTAGTAGATCTAGCTCGTTAATTGGAAAATAAAATTATTTTTTATCAATCCCATATATTTTTAGATGTTTCAAATAATGTGGTCTCATATTAGAACTAACAACTTTTTGGGTATCATTGGTTTCACTAATTGCTTTTGGCTTAAGGACACTTACTTTAGTATTTATTTTGTGTTTCCCAAGCATTTAGATATGCACTAAGGGGACTTTCATAGTAATAATGTTTCATTGTAAAAGATTGAGTGGAATATATGAGGAGAAGATTCATTCCTCATTGGGATTTTTGTTTGTGGATTCTTTATGGTAATTAACATAAGATATTCCTTGGTAACATTATACTTTCTTGAGGCATGTAACATTGTACTTTGTGCATTATAATGATCATGTGCATCTAATAATTATGTTATGACACCTTTTCGTTATTCTTAGCAAATGAAGTCCCTAGTTGAAGTGAGCACTTGTGATGTGACCTTGGCATCCAAGAAAAGGTAGCTTTTATATTAAACTTGGAAAACATGTTCCACCCAAAAATCATAATATTTCTCTCTATTCACAATTCCAATGACTATCATGTTATAGTTGCGTAGTTCAGTGCAGCTTTGACTAATGAACAAACAATGAATAAAGTTTGTAGACTAATACCATATGCAAGTACTACTTATTCGATATCTCTATCTTTGGATTAAATGGTATCTACGATTATTGGGGGATGCAAGCTTGATTCATGTGACATGAAAGTTGGATAGGATATTATACCATCATGCGACTTTTTGGATATAAAGATATCATGCATGAATCACACTGGGTATTAATTTCATGAGGGAATCATAGATTCTATAAGGACAAACCATTGATCAAGTGAAAGGAAAGGGCCATCAAGGTGGGAGACAAAGCACAGCCACCCACCTATCAAAGAGGTAGTCAATTTGTTAGTAAGAAGGATTATGGGGATCAATAAATGAGGTTGATGATGATGAATAGGGCTTGGGCCACCGCCCCATGGCAGTCGTAGTGTGGCCCACTTATAAGAGTTAATTAATGAGCATGTGTGGGAAAATCAAAAATCAAGATGACCAATGAGAAGGTCTACGTCATTGTTGGTTGAATGGACCACCAACTAAATGGTTTGTATACATAATTAGAGGGATTCAAAAGGAGGTGAGTAGGTTTGTGTAGCTTCTTTACATAGATAACAAGACTAGGACGATATCAATCCAAAAGTCCTAGAGGATGAAAATGGTCAAGGGAGTTTTGTCCATGATGGCACACTATAGGACTAGGAAAAATGTCCTTAAAGGTGGATATCTTTGAGGAGCTTCAAGTCGATTCTCCCTATGACACATAGGATTCATGATGGATATGTTTGAGCAACTCTTCTTTCCATGAAAAGGCTAATAAGAAAGTTAATAAATTCAACGTGTGTGAGATATGGTAGCTCAAATATCATTTTCTTTATGTGTTTGTGTGCATTGAGGCATCATATTCTTGGAAAGAGGGAGAGGACTTGCTAAGGAAGACAATGATTAGATATGTGAAGATGCAAAGGAGGCTCTCTAAGGACACAAAATCAAATAATTGTTTGTGGTGTAAGGAAATCCGAGGATTGGGGACTTTGGGTTTGCACTTTTGGGGTGCTTTGGATATTTGTGTTTCATTGGTTGTTTAGTCAACGATGGGGTTTTAACATTAGGGCCACACTCCTACTTGCATAAAAAGAGATAAAGGTCTTATTCGTGATATTATTTAATAAGAAATTAAAAACACTTTGACATGGCCCATAGAAAGTTAAGGGCATTTCTAGTTTATTAAAGTGACAATAGAGAGAGAGAGAGAGAGAGAGAGAGAGAGAGAGAGAGAGAGAGAGAGAGAGAGAGAGAGAGAGAGAGAGAGAGAGAGAGAGAGAGAGAGAGAGAGAGAGAGAGAGAGAGAGAGAGATGCTAGAGGCCATTTATGTCCAAGCCACAAAAAACACATTATTTTTATTGTTCAACCCAAAGGAAAGGAAGTTTCTCACAATTTACAAAGATGCAAAAGGGAAAGGATTTTACATGTTCAAAGAACAAGTACATTAATGAAGAAGTTTATTAATTACTAGACCCTTAAAAGAAATTAATCAATCAAGCTTCCAATATATAATCCACCTTTCTCTATTACTCTCTGAATAAGAAAACATCTATATTACACCAATGTAAAATGCAAATTAAGCCAAGCCTACTAGGATCATGCAAATAAACATAAGATGATATTTATCATGGACAACACACTCACTTACCCACCATTGTTTGCCACTAATGGTATATGAAAATATGTTTTGAAGCTTTTGCTCTTATTGCTCCAAATTACCATAGATATGCATCAATCTATTACTAGTCAATGGATAAACGACCCAAAGTAGAAATGCGAAGATTATACACTAGGAACTGTCTCAACTAATGGAGTTGCATGCAAAATGCAACAAAATCAATGATGATGTTTCTATGAGCCTAGTTTATGTGAACCTTACATAAGCACCCTTAAACATAAAGTAGGAGAATAGATCTAGGTGAGCAATTCTCCTTTGTGGTTTTGTGCAGATGGCTATAGGGTAGAATTCTATTTAGTCACATGACACATGCCATTATAAATCTAGCTTTAATTGTGTGAAAATTTTCTATTACACCATAGAATTTGGTAATTTTGGTGCCACATTTTACTGAAACATGCCATTCTATCAATCCTCAAATGCAATCCTAATTTAGACATGCTTTAGATATGTTGTCTCCTAGATTATGCATTTTGAATGGTGTTTCCCCACAATTATGGATGATAATGCACCTTCAATGGTTCAAACTAACCAGCTACATATGTAAAAAATGTGAAAGGATGTTTGCATCCCTTCATTTCACTCAATATTGTAACAATGGGAAATAATAAGCTTTTTGACATTTTACTTGACATTATCACATGATGTACCAAAAAGTACATGTGAACAAACTATACCATCCTAAAGGTGTAAAATCATAGCTCTACCTATAATGATGGAAATTGTATACAGAAGGCATGTATAGGTCCCTTAGTCTATGCATCTAAGTTTGAGCATCTCATATCTAGCATATAATTCATTGTGTGTAAATTATATAAAGTAAAAGAGAAAATTACCTCTTATTTTTTGGAAATGATAGATTAATTTAGAATCACTTATTCAGTACAATGCCAAGTTATTTTAGGTTTAGATTTTGAACAGTATTATATTTTAAAAAATTTGGAGGCTACTAGTGTACAATCCTACTATGCCATCTTATGTTAGGTAATGGTACTATATTCTACCAATACTATTTGCAATAGTTTTATATTGAAGATGAGTGAAGACATGCATTATTTCATCCTTTTCAAAGAACTCTTCTATCATCTCTTCATGATTGCTATGATCTAAATAACCTCCCTTAAAGTAATTGTGGATATTAGTTGTCTACTTTGATTTACAGTAATGCTATTACTCACATTTGGGTATCTATATATACTACCAATTTATGAGCTTACCAAACTATTGCTTATACAGATTTAAGAGAACCAATTGGAAGAGTGTAATGAAAGTGATAAAACATTCAAGATGATGATATTTCTTTTCCTTGAGATGCAATGGGAATTAACAAAGTAGATGCAACATCTTAATATAATCATGAACATGCTAACACCTTGAAGAAATGCTTGCCTACTTGTACAATGGATCCATTGTGCATCTATGGCCCAACATGATTACTTGCTTTCTAATGGTGTTGGTTCTAGAGTCTTTTATGTGAATGACTATTCTTTTGATATTTTTGCAATGACCATCATAATTTTACCCAAAATTTTAAATAATAGTTTATAATTTGACATGTAAGAACTTAATGTTTCATTTTCACATATGAATTTTTGAATTTTAACAAGGTTGGTTCCATTTTCTCTCTCTCTTACTTGTAAATTGGAACAGCTAGTGTCTAGAGCCATTGTCAACCATAGCAAGTATACATGATGAATGATTATGTAGACACATTCTAAAATATTATACAACAATTAAATAATATGCACATTTTACACTTGCATTATAGCTATTTGCACTTACAATTTTTAGGGTGCTTGTCAATTTTTCTTGAATTGGCTTAATTGCAACAACCATTATGAGACTTTTTGTGTGCATAATACATGATCAAAATTAAATATCAATTTTGATATTATCTCAATAATTTCCAACTATGTTGGATTATTTTCATTTTTTGGCTTCTATACATGATGCTGATTTACTATACAGTTGTCATACCCCCCAAAAAAAGGTGGTCCAAAAAGGAAAAAGAAAAAATAATGATAGAATGGCATACATGGAGCTCCTTTTTGCTAACTTTAAGTTTAGACACTCATTTCTAAAGAAATGGACAAGCTTAGCCTCTGGAGTCCATAGCTACTACATAATGTTCTATGGGGATATTTTGAAATCCAAGAAGGATGCCACCATTCTCTAATTTTACCTATATTTTTTCTTGCTCATTTTTTTCTTGCTTTCAATGTCTTGGAGCCTTGAAATTATTTGGAAGGTTATCTCTATTTTAGAATGATGTTTTCCTCAAGCTTCCAAAGAAGATACAATAACAGGATTTCAATCAAAGAAGGTTTAAAGAAGAGAGGAGTAAGACATGAGGAAGAGTAAAAAAGTAACCAAACTAACATTGTCTCACAAATGAATGTGGAAACCCTTGCATTATCCAAAATTAACATAGGTCATATATAGAAAATTGGCAATTTGGCATGGTTGGGATATGGCTTTTCCCACATCTCATGGAGTCTTAACTATTTGAAAAACTTATGTAGATAAATAAAATGACTAAAATTTTAAACCAACATCCTTTGGAATTGGCTCATTTTTGTTGGGAGTGATGATCTGGCATTGAGACACCACTTTATCTACAGTATAACATCTAACCCGCACAAGTTCTATTGATCAACTTTTTGAATATTTCAAAGGATTTGTCCCTTGAATGGTTAAGAAACTTCCTTTGAAAGCAAAGCTATTAGACTAATGTATGGATGAGCTACTTCTAAATATGATACTTGGCAACCCCAAATAGAGAAGGTTGCAAAAGGGATGCAAAATTTTTGGGAAATAAAAGTCAAAAGCTAGTCAAAGCAATCAAGTGTCAATCAAAATATTCAAAGAGGATGAGTAAAAGCGGACCAAAAGAAGGGACCAAGGCCATTTGCAGATAAAAGGAGTGCCAAAAATTGAAATTCTAAACTTTATGAGGAATAACAAAGACACAACACATGCACTAGAAGTTGTAGGAGGCCAAAAATTTCATTCACATATCTAGTTATCATTTAATTCTATTAATATCTATTTTATTTTCATTTTATTAAAAGTGAGAGTGGGGCTTGTTCTTGTGCAAATTGTAATACCTCCCAAAGTCACATTTTATGATTTTATTTTCTATTCATGTATGCGTATAAGGCTTTCAAGGATGAATGAAGATCCACAAGCAAGTGTTCTGTCAAAAGAGCCATAAGCATGTAATGTGAACTTGAGAAAGAGGCCAAGGGTTGAGGCTACCAACCTAAAAATCCATATGTATAGTGTATAAATGAAGAAAATGTCTCATTCTTGTGTGCGCATGTTTTAGATTAAGCTTTCTCTTCCACATTCTTGTTCCACCATATCTATTGCTTGAGAGAGAGAGAGAGAGAGAGAGAGAGAGAGAGAGAGAGAGAGAGAGAGAGAGAGAGAGAGAGATGTGTGTGTGTGTGTGTGTTACAAAGAGTTAAGCTTCTTGCACTTCCATTCAACTTTTCCTCTTCTTCTTTCCCCTCTTTTGGAACTATATCCATTAGAGAGAGAGAGAGAGAGAGAGAGAGAGAGAGAGAGAGAGAGAGAGAGAGAGAGAGAGAGAGAGAGAGAGAGAGAGAGAGAGAGAGAGAGAGAGAGACTGTGTGTGTGTGTGTGTGTGTGTGTGTGTGTGTGTGTGTGTGTGTGTGTGTGTGTGTGTGTGTGTGTGTGTGTGTGTGTGTGTGTGTGAGAGAGAGAGAGAGAGAGAGTGTGTGTGTGTGTGTGTGTGTGTGCGTGTGTGTGTGTGTGAGAGAGAGAGAGAGAGAGTGTGTGTGTGTGTGTTACAAAGAGTTAAGCTTCTTGCACTTCCATTCAACTTTTCCTCTTCTTCTTTCCCCTCTTTTGGAACTATATCCATTTGAGGGAGAGAAAGTGAGAGGGTGAGGGACCAAGAAGGAGAACATTATTCTCATTTATTTCTCTTATTCTTTTTCTTAGAAAAGTTGACCAATACAAATCAACTATGTGAATGATAGTCATATTCAACACTTAGGGAGATCTTTATGTGCTACATATTCCATTACATATGTCTTTGATCTTAGAGATCAAATTCTTGCCTTAGCTCAACTTGAGAGGAGCTAATGAAAATAACCGAAAGTGTCAAGACAAGGGCCGAAAGAATCGATATCTATTGCATCCACTACATGGGCAATCATTTGCAATGCCCTAATTAAAGGAACAAAGTGTGGAAAATTGTGGGATGTATGACCATGATGTAGTTGTGCACCATGTTCCTAGATAACCTCTATTCTCTAACCCTTATTGTACTAATTCTTATCAAGCTGGTAAAGGGATACCATATCCGAGGGAAATGCCATCAGCTCCACCTACTCCAAATGAGTAGAGACCTATTGTTCTTATGGAAAACATCAATCCCATAGGAACTATAAGATCACAATGCCTGATAGTTAAACACCTACCTAAGGGTGTTCCTACCCACTATGTGGAAAAACCACTAGAAAAAGAGCTATACACAAACTTCTATGTCCCTTATGATGAGCAAGGTAACGTTATGGTAATGCTATCCTCATGGACCATAGAGAGATTTTAGAGATGATGCTTGGGCATGGTAAAGGCCAAGGAATGGTACAAACTAGGGAGATAACTCTTGATGGTATTGTAGTCAAGTTGCATATGTAGCATCTCAATGCTCAAAGAAACAAGAGCTGAACGAGGACAACAAGTTGGAACCAAGTCACCCTTAGTATGGAATTACATACTTGTGTCCAAATTGCCCTATATTCAAGAAAGACTCTATTGGATTTATAAAGAATGATCAAGGTCATTGAGATGACCCAAAAGATGAAGAGCTTATCCCACTTGCATAGCTTAGGGTTAAACTTATCACACAAAATAGCAATATTTAGTGATTCTCCCATTAATGAAGGCTCCAATTTTAATATTCTTACTTAAGAAGCATAGAAACAAATTAATTAGCCAACAAATGCTATAATCAAACCTATGGTGAAACACCTTACTCATTCTTAGGGAAGTGCAATAATAAGTTAATGATAGTAGAAATCGAAAGCATATATTGTTCATGCTTTATGTACTTCCAAATGAAGAGCATATTCGGAAAGGAATCCTACATGGAAGAACTTTGGTACACAATGCATACACCTTAGCCATCCCAATCTCTATTATATTACAACTTTTAGTCAAGGGTACCTTACTTATCCTCATGGAAAAGGTAAGCAAATTGTACCAAGGTTGAACACAAACTCTGAAGAAAGAGGTAAATAAGTGCTTGAGGAAATTCTTAAAGCACACAAGGCAAAGAAGAAGCCTTTAAGAAAGACTCTTCTTAATTAAGAAGAGATTGAGCACTAAGCATGTGTCAAAGGCTACCAGTGATAAGGCAACATCCCAAATCCAATCACCAAAAAAACAAAATGACCCCATCAAAAACTCCACAAATCTAAAAGTTTTTTTTACCTTATATGTAGAAGGAGAGCTATATTAACACTAAAATGGGTTCCCAAAATAAAAAATAGATAAATCTAGTTATCTCCACCACCTAAGCTAACTCCTCTAGCATAAAATTCCACTACACTTTTACACTCAGAAAAAATATGTCGAAATCAAAGAGCTTGAAAGCTGAACCTAAACCCAAGCCTATACCACTTGAAAGTCTACGAGAAATAAAAAATGAAGACAAAAAATGTGAAATCTAAGACATAAGTAGCTAAAAATCATACAATTGTATACTGAAAAAGATGATAGTCCTCTAGTCAAAATACCTAACAACCCATGATTATTGCCAATCAAACAGAGAAGGCGTTAGTCCATAAAGCACCAACCCAAAAACATGGAACAAAACAACACAACAATAGACCCATGCTTTTGCCAATCTTATGAACTAGATCCCAAAAGGACACCAAATTGCTACCAAAGGAGAGTCAAAAGTAGCCTCTCCTAAGGAAGCTGAACCACAATCTACTCCTTTCCACATACTCAAGCATCCATCACAATAGCTACTCTTGACTATTATCTCCCACAATCCACTAGACAAGTCCAAACTACTTCCAACAATCAAATGGGACCACAAGTCACTACTACTTCCAATCAAAGAATGGAACCACAATAGTCATGGTCCTTGATTGTAACAATTTCATTATTCTCAACTAGGAAATCAACCTCTAATACTTCCACAACACTTAATATATAGACTAAGTTGATTGACTCACCATTTGAGCATCCACCATGTTGGATGTCCAAATTGATCAAATGGTCATGTGTAGACACATGGCAAAAGAGATGGCTCAAAAGAAGGATAAAACTATCATGGCATGCCTTAATGAACTTGAAGAAATCTTGCTCATTCTTTCACATATCTTTTAGCAAGCTAATATTAGAGCGCTACATGAGAAGAAGAAGGTCTTCATAATAGTGCAACTAACAGGGGGAGAATAAGAACATATCTATAATAGCCTAATCATTGATAAACTCTACATCTCATTTCCAAAAGCACTATGAATGCCATGAAGTTAATTCCTTCTTATTATCCAAAGCTTTGCCTAAAAAGCTTGGATGAATGGTTAGGAATCAAGAAAAAAGAAGAGAGAAATAGCCCATTCAAGCAAACATGGAATACCATCTATATCGAAATTGCTAAAATAAAAAGTTATTTGATGGAAAATGCTAAAAAACAATATAATATCAAGACTTGAGTGTGATCCAATCTACAAGGCTTCCACTTCTCTTAGAGTGATGAATATGTGCAAATATTTTCCTTTAAAACATAAATTGCTATACCATTCAATGCTCAATAAAATGTTGATCAAGGAAGAGCCACACATAGCTAAGTAGAATGGACCAAATAGACAAGATGTAATTGTCTATGTCTCACTCTTGGTTGCTTCTTTACATGTATTGGATGTGTACACCATCTTCTATATAATCAAGAGTTTTATACTTGGTTGATTCTCCAAGTAGTGTAATTTTCTACCATAATAACTATTCCATATGTGCATAAATAACATTCTCGCACCTTTAACCTTTAATTAAATAAACCCTTAACTAAAAATCGCCCTCACATAAGAAATATGCATGAAAATATACACAATTTCACAATGCTAGGAGCCATTATCTATGGGGATACCTCAAGCCCATTAAGAACTAAGCCATGTGTCTATATATAAATTTTTTGCCAAAATTTTCCTTGGGCTACATCATCACCAACATGGAGAAATTAAAGTAGTATCATTGTGACTTTTTCAGAATTGTAACGTGTCCGCCTGTCCACTTGTGGGGCACGTCTTAGCAGCCCATCGGGAGGGGAGTCTAGAAAGTGCCACCTGGCACTCGCAAGGAATGTCATAGGGTTTGGAATCTAGGTCTTCCCGAGTCTGCCCCGAAGCGGAAGTATCTGGCCGTTCCCACTTAGGACCCGACTTGAAGTCAGGGTTTCTTTCCTATCAGCCAAGCCCCTAGGAAGTAGCTAGCGTCGAGCTCCAAATAAACCATTTTGAGTAGGAGCAATAGAGTCAAAGTGGATTTATGCTGCACTTGGTTCATGGAGAATGGGAAACGAGAGGGATGCAAAGCTCAACCTCTTTGCCCATAAGGCATAGTCCCACCCCGCTCCCCTAAAACAACATAAATTGGGATTCTAACTCTATTGACTCTAGGTCTTCACAGTTTCGTTATTGCGTCTTTTGAGAAAAGCTCCCAGCTAATTGGGACCACCCTTCCGTAGGACGGACCCAAGTCACGTTCACTGCACTTTTCTCGGGTTGCTTAGTTATCTAATTACCTACCACATTATGTTTGATATGCAAAAGCAGATTCCTTAATTAATCAATTTAAACACAGGTTCCTTCACACAACTTAGGCACTGACATAAAAAAACAATGTCAAGCAAGTTCATTTTTCAAATATTTGACCTTTATTTATCATAGACTTGGAATACATCAGGTATCATGCCCGAAGGCTATCCCAGCAATCAACAGGATTGCTGCTCCAAGTTTCGCCCGTAGACTAGTACACGTGCCTCGAGATCCCATCTCGAGTCACGTCGGCCTCTTGTGCGGGATCCGGAGGCAAGGAATTTACAACCATAGCCTCCCCTGGCACCCAAGCGTCCTCCCGCTCCAAGCAGCACCCATGGAGAGACCTCTTGTGGTGGGTTCGGTCCATATACCCGGCGTGGCTAACAAGCCCCTTAGATAGGGCTAGGCAGGTAGTCAGAGGTAACTAAACCCACCTCTCCCTCCAAGCTATTACCCTGAAGCATTAAGTGTTAGGCCTTGAATTAGTTCCTTGAGCAAAGAAGTTCAAACAATGTACCTAAGTGTACAATCACGATCATTTCTGTGGTCATTCGTATAACCAACTACTAAGGTGTGATTCCTTTTTCCCGAATACTCCTAGCATTCGATCCTAGATCGTTCGCGACTTGGCAAGATTCAAAGGGCTTAGCAAGCTAGGTTTCTTGTTTGCCCTTTTTCTTTGGGTTAAGGTTTATACCCTACCGATTCCAATTTTCATTACCTTAGGTCTCCTTGTACTATAGTCAAATAGATCCTGGACAACCCCGTCATCCTCAGTTGGTCAATTTGCTTCTTGGCAATTCACAATTTTCCTAAGTTTGACAAATCAGTCCCCAAGAGAGAGAGTTATAGTAGGGCAACTACTTGACTTCTTAACGAATCTAGCTTGTAATTAGATCTCGCATCCCTTGGCCTAAGATGTAGTAGTAGCATTTTATGGTTTAGTTGCAATAGCATCTAACCTTGCAGACTAGTTGCTCGAGATAGGTAGCAGTGCCTATCTTGAGGAATTACATCCCTTTGTCGATATTACTAGTATTCGTGTGCTAAGACCTGGTACCCTCTCTTACTTGCAACATAGAATGATCTAAGTACAAGAACAATGGATTAACTCTACAAGCGCAATACTAAGCAACATCTTAACTTAGCTTACCCTATCTTTCATATTGAATGTAACTATCATTACATGCGTATTGCATCCTATATGCTTTTCATCAAATGAAATATAACCCTTTTCCGTTTCATACATTTACTTATGCATGCAAGTTGCTTATGCATGCAAGTTATGCTATGTACAGTTACAATAATATTGAAATAAAAACATAATATTTTCCTTTCCCATGCAAGTCACGCAAAATAGAATGCAGTTGCTTATGCGAAAATACAACCCTTTTATTCCTCTCCATAGCAACTACCTATTCTTAACATCCTTCTACGAATAAACATGTTTACGGTCGTCACAAGAGATTTTTTTATTGCACAAATGCATTGTGTACAACATAACTCATTCTTGCCAACGTAAGTTACCCAATGCAAACCTTCCAATGCACGAGAGCATCACAATATATTTAACCTAGGTGCGCGATGCAACTAGGACATTATTGCATAAGTGCATCTTTTAACACATGAACCATATATTCAAAAATGCAACAACCTTTCATCATGATGGTGTGGGAAATATAAGTACCTTGTGATGCGATTTAAAACTTTCCAAAACATTCCTATGATCTTTTTAAAACAAAGCGTTCTAATAATGCAATTAAGTTTTCCCTATGCGAGTTTGTACTTAATGTACCCATATCATGCGAAAACGAAAGGGTGAATTTGATGGAACCTGAACATCTGCAGGAGGGGTTATCGATTCTTATGCTTCGGGTGGGGACTCCTACATGTTCTCCTCTTACTCTCCCGCATGTGCTCCTCTTGTGTGGCACTTTGGGGCCATCACAATCGGGGCTTGGGCACGTGGAGGGTGTGGTGAAGTTCTCTACGAGCTGGTAGACCTTCCTTCCTTGCAAGGGAACTCCCTTCACAAACGGGTTGTGTCCTTTCGCAGTCTGCGGGTGAAATACCCCCTAGGAAGCTTTTTTGTGGAAGCTTCTAGGAAGCTTCTTGGAAGGTTTTAATTTCTTCTTGGTTTCTGACAGGGGGCCCTAACAGCATCGTGATGGAGACAAAGATGATGATGATTGGGGGGGGGGGGGGGGGCATCCTGGTAGCCTGGGGGGTGGCGTTGCATGTCACACGGAGGGGGGGCGTGACGTGTAGGCGACAACAGGGGGCGGCGTTTTTGAAGACCACGAGGGGGGGGCTGTGTCTGAGCCCACGAGGGGGGGGCTCCCCTTTTATAGTGGGGAGGGGGGGGGGGGGAGACGGCTGTTTAACGGCTGCCACCCCTCCACCTGGGGGTGCATGGCCCCCTCTCCACTCATACTCCCTCTCTCTCACTCTCTCTCTCTCTCCAACATGCTGTCTGTCGGCAGGGGAGAGAGAGAGAGAAAAAAAAAATGAATCAAATTTAAAAAAATTTAAAGGGGGGGTTCTCATGGGAGAGATGTTACAAGAATGGCAAGACAAGACATGACAAAATCATCAAGGAAACAAAAGGGGCTTTCCATTTCCTTTCATAAATGAAGTGTGGGCACAATATAAACTAAATCCCCAAATTATGGAGTACAAATAACTTAAGTTTTGGCAATTTCAAAACTTAGATTTAGTGATGGAGAAAAACTTACCTATCATACAACTTATTGAGGAATCTGATTTACACCAATATGTACACCTACTAGGAGGTGATATCAACCATAGGATATGCACAAAATTTTTCAAATCTTACAAGGTGTCCAAGAGGACTAGAATTGTCAACAAAAAAAACACTACAAGGGATTGTAGAGAACCCAAATACCTTAGCATTATAAATAATAGAAGAAGTGCCAAGCATGAAGCATAAGAACAAACCTTATGATGAGGGACATAAGGCAATGGAAACTACCTTGAGGTAGTGTAATCGAGAATACATATACTCAAGAAATACAAGAATCCATCATATCCAAACTCGACACAAAGAAATACATGCTTAAGTGTCATCATTTCATTGCATAAAGAATAGAATAGGCACAAAACATATTATTCCAAACACATAGAGAAGTTGGAAACATAGAATAGTTTGCTTATCATATTGCATTACATTGATTATGTTGTATTTAATTTTAGCATTTGGTTGCATTTTATTCAATCAATAGATTCTTCAAACATAATTGAATGCATCACTCTTGACTCCTTAGTTACATGACTCATGCTACCTCAGCATTTAGTCCACCAAGTATTAGTCCCATTAATAAGTGTGATGCCCAACACATGGCACACATCAGTGGACCATAAGGGCAAGAGGTCAGAATGGAGTCATAGGATGTGATGGAGCAGCTCAAGAGGGGGGGGGGGGGGGGGGGGGGTCATCACTCATAAATATGTAAGCATATCACATGGTTTCAAGAGAAGGGATATTCAGAATACTAGTTTTGTACATTTTTTACATATAGAAGGGTGCCTTATAAAGGGGCCATTTATGATAGATTGAATAAAAAAGGTATGTTTGGCTTTTTTTTGGGGGGGGGGGGGGGGGGGATGGTAGACTAGTTGTTGCTAACTAGCAAAGGCGCGGACCGACTCCCTGACCAACAAACCAATGAAGTAATAATGACAACAATAAATGGTAATTAAAATAATGCTACAACAACCACTCATTGAGGTGATTCCATAGAGGCGGAGGAGAGTCACTGATAAATATGTATGCATATTAAATGGGTTCAAGAAAATGGATTTTTAAAATACTAATTTTGTGCATTATTTTACATACAAAAGGGTGACATATAAAGGGGCCATTTACAGGTTGAATAAAAAAGGGTGTATTTTATTTTGAGAAAGTTCACAAAATAAGGGTATTTTTTAAATAGGCCTTGAACGGATATGATCTAGTGGGTTTACATATAGTGAGACCCTCAAGTTGAGTACAAGCAGGAACTAGACCTAGTCCATCTTATGGGAAAGGCCATTGGAACGAGGAGGAGGAGGAGGAGGAGGAGGAGGAGGCCAATGGCAGACCATAGCAAGCTGGCAAGGTAATGGTAGTGGGATCGACTCCTAACTAATAGACTAACAAGGTAATAATGACAACATATGGCAATTCAAATGATATTGCCGCATCCTCTAGTTGATATGATTCCATAGAGGGGTTTGCAAAACATTGTAAAAGACAATGTCTACTAGGCCACGTGCCATAGCTCCTACTGTATATGATCCTACTCAACATGAGCTAGTGCTAGGTGCTACTCCAAATGTTCAATACAATGCATCTGGTGAGTATGGTTGTCCTTCAGAGTGTAAGTTCACATTAGGGTGTTTGGAAGCCAATGTCTCTATTCTATTGAGCTATATGTCCAACAACTGAAATAGTTGAGAGTGCTTCATGATATCTAGAGTCAACTCAAAATTAGCATCATATGTCTTCCCCTCTTGTTTCTACTTAGGCAACCACCAGTGTCCACTAGATGGGTCCTATTTGGATTTTCGATCACTAGATTACTTAGCTTATCGAGTACTTTGACCTTCTAGTATAGAAGGTGATGGAATTGGGTCAAAAATATCAGCTGCGGGAATATGCATAATAGCATTCTGCATGTGAGTCACCAATGTCCTCTACTTCTCTGGCAAAATGTGCTTGAAAGTTTACACTTCAACACCTACATCTATCAAAATTGCCAGACATCCACCTCAAGGACTCAAATCTGCTCCCATAGGTTGGCATTATGGCCTTCCAAAACATTACAATGTTCTAGCAACAACTCCATTAATCCGAGCTACCATTTGCAAGGGAATCAAAGACATCTAAAAAATTTACGAATCAATGACATCCAAAATAATTTATTGGAAGTGATACGCCATCAACATTGTTGATGGGCATTGGCTCCTCCAGTATTATTTTTCCTTTGCATATAGTAGTCCTAGTAGTAGCTTGAGAATTCAAAGAAGGGGTCAAAATCACCGGACTAGCCTTGATCTAGAGAGTTCCAAAACAACTATCCAAACCTATGCTACAAATTTGGTAGAAGGAGTAATGGCCAAAACCAAGGTTGAGGGTTGGGTAATCAAGAGAGTCATGGACCTGCAGAGCCAAGAGATGCACCTACAAAAGATTTTGGTATTAAGACTGTGCATCAGCATCTATATCATCTTCATTCGAGGGAATATGGGGGAGGGAAGAATAGGATCTTGCAATCTAGCACAAAATCACTGCACTATCTCATCCCATCATCCCAAATCTGCTCTTGGAAGGATTGCTACAAAGTCCCTAGAGAATTGAGAGAGAGAGGCACCAAACCTATGGGAGCAGATTTGAGTCCTAATGGAATCCACAAATATAAATGTGCAGCTTTGAAAACTCTCTATCTACAACTTGTGCAAGAGTTGTTCTGCTACTCTCAGAACTCAGCTTGCTAGCATCAAACTTGCTCCTGAAGGATTGCATTCTCCTAATGCATTGCTACCACTTGAGCCCATGGCATACAACTCCCATTGAATAGCCAGATGGCACCCAATCTCAATAGTTAAATATGCTAGGCAGCACTAGGCATACTCTAGATCAAATTCTCAAAAAAAGGTAAGGAAGGGGATAGAACTAGGTAGAGGCTTGAGTGGTGCTAACATCTAGGTAGTAGTTGTGGTGGTAGCTTCAAATGTTGTGCCAACAATTTGGGATGTTGATTCTTCTCAAGACAGTTTCAAATCTCGAGTAGAGATATTTAGCATAGCCAAGTGGGTTTTAAAATCAAGCTTATTGGTCATTAATAGGGGCACTACTAGGCTAGCGTTGATCCATCTACTCCTCTGGTGCCTATTGCTCTATTGTTCGCTAGTTGGTGCCATACTATTATGCTCCCTTATCGTGTGGCATGTCAATCGGGCCTCCTACATCATTCAATTGTTGCTTTGTGTTCATTATATTGACATAATGGTAAACACAGGATACATGTGCGACTCCTCGCTCTCATGGCCCTTCCAGGGAGCGTGGCTCAGGCTCAGGCTCAGGTGGATGCTGTGGAGGCATGGATGTGGTGTCTCCGTCTCATCGTTCAGCTGGAGTTGCATCACCTCAGGGATTTGTCACACCTGTGGGGACGTCTACTCCAGGTACTCCGACTTTTCCTCAGCCGTCAATAGGTGGCACCCCTATGGGTGCCACTCCGGGAGATATTACCCCGATCGGTACACTAGATGCGCAGGGGTCTCCTGGATATGCCCAGGAGCGTGGACGCAGATGGGAGAGGACACAAGGTCAGTACTCCCTTGAGACTATGGCTAGGACTTCTACTCAGCCACATCAATTGGACATGTGCCTCTTGAATTAAGGACTCTAGATGATGTTAGTGCCTCCAACAGAATGGACTCCAACCTAGGCTATGGCCCCTCATCACTAGGAGGGAACATGAAGGTAAAGTGTTGCTCACATATCACCTGCATGGTCTTAATAGTGGATGCCTGAGTAGCCACCCACTTGCATTCATAGAGCATCCTCTCTTGCAAAATATTTGTCCGATTGATGCAAGGAAGTTCATCAAGGAAGAACATGGAGGGTACTTTTTTGGACTAAGTGAATATTTTTGCTTCTAAGTAAAGGGCCTCTAGGAAGACAACATCATGTTTGGCCTTGTGCTCCTTAACCATACCAGTAAGCCATTATTCACCTAGAAAATTATTGGGCCCAAATAGTGTCTCCATCTATGAAATAGAAACAATAGTGGGGAGGCTCTCTATGACCACCCAAAGGGAATAGTGGGCACTCCTAGATGTGTTGCACTATAAGCTCATTGTGCACTCAATCAAGCTGCACCATCATCCCTTGATGCAACTATGCAGCAATGGCCTCAACCTCAAGGTGAACCGATGTGGTGCTCTATGACAGGGAGATGAAGGTCTCGAGGAATAGGGACTAAACCCAAGGAGAAATGCTTCTAGGCACTGAGGGAGGATATGCATGACTATGAAGCACCACCTAGTTAGCCACCATGCTTGTGGAGAAGAGTGCATAGAGAAGAACCAAGAGACACATAGAGAAAGGAGGAAACAAAAGAGAGTGGGTTGAATGCAATACTTTTCAAGTGAGCCCAAGGTCAAAAGAAAAGTTCATTTGAATGTCATTTTTCCAATGAACAAAGCTTGAAAGGATTCCACCAATGCATGCTCAACACATTATGCATTTCTCCATGATGAGCTATAAATGTCACCTATACTGTGGAAGCATCATATTGCCACCATAAATATTGCCCATCCAAAATAATGAGTAGGGGCCTTGTAGACCTCCACGTAAGCCACATGGTCTACTAGCGAAGTCATCTGAACTTGAATATCTACTCATCGACAATGTGGTGTCAGGCGATCCATCTCCAAATGAAAGAGTAGAATAAGAGGGAGACTCATTGGACTCATTTGATAGAGGGAATGGGCACATCAGTCCATCCCATCATGATGCTACAATTTCAATTCATTAACAATGTGGGGAAGATAATTACCCTAAATATTTGTGAGATGGATAGCATTTGATCCAATACTTCCAGCTAAAAGGGAAGAAACTTCATTGGAGTTGATCTAAAATCGTAAGGTGCATATTCAATACCAAAAATTCTATGGGAGTGACCACCTCCCATCCTAAAGGCCAATTTTATGAAGAAAGACCAACAACCACTTTGTAAGAAGTTTGATAGGCCCATAATGCAGCTAGAATCTTATTGTCCCAGTCTTTCTAATGATGTTTCACTAGATTTGTAAGAAGTTTGCATAGGGTTTTATTAGTGAATTCCTAATCCATTGGCATAAGGGTAATAGGGGGAAGAATTTCTTATGGATCACTATAAAGAAGTCTACCATGCACTTTATCATCTTATTAATGAGTGACCTCTCTAATCAATCACTCACCAGCTCAATCGAACACCCATATTAGGTAAGAGCATCCTTGAAAAGATAGGAGATTATTGAATTGGTGGAATTATATTTTAATACCCATGCCTCCATCCATTTTGTACAATAATTTGTTGCCATCAAAATGTACATGTTCTTGGTGCCACCAGCTCGATCTGGCCGACAAATCAAGGGATTATTCTTAAAATGGCTCTAGTAGAAGAATCAAGTGGAGTGAGAATCTATTCCAAGCTAGAGTCACGCTGACAAGAATCATACTTACATATCCACATTTTCACATCTCCATGAATAGTAGGCCACCAAAATATGGCTTGCTAGATCTTCTAGATTGTTACTCTTGCCAAAAAATGACCATCGAAGACACCCTGATGAGCTTCATCCGTGATTACTTGCTACTCTATTGGCAACATCACTTTTTGTAGAACTCAAGACAAAGTCCAATGATAAGTTGAACTAATATGCATTCATACCTCCTGCTCTAGATTGCTAGGTTCTTATGATTGTCCATCAAAAGTCGATCCAGGAATTTTCCTATAATTTAAAAAGTGAACATTTCTTCATAGTAGACGATGGAAGATTAATAGGCCCATTTGCTAGATTCTCAGTCTCACTAACGTCATAAAGAAATGACCATTAGGGAAGTCATCATCCATTCCTACCAATGCTTCAATGGAATCTAGCCAAGAAAGGAAATCTGCCACCATATGTTGGATGATGGCCTAGTGCACAATCCAAAACTCAAACTCTTGAAGTAAATGACTCCAATGAGGCAAGCAACCTATGACATTCTAATGCTTGTGACAAATAAACTAGGGCTGAGTGATCCACTTGAAAAATAAAGGAGTGTCCCAAAAGATAATTCTTAAGCTTCTTAACAAAATAAATCATTCCTAATTATTCCCTTTTTGTAATAGAGTAATTTTTTTCTACTAGGGGCAACTGTTGACTAGCATAGTAAATAGTATAGGCCCAAGGAATTACAACACAACCAATGGAGAATTAGGAACTTTTGCCTACATAACAACTGTCACCTTCCATGGATCAACAATGATTCCATCTCCTCAAATCACATGCCCTAGTAACATGCCTCTTTTTACTACTACAAAAACACTCTTCATGGGGATTGAGATTGAGGTTGACCTCATGACATCAAGTGAGGTATAGGCTATGGAAGAGATGTAAGAGAACAATCCCAAACACATTGAAAACATCAAGAAACACCCTCACAAAGAAAGACATTGTGTTCTTCTTTCTACCATTTGATTTGGAATAGAAGCTTGCAGGTGAATTCTCCATTAACATTGTAATTTCTTAGCATATTATACTCAAGGACCAATTATCCTCCATCTACCAACACTTAGGGCTTGTAGCCCTCACAGATGATAGTAACATCCATAGCTATACACTCATGCATGTCTTGATCAAGGGATAACCATTCACCTGTGAGCATCCTTCATCTACGATACTTGAATACCAAGCATAAAGTCTAACATACAACACAATACTTGCAATTAGAAATAAAAGTCAATTGAGCATCGTAAAGTAAGAATATAATTAGTTAAGAGAGTAAAATCTTACATGAAAGCCATGTCCCCCCTTGTTCTTACTCAACACTCTACTATGTCAGGACTATGAGTGATTCTCAATATCCAAGTTTTGCCTAAATTTTTTGTTATGTCATCTTCCAATTCACTTTTTACAACGTATATGCTTGTTGTATGTCTCAAACTCTCACATTCCTTGAATATATGCACAAAAATTCCAATTGGTATAAACCAACTTAGGTGCATATTCTTTGAACCAATGCTTAGCTTCATAGAGTTCAATATATATGCCAAAATTTTTGTGTTACACGTGTAAAATGTCACTGTTATGCAATGGCCATTCTATGATATTGAAATTTAGTATATGCATAGACCCAAGGGTTTCATATTCTCGGCTCCCCTTGGGTACTATGTACTTGGAATCATAGAAAAAAACAAGGTCCTCTATGAGCTTCTTAGCCATATGCCCCTCAAAAAGCAATCAACCAATTTTATGTAGTAACGCTTGAAAGAACCTACAAAACTCTTCACATTTTGCCAATCATAGCTATCTAAAGGGTATACTTATGTAAATACAAGATAAGTAGTCACATAAATATCATGAAATTTATCATTCTCAATGTGTTACAAAGACTTGCTATTTTTAAGGTTTTATTGAACAGTTACAATGGGTGCAATATATATTTGTTTGTGCATAAATAAACGTTGTACCAATGCCTCTATTATAAGGTAAGAATGAGCCTTCCTTTGTCTAAGAGCTAAAATTTCACATTTCCAATGCTTTAATACATTTACAAATACACATGATTTTACCCTAAAAGCTCCCTTTATACTTGGATACATTTGTATCCAAGATTAGCAATGATAAACTTCAATAATCCAATTCTCTTAATCATTTGTCATGTTACATACTTTTGTCAAGAGAGTACTTGTAGTTCTTTCAGGCAATATAACCTAGGCAATAGATGTAAAAGAAGCATGTGATAAATCCTAAATGATAAGTATTTTAAGTCTGACTAGTAATCACTAATATGCCATATGAAACAACTATGGCATGAAGAGATGTTCACACTTTTGTAGCAAGACACAAATGTTGATATCAAAATGCATGTAGATACGTATAACAACACAAAGTGTAAATTCAATTTTAAACCCTCACATTGATCATAGCATTTACATGAAAGAGAATATAAATAACTATATAAAATAACTCAAAGAATTTTACAAAAAGATATTTTATTATAATGAATAGAGTTTGATCTGACTCAATATATTATACGAACACACAGATATTACAAAGTAGTTGTTAGAAGGATGCTAGTCAAATGGCATGCAAATTCGAGTTGGTGCTAATCAATTAATGCTTAAGATATTCTATGACTCAGCACATTCTGCGCTATATGGATGTTATGATAAGGAGTTACATGGATCATAGCCAAATGACATGAAAATCCAAAAAGACACATAGGGGTGATGCTCCATAGGATTTTTGAACTTTAATTTCTACCAAAGCCATGTCATCTAGCATAAAAGAGCTACTCACCATAGCAAATTAGTAGATCAAGAGTTATGTGGTTCAACTAAACCTTGCATAATAGCTGCATATTATAGAAATAGAGATATGTATAACAACACAAAGTGTAAATTCAATTTTAAACCCTCACATTGATCATAGCATTTACATGAAAGAGAATATAAATAACTATATAAAATAACTCAAAGAATTTTACAAAAAGATATTTTATTATAATGAATAGAGTTTGATCTGACTCAATATATTATACGAACACACAGATATTACAAAGTAGTTGTTAGAAGGATGCTAGTCAAATGGCATGCAAATTCGAGTTGGTGCTAATCAATTAATGCTTAAGATATTCTATGACTCAGCACATTCTGCGCTATATGGATGTTATGATAAGGAGTTACATGGATCATAGCCAAATGACATGAAAATCCAAAAAGACACATAGGGGTGATGCTCCATAGGATTTTTGAACTTTAATTTCTACCAAAGCCATGTCATCTAGAATAAAAGAGTTACTCACCATAGCAAATTAGTAGATCAAGAGTTATGTGGTTCAACTAAACCTTGCATAATAGCTGCATATTATAGAAATATGGCACTTTAATAAAAACCAAAATTACTAATCCTTTATATGAATTCTCGTAATATAAAAGAGGAAAATATAACATAGAATATCTACACTATTCTTTGTTGATTGCTACAACAACAATTAGTTCTAAAGCTATAATCATCAAAACTTGTTGAAAATGATACATGTGAGAAAACAATGATAGAATGATTTCAATCACGAATCCCTCTTAACTAAGAATAACTAGGGAGTCTAGGAATTTAAGAAACAAAAAGAGAATTTTTTTATCTATAAGCTAATTTGCCAAAGACAATATGGAATCTTTGTTGTACCCTATGTTGATTGTGTGCAAGAATACTACATTACAAAATCATGATTATAAAACCCATTGAAAATGATAGATAAAGAAAAACATCAAGCCCAATTAACAAAAAAAACCTAATCAAATGCATAATTTTGGCACCACAAAATAGAAAATTTTGCTTATAAATTGAGCTACAAAATAGAGGATGGAATTTCCACTATATATGATGTTGATTGCTACAATAACAATCGATTGTGAAGTTAGAACCAACATTAGATTCTATGTAAAGATAGTAGAAACAAAAAACATATATATATATATATATATATAGAGAGAGAGAGTGTGTGTGTGTGTGTGTGTGACAATAATACATGGATTGGTAAATTTGAGACATAGTGACAATAAGTTAATGTTTTTTTTAAAATTTTGGGGTGCATGATATTTTTTATGAAATACATGTGGGATGCTATAAACCAATTTCCACAAAAGGCATACACATTAGGATTTTTTTGGTAGCATATTAATGTTTGCTATATAACACAATTATTATGAAATTTGGAGGATTGAAATTTCTTCCAAATCAAGGTATTAAGAACATAGCGAAGAGGTGGTCATATTACCTGGAAAACCAACCAGAGATACAAATTAGTGGGAACTAAAAGGCATCAATGGGTTGCAGGTGTCGAGGGATCACCTCGGTTGTTCTTGTCCCCTTCACACCATGTAGGTAATACCTAATTTGAAGCCAAGGAGGACATAGTTGTAGTGGTATAATTGCCTTTTGTCTCTTTAGTGTGAGTGAATCCAATTGTTGCTCCATAAAGCTTGTAGTTTATGGGAGTAGTCATAGTGTGTTGTGAGAATCCCATATGACATTTGAGAGAACTTGGTAAAATTTTCCAATTTTGTAGTACGAGTTATGAAAAAATATTAGTCAATTATGGAGAGTGACCTTTTTTAATATAGGTTTAACAGTGTCAAGACCAAAAAATTCCAATTTCATAGAGTATATACATAGAATTATGCAAATCTCATTTTAAACTTAATCCTAGTTGCATTTCGAGGGAAATATGGAAAGAAAGAGTATCAAGCTAATAGACTAGCAATGTTTGTGTAAGCTTTTAATGTATTATACAATTGATGAGTGGGAGTGGAAGAACATAAGTCTTTCATCTTGTTAATGTGTGTATTTATTATCTATGAGCATTTCAATAGAAAGGAACAAATACAAAAACAATTGATGAAGAAAGTTTTACCAATTTAGTAGAGTGACTATGGGAGCGAACTCTGACAAATATTTATGGAGAAGAACGTCTAGGATTAAGGAGATAGAAGTGATGGATGCAATTGGTGTTCAAGAAAGAAAAATGAATGGCCTTTTATAGAAATATCTCAGGTAAATATGGTGCATTGAATGGGGATGAGTAGTCTGAGTTGAGTCATTTTTCAATTGTGATTTCTGTCAATTTCGTAGGATGTAATCAAACGAAATCCTACAACAAGCATTAATTGATATTGGACATGTGTGTGTGTGTGTGTGTGTGTGTGTGTGTGTGTGTGTGTGTGTGTGTGTGTGTGTGTGTGTGTGTGTGTGTGTGTGTGTGTGTGTGTGTGTGTGTGTGTGTGTGTGTGTGTGTGTGTGTGTGTGTGTGTGTGTGTGTGTGTGTGTGTGTGTGTGTGTGTGTGTGTGTGTGTGTGTGTGTGTGTGTGTGTGTGTGTGTGTGTGTGTGTGTGTGTGTGTGAAACTAGCACATCTACAATCTTGCCCAAATTGTTCTCTACAAAAAGACAGTAGTAAGTGTTGGAATTGACACGAAAAATGCAAAAAATAGAAAACAGAGAGAGAGAGAGAGAGAGAGAGAGAGAGAGAGAGAGAGAGAGAGAGAGAGAGAGAAGCATGTATGTAATCTTACCCAAAATGATCTCTATTAAAAGCCAACAATAAGAGCTAAAACCAACATCAAAGTTGTATTGAAAAAATAATAGAAAAGAAAAACCACACAGAGAGAGAGAGAGAGATGAGCACCTATGCCTCTTGTCCGAAAATGAACTTTGTAAAAAGATAATAACAGTTAAACCCAATATCAAAGATTTTCGAAGACATATCAGAAAAGAGAAATAACACACACACACACACACACAAAAGCTCTTGTGACCTCTTGCCCAAAACAATCTATGAGAGAGAAAGATGAGTACTTGTTGCCTTGCTACCCAAAACAATTTCTGCAATAAAAGAATAGTATGGGTTAGAAATGACATCAAACCCTAGTGAAAATATAGCAATAAAAATTTGCAACAGGAGAAGAATTTGTAGAGGTAAGTAGAATGATAAAAACCTTGATTACTCTCACTAGATAGCTTCAATGGAGATGAAAATTCACCAAAATGGAGGAGAGGAAAATTGATTTGCTACTAAATTTTTGGATCAAACTGATTTTGCAGAGGGAAATTTTTTTAAAATTACCCAAAAAATAGAGGGTAACATGAAAATAGAGATACTCAAAATTTGTGCACTAATCATTCCACATTTTTAAAAAATCCCCTACTATATTTTTTTAAATTTGTAATAAAGATACTTTCACATAATCATAGAATACTCTTGAAATATTGCAAAAGCTATGATTAAGGTAACCATACCTAATTCTCATATTAATGTGTAAAATAAATATAATAGAAAAAATGAAGATACCCACATCTTGCAATGGTGGATCAAGGTACTCACCCCTTAGCTATGGTGAGAGGTCCAAGAATAGGAGCCTCAAAAAGATCATGCGAACAATTACATTCTCAGCCTTTTATACACCACCCTAACCATGTACTAAACCTATTCTTTACAACACACTTATTTGCTCTATTGCAAACCATCCCCCCTGAAGGAGCTTTGTATCGAAAGCTTCAAAATTTGAGAGAATTTAAAGTGAATAGTTCAAGAATAGCTTGGTGGCATATCAACCCATGCTAAAATATGATTCCATGCTGAAATATAAGTCTTCATGCCAAAGAAGATCCCTTCAATGAGTGAAAATAAGTAAGAGAATCTAATAAACTATTGTAGATTGTCAAAAATATGGCTCCCATTGAAAATTGCTCATAACTTGTGATAGAGAAGTCCAATTGACATGAATGTAGACACCATAAGGAACCCATCCATCACATAACTGTTAATATTTGTTACTAAGAAGACCACTTAATCCATGACACAAATTCACACAACAAGCTGCCACTATTCTATAATTATATAAAGTGCACCATTTTGAAGGGTCTTTATCTTCTTTGAAGGGAGAGGTACATGCACTTTAGAACAAATATAAAACATTCATTATAGATCTCATAAATTAATTGTCATTGAAAGCAATTACCCCAGGGTCAAATGGGTAACTATGAAAGAAATAATCACATCTATGATATCCATGCGTGCTATCCATAAAAATATGTATCTCATCGCTAGTGCTCAGATCAAATGGAAAGCTGCCCATTGGATTAAAGAATTCTTCATAGTTGGCATTCTCCATTGTTGTGTTTGCTTCAATATGGAACAAATTGCCTTCACTAGATTCTTGTTCATCCACATCTTCAATGACTATCATACTAATCTCTATATTCCAAGCTTTGTAACCTTTCTTATGAACTTGAGACCACTTTTCTCAAGATTTAAAACACAAACCCTTAGCATGCATCTCTCTAAGCTTATTACTATATAGAAGTTTGTTGTTAGTACTATTTGTGGTGGGTGCTTCAGCTACAGGTCTATAATTACCTCATTGTTTTGAAGCAAAAAAAAAATGGTATATGTAGATACTTTGTTGTGATTACTGTTGGAGGTTCTTAATCCCCTATTTTCTTAGCCAAAACCTTCCTTTGAATGGCTAAAATTATTCCTTGACCTTGTAGACTAATTAAAAGAAATATTTTCCACAATTTTGGGATGCAAAGAGGGCATGTCTCTATAGTATTTTTGGATGTATCTTTTAACAAGCTAAATTGCCTCATGTATGGTATTGGGCTGCATGGCACCAATCTCCAAAGAAAGATAATCAAGTCCATAAATGTATTTATTCAGCTTTTTTGAATCTATAATCTCTTTTGTGTACATTGATACATCGAGAAACATGTTGGAATACTCCATAATGGGCATTCCTCTTTGTTTCAAATCGTACCATCTCCTTTGCAACTTCTCTTTCTTCATGGGAGACATGAATACATCAATCATTGCCCTCTTGAAGTCTTCCAAGTGACAAAATCTCCCCAATTTGTTACGTGTACAACCAAGTGTGGGTATAGGCTTTAAGGTGAAGGGCTACATAATAGATATTTGCTTCATCACTCCTAGGGTAGAGTGTAAAGAACATTTCCAACTTATTGAACCACTTCTTCCATTCCGTAAGTGAAGATTTATCTTTCTTGAAATTTGAAATGTTGATTTCCTCCTTATACTTTTGATCATTGTAAAGTGGTAGTGTATTAGGCTGTCTAGAAGATTATGGTCTCCATCAATCTCAATTCCAAGAATTTTGCATATAGGTAATATTTCCATTTTGTTTACTACCTAAACCATTAGGATATGGCTATCCAAATCCATGATTAGATGGTTGTCCAAGTGATTTGTGCTCTCTAGGTGCTTGCTCATGGTATGGCCTTCGCCCTTCATGCCTTTCTTCATGATTAACTTTAGCTCTCCTTGATAAAGTAGCGGACTATGGATAGAAAGTCTTCTACAATGTATCACATCCATGATATTTATCGTCAACTCTATTGTCCTCTTCTTGCCTAGACTCATTTCTTTGGCTAGCCTTATCCTTTGGTTGAAAAGTATCCTTAATTTTGGATAGTTCTCCCTTCTCAAAAATAGTTGCATTAAGTTGTGGAGTTGGAAATTTGATCATATGGAGGTCAAATAGGATCATCATCAGTAGACTTTAGAGATGAGAGACAAAGATTGTAAGAAAGAGAGAAGAGATGAGAGAAATACTAAGGAAAGAGAGAGAAATGCAAGAAAAGGAGAGAGAAAGCAACCATGGAAGCTAGAGGAGAGAGATGGAGGAAAGTAACTTGTAATAATATCCAATTATGAAAAATGATAAGTCCTTGACACACCTTTATACATGTTCATACAAGTATTATCCCCTTATTTTCCACGATTTCCTATCATATTTTCCATCGCTTACATTTCATCAACATTGAAAAGAAGTTTTTGTTCTCAAAAACAAATTGGGGCTTGCTACGATGGCTAAAATATAGGGGAGGTCAAATTGCTACTATGTTACGATGACTCCAAGAATGGAAAAAATCTTGAAGATTTATAATATAACATATGGGATCTATAGTTAAAAAAACCAAGTGGATCATATATACATCCATTTAAGATGATAAATTTGAGAACTTAGCCACCATAACTTCATAAAAAGGCACCTACATTCTTTTAGCCTATGTAAGTTTTTCTTCGCTATAAGAAAATTAAACTTAAAACAATGAAAATAGTAAGTTGTCTTAAAACTACATGTAGTAAAACAAGGGCTAAAAGTGATATGTTTTCAACCCCAATAGAGCCTCTTAAGATAAAAACTTTTCCCCAAGATGAATGTTGGTCTAACCAAGATCTGAGATCCTCCCAAATCAAAAGATATTCTAACATAATGATTATAAAAAATGAGAAAATTGGTATCGATCATATGCTCCTTTACTACCCAAATCAAATCGGTAGAAAGAAATATCCCCATAATCACATCCATAATCCCTTAGATTATAAATAAGCATAATGCTAGAATCATCTTCATGTACATCCACATCATATGCATTCCAATCATAGCAACCATTGGCAAACTCCTCATGATCATATGCATCCAAAGGAGTATACTGCTCTTCTATTGGTTGTTGTGGGCCTTGGTTGAGTGTAAGTGAATCTTTGGCTAAATGAGAGCTGCAAACATGAAACTATATATTATCTACTATAGTATTCATTGTAGTAAATCTGAAATAACTTTCAATAGAAAGCTTTAATCATGGCATGCTAGACATCAAACAAAGCTCTTTTTGAATCATTTCAGCCCATGTATATTGTTGTTTGTTGTCCATAATACAAAGTAAAATCTTCTTTAAAATACAGAACTATTTACAATTTATTTGAGCTGGAATAGAGCCATAAACGATTATTTTTTAGCCAACATTGCTTCCTTGAGGTAAGGAAACTCCTTCATAATTGATGCTAGTCTCCAAGTAACTTCTTCCAATGGTAATCCTTACTATTTGATCGTATATTCTTTGATCATCTTTTATCTAAGCTTCTTATCTCACTAGCCAATGATCTACTCAAGCACACATTGAATGATGCCCTTCCCATCCATGGGTGGAAGCTCCTCTTCATAATCCACATTAGATCCAATAAAGCGCTTCAACTAACTCATATGGAAGACATTGTGAATCCTATGGATGAGGGAAGTTCCAAACCGATATGCCAAGTCACCCACTCTCTTCAAAATCATGTAGGGTCCATACAATCTATGAGTCAATTTTGTGATAAAACCATCTTTAACAATGGCATAACGAGACTTTGACGCTTTCAAAAGTACTAATTTCCCTTCTTGAAACTCTTAGTTTTTCCTTTTCTTGTTAGGATGATAAAGCTTCATTTGATCCTATGCTTTCTTTAGATTCACTTTACATTGTTGATGGAGAGCCTACATGCGGTCCAATTCTTCCTTGCTTTGAGGGTTTATCTTATCATTGAAAATGACCATGGGAAGGGACACCTTGTAGCTATACAAAGCCTCAAAATGTAAAATTCCTATATTGGAATGAGTCGAAATTATAAGCAAACTCAACCAAGTGTAACCACAAATTCCATGCATTATGTACATCATGGCAAAAATATCTCAAGTAAGTCTGCAACCAGTTATTAACCCTCTCTCTCCTCTGACCATCTATCTAAGGATGGTAAGCTTGAAAATCACCTACAAAAATTTACTCATAAACTTGGCATCTCTATCATGCATTATAAGTTGTGGTGATCCATGTAACTTTGAAGCATGCTCCATAAGTTGACTAACTACTTGAGATCTTGTACATTGCACTTGTGTGGGATTAAAGTGGACCACCTTGGTGAGTCTATCCACTACCACATAGATGTTGCTCCATCCTTTCTTGGATATCAGTAAGCCAATGATAATATATATAGTAATATGTGTCCATTTACCTTCATGGATAGGCAATGGTTGCAATAAACCTCCTGGCTCTCCCAATGCCAGGAGGCAAATTCCACGATGGATTCCGTAAGGTTTTGCAGTGGATTTTGTAAAACTATATTTATTTGCCAGGGCTCGTACACAAGGTGGATTCCTTATGCGAGAAGTTGACAGGGATACCTATCCTTTTCGGGTGTCAATTTAATTTAATGTGCACGTGGGTGATTCCATGGCCGGCAATTCTACAAAATACACATTTAAATTAATGGATGTTTATGAGTTTAGCGTGCACTCGTATTAAATTAAGGTTAAGACAGAGTTCCAACCTATTAATTTATTTTGTAGTTGAAGACTGCTAGGTATTCACTTTTGTTGGTTTAATTTTATTATTTTCTAACAATTATGAATGCTTCAGTTGATGTGTAGAGCAGGCGGTGGTGGCGTTGAGAAGCACTAGGCAATAGCGTGTATTCAAATTATCTTGAAGAAGTTATCATTTTTGATAGGCACGCGCCTTTTTATTAAAGGCGTGGCACTAATATTTATTTAGGCGTGTTTATTTATTGAAGTCTTTGATAAATATTTATTATTTTGTATGCACATGGGTGCATGGTTTAAATATTTCATTATTAGACATTGTATTTGGGGACAGCTCAACCTTTGGACCGTCGCCCAACCGCTTTATTCTTTATTTGAACAAAAGCAAACAGAAAAGCTAAAGCATGCTTATTATAAATTTGGGCTATTTTTTAGCTTTGAGATGAATAAATTTATAAATACATGCCTTGTTAAGCGCTCACACAAGGCATGGAGGGAGATTGTACCCAATTTGTCTTTTTGCCTCATGTCGTGCAAATCTTCTTTCTTACTTTTTGAGCTTAAGTAGAGTTCTTTATTCTTGGGGACATTCTGGTGCTCGCTACGTACGCATCGAGCATCCGATTTGCACACCAGTGGTATCAAAGCGAAGCTGAGATCAAGGGCTTCCAATCGCTTACCATCTCACGTGAAGGCAAAGCTCCTAGAACAAATGGGCTCTACAATCAGTCTCGCAACGAACCGTCAATACTAACGTGTTCTTGGCAATGAAGAACCCCTTGCTGTGCTGTTGGATCACGAAGGACCACTTCCAAAGCTCCTTCATCAATACATTTTTTTCTCAAAGTAGCAAAGAAGAGAGATAAGTCAATTGAAGCTTAAAAGCTTAATAAGCTTTAAAAAAGTAGCTTAAGGCCCTAAATTTCAACATCTACGATAGAAGTATGCACTGATCGTCACCGAATCTGACGTCGATATACTCCCGTCTTGCACACTAGCAAACGAATAGTTAAAGCTTTTCTTTAAAAAGCTTAAGGTTAATCTTTACTAAAGCTTAAAGACCTTACTCTTAAATCTTCTTCTCTGTGGGCATTCACACCAAAGATCTACTCTCGAAAGCTTCAACAAGTCCTTGTTCATACCCATACTTTGTCATAGCCAATTTCTAGCAAACAGATTGTTATACGCAGTCTACACAAACAAAGTATTCATTGGAAGAAGGACTTCATCAAATTTCGTACTCATAAAAAAAAGAAGAAATATCTCAAAAAGCCATATAAAAAAATAAGCAAGCCTTGTAAACCCAACTTTGAGCTACGCTCATCCCGCTAACAAGATTTTGAGTGTGTGAGGTTGTTTGGGATTTTGCAAGATGTCTGATCAAAATATAGAAATTTTTATGGCCGAAGGTGATTTACTAGAACCAATGATGGAGCAAAAATTGGACCTAATTATGATGCAGCTTCAAGAGGAACAAAGAGCATGTCAAACTTTGCAAGCTCAACTGGCTGCTCTTCAACAATCTATTTTCGATCAAGATTGACCGCAACCCCAAGATGTTATACAGTGTACGATCAATGCGACACTCGAAGCACAATCTATCAGGAAAGAAGCCAATATATGTAAAAGAAATTTCAAATTTCGTACTTTTAATGGACTACATGACGAAAAGATTGTTCTCGCTTTTATTAATCAATTTGATGATTATTTCCATGAAGTACAGTATGCCAAAAAAGACAAACTCAAGTGTGTCATTAACCATTTGGTGGACAGAGCATCGTTATGGTGGACTATTGTCCAAAAAAGTATTGATTGTCCTACTACTTTGGGAGGCTTTTCAAAAGAAATTTTTGCAGAATTTTCTTCCACCTTAATTCCATAAAAAAGCAATCAAACAATGGGATCTTCTCCAACAAAGAGATCGTGAGCCTATTTCACAATATACTGAGCATTTCTGGAACGCCTTATTGCAACTTCGAATGTTTGAAGATATACCTAAGGCGATCCACAAGCGCAATTTTATATCTGGTTTCCTTGGTCACTTCTATGCAGAGGTGAACATGTTCAAGCCAACGACTCTGGAGGATGCAATATCTTTGGCGTATGATGTTGAAGACAAAATTCAAGGGCAAGAGAAGCAAGCAAAAAAATTTCCAATTAACGGTAGCTTCAGTACAAAGAAATTCAATGAAAATTTTTGAAGATTCAATGAAAACTGCTTTGTTTCATCTTCTTTTCGTAAATCCTAGACACAACCCCCTGCTTTACCATCAAACACAAATCCAAATCCTAAGCCATCTTTCTAGCCAAATTCCAACATACCTAAACTCCCATCCATTACCAATAATGTTTCCAAAGCCAAACCCATAGTCTGCTACAAGTGCCATCAACCTGGACATCTAGTGGTGAATTGTCAATCTAAAAAGCCAACTATTCACATCAACTACTTGGGAGCGGCTGAAGATGAAGACTATGAAGAAATGGTAGATTTTACAGAAGACGATGATGATATCGGTACTACTTCAAATACTTTACCAGGTATGCCAAACCTCATTATTTATTAACGATGAAATGTCTTGTGCATGGTAAAGAAAAGATTATTTTGCATGATAATGGGAGCACACATGATTTTATTTCTGCAAAATTGGTTAAAGAATTGAATTTACATACTATTCCAACTCATTATTGCATAAAGGTTGCATTCTTAGGTACTAGATACAATGGTACACAAGAGGTTCATGACTTAGAAATTAAAATTGATGATTATGTTGAGCGCAAAAATTTCTTGGTTGTGCCTTTGTAATCTAGTGACATTATTTTAGGAATGCCTTGGCATCATAAATATAACCTAGATATAGATTATTCCACGCATTCAATGAAGATTTATTCTAATGGGAAACAAACCATATTACATGGTACACACACTTTAGATAATTTTCCCATTGCTTAGTCACACACATGCTAAATGTGCATTAAGAAAATGTAGCAAATCATATTTAGTATGGGTGAATGAAATTGAAGCTAAGGAAAATCAGATGCATCCTAAGCACACATAATTTCTTTCACAATTTAAATATTGTTTTGCTGCTGACTTACCACCTGGCTTGCCACCTACACGTCCTGAAGATCATAAAATAGACTTAATTCTTGGTTCACAACCACCATGTAAAGCACCTTATAGACATAATCAAATTGAACAGAAAGAAATTCAAACCCAAGTTGAAGAATTGTTAACCCGCAGACTCATTAGGCCCAGTAATTCTCCTTTTGGTGCACCTATCCTGTTAGTTAAGAAGAAAAATAATACATATAGTATGTGCATTGAATAGCGTGCCCTAAATAAGATCACTATGAAGAAAAGATATCTGATTCCTAGGGTAGACGACCTCGTGGATAAACTACAAGGGGCCACAATATTTAGCAAGATAGATCTCAAATCTAGATATCATCAAGTACAATTGGATACACCTGATATTTTCAAAACTGCATTTAGAACTCAACTTGATCATTATGAATTCCTTGTTATGCCTTTTTGTTTAACTAATGCACAAGCCACATTCAGTCGTATGATGAATCTCATATTTTTGAAGCACCAGCATTGTGTAATTGTTTTCTTTGATGACATATTGGTTTTCAATAAGAATGAGAACGAGCATTATGAACATTTAACAATTGTTTTCAAATTATTGAAAGAGAATCAATTATATGCTATTCTTGAAAAGAGTGAATTTTTCCAAACTCAAATTGAATACTTAGAACATATTGTTTCTTCTTATGGTATTAAAGTTGATCCTAAAAAGCTAGAAGTAATTTTGAATTGGCCAATACCTAAAAATGTGCATGAATTACGTTCTTTCTTAGGTCTTGCTAGCTTTTACAAAAAATTTGTGAGAAATTTTTCATTGCTTGCATTGCCTTTGAAAATTTTATCAAAGAAAGATATTGTGTATCATTGGTCTGATAATCAGCAAAAGTCTTTTGATTTACTGAAACATGCCTTAACACATGCCCTTGTATTGTAATTACCTGACTTTAATAGACCATTCTTCCTAGTAGTCACTGATGCTAATGGATCTAGAATAAGAGCTATCCTTATGCAAGATTCACATCCCATAGCCTACTCTAGCTACAAACTTAAACCATCTGAACTCAAGTATTCTACCTATGATAAGGAATTGTTGATGTAGTATAAGTTTTACATCAATGGAAACACTATTTAATGGGATCTGAATTCATCATCAAAACTGACCAACAAAGTATCAAACATCTCTTTAGTTAGCCACAAATCTCTAGCCGTCATATTAAATGGGCTGCTTTTATTCAAAGTTTTCATTCACTTATCCAATATCAACCTGGAAAAGAGAATGTTGTTGTCGATGCCTTAAGTAGAAGACCAAGTATCCATAACATCTCTGTTATTTCTTTTGATTCCCTTATCCCTATAAAAGATACCTATGATCAAGACCCCAATTTTCAAGCTGATTGGAAAAAACTAGTTGCAAATAACTGGATTCCAATAGATTCATTGTCTTGTTCTGACGGATTTATGTTTTATGAGAAAAGGTTGTGTGTAATTGTTCCATTTAGATCATTTGTGCTGTACGAAATTCATTGTCCCCCATATCAAGGTCATAGAGGTATTATTTCTACTTTACGTACATTGGTTGAAGATTTTTGCTGGCCACATATGGAATCTGATGTTTCTAACTTTGTATCTGAGTGTCTAATTTGTCAAAGAGTTAAGCAACACCATGGTAAGCAATATGGTTTATTAATGCCTTTATCGATTCCTAAATAGCCATGGGAACATATTTCAATGGATTTTATAACTGGTTTACCTAACACCCAAGCTAATCATGATATGATTTGGACTTCCTTCCATGTAGATCGATTTCAAAACCACAAACATGGGATACACACTTGCATTTACTTCAATTTGCATACAATAATACACCACACATAGCTACACAGAAAGTACCTTTCGAAATCATTTATGGACATAGATTGCTTACACCTGTTACATCATTTTCAAACAAAGTTAAAGCTACTGATGATATTGCTAATATGCATGCTACTATTTTTACTGAAGTCAAAGACAAGATTGTGTAAGCCCAGCAATCATACACTAAACAAGCTAACTAGAAAGGAAAAGCTATGAGTTTCAAAGTTGATGATTATGTTTGGTTACGCATTGAAAAGAGAAGATTACAAAGTGTTGGGAGACACCCTGTTGTTAAGTTAGCCCCTAGATTTTATGGATCTTTCAAGATCATTCACAAAATCAATGATAATGCATTTAAATTAGAACCACCGCAACACTGAAAAATCCACAATACTTTTCATATCAGTTTGTTACGACCTTTTAGAGGCCAATTACCTGTTCACCCTGTTTATAAAAACCCTCCTTTGTTAGAAGAAGAAACTGAAATCCTTAAACCTAAAACTATTCTAGACACTGACTTTATGACCACTAGAACTGGCCGTAGATACTCTAGATATTTGGTTAAGTTTAAAAATCATCCTGTTGAAGAGGCCCAATGGATGCACACCCATGACCTAAGTGCTTACCCCTCATTGCTCACTCTACATTGAGCTAATAGCGATTGAGGACAATCGCTATCCCACCCCGGGGGTATGATGCTAGGAGGCATATTCCACGGTGGATTCCATGAGACCACGGTGGATTCCGTGAGGTTTTGTGATGGATTCCGTAAAACTATATTATTTGCCGGGGCTCGTACACAAGATGGATTCCTTGTATGAGAAGTTGACGGGGACACCTGTCCTTTTCGGGCATCAAGTTAATTTAATGTGTACGTGGGTGATTCCATGGCAAGTGATTTCGTAAAATACATATTTAAATTAATTGACGTTTATGAGTTTAGAGTACACTCATATTAAATTTAGGTTAGGACAGAGTTCCAACCTATTTATTTATTCTGTAGCTTAAGGATTGCTAGGTATTCACCTTTATCGGTTTAATTTTATTATTTTCTAACAATTATGAATGCTTTAGTTGATGTGTAGAGCAAGCAGCGGTGGCGTTGGGAAGCACTAGCGTGTATTCAAATTATGTAGAAGAAATTATCATTTTTTATGGACACGCGTCTTATTATTAAAGGCGTGGCGCTAATATTTATTTAGGCACACTTATTTATTGAAGCCCTTGACAAATATTTATTATTTTCTTTACACAGGGACGCACTGTTTAAATATTTCATTATTGGACATTGTATTTGAGGACAGCTCGACCTTTGGGCCGCCACCCAATGGCTTTATTATTTATTTGGACAAAAGCAAACAAAAGCTAAAGCATACTTATTGTAAAATTGGGTTAGTTTTTAGCTTTGAGATGAATAAATTTATACATACATGCCTTGTGAAGCGCTCACACAAGGCATGGGGGGAGATTGTACCCAATTTGCCTTTTTGCCTCATGTTGTGCAAATCTTCTTTCTTGCTTTTTGAGCCTAAGTAGAGTTCTTTGTTCTTGGGGACCTTCCGACACTCGCTACGTACGTATCCAGCATCCAATTTGTGCACCAACTCCAATGGGTTCTCCTTGTTTTGTTCGCATGGTGCATAACTAGAGACAAAAGTCTTGGAATCCTTTTTTCAATGGAAACTTTTAGTAATCATGTTATAAGTCTTGAATACACCAAAATGATGAGTTGTGGGTGAGGAATGCAAGACAATTATATGGAATGACAATCCTATTATGATCCCATATGAGACATTTTTTTAAATTGAATTTGGGAGTTCTCATCCATAATGCCTTGCTATAATTTCTAAAATATGGGGTTGAATTCATGGCTAAAAGATAGAACTCCTTTATCCAATCATTATGAAGTTCTGAGATGGCTAAAACCTTGCATGCCACTCAAATCCTAGATGAGAAAGCAACAATTATCTTATCCTTGCCCCTTATATGTGTAATATCAAAGTCATAGTTTTGTAATATAGTGACCCATCTTCTTTGCTTTGGAGTGAGATTTGATTATGATAGGAAATATTTAAAGACCTTATGATCACTCTTCACCCTAAATCAACTACCATATAGATAATGATGCCACTTCTTGATTGTATAAAGAATGTTAGAATGTAAGAGACTAAAAAGAATAATGTGAAAAAATACTAGCTACATTGGCTGCTAGTATATAAAGTGTAAAAGACTTTTATTTTTCACCATTCAGTTTTAATACAAAAGTCTTTTCATCTTATATCTTCTTTCTCTCAGCTTCCATGGCTTTTTTCTCTCTCTTATTGTCTTTTTCTCTCCTCATCTCGACTTTCTCTCTCCTCTGCTCTCTCATTTTTCTCTCTCTTGTAGTCTTCTCTCTCCTATCTCACTCCATTATGCATGCATCTTGCTGCCCAACCTTTAATGATAGCAATCAACTCATCAAACCTACTATCTATCTTTTCCATGGATTTATTAAGTAGATGTATGTCCCCCAAAATCCTCACATTATATAATTCAACTCCTTGGATAATTGTTGGTAGTCATTTGACCCTTGCAACATATGTACTTCATTTTCATGTTGCTTGGTTGTTTTTCTTTGTACATTAACTACACGTATGTCTCTATCCTCTTGATGTTGATTTAAGGCTACATTTGAATTATTTGGCTCTAAATGATATGCTCTCACATCCTCATTTATGGTTTCCATGACTTGATCCTTTCTTTTGTTTTTAGCCATGTCTATTGATTTTTATCCACAATGATTAGTAGTCAGTAAGTTGTCAACATCTTTTGATACCAAATCTCTGTGATGAAGTCCTCTATCCAATTGTAATCTCTATTTTACATCAAAATCAATGTTACCTATTCTCTAACCAATTTTCCTAATATGTCCAAAACCTTATTTGAACCCTGTTTCACCTATAGACCCTCATGTAACCTATGTAGAACCTAAAATGGCCTATAATACTTGTGAGACAATTCTTTAGCACCTATAAAACTTTCTCTTAGCTCTAAAATGGCCTATGGTACCTGTAGAAAAGATTTTTGCACCTATAAGACATGATTTTAGCCATGTTTCCAATTATGCATCCTTATAAATGAGTGTGTGCTACTGAATACCTAATGAATCACTAAATCAGACCCAAATCAATGGAATGTGATACTTATAAATGTAACTTTTTATGGCCTCTCTAGCTCACCAAGGGTTTCCAAAGTTTCTCTTGAACTAGTATGGCACATCTCACATGAATATACATGGCAAATACATGCAACTCTAAGCAAACGTGGATGAGATGTAGAGCTAAAAAGAGTCTTTATGGTCTTCAATTATATGCAAGTATTGATAGGTACAAAAGGCTGAAATTAGAATGGAAAGAGTTAGGGAATTACCCTTTAGCGAGTGACTCAATGCTTTACAACATTTTTCACTTACCATCATGATTATTTTTCCAATCATAGTAATCAATAGGTCACACAAACAAAGCAAGACTGATGTCCGGAATAAAATGATTCCAATAACCAATTAGAGAATTAATAGAGCACTTAAATCAATGGGCAAGATAGGGGAATGCAACCATAACCAGAATCAATCCTAAGAAAGGCCTTATATGCTATCCAATGTGAATTTTGATTGTGGATGCTTCTTAATACCTCTTTTCAACAAGTGGAATAGACTAAACAAATGGGTGGAAAGAGAGATTGAAGATAATAGACTCAAACATACCTCTTAATAAGTAGTGAAGAGGGTTGATGGAGAACCAATCGATCAATTCCCCATTAAATCCTTATTTCAAAGGCTCAAAATTGATGTCAAGAAGCTAATCCTTGATGTACAAGAATTCCAAGATGCTTTTCCCAAATTTATAGTGCTTCTATGTACCAAGATTTATCAAATGTACCAAATGAGCTTGATATCTTGGTCAAAAGTCTTCAATGCTTATAGTAGTGATACTCTCTTGCCAAGATTAACCTCTATTTGGATGAATCCCCTAATTCTTAAATTCTTTCAAATGCTATATGTTGTCCATTGTCATCCCAAATAGAAGGAATATCCAAATCTTAATTATATGAACCAATGTCAGTGTGAGGTAAAAGATATTGGACTTGAGTCACACTCCTAGGAGTATGAAAATGCTAAAAAGCCCCATCAAATCCACAATAATTTAAGAGATTTCAAACTTTCCCTATTGTCCATAAAGAAAGAAAAAGAGGAAATGCTTCAAATCTTGTGACAATGCTTCAATGTTGGCCCAATGTTGATAGGTTGAGCTTCATGTGTGGACACAAGTAAAATCAACCAAAAGCCCCATTGAATATCCAAGAAAAAGCTCACAACTAGGTGACGTCCTAGATAACCATATCTACGATTTTATGGAAGCTTAAGGAGCGCTTGTAGGGAAGCCTTGTAAGCCATAGAAGCTATTAATCATGGAATAATCAAGAAACCTTGGACTTTCATGTTGTCTTTGCATGGAAGAAATAGTGCAAACTATGTTGAAATTTTTGCATGGATAACAACCTACTATCCCAACTAAAGCATAAGGTAAAAGCTTCTTTTGGAAGCTTTACAAAGGATAATGCAAGGCTTACCCAAGATAGAGATCCATAGCTCCTAAAATAGAGCTTCAAATTCGACTTTCATGACCTAAGGAGCTGTCAAAATAGGCACCTTTAGCATGAAAACAGGGAGAGGACTGCAAGATCCATAAGTTGCAAAGTAGAGCTTAATGGTTATCAAATTGTACCTAAGATCACAAGGGATCAAGCTGCGTGTGCCATATTAGCCCCCATAGAAGCTTAAGAGAGAATATAGGAGCAAAATTTCTCTATGAAAGCTTGTATGGAAGCTTCAGAGAGGAAAGGGAAGCCTTGTTGAACAAAAGGTAACCCTCTTCACTAACCCCTATGGGATTTATTTTGTTCAAGAACCTCCAGAATGGTTGCGGAATGGCAACGACCTGCTAAATTCACCATGAAACCACCATTTTCTTCATGATCTCTTCCAAGAATATCCAGATTAGTTACAACTTGATGCAAAAGTCCTTGACTAGTCATTGTTTTAATTAAACCAAACCCTATGACCAAGCCTTCAACTCCAATTACCTATCTTTAATGTTTGTGACTAGATTTTAACTAGAAAATGACCTTGCAATAAGATCAAAGCCATGCTCTGATACTAGTGTAATAAAGATAGCCTCTCCTAGCCATGAAGTACTCTTGAAATATTGCAAAATCCATGATCAAGGTAACCATAGCTAATTCTCAAATTAATGTGTAGAATAAATTCAACAGGGAAAATGAATATGGTAGCAAAATACCCACCTCTTACAATGGTGGAGCAAGCTACTCACCGCTTAGCTATGGTGGAAGGTCCAAGAATAGGAGTCCTCTAGAGGAAAATTGATTAATGGTAAAAAAAAGTTTATGTGGACAATTTCATTCTCAACCTTTTATACTCCACCCTAACCCTATGCTAAACCTATCCTTTATAAGGCACTTAAACCCAAGATTTGGAGAGAGAAGATTCACCATCTATCCTTCCTATTGGGTAATCCAAAAGGCCCACCTCTTCCACTATACTATTCTTAAGGACCCACTTTTAGTTCATTTTTTTCCTAATGAAAGTTGTTAACCATGAAGGACTACTAAAGATAGTTGGTGCCATCAATTTTCTCCCTAATTCTCAGCATGTTGCATGTGTCATTGCTTTTAGCTATCTCAACCTCTAAAATGAACTACTAAGTTTCTCAAGATACAATATTTAAAGTGTTCTTGAGGTATAAAAGAAATATACATATATATGCTTTTAGCACAAGAGCGCAATATTGTAGAATGGAAAATGGTGTTGATTATAGGGAACACCGGATTTATGACAATAAATGTAAGTGTTTTGAATTCGAAGGTCACCATGATGAAAGAAATGACCCAAAAATAATAAATAAGAGTCATCATGGTAATCCTTAGTATGGCATTCATTGTGGAGGCGCATTGCTCCCAACTACTTGAGGTAGAATATACCTAGCAAATAACATGGGTGGTCTTCTATCCATAACTATGTTTCTTAATCCCCCAATGCCTAGCAAATAATGCATTCAACTACTAAGTTGAAACCTATTCCTATCAAATTACTACATCTAACCATCACTTTGAAGTTGATCTCTATGCAATAATATCTTACTCATAAACAAAACCATCTTTTTTGCAGAGACATTATGATTAAGCTAAATTCGCATCCAAAAGGTAGTGCACATGAAAATAGACACAAAAATTCCCTTACAGTCACTCTTTCTCATATATGCATGCAAGTATGTATGATGTCTAAGAACAATATAATCAATGGTATAGAAGTAGTATAATATACATTCACATGTTATATTGGTTAGCCATTCACCATTGTCATGAAGAAGGGGCATATCTAATTAGAAAGCTTTTGAGAAAAGTATAATCTATAAGGATAATCCTTTACAATCGTATTGGTTGAAGGGGTAAATCATTCATTACTTTGTCAATGTAAAATGATGATGCTCGCAATATAAACCCCCCGAGTCCTCTCTCTCTCTCTCTCTCTCTCTCTCTCTCTCTCTCTCTCTCTCTCTCTCTCTCTCTCTCTCTCTCTCTCTCTCTCTCTCTCTCTCTCTCTCTCTCTCTCTCTCTCTCTCTCTCTCTCTCTCTCTCTCTCTCTCTCTCTCTCTCTCTCTCTCTCTCTCTCTCTCTCTCTCTCTCTACACACACACACGCACGCACGCACGCACGCACGCACACACACACATATCCTTGCTTTCTTATAGGATTAATAACCTTCCTTTACAAATATTGGTGCAACATTTTCAACCCTTGTAGTTTTTGTTGAGTTTCCTGTGTTGAAGTGACTTTGAAATGACAACCTTTGTAGCTTTGTTGCATATCCTTTGCAGCTATGTTACGCATGCATGTATGCATGTGCATGTATCCACATGCCACATAGTTTATGAATGATTGGCTCCCTTTTAAATGCTTATTTTTGAAGCTACAATATGAACACCTATTTTGTAATTGGTTAGGTTGGAGCTTATAAGAAAACTTCCTAGTAGAATAGAATTCCTTTCTTTATTTTTTGATACTTACATTAGCTTTTGGGGAAACCTGGTCCCTCATTTTCTCTCTAAACATTCTTTAAGGCATGATGTTTTGATACTCATATTATATCACCTTAAACTACTTGTCATGAAGGCCTTCCATGCCTATAATGATGTTACTCAACACATTACCTTCTTTAATGCTATCTTTAATTTTTTCACAATCAGGTGATGCTCTTTCTCTTCTCTATATGATGTGTAAGCTACCCATAGTAACTATCCTCTTGTATATCTATGGATCCAAGCAAGGTAACATTAGATTGTGAAGGTGACCAACATAGCATTCAAGCACTACTAACAAAACCTGCAATGTACATTAGCTCATTTAGTCCAAACTAATGGACTTGATATTCAATTTTGCAATTGACACATGAGGTACCCTTCTCTCTCATTTAAATGAAATTTGCTTTGTTCTAGCTATTTGTATAAATTATTGGCTTGATGCTCAATATGTAATCAAATAATGTAACTAGAGTTGGTTCTATAATTCATTTTGTTAAATTTCTTATTGAAAAAAGAAAATCACACACACATACACAAAGCAAATAGACATGCACATGCATGCAAACACACACATGCATGCACAGAAAACATAAGCATGCCACTTGTGTGTGTGTGTGTGTGTGTGTGTGTGTCCCCCCCCCCCACACACACACACACACACACTCTCTCTCTCTCTCTCTCTCTCTCTCTCTCTCTCTCTCTCTCTCTCTCTCTCTCTCTCTCTCTCTCTCTCTCTCTCTCTCTCTCTCTCTCTCTCTCTCTCTCTCTCTCTCTCTCTCTCTCTCTCTCTCTCTCTCTCTCTCTCTCTCTCTCTCTCTCTCTCTCTCTCTCTCTCTCTCTCTCTCTCTCCGCGTACACACAAAACTATCATTGTGCATGGTTGCTAATACTTATGCTCATGTGCATGTTTACCTCTAGGTTATGGAATATTTCTCAATTAGAGAAATTGTAATACATACCTTAATGAAACAAATTTCAAATGACCAAAATATAGTGTAAAAACTTAATATCGATACTATCTAGTAAAGTCATTCTATCAAATTTAAAGCAAAAGTATGTCTCCATATCAATATTCATTCCTTCAATGACATGTCATTGAGCTTTTAATGCATTCTATGCAACTAAACTTAGAACCTCTAAAGTTCAACTATCTTCATTAATTTTCCAAGGACCTCGCAATCTCCATTTGAAATTTTTCTTTATAGCTTAGTTTAAAAACCTATAAAGATGCCATAATGATAAATTAAACCTTCAAAAGTGCTTGATGATTCGTAGAACCCTTATTATATCTGTCTTATAATATCCTTTTTTTAATTAAAGTGGAATTTTGATTCTTTGCCTTGCCATAGCCAAGTCTCAACTCATACGTTTAGTGTTTCAATAGTCTACATAAAGACACTAGTGGAATATGAGCACACATTAGGTCATCAACTTTTTGAAAGAGAAAAAGATGATCAATCAAAACTTATTTACTAACATACAAAATCCAAACCTTTAGATATGAGTAATCAATATTTACTATGTTTACCATCCCTATGAGAAAAATAATGATTGATTATAAATTATTAAATATCACAAAAAGCTGTAAGCCCTTAGATTTGATTGATTAAATCTTTCTTGTGTAGTGTCACTTTGCTTGATGACTAAGAGGGCTTAAAGCGACCTAGTCACATTACGTATCATGAGACCTACAACTAAAATTAGATTTTCATCGTTTGTAAATCCCTTGAAATGTATTCCAAATAAATGAACAATCACTTATGTATTCAAGTTATTTTTTATTACTTATTAAGATTAGTTAGAGAAACACTTACGAATAGTTTTATAATGGGACCTAGTAAGTGTTGAGATTCCATGTTTGGATGTGTGATAGAAAGAGACTCAACAAGTCCAATTATTTTCAATGTTTTCAATCTTTGGATGTAGTGATATAAGGTAGCCCAGCAAGTCTAATATCATCTTCAATGTATTCAATTTACTTGTTAAATTGTTATGAAAAACCAAAAGAAAGGGAAGAATCATATTGAAGATGTTAGATTTCATTAGTTATGGTGGTTTCAAAATCAAGCACCATATTTGTAGGAGTTGGTTTAGTATTGACTATATGTTCCTATTATTGCATTTTTGAGTTATAATTATGGCATTTAAAGCTCTCCTTTCCTTGGACGTAAACGCTTATATAAGTAGACCTCTTGCTTATATTAAAGTCAACAAATGAAACTTCAAAGGAGAAGAAAGATATTGATGTCAATGATGATAATTAAATGAGAACCTACACTTCACCTCTTCTTTATTACAAGCTTCAAAGCATCTAGAGTGATGTTTATACATAATAAATGTTCCAAAATCATGAGGTCACCATAACAAGATCCATCTTTTTTGCCACACCAAATGAAAACTTTAGATATTTGGAAGCAATCAATTTCTAATCCCTTCAATGATTGATGACTATTTTAACATGATAAGAAGCTAAGATATATCTAACAAGATTTTCCACATATAAAACATCCTAGATCTTCTCAATATCTCAAGTTGTTGATGTGACATCAAATAGTTCACTTCATTCTTAAATGTGTTGCTATCTATGAGACTATAAAACCATAATTATATTTAGCCACCTTTCCTAGTAATAAATGAAACCAAGAAGAGTTTGGCACAATCGATTCTATCAATATGCTTGTTTCAACAAAACTTAGAATCATTGCGAAATCATGACATTACCAATCAATGCTTAGATTGTTGTGTATGGGGTTTATATACTTGTATTATTGACCACCAATTCTTAGTTGAGATCCAAACAAGGATCACATTCCTTTTCACAATGTTTCTTGTTTATTGTTTTAAATATTATTGCATGAACACCACATTCCTTGATTCGTGCATTCCTTAGAGTTTTAATTATATCATTATGATGAGGCAAACAAAACTATAATACATGATAGTGCCATGGCATGATTATCAACTACCAAAAAGTGAAGGGGGGAGAGAGAGAGAGAGAGAGAGAGAGAGATGTGTATGTGTATGTGTATGTGTATGTGTATGTGTATGTGTATGTGTATGTGTATGTGTATGTGTATGTGTATGTGTATGTGTATGTGTATGTGTATGTGTATGTGTATGTGTATGTGTATGTGTATGTGTATGTGTATGTGTATGTGTATGTGTATGTGTATGTGTATGTGTATGTGTATGTGTATGTGTATGTGTATGTGTGCACACAAAATGTGCAAGTATACATAGCTTTCCCAAGAGAGTTACAGATCTTTATTCTACCACTTTTGCATCATGTCTTAATTTGGATGCATATATGCACATGTGCATGCATTTATGCATATATGCTCACGTAGAATGTTTCACATGCTCCATAAAATTCTATAAGAAACCAATTTAATGCATGGATTTTGATGATGATGAAAATGATCGCATGGCCATTATGTGTAAACAAAATCACAAAAAGGTCTATGACTATCTAACCCATGGAATGATAAGGCCATTTGGCTTGAACAAAACTAGTGAGATCTACTTTGCATGAGGTGGTACTTGTGTATTGTGAATACCAATTCTACTATGGAGTTCATTCATTGTTTTATTAATGAGTTGCATAATGAGATGTTCATCCCTTGAAAAGTTTCATATGTAGAAATGCTCTAAATGTCCTTTAGTAAGGAAATTGCCTAATCAATGTTGAAATACCAAAAAAATTTCAAACCCACCATAATTTTATCATATTTTTAAATATCATTTCGTAATAAGCAATGCAAAAGAAGAGCCGAGTTGAAAGTGTGACTGATAGACAAGACGTGATGAGACCAAAGAGCTCCCATGTGAGAGACATCATGGTTGAGAGGGAGTACATTTTATTCATCACACACTCTTCTCCACACAGAAGAAGATAAGTTACTTTTCTTCTTTTCTTCTTCTTCTTCTTCTTCTTCTTCTTCTCTGAAGAGCGAAAGTAACAAACAACTCAAGGAAGCACTAAGCACTTGTGTATAATTGTATTTTTATTTCCTTCTTATTTGCTTGAATAATATGTAAATTTATTTTTATTTGTGTGTCAATACTCACCCATTTAGTTTTATTTGTGCGTTAATACTCATTCATTTTATTTTATTTATGTGTTATTATTATGTTATATTTATACTTAGTTTTAGCCTTTAGGTTTAGATTAACTATAATAGCACTTGATTCAAGGATTTTGCATAAAATGCTATCATATTAAATTGCATTTCGAAGCGTGTGTAATAGTGTGGATATAATGCAATCAACGATGTACATGGACATGTAGATAAACAAGCTTTATGCACTATGTAGAGCTCTATTCTCTTGGCAATGTATAGATCTCTATGGAGCATGTTCTTTGTCCTATTTCCTCTGTTTAGACTTTTGTAATTTTAGCACTTTTTTTATTTTCATTTTTTAAACCTTTATTTTTCTATGCAAACAAAAAGGGTTAAGGAAGTAAGAGGGAAGAAGAAATAAAACAAGCAAGAGTGAAGCTTGTGTTTCTTTTTGAAAATATGTAAAATTATTTTCTAAGGCATTAACACTATTATATTTTCATTTAGTTTTAGATTTAGACTAACTATAATAGCACTCTATGCAGAGCATTCTACTACTATTACAATAAACCGCATTTATAGGTGCATGCAAAAGTACAAGTAAATTGTAGAAAACTGTGTTTATAGACATACTCATAAACACACTCTTTACACTATGTTGAGCTTTGTTCTATGTGCACTATGTAGAGCTCTATTGCACTATGTTTTGTATCTCCTATTCAGTGTTTAGACATCTCCAAATTTCTCAATGTGTAGTCTACAATGTATTTTCTAAATTTTTGTTTGTTTTTTATTTCTTTTTCCTTGTTTTAGTGTATAAACAAGAAGGTTAATGAAGCAGGAGGAACACAACAAGAAAAAAGAAAGGTACTTTTATTTCATCCCTTCCTTCTTTAAAAATAGGTTTCACATATTAGTTCTTTTCTTAGTCTCTATTTGGGTTTAGCTTTATATCGTATTTCTTTGCTATTTGATCTTAGTTTTATCTCTTTGTCTTTTATTGTCGATGGAGACACATGTCCTCGTATATGTGGAAGCCCATTGAAGCACTTGAAGAAAGAAGATCAATATGAAATGCAAGTCTTTATGAAATGTATTTTCTAAATTTTTGTTTGATTTTTATTTATTTTTCCTTGTTTTAGTGTATAAACAAGAAGGTTAATGAAATAGGAGGAACACAACAAGAAAAAAAAAATGTACTTTTATTTCATTCCTTCCTTCTTTAAAAATAGGTTTCACATATTAGTTATTTCTTAGTCTCTATTTGGGTTTAGCATTATATCGTAATTCTTTGCTATTTGATCTTAGTTTTATCTATTTTGTCTTTTATTGTAGATGGAGACACTTATCCTCATATATTTTGTAATAGGTACAATACTCCTTTGTGATGCACTTGCCTACATATTCAACAACACATTGTAAGTGAAGGTGGAGGCTATGGAGGTGGAGCAAACCATCACACTTACCCAATATATGACACATGCATCTGTGTGAGGAGATCTTAACCCTCCTCCACAACATCCACTTCTCGAGAAGCGAGCCTCATGTGCACCAATGAGTCATGCACATTGAGAATACTTTCTACATATTTTAGGATTTATTATATCTATTTTTTGTAAGGCAAGCTAAATCTAGCTTGGAATGTATTTTGCAACTCTACTTTGACATATTTTGTACAAAATCTTTTGTAAGATAAGTCAAATATGACTTCAATATATATATATATATATATATATATATATATATATATATATATATATATACAACTTTTATTATTAAATCTATTTGATTCGTTTTGAGATGTTTGGAAAAGACCCAAGCTAATGGAGTTGCAATACTTCAACTAACAACCCTTGTTTTTTTTTGTGCCAATATGTAGCAGATTCATTAGTGTTTATATGCATGCTTAAGGTGTAGTAAAATTACATATGGACATATGTTTATTGTATACTTGCTAATCATAGTATATGGATGATTCTAGACAAGATTTATTTGATGCACATGCAAGCAAGCTTATAGATGTTCATAAGTTTCTTTTGTTATAAATGTTCATAAGTATCTTTTGTTATCCATAAGATTATAGATGTTCATAAGTTTCTTTTGTTATTCATAAATTGTGTCTATTGGGCCATCTACATGGCTAATCCCTTGTAGTGAGAGCCTATCAATTCACTAGACTATAAGAGCTATATTTTATTTCTCCTGAGGGTTTGAGTTTTATAAAGTGAGGGTGTGACTTGAACACATTAAAGATATATTTCAATGCTTCATATTCATTCCACAAATCCATGTCATGTAGATATCAATGTATAGCACATTTGTTTAAATGTATTCTATGAAGAGGTATCCCAAACAATGAGCAAAGTGAAACAAGCATAGAGAAGAAAGAGTGACTTCATAGCAAGACTTGCATTTCATAATGATCTTCTTTCTTCAAGTGCTTCAATGGGCTTCAATGTTTTACATATTCAATCTTCTTCCATCTCAATATATCGTAAGAAGAGATGTAAGATAAGATTGAATATGTAAAACAAAGACATGGGTTCCATTGCTTTCTAAACAAGACTTGCATGATACGCAAAAAGCCTAGTGAGGGTTCCATTTCAGCACTATACACTTGCAAAAATGATACCTCCATCAAAAATAATAATATACGTATAAGAAAATAACAAAATAACAAAACACATGATTTATTAATTCTTCCTTCACCAATCAAGCATTGGGGCCTAAAACAGGTAGGTACTTACACAACCCATTGTTGCCAAGAAGTTTGTTTGCTATGGTCCTACAAAAAAGGAAGATTAAGTATAATGAGGGTAGCAATTCAATCTTATCTTCCATCTCTTCATATTTGTAAACTTATCATGCATTTCATAATGATCTTCTTTCCTCAAGTGCTTCAATGGGCTTACCCTGCAAATTAAACTAAGCTTTAATACTATGGCCCTTGTTTAAAATAGTCAAGCCAGGCTACTAATCCTTCCTTTTTTTGATTGTTTCCTTCTATTAGTCATACATTGAATGAGTCAACTAACACATATCTTTTAGGACATGAAATGGAAGAATGTCCATCTAATGTTAACTTGTATAACTTATCATTATATTGTTACAAGACTAGTGTTAACATTAGCATAGATTACGCCTTCAAACATATTCTTACACATTAACAAATTATATTTACTTCAAGGATTAAAAACTTGAGAAGCCATTTATTGAAGTCTAAATGTCCTCATTACCAATGTTTATGTCAAATAAAAAACATTATTTTCCATACAATAATCTAAAATACAAACTAAGTTCTAAAAACATATGTACAACTCGATTTCTAAAAGAAGTCACTTTTGGAAGCTAAAGACTATGTGCAAATAAATTGTGATTAATGTAATCTATCAAATACCAAGTAAACTTTTTACATATGGAGAAAGGATCTTCATGTTGAGCTACAAGTAATTCAAATATATTTCTTTAGGGCTAGATAACATATGCAATAAAGCAATTATTGACCCATGCATAGTATGGTACTATAGTATATGGAATAAAGCAATTATTGATGCATAGTATGGTACTATAGGGGGAAATTTATCAATGACTTTGAATTAAAAAAGGAAAATTTTAGGGTTCTTTTGGATTCTTTATTAAAATTACATGTAAGGCCATATGTAGATAGATAATGGTTTGCCTTGCTTGTTCAACCTTTAAAAAGTTACCTCAACTCGACTAGAGTAGTAATTAGACATGTGGCGTAATTAATCATTCATACTTCACTTAATTAGCTTGAAATGATGATTAATAATGCATGATCACACACACACGTGCGTGCGCATGCACCGGGGGAGAGAGAGAGAGAGAGAGAGAGAGAGAGAGAGAGAGAGAGAGAGAGAGAGAGAGAGAGAGAGAGAGAGAGAGAGAGAGAGAGAGAGAGAGAGAGAGAGAATGAGAATGAGAATCACTTCAACATAGGGGACCTTATGAAGTCACTAAAGCTATTAGTATCATCACCACCAGAAACCACAACATTGCTAGTATATTAGTGTCACAATCATATTTCACATATATAATGTACTAACATATAAATATATTATATGAGTATCTTATTAACAGACCATAAATCAAATATTGCTAACATAATAATACACATGAAATACTAAAGTCATTATATCAAACTTTAGAAAGTGTAGATGGACATTTAGTAAGCTAAAAGATTTGAAATGCATAAATAATCCTAAAGAACCAATACAGAAAAATGATGATGATTAAAGTATGGAAATATATCATCATTTATCAAATCTTCTACCATCATAATGATTTACTATTATAAAATCCCTAGATTTCAATGGTCAATTTTAATGGAAAAACTCATTATCAAATAACCATGGAAAAATCTACAATCTATGTATATTAAAAAACCACATTAAAAATGTCAAAATTATCCTTAAAATATACATAAGAAATTATGCCCCAAAATTTTGAGAAATGTTAGCTTCTCTTGATATCCTTCCATCAAAATCCATTATTGAAATCATTTAAGTAAAATTTGAACCCAACTTTCAAGGCTACAATTTCATGGAGAAATAAATCAAACCCACCATTTTTAAAGAAGAAACATGGGATAGTTATTCCATAATGCTCATCCAACATCTCCATATCTTATTACTTACATTTACCTTGCCTTCTTGACCAATCCAAGGTGTGTACTTCCAAGAGAATAGAGCAAAATATCCCAATAATTGCCCTCAACATATGAATGTTGATATTGCTTATATTTATATAATATTTTGATGGATGTTAAGTTCATTAATCCCATTGATAGTTGACAACACATGGCAATTTGTATTGTATGGATAAGTTTGATTGATAGTTACAATTTGAGCTTATATGGTAAAATTCCTTGTGCCACCACCTTATCTATTAAGCATGGCATTGTATCTATATCTATCCCTTGTAGGTATATGTGGCCATTGTAATTCCATTCTAACTCTCACATTGTGTATGTGTTTAACTCTAGTAACATTGATAATTTTCCCATGCACACCTAGTACTCTACTTAAAGAATCTAATAGGGGAACCATTTTTTAGGAGAACCTAAATGAAAACATCATATAAATTAATAACTTTATATCAATTTGTTAACATATTGAAATATTATTTCTTTTGTACAGACAGATTCAAAAAAATTTGGTATGAGCAACGATGTCAAATCCAAAAGCATATGAAATAATTGTCTAAGAGTAAATTTGTCCACAACATTAAAAGTATTAGGGATATTACATATGACTAGTGAACTATGGATTTGAGGATGAATCTATGTGGCAATTAATCTAAGTTAACATTGTACAAAACATATTGAGACAAACCTTTATGGAGGTAACTAGCACATCAAGAGCAATGCTCACTAGTGTAGAAAGCAAGTTATTGTTCTTATAAACAATTAACTTGCATAATCCATCTCATATAGGATTACTACTTCTACTAATCTTGTGTAGCTTGTCTTCATGATCTTCTAAAGTCTGTTATGAATAATTTTTTTGAATGAGTTTACATATTTGTCCAAAATACCCCTTTATTTCTTCTAATTTGTTGTGCATAATTACTACATGAGCCATGTTTCCATCGTATTTCTCTTCCAATATTTACTCAATCCTCGATACAAACGATCAACCAAAGTTTCAACAAAATGTGACTAAAGCTCATTGTTTTTTGCCCAAGTCTTGTTGCTTCTTAACGGTATCTAAGCAATGCATGACCCGTAAGGATTTCAACATTATTGTCATATTCTCTTGTACATTGGAAATCACATATATAGCATTTGGTGCAAAGCCAAGGTTTCTTGCACTGAAGGACTCAACATGCTCTCTCTCTCTCTCTCTCTCTCTCTCTCTCTCTCTCTCTCTCTCTCTCTCTCTCTCTCTCTCTCTCTCTCTCTCTCTCTCTCTCTCTCTCTCTCTCTCTCTCTCTCTCTCTCTCTCTCTCTCTCTCTCTCTGTGTGTGTGTGTGTGTGTGTGTGTGTGTGTGTGTGTGTGTGTGTGTGCGTGTGCGTGTGCGTGTGCGTGTGCGTGTGCGTGTGCGTGTGCGTGTGCGTGTGCGTGTGCGCGTGCGTGTGCGTGTGCGTGTGTGTGCGTGCACACACGTGCACGTGCGTGTGTGCGCATGCACGCAATATGAAAATCGCTATTCTCTTACACATCATCATGCTTAGAATTTATAGTGCTAAAGAAGAACATAATGGTGTGCTAATAAAACATTTTTGGATTATAGCAATCAATGAAAATTTAGAAGATCACTCACAAGAAGTACCTCAAAGTTAAACGTGTATTGCATATATGTTTTCTTTGAATAAACATTTTGAATGTAGTCTCAAAGTATTAACTTATTCAAAATTTTGAAAAATGTTAGAAGAGCAATTAAAATAAGTGAGAAAAGATAGAGAGATAAGATATCTTCAATTTCTTAAAAATCTTACATCAACAAATGAATATGTATACAATTTGTTTTAAAATTAAACTATTACAAGTTCTTTGTCCAATTGTATGTACAATTAATTCTTGAGAGACTAGAATAGTTGTTGATGGGTGAACTTCCAAGGTGGAATTTCATGGCTATTTGAATAAAATCCACCATTTTCAAGAAAAAACACATATAGTTATTCAATAATGCTCATCCAACATCTCAAAATCTGTATTACTTACATTTACATCGCATTGTTAGTCGGAGGTGTGTGCACTTTCTAGGCAAGTATTCTTAATTAATTCATCATAGTGGTTCCTTCATGTAATCTTAAGCACTAATATACAAGCAATTGAAAATTATCTTCTAGGAAGAAAATTCTTTAATTTCAAACAACTGCATCTTCTCCAAGGTGGCAAATCTGCAAGTTCAAACCATCTCAAAGTTGTGAACATTTTGAGTGTGATTGTAGATAGTGAGACACCACAAAGGTGTACTATTGAGAGAGTGGTGCCAAGTGTAGCCCCACACTCTCAACATTAAATGTATTATTATATCATATCTGATTGAGATCCTTAGTATTAGTTTTGGGCTCAAGGATTATCCCATCATTTGTACTTGGCAACTATATCTACTCTTTCTTTATTGAATAAAGGCTACTATTGCTTCCTCTACATTGTCATTGTATTGTTGGTTGTTATTGTGTCTCATTTCCTCTTTCTCACCAATTTTTTTCACAATGTATGTTACCTCATCGATGAAGCTACGCCTTCTCTAGAGCAATCAATTTATCAATGTTATATCCTTATCTAGAATTGGGTCTTGTAATCCCCACATACATTGGACCCACTAAGGTCTCCATCTCTATTCTAGGATTAACATGAGAATGTCCAGAGCCTCCCTAACTCTCAATCTACCATAGGAGTGAACCTTACTCTACGGTGGCATTCACACCACTCAACTTTCGGCCATTGTATTGTAAACAATGCACTTTCGGGTCCATTGCCTTATTGGAATTCCAACATGGTACCATGAAGGTGGTCCACTTCTGTGCAATATCCCCTCTATTGATGCAATCAAAAGTCTCAAGAGGAACACAATTCCTTTGCTCAGAGAGTGCTTATGTCAAGCACAAATAAAGAAACCAAGCTTAAATGAGTCTAGAAAAACATTCCTTTCAAGAAAAGTACAACTCTTCAAGACATTATTTGCAATACATTAAAAACAATCAATTCCAGATATCATAAAGGACATTACATCATAATTACCTTCATTAATTTAAGGGAACTCATATTTCAATTCTTGAGAGTTGAGCTCAATTTATGCACCCAAGATTCTCCTTTTATGATCATGTTTGTAGCATGCCTAATTGAGAAGCCCTTAGTAGCATAATTTAGTGGTCCAACAAGATGGTTTCCCTAAGTGACGTTTCTATGTACTCGTTAGAATAGCACAAGGTTTGTTGCTTAGGCTCTCTTGAGTCCACTTCCCAATGGAAGGTTCCAACAAGGATCAATCTAAATCCGGATTCCTAATTCCACATTACTGTCACGTAACAACTTAACTATCATCGATCCTTACACCTCTATATTTGCAAGTCAACTCAAACTGAAGAAGATCAATGCCACATTCGGTTCATATAGTAAGTAAGAAATGAGGGAGAGTGATGTATATCAACCCCTCTAGCCAATGGATATATTCTCAACTCCATTCCCCTAAAACAACATCGATCGGGGTCTACACTAGATAGTCACGTATTCAACTACTTCCTAATTAAAGGAAAACTATTGGCTCACTAAGACCACCCATCCATTCTGTAGGAGAGGTCCATTGGAAATCTCGACCTCCTACTTTCCTCGAGGTGTGTTTTAGTGATCTAACTATCTTAACACATTTATGTTTGACATGCAAATACACCTTCATTAATTAACTGTTTACACTAGTTCTTTCACATAAATTATAGTCACATACACAAAGACAATTTTTAAACAATCCCTTGAAACCAATTACAAAACAATGTATTTATCCATGTCAACCCAACATTTTGTCCCTTGATCTAGGACTCATGTCCAACCTTAGGTACATGATCCACCAATCTGTCCTTATCTAGCATCAGGGCTTCCAAGAAGTCTATTCTAGGTCATGCAGGGATTGCTTGATTCTTAGGAGCATAAGGGATTTACTAGCTATAGCCCCCCTAGCACCCTCACCTCCTCTTGCCCAATGATTCCCTTTAGAGAGACCTCTCACATCTAGAGTCGATCCTAACCTCCAACACAATCAAACGGCCCCTTGGTGAAGAACTTATGCCACTAACCTTGGAGGAGGCTTAGTTCATAACTATACATCTACAAATGAGGGCACAATTACAAGATGATGAAAGTAGATATTCATAATAAATTTCATAGTAACATTGTATCCATATCTATTTATAAAATGATTTTTTCCTTTTTTTTAAATAGAACATCTATAGGCTTTGCTCTCATTGGTCTAGAGCACACTCTCTCTCTACATCCTAAAATGCATTTTCGAGACCTCAAAACTCCCCTAATGTCCCTCTATATATTTTAGAAATTCTAGAGCCTCAACTCCACAAGTTATAACATCCAATATGTGTGATCTTTAGATTTTTGGTTAATGGAATACAGCTACTTTGTAATAACTTGTTCTTGTAATCTCCTTTTTTTGGGACTATTTTTTAGCATGTCATATATTCATGCAGTTCATTCAAAATATTTGAATGTATATATGTATCTTTTCATTTTTGAGAAAGTATACATATATCCAAATTCCCATCAAGGGGAGTGAGATGTCTCCTCTCTAAATATTAGCCGATAGACCTGTATTCACGCATTTAATTTTGAATTTTTTGAACATATGCATGTGCATTTTTTTAATCAAGATAAGATGCATATATCAAAACATCTCATCAAGGGGTGCCCAAACTTAGTCGCTAGACTACTTGTGTATTGTTGTACTTTATAGTTGATTTTCTGAACATATATATGTGCTCATGTGCTAGGGGTTGGGGGTGTGAGAAGAAAGAGCTCCCTCCTAACATTATCCCTAATAGAGTGGACAAGTGTCACACTAGCACATTAATACACACATATTATTTTATATACACATTAGTTTGAAACATAAGTAAATATCATGTGTGAATAGTCCCTTAATGGTCTAAAATTTAGGATTTTTAATATAGTTGTAGTTTAGTTTTTATTTCATTATGGAGGCCTTCATGCTCTAAAAGAGCATGTTGAGCCTAGAGAGATATTAATGAAGTTACACAATCTAGCTAAATAAATATTGGTTTTTGGAATGAATAGAGAGAAATATGCAAGAGAGGTTAAAGGAAATAATGTATTTTAATATGTGAAGAAACATTGGATAAACACAAAGAAGAGGATATAGTAGAGCTCTGAGAGAAGTGGAATGGAGTTGAAGAGCTCGAAGAGAATGGATATTTAGGCATTTTTTAATTTTAAAATTTTTAATTTTACCTCTAAATGCATTTCTAAAAAATGAAAAAATTGCCCAATAGTTTTGTTCCTTGAAGGTTTACTTTCTTGAATTCTCTTTTTAAAAATTTAAAGGGCCTCTCAAAATTTTAATTTTCTTAGTTTCTATTAAAAATGTAACTACACCAATCTACTAATCACTTTGCATTGAAAAGCAATCACCACACTCTTGTAACTAATTTGTATCTGAATATAAAATGTGGTTAAAAAGGGCTATTGAATGAGGAGAGAGAAGGAATCTAAGAAAATACTTTATAAATAATATTAAAAATAAAAATGAGATTAAAAATGTCAAGAAGTGAACTGGAGAGAGAACGAGAGAGAAGACTGCAGAGGTGATAGGAGTGAAAATGACAGAGAAATAGAGTGATGAGGAGAGAGAAAGACTAGAAATGGAGAGAGAAATACATGAAAGAGAAATAAGCCATTGAAGCTAAGAGCAAGGTGAAGAGAAGAAGGACAATAATGTGTTAATGTGTCAAAAAGATGAGAAATTTTGCATGTCCTCTCCTTTTATACCAATGTCAGTGTAACATGGCATCAATATTATTTACACACTAAATCCTTATTCTTCCCAGCTTCTTACAATCCATCCCGTCCCAAAGGTTTTTGCCCTCAAAAACAAACTTACAAAGATTGGAAAAGAATGGATAGAATAGAGTACTACTTTGTTTTTTTCAGCTTTACAAATGGAAAAATGAATGAAAGATGACAAACATATGGATTGAAATGGAAGAAAAAAAGTAGGCCTCAGCTATATATATGATCAAAATTCTTCAGAAGTATTTGGAGCCATAAAGTCTTCAACTAATGAGCTCAAAATGAAGTAGACATCTTGCTATGTAAACATACCCTGTTGGACCAAATCTGCCATAACTTCTAGTAGAAGTGTCCAAATGAAGCATGCCACATGTCAAAATATAGCTTGGAAAGAGTACTTTGACCCTATGTAAGTGACATAATTCTAAAAATTAGGCAAAATAAAAATTATTTTAAAACAGCTTGCTATCACCTATCTGCACCATAACTAGCTCCATAGTCAGTAGGCATTAGCCACCAATGTGTCCCTTAGGAAAGGAAACTCATCTAATTTAGAATCAAGCCTCCAAGAAGCTTCATCGGGTGGTAAACCTCTCCATTTGATTAGATAATCAATGATGGAGCAAGATCGAAGCTTCTTCTCATGTTGACCTATGACAGTCTCTGGGATGTACTAAATAAGACCTTGCTCATTAATAGGTGGCAGCTCAACAACTGTATCAACAAGATCATCATAAAAAGGCTTGAGCTAACTAATATGGAACACATTATGAATCTTACTAAAAGATGATAGCTCCAATCTATATGCTAAGTCTCATGAGCTTTAGGATCTGATAAGGGACATAAAATCTGTGAGCAAGCTTATTACTGGATCCATCCTTCAAAGTAGAGTACCTAGAGTTGAGCACCTTCAATAAAACCAATTCTCCTTATTGGAACTCTAAAGGTCACATCTTCTAATCAACATAAATCTTCATTTGGTCTTGAGCTTTCCTAAGATTCCATCTTACACTGCTGAAGAAGGGTATGCATTCTTTCCAACTCTTCCCTCCCATGAGGGTTGATTCTTTCATTAAAGATGATTGTGGATAAGGGCACCTTATAGCCATACATAGCCTCAAAGGGTGAAACTCCAATGCTAGCATGGGTGGAGTTATTGTAGGCAAATCAACCAAGTGTAACCAAGAATCCCATGAATTTTGGGCATCATAACAGAAATTGTGAAGATAAGTCTCCAACCACGTATTTACCCTTTCTGTCTATCCATCAATCTGTGGATGATAGGTCGTAGAAGGAGCCAATTTAGTGCCCATGGATATGAATACCACCTACCAAAATTTACTCATGAACTTTGAGTCTTTGTCATGAACAATCACCTGTGGTAATTCATGTAGTCTAAAAATCTACTCCATGAATTGATTGGCCACTTGAGAAGGAATAAATTGGGTCTTAGTTGGAATGAAATGGGCTGCCTTGATGAGTCTATCCACTACCACATATATACTATTCCATCCCTTTTTGGTAGTAGACAAGCAAATAATGAAGTCCATGGTAATTTGCAACCATTTGCATGTAGGAATGGGTAATGGCTGCAACAAACCACCTGGCTTATGGGTGCGTCCTTATTCTGCTGACAAGACATACACTTCATGACAAAGTTCTTGACACCTTTCCACAGCCCTTTCCAATAGAAGCTTTTGTTGATCCTATCATAAGTCTTGAAAACTCCAATGTTTCCTATTGAAGGCGAAGAATGCAACTCGTTCATAATTTTGTGTGTAAAAGAATAAGTGGAAGGAATAACAATCGTGCCTTTTGACCAGATAAGGCCATTTTTAAGCTAATAATGGGAGTTATCTTCCATGAGACCTTGTTGTAATTTCTAAAAAATATGGCTGAGCTCTTCATCCAAAAGATAAGCCTCTTGTAGTTCTTCAATCCAATCACTATGTAGCTTAGTCATTGTTAAAACTTTGCAAGCCCACATATAAGAAAGAGAATCAATCACTATATTGTCTTTGCACCTTGTATGAGTGATGTCAAAATCATAGTTTTACCATGTAGCTACCCACCTACGCTACTTAGGAGTAAGATTGGATTGAGTAAGGAAATACTTAAGGACCCTATGACCACTCTGAACTCTGAATCGGTTGCCATACAAAATAATGGTGCCATTTCTTTATTGCATGTAAGATAGCCAACATCTCTTGGGCATTTCTTTATCTATAAGCTTATAGCTTTCAAAGGAAATCACTCCATGCTCCTATAATAAAATAGCCCCAATGCCTCGGCCACTAGCATCACATTATATGGTAAACTCCTTCAAAAAATCCAGACATACTAGAATAGGAGCAGAAGTAAGGAGTTCCTTTAGCTGGTTGAAGCTACTATCTGCAATAGCATCCCAAAAGAAAGCTTCCTTCTTCAACCTATCAATCAAAGGAGCTGCAATAGCCGCATAAAGCTTGATAAATCAACAATATAATGAAGATAGACCAAGAAATCCTCTAAGAGAAGTAGTAGTAGTAGGTGTTGGCCAATCTTTAAAACATTGCACCTTCTTAGAGTCAGCCTATATCCCTTTTTCACTGACAATATGTCCCAAAGTATTCCACTTCAGTTTGCATGAAAGAGCATTTCTTCTCCTTAGCAAAGAGTCTGTGATGTCTCAATACATCAAAAACCTTCCTCATGTGTGATAGGTGGTCCTAAAGGGTCTTACTGTAAATCTGAATGTCATCAAAGAATTCTAAAACAAACTAAAAGAGGAAAGGCTGATCTTGTTCATCAGACTTTGGAAGACAGCTGAAGCATTTGTAAGCCCAAATGGCATCACTAGGAAATGATAGAGCCCTCAATCAGTCCTAAATGTAGTCTTGATTTCATCACCCTCTCGCATGCGGATCTAATGATACCCTAACATCAAATCAATCTTTGTAAAGAATCTAACCTTGTAAAGCTCATCAAGCAAATCATCAATCCTAGGTATTAGATACATATTCTTCATTTTGATCTTGTTAAGATCCTTGTAGTCAATGCACATCCTAAAAGATCCATCTTTCTTTTTGACTAACAAGGCTAGAGATGCATAGGGTGAAAAACTAGGTTCAATTAATCCCATCTCAATAAGTTCCTTGATTTGCTTGCTACTTCCTCACGCTCACACTTGGACAATCTGTAGGGTGGCTTATTGATTGGCTTTGAGTTGGGCTCCAAATCAATAGGGTGATCTACTACTCTCTTGGGAGGCAATGAAGTAGGTACCTCAAACAAATCCCTATAGTCCTTAATAAGAGCTTTAAAGGCTCAATGACTTGCTGAATTTATGGACTAATCTTCAATCTCTTTATTCAAATGCAAAACAAATTTCTGTGAACACCTCTTGTACTACCTTTTGAGTTGCTGAATGGTGATAAGCTAAAAATATGATCTACTAGGGATTCTGTAATGAAAGCAATCAACCATGGAATGAAATCTAACTGAAATTGAAAAATTAACTAAGCTACAACAAAGAATTAACAAATCTATTGCACCAAGACATCCTCATCATGTATTAATGGTTGGGGATTCAAGAATACATGACGGCCATGGCTGAGTGCTTCATAGGCTAAGAAGAAGCTAACTCCAAGAAATGGTAAAGCCAAGATTATTGAATGATCAAAATATGTCTTGCCTTTGGCCTCTAGTCCCTTTTATTCTAACCCTCTTCCAAACTTAAGGGCTGTTCACACATGTACACATAGGCTAGGGCTAAATTTACAAAGGCTAGAATTAATCCAAGGTGCAAATATTAATGTTGTATTTTCCTTCATGACAAACCATCCCATCCTGAAGATGGTTTTGTCCTCAAAACCAAGAAGTAATGGACTAAATCCAAAGTCAAGGATGATAGTAATCATGCCCATTCATCTTCCCAATGATAAGGAAGCACTGTCCATGAAAAGAAGACCTTTTTGCATGCCAAACTGTGAGAAAACTGGCTGCTGTCCAAACAGGGCTGATTCACTAAAACTGCCATAACTTTTAATATATTGGTCCAAATAAGGCGTATGAGGTGTAGAAACGAAGTATACACTCCCAAGCATCACCCCATAACATCAAAATCAAATTTTGATGAAGTCAGGACAATTTTATTGTCTGCACAAATTTCATACAGCAAGTTGTCTCTGCACAGTCACTGCATACTGCATCATATATCATCCTGTAATAACCAAGAAAAGTTACTGACATAAGTGGTTGGTTGCCAAGAAGACTCTTCAATGGGCAAATTCTTCCACTTAATGAGATACTCAATGAGAGTACGATTTCTGAGAACTTTCTCTCTCTTTCCAATAATGCTTTCAGGTTCATATATGATCAGTCCTGCCTCATCCAATGGTGGTAACTCTTCCAATACTTGTACATCAGGCCCAACATACTTCTTCAGTTGTGAAATATGGAATACATTATGTATTCTAGTCGAAGATGGTAGCTGAAGTTTATAAGCAAGCTCTCCAATTTTGTCCAAAATCAAGTATGGCCCATAAAACCTATGAGCAAGCTTGTTGTTCCCACCCTTTAATGAAGCATAATGCGTCTTGGGCACTTTGAGAAATACCCAATCTCCAACCTTGAAGTCTAAATGTCTTCTTTTCTCATCAGCATAGACCTTCATTACGTCTTGTGCTTTCCTTATGCTATTCTTGCATTGCCTCATGAGCAACTCCATTCTTTCCAACTCTTCCTTTGCTTGTGGGTTGATGTCTTCATGGAATAAAACTGATGGAAGTTGGACTTTATACCAATAAAGAGCTTCAAACGGAGACATCCCAATGCTCATGTGATGCGTGTTATTATAGCAAAATTCAGCAAGGTGGATCCAACGATCCCATGAAGCTTGTGTGTCATGACAATAATGCCTAAGGTATACTTCCACCCAATGATTAACTCTCTCCGTTTGCCCATTAGTCTGAGGGTGATAGGCCGTGCTAGGAGTGAGGAAAGTACCCATAGAGGAGAATAGACTTTTCCAGAAGTTGCCCATAAACTTCGAATCACGGTCTGATACTATTCTCATAGGCATACCATGTAGTTTGAATACACCTTCCATAAATTGCTCGGCGACTTGCCTTGCTGAATATTGGACTTTAGTTGGGATAAAGTGGGCTGATTTGGTCAATCTATGAACTACCACATAGATACTGTTCCATCCATGACTGGTAGTAGGCAATCCCGTTATGAAATCCATGGAAATATCTGTCCATTTGCCCGTAGGTATGGGTAAAGGCTGAAGTAAGCCAACTGGTAATAGAGTGGAATCCTTATTTTGCTGACACTCCAAGCACTGAGATACATACTCTTTAACATCTTTCCATAGACCTTTCCAATAGAAACTTTGATGAACTCTATCAAATGTCTTGAAAAGGCCCAAGTGACCAGCCATTGGCGATGAATGCATCTCTTGAAGCACCTTCAGCTTGAATTTACTGTTGGGAATCAAGTACACTTTACCCTTAAACCATAAGAGGCCATTATGCACTTTAAAATTAGGAAATTCAGCATCACACCCTTGCTGTAATTTCTATAAAATATGGGCAGCATGCTCATCAAGTACATATTCCTCTTGAATGTTTTCAATCCAATCCTTATAGATGGTAGACACAGTAGATAGACTGCATGCCCACATTCTTGATAACGCATCAGCCACCACATTATCCTTGCCAGCCATGTATGATATTTCAAAATCATATGATTGCAAAGTGGCCAACCATCTCTTTTGCTTGGGAGAAAGATTGGGCTGCGAGAGAAAATATCTCAAGACCCTATGATCGCTTTTGACTTTGAAGTGTGTCCCATAGAGGTAGTGGTGCCATTTCTTGATTGCATGTAAAATAGCAAGCATCTCCTGCTCATAAACATGCATCTCTCTCTCTTTGTCATCAAATTTTCTGCTCTCAAATGCAATGACACCATGCTCCTGTACCAAAACTACTCCCAAACCTCTACCACTGGCATCTGCATAAATGGTAAAAGTCTTGGAGAAGTCAGGGCAAACTAGTATGGGTGCTGAAACAAGCAATTCTTTCAACTCATTAAAGCTCTTGTCAACGATCTCATCCCAAAAGAAGGCCTCCTTTTTCAGTCGATCAGTAAGAGGAGCTGCAACATGAGCATAGTTCTTCATAAACCGTCAGTAAAAGGATGACAAACCAAGGAAACCTCTTAATGAAGTGGCATTGGTTGGTGTAGGCCATTCTTTGGCGCACTGAACCTTCTTAGGATCCACTTTGATTCCATCTTCTCCCACTATATGACCCAAGTACTCCACTTCCTTTGTCATAAAAGAGCATTTAGTGGCCTTGGCAAACAGTTTGTGTATCCTCAATATGTCAAAGACCTTTTTTACATGCTGCAAATGGTCTTCTTTATTCTTGCTATAGATCAAAATGTCATCAAAGAATACCAAAACTGTTTTAAAGAGCAATGGCTGAAGTATCTTATTCATGAGAGACTGGAATGTGGCTGGAGCATTTGATAACCCAAAAGGCATAACCATAAACTGATAAAGACCCCTCTCCGTCCTGAAGGCTGTTTTGAATTCATCCCCTTCCTTCATGCGTATTTGATGATATCCCGATCTCAAGTCAATTTTGGAGAACACCTTGGCATCCTTCAATTCATCTAAGAGATCATCTATTCTAGGTATTGGATACCTATTCTTGATAGTGACCTTGTTGAGATCGCGGTAATCAATGCACATTCGAAAGGAGCCATCTTTCTTCTTCACAAGAAGGACTGGAGAAGCAAAAGTTGATTGGCTTGCCTTAATGAGACCCATTTCCAAAAGCTCTTTGACTTGGTGTTCTACCTCTTCTCTTTCCACTTTGGAGAGGCGATATGGTGGTTTGTTGATGGGCTTTGTATTGGGCAGCAAGTCAATGGGATGATCCACTTCTCTTTTGGAAGGAAGAGAGGTAGGTGGCTGAAAAATATCATCATATTCTTTCAGCAATTTACAAAGACATGGGTCCATATTGTTGGTAGGAGAAGAGGGTTGATCCTCTTCCATCTTGGAAAAAAGAATGGTGAACATACATGCCTTTGCATTTATCTCTTTCTTAACCTTCTTGGGGCTGATCATCTCCATTCTTTTCTTTTCAGCTCCATGTAGTGTTACTTGTTGTCCACACCATTTAAACTCCATTTCCATGTTGTTGAGATCCATAGTAAATCTGCCCAAAGATTTCAGCCAGTCGTAGCCAAGTATTATATCAATGGGATCCATTTCTAATGCAATTAGGCTCACTGATGTAGTGTACAATGGGGAAAGGGTGATAGGTACATTTGGACAGCATTGATTGCTCATCTCAAAATTTCCATTTGCCACTTGGATTTTGAGTGATGTAGGCATTTCATGCGTATTCAATTTCAACCCATTGAGTGACTTAGAATTAATGAAGCTATGTGTACTTCCCGTATCTATGAGTATATGAGCGGTCCTTCCCTTGATTTGACCTTTAAGGTGTAGGGTATTATCCCCTCTTGAACCACTGCATGCATCACTTGATATGGCACATAGCGATGGATGTAAATCAGTCTATGAATCATCCAAATAATGACCGCCCGGGTCGAAAGGAAACCCATCCATCGGATCATAGAACTCATCATGGACATTCTCTTCATTTTCATGCGCCTCTTCTTGAGTTGTTGTGACATCAAGCTGAGCCAAGCTTCCTTCAATAGATTCAACATCGGAATCATCCTCGATGATCATGCTAATCTTCATATTTTTGGCCTTGCATTTGGACTTATGATCGGGTGACCATTTCTCTCCGCATTTGTAGCATAGACCTTTAGCATACATATCTTTGAGCTTGTCATTCGATACATGTTTGCCTTGAGTAGGGGCTGAAGTTTTGGCACTTATATCAGCCCTCTTTCCATCAAATCTATTTTTAGCATTAGGTCTGAAATTACTGCTTTGTTTTGACCCAAAAACAGTAGGAAAAGTGGGTATCTTGCTGTAGGTATTGCTGAAAGTATTTGATGGCTTCCCAATATGCTGAAAATCAGTTTTAGCATGCCCATAATGGCCTGATGTCCTTGGGAACTGCGTAGGCTGAAAAGAATGCCCTGTTTTTGGCTAAAAACCCTTGTATTTCTGCCCATAACGTTCAGCCAATTGAATGGCAGCTTGTAGGGATGTAGGATTCATGGCTCCAACTTCAGAAGAAAGAATAGGTTCCAAACCAAATATGTATTTATTCAACTTGGCACTATCGGAGACCCCATGAACATACATCGAGAGGTTCAAAAACTGATTTGAGTACTCTCTAACCGAGAGACCACGTTACTCAAGTACATACCACTTTTTCTCTAACCGCTCTTTTTCAATAGGGGAAACAAAGACTTCAATCATAGCATTTTTCAATGCATCCCAAGACAAGAAGTCATGTCCCATCCTCGCCATATATCTCCACCAAGTGTGAGCATAGCCTTCTAGATGAAGGGCTGCAAATTTTACTTTGGCATTCTCGGGCCTTGGGTAAAGGGAAAAATACATCTCTAACTTGTCAAACCACTCCTCCAACTCCGTGGGTGAAGGGTTCTCTCCCTTAAAGTTTGAGATAATTATTTTCTCCTTGTACTCTCTCTCGTATTGAGGAGGTTGTCCATTAGGGTGATGCTACCCACTATGGTGTTGTGGCCCAAAAGATTTGCCAAAAGGTCCTTGCTTAGGATATTCATTATTTCCATGCGCTTGTGCATAAGGAGTTTGCTGTCCATAATGCATACCATGACTTTGTGGCTGGAAACAATGTCCTTGAGGCTGAAAGTATGTGTTGCTCACATTGGGAGGTTGTCCATGCATCGGTGAGTTGAAAGGTGGTTGCTGCCCATTATTTTGCTGATTCCAACCATGATTTAACATGGGACTTGGCCTATTGGGCTACACTTGAGTAGAGAAATTATGTTGTGGCTGTCCAAAAGAATTTGGGGTTGAATTCACATGTCCATGTGGCTGCCCATAAGAGTTTGGGGCTGAATTAACATGCCCTTGCTCATAGCCACCAACATTTGCTTGAGGGTAAAATTGCTTGTAGAAAGAGTTGCACCCATGAATGTCTTCATCATGCTTTGAGTTTGTTTGCACTCTTTCTTGAAGGTCCTGCCCATGTGGCTGAAAGTGACCCTTTTGTTGATGGAATTGTGGCTGAAGTGAAGTGGGATGAACAAAATCCTTAGCTTTAGATGACTCTCCAACTTCAAATTGACCTACCACCTTAGGAGTAGGTGGTTTAGGTGGTTCTTCAGCCCTATGAGGATGTGGGATATTAAGACCAGCTGTAGGCAACATTTTCTCACCAAGAAGTGCTACAAGCTTGTCAATACCCAACCTCATACCCTCGAAACCTGATTTCATATCCTTTATGTCATTTTGGCAATTGTTGAAAACTGTTTGAATTCATTGAGATATGAGACGTCTCTATGGGTTGATTGGTAGGGGAGTGGGTGGAACTTGCATCGACCTCATCGTTCTCATAATGCATTCGGTAAATGGCATCTTGAGAAGTGTCATGTTCACCCCCTTTCCTATTGATGTTCATCCCTTTCCTGTTGATATTCCTTCAATTCTTCATTGATAGTATCCAAAACAGGGTCTCTCTTCTTATTCCTAGCCATGGGTTGATTTATGTCCTGAATTTCCTGCAGTAAAAAAAACTTGATTATCTTCACTTCTAGAGCTCCAAATTACGAGGTCTTTGGCTCTGTTCAAAGCTTGAAGAGCCCTCTATCCAACGATCTATCAAGTGCAGAAAATGGATGAGTACAGAAATTTCTGTAAGGGATTTTCTGTTGTTGTCTGAAAATTCCTGCAGGCAATAAATACCCTGTTCTAGTCAATTAATAGCTTGTACCATCAATACCAAGCATGTACCAACTTCATAACCCTGTAGAAGAGTCTCATACGTCTGCCCATATTGAAAATGACCTCTGTAACCAGTAAAATGGCTGTCTAACTCAATGTAGACTGCAATCTTTGATGAGGGTATGTATACATACTCTGTTCCAAACTTTAATGCTGAACCATAGTGTCTCTACCATAGGATGCATACATTTTACTGTAGCCATATATCTTCATACATTTGCCATACATTCATGAGTACCATACATTTGCCAATATCTCAAGAACTCACTGCCCATAACTCATGATGTAGGCTGATTTCAAGTGCCTTTGAGATTTGTACCTGCACCTAAACTTGAAAATACGTGGGATCCGAGACCTGAGGGGTTTGCAAAGTTCCCTCTCGGGCCGGGTTGCGCTCCCCTTCATGGTCCTCGTCGGTAGGGGAGGGTCACCTCTCTTTTGTCCTACCGACTCGCCCGGCATCCACTTTTCCTCATGGGCAAGTACATGGCAAGTGAATTCTAGCTCTAAAAATCAGTATGATATGCATGGAATAGAAAGGAAATACAATTACCTTTCATTTGCCCTTTTCATGATATGCAAGATTGGAATTGAAAAGGCTGAAATGTAAATGAGAAATGGAGAGGTATTTACCTCAGCAGTGACTCACTGCTTACAAAGCTTTTCTCACTTACCAATTGGGTAATGATTTTCTTATGATCAAGAGACAAAATAGGCAATCAATTTCATGTCAGGGTTAGGCAATAAAGATTGAGTAATGAAGCTCAAGAAATTTCTGATTTCAGTGAATGAAAGTAGATGGGTAATGCTCATTCATTATGGAAGAGTTTGAGACATTTAGAGATGGCCATTTCAGTAAATTGAAGAGGTTTAGTAAAGGCAATGACTGACATAACCTATAGGCTTCAAGTAATGCATTAGGCTATGAATGAAAGCTTCATTAATCCTCTTATTTCTCTTCAACAATTGGAAATGAGATCAGCAATTGGATGTAAAGAGAAATTAAGAGTGATTAGAGTACCTCATTTAATTGATTGGAGAAGAGCATTGTTGATGGAATGACCTTCAATCCATAATGCTTGACATAGGTGAGTTGAGCTTGATAATCCTTCTAAAATCAGACCAAGAGATCTTCAATCTTCAAGAATAATCCCTTCCTTGGTAAGCTTCAACTTCATTAATCCCATGAAAGCTCCATGACTCCATGAATGCTCCACATGAGGGTTGATGAAGACCGATTACCTTCTCTACTTGAAGTAGGTTGCAATAGGTAATAGAGAGGGCTTCAATGTGTCCAAGAGATCCCGAAATTTGAGAGGGAATGCCAAAATTTAATGGCATAAAAGCTTCATGCTGTCCATTGAACACCTAGACCTCCATTGGCTTCAATCTCCTTCAATGTCGGTCCAATGTTGATGGATTCTTGAGGGAAAATGGTTAAGGAAGCTTCAGAGATGCTTTGCCCACAAAAGCCCCATGATTTGCTTTAAAATTTTCAGGAATCTTTGATGTTGTTCTAGACTGCCATAGCTAGGGTTTTGAAGAAGAGGGAAAACTCCCAACTAGTAAGAATCTTGAAGAAACTTGTGAGAGATCTCTTGCCCAGGGTTTGAAAATCATTAGCAATGCTTAAGAGACATCATATCTCTGAAATTTTCCACGCAGTAAGGGAGTATGTGCAGGCGGCGCAAACAGCGTGAGTACATACTCATGTACCAGAAATCCACGATGAAGCTAAGTAGCTATATTAGCTACTCCACTTGAAGCTCTTGAAGCAAGAACAAAGGTCATCCAATACATTCTCATGATAGAAGTGAGAAGGAGAAGATCTGATGTTGTCTTGGCCATGGATTCTTGTGGACAGCTTGAAGGAAAAGAGAAGAAACCCTTGTTTCATGAAAAGTAACTCTAACTTTTCCTTCCTGTAAGTCCTGTAACCATTAGTTTGTCCACTTACCCCAATTTTTTTGCTCAAAACTTTGTCACGTCCTGCTATTTTGGCTGGAGCCTTCCATTTCTTCCATTGGTAATGCCAAGAATCACCATCTTCATCCATGTTTGTAGCAGACTTTCACATGTAACTCCGGTTTGAAGCCTTCATGTCCTGTCAAGTCCTGTCACTCAAGTTTCTAACTATGGTTTGCTCTCTCTAGCCTAGGAAACTGAATCTAGTACTTGAAAATGACTTCTGCAAGGATCTAAGCTACAGCTCTGATACCAATGTAATGAAAGCAATCAACCATGGAATGAAATCTAACTGAAATTGAAAAATTAACTAAGCTACAACAAAGAATTAACAAATCTATTGCACCAAGACATCCTCATCATGTATTAATGGTTGGGGATTCAAGAATACATGACGGCCATGGTTGAGTGCTTCATAGGCTAAGAAGAAGCTAACTCCAAGAAATGGTAAAGCCAAGATTATTGAATGATCAAAAGATGTCTTGCCTTTGGCCTCTAGTCCCTTTTATTCTAACCCTCTTCCAAACTTAAGGGCTATTCACACATGTACACATAGGCTAGGGCTAAATTTACAAAGGCTGGAATTAATCCAAGGTGCAAATATTAATGTTGTACAAAGGCTGGAATTAATCCAAGGTGCAAATATTAATGTTGTATTTTCCTTCATGACAGATTCCCTGTAAATGGATGAGCTATCCATCAAAGATAAACTCCATATATAGCTATGAGAAATCCATAGTGATTTTGCCTAATGTCATCAAACAATCACAACCGAGTACAATATCTATAGGCCCCATTTCCAAGGTAATCAGGTTTACTTTTGCTTCAAAATTTTCAACCAACTGTAAAGAAACCTGTGAGCATATTTGTGTACTGATTTTTTATTCACCATTGGCCGCTTGAACTCTTATGGGCTGCTGTAAGTCAGTGGGAAGACAATTCAGCTTGTCTATAATGAACTTATTCACAAAACTATGTACTGCAACTATCTATCAAAATGAACACAGCCTTCCCATAAATATTACCCTTCATACGGAGTGTATTAGGGCTCTTAGAACATGTCCAAGCATCCATGGAAATGGAACAACTAGTGGTAGAAAGTGGCTCATGATAAGTCCCTTATGGGTCAAAGAAACACTCCCATCTAGATCAAAAGGAAAAGAGTCGACCGAATCATAAAAGTACTCTTGCCCAACTTCTTCCTCAAGATCATCATTTTCAGCATTAGGTGCAATTGCATTAGCCTCATCAATCTCATCTTCCGAATCCTCAAAGACTAACATACTATTAACCTTGGCTTTTGCATTTTTGTATACACACTTGGTGGCATGATCAAGTGTATACTTTTCCCCACACTTGAAGCATAAACTTTTTTCCTTTCTTTCTTTGTAGAGGTCCATAGGAATAGACTTGGGATTCATATTGGCTGAAATAGATTTTTGGCTTGTTGTCCCCTTGTTTGAAGTCAAATCTAGGATTGTTTGATGTCATGAAATTACTTTGATATCTTGAAGCATTAAACAATGGATAAGTTGGCACCCTTAAGTCTCCACTTGGCGCATGATTGCTGCCATAAACATTACCAACTTGTCCATGTTTTAAAACAATCATTGATAAGGCTAAAATGAGGACTCCCTTCTATATTTCCTTCCATAGCGCTTCGCAAGCTCAATAGCTTTGAAAAGAGTGGTAGGATTTTGTGCCATGACATCAACTCATAAGGATGCTCTAAGCCATACATGTATTTGTGGAGCATTGCCTCATCACCGATGCTCTCTACATACATGGTAAGATTGAGAAATTGGTTGGTATTCTCTCATACACTTAGGCCTCTTTGCTTTAAACCATACCATCTCTGTGCCAATTTCTCTTTTTCAAGAGAGGAGACAAAGACTTCAGCCATAAGTGACTTGAAAGCTTCCCAATTCTCTACAAGTATATTTTCTTTTTTAATATACCTCCACCAAGTATGCGCAAATCTCTCCAAATGCAAGGAAGAAAAATGAATCTTCATATCATCAGTTTTAGGAAATATGTCAACGTAAGATTTCAATTTGGAGGTCCACTCCTCTAGATTAGATAATGAAGATGATTGACCATTGAACTTGATCAAGATTATCTTATCTTTTAGCCCTCTTTCATGAAAGGGTTGTTGTCCCAAAATAGACTCATCATGAGTACTAGGCATTGAGCCCCCAAAATGAGATGGAACTCTCCCAATAGGTGGTCAATAACTAGTATGAAACCTTCCCTTTGGTAGATGACCTCTAGGAAGTTGGGTATTCAGTCCAAAAGCTTGGGAGTTGGCACCATTCAAACTGCCCAAATAGTCACCATGTCTTTGTGAAGTCACACCTACTTCATATTGGCTATTTGGGATATCCCTTCGTCCAATGATTCCATGGCCTTGACCATTTTGGTTAGGTGGTTGAAGTGGGACTAAGGGTTCATTGTTTGAATAAGCTTTCGCCTTTACTTCTTTGAATCCCATTTGCATTTGCATCCATTGGGAGAATTGAGCCGTTATTTGAGTGGTAGATTCTACCAACTTGTCAATAGAAGCCTTTTTTTTAGTAGTTGAGTCCACTAATTTCTCAATAGAAGACTTCGTTTGATTAGTAGACAAGACCATTTGCTCCGCTCTTGATAATAGGTCCTCATGATGTTGGGCATGCCTACTTTCATATGCACATAAGATATTATTAAGTGCACCGATTTCTCCATGCACTTGGGGCTCTTCAAGCTCTCTTGGGGTATATTATCTAATATATAATCTCTGATTTGTTGTGCATAATCATCTTGGGCCTTATTTTTGTCTTTATGCCCTGCCATAATAGTGCAGTCTTGCAATATCCCCTGTCAAAAAAATGGCTATAACTTAAGCTAGGAAGCTCCGATTCCAAAAAATTTTGATTCAAATCAAAGCCAAGGATGCCCTCTTTAAGATGAGCTATAGCACGCTCTAACAGGCTTAGGACAAAAAATTATGCAATTCAATCTTTGAGTCTAAATTGTCCACACCCTGTAAATGTCATATTTCCACCTCTAAGGTAAAATAGTGGTTCCAAATGGATACCAAACCCTGTAGGAGGCTAACTAGGACCTGTGCGCACCCTATAGTACCTACACTTGTACTTCAATAATGACGTTTGTACCTATAAGGACCTATAAATACCATGTAGTGTCTTGTAAAGTCCCTATTTTGCTCCTAAAGGTACTTGAGTCTTTGAAAGCACTTCAATCTTCAATTCTCCGCTCATTGTATCTATGTGAGGGATAAAAAATCAGGACATGCTCCCTACACAAGCTCCGAATCACTGGGAGATGGGCAAAGTTTCTCCCGAGTCGGTTAGTTACACCCCTTTTTCGAGGTTTTTTAGGATCTTCGATAGTGAGGGGGAGGGTCACCTCTCTTTTGTCCCACTATCTCCCTCGGCATCTACCTTTTTCCTCGGTGGGTATATCAACATGGCAATAGCATGCTATTCTAATCAATCAGCATGAAATGCATTTTTGAAATATCCATTCAACCCCTTTCATGAAATGCAATTGGATGGAAATTTTGAAAGATTTGATAGGAAGAGGGTCTTATCAATGCAATTCAGTGATTCACTAATTGCTAGTACTTACCCTTTTACAATATTTCAAGCTTGGGTAAAAGAATTCAGCCAATCAATGGATTAGAGTGACCAACGTCATCAATCAATAGGTTTAATCAATTGGATCAAATGTAATGCTAGAATTTCAATTTGAAGCCTTTAATTCACTTCTTAGAACTAATATGCATAAAGCAAACATTGCATTACATACATGAATGGATTGTTTCAAGCAATGGTTGGCTAAAAAGTTGATGGAAATTGTTCAATTCTTTAATTTCTCAATCAAGTGGATTAAGCTCAGCAAATGGATTAATGAGAGAGATTAAGAATTGAATAAGAGTACCTTTGACATGGTTAATGATGACTTGATCAATCCCCAAATGCTTGATAAAGCCTTCGATGGTTCAATGTTGCCAAAATAATATTCAAGACTTGTGTATTTAATGCTTGAGAGCAATCTTGAAGCTTCAGATGCTTAAGATTGAAGCATTAAACCCGTTTTCCCCAAATTTTGGCTCCATGAAAGCTCTTGAGCTTCGATCTTTGACCAATCGTTCTTAATCCTTGCAATTTCTTCAAGAATCCTTATTGAAATTGATCCCACGGGCTGAAATGATGAAGAATCTTCAAGAAATTGATGAGAATTGAAAGCTTGGGCTGAAGCTTTCATGGCTGCCATGGCTAGGGTTTCTCAGAAATGGGAGAAGATGAAAATGCCACTTTTGCCATGAATTTGTGGGAGCTTTAGCATGCAAAAGATCATTGTGACAAAGCCACAAATCACAATATGATTAGCAGGAGGAGAATCAAGGCCTAGAATTAGCCCAAAAATTGCGGCGCAATTTTTGAGGTTGTGCAGTCCACAGCTCAATGCATGCAGAAATAGGTAGTCCGCTTGTTTAGGATGAAGATTAGAGAAAGATTCCAACATGAAATGTCTGTGAAACCTCATGAGCTAAAGGCTAGGAGAAGATATCTGCTACTACAAACTCCATGAAATCTTGACCAAAGCTTGAAGAAAGAGGAAAGAGAAGCCTCTCTTGAAAAGTAACCATAGTTTAACTTTCAACCAAGCCCGATCAACTCCCATTTTACCAAATTACCTCTAAATTTCGTGAAATTTTGATGGCGACCTGCTATTTTAGCCTTCCACTACCATATCTGACCTTAGAGATCTCCAAATACAGTCTCCTACTAATTGTAGATGGTCTGTAAACCTATGCTAGTCATTGTCTTTATCAAGTACCTATAGTACTTGTCTGAAATTGGTTTTTAGGAAGAAAATTTAGACTGAAATAGAAGGAAAAATGGATCAAAGACCAATGCTTTGATACCACTTGTCAAAAAGTGAACCTGGAGAGAGGGAAAGAGGAGAGAGAATGCTGCAGAAGTAATAGGAGTGCAAATGAGAGAGAAATAGAGTGACGAGGAGAGAGAAATATAGGAAAGAGAAAGAAGCCATTGAAGCTGAGAGCAAGGTGAAGAGAAGAAGGACAGTATGTATTAAAGTGTCAAAAAGATGAGAAAAATTACATGTCCTCTCCTTTTATACCAATGTCAATGTGACATGGCATCAATATTATTTACACACTAAATCCTTATTCTTCCTAGCTTCTTACAAAAAATATGGAGAGAGAAAAGATTTATTTTAGTATTTGTCTCTCCACTTTTCCTTGTTTGGCGTGGGAGGCAAGGGGGGGAGGAGAGGGGATCTAAAAGGCCCAAAAGGGAGTTCATTGTTTTCCTAATTCAAGTTCTATTATAGTGTTTCCATCATCATAAAAAATAGAAAGATTCTCATTCATGATAAACCTTTACGTAAAATTCAATGAATATGGTGTAATATGATAGTTATCTAGTCCCATAGGGATATCTACTTTAGTAGGTGGATCATCTTTAGGTTATCCATGCTCCTAATCATCATAGTCTGGTTCTTCATTGAAACTAGAGTGAGATAGTAGCTTTATCCAATATCTGTTGGCATAATGAACTTCTCATCCACACTTATGACATGAGACATATGAAGGAGTTTTAATAAGCTTTAGGGCTTGTTCACAAAGTTGGATGTAGGCATAAGGGCGAAAACTTGAGATGTTGGAGGGACATATTTAGGAGCATTGAAAGGTGAAGCATTGGTGTGGACAATAATAATTTTGAGAGTGAAAAGAATTAATGTGTCCCCCAAAACAATTTGAATAGGAAGAGTTGAAAACAGATTCCCCATTGAAGAAATTTGAATAGCCAAAATCTTCAAAAACCTCTTCCCACCCTTACAAGAGAAGATGAGTGTGTCAAAATTGTTGTGCATATTGAGAAAGAGGCTCATAATCTCCAGCACAAAATAGATCCCACTCCTGCCTAGTACGAAGCAAAAATTTCAACAGTAAAAATGTCTCCTTGATTTTATGGTAAAATTGACCCAAGTGGTTGGTCAAGCCTTTAGATGTTCATTATATATTGCACAAAAGTCTTGAATTGCCTGTGAAATGACCAACAACACACTTAAGCTTCTCTTTATTGAGGAAAGATTATAAACCAAAGTAATCGCCAAGCATATATGACCATGCAAAAAGAGTCTTAGGATAATTACACCCATCATGTCTTCTTGCTAATTTTATTATTGTTGTTGTTGTTGGTCTAGTTGTCACAAAAGTAGCCTTGATTAATGTCATGAATGGTTTGCATCATTGTCATCCTTCAAGTATTGGCATCTCAACTTCTTTGAATTTTCCATTGTAAATGAAGCTTGAAATAATCAATACATCCTTTGAGACTTGATACAATATCTGGTGAATTTTGATTGTAATCATGCCCATAAAAACTCTGTGGATTGTTGAGGCTGAGATATTGATATTGTCCTTGACTTGATAAGATAAAATACTTAAGAATACAACGTTTGTTATTAGTGTAGAGTTTGTTGTGTCTCACAAAGTAGTCGAGTCTAATTAAAAATTTTATTCCATGTTTGCAACACAGATCTATAACTAGAATTAGTCACATGGCATATCTCCAACCCATTTTCAAAACATTTCAAGAAAATCTTGGGCTTGCAAAGCCTTCACAAGCTTATTGTATAGGATCACTATGTATGATAGTCAAGTTGCACTTGTTTAATCATGAATTAAGCTTTATATCAAGATTGATAATGGAAATTTGAAAGAATAAAAAAATGTAGCAAAAAACGATGGATCTCCAATAGTCACTTTGTGGATGAAAGAGAACTAGAAAGCTTTAGGTAATTGTTTATGCTTATGAGCTTCTAAACTTTTGATCATGATACCCCTGTTACTTGAGAGAAAGTAAGCTTCAATGCCTAATAATTCTTTAGCAACATTGGGTGATTCTATGAAGTTTCGAGGTTTCGAGCAATAATCTTACATGATCATGTCCCCACATTTTCAATAAGACAAACTATAAAGTCCATTTTCTCCAAGAGGCTCACCTTGTTAATTTAGGAATATTATTAACAATTCGAAGCCCTTGATCTTTATCTTAGCTCTAATACCGATGTTGCACACCAAATGAATGCAAAATGCATGTGTAATATATATTCTTTTTTTCTATAATCAAGCGGCTACCCTAGTTGTAAGCCACTTTTTTAATCAACCCACTAACTCAAGTTTGTGTGTGTGTGTGTGTGTGTGTGTGTGTGTGTGTGTGTGTGTGTGTGTGTGTGTGTGTGTGTGTGTGTGTGTGTGTGTGTGTGTGTGTGTGTGTGTGTGTGTGTGTGTGTGTGTGTGTGTGTGTGTGTGTGTGTGTGTGTGTGTGTGTGTGTGTGTGTGTGTGTGTGTGTGTGTGTGTGTGTGTGTGTGTGTGTGTGTGTGTGTGTGTGTGTGTGTGTGCTTAATATAGAAAGGAAAGGGTATGGATATAAGATTGGCAATCTTCCCTTGTGCATAGAAAGAACACTCTCTCATGCATGTGGTTGTATATATTAGATCTTCTTTTCCCAAAGTAGACCTTTGTGCCAATAATTGTCTTGACAAGATTTGGCATATGGTGACTCAATATTTTAATATTTATTTGACTTTGTCACTACTAAATATATATAATGTATTGAGTGTTATTATATAAAGGTTTTCTCAATATCCATGGTGTTCCATTGTAGTGGCACCTCATATCTTCATAAATAGAGCATCAACATAATAATTTTCCAATAATCAAAATAATAAAGGTGATAGGAATTCTCCAATCTTATAACATGCTATTATCAAGGATTATCATCTATACTCAAAATAAATGAAACATAAAATCATTCAAGTAAATAATTGCACATTTACAAATCTCACATGGTGCCTTCATTGCCCTACTCTTGAGACACCTAAAAAACACATTTTTTAGGGCTACGTAATGGGTAAAATGCGACACATTTCCATTCCAAAAGATGTTTCAATGAGAGCTGTTTGCAAATTGCAACATATACATGGAGATATTTGTAGTTGATGCAAACGTCTTTATTAATTATTACTTCATGCATGATGGATATTCCTTTTAAAGCTAACTTCAAAATGTTTTTTTGCTTCAAACAATTTGTCTATATCCTAAAATTTTATGAGGATGTGAAGTGAGTCTTGTTCATTCTAATCTAGGGCTACATGTCCAGTAAAGAGTTTAGTGCGTTTCTAATTGAATCTAAGATGAAACATCAATGTGTAGCACCATGTATGTCACTAAAAATTAGTGTAGCTCTGATAGAAAGAATGGATCTCTCATGGATATGGCACAATGAATTATCAAAAGTCAAGCTTTGCTATATGGTTTATGGCTTGAAGATGTTATGTGCACATCTTGGGTACTAAATAAGTGTCCAACCAAAGCATTGCATTCTGTCACTCCATATATGGCTTGATAAAACAAAAATCCCTATGTTCCTCGATTTTGTATTTGTGTTTGCATGTATTATGCATTAGTACATGTGCAACCATACAAAAGATTGGATAATAAGGTTATGAAATGTATCTCTATTGGTTATAGTTTTGAAAGCAAAGGTTACATGCTATATCATCCACAAAGTGAGTGCATTTGATCAATCATGATGTTTTCTATATGGAAGAGTTGTGTAGCCTTTACTTCCATCTACCAAAGAGACAAATATATGCTCCCAAGATATGCATAACGTTTTGTTGCCTCTATTAAGTGGTGGATAATCAAATGTAGCACAAAACAATGTTTTTTTTCAACCTATGCAAGCATGAAACCACAAGTTAGTGTTTCTCTAATCCAAATGTGAATTATGCAATTATAGAGAAGAGCATAGAGATTGAGCAGTCCAAAACTATGCCACAATGGCTAGTGCAAACATTAAGCAAGAGCGAATTTAATATACTTTGTCTACTCATACTCATCTTTTATCTCATTGTGTTGAGATAGTGTCTCTTATGCATCATAGTGTTATGCATTGTTTTTTTATATGTGATATGAGGATGAACTCATTTCTTTTGCAGAAGCACAAAATTCAAAAAATTGGATGGCTACTATATGCAGTCTAAGTGTGATGTTATCATCAAAAATGACACTAGCTTTTTACTTGACTTCTATCAAAAAGGCCATGGTAGTAAGTCACTTTACAAGTTGAAATGTAAGCTAGATGGTAGTATTGATCACTATAAGGCTAGAATTGTGGCAAAGGTTTATGCTTAGCAAAAGGGCATTGACTTTGATTAAACCTTTGCTCTCACTTATTGCATAACAACAATTCATAACATTTATGCATTAACAACTCGAGATGTAGGAATGTACATCATTTGGATATTAAAACTACATTTTTTTAATGGAACAGTATATCAGGGAATTTGAAAATTCTCATATAGTTTGGGAATTTCCAATATAGTTAATATTTGGCCACATAATCAAATCTTGTCCCCTTACTCGAAAGTGGAGTCTACCCTGAATACTATACGAACAAATTATATTGAGACATCATTGTAGAGATTTTGCCTTGAGGATTGTAAGCCTATTGCTATTCCTATGGAGATAGCTTTGAAGTTGAACCTTGATTATGTTTGAGAGACTACTTTGATGTCTCTTACTATTAGTAAGCTATTGGATACTTGATAATTGTATGCATTACAAGGCTTGATATTCCATTTGCAATCTCACAAATGAGAGAGTTTATGCCTAGCACAAGTACAATAGTGAAGCATCTCTTTAGCTATTTAATTTATACTCGGTACTTTGGGCTTTTATATCCCAAGGGGAGATCATTACCATCAGATTTTCATGATTTTTTAGAATTTGATTAGGTTGGTTGTTATGAAACTCATGTATCCACAAGTAGCTTTTGCTTTATGCTTAAGAACTCATGCATATTGTGGTTAAGCAAGAAGCAACCCACTAGGGCTATTTCTAGTTGTGAGATTGTGTACATGATAGCTTTCACATCTACAATTGAATGTATTTAGCTACTTAATTTGAGTGTTGGAGAGTTAGCTACCACCACCTTCACTAATAGTCAGAGTGCATTGGTAGTTACACAGAAAACTTATTCCATACCTTAGCCTACCCCTAAGCCTAGCCTACACCTAAGTCTAGCCTACATCTAGCCCAACCTATGTGTTGCTTACATCTAGCCTAGCCTTGCCTGGCACTAAGCCTAGCCTTGCCTACCACTAAGCCTAGCCTATACCTATGCCTATATTGTATATCTAGCATAGCTTATCTCTAGTCTAGCCTACAACTAGCCTAGTCTACACCTACACCTAGCCGAGCCTACATTTAACCTAGCCACATCTAGCTTATGTGTAGCCCATGCCTAGCTTGCAACCATATCTAGCCTAATCATGGCTAGTTGTAGCCACCCCTAGCCTAGCCTATGCACTCATCTAGCTCAGGCTACACCACCTACACCTATATTTGTGCAACCTACACCTACGCCTAGCCTATGCACACACACCTAGCATGGGCCTACACCTAGGCTAGGCCATGAACTAAGTCCCTACTTGAACTCCAAGGAGTGCACATAAGTCAAGGTGCCAAAAAGTAAATCACCCTTCACAATACATATCATGGATCTCTTACGATTGTGGGAATTTGGCCACTCCACACCATCTAAGTGTGCACATAATCAATTATGATGTGGAAAACCTCACTACACTTAATCATGATGAAGAAATTTATCGTGCATGAGTATCAATCTTTATGCATTGTATGGTGATGTGGATCATGAATATACACAAAGAAGACTTTTCAAAATCTTTCATGCACATCCAAATCGATTCTTTTTCCATAAACACGCACACTCATATATCCATACAAACAAAAAGGCATAATCACACACACATGCATCCATGCACATGAGCATTTAGATGACTCGTAAATTTTCTAGTATCTATGGTTTCTTTTTGGTTCGTATCTATTTCTTGTTTTATGCCAATGCATTTTTCTTCCATGTTTTTAGCAACAAGATTATCCATCAAGGGTTTCAATGCCAACTAACATGAAAAATCTTGAATGTATGTATGCTTTTTGTAAGGTCATATATTCATCAATGGACTGAGTTGGTAAAAATATGCATATTATGTTATTAATACTCAATTTTGTATATCTCTAAGTCTTCATCATTTTGAATAAGGTTATGCTCTTGGAACTCAATGGTGTATATGTTCGTTCTTGATATGACTTCTTCTTGACCTGGAGCTCAAATCGTGTATAAGGACGTTGTTCAAGAAACCATGTCTGCAATGTCCATAGTGGTGCAAACATTATGAGGCTATTGGGTTGCACAATGATGTTTTTGTACATGTCCATAACCTAAATAGGATGTTTAGTTGGCATGAGATTTTATTGCCCATGATACTCAAACAACATCATTTGCTCTAAACACGATGACCTAGCATAATATAAGTCAACAAGGTGTATCATGACACTATATAACCTACAGTACAAGTGCTATCTTAGTTTGGGTGGCAATGTTTCAACACAATGGACAACATTGCCCTTTGTTAGGATGGATATGCTAGAGGCAATTGAGAGCAACCTTGGTTGTTGGGATTAGCATTATCATTGCTACTTTTATGACTTTCAAGTTGATTGTATCTAGGTCCCCAAGGCCTATCTTTGCTACACTTTCCATCGTCACTACACCAAAAAGCTAGCACACATATGCCTTTACAAGTGGACCTATTGGTGCATCTATAAATGTGTTACCACCCAGCAATATAGACGTGCCTTTAGACATGCCTCTAGAAGTGAGCTTTGATCAAATTTTGAAGACTTCCACATTCTTTCCTCACATGGTAAAAGCAAAATATAGCAACAAGAAAGAAAAGTTATATAGAGAGAGAGATAAAGAGAGGAGAGAAAAGCAAAAAAGACGGCATCCACAAGCCAAGAAGGAGTGTGCAAACCCATTTAGCATTCGAGAAAGCCCCTTCGTACTTTCAAAAAAATGCATTTTTTTCTTGTTTTAAAGAGAAGTTACATGTTTAGGGTTTTCCTTCCTCTATTTTTTGAGAGTTGCAAGCTCTTCTAGAAAAAAGTGTGTTTACAAATGGATCTATAAGGGCAAAAGTGTGTCTACAGATGGGTCTATAAGCACATCTATTCTAAAGGCTTAAGAGAATAACTAGAAGTTGTAGCATTGTTTATGTGTATTGACAAAAAGTAAACTAGACATGTCACATGCAACGAGTGCAATTATAAACCAACTCTCATGACTAGTATCACAAAAGTATTATGTAGAAACAATACATTGTTTTTGTCCTAGTGAAGCAAGAATCCTAAAAGGTATAAGAACCCATCATTCTTTCAATTGTATTTTTCCACAATAATTTCAAAAGTGTTTGAAACAAGACATTGCCTAGCATAGAACACATCAAAGTTAAATATTGAAGAATACAATGATAACATAGTGACATTATATCAAGGAAGGCGAATATCAAGGCTCAGCACAAGAGCAATCAAGGCTATGCTAACTAAATGGGAACCAAAAGTTGAGAGTATGCAAAGCTTGGGAACTTGAGATCACCGAGAGTTGGTTAATAGAAATTCTTGTGAATAATTGGGCCTTGAAATTGCCTTTTAGTGACATAATATTTTCAAAAAGCAGCCATAGGAGCATTCATAATGCTTGGGACGAAACGTGGTATCTCAAATAGCAATTGTTGTTGTGGAGGAGAGGAATCTATGAGACCTATTTTGGATGGCTGCATTGCAACTCACCCATGTCACTGGTCTGGCTTTTTGTATGTTTGGGTGAAATGGGTGCAAAGCTTAAGCGATTAGGCATCCATATCCTTGAGTTTTGGCTCTCCAAGCAATTTTGGAGGCAAGGCTCAAATTGTTTTATAAGGGGTCAAAATAGAAGTGAAATGGGATAAGATAGTGTATAAGGCTTGGTTGTACTGGAATATGCATGCATGGTAGAAAAATTGGGCAAAAAGACTTGGATAAAATGGTAACTTTTTGGATTATTTTGGTTTCTTTGTATATTATATTTGGATCCATTGTGAGTATTATCAAAACTTTTGAAGTCTAAGGAAGATGAATATAGGACTCTGACATACATGAGCATTGAATCAACACAAAAGATAAAAACCATACTGCTTTCACACAGCATGGCAAAGAGTTGGCACAAGGTACTCAAAATTTTCATAATTGTTAAGGGATATTGCCCTTCCCCATTAAACTTTTGAAAGATCAGTATTGTAGTGTTCTATTTTGTTCTTTTCTATAATAATAATTGAAAGAAGTAGAAGATATCGGTTCACCCACTACATAAGTCATATGTGCACCTTGACCATTGGTCAGCCAATTACTTGCAACAAAACAATATGAATATAGAGGTCAAATTTTACAATAGAACTTCAAACAATATCATACTTGCCCAATTTGAAATTGACAAGTCAATAATACATTGTTCTCTATCCAACCTCAAAGTTGTTGGTGTTGCATATTCCTTTCATTGCAAAAATCTCTAACCTCTCAAAAGGCAAGGTTCATAACAATTCTATGACCCTTGATATAGTCCTTCATACTAATCATTGATAGCACAACCTTTTCTAGTTGCAATTTGACCCATGACAAAAGAATCTCTCTTTGAAACTTGTGTTAAGCTTTAACTTTTGTCATGACTTCAAACCATTAGATAAGTTTCTCACATCTTCTCATAATTGTGTTAAGAGGTCACCTTGTTATTGGAAATAGTAAGGAGTCCTACCCATGTAGAGTAATTTACATTTCCCCACAAAAAGGACTACAATTTTCAATGAAAATTTGTCTAGAGCCATTATCAATTATTACATCCATCACACTTGCATACCTAGAAAAGTGTGAAAAGAAGGATGCTTGTACCTTGCAAATTGATCTTTACCTGAATGCTCTAATTGAAGTGGGAAGCCACTAATCAAAGCTACTGAAAGAGGCATCTAAGACTCAAAACACCACAAGAAAAGTGGCCATCCAATATCTCAAGTCTAGGAAAATCATGATCACAATGTAAGACAAGTTTGAGCTTCTAAGAATCAAACTTACTAAGAGGATGTTGGGATGTTGTGCACAACACTACATCATCATCATCATCATCATCACTATCTCAATTGTAATCATATGCATAATTGGCTATGATACCAACAATGATGGTCCAACCCACAAAATCCCACAAGAGGCACTTCCACAACCTCATCCAAGCTCCTAGAGAGCACAACTCAACATGACACAACACACATGAGAGAACAGAAGGCATACAAGTTTGCAAAATGGCGCATTTTGGGGGCAAGAGCTCATTTTCATAGCAAGAGAGTATTTACAAGGTAAGCCAGAAGCATAAGGAGAGACCATGTCACAAGTGAGGGTGAAGCTACAAACATGCATTGCACTCGACTCGACACCATGGGATGAGGGGTAGAGGTAAGTTCAATCTCCAACTCTACAACATCATCATCATCACTATCTCCATTGTAATCATACTAGCATTCCTCGCGCGCGAAGCAAGGAACACTACCACGCTTCGCGAAGCGGGGTGCAAGGAAAGTGAAGCTGTCATGCGATATAGTGGGTAATGCTATCACAAAAACATCACATGCTTTACTCTCCTCTACTCACAACCCCTCTATCTCTCATCCCATTTACACCTCCCCCCTCTGTATCCACACTCACTCACTCAATCTCAATCTCTCTCTCTCTCTCTCTCTCTCTCTCTCTCTCTCTCTCTCTCTCTCTCTCTCTCTCTCTCTCTCTCTCTCTCTCTCACATGTATAAAAGGCCAAATATGCATTTGCATCAAGGAGTACATAGACTCATATATACATGCAATGACCATGCACCAAACTTATAAACTTGTATCTATACTTGCTTTGCACAACAATTAGAAACAACTTGTATCCTTGGATGTTACAATGAGAAATAACATTCCTACGGTGAAACGAACCACAAATGAAAGATGTATGAACCACACCACAAATTTAAATTTATCCAAGCATTGCATGCAAACTCTCAGTATTAATAACCCACATAGGTGAAGCAAAGCCCGAAACCAAAGTTTCTTCTAGAGACTGCACCAATAACCTTGCACCATTTCAAGTATCAACAAACCACAAAGTGTCACTTCTTGATTGTGCCTATGCATCTACATCCAAATGTTACAAAAAAATTTACAGTTCCCATAGGGTCTAACCAAAATAAAGCTTTCTTTTCTTTGAGAAATAACTGGGAAATTTTCCACTCTCCAATATAGCATGGTCAGGCGAAGCAAGTCCGATTGCCACTCTTCGTCTTGTTGATGGTATAAGGGACATAATAATAACATTGCTACATTGAAATGAATCACAAAGTGTAAGCATATCCAAGCATCAAATACAAATAGGTGAAGCAAAGCCCAAAACCAAATCTTGCTCCAGAGCCAAAAACTTTGTACCATAAATCCAAGTATCAACAAACCACGAAGTACCACTTATTGATTACACATATGATAAATAGATATAGATACATCTACATCCAAACGCTACAAAGATGTTGAAACTTTCCATGGGGCCTAACCAAAATGAAGCTTTCTTTTCTTTGAGGAATCACTAGGAAAAATTCCATTCTCCAACACAACATGCTCAGGAGAAGCAAGTCCCATTGCCACTCTTCGTCCCGGTGATGGTACAGGGGACATGATAGTCTTTCCTCTCTTTCTTGCGCCTAAAATTTTAAAAGCTCACAACGTAAACATGAACACATCCAACAATTGACAAAGATCACTTAACATTGGAATAACAATACCCGGCTTAACACTTGCAAACCACTTGGCAGGCATTGTCACAGCTTGATGTAGCGTCACAAAACAACTGAGGTCCTTAAATTCATATGCCGGCCACCCCCTCGGTATTCTATCAGTGTGAGATCACCGAAACCTCTTATCCTGCTCAGCTTCATCCATATGCACTCGAAAGCACTGAGTATACCCACAATGCACCACCTCAATAAAGACTGGAAGTAAAATCTCTATGTTGACATCATCATACAAATGCTCAATGACCCTTGCAAGCGTTCTTCTTATAATATCATGCGTTGTCACTGCGCGCAAGTTACACTGTAGTTCCTTTTGATACTCATAAGCTGGATAATAACCCCGGCTTGGAGTAGGCATCTACAAAAGTCAAGCAAACACTTATATACAGTGTAGAGAATATATACTCAATTACCATCAAGTATATGCCAACCGAATATAGCTTTGAGGCTATCTCACATACACACCAAGCAAGGACTACAAAGCCATCAAAATTCAATAGATACATCTCTAAAAAAATGCAAGCATATCTTCCACTCTCCAAAAAATTCATCTCCGTATGCATCTTTGCAAAAAAGCAATGCACCTCATTGCATCTTCTGAAGTACCTCCTTGTACACAATGTTCGTCGTGACATTCACAGTGCTTCCATCCTCATCCAATAACACCCCCACACTGCATGAGGATTTCACCCTTGAAAATGCAACATACAACTATCCATGTGTAAATACTAGTGTCTTTAAGTAAAGACCAACAACAAACAATGTCTCGCCTTGCGACTTATTGATCGTCATAGCAAACGCCAATTGAATAGGAAATTGCCTCCGCCTCATAGGAAACGGAAATTGCAAGGTGCTAGGAATAAAAGTGATCCTAGGAATAAAAAATCGTTCCCCTACATTTGTCCCTATTATTATTTTAGCATCTATCACATTTTTATTGAATGCCTTACACATCAACCATGTACCATTACACAAACCTTTTGCTGGATTTAAGTTCCTAAGCAAAATAATAGGTGCATTCATCTTTAGCAACAATAGATGGGAAGGAAATCCACCTCCAAGATCCAGTGTATTTAAATACTCTACAGAGTATAAAAATGAGCTATCACCCGTCTTTGCAATTGAATTCGCACTATAGTACTGTATAACTTCTCCTGGCATCGATTGCAATGCACAATGATTCAAAGAAGCCACCTCTGTATTCCACACTGCAAGTATAGCACGCTCACTAAAATATGCCCCAAAGTCTCTCACCGCGGACACTTCACCGTACACACTATTAACCAAGGTTTCAATAGAGCACCCTTTCAATACCATGCTAGATGGAATATGTAACTTATCACAATTCTCCGTAATACCCACTCCATCTCCTATCCCTTGAATCCAACCAACAAATCCATTATCCATTACACCACCAGCAGTTGACATCTTCATATTCCCAGACAACCTTAGCACCTTAACATACTGCCATAAATAAGAGCAACATAGTCCCGCATTAGCAATATCTTCACGGGAGCCCTTCATCACGATGGGCAGGATTTGCCTAAAATCACCCCCAAGCAAAGTAATATTTCCACCAAATGGTTTATCACAGCTCACAATATCTCTTAAAGTTCTATCAACAGCTTCAAATGCGAACCTGTGCATCATGGGAGCCTCATCCCATAAAATAAGGCTCGATCATCTGAACAATTGAGCAAGATTGCTATGAACAGGAATATTACAAGTGGATTGATTACATAAATCCAATGGAATTTTAAATCTCGAGTGAGCAGTACGACCACCGTGCAGAAGCAAAGCAGCAATGCCAAATGATGCCGTTGCTAATGCTATATGACGATCACTGCGCAACCTAGTAGGCAAACACTTGTAAAGAAATGTCTTTCCAGACCCACCAGGACCATCCAAAAAAAAATCCCCAAAGTTTCCACTAATGGCACCTATAACTGCATTATATGCAACCCTCTGTCCATCATTCAACATTGCCTCCATACAAACACAAACTCTAGGTTGCTCCAATATATCATATGCATATTCATCTTCTAAAAGAGGGTTAGCACACAACTGAGAATCTGTTCGATGAGGTTCTAGCAATCCATCAAAGTCAGATAATCTTCGCCCATATTGTCGCAAAAGATCCTAAAGATGCAATAAAGCCCTCTTTGATGCCTCTTGTTGTAGAGCTACAGAAGATATATGCACATGCTCTAGGTGTAACTTATACAAAATATCCTCCACCATCGATGACATAAACCTATCACAGAGCTGACCAAGCTGCACAGGCTCACAGAAGACCAAAATTGCAACAAACAAAGCACGCAACTAGGCACCAATTTGTACAGATGCAGCCTCTTCCAAGCACACAACACACTCATCATCACCCTCTAACATGCCCTTTGCAATGCAGGCTTCCTTAAAGGTGTTATACACCACGTTGCCAACAGTATGCAAATTATCAAAAGATATACATCCTCGAGACACTATTAAGACCATTTTCAAGTAATAACACTCACCAGATGTGGGCGGAAGAAAGTATATTCGACCACACGTATTTCCACGCTTTCTCTTCGTCCATACCTTTCATTGTGCATTCCACACCCAATACACCGGGAAGTCTTGATACCAAATAGCTCGAGCCTCTGGATGAATACGATTGCACACAAACCATTCTGTAAGAGTAGTTTTCCTTATATCTTCATTTTTCATAACATCTGATATATTGTCTGTATCTTGAAACACCACATAATTCTCATCAAGCAAGCGCACCTGCAACCGCTGTATATCAAGCTTCTCATTGTGCAATGTATAGTCATATATTTGCCAACACGCTTCCAAAGCAGAAATATACTGTGCATCTAAATAACTCTTGATCTCATCCACTTCATGAAAGGTCGTACCATTTAATCGTGAGTTTCCAACAAAAAATTTAATCGTTGCACGATCATGCCACTTGTATATATACTTATACAAATACTTAACAGCTTCCACCGTTAAGCATACCTCAACATTTATATGTGCATTGTATTTTTTACTCAAGTACGGATTGTGTGGAACAATCCATCGATTATCAATAGTATTACCCTTTATTGTGACTGTCTTTCCATCATCTCGTCTTCTATAAATAGGATAGCCAAAGCTATCAATAGTTGTTACATTCACAAACCTCCAAGGGAATTTTTTAGTGCATCGACCATTGCGCATGCAAGGTCTCTTGGGATTCATTACACCGCAAGGACCATGGACATTGCATTTTGAGATAGTTTCAAACAAAGCTGAAAACTTTGCTCTATTAGAAAACTCAGCACAAACAAATCTATCATAATAGCATGCTTTTCAGAGGGTTTAAAAGGGTACTCCAAAATTAGCAAAGTATGAGAATGTGGTAGGCCCTGCTTTTGAAACTCAATCACACTAACATAGCCTGCAACATTTCCAAACAGATTCCTTTTCAACAATGTATGCATCATATCAGCATGTTTTTTATGGAATACCCGAGCAGTCAAATCAGGACGATCATAAGCAGTCTGTCCAGGCAACAAAGCATTAGTTATCTCTAACCATTTTGGATTACATGTCATCGTTATAAACAGATCAAGTTTTCCCTTACTTCGCACTATAGCCATGGCATCCTAATACAACTTATATTTGTGTCTTGGCCCACCAGTAAAAGAAGACGACAAAACCACCGTTTTACCAATAGAGGCACCAATAATCCCCATTGGCCCATCATCCATCACTCCCACCATATCTGCTAAGCCCTTATAAACTTTCGAGCGTAAAACTAATTGATTTTTACGACACCAAGCTAACCTACATTGCTCTATACTGCAATAAGCATCAACAATAAATTGTTGCAACAATCAACCACCCCACAACATGCACACCTCAATGTCCTCACGCACTTGTATTTGAAATGCATAAAATTGCATTTGAGTAACACATTTCTTATTAGACAATCCATGTATATTAATTGGGACATTAACGCCAATATAAGGTACCTTTATATACCAACCATCATCACCCATAGGAAAAAGAAGAACATATAGCATTGGCATATATGCCCTATGCAAGTTTGAAATAGCAATACATTTTCCATCCCGACTATAAACATGTATGCCTCGACGATCAAGAGTATTCTCATCGCCTTGTCCTGGCATGATAGCTGCAACCTCAGTTGCCACTGGAGCTGAGTATTGTCTATTAGCATATTGAACCCCAAAAATAGTCATTCTCAAATCATGCAAGGGATTGTTTTGCAATTACATACCCACGGATCTAAAAGCTTGTGCATATGCATTGTGTTCATGCATCATAGACTGAAGCTCCCCAAGCAAGTTTGACAATAAATTAGACATAACATCCAACCGATTAGATAACTCATGCTCAGTATCATAAACATAAAGTTGTACAAATCTTGGCCTTTCCTGTTGTTGCACATTAGGAATCAAAGAGCCTATACGATGATAATGGAGCCATGCACTCTAAAGGTATAAGAATTTTCCACAACAGACAAAAGCTCATCAACATTGACACCAAACGACACAAATGCAATAGCAGTATTATATGCTCATATATTATTTTTAAATACTCTACTTTGAGGATGCATACCATGCAACAAATCATGCAATAGTTGTGGTGGATATTGCAATTGTGGCAACATTACTTTTCCATTTCGACAACAATGTTTACCAAACAAAACTGACCCCTACACTTGAGCCTCACATCTCCACAATTTAGCCGAGCATCGCTCACACATCTCAGAAAGACTCCCCATGGAATGCACAATCGGGTCTTGAAATAGCAATATTGTAGTTGCAGGATGAATATCCATTGCAAGCAAAGCATGTAAAATGGAGCAAAAACCTCCATTTCGAGCACTAAAGGTTGGAGCATCATTGACATGTGACTCATTAATCACAGCATTTCCTAGGTTTTGGTGATTTTCAGCATCACAATTATAATCATTAGTAAATTGTTGCTCAATCAAAGTGTGAAGTCCCTCACGAATCAAGCTATCATGATTTAGAGCCCCTCCTTGCAAAACATTCCAGCACTCAGCTATACTAGAACACATCTCTTTATACCCCCTCCGATCATGTCTTGCCATTTGAGCCCTAAGCCTAGCAATTTGTCGTCGTCTATATCGTGTAGGGTTGAGTCATTTGTGTATTTTGTGTCTATATCATCTGTATTTTGGCTCCAAGCAAGCAAGCGTTGAAGAGATGATGTTGTCGTTGTTTTCTTTGATTCAACCAAATCAATTGCATTCAATGGAGTCAAATGCACTATGTCTGGAACATCGTCCATAGCTTTGCTTTGTTCCATGATGACTACACAAAACTTTCAATAGAGTATAAGAGTCCTAATAGAGAAATCTCAAAGCCATTGAAGACAAACATATTTCCAACTGAAAACCCTAAATCGAAAGTATCTTGGACTCAAAGACAAAAGAATAGTCATACACGAACACGTGTAAATAATCATGCATGAGTGCACACATACACAGTGCTCACCAAAATCCGATTAATGATTCCCATATTCAATGGATGTCCATTCATCCACATGTGCACATGACACTCACGAAATATATAGCTATGCCTTACCTCCTCTCCTCTGACGCTCTCTCTCTCTGTGTGTGTGTGTGTGTGTGTGTGTGTGTGTGTGTGTGTGTGTGCAAGCCCTACTAATGGATGTTCATTCGTCTAGATCCATACATAGGTCTTGCCAAAGGCTCAAATGTGTTAAAAATCCAAAGATGTTCGACACTCAAAGATGAATGAATACTAAGGTGAAAATATGGAAATATAAGCTATCAAAATGAGATCAAAAAATCTTAATAATTTGGAAGAGATAGACAATGTTTTTTAAAATGGAGATTTTCATCAATTGAATAAAACACAACTCATTTAAAAATTCTTGCAAAGATTACATATATCAAGTATGTGGCAATTTTCAATTTGGAAGAGATAGTCAATGTTTTTCAAAATGGAAATTTTCAAGGAGATGCTTATGCAACGACGACTCATCCAAGTTAACATACATGCATTAAATTTAAACATACGTGCGTTAGACCATATGATTAACTACAATAGAATTTGCTATAGTAAGTAGCATCTAGAGTAAGGTTTCAATTTGTTTATCCGACACATAAGACTCAAGTAGGTCTTCAAGATGCATTTGGATTATTTCAAGCAAATTCTCATAGCTCCCTAGTTGAGAGATTAGGCTTTTTGTCACAATGGATGTATCCATTTTATGATGCAAAACCCCCCTTGCATAATGAGAAAAGTCAAGGATCAAAGCCAACACCACAATGACCGGTGAGTTGGTATTTTAGGTGGTATACCTAAAACATTACATGGTGCACACCACACAATATCATTTCTTAGAAAATCATGCCCCAAGACAATGCAACATTTCCCCACCCCTGCTAATAATAAAACTATAATTCACACACTAAACAATCTCCTAAGTTTAAAAACGTCAATAATGGATTTTTAATGCCATAAAGGGTTACTATATCCATGCCAACCCCAAAAATCGCAATGAGTTCTAAAGGATACTTGTACCTCTCAATAATGAAAGTCACGACCACAAATAAGTAAATAATAATACAATATAATTTAATGCATATATATATCTTATGAAATTACTACAAAACCTTCAACTCCATAAAATACACGTGTATTAGTCCTAAGTTTGTATGATGCCAATAAAAATATAGCTCACACACTAAATAGATTTCTAAGTTTAATAATGCCCCGCGAATTGCAATCAATGAGACAAAGGATAGTTCTATCCACATAACCTAAAACGTTTATCAATAAGATATAATAACAATAATAAAATAAGATAACAAAAACAATAAACTAATGTCTATATCTATCTAATCTAATCTTTTATATAGACTCTATCTATATCTATATCTATTTATCTATATATTATTATTATAATATATTAGTTTAATATAATTTAACTCCACATATCTTAAAGTTCATGTCTTAAAACACATCCTAAAACGTTTATTAGCAAGATAATAACAATAATAAAATAAAATAACAATAACAATAAACTAATATCTATATCTATATCTATTTATATCCATATATCTATATACTAACTAGTCATTTGATTATTAGGTATCATGTCCCTAGTCATTTGGTTATTAGGTATCATCTTGCTAGGAGGGTTGATATCCAAAAGTAAACTTTCATAGCACCAACAAAGCCCCATGATGGAGATTTCAGCCATGCAACATCATTGGACGGCTAGTGCACCAATGTGGATTAGGCCTTCAAAGGCCAATACCTCTACGACAACTGCAATGTTTCACAAGCGCAAGGGGGCAATGTAGCTTTAAACATTACTTTCACGTTTTGACGTTCTTTTTAAACCGCAAATCTTTCTTGTAGCAAAAAGGTGACACTAAGCTGCATGGCATGGGCGGGCAATAATAATCCGTTTTAAGGCCTTCGCACAAACTCTCCAAATTCGGGACCCGCTAAGAGAAGGAACCAGAAACGCACGGCTGCCGACCATTCAAGACTGGATGGCAAATACATGTAAAAGATTCAGACATCCAGAGATTTGAAGTTCAAAAGTCCTGGGAATATTTAAGGAGTCCCTCCTATATTTTACTTTGGAGAAGCCAGCTTCTTCAAAATCTGATTGCCTACTTACCAGTCAGTCTTCCTGACGTGCTTTACAGATTGAAAAATTTCCAATGTTTCTGTCGATGATCTGGCATAACCACATATTCTGTCAGATAGTGATCATTGTGATCACTTTCAGGGTTGGTGCGGAAGTGAAAGGATTGAGCGGAACTGAGATCAACCAGAGAAAATCAGATTCGACTGTGGTCATATGGCTTGCTCGGCATTACACAATGTCACTCGAATTAAATCAATTCAAGTGTAAATGAACCCCACGCTTCCTCACATTTTAAAAGCAACTGGCAATTCTGAGTAAGTATCAGCTCGCGACATCACAGTATAAAGCATGCACAATTCAAGTGTAAATGAACCAAGATTCCTCACATTTTGCAAGGAACTGGCAATCCTGACTAAACATCAGCTAGAGACATCACAGTATAAAGCATGCATGCAACGCTGCTTCCATTCTAGCTTTTAAGATGGAAAGGCCAGTTGGTTCTAAATAGCAAAGTCTCGATGAGAAATAGAACTACATCCCATATATTATTCTCCATCCAAAAACACAATTGACGAGGTTGTGATCTCGTTTTCGGAAGATCGCAACTCTAGCTCAACTGAGGAATAATTAGCCGTACACTGTTTTGGGAATCACACAGTCAAAATTCTCCACAAGCAAACAACGGGCCAACACTCTTCTTGAGAATTATAATTGAGGAAGTCATTTTTAACGTAAGTTTTCTTGGGTTTTACTAGCACCCAAGACCCTTAAGCTTTTTATTGGAGCTCATTTGGAAAACAAGGGACCGATCACTGGCTTTAGAATGATCAGGCAGCAGATTTGAACTGCGTGAAGACTGATCTATACTACCGACAGGATGACAATCAATGTAGCCAAGTCCTGTTTTATGAAGCCAATCCAGGCATCCAAAGCCACCTTTGGGTGGTTGGGGTGAGAATCCTGATGATGCTGCAGTTGCATACAAGGTTGATGCATTCAGTGGTGCAAGTTGCTGGAGTTGCTGCCAGGTCCAACCACTGGGAGGTTCTAGCAATGTTGGAGCCACAGTACAATAAGAACCTTTTGGTTGCTCCTTTACTCCGTCTTTGGTTGCCTGCATTTCGAAATACCTAACGATTAGAACCTTTAACAAAATTAAGGATAAAGCAGCTACTTCATTTTCACACGACTTAGCCAGAAAGACCCTGAAAGGACCTAAAAGCTTGACTAGAAACCTCTGAGAAAGAATAACGAGCAAGCACTTAATAGTTATTAAATGATAGAAGTCTGTAGTAAGCCAATTCAGCTTCAACCAACATATTGCTGAAGGAAGTTTCTAAAACAACAGTAGCTATCTATACTCTTATTGGGATCATGCCTTCACAAAGAAGTACACAGTGTCCATATGTAAAGCCCAAATATACTCTAGGTATAAGGAGCAAACTGATCTTACTTCAAGCTCATTCGCAGAAGGTGGTACGCTGATCATACTTACTGACAGTATTTCTCACTTAGTGGCATTGCTCAATATACTGCTGGCTACTGTCAGCCAGGGTGAAAAGGCAACATGCACACACATAGGAGATTCAAAAGGCCAGTTTCTCAATTTATTGTAATTTCAGATCCTGTACAAACAGCTGATCAGCTTTTGTTGTCTTGACTGGCTAACCTACCCCAAGAACAAATCCTGTATCATGCGTCCTTTCCAACAGCTTGTCATCACCAGTTTAGTATTGTGACTTTGGTTTTTAAGCAAGTCCGACACTCTATACTTTTCTGTAAGTCTCATCCGATAGACCATCTCCATTAAAAAGAGGGGAAACCTAAATTCTGTCCAGCTCCCATTCTGATTCACAGGTTTTCAAAAGGATGCATAACACTATACAGAACCATACTAGAAAGTTATGGACTGCATCGCTGCTCATCTTTATTCATGCAGAGTAAATATTCCAGATATAAACCTCCGATTAGACACGTATGCATTTTTAACTATATGCCTATTTATGTTGACCAAATGAGATGGCTTCGGACAAGACATAGGTAGCACTACCAGAAAAGTTTCTTGCATCATATTGGAGTGCCAGGATTCAAGTTGCCTGATTGCAGCCTGTAGAGGCACTGCTTTTTGGGAGTCCTGCTGTTTAAATGGAGAGTTACTCCACATATGAGATTCCTCAGTAGCAGTTGTTTCAGTTGGCAAGCTTTCTCTGGTGTTTAATGGCCTTGAACCAAGGCTCAGCTCCAAGTTCTGCTCACATTCTGCAGACCATGAAGTAAAACTACTGATCAAAGAAATGTAATAACTTACATGGAGGTAATACCAACCGTGAAGAAGATGGTTGCAAACTTTTTAACCATACTCAGGAGTTTTATTTCTATGGGAAAAGATTACCCTCCACATTGATGGCCTCCATGGCTAAATCACGTTCATACAGGCTAGGATCAAAATTTGTAACAGCCTCCCTTCCATTGCACCGAATCGCAGCTCTGTCATATGCCCTGCACATTGGAAATGAAGCCTTCATATGCCTATTTTACTCAGGACTAGATATATCAAGATTAAGGATAAAAATTACAACAAATACAAAGGCTCCATCAGTGAACAGCTGAAGGATGCATGAGACGTACCTTGCAGCTTCAATTTCAGTATCAAATAGTCCTAAGTATACGTACCTGAGAGCAAACAGGCAGGCTGTTAATATAAATCGAACTATATCTACAAAACCATAAAGAAAGTCAGAAAATCATAAGCTTGGGACTACAGTAACAGCGTTTAACAGAACCTGGCATGCCACCATGAAATACATAGCATCACTTAAAAATTACCTCCAAACAGCTAAGATTTACTTTAACCAACTTCATTTATAAATTAGATCGTTCTCCTTCAGATCCTAAATTATAACTGACTCAGATTAACTGTAATGACAACTTCCAAGCAACAATAAAAGGATTTTCATACTTTTTGCCTAGGAATTGGCCCATCCGGGCTTCCCATCTTCCACATTTATGCAATGTTACACCCCTATATCGAGAGCTTCCTCGTGAAAAGCCCGTACTCTGGCGCCTCAAGATGTGAACAAATTCCTCTTTCGTAAGAGCAGTCATCTACGACAGAAACACCACAGCATAGCATGAGCACTAACTTGACCGGCCATGGTTACACGTGTTTTATTTATATACTGTTGTGTTGTGTTTTTGTTTGAATATGACTAGTGAAAATCCTGCTAACTGCAATACATGAAAGTTAGACTACCTGCTTGAGCTCGTCTTCATAGTCACTCAGGTTGAAGTTGATATCTGCGTCCAAACCTCTGAATTTGATTGCAGCTCTGTCATATGCCCTGCTAAATTTTTGTCATTCATGAGTCTCTCTCTCTCTCTCTCTCTCTCTCTCTCTCTCTCTCTCTCTCTCTCTCATATTCATGTATAGAAGAAATCATCAAAGGTGCCTACCTGGCGGCCGCATGAGACGTATCGAAGCCACCTGCATTTGAAGAAAATAAAACTGTTATATGCCTAATCCAGATGCCTATAAAAATGGAAAGGAAAGTACAGCAGAAGATCGAGAACCAAGCCACAAGGACTTACCAAGATAGACTTGTTTCCCACAATCCCTGCAAAAATCGATTCAGATGTGAAACATTAGAACTCTGATATGGTGAAGAGTTTACTTATGATTCCTGCATGAAACGTGGCAGGAATAGCAATACCAAATATGCGATTCCCATCTGCCAGTGCGACGGTAGAAGGTGACTCCTCTATACTGCGAGCTCCTCGATCGAGGACCGCGCCTACTCTTCTTGACCGGTTGCGGCTGCAGCTGTTCTGGCTGCTGGAGTAAGGCAAGGTTGCTTTGCGACAGTGACGCTGCAAAATTTGTTCCGATGTTTTCAAGGCAGCCAAAATTTGGACTTGGCCACTGCGGCGTCCGGCTATGGAAGAGACGACCAGGACCGCCAGCGCTGCTGATGAGTTGCTCAACTGTAGGTAAGGTCGACGATGCGCCATCCACAAGAAAGGGATGGTTGTTAGAGCAGGCCTGCAGTGTCGACGGTGTTGCATCATTACTGCGCCGAGGAGGATCAAGCAAGGGGAACAGTTGCCTTGTTTGCAAAGAACAGCTATTCGTAGGCGAGAGCTGACTCGCAGTGAGTTTGAAAGCTCCTTGCGACAGATGATCATCCTGAGATTCGTCCCTTTCTTCGTCGGCGAGCTCTGGTGCGGCCATTGCAGTGGTCATTGAAGCGAGCGCCGGGAACGTTCGATCATCTTGAGAGATGGAGTTAAGGCTTACGGCAGCGGCCCGGTTATGATGAACTCTCGCGAAACCCGCACAATCGCATTTGGAGCTGCGGCTGAGAGCAGGGGTCGTTGTTACGGACTCTTGAGACGGGGCGAGGCAAGAGGCCATCATGTTCTTGATGTTGGACGCAGAGGTGATCTCCGGTGGAAGCAGAGATGCCGCCTGGCTATATGGCAGAAAGAAATGAGGCTCTGCGGTCGGCCTAGAATAAGCTGCTGCTCTAGAGGCTACATGGTGATAATGATCATCGTCATCGCTGGCCGCGCCTCGACGGCTGCCACCATGGCTGCATGCTTCAAAATCCGTGGAAGCCACATTTACCACTGAGGAAACAGACGTCCCCGAGTCTTCCCTCCCAGCAGGCGGTCCCTTGTCATGACGGTGACGATCATCGTGGCTGATTGAGGAAATTTTTCTTTGATGATTGCCCTTATCATACATAGAAGTGCCCAGAGATGCTTGGTTAAATGGGTTATGTGATGAGGACAAGCTCGTGGCCGCCATGGGTATAGCATGAAGTGCACGCGCATCATCACCGTAGCTACCTCGTCCATCGCATGCCGATTGTTTTCCCGATTCTAACGCTTGTCTGTGCCCCTTCTGCACTCGGCCAGCAGCTGATTCCTGCACGCGAGAATGAGGATCTGACCTTCGCGGCGAGGAAGGCACATCTGGGATGGCGTTAAGGTCAAGCATTCTCTCTCTCTCTCTCTCTCTCTCTCTCTCTCTCTCTCTCTCTCTCTCTCTCTCTCTCTCTCTCTCTCTCTCTCTGCAGAAGATTTTCAGTAGCTTAATAGCAGGTATTCTGCTGCTTCTCCCTTTCCCCAGTATAAAAGACGTAGGGCTTTACCCAACAGAACAAAATCACAATTCCATCGAATGGAGCTGAAATTGAATATGAAAACTCAGGAAATGCAGCTGATGAGGTTGTCCAAGGGTAGCTTTAGAGGGATTAGATGGTCAAGGGCGCGTTCAGAAATCAGGCATACACAGAAACCTTTAGAATTGATCCCCTCAATCCTAACCAAGATCCAGACATAATCTAAAATAATGCATTGAACCTCAGCTGCAATGATTGGAGCTTGTCTCATACAAAGCCTGTAGTTATTGATAAGTTAGTGACAAGCGGGATTTGAAAAACGAGGAGATGATAATGACGGGATCACTGCCAAGTGTAGTGATAATAATCAGGTGCTGCTGTTGTATGCAAGGAAGAAGAAGGGGATGGGGCCGGCTAGCGACTTGCAAAGGAAGGGAAAAAAGCTCAAGAGAAATGAACAATGGCAGTGATGCTGGCTTCTGCATCGGGAGAGGAAAGGAAGGAGCGAGAGAAGGGGGGTGGCGATCATTATATACAAAAGGGAACAAGCATGTATGCGTTCGGTTATGAGGGGGTAGGAAAAAGATGAGGGAACCTTAATTCCAGAAAAGTGGCGGAATAGGAAAAGTAGAGAGAGAGGGTACTAGATAGAAGTGTGATGCAACGAGAGACTGTGTGAGAAAGAGAGAGAGAACCCTGAGAAAGCCACCGAGGTAGCAAAGGAGTGTGCTATTTAGATATGTCACATGAATGTGAGAGAGAGAGAGAGAGAGAGAGAGAGAGTTATGAAAGATGATGATGTTTTCGTGAAAGCATGAAAGCAAAAGACGGACCAGACCAGACCCCCACCCATTGGGGCATGAATGAAAAGACACCCGGTAACACGTACGAGTGTCGCAGTCTACCCCATAATTTTTACATGTGGGGGGGCTGGAAAGGCAAAAAGTAAATGTTGTTGGGCAATGCAGCAGAAGGGCTTTCAATTGGCGAATGCGGGAAGCTAAGGTTAATTGTCACCAAGGTACCGAGCAGAAAGCTATGAGAGCAGCACGTAGAGAGAGAGAGAGAGACGATGATGTGCCAAGGCGAGAGAGAGAGAGAGAGAGAGAGAGAGAGAGTGTGTGTGTGTGTAGAGACGAGAGACGATGATGGTGCCAGGCGAGAGAGAGAGAGAGAGAGAGACAGAGTGTGTGTGTGTGTGTGTGTAGAAACGAGAGAAACAGACAGACACACACACATCGATGATTGTGAATTTGTAGCCGCTGCCCAACTTGGCAAGTTGGCAGGAGTAGCACCACAGCCAGAGCATTTTCCCACGCTGAGCTTAGAACTACGCAAAACGGCGCACCGAAGCAACACCTGAATAAGGGCCTCTTCCCACTGAGAGTTTTGCAACGATAAAACTATTTCCCATCGAGAGTTTCCATTTCTCCCCAAGACGCATGAGTTTGCGGAAGATTTTGGCCAAATGGATAACTTTGTTCCAAACCTACACGAAAACATCGACAAAGAAAACAGTCCCTAACACGCAAGAAGGGGACCCCAAATTTATGAGGTAGTTTAGGAAGTTTGAGGGGGCATTCTCAAACTCACCACAAAGAGTTGCTCTAATCACATTGCCTTCACATGATTGATAGTTTAAAAATTGAAGTAATAGTAAATGAAGCAAATGACTAAAACGAACTGAATGTTTGAAACTTTTGCAAACATTTTTGAACTCACAATCTCACCCAACAAGCTAGTAGACGCACCACATGAAATAAGAGTTTTTGAAATTACTACCTTTTTGCGTGTTGAAACACTTTATGAGAAGCCTTCGTAAGCTTTAATGAGTTGCATCCTAATCACCCAAATTTTCTAGGACTTAAAGGAAGAACCCTTAAACTCATTAATTGTTAAGGATGCATGTCCACATGCTCCTCGACAAGGTAATTTAGCATAATACAAGCTGCATTTTTTACAATAAGACCTTCACAATTTGAAACAAAGGTTTAAAACCTTAGAATTTTTAATTATAACAAATGGCACATTTATTGATTTATTTAAAAATATTAAAATGGATACATTTATAGATATTGATTTTAAAATTTTTGCAAAGTATTAAATTGAAGGTTTCCACGGTAACTAATAAAAATGTTTTTCATGAACATTGTGCAACCTCACCATATCTTGGGGCTCAACCACCTAATTAGCCAAGGAACGAGAATTGCTCCTTTTATGTGAAACCTTATCCGTATCACTAGCCCTTTTAAGCTTTCAAGGTGATTGATATTGCACAAAGGGTTTAAGCAATCGAACTCTTTCCCATTGCAAATCTAGCAACACTGTTTTGCAATAATCTATTAGCTCTTATTGATGAAGGTTTCCTACATCCTTGGCAAAATACTATATTATGTCTTCGCACTAATAAGAAAACCTCCCATTAGCATGATTTCTTTTGGCTAGTATAATAGGTTATTGATATATGTTATTTAATATGGCTTATTCCTTCCTTATTCTTCAAAAACATCTCTTTTTCCAAGAATTTGCTTAGCCTCTCTATTGATATGCCAAGAATGTCCAAAATTTTCGCAAGTGGAGAGGGGGCACTAGTGTCAACAACAAGTTTGTTGAAGGAGGGAATTTGCTAAACCATCAAAATATGTGATTATTCCACTTAGGGCCCACTTAATGCAGGTGCCACATCTTATATAATCATCACTAGCATTCCGTGCGTGCTTCGCGCACACGTAACGCTAGGCTTCGCTACCACGAAGTGACGAGCAACTTCACTCAACAATCCATTTCTCATCTTTTTCTCTCCTCTTTTTCCTCTCTCTCTCTCTCTCTCTCTCTCTCTCTCTCTCTCTCTCTCTCTCTCTCTCTCTCTCTCTAATTCTCTCCCTCTCCCCTTTTATTCTCCCCCCTCTCTCCTCTCTTTTCCTTCTCTCTCCCTCTCCTTTTTTCCTTTTCTTTCTTCTTCTTCTTCTCTCTCTCTCTCTCTTCATTCTCTTTTTAAATTTTTTCTTCTCTCTCTCTCTCTCTCTCTCTCTCTCTCTCTCTCTCTCTCTCTCTCTCTCTCTCTATTTTTTATTCTCTCTCTCTTTAAATTTTATCTTTCCTCTCTCTATAATATCTCTACATGTTCTTCTCTCTCTCTCATAGTTAGATTAAAATTTTTAATTTAAACTTTCTTTTTAATTAAAATAAGGAGAGAGAGAGAGAGAGAGAGAGAGAGAGAGAGAGAGAACCTAGGCCCTGCACATGAGAGAGAGAGAGAGGGTGAGGATTTCAATTAAAAAGGGGAGGGGAAAAGAAAGAGAGAGATTATAAGTGAGAGAGAGGAGAGGGGGTTTTAATTTTAAAAATGGGGGGAGAGGGGGCATTTTACTGAAAAAATGGAGGGGGGGAGGGAAAATGAGAGATTACACCTGAGAAAGAAGGGAGGGGAGGGGGTTTTGATTGAAAAAGGGAGGTTTGGAAAAAGGGGTAGGTTCGGGAAGCCCTCTAGAGGTTCGAGGCTTTTCGAACCTATAGTGAAAATAATATATTACTAAGATGTATTGGACCTAAAAACTAAAAGACTAGCCTTGTATAAATAATGTGTGTGTGTATGTATATGTATGTGAAATGTATCATTCCTCCTAATTTGTGGGCAAAAACAAGTAGTCATATAAGCAAAAGTGAGTGAGGCGCAACTTGTGAGCTTCACAAAACCACAAACTATGCAACATGTTTTTAATGGCTCTAACTAGCTATGTTAGCCAGCCTAACTACTTTAATGTATTTGTACATGAACCTTTTACACAATGCTCATTTCAACAACCTTTAGACACCAACTTAGATTAAAGAAGCATGCAGGAAAGTACCCATGCGAACACCTTATACATGTACATCCCACAAATTATCCCTCCTTCCAAAAGAAAGTAACTTAGAGAAAGTACACACACAATTTGATTAAAAAGAAGAGGAAGGAATTGGCTATGCTAGATTCTATTGAGGGGCTTAATAGTGATATATCAACCAACAAAAAGAGCAAGCACCTTTTCAGAATAACTCATGCAAGCATATCTTGCAAGCTATTCTTATTGCACGATCTTGAGTAGAAAGCAAAACCAACCTTGAGACATTACATTAACCAATATTGACATTTTGCGGCTTTGCACATTGGTTCCATGAAATATCAGTTTTGGCCATACAACCCTTTTCAACTAGTTATATATCATCCCAAATGCCATGTAGTAGGTGGAAAACCTACTATACTTAGGTCAAAAATGGCAATTCAACATTCTACCCTCTCTCTCTCTCTCTCTCTCTCTCTCTCTCTCTCTCTCTCTCTCTCTCTCTCTCTCCAATACTATGAAATATAGGCATGTGTCTCATACATAATAAGGACCTTTTTGCCTTTTGAATTTTGTTTGTCTTTATGCAACATGACATACAATATGAAGGACTTGTGAATCATGGTTATCTTCATTATAAAAGCAACCTAAGGAGGAACCAATGGCCTATCCCATAAAAGGCATGAGGATGCCTAATGAAGTTTGTGGAGACCCCCTATTGTGAAAAAAACCTATGACTTTGATGGGAGGGTGATGTGTACGGTTGTTTCACTTAAGATGAGGAAAAGCAAGAATGTCAATCCAAAAACCATGGTCTTAAGGGTGCCCATCCACATCCCCACTAGCTTTGGCTTCTAGATGGAGAGTAAAGGGGGCTCTATTATGCCCATTATAAGAATAAGCGTGTACTAAGATATAAACCTATGTCTCTTAAGTATAACAAGTGTCATATACTGGGGTGCCATTCTTTTCTCTCTTCAATAGACATATTCACCAATGTGAGGGAGTTTCAACTTAAACCCAATCTATGTGCCTTAACATTAACATAATAAGCTATAACTAAGGTAAGGTCGATGGCCTCGCACAACATATAAGGTGACCCCATGTTGAGTTTATATAAGCCATCTTCTTATAAGGGCTATGATAGAGCCATTAATTCTTAGATTTGAGTTAGTGATAAGTCAAGCGATCTAATGACATGTACCATGTAAAGCATGAAGATGACTCATTGTGTGTGTAAGGGACCCTTAATGGGAAGGTACTAAGAAACCAATGACTTGGATGGGAAGCTAGTGCATCTAATGGTAGGACTTGGAATGGGAAGAATGATAAGCAATAAGAAAATAAGTAATATGATCCTTTGGGTATCCATTGACATCTCCAATAGCTTTGGCTTTTGTAGATGGTTGGCAAAAGGGCAATTTCTAGTTATGTCACCATAGTAAGTAGCTTGTATTAAGCTTAAGAAGTAGCACGTAGTGAGATGTCAACTAGCTACATGTGTTACTACAAGTTGTCTTATATCAAATGGCAGTTTTTCTATGTATATGCCTTAATATTAACATTATAGGCTTTAACCAAGCTAAGGTTGAGGGCCTTCTATGGCATGCATTGAAATTCAAAAAGGGTTCCACCTTGGGCCCCTAGTCATCTATCAAGGTGCCCACCCCTAAGTGTTAATGAACACAATAATTCTATAGTGAGTACAAGCACCCTACGCATGTCAAAGTGTGAGGGTACAAAGTGGTTTCACAACATGTGGTTGGCTTATGGTGCAACCTTCTTCTTTGGGCCCCCTCTTTTGCAAATTGTACATTGGAATCTAGTTTGTATTTATATGTGAAAATCAATCCACTTTGTATGCCAATTGCTTGCATTTGTAAAATAGCGTGTTCCCCCAAATTAGGAACATGTTTCTCTAAATTATCGTACATATGAGGTCATTATAAAGGTGTGTGGACAAGTGGATAGCTTAAATGGTTAGCATATGAGTTTACTTATAAGATGGGTAGACCCGATTGAGATCACATGATTCCATATGATTATGTGAGTCCTTTGCATGGAGGTTCAACACATGGACCTTGGATGTCAACCTAGTATGGGCAACAACGCTTAGTAGCTAAACTTGGAGCATTGGGCAAAGCTCAATGATGCTTTGCCAACATTTGGAGGTAGATTCAAGGAGCTAATAATAGAAGTGTGACCCATTGATTGAAGAAGTAGGTGACCATGTACATCCATAAATATACATCTATATAGATACATATGCACCTTACTTTAAGAAGTATGTGGTAGTGCTTAACAAAAAGTTAGGTTTAGTATTAACCAACTTTTTTAATTTTTTTAAAATTTAGAAAGAGAGTCTTTTGATTTAAAAAATTTACTGGTAAAAAGGTGTAATTAAAGCTTGGGTGTCATGAAGTGAGAGTATATGAACCACCCTTAGATTGTGACTTCATGCCTTCGTAAGCTTGGTACTACAAGGGATCTAACGCCTTTTGATAATTTTAGATATTAGTTTGGTTGTAGATATCTTATCTCCCACCTTTTTGGGGCACATACAAGATCCACCATAGCTAAGGGTGCATACTGGGCTTGTCCCATTTGGATTATACATAGAGATAATAGCTTCCATGGCTAATCTCTCTTTGGTATATTGAGATTGATCACATTAGGGACACATTGCCCACGGTTTGATGCATCCATTTGGTTCTCTTTCTTGTCCTTTGATTTTAATTCTTGTAGTTAGTTAGTTATAGTTAGTGCACTTCTTAATAATTGGTATCAAAACCTTGAATTGATCCATTCAATTTAGTAACATGGTTAAGAATTTCCTTCATTTTTAAGAAGTTATTTCCTTTAGTTTTCATACTCAAATTTTCAAATATGAGAACTACAATAGCTGGATACAATGTTCAAAGTTTAGCAATGACTAGTTTTAGTGGCTAAAGAAGAAATTTGCACGGCAAGAGTTTTTAGAGAAGCTAAGTAGGCTTTTGGATAGAGCCCCAAATTAGCACATATTGGGTCACCTTTGACCAAATTTAGTTATCTTGTAAAGGAGAGTATCCGAAAAGTGGTTGGAGAAATATTAGTTGAGTTTATTTTTTGCAATAGAAGCTCAATCTTCTCTCTTTGTGGGCACCATGGATGTTTAAGAGCTCATATCTCGCTCCACTCTTCCCCCCCCCCCCCCCCCCCGCCCCAAAAAAAAGAAAAAAACCATGTAGGCTTGTTCCTTTTAGACCTAGACCTACACATAGAGCACTGCATTGAGTGGATTGGAAGGGAGTAAGACAATAGGAGAACAATTGAATTTACACTAGTCTCTACTCAGTACCCACATGATCTTGATCTTCCTCTACCCCCCACACTCCCTTGGATAGTTGGGCCTCTTCTCAAGATTCATCTTAACTCCCTTTTGTACCCTTTTTTTCTCTCTCTAAAACCCTAAAAACGGGCCACCCACCATGGAGGCTTAAAGGAAGCTCTTGAATGTTTAGTTTGTTGATACCTCCTACATCAACTTGCCCTTCCCTTCATGGTTGTAAAGCTTGGAGAATTGAATTGAAGATTGCGAACCTCTTCCTTGATATTGGAACTCTCTTCTTCAAAAGCATGAAGAATGAAAGGATGGAGCTCAAGTTGGATTAACAAACTCAAACTTCATTAGCAAAGTCCTTGCAGATCAAGGATCTTCCCACCAAGTCATGTAGAGATTTGTGTCTACATCAACATGTTTCCCAAAGTCAAGTCTTCTAAAAGCTTCTAACTGAGGTAAGTGAGTTCTACACTTTCAAATTCTCTTCAAGTGGCTTCCATTTCACTCTTGAGGGATAGGTTAAAGTAAGAATCACATTGTAATTCCATATCTACAAGTTAGTTCACATCTTGGATACACTTGAAACTCCCTTCTTTCCAAAATAGCTTGAATTATTTACTTGCTCCTTCCAATTTTTGTGCAACTTTTTGTACTAATCTTTATGAAACCAATTGTAATGGATGAATCATATACATCCAAAGGTTAAATAAATATGAAGAGAGCTATAAAGTCCATATTCCATCCACCTTGTTCCAAGAGGATATTGATCTACAAGCAAGTGAGAATTTGGCCAAACTAGAGGCTTTACTATAACATGGGAAAACTAGTATTAAGAGAACTCAAGGTAGCATGAGGGCTATGCTGATGATAAATGTTGTGATGTGGTATTCCAAGAGGGGGATTATGTTTTACTTTAGGTTCCCAAGTCTCACTATGCTACCTTATTGAAAAATGGATCCAAACACAAGTTAGCTGAATATTGATTTTTCGGCCATGCTTTCCTCAAATGGATTGGTGAGGTTTCTTATCGCATTCAATTGCCTCTTGCTACATAGATCCATAATGTGTTTCATGTCTCGCAACTTCAAATATATGTGGGGGACAAGGGTGAAGTGATAGAGGAGCTCCCCCCTTTGATGAGGAAGTTTTGATCATGTACATACGAGAGAAGGTTGTAGGCAAACATGAAAAAAATTTACCCACAAAGGTGCTTCAAGAGAACTTTATCAAGTGGTAGGGTCTCCTAGATGATGAGTCCTCATGGTTCTCCTCTTCTTTCCACAATGAGTACCCACACTTGATGATTCGAATCATGATGAATTTATACCTTAATTACTCACATGTAGGAGCTCTCTCTTTGTTACAACAAAATCTAGCCCTTGCATTTCTAATTTACACATGTTATGACATCACCTAAATGGCTAGAAGCATCATACTAGGAGCTTTGTTTGGAGTCCCCTCTCACTTCTACCAAAGCTCCCTACTACTAGAAGTTATAGTAGATTGAAGACAAGAAGTCCCTTGTGTTTGCGCTTAGTTTTGGCAATGTTCACAGTAAGGCTAAAACCCCTTGCCTTCCCCTTTTTCCATGCTTGATACCTAGTGGACCTCCACATCGAACATCCATATTTGGCAGCTATTCTTGCCATTGTAAGCCCTAGTTGATACGCCATGTCCATTTTGAGGACCAAAAGTTTTAAGGAGGGGAGAATTGTCATGAAGTGGAAGTACACAAACCACCCATGGAGAATAAGTAACATGCCTTGTGCCTTGTAAGTTTGAGGTATATGAAGGGCTCAATTAGAGGAATTCAACAGCTTCTTATCATTTTTTCCACTAATTTGGTTATGGAGAGCTCCTCTCCCACCTACCTTGGGTGCATACAAGGTCCACCATAATTAAGGTTGCATACTTGGCTTGTCTCATTTCGATTGTCCCTAAATATAGTGAGCTTCCATTGCCATTTTTTGCTTTGGCATATTGAGATTGGTCACACTGGCCATGGTTTCATGTGGCCATTCCTCTCTCTTTCTTGTCCTCTAATTTCATATCTTGCAATTAGTTAGTTAGAGTTGGTTCCCTTTCTTGAATTTGGAAAGCAAAAACATTGAGGCTAAAGTTCTTTGAATTAGCTCCCAAAAATTCAAGTTGAAGGTTTTTAAATGTGAATGAGGAATAATAAGAGCTCACATCATGGACTTGTTTTATCAAGAGACTTAGATGTAAATAGGTATTAACAATATGAATTGACTTGTCATCAAGGGTTTCCCAACACCTTGGACAATCGATTAAACATTGGTCCTTTATACCATGTCCACCTTGGTGCCAACTAAGAGGAGTAATTTTTAACTGCAAGGCCTTACAACAGCCATTTCCAAGGATGCCCCACTACTTCTCAAGAGAATGAAACATGTGATCTTGGGATACTTCCCTTTCTCTCTACCATGTGACTTAGTGGGCCTCAATTTGCCATTTTAGCACTAGGTTGAAGGTTTTCTATGGGCAATCAAATATGTTTTCTTTAGAGCCGGATGTCAAAGGTTCCAACTCACGAGCTGTGGTGAGGTAACCATTAATGTGGAATGATGTATGTAAAAAAAGAGCACGATTTGTAACCGGATCAAATGTTAACTTAGTTGTCGAGGGTCTTGGACACGGGCCAGAGGCCGGACAATGTAAGTGGACCAAATGATTAGACATTGGCAAAGTGTATGGTCACGTGATAAAATGATAAGTTAGTTATAAAGAGTATGAGCACATAACAAAACGATACGTTCGTTGTCAAGGGTAAATTGGGTGGCCCTTGACAACAGCGCCTGATGTAAGCAGCCCATGGAATTCATACAAAATCTTTCATCACATGTGTTTTGGCAATGAGAATGAGAGAGAGAGAGAGAGAGAGAGCTAGTTGTTGTCATGGGTGGCTAGCTAGTTGTAGGGTTTTTGGGTGAACAGAAAAGCGTAGACAATGACCTGGAGAGTTGCGGAAAGTTGGTGGCCAAGTTGCTTCTGTTCTGATAAATAGGTGTACTGTATAGGTGTTGTCAATGTGGGAGGCGCCAGAGAGAGTTCAAGGGACGAAGAGACGTCTCTGTGCAGATGGCCGATCTCTGCCCTGCTGCTGATGTCCTGTCCGTACACACACGCAGACACACATACCACCGATCTCAGCCGTTCGATATATGTAGGTGTGATGGGACGTGGCCTTTCGGGAGACTCTCTGGGAGTCTGGGAATTCTCTCTCTCTCTCTCTCTCTGTCGGACTCAGAGAGCCTCCGGAGTCTCTGGCTACCCTCGCTTCCCAAGTCTAATCATCATCATCGTCGTCGTCGTCGTCGTCTTCTTTCTTTATTCAAATAAAATCCCGTCGCGCCGTCATAGGCCCTCGTAACCCTGCCCGTTATTACGCCGTCATGTACCCGAGGGCCCGCGCGAGCGACCCGAGAGAGAGAGAGAGAGAGAGGCTCAGAGAGCGCATACCCCTAGCCTCTAAGAAAACGGATATACAACTCCAGTTGCAAGGGGAAATTTAGAGTACTACTACTTTTGAAAGGGTGACGGAGGATGGTGCCCTAATACATAGAAAATGCAGGACGGAAGGCTCACGAACGATGGTACCCTAAATTCTAATACATAGAAAATGCAGGACGGAAGGTTCATGGATGATGGTACCCTAACACATTGAGAATGTAGGACGGAATGTTCATGGATGATGGTACCCTAACACATTGAGAATGTAGGACGGAAGGTTCAAGGATGATGGTACCTAATACACAAAAAACCTAATCCCACGTCCTACATTTGATTTTGCCCTTATGGGAAGCTTTGGACTCCGGAGGATGTTGCCATTTGAGCTTGCAACCTTCAAATTTAAAGGGTCTTCTAAAGTAGAGGGCCACTTCCTAATGGGCGCCCAAAAGAACACACTAGAGGACGTGAGGTGACCAATGTGACATTGACAAGGAATGTGCTAGGAACCTTGCTTACCTCTTCATCAACAATTTGCTCAAGAGTGCTACATTACAAGGTAAGAAGAAGGCATAACACTACATTGGAAAAAGCCTCCAAGCAATATAATTCAATTGTCCATAATATTTCAGGAATAAAAAGTTCAATATTAGTTTCATTCAATTCTGCTTCAAATCACATGTAAAACCTCCCCAAAAATACAAATCTCTCATTATAATTTAGCCCTTTATCCTAGTGTAAATGGTTCAATTGTGTGACATGTATCCCTAACATGCGAGGTGTAACTAGGGTAAATGAGCCAATTATGCAAAAACTCTAGGAAACAACCAATTGTGTTACATGTAGCCTACTCCTTGCATTGCAAAGTAAATCTTTATAATGCAATTTTTACTTGTCCCATTTCGTATTATTTATGATTGGTATAATGCCCATATTTCACCCAAAGATGGAGCACCCAAAAGGGTAAGGCACCATGAAGCCACACAATTTTGGATCTTCAACTTTGATCTCCCTCAGTTTACACACACTCCCAACCAATTGGACTGCCACTTGTTAGTGCTTTATAAAGTAAATTGGCAATACATCAAGCTAGCAAAGCATGCACAAGTCGAAGACACGTTCTCTCTTAATGACTCAATAGTCCATCACACATAAAAGAGACTGCCACAAATAGCCATATGCAATGGTGTTTAAAGTATCATTATTATTCATCACACAAACACGTGATGGGTTTGAATACGTAGCATGGTAACAATCCTATGTAAAAGTTCTTTTGTGTAAAATTATTGGAATGATTTGTTACACTAGGGGATTAGCTCGTGATAAGAAACTACCATGTTTTGGTAGTCTTTCATGATGCGATTGGTTCTATCTAAATATCTTAGGGAAAATAGAAATTTACATTCATGTTGTAAGGATTTTTTAGTAAGGTTTGCTTTGATGTTAATGAATGTGAATGAGACCAACTCCGGCACACATTTGCAAGATACTAGGAGGGAGGGCAATGTCTAGTAAGCCTCTAGCAAGATTGCCATCATTAACTTACCATTATTAGTGTTTTGACAAAGGTTATTCATGTTGACCACATGATCACCAATTGTGTTGTGATAGTCAAGCAATAATCCATGTGCATAGAGAGTGACACCTCTTACCCTATGCACTTCACCCTAGTTGGGTTCATTATTGTTTCTATATTTAGAAATACTTTATTAGTAAAACAGTGGTGTATCTATGACCAAGTGAGATAGAAAAAATATGATTGCATTTATTCTACTCTTAAAGACCTTTTTCTTTACACTTGAACATCCAAAAAGCAAACTAGGTTTTTCTCCTCATATATATAAATCCAAGGAACTCAATTTCCTCATAACTCCTCTAAACATTACTATTTGCCCCTCAAACTCCCACCCATCACCCCTAAATATAGTCTTTCTATGACATACAACCACTTCTTTTGACAATTTGTCGATTTTGTCGACCTTTTGTACATACTTGATTTGCAACCTTCGATGCCATGAAAGAATGTTAGGAACTTACTAAATGCTTCATGAAATGTAAACATATAGTTATTTCAGTGCTATTTGAGTCACATTCACAATTATAGTTAATTAAACAATAACATAGAGAATTGACTAATAATCATAACCAAAGTTGTACAACAACTACTACGACAAGCAAGCTACTAAGAATAACCGAAGCTGTAGAATCAATGAGCGACTATGTAGAGATATTCGTAAATATTTACTCCTAGACTTGTAAATGTTTCAATTGAACTAGAAATCTTACATTTGCTTCTTGTGTAAAGGAGAAATTGACATCTATACTTAATAATCCATTCCATTATTTAAAGCCATACCATTTTACTTTTCTCCTATGTTGGACTAAGTTTCCATGAGCACTTACTATAACAATATTCTTAAATTTGTGATTGAAAAGTAGCAATATATTCTTTTGAATCTTATCGCCTTACATACATTGTCAACATATTGTTGCACAAAGTTCTAAATGTGTACTTTTTACAACCTGGTATTACTCCACCAAGTATATAAATCTAAATCATTGAGACCTCAAAATTTCTTGTTCTCTAAGAATCTCTTATGGGGACCAAAGTGGTTACATCAAGTTCTCATATTTTTAGATAATTAAATTCATGTGTATTTATGTTATGCAATGTGTATTCATGTTTTGCAATGCTTATAAAAAAAAAAACTAGTTTTTCTTTAAACTTGTTTTGAGAGCAAGTCGAATGATATCATGAAACTTTAAGGAGTAATTTTCAATGGTGCAAGTAGAAACTACTTTAAAATGCAAGAAATACACAGTACCACCACATAACAACATCATAATGCACTTTACAATGCAAGTAATTTAGAAAACCACATAATAGCATAGTGAACCTGGAGCATCCAATTTCAAATTTTCTTAAAATTCTACATATATTTGATACCATATCTAAGGTCAATTTAGTCACATACTATTTTAATCCCATCTCAATTCTTTAAAAATGTCTACACATCTTAGCATATGTATGATCAAGTGCGAGTAATATATAGCATCACAACTATGCCATTATATCTTTCTACAAGCAATCTTCAAAAAGGCTTCCCATGTATATTCATCCACCCATTGAGAACCCATTCCATCTTTACCTTATAGTGCATTTAGAAGTTTGGCCACTTGGCAAGTAGTCCTCAACTAGCTCATTCTTTGACTCTATTAATGCTCTAGAGTCCACATCAACCTCAAACAACAACCAACATCTACAATAAGCTTAATCACCACTTTGATCTCAATCTCAACCAACACCTCAAGCCAAAGTTCAACTGCAACCTTAAGCTCAAGCGCCACCACCACCATCTAGTCAATGAATTAAGGCCACTAGTATTCAAGAGAAGACGGAGACCACGAACTAACAACATTATCTAAGGCTCAAAAGGACTAGTAGCATTGTGTGAGATTTGAAAATACTAGAAAAGTTTAAACTCTGGATGGTTGGGTAAAAATTTAAGAGATATCTAATCGATATAATGCCTAGCATGTGACATGAAAATGGATTCTTGGGTCCATTTTTGGTTAAGTAAGAGTTGGCATGCATTTTTCATTTTTGTGAGGAGTTTCCAGTTCCACTCTCCCCACTCTTCTCTTTGCCTTTTGAATTTTCCAAAATGTGTTTGTGTATGTCTGTGTGTATATGTGCATACGTATGTGGAAGCTACAATCTCCTTTTATTACACATCTTTTTGACATCACCACCTTACTAGACTTTTAAAAACCTTATAGTGTCTCAAATTTGCTCTAAATGTAGATAATCTTTGTCAACCATGAAATAGAAAGGTGACATAATGCTATAGTAAATCGCCAAAGGTAGATAAAGACAAAAAAAGTAAAGGGAAGTGCAAATCAAACAAAAGGCACAAGGCACATGATAATTTTTTTTCAATGTCCATAGTCATACAACTAATTGTAATATTATTTTGAGAGTTGGGCATAGCATCTGTGCAAGTTGTAATATTTTTGGCCAAGAAGAAAGAGCCGCAACTCAATAAGGATTCAAGCACTAGTTTTCATTCACTTTCATGATGGTTGGTGCAATCTAAATCTGTGTGCATAAACCAAGAATGATAGGCCAAGAGCCAAATAGGAGAGATGGTACCCAACTTAAGTGGAAGCTCAAACTCAAAACCCCATGTATAAAACTGGAAAGTGAATGGATAAGCTCATTCTTGTGGCATGAAAACTTGAGAGCATGCTTCTTCTTCTTGCCTCTATTCTATCTACTTGGACTCCATCTTGAGAGTGAGGGAGAGTAATATTGTGAAAGTGAGGGACTTCAGAGGTGAACCTCCTTCTTTGTGTGACCTATTCTCTTGTTCCCCTTCTTGGGTGAGAGGTGAATTGGAGGAGAGGTTGGGCTACCTCTCTTCTTCCTCCTCCTCTTCATGTTTCTTCTCCTAGATCAAGTGTTTGCCGATGGGATCAGGAGCTATGGAGTAGAGGTTGCAGATTAGTATCATGGCATAGATCGTTGAGCCACCATAGAGCCTTCACTTCACAGTGTTGAGGTGAAGGTAAGGTGGTGAGACGACTACACCCTCATTAGTTTGTTTGTTCTTGCTTTTGTGTGGTTTGGGAGAAGAATGGATAGATCAATGAGTACAAAGGATATATAGGCTATGTGAGAGGTAGTCATTGCCAAATGGGATGAAGCAATTGAAACAATAAGTGTTGTGTCAAGTCTAGTGGTCGAGCTTGCAAAAGGTCTAACATTTTGTTGTTTGTTGCCATGACAAGATAGAATCATCAATGGAGGCAAACATTCTCTTTATCATGCATTGGATTGGAGCATGGACTCTGAAATGGAATAGGAGTGGCCAAAATAGGTGTGAGGTAGAGTAGGCAGACAACGTAGGAGAGATTCAAATAAATTTGGCAGAAATTTGGATTTGAAGTACATTAGAGAGTTAGTGCAACCTTAGGAATTAAGCTTAGACCACAAAAACTATTTAAAAAAGCTAAAATTTTAGTACCTATTAAAAAAAATTACCCTTATGTGACTCTCAATATGGTTTCTTCTTATGGATAGCTCAATGGGTCCTTCTTGATGCTTGGACTTCAATGATGATGCTTGAGTTCACACTATGGTTGCTTCTCCTCTATCACAATCTTGAGAGAATCTATGGGTGCTTATCTATTCAAGATATAATGTTGTGAGGACCCTAAAGATCATAGCACAGCGAGATCTAGGCATTCATATTCAAGAAACCTCATAGATAATTAGAACACTCCTTTTTATCTCACCATGTGGTTCAATGACTATAGCTTTAATCCTAAAGTAGAGATCAAGAGGATGTGAGTGTTTGCAAATAAACTAGGATGGATGTTGCTGAGTGATGATGCATGCCCTAACTCGTGTGTCTAATATGTGAGTACTATTGATGTATATGACTAGGATGCGTGAGTGCTATGTGATGTATCAATGCAAACCTCATGGGACCTAGTGCAAGGTCTAGTTCTTAATGTGGGTAATGGCACAATGACCTTGTGAGTTTGTTCTGTGACCTTACCTTTGTGTGCAAGCATGTGTGATAAATAACTTGTGTGCACATGTGAAGGGGAATGGTGTCAAATGCCTAAGTGTGTTATACGATAAGGCAATACATCCAACATGTCCTAGAGAGAACTCATGCCCTAATTGAGTTAAATAATTAAATTCTATCATGGAAAAGTTAATTTACAAGTGCCCTATTGTGATAAAAGTCTCACTAGATCAACTACCCCAGGTGAATCTACACTAATTTAGGGTTTGTGCAACTAGATGCCCCTATGGGTTTCTTGGGTCTATTGTGGGAAGATTGTTAAGTTCCTAGGTGGTTTTGACTTGTGATTTGGTGCACCTAAGTCAGTCTAAACTTGCGTGCTGATCTAATGTATCCTATGCATGTGAAGGATGTGTTTGTGCATGTGGAGCAAGTACTAAGTGCCTAGGTGCGTGCTATTCTCCTAGATTGTAACTTATGATTTCTAAGAGACCTACGTGTTACATCAAGGACAATTATGGGGCCCTAAGAGCTTTTGTGCTTATTGTGTGGTGCACCTAAGTAGTTGGTGCCCTAAGTGTGTGCTACTAAGCTTAAGTGTCCTAAGAGTGTGTTCTAGTGAGTCCATGTGGACTTGCTATGTGCCTTGCAATAACTAGTGCTTTTTGTGCACATATGATGTGTGAAGTGGTAGTACATAGTGTTTGCTAGCCTATGTGCATGCATGAGTGCCTAATGGTGGTGTATGAGTGGTGCATAATGTGCGTGAGTGAGTGGACATGGAGTTGGGCAAGGACACATAGCTGAATGGAAAGAAATTGAGGAGAAACAAGGTGTGAACATATGAGTGATAGTAGCCAAAGAGGAGACAAGGCAAATATGAGAATTGAATGAAGGTTTTAAAGCCACAATCACAACTGATTGATTAACAAGAAATAGAAAGAGGCCTCATGGCCTTACAATGCCTCCCATTAGCCAATTAAGGCCCATCGAAGACTTAAATTTTCAATTACCATGAAGTGGTCGATTAAGGTTGAATGAAGATGAAGCAGGCCAAACTTTGAAAAGTGGCATCATCATTAGTATTTAGGCCTTATCAATATATTGAGTTTTAAGAGATATGGCTGAGTCATGCAATTGCAACCCTCGTGAGCTGAATAGTGTAGATGACATCCTATTATGGGCTAAGTTTTATTGAGAGGACAATTATAGTCAAATTGCAAGGACCAAGGTCTCCAAAAGTCCAGCTCTAAGGTCAAGAAACCTTACGAGACAAGTGCAATGAGGTAGAGACCAGAGTAGGAAAGAGGGATAGAGAGAGACCACCCAAGCCTCGTGAAATAAATTGATTTTTTAATCTTGGGTGCTCAAGAATCTGCAAGGAAAAGTCGTAAGGGGATGCATATCTATCTCTACATGTTTTCATGTGGGTGTTAGGTTAGGACCACATTAACCCATGGCATCACTAGCCATAGGATTCATTAGATTTGGCAAGAGAACTTAACACGAGCTCTAGTACATGAAAGCACCATCACTTAGGGCATACCACATCACACATAGGTTCTCACTAACTTGGGTGCACTAAAATCATTAATACTAGGCATCAATTCTAGAGCAATCTAGCCTTAACAAAAAATTTAATATAAAGGACTTCTAAGCACTAGTTTGAAATCAATTGAATATATGTGCACACAATTACTCAATAGTGATAATGGGAATCTATAGAGAATTGACTAAAGCATCGATATAGTAAACTCACTTATACAAATCTAAGATTATCAGACAAGTAAGAGTTGCAACCAATACTCCAAACTAAAACCACCTTGCTACTGAGAATCAGTTGGGGATGCTTTCTTTCCATTCATGAACTATAGGCAAGACAAATGGAGACCTAGAATTTTGTACTAGCCATGATTGGAGTGCTAGCTCAAGGACAACAAAGGGGGTATCCATTTCCTCTTGCATTCTAAGAACCAAAGCAAGAAACACTTACAATTTCCAAAAGGAGTTTCGTTGGAGCGCTTCAGGACCACATGTAGCACACTTGCACTTAAGATCATAAAATGCACATACTGTAGGAACTAGAACTCTCTAGAAAGTGAGATTGCAAATAAGAACTTATGCGCCTCTAGTAAATCTCTTAGTTGAGAGTCTCACTTGGAATCCTAATGTTTTAGAGACAACCACTAGAAGCCATCTCACTTGGTGCTCAGTTACATGTTATAATCCAAAACTAGCATACCACCGCAAGACCCAGGGCCACACTCATACCTTTGACATTGCACTTAATCACATTTCAATACCTCAACCAACATCATTTAAGCCATAGAGAGGATTTCATTGCATTTAGGACTCCAAAGAAAAGGGGGGACTTGAGAAAACCATACTCAAACAAGAAGAAATAAGAGTGCCTAGAGATTACAACAACAAGAAGACAAAGGACAAGGTAAAAAAAGGTCATCACGACAAATTGTGAACTTCAAGGGAAATGTACATTAGCCTTGAGACTTACTTAGGACTTGAACAAGATTGACTTGAGGGTCCAAAACTTTACATGAATGACCCTAACCCATATTACTTGGATTGTTGAGAGAGAGGATTTGTTGCCTCATTCTAGCATCCTAAGACATAGGGCTCGGTGAACTAGACTCCACTACTCCACTACTCCACCCACCATAGGAGAGACTAAAAACCACTCGAGGCTACGGGCATGACACACAAATACGTAACGCAATTTCCAGAGTAAATGTTGTCATTGGGAAAATTGATAACTATTTGATTGCTTGGTGTTCTATTGTAAGCCTTTGGGAAAGGGAGCTCACTCAAGATAGAATTCTAGTTTGGGACAACTCTACTAGAAATCAACAACTGCTTGCATGACAACGAATGCTCTAAAAAACCTAGGCTAAAAGTGCACTTCCAACAATGTCCATGACCATGCTTCATTATCTAAGTGACCTCAATTAGGCCTAGGGGATTCGCATTGCAGTGAAGACTACTTGAGTATGGCCTAGGAAACCATACTCAAATTGAGGGAGCTTTGTGCTTAAAAATGAGGATAGAGACCATATTACATAAAACTTTTTTGCACATGATACAAGTGATTGGAAAGTGAAAAGCTTGATTGAGCACATGTTGCATGTAGGGAGTTTAAATTTTAATTAAACACATTGGATGATAAAAAAAGAAAAATGTGTTGGTAGGCACACTAGCATGGCCACAAGATTCTAGGAAAGAATTGCAAACCCCAATAATCTTGCAAAAAGATACCAAACTATCAAAAAAGTGCAAAGAAGCACAATAAGAAAGCAAATTGAGGTTGCATCAAACAAAACACTCAAGGAAAAACAAGAGCTACATTTGTAAAATAGTTATACCGGAACATGGAACTAATTGCAACATGCATACATACAAGAGGGACTAACACACCACTAAATACTATCAAAGAGAGACAAAATAAATAGAGAACTCTTAGAAGATCAAAATAGGGAGTGATTGCTTCCAAGCAATAGATCTTGATAGCTCACCAAAATTTGACAGATGAAACAAGGGAAACCCATACCTAAACAAGGAAAAAACAGAGACTATAGAACTCAAAGTGGGCGTGCAAGCCATCAAGGGCAACCAGCTCATGTAGAAAGGCTTGCCCATTGCATTTAGATTGCACTTAGTTTGAGTGGAATGCAACAACCAACACAAAGATGAATCAGCTTAACAACTCTAACCTTGAATGTGATGAAAGTAGCATTGCAAGAAAAATCCATAATTATAATATGCAATCCACATTCGATAGTGTAGTTAGGAGTCCAAGGATTTTCATTTGAAAGGTTAGGGTTATAGACTTGGACTCAGAAGACGATAATATAATACCTATTGCTTATATCATGATCAAACTTACTATAAAAGAGAGCTTGTCATTGATGCTCTCACTGGAGAAGGAGACCTACAAAGCATGGAATGAAATAGGCCTACATTGACCAACACAATCTTAACCCTATGGGGGAAAACCATATTCTCTCCTAGGAAAATGCAGAATCCTCAAGTTATTGAGGTTGAAAGTCTACACATCTTATTCCATGTACTCTCAAACCATGAGGATGTGGGAAAGGAAATACTTCTCAGTAGAGCTTTTAAGCAAGCAAGAAAATGTGGGCTCAATTGTTTAGTGCAACTGATATATTTGATGCTCTCAAATTGAGGATAATTACAAGTTTTAGCAACAGTGATCTTGCTGGTCCTCAAGGGAAAGGCAAGAATCAAATATCTGACTCAAATGAGTTATCAAATAGTGAGAGAAGCATGGAAACACTTGAGGAGCTACTTCAAGTGCACAACGAAGAAAGAGAATCGGTTAGTGCAATCATTTCTCAAATGAAAAATTTAGAGAATGATACTAAGGATATGAGATGGACTTACAATGATACATTTGCTAAACCAATTGAGGACATTCAATGTCCTAAGTCCACACCCTTATTATGCAAGAGGAAGAAAAGGAAGCTAAAGAAACAAAAATAGTAGCAAGAAATTGCAGAAGCCACAAAGAAGGAGTCCACAAAGCTGAGTGAGAAGCCAATATCCTTTACACAAAACCAATCCATAGATATCTCCATGGTTGCTTCTCCAAAAAGTGCTAATCCAATGAATGCTTTCAAAGGTTCCAAGGATTCAAAGCAACAAGTGTTTCCAACTATTGCAAATAAAACTGGATCTACTAATAACAAAGAGTCCCATGCCCAATCAAGTGGGGAAATAGAACAATCACAACCATTAATTGTGACTACACCTATCACATTCAATAAAAAACAAGATGGTGGCAATAGAACCTTGGGATAAACAAAAGAATCTTGAAAGTATAGTCAATCCTATGCTCCTTTAATCTTTCCTTTCTCGCCCTAAACCTCTCGCTATGCTAAAGTCTAAGGCATCCATATCAGAATCCTAGAAGAAATGGTACCAAAGCAAGCATGCTTAGAAAATAGGAATGCCACTGAGTGTCTCACAGAATTGGATGCTAGGTCAAAGTTTCTTGCACACATTTATATCCACGCTAACATGGGCATATTGTAAAAAAAATCATGAGGAATACTTAGGATATTAACTAACTTTAGAAGGAGTGGGTAGGCTGTGAAGTGCCATTGTCAAAGACAACATTTGAGCAAGTAGATGCCACATTGCCTTGAACACGATATGGAGCTTCGACATGAAGCTTCTTTGCTACTATCTTTTGTCTACATACCCATCTTCACTACACATTAAGAGACTACAAACTCAATGAATAAGATAAAGATTGAAACCCTCATATATAGTGCTTAAAATTTAAGACATATTCACATGGATGCACTCTCTCTCTTTCTCGCTTAAACAAAAGAATATGTTCGCACTTTCTCACATGGATGCACTCTCTCTCTTTCTCTCTTAAACAAAAGAATATGTTTGCACTGAATGCATTCTTTACCTTACTATCTTTGATCTTTTTGAAACCTTTGATCCTTCCCAAAGCCTTGTTTCTAGCCACTTGGTATGGTTTTCTTTGGTGGTTCTTACATCATAACATGCTCTTTTAATGACACGGCTTGATTTGATCATGTCTGTGGCCAATTTATTCATATTTTCATTTTCTTTCTTTTGTGCGAGTTGGTATACGCGAACATCCATTTCAATAGGTAGAAGAAATGTGTTGGATGTGAAGAGATGAAGGGAGAGTTTGCGAAATGAAACAATGAAACCAAAAGTAAAGTACGTCTATCATAAAAACCCTAACTTTTAAAACAAAAAAGACTTGTTTACACACAATTTCAACTACAGCCTTTAAAAATTTAATATGTGTATATCCATGTACCAATGTGAACTTACTCACTTTATCACCTAATCTCAGATGGGAGTCCCCCTTTCTCTTTCTCACCTCCTCCCCTAGCACATGGGCATGTGCATATGCATCGTACTTTAAAAAAAAGTATACAAATGTTTTTGAAAAATGAATTTACAATGCGAGAATACACAAGTAGTCCATAAGCTTATTTTGGAGGGGAGGTGCAATCCTCCCCTCCTCCTTAATGGGCATTAGTGGGTAAGCTTCTTCTCTCAATTTAAAAATGTATGTATACACCCTCGAAAAATACAAATTAGTAAAGGTGTCTCTTCTTTCCTAGTGGACGTTCAGATGCATGCACTTAAAAAAAAAAAAGAATTCATGTAAACATGTTCAAATATTTTTGAATAATGTGTAGAGCATATGACAAGTTGGAAAATAATAAAATCTTAAAATATTACAGGCATAGGATATTGCAAAGTACTTGTATTCTATTAGCAAAAAATGCATATATTCTTATTATATTCTAAGCATGGAATATTGCAAAGTCCTTATGTTCTATTGTGAATGTAGGACATTGCAAGATATCACAAAGTACTTGTGTATTGCAAGTGTAGGATATTGCAAAGTACTTGTATTCTATTAGCCAAAATTCTAAAAATTACAATCGTTGGTAATACATAATGTGGAATTGGGATATTTAAGGAGACTCTAGAATTTCTAAGATGTGTGGAGCCACACACTTTCCATTAGTAATTGTATTGTGAGCTAGGCTTTGAATATTCCTTCCTATTATCTAATTTGAAATCGGATACTAGTAGGTGGATTTTCCATTAGCATCATGTTTTCTTGATGCAATATACTTAAGGACTAGTCGTCCTCCACCTACAACACTTGGGGCTAATGATTCTCTCAAATGATAGTAACATCCACATTTGCACTATCACATGATGGAGGACGACTAGTCCTTAAGTATATTGCAAATGATACTAGTCGTCCTCCACCTACAAGTATTGTAGATGGATGTTACTATCATTTGAGAGAATCATTAGCCCCAAGTGTTGTAGGTGGAGGACGACTAGTCCTTAAGTATATTGCATCAAGAAAACATGATGCTAATGGAAAATCCTCCATCTACAATACTTGTATAACAAGCATAAAGTTTGGTGCACGACAAAGTACTTGTATTTGAAATGGAAAGTTAGCTAAGCAACAAAGTGCTTTGATATAGCTCCTATTGCAAATTCTTCGATACATCTTTCCTATTGTGCAACCCTAAATGGTAATCATTTTACTACATATTAGCAATCAAAATTATGCCATACAATTCAACCATGGCATCAAGAGTATCAATTCTTTTGTAATCAGACCCACACATTGAAAGAAAAACACATATCCTTATGTGTATCAACATAAATGTAGATTGAATTTGAAACTATCACATTGATCAGCATGTTTACACAAAATAAAATGAAATGAACAACATAGAAATACTCAAAGAGATACTTTTTTAGAAAGAGAATACATAGTATTAAATACAAATTCTCTCATTTGACTCAATACATTACATGAATATATGGGCAATGCATAGTAACAGTTACAAGCATGTAGCCAAATGACATGCAGATTCCAATGGACACTTTTCATTGGCAATTGAGATGTTCTACAAATCAATACATTGTGTGATATATGGATAGAGTAACACAATAATTAAGGGATGCTAGCCAAATGGCACGTAGATCCAAATTAGTCCAAGGGATTGAACTTTAGATAATTTTTTGAACCTTGATCTCCAAAACACCCAATCCATTTGGAACAAAAGGAGAACTCACCATAATAAAGCGAATCAAGAGTTACATATTGCATCTAAACCCTACATTGCACCTACATGTTGGCAAAACATATTTTCTCAATAAAAATGAAAAATAACTACTCAGACACATGAGTTATGGCAACACAAATAATACATGGAAATTTTACCTATAAAACAATTTGTAGAAAATAAGATGGAATCTATGGTCTACCATATACTAATCATTGCACAAGAACACTTAATTATATAGCTATGATTATCATCACCACTTGAAAATGATAGATATAAAAAAATAACATTCCTCATAACCAAAACTATCCAATTAGTCATATGAATTTTGGCAACACATAAGAGGGCAATTTAACTTGTAAGTTTTTTGGTAGAAAAAATCAATAATCTCTGCTATACCCTTCGTTGATTACTACAATAACAATCGATTCTAAAATTAGAACTAATGTCAAATCCTATTGAAAATGATAGATATAAAAAAAAAACATTTCCTCATTACCAAAACTATCTAATCAGTCATATGAATTTCGGCAATACATAAGAGGGCAATTTAACTTGTAAGTTGTTTTATAGAAAAGAAGTGAGAATCTCTACTCTACCCTTCATTGGTTACTGGAATAACAATCAACTCTAAAATGAGAACAATTAACACAGGGAGAGAGAGAGAGAGAGAGAGAGAGAGAGAGAGAGAGAGAGAGAGAGAGAGAGAGAGAGAGAGAGAGAGAGAGAGAGAGAGAGAGAGAGAGAGAGAGAGATTTCCAAGAAGTTGAAGTGATCGAGACCAAATTGATCTAACCGATGAGCCTTAAATGTATTCATGACAATAAATGTGCTAATAATCAATCTACCATAGTTGGGTGATAAAAATATTAGCCCATTTTGTTCTTTTATTTATTCATACATGCACATACCAAATTTTTTAGAGACAAAATTTCTAATTTTGTACAAATAATCCCAAGAGATCAAATTGATCTCTATTTGACAAAAGAGAGAGTGTTGATGGTTCATTTGGTTCCTCCATTATGTTTCTTTTACTCTCAAGCAAGGCCCATCATCACCATAGGAGATACCCATCATGGTAGGGACCTTATTCATCATATAGTTGATATAATATAAGGATATGTGAATAAGTAGTATATAAAGTGTGTAGTATTTAAATTTATGGTAGGCATCCAAACCTTCAGTGGTTTTATTGTATGGTTTATGAAGAGCTAGGTGAATATATAGGATACCATTTTAGTAAAGGCATGTTGCATTTTATCCAAGGTTGAAGGGATTGGTGTTGGATACCACTCCCATTGCAATTCTAGAGCTCAAGGTACAGTTTGGTATGAATCTTGTAGCCTAAATGACATAGTATGTTGGAAGTATATAGTTGGCAAGACTTACCATTTGGTTCTTAGCAATACATTTATGCTATATAAAGAGGTAACAACTTTTGTGATAAGGAGGCAAAAATTTGCGAGCATCGCATATGTGACCAATATCCATGGTGTTGCATATGCAATGCATTTTGGCGTCGCATAAGAAGGGATGAACTTTTATTGAAACCTATGCCATGTATATGATACAGGTAGTGTTATCTACGTACTAGAAAGTATCACTTATAAGACACTCAAATTATCCTCTAGAGGATGGCTAGGAGAGTCCCTGTCCCCTCGGAGTTACTAAGCTCTAGTTTGAAGGGGGTGATGGATAACCTGATTAGTTCAAAAGCAAATTTAATGTCCTTAATGTATATCCATGGTGACCTTGGCATTTTGGATGATGAGCATATGAATGTTTATGTAGGGGATGGCATTTTACATGCGTGTTTGTATGTTCATTCTTTGGAACTCTATGAGAGCCTCACCAAGCCTATGCCCAAGGTACTTCATGGTGTGGTGAGTTTTAGTGGCATCCACATTTTGATGATTCTTCTTGATCTAATGTTGTTGACGAGTTACATTTTATGTTTCAAACATCTTGCATTTGCTGCCATGTTAAGCCTCATCCTCCTCTTTTTTAAATATTTTCTTTCAATTCTTTACTTATCATAGTTTTCTTTATCCTTCTGAAACTCGTATTATTGCTTACCTAATAAATGACACACTCTTTTACCCATTACATTATGCTTCTTACCTCCCATCCAAATACAGTTTCTATTTTATATTTTAGCCCTTCTTCTACTCCCTATATTATTATTTTTACCACATGTCCTTTTATTGCTAGCATGGCATTTTGCTAGAATCCCCTCTTACATCCACTTTTCTAGTAGGATCCTTTCAACCATTTTTATCTTATTTTCCTTCTTTGCCAGCATCCCTTCCAGATACTTGTCCATCTAAATCCCCTCTTCCATACACTTTTTCAGTAGAATCCCTTCAACCATTTTTATCTTCTTCTCCTTCTTTCCTAGCATCTCTTTCTCTCAACTTATCTAGTTTTTATGGTTTATCCCTTCAACCATTTGTAACGTGGGCCCTAAAATTGTCAGGTGTCCCACATGCGACACATATTATGGGCATTGCTTATGAGACATTAATTCATGTCCCATAGATGGTGATATTTGATTCAAAGGCTTTTAAGAAGGGACTTACATTTTGATTGACCGTTATAAAGAATACCAAGTTCTTGTATTACATACAACTTAAGACAATCAATGAAAGGGCAATTACATAGGGAAGCTATTGATTGTATGCATCTACCCTTTTGATGAACATTAAGGGTTCCTTGGATAATAAGTGTATTCAAATTCTTCTTCTTGTTTTCCACTCCTACAAACTCTCATTTACGTTCATGTTTAAGTAGGTCTAGTAATGCAGGTCACCTGTAATGATTAAGTTGAGATTGAAAACCATTTTTTAAGAAACAACAAAATTTGTAGTGTGTTATTGCTCAAGTATATAGGAGAATATCACACATAAGATAATACATTGGGATAACAATTTCAAAATAAACAAGACGTCATAGAGATGGTTGAAGAGGCTTATAAACTCTCGTAGTAGCCATTCACATTTATAAAAAGATGGGGGGGAGAGAGAGAGAGAGAGCTTAGGCTCATGCAAGACACAAAACACATAGAGAGAATGCACACAACATAGGAAGTTGAAACTCCCTGGTCTTTATTCTTCCTCTTTTTCACTGTATACGTCTACCAAGAATAAGAGATAATACAACATACATAATATACAAGCATTCATACTGTGAATATGCTAAGTAGAAAGATGACTAGATATATATTTTGTAACTTGGGTAGGTGGACTATCACTGGAATGATATGCCAATGTAGGTACCAACCATGTCAATGATATAAATGAAAAAATGATAATCCAAAGTATGTGTCTTAGCTTGTGTTGAGCTTGACATTTCAATACTCTCCCTCAAGCTCAACTCTATGAGTTGTACTCCAAGTAAGCTTCGAAAATGCCAAAGTTTTTCTCCTCTTAGGGCCTTGGTGAAAATATCTACAACCTACTTCTTTGTGCTCACATATATGAGATCAATGTCACTTGCCAAGACCTGCTCTCTCTAATGAAATGGTAATGAATCTCAATGTGTTCCATGTGTGCATGAAATATTGGGTTATAGTCAATTGTACATACTACTCATGCTGTCACAGAAAATGACAACTCTCCTATCTATATGTATCCCCACATCATCAAGTTGCTTTTGCATCCAAGCTACCTCACATACTACCATAGCACCACCCCTATACTTTGCCTCTGTACTTGATAATGCAAGAGTGGGCTATTTCTTACTACAAGTCACAGTTCCACTCCAAAGGAAAATACATAGCCACATTGGTGGACTTCCTATTAGATATATTGCATACCCAATCTACACCTATATAACCAATGGCACCATCGAGTTGGCCTCATAAAAGATACCATAATCCAATGTAGCCTTAAGGTATCACAAGGTATGTCTCACACTATCCAAATAAGACTTATGAGGCACCCCATAAACTAACTATCTAAGCCAAACAATTGTGTAGTTACAATTTGGCCTGGTAATAGTAGTGAAGATCAAACTTCTCATCATCTTCCTGTATATTGTGGAATCCTCAAATATCTCACCCACATTAGCACTTAGTTTTACATTCTAATTGAATGGCATTGAGATTAGCTTACAATTAGCCATATGATACTTCGTCAACATATTGATATACTATCTTTGTGAGAGTGATATTCCCTTAGATATTTGAATCACCTCAATGTCAAGAAACTACTTCAGCTCTCCCAAATCTTTCATGTCAAATTTTTGCTTGAGAAGACTCTTCACATGCTCCACCTCTTGCACATTATTACCCTCAACAATCAAATCATCCACGTACAAGGTAATCACAACAATGCCCCATATCACTTTGACGGCCATAAAGTGAATGATTTGTATTTCCAACACGAAAACCAATAGAGACAAGATACTATGTTATCTTGTCATGCCATGCTCTTGGTGCCTATTTTAGCCTATGTAAGGATTTTCATTGCCTACACATATAATCGGGGTGAACCATGCTCTCATAACCCTGTGATTACACTTCTTCTTGCAACTCACCATGCAAGAATGTATTATTTATATCCATTTGATGAAAAGTTTAACCTTTTGATATAGCCATTGCAAAATGATAGCTATTATAGTTTCCATCTTTGCCCACCGGAGCAAATGTCTCCTCATAATCAATCCCACAAGTTTATGTATAACCTTTGGCAATGAGTTTACTTGCTCACACTACCATCTGAATTATGTTTTTCTTTGTAAGTCCACTTGCAACTTATAGCTTTCTTTCTCTCAAGTAGCAACACCAAATCCCAAGTTTGGTTTATATCAAATGCAACCACTTCTTCATCCTTGGCTTTCTCCCAATGCTCATGATCAATAGCTTCCTCAAAACAAGTAGGCTCAATTGATTTTACAACCTTTTCTATATATGCATAATGGTGAGAAATATAACAATTGTACGTAAACCTATTTACGAGATACCTTATTCTCATTAACCTTTGCACTTGCAAAGCACTCTATGATCCTTTTGCATCAGCCTTGGTTTTCCTTATACCAAGCATATGAACAACTGGAATATCAAACTCCTCATCCATACTTTGATTTGAGCCATCAAACTTAACATCTACATGTGAATAGTCTGGAAAAACATTTGTCATACTAAGTGACTCAATCACATTTTCTTTCCCTTGTGTGATACATTTTCTGTACTTGTAGAAGTGCTATGCGCATGCAACCTACCACTCCATGGTCTCCCAATAGAGCTACTAGAAGAGTATTGTTCTAGCCCACTCAACATATGTGACTATTGGGCCCACATTTTTTGCAACCACCTTTTCTTTTGCATTATCTACAACATAAACTATTCTTCAGTAGCGTAACCACTGCTCATCTCATCAAACACAACATCTCTACTCACATGCAACATACATGTAACTGGATTATAACACATGTAACCCTTTTGTTCAAGGAAATTGGCCACAAATACACATTTGCAAATTTTAGATTAAACTTCTTTCTTAGCTCATTAAGAACATGTACATATGCAATGTGTCCAAATACCTTAACATGTGACAAATTTGGTTTCTTACCAATAAACTTCTCCTCTTATGTCACATCATGCACTAGAGTAGTTGGAGTCCTATTCATAATATATGCAATTGTAGAGGTAGCCTCAACCCAATAATAATGAGGTATATTCTTTTTAACTATCAAGGTTAATGCAATTTTTATAATTGCATATTCTTTCAGCAACACCATTTTGTTGTAGAGTATACCGACATGTAAATTGCCTCTGAATTCAATGTTATTTTAGGAATTCACTAAATTCATTGGAGAGGTACTCTTTCCCCATATAGTTACTTTGTATACCTATTTTTTTCTCAACCAAAATTTTAGAGTCTTGAACGTGAGAGAACACCTCGCTTTTCTTCTTCATGACATATACCCAAACCTTCATTGTATAATAATAAATAAAGATTAGCTAATACTTGCATATATTATTAATGCAGTATTTGTAGAACCCCATAATCTTAATGTAAAACATCAAGTAAATGTTTATTTGTATGTCTATCATGAGGAAATGCATGACTTACCTATTTTCCAAATTGGTATGCTTCATACATTTTGTTAAGGGCTCAATCGATTGTTTTTTGAGCTGATCTTTTGTTATTTTTGTGAAGCTGAATGGTTGATTGATTAGTTTTTGATTATTTTTGAAGTGTTTTGGAGTACGTTGGAATGTGTTGAGTAGGTTTGAGAAGCTTATGATGGTTTTTAGTTGACTTATGATGTGCTGATTGGTCTATGGTGTGTCTGTTTGGTTCTGATGGGCCTATTTCACTTCTATTCAAATCTATTTCTTTTTGTTCAAGAGATTATGATTGTAAATGAGTGGTTTGAGGAATGATTGAGAGTTTTTTGGATGATTTTTGATGGTTTGAGTTGGTTTTGGTTTGAGCTATATGGTTTTTATGGCTTACAAAATGTCTCTCACATATGATTTCTCTCAATAATACATAAGAATAATAAAGAGTGACACTCAATAATCCTCTCTTGGTTGTGGATACCCCTCTCAAGAGGTATGCCACCTGATATGAAGGGGCATCAGAGCCACTACAGTATTTCTTGAGAGCTTACTACTATCACTGTCATTGTAGTCTTCACTTCAAGTCCTCAACATCTACTTTTTTTGCTTCAAAGAGCTTCCATTCATCTCTTTCCAAGTTAATAATACATCCCTAAGCTAAAAATCCATCCATCAAAACACTTATAAAAGCATATAAAAGCCAACAAAAGGCAAGCAGAAGCTCAACAATACACTATAGAAGGTCTATAGAAGTATGAGAGCCAATTTTAATGAAGAAAAATTGTATCTACATGAGAGAGATTGAGATAAAGACTATGAAGATGATGAAAAATGAATTCTATGTGATGAATTTCATTCAAATTTGTCCATTTCTTTATGTTATTTATTTATTTGATGGTTTCTATGAAGAATATACTAAAGATTTGTTGTGATAAATTCATAGGAGATTCACGATATGATGTTGTGTGAAGATTGGTTGTTCTTGGTGTTTTATTTTCTTCTTGTGGTTGATTAAATTTTAAAGAACATGCTTGTTGGTGTGACAAGATAGATTTTCTTGCATTAGTTTCCTTGTTTTCTTGGTGTTCCTCTTGGAACTCCAGACTTTCTACATATAAGTCACTTTGAACTTAGACAAGCTAGTCACAATTTCATGCGACTGCATATTTTTCAATTGTTGCACATTTATATAGCCAATATGTTTATGACAAATGTTAATATCAACCACAATCCTTACATCTTGTGCAAACATAATAACCTTCAACTCGGGACATTTGCATCCAACGTAAAGATTTTTCCCACACGCTTACCTTTTGCAATCAGTTTACATCCATTTGTGAAATCTTCTACAAAGTAGCCATTTTGATTGAACTTTTCTTGCAATCCTTGCTCAACCATTTTCCCAAAAGAAACCAAGTTCTTTATGATGCTAGGCACATGCAACACATCAACCAAACACTTAACTTTTCCATCCTGCATAGTCAATGGGACACTCCCAACTTGAGTAATAGCATGCATTGTATTATAATCTATTTTCACAAAACCAAGTATTTCAAGATTTTTTATTTCTCTGAACCATTCTACATGAGACATCATATGGTTAGAAGCACTTGAATCCATATACTATATATAATTAGTTATTATTGTTAATGTATTTGCACTTACTACATTCATCATATGCTACATAACAAACAACTTGTCATTATCAATCTGATTATTGATAGATGCATAATTGTTATGCTATATATATATAGGTTATTTTGTACTTCTTCTCTTTTTTGAACAATCATATGAAATATTTCCTTTTTGACCATAATTATAGCATTCTCTACTATCATAACTCCATTCTATCGTCATGACGTCTTCTATGGCTCCCCTTGCCTTGAGACTGGTCTCTACCACTTGTATGTGATTGCTCCCGTGAGTCACGTTACCCCTGATTTTCCCCATATCGGCAATTACCTTAGCCTCTACCACCACCACCTCTATCTCTACTTGTATTATAGTAGAGCATCTGTTTTGAACTATTCTTTCTTTGTGATGAAGGCACAACAAAACCCAAAATTTTCTATTCTAATATCAACATAGATATTAGATTTGCAAGGTTAGGGATGGTATCTCTTGTGGCTGATTCATACGTGGGTCAACTCATTATATTGACGCTCTCGCTAATATAATAATTGATATTAACATTGCATGTGTTTTCAATAAGAAAATAATTTTTATTTTATTCTACTCATATTCCATGGTTTAATCAACGATGTTGACCATTTGTCAAACTTTCAATGTTATCTAGAAAGATCAATTTTTATTTAGCTATGTCCTAAGTGCAATGCTAATTGTTTTTTTGAAAACTTTATTCTAAGCAATGAAAAAATCATAAGTATAATTTTTTTTTCATATTTCATACATTGAGTTATATTTCCATGCACCTAATTTATGTGCATCTAGTGTATATTTTCCTATGCAAATTTTTGTTGATTTAATACATTGATTATTTTATGATATTATCTATATGATTTTCTATAAATGATTATAAAACTCATATACATCTGTTTATCATTAGCAAAATGAAATAGAGATAGCCACTTTCAAGAAAAAATTATAAAATATTCCCTTCCCTAACATTACCTATCTTTTTTCTGTTATTATAATCACACACATCATTAATGAAATAATAATAAATATCATGAAATAAACCATAATTAAGATATTTTCTTAATGATAGGCATATAATCCTTTTTCAAGTGAAAGAGTCTTTTCATTGAATAGTTAATTATTATATTACTTAGGCTATTTTTCTAAGCGACAGTTCATATGCATTTTCTTTAGAATGAGTTTGTAATTGTTTAAGCCAAATATAGCAATAAGCTTATAGAACACTATTTTTTTCCAAATGGATGAGATGTTACCTCTCTCAAGTTGTTATAACAGGGGATTTGCCAATTCCTACTGCATCATTTTCTCCATTGGCCATGTTCTTTGCTTTCCTTGCTTGAAAAGGGCTTTTTGAATTTTAGCGACCTCGTGGAGCCATGGATGTAAGGTGAAATTGACATTGTAGTTCAGGGAGAGTTGGTGGTCGTCCAAAAAAATTTCACGAGCGTTTTGCTTAGTGATATGGTCGTATGGGTGGAAGATGTAACATGGGGTAAAGAAAATGGAAATGAGGCAGAAGAGGGGTATTTTCCTCCTTCAAGGCTTAAGCTACAATGGAAAAGAGAAGTAGAGAAAATTTTCCATCATCAAGAGTCCTTCCTTCATTCTTTCTTTGTGAAGGAGAGGGGTTGTTGTCAATAATGTGGGATCTAGAGCATGGCAGATACAGAAGCAATGGAGGTTGGAAGAGAAATAGTGAGTTCATGAAGACACTAACAAGACTGACTGTTACACAAGTGAATTAGGTTCCAAGATGGAAGCTTGGATTCATAAACACAATCTTGTGTATTTACTGACAATGGCACATAGACTTTATTGAAGGACAAAAGTACTATGACATTGCATTAGAAAAGAGAGCAAGTACGATGCTTTATAGAAAACTGGATGGTAGCACTTCTCCTACTGTGCATATGGGATTCTAGTCATGAGCCCTCACTGCTCCTTACAAAGAGACTGAAGTAGGTGTGATTGCAAACATCTCAATAGTTGTATTTATAGCCATGAGAGGGAGCATGGAGTTGACTCATTCTTTTGGCTACTTGTCAAGAGAGGCAAGTGAGCTTTATTAAAAATGTTTTTGATTGCCTACCTGCTAGATGGTGGCATGCAAATGATTCTAAAATGCTTTCTCTCCCTCCAGGCATAAAAAACACCATGAATTTTGGCCTATTTTTTCAAAAACATATTTTTTCTTCAAAATGACATCATATGGTGGTTTTTGGCCAAGTTATCCCATGACTAATCTAGTTTATAAAGTCATGCCATACACTTTGATACTTAACTTACTCAATATCATGCTCATTCTTGCGCGTTCTTCGTCTACCGATTAAGGCTTTTGCAATTTGTCTTGCGATTATGAAATCAATGCGATCTTTGATATATCAAATGGAATCAAGAATGCTAAATTAAATATAACAAGGAAAAATTATATGATCAAGCCCTCGTAATATTATTTACGAGGTGTCTTTACTCTTTGTTGGTTGAGATCATTGAGGTGTCATCTCGTGTCGGATTGTGGAATTGATTTAATGTAAGACTCAATATTAAGAAAATTACATGTGGTCACTTATGTGATAGCTCAACAAGTAATTTTTTAAAACGCCTCAAGCTCGAATTCCTTTCTTGATATGAAGTGTTATGGAGAGAATATTACAGTGGACCACCATTTATGGACAATGGCGAACCATCATTATTGACCACACACTATGTCCACCATTGTTGGCCACAGTAGCACCACCATTATTAGCTGTAGTAGGGCCACCATTGTCGGCCCCAACCAGGGGACCTTTGTCACTCAGAGTACACTCACTAGATTTGGAAGAGTGTTGAGCTCTTGCTCTTGCAAGCACCTTCTTGATAGGAAGCTTGGAACATGCCATGGTTGTGATAATGAACGATATGAAGGTAGAGGATAGAGTGAAGAGTACTGAGAAAAAATGAAAGGAGAGACTTGACTTAAATATGAAACTTTTAAGCTTATTGTGGTGTAAATGAACTTTAAAATTATTATTTCATTTCATTTTTCCACCCCATCCCTGCCTCTCTTTGTCTCCTACTACCCCTCTCATGCCCCTCTCTCTCTAGGCTAGTGAATGTTCCAAGGTTTGGAAATTTTATATCTTTGTCTTAGGATTTCAAAATTGACTTTTAATAATTAAAAAACATAGTTCGAAATCAACTTTGAAAAGTGTAGTGACAAAACTTCGAAATTTAAACAAAATTGACAAGACATTTCATGTTAAAGATAGGAGTATTGATATGTCATATCCTTAGTACCTGTGCTCTCTCGTGGACTCTAAATGTATCAAAAGTATTATCTTTATCTAGGTCCCCATTTCTTGCCATCTCTCTCTTGGGTTGCCAACCATTCTACATGGCATTGTCTAGCTATGTTATTTCCATATCTTGCTTCTTTCACTTCATATATTGCCCTACTTAATCATAAATTCTGTATTGGTATCACCATCCCTAAATCTCAACTTTTGTAAGAGAGCTACTAATCTATCTAGGTGTATCCATAATTTGGCCTTCACAATCCTTGTTTGTCCTCCATTACTCCAATTTGGAACAACAAGGTGCAACTTTTTCCATGCTTCATACTTCTCTGGTTATTTTACAAGTATATTGCCTTCCTCATCTCGAGGTGCAGATATAAACTTCCTAGCCTTGGGTCCGCCAAAGCATGGTTTACAAGGGATATTTCCACTCTTCGTCATTTTTTATTTCTACTTGGCCCTCGTGCAATCCAACTTTAGAGAGGACTTGTTCTACCTTCTTGCATGTAGCATCATCTTTTGACATGGTCAGCATCTTGTATGCAAAGCATATATATTCATATACTAGCTTCTCAATTATTTTTAATAAAAACTTTAAGTACTTCATGGTCCTCCTTTGGTACTTCAAATGGTGCAAGCCACCATATTTCATTCTCTAATTGTATACTAAAGTATAAAGGATGGTTTTCATCAATGTTGGGATCCAATGCTCAATTCATAAATGTTATACTCACACATTCAAGTTTTTGCCCCTTAATAATCTCACTCTTATCAAGTTTGAGGACAAACTTAAGCTTGCCTCTACATTCTTCCATAAACATATTGTACAACTTGACCACAACAATTTGAACCCTACATATATCCAATACAAAGTTGTTAGATGCATTCAATACAAATGCAACTTCTTTGGAACCATACTTCAATATGTGTGTGTTTTCTAGATGCGTTGGCTCACCAATTAGTTCTAAAACTTTCTCATTTAGTTGTTTTCGAGCCTTCTTCATGTGAAATGGTTTTGGCAGAGGCATTACTCGCTTAGTTTTGAAGACTTGCTTAAAACATGTATCCAATTATTGATAGAGCATACTGTATGACTCAGAACTCATTCCCACCTTGTCACATAATCCCTAAGCATTTGTAGTAGTAAACAAGTTGCTCACATCCCTAAGATATTCACTTGCAACACCATCTACAATGTCCTTAAATTTACGATTTTCCAATGCATTTTTGGCCATATCCTTGCTTAGCACTTTGGCAATAGTATCATTCTCTGCATGAGGGAACATATTTCTCATTGTAGCAGATTGAGATAGACCCTAATCAACCCCTAATTAGCTTGCAATCTTAGCTTTTAGTCTACCTCTAATTAGCATCAAATCTTATCTTCTATTCTATCAAAAATTATATATATATATATATATATATATATATATATATATATATATATATATATATATATATATATATATATATATATATATATATATATATATCTCTTACAAAAGCTTGGCTAGTGGAGAATAATAGCATCATCTTATCTTCTGCCCTAATTTACTCTATCACTCTATCACTTATTTTAGTTCATCTCACACAATCCTCTCTCTTTCTCTCCCCTTCTCCCTCCCTCCCCCCTCTCTCTCTCTCTCTCTCTCTCTCTCTCTCTCTTTATGAATTGATGCTTAAGGATTAAACAACAACTATGAAGAATAATAACATCACAAAGATTTAAAAAATAAAGATACATTGATTATCACTTGATTGCTTGTAGCATATACTGTTGAAGAGGAAGATATCTTATAGCATAGTACTGAAGAGGGAGATTGCTTGTAGCCTGGGTAGAGAGTGTTGTAGATAGAGATTATTTGATTTCACCAAATGGTATCAAAACCACTCCTGAGATTGCTTGTAGCAGGGTAGAGAGTGTTGTAGATAGTACTGAGTGCTGCTTCAGAAGAATTCGTATGTAAGAAACCATATTCTGGAGGGAAGGACAAGAGTACATAAAATTTGGGATAAAACTAGCTTTGAGAGGGAATGAAAAAATGCCCAAAAATAGCTAGTTGACTGGAGAGTTGACTATAAAAGTAACTCTTGAGTCAAAAATTTGACTCGAGAGTTGACTATAAAAGCATTTAGGGTGTTGTTTAACAAAACCAATGGTATTTTCCCAAACAATACAATAATAGATGTGATAACATTTTCATCCGCATATTCCCTCTTCCCCTTGGGATCTAAGAGCGATACTATGAAAATTTTTACTTAATACTCCCTTCCTTTGGCTAAGGAGTATGATGAAGTCTTGTACAACTCTACAAGATGTAAGTCCTATCATTTCAATGCGAGATAATCAATCTGGCAATAGCATTTATGCCTCCTCTCTAAGTGACATTTATATTTTAGCCTTTCCCTAGTGCGATACTATGCAGAATTTTAACTTGAGTTCATATTCCTTTCTCCTAAGAATGCGAGACACATTTGTAACAGTTATAAGCTCTTATACGATACAAGACTATCTTTCAATGTAAAATAATTTCCAAATTATTGTGGAAGTTGTAATCAATTCATGGTTTGGCAGCACAAGGTAAACTCTTCAACCATTATTTAATGTGAACCCTTCATAGGATGGATGCAAGACTTTTAATGCAAGATCATTTCATGTACCATTGATGTATGTTTCATATAATCTTTCCCATGAAAGTACCATCTATGTGCATAACGCTCAAGGTAACCTTGCGAACCTTAAAAAATATTGTCCTAAGTAAAGACTAATTGAAGGCTTATCGATGCTTAACACTTTATTAGATAGAGCGAAGAACTTGGACCTGAGTGGCCAGAGGTAGGGTGTTGCTCGTAGTTCCATCAACTCAGTCACACCTACCGTAGTTGGATTGACAGTGATGCCCTCCCTCGAAGCTTCATTGCTCATTGTGGGATTGCCATCCATGCATGACATTCTCTGCTTGGGGGCCATTCTCGATCTTCCTCTCTTTTACACGATTCCCACAAGACTTCAGTAGCCTCTTACTCAAGAAGAGTGGGACCAATTGGGGGAAATTAAGCTTGCGGAGTGGAGAAGAATATTGCGGGAAAGGGGAAAAGATAAGTGCGTATGGCCACCCTCTAAGGAGGGGAAAGGGAGGGACCTTTTAGAAGATTCTCTCTCTCTCTCTCTCTCTCTCTCTCTCTATGCCGCGCCTTGTTAAGGCCTTCTCTTCTCCCTTTTTTTTCTTTCATTTTGATTGGGGGAGGTTATAGTGGGAGAGTGGTGGGGAGGAAGTGGAGTGGTGGTGCCTCCCCACCCAAGTATAGTGAGCATGTTGGAGGGGAGCCCAATTTGGCCACAGAGGTTGGTCATTATGCCCAAGGGGGGGGTAGTAGGCCGTGTGGCCTCCTAGCTGGCTGTGAATTGACTGAGAAGCAAGGTGGGGTGGTAGGCCATGTGGCCTCCCCCTCGATTTCATCTTCATCATCATCTTCTCCTTCATCATCGTTGTGATCACATCGTCTTTCTTCACTTCAACTTCATTGGTGTCATCTCCTTCTTCCTCCCCTTTGCCACTTATTTGGCAACGATAGGGGGGAGGATTAAAATTTTTTGAAATAATTTAATTATTTAGGGGGGTGGTTTCTATGGGAAGGGGGGTGGGGATATTACATCCTCTCCCCCTTAGAGAACTCAAGATGTCCTCATCTCGAAAGGAATTGGGGATTTCATTCTGGAACTTGTGGGGTAGGACCCATCATGCATTCTTTGGGACACTCTGACCACTCATAAGCATGTGGTCTTTTGAAGCAACAACTTATTGTATTTAGTATATCCAAGTATGACCAACTAACTTAAGTTTACCTATCATTGCTTGATTGGTAGAGGTAGTTTCTGTAATATAAAGAAATAATCATTCATCGACTCGGGTGCCTTAATCTGCTTGAGAAGGAATTTCTTCTCTTGCATGTCAATATTCGTGATTGCAGAAGGTGCCCGACAATCAAGCCATACCACTTAGGCTATTATGTTTAGGATATGTCTATGAACCATACATTAATCAATCACATATCATTACGAAGTTTTGATCTGATACCAATTGTAACGTGCCCACCTATCGATTTTACATGCATGTTTTTTAGCGGTCCCCTTGAATCTAAGCACTGCTGCACAGCACTCCCATGGAATGTTACGGGGTTTTGTTGCCTAGGGTTTCTTGAGTCCATCTCACAACAAAATGCTCGCAGCCGCGAACCTATTGGGATCGACTTGAAATTTGGGTTCCTAGTGGTCAAGGTCTCTCGACAGCATTCTAGCATCAAGTCTTGTATATCCTACTTTACGCAGAGATATCCAAGCCGAAGCAGATCCATGCTGTAGTTGGTTCAAAGAGAATGGAAAACAAGAGGGATGCACCGCTCAACCTTTCTACCTGTAGGGCATAGTCCCATTCCAGTCCCCTAACATGGCATGAATTGGGATTCTAACCTAACAATTTCTAAGGGTTGGTTGTGAGAAGCCTCTTAGTTCTCTGGGACCGTCCTGACGGACCCGTTGGGATTTTCACCCCGCTTCCCTCAATAGGCATTCTTTAGTTATCTAATTAAGTCCTACCACAATTATGTGTGACATTTAAAATCAGCTTCCTTAATTAAGCACCGACACAAAAATAGAGCAAGCAGTCCTTTTGACAAACAAGTTCCTTAACTTATCTTCAAGTGAATCTTTGTCTCCTGCCCATATAGGAGAAATTATATGTCCCTTCTGCCCTACAAAAGTAACCGGTCCAAATCACATGGCACCACAATTTCCATCCTTTATCTAGAATAGGATCTTCCAATGCCATAAACGTTGGGGACATGGAGGTCCTCAACTCTGTTCCAAACTTGGAAAGGGATTAGGTGGAGCTTGTTGGTGAGGTGCAGCTTGTGGTCAGGTGGTTGGCATTTTCACCAATCCACCTTTGGTCCATGAATCGAGTAGTGCCCTTCTTAGGTTGATCTGTGGTGCGATCTTGGAGGTGATCCACCTGTGCAAAGAACCTTTCCTTAATTAATTCATTTAAGAATCAAGCATAGTCAAGACAGTCAGTCTAATATCATCTTTCAAGAAAACATTCTTTATTCCCATGGCAATTTATCATCACAGACCCATGCCATGAATTTACCATCAATCACGAGCACTTAGAACAATCATCCAAATGACAATCTAACAATCATTTTGTTAACCCTTGGACGAACAAGGTGGAAAATCTAGAAAATCTAAAGCAAAAGACAGGGCCAAGGCAAAAGCGGAATGGAGAACGAAGGCATGCTAAGAAAAATCAGGAAACACAAGAAGTGTGAAAAAGTCCTAAATCAAGGAGAGGCGTACAAGAAAAAGCGCAAGTCAATACTTTTGTAAAAGAGCGCAAGGCGCACCATGATTTATTTTAAGAGTGCCGGGCTCTGACCCACGCAAATTGTAAATGTAGATGGGCAGTAGGAAGGAAGCTAGGAAGATAGGAGAACAATGGAAAAAAGGATCTAGGCTATGGCCGGCCATGTAAAAAGGGGGTAACCACCCAAAGGGGATTTAGGGCTTTGTATATAAAGTTCAAAAGATGAATGAGAGCTCATTCTTTTGGTGTGTGGCAACAAGAGACTCACCTTCTTCTCTTCTTCTCTTCTCTTTGCTGGCTTGTGTGTGCTTGAGAGAGAGAGTGTGAGAGTGTGAGGGAGTGAGTGTATGAGGGTGAGGGATCAAGGAGGTGAAGCTCTCCATCATCTCCTCTCTTCTTATTCTCTCCTCTTCTCTTGTCTCGCATGCGGCTATGGAGGATGGAGGTTGGAGGTGGAGGCTTGAGGATGTTTGAGCTTGCATCAAGAAATCGTGGAGCTATCGGAGTGTTTGAGAGAGTAAGCAACTCAATTGAGCATCAAGGTAAGCTCACTACACTCGTAGAGAAGGATAGCACGTCGATATGTGAGAGGTAGCCATTAGTGCTCGCTTGAAATGCTTGAACAACAAGTGGTCCATGGGTCTTGGCGGTTGAGCTTGTGCTTCGCCTCTACATTTTGGTTCCGTGTCGGGGTCAACGGATTCAAGCTTGAGTGCTTTCACGCTTAAAATCGAGCATCAAAGTAAGGGTTTCATCCCCAAACCGGAGCTTGAGATAGATAGGAGGTTTTGGTTCTTTAATCCGTGCTACAAGTAAGCATGTTTGGTCTTTGATAGTTAGTTTAGTAGGAGAAATTAGTTCAATAGTTTGCTTTCAATTCTTGTTGCATTTAGGGCATGCTAAGGTTAGAAAATCGGTTGGAAAAGTGTGCGGTTTGTTGCTGTAAAACACGCCAAATAGAACACAGATCTGGGAAAAATGGGAGGAAGGAGAGCTGAAGGGGGTTGAGGTGGACAAGCAAGGGGGCAGGGGTGGCAAGAACATTGTGAAGGGGGGTTCAATAGCCATGAGACCAGGGGGAGCTCATTTGAAACCTTGGTTGCTTGAGAGAGAGAGAGAGAGAGAGAGAGAGAGAGAGAGAGAGAGAGAGAGAGAGAGAGAGAGAGAGAGAGAGAGAGAGAGAGAGAGAGAGAGAGAGAGAGAGAGAGAGAGAGAGAGAGAGAGAGAGAGAGAGAGAGAGAGAGAGCTTCATTGTGTGGACCTACTTCAATTGCATTGTCGGCAAGTTCATTAACCACTGTAGGTATACCCACACCTTCTCCTTCATGCGTAGGTAGGATCTGGAGGTGCTCGACTAGTGTGAAGGCCACAACCGCTCGGCACAGAAAATTTTGCGTCGGATAAGAGAAAACGCGTCGCATTCAGCCCATTTGAGTGACAGTGATTCTAGGCCGAGTCCCAGAATCAGCCCTTGGCCCACTCCCATTTGGCCATTTGGCCCAATCGACTTGGACAGTTGGAAACTCGGCCCTCGGTCCTCGGCCCACTCGACTCAGACACATTGAAGTTCAACCCTTGGCCCTTGGTCCACTCCCATTCCACCATTTGGCCCTCTCGACCTGGACGCCTACTGCTCGGGCTGTCCAAATTAGTCACTCGGACCAACTAGTACACAGCCCTTCTGAATCAGTCATTTGGCCCAACCTGACCGGTCCGAATTAGCCATTTGGCCCCTACAATTTGGACCTGTTGGGCCGAGTTCGATTTTTCCATATTTTTTTGAAAATTGGACCAAACCACCTAGACATCAGTTGTCCGAACATTGGAAGACCATGCAGATGCTTGAGAAGCCTTTCTGGCACAAGGAATAAAGGGATCAACGAGACCCTGGCATAGAGGCGACATTAGTCGACCATCTAGCGATTTAGCCCGACAATAGCATTGAGTGGAGTCTTAGAGCACTAATGAATCATGAATGAGTGGAGAGAACAGTAGAGAACCCTATAAACTAGTGGGGACGGCCAAATGGGCATACAAGCCTATCAAGCTAAACCCACGATGAGAGTGGTAGAGTCGTCTAGGCACTTGCTTTCTCACTCACTCTGAATTCTAGCCCTCAAAGCACAATTGAGAAAAGCTAAAGGCTTGATTTCGCACAATGCACAGAAAAGAGTACACACACGCACACACACACATAGTGAGGGTAAGTTGAGGACTGGTTCTAATTAACAAGGAGCATACCCGAACTAAAGAACTTGAAGGAACCCACCAATAAGAGAAGACCCAAAGACATAAAAGGAAGATTGAATCCCCAAAATTAGGACCAAGCGGAGAACACATCCAAAAATTCGAACGCAATAAGGACATACAATATCGCGGAAGTGGATGTACCCGGCCTTATTGACTTGATCGACAACTTGGCAGAACAAGAAGTCTTAGACATGGAAGAGGGCAGCTTAGGCCGTAGAAGAAACAAGGAGCTTAACCTAGGAGACTTTCCTGAGGTTGTCCAATAGTTAGTGAACAAATACAATGCTCAAACCTGACTAGAGTATCATGGTAGACCACATCATAGTAGATCTCGAGGAGAAGAGAAAGCTGGCACGTAGGGATCTGCAAGGCCTAGCAGTGTACAACTAGGATCAACAAACTAGGAACTTGCGCCAGAGATTAGAAATGTGAGAGATCTAGAGAGTTCTAGCCATAGCAAGTAGAAATCGGTTAGAGAGTGAGAGAGCACTAGAAGGAGATCTCACACTGAGCAAGATCCTGAAAAAGTGGCTACTAGATAACACGGCCGTAGAACAAAGCGCTGCAGCATTTGCAACATCGTTGTTGATAGGGTTGGGAGTTAACCAAGGCTCTAGGAGCCAATAAAAATTCCAAGCAAAGCAGCTGGACAAATACCAAGAAACCGACGACCCATACAGCTTTGCAGAGGAGTTTGAGCAGGTCTGCAAGGCCAACAGCCTCATTGATCCTACTCAACACTCCCAAGTTTTCAAACTATGCTTAGGCGACAAGGGTCGGTGGACATGGTACACAAGTCTAGATGCTACGGAGCGTGTTGATTTCAATGGCTTGAAAAATCCCTTCATTAAGAGATTTTTCAAACTTGGGCACTTTGACAACCTACTAGTGTGACTCATGAATGTCAAGCAGAGAGAGAAGGAGGACATCCAAGATTATGTGACCCATGTGAGGAGTCTCTTCAAAAGTATCCCAATGGGTGAGAGACCAAGCGAAAGAGCAGAATAAGAAGTGAAGAGCTCTACAAAGCCTTGGTCGGCAACTCGAGCTTATGATGAAATGCACTGGCAAGGGTCTTTGAAGAAGCTATTAGATTGGATGACTAGCTCAAGGAAGAGGCTCTAGAGGCTTAGATTGAGAGGAGTTTGGCACTAGGAGTTTCGAGAGGGTCTCAACACCGAGTGAGAGAGCCAACCCAAGCATGCAGGACAAATGGGAAGGGCATTGATTCGGGACAAGAGCTAGCGGAGATTAGGATGGACATAGCCAAAATATAGGAGATGATGAGGCGGCCAATGTGCCCACACACCCAATGTGTGCATTGTGACGAAAACCACTTGCTAGCCGAGTGTTAGGACCCTAGGTCATGACCATGTGCTAATTGTGGTAGGTTGGACCATGATACCATGCATTGTCGATTACCTTGGAGGCTCCCATACCCGCAGCCTTATAGTCAACCCTACCTTGCGAATAGGCCACTGAACTTCTTTGGAAAGGGAGTCCCATTGGCTCTCCCGGCACCTAATGATGTTAAATCGACCATTCCTAAGATGGAAATAAATCCTACAAGAATCCCTAGACCGCATGGACCCTACGTGACCCATCCACCTAGTGATACTCTAGTCCACTATGTGGATGAGTTGAGCAATGATGAGCCTTATGTAAACCCATACCTGTCATACGACGAGGAAGGCAATAGTATCCTCATGGACTATTGATTAGTACCGGTGATGGAGTTAGGTAGAGGGAGAGGCAAAGGCCTAGGAGGGAAAACTCAAGAACCAATCGTGTGTTGGACTTGCGGGCACCTCGAGAGGGAGCAAGCAAATAGAGATAAGGCAGAACTAAGATGCACTGAGTGTGGAATCACTCATCTCTTTGTCAACTACCCTAGGTGGAGGCCATTCTCTAGTTCAGAAAATGAGCCATCGGTTCCATTGGGGCTGTTGTGTGTCGAGATACTCGACGAGGAGGCTATACCTATCCTACTGCATGACATGACCCGTGCACAGACAAAGCAGAGTGACATATCATTGCTAGGACCTAGCAACCTTGATGCAACCTCACTTGGAAATAAGAGTCGGAGACGAAGGAAGAAGAGACTAAACGCTAAGGTCACCCTCAAAACCGAAAGTGCCATGACACTATTGGTTGGAGGGAAAGTCACTGATGCAGAAGAAGAAATGTGAGCTCCTCGGATGGTTGAAAAGGGAAGTGCTAAGGTCGAGGAGTACCCCACCAACTTGAAGCGCCAACTCGAAGCCATCAAAAGAAGGTGAAAGAATGGGTGAAGGAGGCCCAGGAGCACTTGAAGGATGCTAAGCCCATACTAGAAGACGAGATTGATAATCTGTCAAGCATAAGCATGCCAATCTTTCTCCCATGACCAAGATCAAGGGAGGCGATGGCACCACAAGTTGGGTCGCCTAGACAAAGCCTAGATGCTCTGGGCCAGCAAGACAATCAAGGCCATTGGCCAAGAACCGCAAACCTAGGAGAGAGGCAAGTGACTAGCAACCTCCTCAATACATTGGTGACCACCTTGATAACTCTGAGCTTAGTTGACCTTCTTAGGCAAGACCCAAGGCTATGGCTGGAGCTAAAGCAGTGGGTTGAAGAACCAAATGAGCCAATTACCACAGACTTCCTGAGCACGATGTAGAAACCCAAATACCTAGTCTAATGGTGCACTCCATGCCTAAATCCTTGCACGTCAATGGCTTTTGGGAGGATGCCACGAGAAAGGGGATCATGGACACAGGGGAAGGAGTGAGTGTGCTAAGCCATGCGGTACTCCAAACTTGGGTAACCCATCGGCTAAGATTGTTAGGTATAACATCACACTGGAAAATAGAATGAAGGTGAAACCGTTCGAAGTACTGAAAAATTGGCCAGTAAAGATCGCAAGAATCCAATTCTCTATTGACTTCATAGTCATGAAGGAAGAGGACTACGGCATCTTGCTAGGTCGACTCTGGATACACAACACGAGAGTCGTAGAAGATTGGGACAACGGTCTTATCTTCTTAGGTAATCAAACAGAAGCTATAAGAGTAGAGATGGACACTTGGAAGACTACGCTAGTCGACCTAGATGCCATCTCCACCATGCTGAAGGGCGACGGATAGACTAGGGGATCCTATGGGGCCCTTACCAAGTATATCCCATGCCCTGAGGATAAGCGAGATTGGATGCATGTTCTTGCTACCATCGACCTACCATTCTCGGATACTGAGGAGTATGAACAAGCCATCAAGGCAACTGGCAAGCTCAAGGACATACCTTCAGTGCCAATCTGCATGATGATTGGAAGCCTAAGTGGAAAAACCAATCATGTTGCATTCCGAGTCCCAAACAATAGACGAGAGCTCTTGGAGATCCTGGGGTACTTAACCAACAAGTTGGTTGGCAATCCAACAACGAATCTTAAGCCACTCCAAGATCTCTTGGAGGAGCCTAAATGGTGATGGTCCGAGGTACACGATTCAAACTTGAGGTACAATTGAGCCTTAATCCTCGACCAACAAGAAGAGAATTGCCAAAACTAGGAGAATGAGGAGCAACCAGACAAAGATAGCTCTGACGATGAATATGAGGACTGTTGTTCCTTTAGTGATGAGAGTGAAAGGGAAATCAATACCCTAGAGTATGACATTGGGGGGCGTATAATCAAACAAATACGAATAGACCCCAAACCATGCAAGCGGAGTGCACTTAGAGTAGAGAAAGGAGTTAGACACAAGGATTGCGATCAAACTTGGTTGGAGAATACGGGTGCAATCGACTACGACCAGGAAAGCCTAGCCCAACTAAGTGACACACCACTACTATAAAGAGACTCACCTTTTGAGCTATGACCACCAGGAGAGAGCCCTCTTCTAGCAAAGATGGAGAGTTCAATTCTGAATCGGAAGTCAGCTCAGATAGTGACCCAAAAATACCTCAACCTCCCAAGACTAGACACACTAAGGGGGACCTACCCGTCCACCTACGACGCCGATGGTTAAAGGAGGAACAACAAGCGCAGAGCAAAGAAACCAGATAGATGAACAATGAAAACTGCAAGACCTACCAAAACGATTCACAAAGTTCAAAAAGGGAGATAGGGAGGTGATCTTGCTAGAAGCCAAACGATAGGGGCAAACAAGCAAACTAATCGAGGGACCCACTAAGGTCAAAGAGGTCAATTTAGCTAAGGAAGGGGAGACCCCACAACTTATCTTTATAGCAGATGTCTTGGCTAAGCAAAATTAAGCAAGTCTCATTACTCTCCTGTAGGAGTATATAGACGTCTTTGCTTGGTCCCTAGAGGAACTCAAAGGAGTAGACCCAAGTGTGGTGACTCACAACATACCCATGACACCTAATGCAACGCCTGCCAAGTAGTGACTGTATCCCATGAATCCAAAGCATGCTCACACTATTAAGGAAGAAATTGACAAATTGATGAGAGTAGGATTCATCTACGAAATTGAACACACGGACAAGGTCTCGCCCATAATCATCGTCCTAAAGAAGAATGGGAAGATTAGAGTGTGTGTCAATTACAAGAAAGTAAACACAGCTAGAAGAGAGATAGCTACCCACTAGCGTACACCGAGAACATGCTTGAGAGAGTAGTTGGCAAAGAGGACTATAGTTTTCTGGACGATTTCTTTAGATACAATCAAGTGCAAGTGCATCCTAACGATAGGCATAAGATTGCATTCACCATTGAATGGGAGTCTTTGCCTACATAGTAATGCCTTTTGCATTGACTAATGCGCCAACACTTTCCAATGACTGATGTCTATAATATTCAAGGACATGCTGAGGAAGGAGTTAGAGATCTTTGGCGAGAAGACTTAGGCTCCGAGCGGTCTTTGAATGATGTCGGCTATACCACCTCTCATTGAACCCCTTGAAGTGCTAGTTCTGGGTGAAGCATGGATGTATCCTAGGACACATGGTGTCAAAGAATGGCATTGCCATAGATTCCATGAAGATCAAGGTCATTGCCGATCTACCACCCCCAACTGATTACAAGGGTGTTCAGTGCTTTTTAGGATATACATGATATTATCGACGGTTTGTGTTAAACTATGCATTGATTGCTAGACCTCTATACAAGCTATTAATTATATTCAAATGGATCGAGGAATGCCAACGCGCATATGAAGAACTAAAAAAGGCTATAACCACAACACCAATACTATGAGCCCTAGATTGGACACTCACATTTCACGTGCACATCGATGCTTTGAAATTCGCCATAGGAGCTGTGTTATGCCAACTTGGTGAACACAATATGGACTACCCGGTGAGCTTTGTTAGCAACCAACTCACTAAGACTGAAACGAATTACTCGACAATGGAGCAAGAGGGCTCGACCACGGTGTTTGTTGTAAAGAAATTTCAACATTATTTGCTTGCTATGCCTTTTACTTTCTTTGTTGACCATCAAGCCTTGTTGTACCTGGTTAACAAACCATGCACTATAAGACACATTGGTAGATGGCTTCTTTTACTTTTGGGGTTTGATTTCTTCGTGACGGTGTTGAAGGGGAAACATCATTACGTGGTTAACCATCTATCTCTCATCCCCACAGGAGAAGCGGTTGGACAAGGCATTGTGGACGAACTGCCAGATGCGTATCTATTCTTCTTATCTAGTGAAAAATATTTTTTTAGAGCTGACATGATGCCATATTACGCAGATGACATAGTTCAAGTGCTTGAACATAGACTATCGAAACGACCGATAAAAAAGGCCCAACTTAGGTGACTTATCCTAAAAATCCAACCCTATCAGTTGATAACTGGCCAACTTTATAGGCTGGGACAAGACGAGTTGTTGCGCAGAGGCATGTGTGAGCATGAGATGCATGACACGGCGGAATCGTAGGAGGACATTTCAGTGGAGACGCTACAGCTCGCAAAGTGCTGTAGTCCCAGCTGTGGTGGCCTATCCTGTTTTGAGATGCGACACAATTCATGAAGCATTGTGATAAGTGCCAACAAACCAAGTCCCTATTCGTAAAGATCGCACGAAGCTAACCCCAATTATCACATGACAACCTTTCAAGAAATGGGGGATTGACTTCATCAGACCCATTAGTTTCGCAGCACAATATTCACAAGCTAAATACATCATTGTGGCCATCAACTATCTAACCAAATGGGCAGAAGCAGAAGCTATGAGAAAGAATGATGCTAGGACCATTGCTAAGTTCCTATGGGAGCAAGTGATCTCACGATTTGGCTGCCCCATCGAACTAGTCAACAGGGCACACACTTCATCAAAGAAGTAATAGCTCACCTCCTATCCTCATTTTTAATCATCCATCGAAAATCCTCACCTTATTACCCACACACAAAAAGTCAAGATGAATCAACAAATAAAATCCTAGTAAACATCCTGACCAAGGTCGTCGCTGGTTCATGCAGTGATTGGGATAATAAATTGATAGCGGCCTTGTGGGGCTATTGTGCAGCTTATGAGACGACTGTAGGAGATGGAGCCCCTTTAGATTGACATTTGGTATAGAGGCAATCCTTCCCTTGGAATTCTTCGTACTAAGCCTCAAGATCGGCCTTCAAGAAAGATGGGATGGGAATGGGGCATGGATGGAACACTTGATTGATCTAGAACGCTTAACAGAAACCCAGCTTCTAGCCACCCATACACTCATATGCGAGAAGGCAAGATGCAAAAGCTGGTTTGACAAGCATGTCAATCAGTGCACCTTCTGGAGCCCCAAGAGGAACAGCAAGGAATAGGGGATTCTACTACAAGAAAATATATCTTGTAAAATCAATAAGCTTTTATTTCATTCTTTTGATGACCAAAACAAAGCAAACAGCAAATCTTCACGCAACATCATAGTAGATATCTCCCACGGATTTGATAGAATCAATCATAATCTTCAACATCTTCATAGAATCCTTCAATTGAACAAAGAACATAAAAGAATACACAATTTTTGAATGGAAATCAATCACATAGTATTCATCTTCAATGTCTTCATAGTTCTCTCTCTCAATCTCTCATACACAGTTATACTGTTTTGATAGAAATTGGCTATCTCTGGCTCTCTCTCTCAATAGTATATCATCTTTTCACTACAATACTCTAATAATGACTCTCAATAATCTCTCTTAGGTCGTGGATGCACCTCCCAAGAGGTATGTCTAATGTGAAGAGGCACCAGAGCCACTACAGTGTCTCTTCATAGCTCACTACTATCATTGTCACTCCAATCTTCTCTTCACTCTTCAGCAACTGCTTCTTCTATTTGTTTTAGCTCTTTTGAACTTAGATTCATCCTTTCCAAAAGTTAGAAAACTTTTCCAAAGTCACACATATATTCTATAGAACACTTACAGAAGATCTACAGAACAGTACAGAACAGGAATATAGCAAATATAGAACAGATACAGAGTAGAGACAGAGACTCTACAGAAGGTTTACAGAGGGTTACAGAAGGTAATCAGAGAGCATCAAATCCTCATAACTTATACTAAAACCATTCCAAACTATCAAAAACTATTCAATAAACCTTCCAAAATATTTCAATCTTCATCAATCATCAATCCATGCTTCATACATAAGAAAATCAGAACAAAACAGAAGCTATATAGAAGGTATTAGAACCAATCAGAACCTCAACAAAACCTATCAGAACATCACAGAGCCTCATATTTCTACTAAAAATCATCATGAGCTTCAAAAAAATAATCAATATCATCCAAAACACTCTCAAACACTTCCATTAATCAACCATACATCACTCTAAATTAATCAAAAATCAATCATTCAGACCTCAAAAACGATAAAAATCAATAAAAAATTAAGTCTTTTTCCACTCTCAACACCTTCCAATAGGGTGACTTAGTACTACTATACTCAATCAAAGGACATAAGCAAAAGCTGAAGTTTCGGGGGCTAAGACCTTTTAAGGTTTGAACCATAAGCTAAATTGGCAATGTCGAACTAGAAACCCTAGAGGGTGAGGGCATAGGCTTCTTTAATGGCAGCCACATAAAGAAGTATTTCCCTCCCATGCACCCATTGTATGAGCCTCCAATGCTAGCACCCCTTGTGCACATACACTTTAGCCACTATCACTCAGGTGGACGGTGAGGATGAGGAAGTAGTACCACCAGCTTACCTACATATGAGGGTCACTGCTAAATACACATGCACCATCAATGCATTGATCGATGAGGGAGCTGATTTTAATATCTTGACTCATGAACATTGGACCCAAATTGGAAAACTGCAATTGTAGCCACTAATGCTAATCTCACCCCTTGTGGAGGCCAACCCTACACATTGTTAGGAAAGTGCAAGGTTTTAGTTTTTATCGAGCTTGAAAGTGTGCCGATAATCTTCTATGTGTTGCCCAATACTAAGAATGCAGGCACAGAATCACTGTTAGGACAACCTTTCAAAAAGCAAACTTGTTGCAATGTCGACTATTAGTTGTAGCGTATCCACCTAGACATGGGCAACATTCGCATTGTTACAGCTTTTAGTAGGGGTGGCGCGACTCTTTCCAAGACTGCAAAGCCACTGATAGAGGAAGCCACAATCAAGACTAAGGAGGGAGGTTGTGACTTGTCACAACCTACCAAGCCTCAATGCGAGCAACCCATTAGAACCAATGTTGACACCCATGAAACCCTATTCAAATGGGTATCTAAACAGAGAACTCAACCTAAGAATAGAAACCCACGGCATTGCTAGGCTAATGATTGTTGAGATATCGAGCTCCACTCGTGATACGCCAGGGTGACTGTTGTGTATTTATGTCACCGACTTGTCAGTTGCAGACGCGGTTGGTACACCGCCCATGAATAATAGCTACATGATAGCTATCCTTATCTACTCTAGTTCGTGGCTCAGTTAGTATGCCACCTTAGTTAGTTGAGTTTGGTTTGAGACCCATATATAGGGTTCTTCTATTTCTTTGTACTTGAGTTTTTTTGGCTTACACAACTAAGAAGAGGAAAACTGTTTTCAGCCTCCACCCTTGTGTGTCTTCCCCCATTGTGCAAGCAAGAAAGCTTCAAGCCAGACTCCTTCATTCTCTCCCACAATCTTGACATGGTATCAGAGCCTTGTTCGTGGTAAGGAGCTCAAGAAAGCAAGCCAAGCTCGCGGTGTTCTGGTAAGAGGAGCAGTGTTGCTTTCATTTTCTGTTTTGGGAGCAGATCTCTCCAGGTAGCACAGCCGGAAAGTGCAGGAGTGCATTGTCTCAGGTTGAGACACCCTTCGCGGTGAAGCAAGAGGGCAGTATATGCTGGGGGAAAGGGCTTTAGCCCTTGGAGACCTTGTTTTTTGATTTGAGGCCATTTCGGGGCTTGTTTTGGAGGCGGAAGTTTTCTGCACGCACTCAGGAAAAGGCCCAGTTTTATGCTGTGCAGCCACTGTTCTACAGGTCGGTGAATAGTTACTGTAAAAATTGCATTGTATGCTTGTGCGCAGAGACATTGGGAGTTACAGAATCATCCCTGTTGCCTGTTGATGCAAAATCGTCACTAGGAAGTGACTGTGTGGTCAAATACCACTTTCGCCAGTTTTGCAGATTTTCCCTTGTGAGGGTGAAGCTGTGGTTTTTGCAGTGACAGAATTTTTTGTAGTCTTCTGTAATGGCATCTGATTCTCTTTCACAGATTGTCACTGAAAAGCTTGACAAGAACAACTTCCAAGCATGGAAGTTTAGAATGACGAATTTCCTTATGGGAAAAGGATATTGGGAATTTGTTGCAGGAAATGAAGAAGAACCAGTTCTTCCTGATGTTCCCAATCAACAGCAAATGCAGGCATTTAAAGCATGGCATGAGAGAGCCAGGAAAGTTATGCATTGGCTGTCTATCAGCATTTCAGACTCTATGATTGTGCATATTCAGGATGCAAGTACGCCAAAGGAAGCATGGGATACTTTGTCAAAAATGTATAGCACAAATACGCAAGCCAGGAAAATGCAGCTCAAGCAAGAGTTGCACAATGTGCAAAGAGAAAATATGAGCATCAACGACTACCACATGAAGGTGAAGAAGATTGCAGATGCACTTGCTTCCATTGGGTCACCAGTGGAAGATGATGATTTAGTTTCTGTGACCTTGAATGGTCTAGGAAAGGATTATGCACAGTTTCGGACATCCATTTCAGTTCGTGAAAGATTTCCTGATTTTGAGGAGCTGATTGCTCTTCTAATTTCTGAGGAGCAAAGAAATGGTGGTGCATCTTCTTCAGGAGGAACTTCAAAAGAAGCTGTCTTCTACTCAAATGTTGGAAGAGGTAGAGGCAGAGGTAGAGAAGGCCGATATGGAGGCCGTGGTAGAAATTAGAATATGCAGCAAACTCAAGAAAACCAGTCCTATGGAGGAGGACGTGGTAACTCTAGAGGCAGGGGGAGCCAAAGAGGTCGTGGTGGATGGCAAAGAGGCCAAAATGCAAACAGTAATGTTGAATGCTACTATTGTGGTAAAATGGGTCATATGGCTAAAGACTGCTATAAAAAGCAAAATGACATCATGAATGGAAAACTGCAACAAGAAAATTATGCATCCTCTAGTAGACAGGGTGATGACAGAAATGAGCATCTGTTTATGATGCAGCACATGAACAATTCTGTGACAAGTGCAGAAGAAAGCAACGATGTATGGTATGTTGACTCAGGTGCATCAAACCATATGACAGGTCATGCAGAATGGATGGAGGATGCAAGGAAAATAGAAAAACCAGGATTTGTGGAGACTAGTGATGATATTGCACATCCTATTGTGCAGATTGGAAAAATTCCTTTGTCTATGCAGGATGGGAAAAAGAAATACCTGTCCGATGTATTTCATGTCCCGAATATCACCAAGAATCTGGTTTCTGTTGGTCAAATGGTTGAGCAGGGCTTGCAGGTCAGATTTAATCCTCATGGATGCTTTGTTGAGGATATGAAAAATAAAGGTCGCTTGATAGCAAAAGGAAAGAAGAAGGGCTGAATGTTTACATTGGATGTAGACATGTCTGAATTGAGTGCAGCAATGTTTGCACATGGGACCGGTGTAGTTGCAGATATTGATATCTGGCATAAACGCATTGGTCATGTTAATGTACAGCGACTTAAATCAATGCAGGCCCAAAATATTGTTGTAGGTTTGCCGAAATTCAAGGTTGCAGAAATGCATAAGGTATGTGAAGCCTGTCAGTTTGGAAAACAGGCAAGGAAACCATTTCCTAGACATGTTCAAGAGAGTAAGAAGCCATTGGAATTAATCCACTCTGATGTGTGGACAACTAAAGCTGCATCTCTTGGAGGCTGTCATTGTTTTGTCAGTTTTATTGATGACTATAGCAGAAAAGTTTGGGTGTATTTTATGAAAAAGAAAAGTGAAGTTTTTGGGCATTTCAAAACTCTTAAAGCTATGGTTGAAAAAGAAACAGGCTTGCAGATAAAATGCCTAAGGTCAGATGGAGGGGGAGAGTACCTCTCAAATGAGTTTGCAAGGTTCCTGCAGGAGCATGGCATAAAGCAGCAATATTCATGCAGTCATACCCCACAACAAAATGGAATTGCAGAAAGAAAAAATAGGCATATTGGAGAGGTATCTCGTGCCATGCTCAATGAAAAAGACTTGCCAGATTTTTATTGGGCTGAAGCAGTTGCTACAGCAGTCTACATAATGAACAGGACTCCCACTGCAGCAATACATGGAATGACTCCAGAGGAGAGGTATACTGGTAGGAAACAAGATATTTCTCATTTGAAAATTTTTGGTTGTATTGCCTATGTACATGTGCCAGATGAGTTGAGATCCAAGTTGGATCCAAAAGCTGAGAAGTGCATCTTTATTGGTTACTTCTGCAGCAAAAAGGGTATAGATGCTATAACCCTTCTACTCGTAAGTTTACAGTGAGCAGAGATGTTGTTTTTGATGAGATGAGTAGCTGGTATAAACCAGTAAATGTGATTGATGATGTAGATGCACAAAATGGTAATGCTGCACAAAATTCACAGCAGCAGTCACAAAATATTAGTGGACCTGGAGCATCCTCTAGTAGTGGTTCACATTCTTCGCCATGGACAGGCAGATTGAGATCAGGAGAATCTTCTCAAAGTAATGCAGATAGTGGTATGCAGGTATCACGAAAAGAAAAAGAGAAGGTTGATCAGCCCATGTTTGATGTGAATGCAGGTCACTCTTATGTGGATGGTGAATCCAGTGGCTCAGAACAGAGCATTGATGATGAGTTGGGTATTCCTTCTATTGTTACACCTGGAGTAAGGAAGACCAGGGATGTTTTGAGAGCACCTGGGAGTGAATCTACTTTGCGCAGGTCTACGAGAGCTAGGTATCCTGTGGATAGGCTGAAATATGATGGATTTACAGCCATTCACTATGCATATATGGTTAAAGTGATACAGAAACCAGAACCCACTTCTTTTGAGGAAGCCATGGGAAAAGAAAAATGGGAGAAAGCCATGGATGAAGAAATGGATGCCTTGGAAGCAAATACTACATGGGAATTGGTACCTTTGCCTAAAGGTAAAAATGCAATTGGCTGTAAGTGGGTTTATAAGGTGAAGCACAATGCAGATGGTTCTGTGAATAGATACAAGGCAAGATTAGTAGTCAAGGGGTATGCACAAACATATGGCATTGACTATGAAGAAACATTCAGTCCGGTTGCAAGGATGGCAACCGTAAGAGCAGTCATTGCTATGGCTGCATCAAAGGGATGGTCTTTACATCAGATGGATGTAAAGAATGCCTTCTTGCATGGTGATTTGCAAGAAGAGGTCTATATGGAGCAGCCACCAGGTTATGTGCATGCTGTTCATCCTGAGTTTGTTTGCAGGTTGAAGAAAGCCTTGAATGGCTCGAAGCAAGCACCTAGAGCATGGTCTGACAAGATAGGACAATATCTTGTCACTATTGGCTTTCAGATTTCCAAGGTAGATTTCTCACTTTATGTGAGAAAAACAGAGAAATGTATTATGCTACTTGTCATTTATGTTGATGATTTGATTATGACAGGTGACAGTGATGAAGATATCCTTCATGTGAAAATGCTATTGAAGCAGAAGTTTGAGATGAAGGATTTGGGAGAGCTGCGTTATTTCTTGGGCATTGAGGTGATTAGATCACCAAGTGGGATTTAGCTCTTGCAGAGGTAGTATGGATTGGACATGTTGTCCAAATATGGAATAACAGGCTGTAAGCCTATTTCAGTTCCTTTGGAGCAGAATGTGAAGCTGAGCACAGATGCAGGTGAGCTTCTAGAAGACCCTACTATGTACAGACGCATAGTAGGAAGTTTGATTTATATGACTATTACCAGGCCAGATTTGAGCTATGCTGTTGGATTGGTAAGTCAGTTTATGCAGGCTCCAAGGAAACCACATTTGGATGCAGCTAGACGCATACTCAGGTATGTGAAGTCCACATTGCAGTATGGACTATTTTATGAGACTGGGGTTCAGATACAGTTACATGGATACACTGATGCTGATTGGGCTGGTAGTATTTCTGATAGACGATCTACCAGTGGATATGTGTTCTCTTTTGGGAGTGCTGCAGTCACTTGGAGCAGCAAGAAACAGCCTATAGTTGCCTTGTCGAGCACAGAGGCTGAGTACAGGGGTGCAGCAATGGCTGCATGTGAGGTAGCTTGGTTGCATAAGCTACTTTATGATATGCATCAGTTTACAGATGGACCAGTTGTCATTTATTGTGACAACATGAGTAGTATACACTTGGCAAATAACCCAGTCTATCATACTAGAACAAAGCACATTGAGGTGCATTATCACTATGTGCGAGAGAGGGTTTTACTAGGTCTTATTGATCTAGTTTATGTCAGCACAGAGGATCAGGTAGCTGACATATTCACGAAGGCATTGAGCGCAGAGAAGCTGCGCAAGTTCACAGACCTGCTTGGTGTGCAGGAATTGGGATTGAGCTCGAGGGGGAGTGTTGAGATATCGAGCTCCACTCGTGATACGCCAGGGTGACCGTTGTGTATTTATGTCACCGACTTGTCAGTTGCAGACGCGGTTGGTACACCGCCCATGAATAACAGCTACATGATAGCTATCCTTATCTACTCTAGTTCGTGGCTCAGTTAGTATGCCACCTTAGTTAGTTGAGTTTGGTTTGAGACCCATATATAGGGTTCTTCTATTTCTTTGTACTTGAGTTTTTTTGGCTTACACAACTAAGAAGAGGAAAACTGTTTTCAGCCTCCACCCTTGTGTGTCTTCCCCCATTGTGCAAGCAAGAAAGCTTCAAGCGAGACTCCTTCCTTCTCTCCCACAATCTTGACAATGATATGCACTCGAAACCTAAGAAGCCAAGATGAAACTATAAATATCAATGTATGGTCAAGCCACGATGGGTCCCTAAGGCATTATTGCACGTGCAAGGCTACTATGTGGGTAACACCTAGATTTGGCTGCCTAAAGCCAAAAAACCCAAAGTCCCTACTCAAATGCCATCCTCAAGCTTGACCACATGAAACATCATGCTAGAGACACTCATAGCACAAGAGAATCATGCCGCTAAGTCCATAGAACTTCCAAAGTCTAACTCAGCAGGGCCTGAACCAATCTATCGTCCAAAATCGCAGCCTATTACTAGCAAAATGCCCAGCTCTAGTGCTGATGATACCCCTCAGATCTCAAATGCATCTAGTAGCATGACAACCGCAACTACCTCCAAACCCATCAAATGTGAGGCCAAGCTCCCAACCTAAAGAGCAACCCAAACTGTGACTATTAGTATGCTGACTCTCTAGTCTTGTTAAGCCTCGACCACCCATCGACCTTCGAGCCTCTTATGAGCGATGATCAATTCTAAACTTGGTCACGAACTTAGTTGAAAATATAGGTGAAAATATAAGGACAACTTGGTTGCTTGCCTTCGATGCTTGGACGCTACTTTCATGACCTTGGCCAAAAGCTACGATCGATTAGACTTAGGCCTCCTAGAAGAACCTATAGCAATGTAAGTACAAATACTTCCTTGAGTGGGAATTTGTATTCGTTAAGGCTTTTGAATCAACTCGGGAGTTAATTGCAACTGAGATATCCCAGGAGTAGGCAATCAAGCAGTGTCTCATTTCGTCGTATAGCAAGAATACAATCATGGCCACAAACCAAGAAATCGAGAAGTTAAAATAGATTACCGATCATGACTCGTCCTTCTTGCGGGAATGGTACGGTTTTTGCCTACAATGGGAGCTAGAGGGATACCAAATAATGATCAATGCTGAACAACCATGCGCAATCAAGGCATCTAAATATGACCCAACCTATGTCACTCCAACTTCTTATAGGGTGTTGACTTCCATTCGTAAGTGACCCCTGGAAGAACACATTGAGGGACATCCTTATTTAGATCGCATCCTCACTGAGGAGGAGTTGCATGTCGCTAGTCGATTGGACTCCCACGACTTCTTGCTTGACGTCCTTACTTACATTATACACGTAGGCATCTGCCCTTTCGACATGGATAGCTATGCTAATTTTGAGTATAATCCAAATTTCTATGCCTGGCTCATGCAAATGTAAAGCACTAAGATTATGTGTTGAATGCCCTTCATCCTCTAACCCTTTAATCCTAGGAAGAATTCTTATCAATTCAAAGAGGGGGAGGTAAGGTGAAACAAACCAAACACATAAGAAAAACTATAAAGAAGGTGAAATAAACCAAACACATAAGAAAAACCATAAATGAAAATCACACATGAGGGACCTCAATGGTAGGGTGAAGCAACTTGTGATTAAGGAATCGACAATAAAATTTGAAAGAAATAGACTTAGACTTCTTGGAGGAAAAAGTTTAATTCTGTACTAAAAATAAGTTAATCTACCAAGCAAGTGAGTAACTATTTAGAAAAGCACTAATGGCAAACCATGGCTTATGACATGAGCTAAAGATGTTGCAACAAGATCGATCACATCGCCTACCCTTCACGCAAGAGGAAAGAGTGAAGTACGGCCTATCCCTTGAAAATCAAGCATACAACCAACTCAGGTTTAGGAGCATCCACAACATCGAAGGGGTGGTGACCAATGTGGAAGCCATTAGGAGGATCGTGGATCAGTGCAACCTCACCATGTATATCGAAAAGTTACAAGAGCCTGACCACACTAGGTGTGTGTAATTCCTAAGGATGTATGACTCCGATGAGGAGAGTGGGACAGTGTCCTTGGCAAGCAGGGAAGGAATCAAGCAGGTCCAGGTCCCACCCAACAAGGCCTTAGTGGAGAAGGCATTGGGGTTGGAACAGAAGGTGGAGAAGAGGCATAAAAGAGATTTCTATGCCATGTTGGGGATGAAGAAGGAAAGTGTCTTAACAAATGAAGGCATAAGTATCCAGGACATTCCCAACATAGAGGTTAGATTGCAAGCAAAGGTGATCCACGCCCTCTTTTCCAGCCTAAGATACAATTTGCTTATGCATAGGATCAGTGTGCTCGCGCTGCAGAGCGTTGCGGCTCATTCATTGCATGAAGTGGATTGGAACGGCTATGTCAAAAAAACCATAGACCAATCAACTAAGGCACTCAACCTTGGAAGTCGAATAGTGGGTGGAGAATCCCTAGCATCAAAGGGAACTGACAGGAAGAAGCCCTCGACCAAGGCCTCATTCATAGGGTATGGAGGAGTCTTGACCACCCCTATCCAAGAGGCGATAAAAGAGGTGCAAGACGGAGAAGAGGGATTAAATGAAATGCCTAAGAGGTCACCTCCTTGTCACGAAAAAGAACCATCAAGTGAGAGGATGGTTAGTGAAGAAGAGGGCGAGCAAGAAGCTCAATCCAGCAAGAGGAAGGCGAAGTCACCTAAAAAGAAGATGACAAAGAAGAAGCAGGAGGAAGAGAGGAGGAGAAAAGCAGTTGAACAAGAGGAGGAGTTAAGGAAAGAAGAGGAGGACTTGGCATAAGATGTGCACATGTCCATAGAACAACAGTGCAGGCAGGAGGAACTAGTAGCAATGAGCCTGCCTTGGCAGGACAGGCCCGGAACCAGTGCCCAAGCGTTAGAAGAATTACCTCCACCCGTCCTCGAAGGAAAGGGCAAAGCCGCACTCCACCCAACACCATCTACCCTCTTACCCAATACCCCAACCATCACAGCAATGCTAGGCACCCCAACCGGAGTGGACACTAGCAACCTTATGGCATGGGTGAGTTCTTAGTCGATAAGGCACATACCCCAATGCTCACCTCCAGTGCAGGAACCCCAACAATAGGAGTGAAAAGATCAGCTGTTGTAGACATCGAATCTCAATAGGGGCCCAAGCGACCAAGAATAGATGCTACCACAATGGAGCCACAGCTCGCCGCCGTTGACGAGGATGAGCATGTCAAGGAGCTTTACACTCAATTAGAAAGGGAAAAGGAGGAGAAGAGAGCAGCTATGGCAAAGATGGAAACAGAACAGGAAATTTCAAATGCCTTCTAGTTTGAGAAGACCAGTCAACTGGCCTTACAACAAAAAGAAATCCACTCGCTAAAAGTAGTACTGAGGGCCAAGGAAGAGGACGAAGAACGATGGCAAAAAAGACTGGAGGAAGAGAACCATGAGCTAGTCACAATGCAAAGGGAATACAAACTCCTGGTTCTACAACAGGCGGAGCTCAAAATACAAATGAGAAAACTCTAAGAGAGCATGGAAGAGCTCACTCCACTGGAAGCAAAGAGAGTACAAGAGCAAGAAGAATGGAAAAAAGAGAAAGAACAAGCATAGCGTGGAATGCAAAGACAAAGGGAGAAACAAGCAACACTAGAAATGGAGATTGAATGCCTAACAGAAGAAAAAGAAGAACTTGTGAAAAATGAAAAAGGCATGAGCCGTTGATAGTGGCCCTATCACAAAGGCAAGGTGAGGGCTTGGAAGAGATGAATAAGAGGGAGGGTAGAAGAATGGGCTAGCCAGAACGAGAAAAGAGTCAAAGCCTTGGCACACCATCTCGCTCAAGCCGAAAAAGAAAGGATATTTGCTAAAAGCAGAGCAACATCCGCCAAGTGAGCTTCCAAACACATCAACGCACCTTCTTGGACACCCTACTAGACGTCACTTAGGTAGAGGAAGGAGAGTCCATAGAAACAATAAAAAAGAAATTGGGATTGGCTCGTAGAGCACTAAAAGCAAGACTATAGATATCGCCACAACCTAGTGGAGTTGGCCCAAGCCTGGAAGAGTAACGCCATTATCTCCTATCGGCAGGCCTAACCTCATACAAAGTGGACGCGCTCGGGTTCAACGAAGAAGAACAACAGGGGCCAAGCCAGGAGAGAGAAACGGATGAGAACCTTGGAATGGGATCACTCAAAGAGGAGCTCGTCCCACTGCCTCTCCTTCCCCATGATGTGATGAGTAGCAACATGCAGACACCTCCACAGAAAGAAAGTCGGCATTGAGGGAAAGAAGGAAACAAATGGTGGAGGAGAAAAGGAGAAAATGGAATGCAAAGGGAGTGAGGGCACCCAAGCACCTATCCCACCATATGCGGACGACACCCCAACAAGGTTCCACACCGACCTTGCAATCTGGGAAAGGCAAGAAACAGTGAAGAGCCCCTTCGACCTTAACTTCCAATTCCCTACCGCCTTGCGCACGGTTTTACCCATCAAGGTGGTGGAAGAGGTGATTAACACGGGCGCAAGCTTGGAAAGAAGTGGATGGAGGAGAGAGCACGGAACCCCACTTTATGGGCTACTGAAGATGCCAAATTTTGGCAAAATAAAGGTTTTGAAGTACCAAGGTCCATGCCCGACTACAAATGCCAATCCACTTGGAGAAGAAGGGTCTGCGACACCAACCTGGACACTTGGATGGCCTTTTGCAACACTCAACCCTTCGAGTGGAATGACCCAACCTTCATGCCCTACCCTCAAAGGGTTGGAGTGGATTTTGACTCCAGTGTCCACAGCTGCTATGACTTCCTTATAATCTATAACCCTCATTGTACTACGTATGAAGATGCCCTCATCTTCACATAAAAAAACTTGTATGATACCCTAGTCCAATTCACAAATGAATTCTCTTCATAACATTACCCCACCTTTATTACTACTTGTAACTACCTTATATTGCTTAGGATACTCCTTAGGCAAGATCCCACCCCGCCGGAGTGCGGCCTCCCAGTACTCCATTTTGATCCTAACACTATAGATAGTTGTGCGATGGCTTGACTAACGATGTGAGCTGCTCTATTGCCTTCATTTTGCTTAGCTCTTCTAGAGGATATGAATGATAGCCACTTCACCCACTGCAATCATCCATTTCTCTCCACCACCACCCTTCAAGTCCACCTAAACCTCAAGGGGTATCTCCAAAGCCACTGATTCCTTAATAAATCTATTAAGCCCCCTTCTCCACTTGACTCCAATGACGAAGATTAAAATTTTGTCACGACTATGTAACTTTATTATTATTATTATTTAAAAAAAAGAAGAGAGAGAGAGAGAGAGAGAGAGAGAGAGAGAAACAAAGAGGAGAAAGCAAAAGGAAAAGATATCACATGTCGCCACCGCAAGTTGCACATCCACCACAGCCGCTGCACCTAGGGGTCCTCAAGTTAGGTGTGTCGGTGGCCCTAGTTGGCCGGCTCCATTCCTAACCCCCTAGCCTCATTTTGATCCCCCACTTCATGCTTAGGACACATCAAGGGCAAGACACACCTAGAGAGGTAACACTCGCCTATGGTTAGACCTGTCACACTAAGCTACATGCACCGCACTTTCCTTATGCACAAACTAAGTCCTCACATGAGTGGCAATGCCCAAGCTTGCTCCCAGTCCCACTAGCATGAGCACAATGCACCATAGGACAATGGAACACACCCCTAGGTAGTGCACCTTCTTTTCTTTTGAGGAACAAACAAAGGTCCCAACCACCAGCCCCGGAGACCCCATCATCTAGGCAATGCACTCCCCATCTTATGTGACAATGTCACCATGCCGGCAAAACAAAGCAGGGGCACACTAAGGTAGCCCCAATCAAAAAGTGAATGAAGAAGCTTACTTGGAACAGTGTAAGAAAGGCAATTGCGGAGGGGCAGGAGACGGATCCATCTAACACCATATTCAATTTTCAAGATGGATCCGCCCATCAGCCTCTCTCCCCACCGGGATCCATCCAACACCATTATCAATTTTAAAGGCATAAATTCCTCCAGCACACCTTCCACTAGGGCTCGTATAAGGGCCTTTCAAGTCCATAAATTCCTCAGACACCAAGGATCATATCTAATGCAAGTGCCTTCGAGCTCCAAAAATCCCTCCAATAGGTCCATAAATCCCTCCAGCAACATGGATCATATCTAATGCAAGGGCCTTTCAGTTCCATAAATCCCTTTAATAGGTCCATAAATCCCTCCAGCACCAGTGATCATATCCAATGCAAGGGCCTTTCAAGTCCATAAATGCCTTTGGCGCACCAAGGATCATATCCAACACAAGGGCCTTCTAGCTCCAAAAATCCCTCCAATAGGTCCATAAATCCCTCCAGCACCAGGGATCATATCCAACGCAAGGGCCTTTTAGCTCCACAAATCCCTCTAACACGTCCATAAATCCCTCCAGCACCAGGGATCATATTCAATGCAAGGGCCATTCAAGTCCATAAATCCCTCCAGCACCATGGATCATATCCAACGCAAGGGCCTTCCAGCTCCAAAAATCCCTCCAATAGGTCCATAAATCCCTTCAGCACCAGGGATCATATCCATGCAATGGGCTTTCAGTTCCATAAGTCCCTCCAACAAGTCCATAAATACCTCCAATACTAGGGTTCATTCCCAACTCAAGAACCTTTGAGTTCCATAAATCCCCCCAACAACCACCCTCCAACATGGCTTGTATACAACCTCAAAAAGTCACCTGGCTACCCCAGCACCACCGTCTGACTCACCACCCAACAAGTGCTATGGGACTAGCACTCAATAGGAGGGGGTAATGTTAACCCTCAAATGAACAAGGTGGAAAATTTAGAAAATCTAAAGCAGAAGATAGGGCCAAGGAAAAAGTGGAATGGAGAACGAAGGCATGCCAAGAAAAATCGTGAAACACAAGAAGTATGAAAAAGTCCTAAATCAAGGAGAGGCGCACAAGAAAAAGCGCAAGTCAATACTTTTATAAAAGAGTACAAGGCGCACCATGATTTATTTCAAGAGCATCAGGCTTTGACTCGTGCAAATTGTAAATATAGATGGGCGGTAGGGAAGGAAGCTAGGAAGATAGAAGAACAATAGAAAAAAGGGCCTAGGCTATGGCCGACCATGTAAAAAGGGGATGACCGCCCAAAGGGGATTTAGGGCTTTGTATATAAAGTTGAAAAGGTGAATGAGAGATCATTCTTTTGGTGTGTGGCAAAAAGAGACTCACCTTTCTTCTCTTCTTCTCTTCTCTTTGCTTGCTTGTGTGTGCTTGAGGGAGGGAGTGTGAGAGTGTGAGGGAGTGAGTGTATGAGGGTGAGGGATCAAGGAGGTGAAGCTCTCATCATCTCCTCTCTTCTTCTTCTCTCCTCTTCTCTTATCTCGCGTGTGGCTATGGGGGATGGAGCTTGGAGGTGGAGGCTTGAGGATGCTTGAGCCTGTATCAAGAATCGTGGAGCTATCAGAGTGCTTGAGAGAGGAAGCAAGTCAATCGGGCACATCAATGTAAGCTCACTACACTCATAGAGAAGGATAGTGCATTAGCTATGTGAGAGGTAGCCATTAGTGCTTGCTTGAAATGCTTGAACAATAAGCAGTCCATGGGTCTTGGCGGTTTGCCTCTACACAATTGATTGTAAAAGCATTTAGGGTGTTGTTTAACAAAACCAATGGTATTTTTCCAAACAATGCAATAATAGATGTGATAACATTTTGATCCGCATATTTGCTCTTCCCCTTGGGATCTAAGAGCGATACTATGAAAAATTTTACTTAACACTCCCTTCCTTTGGCTAAGGCATATGATGAGGTCTCCTACAACTGTACAAGATGTAAGTCCTATCATTTCAATGAGAGATAATCAATCTGGCAATAGCATTTATGCCTCCTCTCTAAGTGGCATTTATATTTTAGCCTTTCCCTAGTGCAATACTATGCAAAATTTTAACTTGACTTCATATTCCTTTCTCCTAAGGCTAAGAATGCGAGACACATTTGTAACAATTATAAGCTCTTATACGATACAAGACTATCTTTCAATGTAAAATAATTCCCAAATTATTGTGGAAGTTGTAATCAATTCATGGTTTGGCAGCACAAGATAAACTTAATGCAAGATCATTTCATGTACCATTGATGTATGTTTCATATAATCTTTCCCATGAATGTACCGTCTATGTGCATAACGCTCAAGGTAACCTTGCGAACCTTAAACAATATTGTCCTAAGTAAATACTAATTGAAGGCTTATCGATGCTTAACACTTTATTAGAGAGAGCGAAGAACTTGGACCTGAGTGGCCAGAGCTAGGGTGTTGCTCGTAGTTCCATCAACTCTTGTCACACCTACCATAGTTGGATTGACAGTGATGCCCTTGCCCAAAGCTTCGTTGCTCGTTGTGGGATTGCCATCCGTGCATGACATTCTCCACTTGGGGGCCATTCTCGATCTTCCTCTCTTTTAGACATGATTCCCACAAGACTTCAGTAGCCTCTTACTCAAGAAGAGGGGGACCAATTGGGGGAAATTAAGCTTGCGGGGTGGAGAACAATATTGCGGGAAAGGGGAAAAGATAAGTGCATGTGGCCACCCTCTAAGGAGGGAAAAGGGAGGAACCTTTTAGAAGATTCTCTCTCTCTCTCTCTCTCTCTCTCTCTCTCTGTGTGCCGGGAGAGAGACAAAGTTTTGAGGAACTAATTAGTATTTGAATATTTTATAAAATGGTAGGGTTTACTAATGGAAGAGTCCATTTGGAAGCCATCATCATACCTTGACTCTTTTCCTTGGCTTTTACAAGAGAAAGAGTGAGTTATTCTATATGGCAACTTGTTGTATAAATATCTATTGTAAAATAAATTATCACAACTTGGTCAAAATGCAAGCTTTATGGTTGGAGGAGCTATTATATAGTGTCTATTTTATTATGATACTTCATTTCTAGAAATGGCTATGACTATCCAAAGTTTTGGGACTTTGACTACATTGTATACATAGGAAACAATATAGGGGGATGCAGGTTCAGCACAAATGATTGACTCCATCCCTTCAAGTACTACATTCTAAGCTTCACAATGTTTTTTTCACTCTTTGAATCAAATATTCATGTACCACCAAAATGTATTTGATTTCTCTAAATCATCTAATCTAATTTGGTATGATAGCTATGGATATATATATGTGATGCTATCAATGCGCTACTATCAACATCTCCTAACCCCAATTCCTCAACTTTGAGAGCCATTAGAGTTTGATTCATCATCTTCACTATTGTAAGCATTGTCTCCCATAGTTTAAGACCCTTCATGAAAGATCTCATCCTATCCACCACCCAAAGGAATAGCTACATGTAAATCTAAGCATAAGTTCAACTTATTCCCAAGTTCTTATCTCCTTGAAAATAGTGAAGGAGTCATAGAGGGGCATGGATAATGTCTAGGAAAGACATGAAAGCATTGTAGACTCAAACCCATGCATAAGCACCTTCTCTAGTGTGTGCCTTGCCTACAAGAAGAGCCACCACTACTGACTATTAAGGCAATGGGAGACTATTGATGGTAAAGGTATCCTACCATGGCCATGCTCAATTCCTTATGATCAACTCAAGAATTTGCATGGGATTTCTCACTTCGAAGTCTTGTAAATGATCTACCATCTTGGAGCAAGGCCTTTGTGTGAAGATTTAGCCACCTCTTCTCCTATGTGAGCTCTACTCTTCCTCTAAATTAATGAATAAGAAGGTGGCAATTACATCTCCATTTAGGCTTACAGATTTGTTAATAAGACTTGCAAAGATCCATCAAAAGTTCACCACAGTAGCTACCCACTAATATTCGAGCAAGATTTCAAGGATTTGAGCATTTCTTGAGGCCTTTTTGCATCAAGAAGCTACATAGAGGATGGAATTTGGGGATTCCATGAAGAGCACTTCAATCTTGGTGAGTTGAGCATCTCAACACCTTAGAGGCTCACACCCCAACACTCCATCAAGATTCGAGGCTTGAGACTGCATATTAAGACATCAAGCTATTTCGAAGTCATCATTGGAACTAGGGGTTAAAGATTCGTATCATTGAGGCCACACCCAATTTCAACAAGCTATAAGAGGTACCACTTGAGTATTTTCTTTTTTTGTAATCTCTCTTCAAACCAATTTGCTCAACCATATCCATTTGCTGATAGAGAGGTTGAGTTAGCCTTGAATTCTATCTTATACGTTTGCATGTTGCTTAGTCTAGGTCTCATTTCAGTCAAACTTGAATTCTATCTTACATGTTTGGATGTTTCCAAGTTAAGGTCTCATTTGATATTTCATAAGCATTCATTGATCTCTTTATTTTTATACTAATTCTGACTCAATTGATCTTGAATTGTTGTGCTGCCTATGATTGAATACTCGATAAAGAAATTTGTAACAAGGGTAAGTATAGGTAGTGAGTCTATGGCATAGATAATGAGATCATCTTTTGCGTAGGAGGCAATTCATCTAAAACTTGGATTACTAGACCCACATAATTCTTTAGTTGAGAAATATGGAAGATATCATGGATGCATATTGAAGAAGGTAACTCAAGTTGGTATACAAGCTCACCAACTTGCTTAAGGATTTGATATGGTAGGTACTTAGTATTGACCTTGCTACCTATACGAAGGTCTAGATGATCATTTTTTGAGTAGATCCTTTGGTCTTATTAAATTTTTGGGACGATATTGTCTCTTTTCTACTAGCTTTGAACCTTTTTCCCTAGTGAACCTTGGTAACTTGCAAATTGTTTTTATGACTTACAATTATTGAAAGAGAGGGAGAGACAGAGAGTGAAGTATAACCCTTGACCATCAGCTCATCTTCTTCTTCTTCATTATTCCATTACTGGACTACTAATTAAAAGTGAGACTTACACTAGGTTTTACTAACCATCATCTAACTATGGATCAAGTCTACACCAACTTATTCAATGACACACACATATATAGCTGTATCAACCTAATGTCGGTAAGTCACATAGACATAAAGAGAGACGAGGCGGAGCTTGATTTCTAACACTCCCCCTCAAGCTCAAACCATCTACAATACTCCAAGTAGCTACCTAAAATAGATGAACTTTTCTTTACCAAGTGATTTGGTAAAGATGTTCGCTATCTGGTCTTCAATCCTCACATACATCAAGTCAATCTACTCTAATAGTACCATTTCTTTGATGAAATGGTAATGTAATTCAATATGTTTAGATATTGCATGGTAGATGGGATTGCTTGCAAGCATCACACTGCTCATATTATCACAATGTAGCTTCACTTTATTGTCCAAGTGTTTAGCAACCAAATAGCTACACATGCCGCTAAGGCCACACCTCTGTACTCAGCTTCTGTACTAGACAATGCAGCTGGAGGTTGTTTTTTACTTTGCCAACTGATCATGCTGCTGCCCAATGTAAATGCATATCCAATGGTTGACCTCCTGTCATAGGCACAACTAGCCCAATCAGCATCAATATACCCTGTCAAGTCAAGGGGGTTCTGATATGCATAAAACAACCCATAATCTGTCGTACCCTTTACATATCTCATGATTCACCTAACTTCATCCAAATGCAGTTTGCAAGGCTTCTGCATGAATTGACAGATCAGCTCCATAGCATAGCTCAAGTCAGGTAGATCAAGCTGCCCACCATCTGTTTATACATGGTAACATTCTCTATCTCAATCCCAACATCAATGTGCAGCTTGACATTTTGGTCTAGGGGTGTATCCATAGCCTTACATTCACCCATACCATACTTTTGTAACATGTCATAAGCATACTGCTATTCTCTATTACCAGCAATTCAAGATTGAATTTCAGACCTGTACATTCATGTCTCAGTTCATAACTGAACCCTCTCCAAGGCATTTGCATACACCAATATTCAAGCACCTTTGAAAGGGTATGGGCAAGCATTTAACCACTTAATAGCCACTTAAGTGATGTCTTTGCACTCAATGACATTCACGTAGCCTGACAGGATGTATTTGCAATAAATTAGCAGCACATGGTGCTCATTGACAACTTATACATGCTCAATGGAGCCCTAATGCACTCCCAAACAAGCTATAGTAACCACTTGAGAGATGGGAGACAAGAAGAACCAATGCATACCTTTTCCAGGAACAATGACAACCTGCTTGTCTTTAGAGAACCCTGAATCTTCACTTTCTTTAGGTCTTCTTCACTACCTCCTGCTTTAGAGAGCCCACATAGCATGGCTTTGATACCATATTGAAAGAGAGGAAGAGACAAAGAGTGAAGCATAACCCTTGAGCATTAGCTCATCATCTTCTTCTTCATTATTCCATTACTCGACTACTAACTAAAAGTGAGACTTACACTAGGTTTTACTAACCATAATCTAACTATGATTAGATCAAGTCTACATCGACTTATTCAATGACACACACATGTACAACTGTATCCAGCTAATGTTGATAAGTCACACAAACACAAAGAGAGATGGGGTGGAGCTTGATTTCTAACAACAATGAGAAGTGAGTGCTTGATTAAAAGCATTACTACATGTTGCTTCCTGCAATAGTAATTTTTTCTTAATCAAGTTCTAGTACCATTCTTTGGTTGATAATTTGTTTTCTTTGTTTTATAGCCAACATTGGAGTTTTATTTTATATGATATACAAGAACATCTATGCTATTTTTCATATATTGTTGGTAGAGGCTACCACAAACATGTTTGGTAGTAAGTAGATACCTACTTGATTAGTTTATTTCTCTGGAGGATGTGGTCAAAGAACTAACATGCATGTGACTTTAGATCTGCTTGCAAATTTGTGTGCTACTTGGAGCACCTCACATTTGAGTGCAATCTTTTAGAGAACATGACCACACAAAACATGCAAGTCCCATGATAGCCAACACTATCAATTATGGGTGGAGAACATGCATTTGCTCACGTTCTAAGCCATAATTTTGGAATTTCAAGTGTAAGTAACTTTCATAGTGCAAATTCTCCTTTTTCAATCAAAGCTTCCATTTTGGTGACAAGTTTTTATTCATGTAGGAGATGAATTTACACATGTACTTATGTTGGGATCTAAATAAATTTGAAATCATTGCAATCCAACATCTTGTAATTGCAACAACAATCATTAGTAGAGTGGAGGCAGCCCAAGCACATGAATTTACTAGATAGAGAGAGGAAAGGTAGCACCGACACAAAAAAGATCAACTTATGCTATGAAAGAGCAACAAGTAGCCATGATACATCATAAGATCAATCAAGCACATGTCGAGGAGTGGGCCCAATCAAGGGCAATGGTGAAAAAGGAGTCACGTCGTAGAGGTGTTGCCAAGGGAGTGTTAGCTACATATAGAGTTACAAAGGTAGAGGTAGTCACAAGCATATAGGAGGTCACGTGTGTAAATACTATCATAGGAAGCAATGCGGTGTGATATGGAGGCAGTGCGCAACATGAAGCCTTTCCATCATGCCCATTGACTTAATCTCCTCATCATCAGCCTTGCCAACCTTGCTAAGCTCGCCATAGCCACTCTAGAGGAAGCTGGTTTTGGCCATTAAGGCCTTTAATATTTTGTAGCTCCTTGAAAGTTTAGCCTTTAGTCTAAGTCCTAGTTTTATGTTCCTACTTGTTGTAGTTGCTTGAGGGTTTACCCAAGAAGATGTTGTAAATATTCATTACTATTATTATCAGCTTTGTACACTGATATAAAAAATATTGAAATTTAAAAAAAAATGTATTGCCAAACTTTTTGATTACATAGATTGACTCTCATTTGAACTTGGTTGTTTTAAATTGCATTCACAAGCAATACTTGTAACTATACTGGGAGTAAAGAGAGCTTTGCTTCAATATCTTTGCATTGTGTACTCTTCTTCTACCTTTTTGATATATACTAAAATTTCAACATGAATGTTTTTCATTAAAGAGGTTAACGCAAAATGAGAGACAATTTTGTATAATGTGATGTAGAAACTTACCCTTTTGTAATCAAGTTTGAACACAAATGAGCTTGCCAATTTAATATCTTCATTCTACAAGTCCATGCATACCCGATGCATTATACATGATGATTAAACCTTTACAATTGTAAATGACTTCCTCTATCAAGATCAAATATAGATTCTCGACCACAATCATCAAGATTTTGGCCTAAAGCAATCACACTCCTACTAATGTAATGGTATCACTATAATAAAAGCTAAAGATGAATTTTTGTGCAGCCAACATGTATTTACAAGCAAGAGCTCATGATCTATCTTATAGGTTATCTTGTCTTCTATTCTAGTATCACATCCTTCATCAACAAATTGTAAGACATGATCATATGCTAGTCTTTTTATTGAGAGCATGGCCTTTCATCTCCTTATCTTAGCATTGATTAAAAAGTCAATAAATACACCAATAGGTATAAACAATGTGATCTTGCTTAGTTTACTCGAGACATTAGGTTTCAACACTCTTTCCATCTCAAAAAATATTTTGCACTTGTAGCCTTTGCTAGTGGTTGGTCTCTATGCATAAACACATGTTGTACTAGCACCTCTTTTACACTACTCTTGCTTGCTCCCAATCTTAAGTATTTGTATTCTACCTTTCTAGCAACATAGATGAATGAGCTCTCACACCTTCATCTTTTTCTAAGTATTTCTTGTTAAGATTATTTGGAGTCCATTCTCCATTGTTTTGAAGTGAATTTAATACTAATATAGATACAATTTGAAGTCCCAGGCACTCGAATTTTTTAAATTTGAAATTAGATCCAATTGTGAAATTAGGATTGTCATTCGTATAATATAAACTAAACCTATGCCATTAATGCAAAGATTCTCATGAACACAATCACACGACCTAAAATATAGGTATTTAGATAAAAAAATTGTAATTGCAAATATTTATACCTAATTTAGAAAATGATTTTTTTGGTTTCTCAAAAATAGTTTTGTTAGAGAGGCTTTGCTCTCTTTGACCTAGAGTATTCTCTCTCTCTACATCCTAAAAGGTTATTTCGAGACCTTAAAACTCCGCTAATTGATGAATGCTCTAACTACTTTGACAAGTTAGTCTAGAATATTTTGGTCCATATCTTGACAAATTTGTGCTTGCATTCTTTTGATGATATTCTAACTTACTCTAAGAAGGAAGTACACCCAACCTACCTTTGCATTGTCCTTAAAATACTTAGGGCAAATAAGATTTAGTAAATAGGAAAAGCAAGTGCACCATTTATGTAAGAAGATTGACATTCTTAAAAATTCGCCAAAGGTTAGCATTCTACTTTTCACAAGCAAATGGCTAGCTTGGAAAGTATTGAAGGTTTTTTAAGGGATAAGGAACATCATTGAATTGGAAAGTACAATTAAAATCTACAATACACCATATAAGAGGCATCTAGCTCGACTTATGTACAGGTACAAAAGCAGGAACATAAGAAGCAAACCCTTGCCATGATTGGGGTTGAAGATGCTAAGAAGCATTTCGACAATGCTACCACTTTTGATGTGTTTAGAAAGCAATTGCCATCTATTGTTAGCACTTGGGTTTTCAAATGCCACATGGATGAGTCTGTTGATTATAAAATGGCCCTATCCTTGTCCCATCCCTTCACTATAGAAAAGCTACTCTTTGTTATGAAATCCATGAGAAAGGGCATGCCCCTAGTTGTGATGAATTTCTAGTTGAGTTCTTTCAGAAATTTGAGATGTCTCCTCCAAGGATCACTGTGGCATGCTCAATCAATTTGGCTCTATTGGTTCTATGACCAAGTTTGCTACCCTTGACCATGCTGAATGTTCCCTATAAGGTGCTAGCAAAGGCCCTAGCCCTTTGAATCAAGTACATATTTTGGCATTGATTATGCACTTGCCTAGAAGGACTTCATCCTACTAACATATGGATTTTAAAAAGGCTCATGATAGGGTTTGTTGGGGGATTGTGCCTATTGTCCTCTAAAAAGCTAGTTTTGGTGATTAAATTTGTGGGATGATTTAGGTTCTATCCTCCAATACATATGTTTGCTATGTTATTTAATGGATATGTTTCTAAGAGTTTTAATTTGTAGCATATCTTACACCAAGGATGTCCTATTGTTGCTCTTCTCTTTGCTATGGCCCTGAATCCACTACTATGTTGTATTGATCAAGCTATTCATGCAAGTAAGATCAGGAATCCAATACTATGTTGTGTTGATCAATCTATATATGTGGGTACAATGAGGCCTTTGGTGTTCAATGATGGCTAGCACCTCTGCATGCAAATGTTTGCTCATGACAACTCCAACATAATAAAAGTTGATCACAAGTTAGTTAACTTATTGTTCTGAATCTATGAGGAATTGTCCTTCCTTTTTGGCTCTAAAGTAAATAATCAAAAGTCTAAATCTTTATTCTTATATTGGGAAGATAGCTTAGGGGGTTCACTACATATGTATCCTCTATATCACATGTTTGCAAGGCCTATGTATAAATATCCTTATCGGTGAACTTTTCTTGAATAAAATACAATCCTTTTTTATTCAATTTCTAAGTAATCCATTTATATGACACACTTCTATAGGTAAAAAATGTATAAAAATAGTATTTTAAAAGAACCTTATTTTGAACTCATATGTGATACATACATATATTATGATTGACCCCCTCAAGGAAGATAGTTCCCAACGGATATCTCAACTTGGTTTTAAGGAAATCACCAATGGCCAAGCCATCTTCTATCTTTGTATACCCATTGTAATTGGGGTTATACTCAAAAGTTATTTTGAATGGTTTCACAATAGAATGGAATCTAAAATAGCCAGTAGGCTTCCCTTCACAATTGGGCTAGCTAGGCATTTGATCTTGCTAAAGATTATCGCGGCACCTATAGATGTAATTACAACCTCCCTATTTCCCTTTGCTAAGTCCAATTAGTCCAAGATTGAGTTCTTGTTCAAAAATTCCATTTGGTCCTATGAGGTTGCTAAAGGACAGCTTGTTGTACCTTGGAGTATATTATCTCCCTGATTGCTAAAGCAAGCACTTGTCTTGAAGCTATTTATTAGAAAACTACCATATTATGTGCCTCTCTACTCAAAAGGATGTGGAAGGGGTAGCATTGGACAGTCATGATCTTAGAATGGATAGCCAAAGCAATAGTGTTTGGTAAGTTGTGGCCTAATGCCACTTAGTATGATGTGCTTTTTTTAGGGACTGTTAAGATCAACATCCAACAATCTAAAGCCACTCCGTAGATTGTGAAAGCTTTGGCAGTCACTCATCACACTTTTTCATTGGCAATGCATCGTTGAGGGCAAGGTGGATGCCTCATTTTTCTTAAAAATTGGCTTTCATCCTATGCATATAATGATGGCTATGTTCTTTGCAAGCATTGATGATGGCCTTTGTCTTAGGATTCACAAGAAGGGCCTATGTAGGTGGTTGGACATTTCGAATTGCAACACCTCAGCCCTTTGGAACTCAATAAGGCTATTGACCAACATGCATGGAAAGTAGGTGGGTGTCCTCTCAATGAAATAGTCATATGATGGGTGGACACAATAAGTCATAGCTTTTCAAAAACTAGGAAGGGCTACTAAGTCCCGACTATCTTTGATAGAGTAGAACCCAACTAACACTATGTTAGGGGGCTTAATGTGTCACTATGCTACAATAGAGGGTTCAATGTTCAGATCTCCTTCATTTCATGCTCTCTTTATAATGTTAATTATACTCATCTTTGATTTATTGCAAAGTGACCCTTCTTAATTAGGCATTAGATAGTTATTAGGGTGGCATTTGTCAAGCATGTGCCTTGAAAACAATAGATGAGTAACCCTTGGTAGTTGTCTAGGGACTTAACCTCGAAGGGAGAAGCTCGAGTGAGAGCACGAGTAAGTAGAAGCAATAGAGGTGTGAGCTATGGCATATGGAGCAAGAGAGAGAGACTCAAGATGTGGGAACTCTAACAATCACAATGTGTGATAGGCCTCCCTTATTCTTTTCATCATTGAAAGAATAAATAATAAAGTGATAGTGATGGGTGCTCACCACTTGTAGTGTACAAGTGTACGAGTACTGTCAGTGTAGTGAATATATATACAATGTAAGTACAAGAGGCTTTATCCCCAACAACCTTCCACTTAAAGGTGAATGTGCCTTAACTGAGGAGAGAACAAATGTACATAAAATACAATAAGATGAGGAAAGACGTCATGTCATCCAATACCTATCCTCTTCCTAAAGAAGGAAAAACACTCTGTTGGGAGACTTTTAGTGAGTACATCTACAAGATTTTAGTTAGTTGAGATCTTGACAAGCTTGATGGACTTGTCCTCAATGACCTCTATGATAAAGTGGTAATGCATCTCAATGTGCTTTGTCTTTTTATGAAAGATTCGATTCTTTACTAAGTAAATAGCACTCATAAAATCTAAACGTAGTCTAGGGACCACACCGGTAATACCAAGGTCAGACAGCTTAATTAGAGAGTCTCCTTGTAAGCCTCAATGGCTGCAATATACTTTGCCTCTGCAGTAGATAGGGTCGTGTATTTCTGCACCTATACATCTAAGAAATAGCATCTTTGACAAAGGTGAAGACACAGTCAAAGGTGGACTTCCTATTGTCTAAATGTCCTATATAATTAGAGTCAATGTACCCCATGACTCTTGTATTTTGGCCACTATAATTCATGCACATATATGCAATGACTCCACTAAGTCTCCTAGCAACATTCTAGTCACTTATGTGAAGAATTAAGGTCTAAAGGAGAGGGCAAAAACCACACTTGGTTCAATGAGAGTGAGAAACAACAACAAGTATAATGTTGACCTCTCTACCTATAAGGCATAGTCTTACATTGGCCCACTAAATGGTGTTGTGCACCGGTTCTAAGATGTTGGCCCTAGTAAGGTCAATAATGTTGAATCTTATCCTAGTTCTATTGAAAATCCACCCAAATAATCAGGTCCACTCATCCATAGGCTATTTCCATCGAGAAATCTAAACAAATATTCTAGTCATATTGTTAAACATTGAAAAATAGCTTCCTTAGTTACTCCTTTAAAGATGGTTCATTTGAACATCTTCTTAGGCATGACATGAAGACAATAAAATAGTCATTTGCAAACAAGTCCCTTTATTCCAAGATATGTACAAGATATGTTTACTTATAAGAGTGATAAAAATAACCCACATTGGATTACCAACATCATCCATGCCCTATTCTACTAGGCCCTTCTGATGTTAAACCATATCATGCTCATATAGTGATTCTCCCCTATTAAAGGACTAGGTATTAGATTATATCATCGACTAGATCCCCCACTAGTCACCATAAGGGATGATGGGTATTTTGATGTTATATTTCGATGCTATTCATGGAACAATGCAATTATCAATATAATTATTGATATAACTATCGAGATATGTATTGATGTATGCATTGATATAAACTATGATAAATATATCAATCAAAATACCAATGCTTCTAAAGACATAGTGCTTATATTGGCACGAGTAGCAATGCATTATTCAACGCATATATCCAAATGGTAAAAATTCTATGGCCAAAACTTTTCCTTTCTTTGTATAGTCTGTGGACGAAAGCATATGAGAGTAAGGATGAACACGTGTGCAAAGAAAACATTGAGGTAAGAGCATATTGTCTTCCACCATTTTGCATTGGTTCTTGCTTTGGTTGCTTGCTTATCTTGAAGAACACTAAACAAATGGATCAGTTGATCATGAATGATGAAGGGAAAAAGCTCATTCTAAGGTTGCATGAGCTCATAGTACAAGTATACTGCCATAAAATTGTCGTGAAGTGGAGAAACCAAGACTTGAGCCACAAGTATTATTTCATACATAGATTGCATACTGAGTTCCCATAATTCTTTGCCATTGACTAATTTTCTAGTTCTTACATATGCATGCACATTTGCAGATACCTAATCTCGTTGGGGGTTAAAGGCACATGTGCCAAGCTGCCCATATTTGTTTCATACATTGTACCTACACACTTGTACACTATAGGTGGTAAGAGTCCATCAACATCACTTTATTCTTTATTCTTGTAGTGGTAATAGAATAAGTGAAGGTAGGTCACACATGACCATGATTGTTGGAGTTTTCACACACTGGTCTCTCTCTTCTTTTCTTGAACCTTTGTAACTCTTTCTTCCTTCTTGCTTCTGCTTATGGTTCCACTTTTGCTCCACCTTCCAATTGGTATCAAAGCGGGCATTTAAGAAGCTTCTTCATCACTTATTTTAGCTCGAGAAGAAGAGCTCGACTTAAAGATTTCATGGTAGCCCACCCTTCATTCTCCCAAGATATGCATTGATCTTTGACTACTCCTACTATAGGCATTGGTTGGTCTCTTACTACTTGTAAACTCTTTGCCACACTTTCCAACATTAAAGGGCTTGATCTTAAGCCTCGTTTGAAGAGTTCTTGCTTAGTCATTCACTCACAATTTGGTATATCTCTATTGTATACACTATGGATAGCAAGTATTTGAGTGCTTTGGTTTCATATAATGCTTATAGGGGAAAGTTTGTAACTCCCAGATGTTGGTTTGATGCTTGGGCAAGCTCCTTTGATTATTTAGAGCTTGAATAGCTCAGCACTTGAAGGTTTCTTTGTTATAGTAAAGTTTGGATAGCAAGCATACACTATGAAGATCTATGTATACATGCATACAAGCACTTCGGGGATTCTACATGCTTATATGGATATTTGGCATTAATATATGTGCCCATGCTTATGATGTGCTGAACTTTGTATTTGAGCTCTATTGGATATATTTGGGCATTGCACATTTTCTTTAATGATTCTTCACTTGTGGGTTGAAGGCATATTGGATGTATATGGTCTCGAATGCATTTATGATATACTTGGGTTTTCCACATGCTGTGATACTAATATCTTGAGCTTTACTTCTCACTCTACATTCTGGAATTTCTTCCAATGGGAGATACTTATATTTACATTGTAGAGCTTCGTTCACTACTATAAGAACTCTTGTGGGCTGATTTACTTTTGAGCAATCGGATACTTGTACCTATCATTGTCAGTGGGTTGCTAGTAGTGGATATATGCTTGATACATATTGGTTGTATGCATCTATGTATTGGACACCCTATATGTTTTGACTGTTCTTGGTACTTGGTTGCTACACTACTAGTTGCATTTTATATATGAATGATGAATTTCAACAAAAATGACTTTGATCAATTTTCATGTTGTTTTACTACTTGAATATTCTTAGGAGTGGGAGCTTACTCCTTGATCACTTTCCTACAATTGTATAGTCATTTGTTATAGTTTTATGGACAAGAATGTTGAATAATGTTTATGAGTAGTTTTTTGAGAGTAGATGCCTTGTTTGAGCACTCTATTGTCTACTATTTGTGGATAGCTATATATTCTTTTGTTCATCACCTCTTGCGCTCTCTTTTGGCTTAGCTTTCAAACTGTTTTGCTATGATTATAGTATCCTATACTCTTATACTTTATAGTCATTTAAAGACATAATGACATGTACTTCCAATGCAACAAATGATAGTGCTATTTGCTATTGGGGATAAAGGCACATGTGCCTAGCTGCTTGTGTATTAGTTACACTGACTATACCTACACTGCATATTAGTTATCTCCACACCTATGCATTGCAAGTGGCATGCACCCATCATTGTCACTTCATTATTTATTCTTTTAGTAACATTTGAATAAAGGAAAGGCTAGTCACACATTGTGACTATTGGAGTTCCCACATCTTCTCTCTCTCTCTCTCTCTCTCTCTCTCTCTCTCTCTCTCTCTCTCTCTCTCTCTCTCTCTCTCTCTCTCTCTCTCTTGCTCTTGCTCCTTCCACCACAGCTCTTGCTTTCACTTCAAGGCTCACTCCCTTCAACTAGTATTAGAGCTATTGCATCAGAATTGAGGAGCTCAACCTAACCTCACTTCTGCTTGTGGAGAATACCTATAGTTCACAGATTTCATTGGCAACCATAGCCTCACCATTTGAGGTTTGTATTGATCATCCATTGCTCCAACACTCCTCAAGACTTCTTGAAGCCTAATCTAGGACCTTGTTAGAGGCCATTCATAATTGTTTTAGGCCTTAATGTGGGAAACAAAGGTAGTAGAAAAATCATGCTATTTTGCACCTATTTTCAAGTTGATTAGGGTAACATCACTTCTCTAGCATCTCCTCCCCATTAGTAGCTCATTGAGCACTTGAAACCCCTCCTACATGCTCCACATTGAGCCTTGGCATTTATTTAGCACTTGGCATTAAGGTTGAGCTCATATCTCACCTCCATTGAATGTAAATAATAGTCTATAGGTTGTGAGAAATAGGGAAGCTCCCTATCTTCATGCTTCATGCTCATTGGTGATGGACATATGATATCTATTCATGCCTATTTGATGCCATATCATCTGGGGATGCTATGCCAATGTATTGGAATGTTATGGGACTAATTCAAGCACTCATTTGCTCAATTTTATAGAGGACATTTATTGTAGTAATAAGCATGACTAAATGCTATTTTATTAGAGAAACTTTATGCCTATTGCTTGTTGATGCTTCCAGAGCACTTTGGATGCTACACTAGGATATACTGTTGATCTTACATGCTTGGTTATGCTATTTACATGCCTTTGACCTGATTTTGAAGCTTTTTCTCTCAACAATAATTGTCATTCATAGTTATATATGGTCCTTTGATGCTCTAGCAGTAAGAGCCTTGCATGTTACTTGGGTGGTTGGACGCTCCCAGATATATGCTACTTGGATCTTGGATGTATGGATGCCTTCCACATGATATTTTGAGCTTGGTTTTCTCATTTGGCATTCAACTTTTATTCTAATCGGAGCTACTACTTACACTTGGATGTTACATTGAGCATTTGGTTATGCCATTGAGCTTGAGGGTCTTATAGTGCTACCATGGGACTTGGTGACATGTACATACTCTCATCATGCTTTATGTATGTCATTGATTCTTAGTGGGATGATCTGACATTGCTTTTGGGCCGCTACCTATCTCTGTCATGATGTTGTTAGTGATTTATGCATCATGGTTGGCTATATAATGAGCTTCTATTACATTGGTCAATCTGTTGTGCCTTTGGTTGGTCTCTTCTATTACATGTGAATCCTACTCTATGCATGATGGTAAAACCTATGGGATGTATCTCAATTTGACACATTGATCCTTTGACAGCTCTTGGTGCCACTCACATATTTACTTTCTAGTAGTTGGAGCTATTACTTGGTAGTTGCAGTTTTTCCTGTATCAATGATCATTTCTCTTTGGGACTCATTTGCAGGTTATTACAGCAATTGCAGTGCTCTGTGCTCAATCAAAAATATCATTTTGGGGGTGTTTTTCCCTTTTCTGCATTTGCTTGGTCTCAGTATGGCTAATGGTTCCAATGATAGTACTATCTTTAATATTGACAAGTTAGATGGTACCGACTACATCTATTAGAAGGTCCAAATATGGCAAGTTCTAGTGCAGAAAATGCAAATTAAGCCTTTAAAACATGAGGGTGTCAAGTTCGAATGTATTGATGTAGAGGATTGGGCTAAATTAGATGAGTAATGTAAGTCCACCATCATTTTATCCCTCTCTAAGCAGTTGTTCTATAATGTCGTCTATGATGGGCAATCCACATGGGACTTATGTGATAAGATTTGCAATTTCTATGACAAGAAGAGCCTTGCTTCTCAAATGTCATCAACCTTAGCATGAAGGAGGGCACTTCCATGTCAGTCCACTTAAATGAGTGTCATTCTATTCTCAGCCATTTGTCTTCACGAGGAATTGAATTCAAGGGTAGTATTCCCCCTTTATTTTTCTTGGTTACACTACTTAAATCATGGGATATACATTTCGTATTGCTATGTGTGTAAACATGCCTACTGATGAGTTGAAGTTACAAAATGTAGATGGTGCACTCTTAAATGAAGAGGTTAATAGAAAGAATATCAATGCTTCCTACACCTATCATGCTTTAACAATTAGAGGAAAGAATGGTAGGAGCAATAATGATCACCGTGGGAGAGACTCTCAACAATCTCATTCTCAATCACGTGGGTAGTCTCATAGTAAGTCTCGTGGCCATAAGTCCTCATTGACTTGTCATTACTATGGAAAACTAGGACATATTCAAACACAATGCCATAAAATGTGTGAGGACAAGTGCAAGGAAATGGGCAAGGGTAAAGTGCATAGCTAAAATAATGATCACAACATTTTCCATAACAAGTCCAACATTAAGATTGAAGAGATTAATGTCATGCAGACTAATTCGGATCATGATTTCATACTTGCAATTTATTCTCTTAATACTTCACATCTGACTGATGCTTTGTTAAGGTATACAAGGGCTTCTTTCATGTGACCCCTCAATGAGAGTGGTTCCACTCTTATCACAATTTGACTAGATCTATCCATTTGGATAATAACCTGATAATAACCTGGCACTAAAGATAGTTGGTATTGGTCATGTCTAGTTGCAATTTGATTTAGATTATATGTTTACTCTTCATGATGTACATCACGTATTGGCTCTCATGAAGAGCCTTATCTCTGCTGGCACTTTGGATGATGAAAGTTATGTTGTTTCTTTTGGTGATTCCTCATGGAAGATTATTTGTGGAAATCTTATCATTGCACATGGTGCTAAGTCCAACTCTCTATCCCTTGCTTGTATCTGAGTCAATTATTCATGTTTTGGCAGTGGATGTAGTTCCATATGTATCTCTTGGGTATCGTTGCGTTCTTGGACAAATGTTCTTGAAAGGAATAAAAATTCTTACTCGTTTGCAGTATCTTCCATCCCTTAGCTATAAGTACTTTGTGTCTTGTGATCATTGTTTATATGGCAACAGACACGTAATACACATAAAAATTCTGATATGACATGCATGGGTAAGCCTTTGGCTCTCATTCATTTGCAGATGTATATGGTCCCATGCCCTGTAAGTTGTTAGGTGGCACAAAGTATTTCGTTACCTTCATTGATGATACGCATCAGGTGTGGGCATATTTTATTAAGCAAAAATTGGAAGTCTTGGCTACATTTCAACATTGGCTTGCCTTGGTTGAGAACTAGTCTAGCATTAGGCTAAAATTGAGAGGGTTATTAAATGTTAGTTGATAGCCTCATACACCCCATCCCATAATGGTATGGCTAAGTGCATGAATAGAAAAATTCAAGAGTGAGTTCACAGTATGCTTAACTAGATAGGCTTACCATAATATTTTTGGGTTGAGTCAGTTACTACTACCATACACTTGATTAATCGGTCCCTATGTAATATCAAGTTGCAGAGGACGTATGGTCTGAAAATCCTCCCTCATATACTCATTTGCATGCCTTTGTTGAGGTACTCTACCATGTTTTCAAGGACAAGTGCAATTGGATGGATCCTAAGTCTAGGAAATACATCTTTCTTGGTTATGGAAATGTAGGTGAGATGGGATATTCCCTATGGGATTTGTAGGCTTAGAAGGTTATCCCACAGCCATGATGTTGTTTCTCATAAGAAAATGCATAAGCAGACTGAGCATGTCATTGAGATATGCAGGGTGATATTTCAGGAGGAGCCTCTTGCTACTGTACAACCAACTAGACAACCTGCAATAGTAGCTAATGCTATAATGGACCATGTTCTTAATGCTCCACAAGATGTATAGGCCCCACAGCATGTTTTCAATCTATTAGAGATAGATGACATCCTGCATGATTTGAGACCTCTATGGATTATGTTATGGTAACAACTAGTGAACCTCTTATTTATGATGAGGCCATGCATAGAGGTGATAGTCACTCTTAGGAGAGGGCCATACAGTCAAAGTATGACTCACTGCAAAAAAATCATATGTGGGATTTGGTTCATTTTCCTAGTAAAAAGAGTGCTTGGCCATGCAAGTGGGTGTACAAATTGAAAAGTAGTCGCTAAAGGATTCAAGAAGGAGCATGATGTGAGCTTTGACGAAGTCTTTTCTCCTGTTGTGAAATTGACTACCCTACACTTGGTATTGGCCATGGTTGCTCAGCTTGACTTTGATCTTTATCAGCTGGATGTCAAGATGAATTTTCTTCATGGAGACTTGCATGATGAGATCTACATGGAACAACCTAAGGGATTTGTCGAGCTTGGCAGGGACCACCTAGTGTGTAGATTGAGAAAAAGCATTTATGGCTTAAGTAGGCACATAGGGAATGGTACCAAAAGTTTGATAGTTTATGTATTCACATGGTTATTTCCGTAGTGATATGGATTAAGTAGACACATAGGGAATGGTACCACAAGTTTGATGCATTTATGCATTCATAGGGATATTTCCGTGTTTATAAGAAGAAGACTCGTGATGTCCACGTTATGATTTTGATCCTCTATGTGGATAATATATTGATTGCCGGGAGTCTCATGATGAGTTGGATGCCTTAAAAGGTTAGCTCAAGAAGAGCTTTGAGATGAAAGGCATGGGATAAGCCTCACATATTCTTGGAATGTGCATTATGCGCGATCACTCTAAGGGGCTCCTTTACCTATCACAAAAGGAGTATATCTAGAAGGTCCTTAAGCAGTTCATCTACAAGATGTTAAGCCTATTCATTGTCCTTTACCTTCTCATGTGAAGGTTAGTCGGGCCAATTTTCCATAGTTTGATGGTGGTAGAAGGATGAGATGGCCAAGATCCATTATGCATCCACATTGGTTAGTTTGATGTATGCCATGATGGCCACTCACTCTAACATAGCATTTGTAGTGGGAATTGTGGCACGCTATATAGCTACACCTGGTTGATGGCATTGGGATGTCATCAAGGGTGTCATGAATTACTTGAAGGGCACATCAACTATGTGCATTTGTTATGGTATCTACTAGGATATATGAGTCATGTTGTACACTGACTCTAATTATGTAGGACATGCAAATAATAAGAAGTCATGCTACATCTTCACCTTTGCTGGAGGTGTTATTTCTTGGATGTCCAAGATGTAGAAATGCACATCCCTATCTACTACAGAAGTAAACTATATTGCAGCCACCACTAAGACTATCCAGACCTTGGCATTACTGATGCGGTCTCTACACTACATTCAAATTTTATGAGTGCTATTAAGTTGGCCAAGAATCTGGTCTTCCATGCAAAGACAAAGCACATTGAGGTACATTACCACTTTATTTGAGAGATCATTGAGAACAAGTCCATATTGGGCTTGTCAAGATCTGAATTGACCAAAATCTTGCATATATGCTTATTAAAATTTTCTCAATGGAGTGTTTTACTTCCTAAGGAGATTGATAGGCTTTGGATGAGATGATATCTTTCCTCATCCTATTGTACTTATGTACATTTGTACTTTGTCACTTTATTCTTATTCTCTTCTCACTAGGGGGACATTTTCCTTTAAGTGGGAGGTTATTGGAGGTAAAGGCGCATGTGCCTAGCCACTTATGTATTAGTTACACTAACAGTACCTGCACCGTGTATTAGTTACCCACACACTTGTACACTACAAGTGGTGGATGCCTATTACTCTTACTTCATTCTTTATTCTTTCAATGATATTTGAATAAAGGGAAGGTGGTCACACATTGTGACTATTGGAGTTCCCACATCTTCTCTCTCTCTCTCTCTCTCTCTCTCTCTCTCTCTCTCTCTCTCTCTCTCTCTCTCCTTTCACCATAGCTCTTGCTTCCACTTCGAGCTTCCACTTCAGGACTCACTCCTTTCATTTCAATCAAGAAGTTGGATAGTAATAATTTTCAATATTGGAGAACACAAATATGACAAGCATTGGTGCAGAAGGAGTAGGTTAGGCAATTGAAAGCCAAGAGCATAAAGCTAGAAAATTGAGATAGATATAATTGGGATGAGCTTGATGAGTTATTCAAGTCTAATATCATACTATTTTTGTCTAAGGAGGTATATTTCAATATTATCTCGACTGATAGTAGTGTATATAATGTATGGAAGAAGATATGTGATCTTTATAACAAGCAGTCCTGCATCTCACTTGTATTGGTTAAGAAGCTTGTGAATCTATACATGAAGAAGGGAACCTCTATGTCTACTCATTTGAATGCATTTCACTTTTTTTTTTAAACAAGCTCATTTTACAGGGCATTCAATTTCAGGATAACATAAAGTCTTTCTTCTTGTTTGTCACACTATTAGAGTCATAGGATATATTTTAAACTATGAGTGTTAATCCTCCTGATAATGGTTTTAAATGTAGTGGCCTAAAGAGTGCTTTATCTATAGAAGAAGTGAACATGAAGAATATCAATGTAACCTATGATGTCCCCATTACTTAGTTTATTTTAATGTGCATATACATTCCAAAGAAAATTGATTTATGTTGCACATTTAAAAAAAACTAGCTCTAATTCTGAAACTGACTCTCATTATGAAGATAATAATTATTATTAATGAGGTATTATATGCCAGTTCATGGAAGAAAGATGGGAGATGTTCAATAAGAAGGAGGAGACTCTATTCCGCGAGATGAAGAGACATCATTCCATTCAACCCAAGGAAGGGGATACACAGAAGGTCTCTCATCCTCTTCTACTCTTGTCTGAGAAGGGAAGACACTGAAGAACTTTATCCTATTCTATCAATCCGGTTAGAAGTCATATCTCTACTCTCATCCCTATTCTGTCTACTAGAGAGAGAGAAGTATTGCTCTCCACGAGGCAAGAAGAACCATCCACAAGGTCTACATCATTAAATCCTGCAATAGCCATCATCATCATCGAGAGTCTTACACCCTTGCCAATCGGTATTACTATCATGTTCTTCTTCTTCTATGAATCATATTTCTGTCATGGTCCCAAAGAAAAAGAATTCAAAAGAAGAAATCGCGAATGACCCTACTAATGTGGAAACAACAGTTGGAGTTGCGAGCATGGGAGTCACTAACAAATTCATGGGTGTGGATAACAACCCTTTACCAATCAGATACCACATGTTTTTCTAAAAATTTCTATCCGAATTCAATAGAAATAAGATAAGTCTCTTGAGAAATGCTGCGATCTTAGAGTATTCACTTGGTAAATTATTAGAACATCTTATAGGCTAGAAATTATTAGGGGAACTATGAAAACCTAGAACTCAAGAGAAATCATGAGGAATTTTAATGTTAACCCCATAGAAAAGAAGACTAGTGAATTCAAGACAAATTTACTAAGAACAAAACCTGAAGAAACTAGCCAAGGATATAGTTTTAATATAGAAGCTCTAATAGAATATATATTTTTTAAATCAAAAATGACTCTAAGTTAAAGAAATTGGCTTAAGGCCAAGAAACTTGGTTACAAGAATAAACCTTAAACTGGGAAGTTAGAGACCCCAAAATCTAGATACCCTTGGTTAAATTCCAAGGGGAAGAGTTCATTATGTGAAATTCAAGTGTCGATTGCTACTAGATTAATCATTAGTTGAAAGATGCATGATTGATTGAAGTCATAATTGCTTAAAGACATCAATCTTGTTTGTGATTTTCTATATTGAATACTGATTGAATTAAGTATTGGAACAAATAAAAATTGAGGAGCCCTATACCTCCCCCAAGGATAGGTGTTGAATCCCCCATATCAAGAGGGGATGTTTTTACCGCCGTAGAAGCATGGACCGGCTCTGATGGTGAGAGGTCTCCTCGCAGGGATCATATTAAGTAGGAGGTGGATAGGATGCCAGGGGAGCTCTGGCTAGTAAATCCTTTATGCACCTAGGAACTACTTGATCCCCTATATGGCCCGAGTTCTACTTGGAACACCTAAAAACACTAGCTATATCTGGTTTTGATCTTGGTGACATGCATATGCACTCGATGAGGTAGCATGTGAAATTGTAATTTTTCTTTTGTATAGGTAGGACAACACACATTATGGAACATAATCAATGATTTTTTTTAATTCTGATTGTATGTCCTGAGTAAATTATGCAAATAAACAATTTTGTATAAAAGGATTCCTTTTAATTAAGGAAGCTATTTTTATATGTTTCACGTAATGTGGTAGGTAATTAGATAACTAAGAACTTCCATAGAGGGAAGCATGTGGATGGATTCCTGACGAATCTAGTCCTATGGTAGGGTGGTCTCGGTTAGCTAAGAGGTTTTCCAAATAACAAACGCTAGGAAGAAACTCTAGGAAGGGCCGATTCGTTGACTTACGTAGGTTTAGTCTCAGAACCCGAATTGTCAATTATCTTAGGGGAAAGGTATGGTGGCTGTGCCAGAGCACTGCAAGGGATTTCATAAATCCTTAGTCTGATACTGAAAAAAAGCATTGTACTCCATGAACTAAGGGTAATGGTAGTCGCTACTTTCTAACAAGAAGCCTCTTGAAGGACACCTCCGGATGTGAGCTAGTTATTGATAGGTGACTGTTAGGTCAATTAGGAACCTTCAGGTTGGTCCTCCGTGGGTAACAGTGGGACGCTTCCCCTACAGGCTAGACCTAGGGTTATAGACCCAGACAAAATATGATTATTTTGGTTAGTGTACAGATGGTGATGGCTGGAAGGCAAACTCTGTGGGCGACTACTAAAATGTTACTCGTCACCAAAAACAAATGCTAGAAAGTAACTCTTGGAAGGGCCGATTTACTGACTTACCTAGGGTTTGGTCATCTCAGAACCCAAATTGTATATTATCTTAGGGAAAAGGTATGGTGGTTGTGCCAGAGCATTGCGAGGGAATTCATAAATCCTTAGTCTCCTACTAGAAAAAACAATGTACTCCATGATCCAAGGGTAATGGCAGTTGCTCCTTCCGGACAAGATGCCTCTCGAAGGACACCTCCAGATGTGAGCTAGTTGTTGATAGGTGTCTGTTAGGTCAATTAGGAACCTTCAGGTCGGTCCTCCATGGGTAACGGTAGGACACTTCCCCGGTGTATGTTGCCTTGGCATGATCTTGGAGCTCTATGTCATGCTCAAAAAGCATCATTGAAGTATAGATATATACCCTAGAGGACATATGCATTGTTCTTGTGACTTGGAGCTAAATTTTTTGACAAAAACACTAAGATCTGGGAGCCTTTTACAAGTTGAAAACTATCATAGATTTGTGAACAACAAGCATTGTCTGCACTTGAAGCATTACATAACATTGCTTGGTTCATGTCAAATGTATGACTTGGGATATGTCTACTAAATGTCTAGAGGACTAAGACAAGCATTGAATGCTATTGAAAACTAAAGTCTAGAGCTAAAAACAAATGCATTTAAAGTGTCTTGGCTGGTTACAAGCAGGAAATGCAGTCCATGACTTTGCTCCTTGAAGAGAGAGTGTCTATGATTGTATGTATGGTCATTATTTGACCCCAACACACTGAAGCAAATGTATGAAGTGATTTAAAGACATTTTGGAGGTAGATAGACCTTTTTTTGCTGAGTATTTTCTTACTGTAACCTGCATGCAAGATATTTGACACTTGTACTTGATGTATATGCACTAATATGTGCCCGACTGATCATATATGGAACCATATATGCACTAGCAGATATTCTGTAGGTTTTGGAGCACGTATAACATGCATACATCTCAGTTTTAGCTTTGAATCAGCTGCTAGTCATTGACAGTTTACGGATTTTATATTGCATGTATGTAATCTAACAATAAGGTTGCATGATACAAAGTATACAAAGACTACATGGTCTATCTAATACGGATGTACCTATGGGTTATGCCACATGTTTGTGGATGGTTTTGAGATGTTGATGGGCTGAAATACATTGGTTTTAACAGTAAATTTGTTGCAAAAAATTGTCATAAATAGTCAAGGAATGCAATTGGTCAGTGAGACTTGTTGGCTTGCAGGTAGTCAAACATTGTCTATTGCAATATGGCAAATGCACATGGCAATGACAACATTACCTAGATTGTTGGGGGTGAGAAGTTGGATAACAAGAATTTTTCATTGTGGACATTCAGAATGAATAATTTTTTGATTAGCAAAGGATATTGGGATCTATGCACTGGTAATGAAGCTAAACCTGAATTGCCTAAACGGCCGACACATGATCAGAGAAGAGCTCATAAACAATGGACAGAGAGAGCATGCAAAGTCCTATATTGGTTTTCCTTAAGTATATCTAATGATATGGCAATACAGATCGCTGGATGTAATTCCCCAAAGGATACTTAGGATGTACTCATGAAGAATTATGGAAAGGTAACACATGCACAAAAGATTTAGTTGAAACATCAATTTAACAATATTTCTAGGAATGGTAGAAGCATCCAAGTTTACACGATGGAGATTAAGACCATAGCAAACTAGCTTGCCACTATTGTCTGAAAATTTAATATAAAGTATTTCTATCCTTCTAAAATGATTTCTCTTTTTGAAAATATACTATCAAATTGTATGATAACATTCGTAGAGCTGACTAGAGAAAATCTTATGATACCACAGGAAGCTGTTCCTACCCTTAATGCTATTGAGATCCAAGAAAAGAAGTTATTGCCTAAGCAAATCAAACTACCTTAGGTTTTCGGCCAAGGCAAAAATGTCAAGGTTGAAGCATAAATATGGGTCAAGTCCATGGAAGATTATTTCATTGCTGTTGGAATTACCCCAGCTAATAAAGCAATGATTGGTAAGTTAAAGCTAACAGGAGAAGCCCAAATTTGGTGGAAACAATGGTGTAAAGACCAAGGAATCTCCAAAGCGTCTGTTAGTTGCGACATATTAAAGGATGCGGTGCGAGGCTAGTATCTCCCGCTAGCATACCACATGCAAAAGATGAATGAATTCTTTGGTCTAAAGCAACCTAGAAGGACACTGGAAGCCTATTACTCGAGGTTTGTAACACTTCTCAAGTATGCACCATCTATGGATATTGCACAGCAAGTATCCAAGTTTTGCCACGGATTGGATGATCCCATGAACACATGGCTTGAAGCAATGCATCCATCCAACCTCCAAGACGCATTGATAAGAGTAAGACCGATTATACAAGAACTCCAGTCCAAACCAAAAAATAATAAGCCTTGGAATAATAAGTTCCAAAATAGAAATATAAATAGGGGCTATGCAAAAAGAGCCCAAGATCAATTCCAATCTGCTAATAACAAGAAGGCTAAGACATCGACAGTGGAGAACTTTATTGGTAATAATAAGGATACTTTCAAGTGCTATTATTGTAACGAACCTAGATACATCCAAAGGCGATGCCCAAAACTCAGATAGAATGAATGCCAAAGCAAGTTCTATAACAACCAGAGCTGGACAGGCACTGCTAGAGGAAGAGTTGCTTGCATAACCCTCAAGGAAGTAGAAGATAATGAAGGTCCCACCTTGGAAATCGACATGGAGAGAGCGAGAATTCATGCCTTTCTCAACAAGAATGGACCAAATCGACAATTCTCAGTGATTCAAACACCATTAACCTATAACGGTAAACCCTTTAAAATTTTGATTGATTGTGGAAGCACACATTCATTCATATCACCAAGGTGTATTAGAAAACTAGGCATAGACACAATGCATACACCTGGGCTGATAGTTGAGTTAGCTGATGGAAAAAGTTTTCCTCAACACAATAGACAAGTAAGGTGGAGTTTAACCTAGGTGGCAATTAGAACATCATGCAATTCAAAGTGATGAACCTGGGAACCTATAAGTGCATGTTAGGAATAGACTAGTCAATTCCCAATGATGCTCATATTCATTGTGAAAAGGGCCAAGTCACATTCTTGAATCTTGTAGGACAAAAAGTGACCACACAAGAAGAAGCAAGAAAACCAAAGATTCAATTAGCAAAAGCTTCTGGGATCGCTAAAGATTTAAGAAAAGGCTCACCTATATACCTAATCAAATTAAATAAGGCTGAACATATTAAAGAAGCCGAAGATGAACCATCGTGGCTTAGGGAAATGCTGATGTATTTCCTGAAGGATTAACTAAACTTTCACCACAGAGAGAAGTCAACCACAAAATCAAGCTAGTACCAGGAGTTGTACTAGTTGCAAAATGACTATATCAAATGTCCGTTCAGGAAGCCATAGAACTAAAGGAACAACTCAAATAGCTCTTAGATCAGGGATACACTAGACCCAATAACTCACCTTGGGGAGCTCCGGTGTTATTTCAAAAAAAGAAATATGGGACTTTTCATCTCTGCATTGATTATCGAGGGCTAAATTAGGTAACGATCAAGAATAAGTATCAGATTCCAAGGATTGATGAACTACTTGATTGACTATAAGGAGTGAAGATTTTCTCCAAGATTGATCTCAGATCATTGTATTACTAGATCAGAATCAAGCAAGAAGATATCCCAAAAACCGATTTTAGCACAAGGTATGATCATTATGAGTTTATCGTAATGTCATTTGGATTAACAAACACCCCTGCTACCTTCAGCAGATTAATGCAAGATATATTCAGACCTTATCTTGATGATTTCGTCCTTGTATTCTTTGATGACATCTTAACATATTCCAAGGATGAAGGAAGTCATTAGTCACAATTGCAGATAGTTCTTGAGACAATGCAGACTCACAAGATGTATGCTAAGAAGAAGAAGTGTGTGTTCTTCAAGAAGCAAATCGAGTATTTAGGGTTTATAGTTTCAGCAGAGGGAACATCGGTAGATCCAGCCAAGGTCAAGAATGTACAAGATTGGCTACCTCCAACCACTGTAAGCGAAGTTCGTAGCTTTTTGGGTTTAACATGATGGTATCGGGTCTTTATCAAGAATTATGCCTTGATTGTTGCACCCCTCACCAACCTACTCAAGAAGCAAGTTGTCGTTAAATGGACCCAAGTTGAACAATCTAGCTTTTGCAGGCTCAAGCTAAGTTTAGTCATAGCCCTGATCCTCAAACTACCCGATCTTAACAAAGAATTCAAAGTGGTGATTGATGCGAGCTCTCTTGCTTTGGGATGCATACTCATGCAGGAAGGGCATCCAGTAACATATTCCTCCAAAAAATTGAAGACTCACAAGAGAAATTATGCTACTCATGACTTGGAATTACTTGCAATTATGCTGCTCATGACTTGGAATTACTTTCAATTATCCATGCTCTTAAGTTATGGAGACATTATCTACTCGGAAAGAACTTCTCACTGGCCATAAAAAGTCTTAAATGGATCTTCACTCAACCAGATCCAAATATGAGGCAACGTCGGTGGATCAAAGTCTTATAAGAGTATAATTTTGAGATCAAATATAGACCGAGCAAAGAGAATGTAATTGCAGATGCTTTAAGCCACAAATAATTTCTCAATGCACTTATCTCAGAAGAACCTCTTAGAGCTAAAACACTAGCTACAATGATTTCAATGCCTAGCAATCCTGTCATCGAGCTAGCGAAGGAGAAGGTGAATAATGATCCCCAAATATCAACAAATGCTAAAGGAAATTTAGAATAAAGAACAAAATTCTAAGCTTAAGACAAAGAATCTTAACTTCTTTGTTGACAAAGGACTTGTCTACTTTAGGACAAGATTATGTATTCCTTCAAGTCAAGAACTTAAGAAGAAGATACTATGGGAAGCTCATGATTCCCCATTTTCAGGACATCCTGGCTATGCCAAAACTCTCAATGCAGTTAGTAAAAGCTATCATTGGGAGAAGCTCAAAAGTGACGTACTTAAATACGTAACCGAATGCTTGAGTTGCCAATGAATAAAAGTTGAACGAGTTAATCTGCCAGGAAAGCTACAACCACTTGATATTCCTAAGATGAAATGGAAATTCATTGGTATGGATTTTGTAGTTGGATTACCCTCAGTTCAAGGAGGATACAACTTGATCATGGTAATTGTGGACATGTTGATTAAGGTTACCCACCTTATTCATTGGTATGGATTTTGTAGTTGGATTACCCTCAGTTCAAGGAGGACACAACTTGATCATGGTAATTGTGGACATGTTGATTAAGGTTACCCACCTTATTCCAGTCAAAACCAGCTACAAGGCCTCAGATATTGCTAGGTTATTTGTCAAAGAAATCTTTAGACTTCATGGACTGCCAAAAAGAATTATCAGTAATCATGATTCTCTATTCACTTCTCATTTTTGGACAAGATTATTTGAAGCTCTCGGTACATAGCTTTAATTTAGTACATCTTATCACCCTCAAACTGATGGGCAGACAGAGTGTGTAAATCATGTCATTGAAGATATACTTATGGCATATTTTTGCAAAGAACCTAGATGATGGATACAATATCTACCTTTGGTGGAATTTTCTTGCAATGTGTCCTATCATCAAAGCATTCAGATGACCCCATTTCAAGCTCTATATGGGCAAGAATGCCTAACTCCGCTAAACTTCTCTGACCCTACCTTGAAGGTTGAAGCTTCTAAGAAGATGCTTGAAGACATGGACGAACAAGTCAAAACCATCAAGCAAGATATACAAGTTGCCAATTTGACAGAAAGCCTATGCTGACCTAGGGAGAAAAGAGCAAATCTTCCAAGAAGGGGACAAGGTTTTTATCCATGTACGCCCAAAAAGGAGTTCTTTATCCTTGGGAAATTTCAAAAAGCTAAGCCCAAGTTACTATGGACTTGACAAAGTCATAAAGACTCTTGGAGCTAATACTTATAAGTTGCAACTTCATGAAACCCTAAAAGTTCATGATGTATTCCATGTAAGTCTCTTGAAGCTCTATATACCTAATCCTAATCATATTCTTGATAATCAACAAGTTGTAATGTAGAGCCAAGGTTTACTTGAACTTCAACCTAATAGAATCTTGGATGTAAAAAAAAGAATCCTTATAAATAGAACCCTTAGAGAATATCTCATCCAGTGGGAAGGATTATCTTGAAGAGGATGCCACTTGGGTCGATGAGGTAACCCTTATGAAAGAATACCCCTGGTTTCTCTCGAGATGAGGACATCTCAATTTCTCTAAGGAGGAAAGAATGTAATGTCCCCATGTAATAGCCCCCCCCCCCCCCCCTCGTGCCTTCCCCCATAAGAACCCCCCCTAAAACAATTTCTTTTAAATTTAGAACAATTTTTTTACTCTCCCTCTCTCTCCCCCTACCGTCTGCATGGCGGGGAGATAGAGAGAGTGAGTGAGTAAAGAGAGGAGGGGGCATGCAGCCCCCCAGGTGGAGGGTGGCAGCCATTCAATGGCCGTCTCCCCCCCATACCTCCTCCCCCCACCATATAAGGAAGTCCCCCCCTCCCCCTGGTGGTCATCGGTAGGCAGCAACCCCCCCTCGTTGTCCTGGACAGCCCCCCCCCCCCCCCCCCCCCCGATCAGAAAACCCCCCCCCCCTCATCATCATCATCAAGTGAGAGAGAGAGAGAGAGAGAGAGAGAGAGAGAGAAGCTTCTGGAAGCTTCTTCTCCCCCCTCAGGAGGTCACACACCCTTATATTTTATTCTGGAAATACACTCCCCTTCAATCTCTTCCTCCACTCAAGGAAAGGCGGCAAGAATCTTGCATAGGAGAGTGCGAGAACTCTATCACTCGTACACGCGTCTTCGAGTATAACCCCAAAGAATAGTTCCACAAAGATGGTCGGGAACCCTACAAGTGTGGATGGAAGTTCGAAACAAGGTAGCACCGTAACCGCGAACGATTCATCAGGCATCAATACCACTTGAATCACGACATCACTCCAAACCTAGGTTGCTCTATTATTAAATCATAGGTTATAATTATCATGGTGAAAAATTATATTCACATGCATCACATTAATTGCGTGTTTTGAACTTAGTTGTGATGTATGTAACAAGCAAGATAATTTTCGTTGTAAGATGTTATCACAATAGGTGAAATTGATTAGATAATTACATCGTAAATTACCCCCAAAAAAATCTTGCATGAATTCTTGCATAAAGTGCATTGTTCCTTGCACAAGTACTTGCTTAAAATGCATTTCAGAGGACATTGAAAGAAACAAAGTGCATCTCCATATCGCAAGAGGAGTTCTAAGGTACATGTAATAAACTACAGAAAAGATTACAGTGCAGCTAGACTCATACAATAATCACATAAAGTATAAAGATCAGATCATTCAAGAAGGTTAAAGCTCATGTAAATAATTACATAGAGGATAATGTTAAGATTGCATGCATAGAAAATACCTTCGCATGTGTGGCATAAAATATCATATGGACTATATCAAAATTGTAAGCATGGAAATGAAGGCTTGGCATTACGTTGCATGCATTAAAGTTGTTGGGAAAATTCAACATTGTTTGTAATTTACCAAATGGGATTGAGATCCATGAGACCCATGTCAAATTCCTTGATGACTTCAAGAGGGCATATGTGAGCATCATTAAGAGGGCTTAAGAAGATTATACTTAAGACAGAGTTGGAACTGTTCTAAACAGAACCATCTTGACCAACCATGGTCGAGGGGATAGACAATCTTGATCAATTAAGATCAAAGATAAAGGTACATAGGTACTACAAGGAATCTAGGAGATAACCAGCAAGTTGACCCAACCGAGGACGACAGGGTTGTCCATGATCTATTTTACAAGGAGACCTAAGGTAAGGATAATTAGGGTCGGCAGGGTACAAACCCTAACCCGAAGATAAAGGGAAAACAAGCAACCTAGCTTGCCAAGCCCTTGGAATCTTGCCAAGCCGTGAACGATCCAGGATCGAATGCTGGGAGCATCCAGGAAAAAGGAATCACACCTTAGCAGTTGGTCGTACAAACGACCACTGAAATGATCGTGATTATACACTTAGGTACATTGTTTGAACTTCTTTGCTCAAGGAACTAATTCAAGGCAAAACACTTAATGCTTCAGGTTAAAGGCCTGGAGGGAGTGGCAATTTCAGTTACCTCCGACTGCCTGCCTGGACCTATCCAAGGGGGTTGTTAGCCGCCCCAGGTACATCGACCGAGCCCGCCCCGAGAGGTCTCTCTATGGGTGCTATTTTGGGCAGGAGGACGCTTGGGTGCCAGGGGAGGCTCTAACTGTAAATTCCTTGCCTCTCGATCCCACACAAGAGTCCAACATGACTCGAGATGGGATCTCGAGGCCCGTGTACTAGTCTACGGGCGAAACTTGGAGCAGCAATCCTATTGATTGCTGGAATAGCCTTCGGGCATGATACTTGATGTATTCCGAGATTATGATAAATAAAGGTCAAATATTTGAAAAAGGAACTTGCTTGACATTGTTTTTGTGTCAGTGCCTAAGTTACATGAAGGAACCTATGTTTAAATTGATTAATTAAGGAAGCTTCTTTTGCATGTCAAATATAATGTGGTAGGTAATCAGATAACTAAGCAAACCGAGGAAAGTGCAGTGGACGTGACTTGGGTCCGTCCTATGGAAGGGTGGTCCCAGTTAGCTGGGAACTTTTCTCAAAAGACGTGACAACGAAACTCTAAAGACCTAGCGTCAGTAGAGTTAGAATCCCGATTTATGCTATCTTAGGGGAGCAGAATGGGACAATGCCTTATGGGCAGAGAGATTGAGCTTCGCATCCCTCTCATTTCTCATTCTCCATGAACCAAGTGTGGCATAAATCCACTTCGACTCTATTGTTCCTACGCAATGTGGTTCATCTGGAGCTTGACGCTAGCTACTTCCTAGAGACTTTGCTAATAGAAAAGAAACCCTAACTTCAGGTCGGTTCTAAGTGGGAACGGCTGAATACTTCCGCTCGGGCCAGACTTGGGAAGACCTAGATCGCAAACCCTGTGACATTCCTTACAAGTGCCAGGCGGCGCTTTCTAGACTCTCTTCCCGATGGGCTACTAAGACGTGTCCCCCAAGTAAACGAGCGGACATGTTACACCCCATTACTTACTTTATTTTAATGTGCATATACATTGCAAATAAAATTGATTTATGTTGTATATTTATAAAAAAATAGCTCTAATTATGAAATTGACTCTCATTATGAAGATAATAATTATTATTAATGAGGTATTATATGCCAATTCATGGAAGAAAGACTTGGGAGACCCTCCCAAGACTAGCTTATTAAAACTATGTTTGTCGTATAGAACAACAAAAAAGAACTAGCCTAGTGGATAGTCACTTGGCAATTAAGCGCACTTGAGTAACAACACTATCGGGATGGGTGACCTCCCAAGAAGATTTTCCTACAAGCTAGTGGGAGCTTCTCGTGTGCAACCAATGGCGCCAATGAAACCTTTGTAGCCTGATGCCAAGGTATATGCCTTGGTTGCCGCCTTAGTCATAAGCCTTGGAGTGACGACCGCCTGACGACATGGCACACAGTGCTCACCCATATATTCGTAAATTTTTATCTTCGTACTACAAAAATGAAGCTCCCTCTCTGACGTCATCAATGATGTCATCAAATCCAATAAAAGAAAGTGTTCTCTCTTTGTCATCAATGATATCATCGAAAAACACTAAAAAAGCAAGTGTCCTCTCTTTTATCCCCCTACAAAACTATAAATTGAGGGTTTGGGGATGACCACGAAGGGGAACAAGAGAAATCTTGACGAGGACGAGACGTGATCGAGAAGGAGGAGACTCTATTCCACGAGACGAAGAGACATCATTCCATTCAACACAAGGAAGGGGATACATAAAAGGTCTCTCATCATCTTCTACTCTAATCCGAGAAGAGAAGACACTAAAGAACTTTATCCTATTCTATGAATCTGGTTAGAAGTCATACCTCTACTCTCATCTCTATTCCGTCTACTAGAGAGGGAGAAGTATTGCTCTCCACGAGGCAAGAAGAACCATCCACGACGCCTACATTATTGAATCCTACAATTAACCATCGTCATCATCATCGAGTCTTACACCCTTGCCAACTGGTATTACTATCGTGTTCTTCTTCTTCTACGAATCATATTTCTATCATGGCCCCAAAGAGAAAGAATTCAAAAGCAAAAATCGTGAATGACTCTACTAACATGGAAGCAACAATTGGAGTTGCAAGCATGGGAGTCACTAATGGATTCATGGGTGCGGATAATAACCCTTTACCAATCGTGATACCACATGTTTTTCCAAAAAAATTATATCCGAATTCGATAGAAATAAGATAAGTCTCTTGAGAAATATTGTGATCTTAGAGTATTCACTTGGTAAATTATTAGAACATCTTATAGGCTAGAAATTATTAGGGGAACTATGAAAACCTAGAACTTAAGAGAAATCATGAGGAATTTTAATGTTAACCCCATAGAAAAGAAGACTAGTGGATTCAAGACGAATTTACTAACAACGAAACCGTGAAGAAACTAGCCAAGGATATAGTTTTAATCTAGAAGCTCTAATAAAAGATTTTTAAAAAAATCAGAAATAACTCTAAGTTAAAGAAATTGACTTAAGGCTAAGAAACTTGGTTACAAGAATAAACCTCAAATTGGGAAGTTAGAGACCCCAAAATCTAGATACCCTTAGTTAAGTTCCAAGGGAAAGATTTCATTATGTGAAATTCAAGTGTCGATTGCTACTAGATTAATCATCACTTGAAAGTTGCATGATTGATTGAAGTCATAACTGCTTGAAGACATTAGTCTTGTTTGTGACTTTCTAGATTAGATCCTAATTGAATTAAGTATTGGAACAAATAAAAATTGAGGAGCCCTATACCACCCCAAGGATAGGTATTGAATCCCCCATACCAAGAGGGGATGTTTTTACCGTCGTAGAAGCATGGGCTGGCTCTTATGGCGAGAGGTCTCCCAGCAGGGATTGTATTAAGTAGGAGCTGGATAGGGTGCCATGGGGCTCTTGCTAGTAAATCCTTTACGCACCTAGGAACTACTTGGTCCCCTGTACGACCCAAGTTCTACTTGGGACACCTAAAAACTCTAGCTATAGGTGGATTTGATCTTGGTGATGTGCAAATGTGTTGGATGAGGCAGCACGTGTAATTGTAATTTTTCTCCTATATGGGCGGGAGAGAACAAACATTATGGAACATAATCAATGAATTTGTTTTATTCTGATTGTATGTTCATGAGTAAATTACGCAAACAAACAACTGTGTATAAAAGGATTCTTTTTAATTACTGAAGCTATCTTTATATGTTTCACATAATCTGTATGTAATTAGATAACTAAGAACTTTCATAGAGGGAAGCGAGTGGATGGATTCCCAATGAATCCAGTCCTATGGCAGGGTCGTCTTAGTTAGCCGAGATATTTCCCCAATAACAAATGCTAGGTAAAAACTCTAGGAAGGGCCGATTTATTGACTTACCTAGGGTTTGGTCTCACAACTCGTATGTAAATTATCTTAGGGGAAAGGTACGGCGGTTGTGCTAGAGCACTATGACAAATTTCATAAATCCTTAGTCTGCTACTGGAAAAAAGTGTTGTACTCCATGAACCAAGGGTAATGGCAGTCGCTCCTTTCGAACAAGAAGTCTCTTGAAGGACACCTTCGGATGTGAGCTAGTTGTTGATAGGTGACTGTTAGGTCAATTAGGAACCTTCAAGTCAGTCCTCTGTAGGTAACGATAGGATGCTTCCCTTGTGGGGTAGACTTGGGGTTATAGAGCTGGACAAAAACCGATCATTCTAGTTAGAGTACGGATGGCGACGGCAGCTGGAAGGTAAAGTTTGGGTGACTACTAAAACGTTACGATGGCAATAATAACTATGATAGAGACTAACATCCCAACAAGGGCAAGTCTCAATCTCGTGGGCAATTAGTATGTCCCATGGTGTGAAGTCATCTTTGACATGTTATTATTGTGGATAGTAGGGTCACATTAGATTTCAGTGCCATAAAATACACAATCACATAGGTGCAATGAGAAAGGCAAGGGAAAAGTGAAAGAAAATGCAAAGTCCACTGAGATTATGCGTAAGTCCAATGTGAAGATAGAGGAAATAAATGCATTGGAATATAGTTCTGATGACTACATTCTTATTGCTTCATCACTTGTACTACTTGATGTATTGATGCTTCATCTTCCTACTCTTAACATTGGATTCTTGATTTGAGAGCTTCACTCTATGTTATGTTGTATCATCATTGGTTTCACAGCTACTATATTGTCACAGGTTCTATTAGAGTTGGAGATGGCACTGTGCATTGGATAACATTAGTATAGTAATGTTAGATTGTAGTTTGGTATTGGTACTCCTTTTGTGCTTCATGATGTATGTCATGTCTAGGCTTTGTGACTTAAAGCCTTATTTTAGTTGGGTAGTTGAACGATGACATGTTCTATGTATCTTTTGGTTACTCTTTGTGGAAGATAATCTGTGCAATTGTATTTCTGCTAGAGGTGCCAAGGTTGTGAACCTCTATCCCTTACTCGTCTCTAGGTTTGTTAACCATGTTTTATATCTTTCCCATGCGTCTCTTTGATATCACCATCTTGAGCACATGTCTTTGAAAGGAATAAAAGTATTAACCCATTTGCACTATCTTTTGCCTCTTGATTATTCATGTTTTGATTCATGTAATGAGTGTATGTATTGCAGAATACTTGTAACTCATATAAGAAGTTTGGTTCTACACATGTGGGTGAGCATTTGGCTCTTGTATATTTAGATGTTTGTGGCTCTCTGCCCTATTAGTCATCATTGGCTAATGCAAAGTACTCTGTTAGATTCATAGATGATTATTCACATAAGTTTTGTGCCTAACCTATTAAAAAGAAATTGGATGTTTTGCCTATATTTTAATGCATTCTTACTATGTTTGAGAATCTATCCATGTATAGATTGAAATACCTATGATTTGACAATGGGGGTGAATATATATCTAAGGTATTTTGAGCACCTTTGTGATAAGAAGATATTAAGTGTAAGTTTGATAGCCCCTTATACCCCACCCTAGAATGGTGTTGTAGAGTACATAAATAGGATTATTTAGAAAAGAGTCCATAGTATGCTTAGTTAGACAAGCTTACCACAACACTTTTGGGATGAGGTAGTTAGTACCAATGTGCTTCTCATTAATATATTCCATGCACTACTCTTGGTGGTAGAGTCACAAAGGAGGTATGATATGGTAAACCTTCCTCATATGCACACCTATGAGACTTTAGATATATGGATTTCTATCATATTCCCAAACACAAGTGCAATAAGTTGGATCCTCTATCAAATTTATCTTTTTTGGATATGGTAATACAAGTGAGATCAGCTACTGCCTTTGGGATCTGCAAGCTTGGAAGTTTACCCATAGCCATGATATTATCTTTCATGAGGAAAAGATGTGAGAGGACTATGCAATCTCAGTTTGATTAATTGCAAAAAAATCATAAATGGGACTTAGTTTTCTTGCCTATGGAAAGTGTACATTTCCATACAAGTGGATGTACAAGTTGAAGAGCACCCATGGTCACCCTAAGCTAACATATAAAGGTTTTAAGTAGCAAAATAGAGTTGACTTTGATAAGATATTATCCCCTATGGTCAAGATGCCTACCCTATACTTGGTATTGGCCCTGATTACTCAGTTGGATTTGGATCTTTATCAAATGGATATTAAGACAACTTTTTTACATGGGGCATGAGGATATTTATATGTAGTAGCCCAAGGGCTTTATGAAAAAAGGCAAGGAACATCTAGTGTGCAAGTTGAAGATGATTCTTTATGGTCTTAAGGAGGCACCTAGGAAATGGTACCATAATTTTGATGCATTCATAGGGATATTCATGTAGTGACATGGATCCATGCCTATACAAGAAGAAGGTCCATGATAGCAACCTTATTATCTTGGTGCTTTATGTTGATAATATGCTTATTACTAGAAGTGCTCATGTAGAGTTAGATGCTTTAAAGACTCAGCTCAAGAAGAGCTTTGAGATGAAAGATATGGTGCAGGTCACACACATACTTGGTATATGCATTATATGCAATTTCTCTAAGGGACTTCTCTACTTGTTCCAAAAGGGGTACATTCACATAGTACTTGAGAATTTCCATATGTAGAATGGTAAGTCTCTTGGTTGTGCATTACCTTTTCATGTAAAGGTTAGTCAAGTAGATTATCCCCAGTTAGATTATCATAGGGTTGCAATAGCCAAGGTTTCATATGCATCCATAGTGGGCAGTTTGATGTATGCCATGATAGCCACTTGATCTGACATAGGATTTACAATGAGAATTATGGCATGTTATATGGTTGCACCTATAATGAAATATTAGGAAACCATGAAGGATATCATGAAATATCTTAAAGGCACTACAGATATGTATATTTGCTATGGTAGCTAGGATATAGGAGTCATGGGTTACACCACTGACTTAAACTATGTAATACATGCAGATATAGTAGGAAGTCGACCTCTAGGTATATCTTTACCTTTCCTAAAGGTGCTATCTCTTGGATATCCAAGGTGCAAAAATGCATGGCCTTTTTTACTACTAAGGTTGAGTACATTGCAGCCACCCACTAAATCTTGTAAGGAGGCCCTATGGTTAGGTCATCTACTTCTAGATCTTGGTATGACTCTAGCTTATACAGTACATTTGGATTTGATTAGAGCCATTCAGTAAGCCCATAATCCAATCTTTCACGTGAAGACAAAGCACATTAAGTATGCTATCACGTCATCATAAAGGCGGTAGAGGAAAAGTTCATTGAGCTTGTTAAGATCCATATGAATACAAATCTTGTTGTTATACTCATTGAGAGTCTCCCATTGAAACATTGTCTTTCTTAGGAAGATGATGGTGGGTGTAAGATAAAATGACATTTATTCCTCATCTTGTCATGCTTCTATATACACTTTGTACTTTGTCACCTTTTTTCTTATTTTCTCCATACTTAGGCATATTCACCTTTAAGTGGGATGTTGTTGGGGGTTAAAGGTACCTAAGCCTAGTTGGCCACATTTACTTTGTACACTATACCCCACACACTTGTGTACTATAGGTAGCAGGTATCCATCACTATACTATATTATTTATTCTTTTAGTGGCAATAGAATAAAGGATGGTAGGTCACACATGGTGACTATTGGAGTTTCCATACACTAGTATCTCTCTTCTTTGCTTGAGCCTCCATAGCTCTTACTTCTTACTTTCTTCCACTCATGCTTCCACTTTTGCTCCACCTTTCAAGTCTATCTCTTCTCGAAGGCATGTGATGGTTATCACCACTCATGTTGCAATATGCTCATCATCATACCTTGGGAGTGATAGTTGGGCCTCCTTCGAGATGGACTTTGTAAGTTTTATGCTTCGATGAGATTTTTTACATTCTAGATTTTGGATTCAATATGTCATTTCAATTTTTCTATCTATTTCATCTAACACTCAATACTATTTGTCTATAATTTTGTGCCATGGCTTCACTAGCCATATGGTGACCTCTTGGTGACTAAGTTGTAGAAGGAGTATGTATGTAGGGTGCCACAAGATTATGTGGCTTATTGATCATCTATTTTTGTAGGGAGGAAAGGTAATCGAGTATTATGTCCTAATATACTTGCAATTTATACTTCAGTCTAGAGTTCTCATGATCTTTTTTTTTTCTTGCAACATTGGGTTGATGAGAGATTGCATGAGGATGAGATCTCCTATTAAGGCTTTGGGGGGGTGGGGGTGGGGGGGGGGGAGGGAGATTACTCAAAAATATATAAGCATATCACTTGGATACAAATAATGAGTTTTTAAAATATCAATTTTATACTTTTTTTTTACATACAAAAAGGTGTCATATAAAGGGACCATTTATAGATTGAAAAGAAAATGACATTGTATTTTAAGGAAATTCATAGATAAAGGTGTTTTTAATAGGCCTTGAATGCACCTGATATAGAAAGTTTACATATAGTGACCCTCCCATCTCGGATTTAGGTTGCTTCAAGTATTAGGAGTTATGACTTTATGATGACATTCTTTTATACCTTCTTTTACTTATGTCATTTGGACATGTACTTTCATTTGTTGCTATATAATCAAAATATCATTATATTTTCTTCTTGCTTTCATGTATTATGTAGTGTATTTTTTGTGTTATGTATTTAAGTGTCATATAATAGCTATTCATACTTCGGATTTTATATATGTTTCAATAGTAATCTATGTCTAATAGGATAACAAATATGTATAGCGGGGATGTAGCCCCTTAGGGGTGAAATCCTTGAAAATCTTTTTTTCGTTGCACAACTGATATGAGCATCGATGAATTTTTTCTACAACTATCAATATAAGCCTTGGTATATTCCCCAAAATACACATTGATAATCATCGTGATTGTGTTGTTTATTTCAACATGTATTCTAGTGCATATACTAACACATTTACTAGTGTACTTAGTTTGTAGCTTATATAGACATATTTTGATTTTGGGATCAACATTTGCATCAAGTTTTCATTTATATTTACATCAAAAAAAATCTTTGGTATGCATCTTATTATTGTAGTGAGTTTTTGCCCTACCATAAGGGGAACCTTTTTGTATAGAGCATCTACTACGTGAGCAATAGTCAAATGCCTAGCAATGGTCATTAGAAAATCAAAGAAAGAAATCTAAGAAATGATACTATCTTAGTGGCTAAATAAATATCACCTTTAAAAAGAGAAAGAAAATTCATAATCTCAAATTTAAAAATTTATACATTTATCTTTATTAGAGTAAATAAAAGGGGGCAAAAATAAAATAAAACCATAATCAAAATATCTTTTAAAAAGTCTCAAGAAGGCAATGTCACATGGTCAAGTCTTAACCGTGCACTACTGTATACTTATGTATACTAGCAAGAAATTATTGGCTTGAGGATTGTTCTATCATTGAGTATTTAGGAAAGCCTTACAACTAACAGTATCAATCACACCACATTTTCCATCCTAGGGTGATATTTGATCTCAAAGTCAAACTTGTGGAGGACTTCAATCCACCTCATTTGCCTCATGTTGAGGTCTGACTGTCTAAATATCCATTTGAGACTCTTATGATCAATGATGTGTGTAAATCTTCTATCAAATAAGTAGTGAAACTAAAGTTTTAGTTATCAATGAGATTGCTAGTAGCTCATAGTCATGAGTAGTGTAATTTTCCTCCAAAAGTTTGATTTTTTGAGAAGAATAGACCATTGGACAATCTTTATATGAAAGAACTCATCATAATGCTACTATGCAAACATCGTGACAACTTCAAATTCTTGGAAGAAGTTAGGGAGGTTAGGAAGAGGGTGGTGGTGAGACATTTCTTCACTTTATCAAAGCTTTCTTATTCTCAAACCATGTACAGTAACTTGGTTTACTTTGTGAGCAGCTTAATAAGCAATGCAACAATTAGGGCATGATCTTTGATGAAGATTTTGTACCACCATGTAAGTCCTAGGAATCCTTTGATTTCTTGGATGTCTTGGGGAGGTAGGTGGTCCACTACTTCATTTATAAATGTTCCTCGATCACTCACAATTTTTGTGGGGCATCCAAATATTGATAACACTTGTTCCCACAAGAATTTAGCTATTATTCTCACATCATACAATGAATGAGTGGCTTGGTGACTAGGATGTATTTTGCTCGAGAATATTGTGCAACAGGGCTGATGGGTCCCATGAAGTCAAACCCCCATTTCTCAAAGGGTTCACAATGCAAGAACTAGCTCAAGGTCCATTTTATCCTTTTTGATGGGCATCTTTATGTACTAGCAATTGTCATAGTGTTAATTGTCATAGTACATACTTTCAATTGTCATCATGGAGCTCAAGGTCATGGTATCGAAGTGACCTTTAACTATTTCTACATATGCTTCTTGCAACATACTTTCAATTTATTCTTGCATACATATTTTCTCAATAATCCATCTTGCCCTAGCTTATACAACTATCCTACAATTAGCTAATAAGTCCTTATTTCTATAAGCATGCAAGTTCAACTTTCTCTATCATGCGTTCAAGCAATCTATCGGTCAATACTTTAACAATATCATCAACCCAATAAGGTGTTAATTTAGGTTTAAAAAGCTAAAACTCTTGTTGTAGAATAAACAATTATGAATCTGGGAGATGTAGTCACTTTCTCTCCACTTGTCACTATTGACATATAGTCAACAATGTAACATTGCTTGTCTTTTCTCACAGCAACCTTGAAGTCAAATTCTAGCAACAATAGTAGCCATCTTGCAATGGATCATGTGGCATATGGTTTATTTGTCAAATATAACAAAGCTTGATGGTCTATAAATGTGAAATGGGTGGCAAGGAGGTAGTGGTAAAAATTTTTCATAGCATACACCATGCCAATTCCTTCACATTCCATGGTGGAATATTTCATTTTGACTTTTTCTAAGTTACTAAGTAGCAAAGCTCATAGAGAAGTCCACATTGTGTTGTCCTAGCTGGCACAACATGGTTTTGTTTACAATTTTGGGTATATCAATGAGCACATGGAATGTCAACTTCCAATTAGGGGCTCATAGGATAGGTGCACTCATTAGAGCCTTTTTCAAGGTTTCATAATTACATTGCCATTCATCAATCCATTCCCAATTTACCAAGAGTCTATACATTATTCTAACTATGGACACATAATTTAGGTGGAGCTCCATGATGACTTGAAACGTTTCCATGTCAATTGCAATCCCATTCTTGGACATGAAATGTCATAGAATTATGCCATCCATGACCCAAAATTGGCATTTCAGGGATCTAGAGATAGTTATTGATACTGCCTATGTTGTTGCAATACTACTCAAAATTTTAAGTGCTCATCCCATGAGGAATTGACGTAGAGATCATCAGCAAATACTTCAAGATACTTGCAAAGCATGTCCTTAAATATTGTACGCATTAGATGTTGAAAGGTTGCAGGTGCATTTGTCAACCCAAAGATCATGAAAATGTACACAAACAACCCCCATTCAATAGTATCAAAGGCAATTTTTTGTCAAAAATCAAGGTGTACTTGCACCTAATTATATCCTAAAAAATCATCAAGGAAGCTATAAGACTCCGCACTTGCCACATGCTTGATCATGTGTTAAGTTTAAGGCAACAAATAGTGGACTTTCTTAATGACCTCATTCACCTCCTTGGCATTAACACATACTTAGATCTTCCTATTTTTCTTAAGCACTATCGCAATGGGAGATACCAAATCTATATGCTCTATTTTGTAAATGAACCTTGCATTGAGAAGGTGGTCTAGTTCATCTCGTACAAGATGCGCATATCTAGGGTTTCATTGGGTAGGGTCTTTGTTTTGTGGGCTTGACATTCGGATCTATTAGGATAATGTTGGTGAGCATGTGCAGTGGTATTTCTTTAAGATCATGCAAACAACTCTTGGAATTCTTTGACAAGTGCAATGATTTTGTCTTCACCTTTTTTTGCAAGATCGCTTGCATTATATGCAAGGCTTACAAGGCTCTCCTTCCACAACAAGATTTACTTCCTTAACCTTCACATGTCCCTTGATCAATTCACTCAAATTTCCTTCTAATTTTGCTCCCAACAAAATGACTACACGGTCCCCCTTTTTGAATCGGGTGAATTTTTTTGGGAGAACTTATGGATTTTTTTGATTGTTAGTATTAGAGTCTTTACTTCATTGGGTTTCCTTTAGCTTCTTCTTATGTAAATGCATCAGTAACTTTAAGCTAGATTTCTTGGCTACAGTTGGCTCTTGTATTTCTTGATCAAAATCCAGTGCCATTGTCTAACTCTAAGCTCATCACAATTTGCAGTTGTTCTAGTGGACTGGTTTGGCTGAAAATGTTGCCCTGTTCTTTGCTAAAAATTCTTGTATTTTTTTACCATACCTTTCAGCCATTGTATGGCAGCTTGTAAAGAGGATGGTTTCATAGCTCCCACTTCCAAAGATAGAGAAGATTCAAGCCCAAATATATACTTATTCAGCTTGGCATTGTTGAATACTCCATCCACATATATGGAGAGGTTAAGAAATTGGTTAGAATAATCTCTAATTGATAATCCCCTTTGCTCAAGAGTATACCACTTCTTCTCTAACTTCTCTTTTTCAATAGGAGACACAAAAACTTCAATCATTGCCTGCTTTAATGCATCCTATGTTAAGAATTCATTACCAATCCTTGACATGTACCGCCTCCAAGTGTATGCATATCCTTCCAAATGTAGGGCTACAAATTGTATCTTGGCATTCTCTGGTCTAGGATACAAAGAAAAATACATCTCAAGCTTGTCAAACCATTCTTCTAATTCGGTAGGGGATGGATTTTCCCCCTTGAAATTAGAAATTGTTATTTTCTCCTTGTATTCCTGCTCATATTGATGATATTGACCATTATTGTGTTGATGTCCATAAAAGTTTGGACCAAAGGAATTTTATCTTTGAACATCATTATTCCATGTTCCATGAACATATGGTTGTTGCTGTCCATGAATATTTGCAAACCCATTTGGCTGATTAAATTGTCCTTGTGGCAATCAGAAAGAGTTGCCAACAACATGAGGCTGTCCATAGACTTAATGGTCATACATTGGAGAGTGTATATTTGTTGGGGCATTCATTGGTGGTTGTTTTCCACTCATTTGACGAGGTAAAAACTGATTTGAATGAGGGCCTTGTTTAGAGGCCTGATTATATACATGATTATTATTGACATGATGTTGCTGTCCATAAGAATTTGGAATTGAATTTATGCGACCATGTTCATTGTAAGGGTGCTCTGTCCCATGAGAATTATTACCTCCACTTGCTTGACCATGATAAGACCTTTGTTCTTCAGCTTTCTCTTCATGTGTAGATTTAGGGATAGTAGATGATTGTCCATAAAAAGACTTGTAAAAAGGATGGCATCCATGTGTGTCATCATCAAGCCTTGAATTAGCATGATTTTTATCTTCAAAATCCTATCCATGAGGGCTAGTATAGGTCTTGGGTTGATAAAGAGGCTAAGATTGAGGTTGAAAATGAGAGGACTGAGCTCTTGATGGCTCTCCAACTTCAAAGTGCCCAACAAACTTGGGAGTTGTGGACTTTGATTGCTCTTGGACAATGGGAAGACTTGGAGCATTTGGAATAACTGTAGGTAATATCCTCTCACTCAAGAGAGCCACAAGCCTATAAAGGCCCGATTTCATATCCTTTATGTCGTTGGAGAGTTGTTGAAAACTATTAGAATTAGTAGAGACATGAGTAGTGCCAACCCCATTTACTTGTTTTTTTATTGCAACATGTGTTGAACTTATCTCTAGCTCCTCATTATCATGGTTATCAAGGTAAATAGCCTCTTGTGAAGCTTCATGATCTTTATCCAGCTGACAGTCCCTTAAACCTTCACTGATGGTATCCATAATGGGTTCCTTTCTTTTATTTTTAGCCATAGGTGACGTCCTGTCTCTTGAGTGTTCAACAGAATAAAAACTCAAATATCTTGAGCGCTAATGATCCAAATGACCAACTTCTTGGCTTTTTATGAAGCTTAGGATGTCCCCTTTCAAAAGTGCTATCAAGTATTGAAAATGGTTGAGTACAAAAAATTCTGCAAGCAATTTACTGTAGCTGACTAGAATTTCTTGCAACCTATGAATGCTCTATTCTGGTCATTTAATGACTTGTACCATCCATTTCATGCATGTACCAACTATGTAAACCTGCAAGGAAATCCATACATCTGCCAACACTGATAATAACCTATACAAGTAACCCAAAGGATTGAATAATCCCACTGTAGGCTGCAAAATAAGGATCCAATCAATGGAACCTTGCTTGAAATCCCTGTTCCAACTCTTTATTGGCTGATCCAAGTTTCAAATGCCACAAGTAGCATACATCTTGCTCAGCACAACTCTATCCCAATTTGCCAATAGCATTGCATTATGTTGCCATACATTTGCCTTCACATCATGTACTCCATGCCAAATACACCATGTTGAAGGCTGAATTCTTGTGCCTTTGAAGTGGTACCTGCACCTAAACTTTAAATGTGTGGGATCTGATACTTGAGGGGTGTGAAAATTTCCCTCTCAAGCCGATTTGTGCTCCCCTTTAGGGTCCTTGTCAGTAGGGGAGGGTCACCTCTCTTTTGTCCTACCAACTCACTCGGCATCCACTTTTCCTCGTGGGTATAGACATGGTAGGTCAATGCTAGATTAAGAAGATATCATGAAATGCATGTATTGGAAAGGATTTGATTGTGATTTCATGATATGATGAGCTTGGAAGAATTTGGGCTGAAAATGAAGTGGGATTAGGTAAGGAATACCTGAAATAATGACTCACTACTTTACAATTGTATTTTACTTACCATTGGGCAATATTTTTTTTTATTCAAGGCAATGAGACAAAAAGCAAATAGTTCAATGCCAGGTTAGAGAAGAATGGGTGAGAATTTGAAACATTGGAAGTGATTATTTTCAATGAATGTAAGTGATCAATCAATAATTAATCACTAGGTAGCTAAATGGATTGTTCATGAAGTGCTTTTAAGAGAATAATTGGAATTCTAAATCATTTTAATCCCTCATTCATCAATTGGATTAGCTCAGCAATTGGATTCAAAAGGAAGAGATTAAAGATAATTTAAAATACCTCATATGCTTGTGAATGATGAATGTAGTTGATGTAGATTCCTCACAGAAAAATGGACTGTCTTTAGCTTATAAAGATCCACAGAAATCCCAATTCAACATGCTTCAATGTAGGATAAGCTCCCAACTTCATATGGACTCCATTTTTGCCACATGCTTCAAGAATGGTTGATGCAGGAATAATCTTCTTCCATTTGATGAAGAACTTGGAAGATGGTAGAGAATAACTCCAATATAAGCTGAAAACTCCAATTATTGGAAAGAGAACCAAGAATTTCACTGACATTGAAGATACATGCTATCCAAAGCTTCCATAGATCAAAATGAACCTAAAGATGCTTCAATGTTGTCAATGAATTGAAGCCACGTGCATAAGCAAGCTACAGGAGTGATTTACCACCAATACTCCCTTCATTTGCTTCAAGAAATCAAAAATTCTCTGTTGCTATCCAAAACTGTCAATAATAGGGTTTCATGGGAGAGAGGAGAGTCCACAATAGAGAGAAATCTTGCCAATCTTGAAGGAGTGCACTTGGCAAGTGCTTTAGAGCCTTAATCATAAGTGACTTGAGCTCCATAGCTCATTTTTTGGACGAGATATGCAGGAGTATGCTATTGGCACAATTCACGTTGCTACTCTCCACATGTTGAAGAGAGCAAGAAGAAGCCTAGTTAGGGAAAATCACCACTCTACTTGAAGCTCATGAGATGGAGAACAAGGCTATGAAGTCCATTGACGAGATAGAGATCACGGGCAAGAGATTAGATTAGCCTTTGGCAATGGATTCTTGAGGCTAGCTTGAAAGGAAAGGGAAGAACCCCTGTTCTTGAAAAAGTAACTCAATTTTGAACCAAACTGAGTCATGTAACCCTCATTTTGTCCAACTTACCCCAATTTTTGGTCCAAAACTTGGTCACGAGTTGCCCAATTGGTTGGAGCCCGCCATTATCCACTGGTTCATGCCGAGAACCTCCATCTTAGTCACATTTTATGACAGATATCCATGTTAGACCATGGTTATGGAAGAGCTAACTCTTATGAGACTGAATTTAACTGTAGTTTTCACTCCCTAGTCACTGCAACTAAATCTAATGCATGAAAATGACTTCTGAAAGGATCTAAACTAATGCTCTGATTCCAATGTAAAAGAAGTCTAATCTATCAATGGAAATGAACAGGAAATCAAAAATATTCTAAGCTACAAATGACAAGAAATGAACTAAACTGAGATTCCAGCATGGCCATGCCATGGAACTTCTTCCATTACCATAGCACAATGTAGCCATGGACTATCAACCAAGTACAAGAATGTGAAATACAAGAAGGATGAAATTTTTTATAATGCCAAAGAATGATGCTACATTAGCACTTCTTGCCTTTTATACTAAACCCTAAGTCCTCTTTCTCTTGGCTCAAGTATTTACAAAGTTTTATACTTGGAATAGGCTTTAACTCTCATGTTGATAATTTGCTTCATTACAGCAATCCTATCATATGTTTTGAAAACATCCAAATGACCAGTAGTGGGGCAAGAATGCATCTCTTCCATAATATCTCAAGTGAAGGCAGGTGTGTGGGATGACAATCTTGCCATGGGATCACATAAGGCCATTTTTGGGTTGATATGGAGAGTTTTTGTCCATTATCCCATGCTGTAATTTTTGAAATATTTTGCTGAGTTCCTCATTCAACAAATAGGTCTCTTGAAGCTCCTCAATCCAATCACTATGCAACTCTAAAGTGGAAGGTACTCTACATGCTCATATGCATGATAGTGAATCAGTCACTATATTGTCTTTGCCCCTAGTGTGAGAGATATCAAAATCATAATTTTTCTAGGTTGTAATTGAGAGATCTCCACTTCTCAGGAGTCAGTAAAGTATTGGAGGACTCAATGGTCAGTCTTCACTCTAAACTGGTTGCCATAGAGGTAATTTCTTAATAACATGAAGGATGGCCAATATCTCTTGGTCGTCATAAATATTCATTAGTATATCCTTTATGATCTATCAAAGGTGTTGTAGTGGTGGCATAATGCTTGATGAAATGTCTATAAAATGAAGAGAGACCAAGTAAACCATGTAATGAAGTGGTGCTAGATGTCCTAAACACATTACACCTTTTTGGGGTCATCCTATTTGCCATTTTTACTAACAATGTGCCCCAAGTAATCCATCGATGTCTACATGAAGACACATTTAGTTGCCTTAGCAGTTAGCCTATGCCCTCTCAAGACATCAAATACCCATTTGTGACTTATGTGCCAAGTGCATCTATTGTGATTTGCTGTAGATAAGAATGTCATCAAAGAATATGAGCACAAACTTGAAAATGAAGGGGTGTAAGATTTTATTTATGAGGCTTTGAAATGTGGCTTGGGCATTTTTCAATCCAAAAGGCATCACTAGGAAATGATAAAGCCCACGACCACACTTGAAAGCCATTTTGTTTGATGATAGGTAGAGTGTATATCAATCTTAATGAAACATCGTTCCCCTTTCAACTCATCCAACAAGTTATCAATCGATGGGATAGGATACAATTTCTTGACTGCGATCTTATTCTCAAGACTTTGTAGTCAATGCACATGCAAAAAGAGCCATCTTTCTTCTTGACTAGTAGGACTAGAGATGTATAAGGTGAGGAACTCAGTTCAATAAACCCCATACCAAGTAACTTTTTGACTTGCTTTGCAACTTTGCCATGATCACACTTGGAGAAGAGTGTATAAGGTGGCTTGTTCACTGACTTAGAATGAGGTTCTAGATCAATTAGGTGGTCCACTTGCCTCTTAAGGGAAAGGGCTGCAACAAGGAACATCTAGTGTGCAAGTTGAGAAAGAGCCTTTATGATCTTAATCAAGCATCTAGGAAATGGTATCATAAGTTTGATGTATTTATGTAGTCACTGTCTTACTCCTGCAATGATATGGACCCATCTCTCTACATGAAGAAGGCTTGTGATAGAAGCCTTATTATCTTGGTACTTTATGTGGATGATATATTGATTTCTAGGAGAGCTCATGATGAGCTAGATGCTTTGGAAACTCAACTCAATAAGAGCTTTGAGATGAAGGACATGAGACATGCTCCATATATTCTTGGGATGTGTAACATGCACTATGGCTCCAAGGGGCTCCTTTATGAGTCATAGAAGGAGTACATACAGAAGGTTCTTGAGCACTTACAATGTAGAATGTTAAGCCTATTGGCTATCCTTTACCTTTCCATGTAAAGGTCAATCTAGCAAATTGTCCTGCATTAGATGAGTAGAAGGCTGAGGTGGCCAAGATCCCTGATGCATCTGTTTGATGTATGCCACGATAGCCACTCTTCCTAACATAGCATTTTTAGTGGAAGTTGTGGCATGCTATGTGACTACACCTAATTAATAACATTGGGATACTATGAAGGGTATCGTGAGGTACTTAAAAGGCACTACAGATATGTGCATTTGCTAAAGTGACTAAGATACTATAGTTGTGGGTTACACTAACTTCGACTATATACAATACATGTAGATAGTAGGAAGTCCACCTCTAAGTATATATTTACCGTTGTTGGAGGTGTTATTTCTTGGATGTCCAAATTGTAGAAATGCACAACATTATCTACTACTAAGGCTAAGTATATTCTAGGCCCACTGAGGCTTGCAAGGAGACACTATGGTTAGACCATCTAGTAGAGCAGACCTTGGTAGTACTCTTACTCTTACACTATATTTGAACTCTATGAGTATTATTCAATTGGCCAAGGATCCAATCTTCCATACAAACACAAAGCACATTGAGGTGTGCTATCACTTCATCAAAAAGGTAGTAGAGGACAAGTGTTTTGAGATTGTCAAGATCTTAACTTGAAGAGTCATGCAGATCTTCTCACAAAAAGTCTCTCAGTGAAAGATTTTGCCTTTCTTAAGAAGATGATGGGTGTAGGATGAGATGACATCTATTCCTCATCCTATTGTACTTTTTCACTTTTTTCTTGTTCTCTCCTTATTAATATTTGCCTTTAAGTGGAAGGTTATTGGGGGTAAAGGATCGTGTGCCTATGCCACCTTGTATTTAGTTCACACACCATGATTGCACACCTATACACTATAGGTGGCACACACCGATTACTCTCACTTTATTCTTTCTTATTTTAGTGACTATTGAATAAGGAATGGCCTATCACACATTGTGAGACCATTGGAGTTTCCACATCTTGTGTCTCTCTTTCTTGCTCTCTTGCTCCATCTACCATAGCAAGCATCTCTCTTGCTTCCGCTTGCTTGTGCTTCCACTCAGGCTCCACCTTTTATTTCCCTTTGAGTAAGTAGTGATACTATATCTTAAGGGCATGAATGATTGCCATTAATTCTAGGTCATGTTTTTGCTAGTTTCTTTTGTAAGATTTGTGTTTGTATGAAGAGTAGGCAATATGGTGTTCTTCTTGCAAAAGAGCACGTCCCAATGCCACTAGGCTTGAATTTATGATAACCTCAAATATAGCAAATTCAAAATTGGGCTAGTGGTCAAGCTAGATTATCAAAGCTCTTCTACTCCACATAGGTCCTAATAATTTGGGATTTCTTCTTGAGAAATTTAGTAAGGGGTGTGGCTATTAATGTGTAGTCCTTATTGAAGATTCGGCATCATATCTAGTTAGTTTGATAACCCTCTACTTGACTTCCCTGATTGACTTCTGTGGTAGCTAGCCTTGAACATCTCTTACTTTTATTGGATCTATTGTAATCCCTTCTTCAAAGATAAACAATGCAAGATATTCCATTTGGTGTTTTAAAAAAATACACACTTAGTCTTTTTGGCATACAACTTGTTTGCCCTTAGTGTCTTTCCAAGATGGTGCGTAAGTGTACCATGTGTTCTTCTTCTTCTATGGAATAGGTCAAGATGTCATCAAAGAAGAAACTCATAGTGTCCATACCTTGTGTTAGATGCTATCTTTGAAATATCCTCTTTTTTGATACTATGGTTCATCAATTTGAGAAAATGGATACTTGTTCTTCATTGTAACTTGGTTTTTCTCTCTATAGAGTCTATTATCTTAGTGCTTCCTCTTTCTTTTTTTGAAATAGCATCAATGCTCTACACAATCAATTACTTGGGAATATGGCTCCTTGTTCCAAAAATTTTGGGAGTTGTCCCTTCAACTCAATTGCCTTAGGTTCTGACATCTTATAAGTGCTCTTAGCAACAAATCCTACTCCAAGGATTACTTTCATCTCATTACTTCCATATTGGGGGAAGTTCTGTCAATTCTTCAAGAAATATATTTGTGTAATCCTTCATTCATGAGTGTTCATGTTCTTGGCTGAGCTCGTTGAGTTTGATCAAATAGATCAAAAGTCCCTTTCTGACCCCTTGCACTATGTTGGAGGCCTTGGCTAGTTGGATTTGGGGGTTTCTAGCTTCTCCTTGCACAATAATTATATTGCCTTCGAGGTTTTAAAATGAAACTAATCCCTTTCTACAACAATGGACATTGGCATCATTGGATACAAGTCAATCCATGCCTAGGAGGCAATCATAATCCCCTTATTTTATTACTTGGAACTTAGGTTTGGTAAACTCATTCCTCAATTTTTTGGTTAGTTTTGTCTATGTTATCGATAATACTTCTTCACCATTAGTGAGCTCTATAAGCAGATTTTTAGTGCGTTTAGGTTCTAGGCCTATTGTTTATGTGCATTTCTCGAAGACATAAAAGCATGTGAGCTTCCAATATTCTTAAGAACTATAGAGTATCTTTCCATGAGGTCAGCATTTGGATCACAAAGTATTGTCTATTGGATCTGTGGCTATCCAAAGTCACATGAATAGTGACTCATTCAAGCTCTTCTTCCATGGATGGATATTCTATGGCTCTTCTTTTTGTATGCCATGAATGGTGGAAACTTGCTCCTTCCCCTTGTTGGCCTTGTTTGAGGGTTTTTCCCAGGACCTAATCATATTTTCCCATATGTTCTTCCTAGCTTTATGAATTGTACCTTGAAGTGTCCTAGCTTGTTACAATTAAAGCATCTCTTCCAAAGATCATTCCAATTGGCGTAAGTTGAGTTATTCACCAGATTGACCCTTCCCTTCTTCCTTCACCCATCCTGAGGGAACATAACATTTCTCTTTAGAAAGGGTGCACTTATGATTCTAGTTTGAAAATTATTAATTGAAGGGCTTTCCTACCAATGCTTTAGCTAAGGGTATTGCCTGAACAAGGGCATCTTGAAGGTCACTTGGATGTATCACCTCCAATTGAGTGTCTAGGAGACTATTTATTCTTTGGGAAAAACAAGATACTTGGTGTGTCATGTCCATCTCTAATGCATACTTCTAGAGGGTGATAAAGCATGAGTAGTATGCTCCCGATGTTAGCCCTTGTTACCTAAGTTAAAAAAATTGTTCATCTTTAGGGACTTGTAGGATGGGGGTAAATATCTTTGGAGTATCACTTTTTTAATCTCATCCTAGGTCACTAGGGCTTTGGCTTATTTGGAATCTCTACAACACTTTTTCCACCATAGTTGTGCTTCTCCTATCAACTTAAGTTTAGCAATCATGACATGATTCACGATAGCAGTTCTTATGATAGCAAGTAGTACTCCACGGATTCATCCATGCCTGCACCTCAAATTCTATATCCCTCCCCTTTGCATTGAATTTTGAGTGATTTACTTACTTCAAGAGGAATTTCTTCTCTTCGAGTTTCATCACATTACCTTGAGTGCTCCTTCGTGTAACGTTCACCCACCATTAATAAGTGCACTTAAAGCATTTATTGCATAACACTTACAAGACTATCTTACAAACCAAGTACAATGAATTCAAAGTTTTCTTGTAAGTATAAACAACCAAAATTGACTCAAAGGGGTTGACTAGGATTACAAAGTTTATACAAGAATATTGAATCTTTTAAGAAACTCTATTGATGGAATTCCTAGACATCCATAGTTAAATAGATTGGGTTTTTAGCAAATACATCAAGTAGGTGGTATTGATTAGGGAGTTTAGGGGGTCCTTTCTTTTGGTGATTATTTTTCTTGCCTCTTTTGATTACTACAACTCCAGGGGGGATGCACCTTATAGAACGCGTAAGATACCACTTGACTTCAAAGGAAAGGGTATTTTATTTAGTAAGATTTACAAGATTATATATACAAAAGAGGTTTTTAAGTTACATTTTGAAAAAAAAATTGTAAGTTTAGTAAAGTAAAAGGGATCATTTTATTGCCTTATAGCATGTAAAGAAAGGGTATTTCTTAATACCCTTTGAATGTAGGTTATATAGATGATTCATTATAGGTTCAGCCCCCCGAGCTACAACTTTAAAAGGGGAAATAACTTGAGTAACTTGCTCATAGGTATAGTGGTTTAGGGGGATATGTCATCCTCGAGTGTGTAAGATAGAGTTTGTGTAGGCTTCTTCAAAATATCTTGAGTTCTTTTATACACAAGATTCTCCTTAGGTTGGCTTGTATGTAGGGAAACTTATTTGCATCAATGTAATAGTAGATCTCTACCCTTATTCATCTAACTTCTTTGTATAATGGGGATGGATCATAGATAGTGTCCATGATTTGCATGAATTTGTATCATCAATGAAAGTTATGTGAATCAAGGTTGGCATTAGTATGGCTCGAAAGACTAAAAACTTTCCCCATTGGTCCTAATACATAAAGCATTCATAAATCACTTCTAAAAACTTTCTCCATTGGTCCTAATACATAAAGCATTCATAAATCACTTCTAATCTATATAAAGAAGAAATCAATTCTTCTTTTACATTTATTCATAGTCACAATGAATACTTTTACATGGGTCGGAAATAGTGAAGTAGGGATGAAAATATTGACTTGATGACCTCCTCTCAACCAAAATTTCCCCTAATATGTATGACTATAACAGGGTAGATAATCTGATAAATATAGGGAATGGGAAATGGGTATGTGCCACGTAGTCTAACTACAATCCTTTTAATGTGTTATAATTTTGTCAAGGAGGAGTATATGTATTGATTTGGTTGCCATTGTCCATCCGCATAGACAAGGGATTCTAGATCCTTAGTCTCAAAAAAGTAATATGCCTAGACTAGTCAAAGTTGTTCATAGATCTCCACACACTTCATGCTCTCCTCCAAATAATAAATTCTATGAGGATTAATGTGGAGATCCCCATTCCATCATTACCACCCTTGAATATTAAGTCTCAAATAGTCCCCTATGAAATTTGCATTGAATGTGGTTATGGCAATTTGAAAATCAAAATCGAAATTTGCTTCACTCTTGTGCTAGGGTGTACATAGCTAAGAATATCTCAATTTCCATATGACTATGGCAGTTTGAAAATTAGAATCAGAAACTGCATCACTCATGTGTAGGGTGTACATAGCTAAGGATATCTCAATTTCCATAAGTTCAGAAAAAAGAACCTCGACAAGACCAATTATTAGGATCAACACAATTCATTCCCTAGTTAGCTAGATTGAGCCTCTAATACTACACTATAATGTACCTACCCTGAGGTTCCCACCCAAATTTCTATATCCTACTTGCCTTGGAATAAGGCTCTAATACCACACTATAATGTACCTACCCTGAGGTTCTCACCCAAAGTTCTATATCCTACTTGCCTCAAAACAATGCTCTAATACCACACTATAATAAACCCACCCTGAGGTTCCCACTGTTAAAATTGAGGGAGAGACAGACATAGGGGCCAAAAAACTCAAAGAGCAGTATACTCTCTTCTTCTCTTCATTATTCATTACACACTCAAAATCAAGGTACAACTAAAACTAGTTCTAAAGTGACTATGCACACTCCAATAGACTTATTTATGAAGAACACACTTGTGATAGCTAAGGACCCAATTATCATGTCGGGGTTTGGATAAGGTACGATGAACTGAGCTTGTATAGTTGTCAACATTCCCCCTCAAGCTCAAGTCATTTCTTGCATCCCAAGCAGTAATCTAAATAAGTGAGCTTATCTTTACCAAGTGATTTGGTAAAGATGTTTGTCATTGGTCTTCAGTCTTTATATGATTGAGGTCTATCCTACCTCCAAGCACCATTTCCCTCATGAAATGGTAATGTACCTCTATGTGCTTTGACCTGGCATAATAAACTAGATTGCTTGCCAGGAGCACACTGCTCATGTTATCACAATATAGATTGATTGGATTATCCACATAAATCTCCAAGTCATCCATTAACTTAACCAACCCAGCAACCTCACGTGCAGCATGTTGCACCCTTGTATTCTACTTCTGTACTTAAGAGAGACACCGTAGGTTGTTTCTTACTACTCCAACTGACCATGCTGCTTCCAAGACCAAATGCATATCCACTCGTTGATCTTCTATCATATACACATCTAGCCCAATCTGCATCACTATAACTTGTAAGCTCAATAGTCTTACCATGATTATAGAATAGCCCATAAGGCAATGTCCCTTCACATATCTCAAGATCCTTCTCCCAGAATCTAGGTGAGGTTTTCTTGGATGTTGTATAAACTAGTTGATCAACCCAACTGTATAACTCAAGTCTGGTCTAGTGATAGTAAGATAGATTAGACTACCAACCATTTGTCTATGCATAGTCACATTCTCTATCACATTTCCTATATCAACTGCCACCCTGGTGTGTCCATGGGTTTGCATTCCAACATGCTATACTTCTCCAACATATTCTATGCATGTTGTTTATGTAGCATCCAAATCCCATGAGGTGTACGCATAACTTCAATCTCTCCCTAAGAAAAATTTCAGCTCTCCTAAGTCTATATTCTAAAATTCCTTATGCAGCATGGCTTTTTTGTCATTGATGCCCTATATGTCATCATCTGTGATCACCAAGTCATCTACATAAATCACCAAAATCACATACCCTCTCTCTATTTTCCTAGTAAATAAAATGTGATTAGCTTTGTCCATCTAAAATCCAAGTGTTTGCAACTAGGAACTAATCCTTGCATTCCATGCTCATGGAGCCTGCTTCAAGCCATACAATGATTTTTTCAATTTGCATATATATGAGGATAGTCGGGATGCAAATAGCCCTTTGATTGGGATCCATATAAACCTCTTCCACCAAATCACCATTTAGGAATGCATTTTTAACATCCATCTGATAAAGTTTCTAGCCTTTACATGCAGCCTATGCAATAATAGTTTGTACAACTACCATCTTAGTAAGAGACTAAAGGTTTCCTCATAATCCATCCCATACAACTGGCCATATCCTTTCACTTGGCTTTGTACCTCTCTAGTGAGCCATCAGACTTACATTTTACCTTATAGACCCACTGGCATCCAATAGACATTTTACCCTCAGGCAACTCAACCAAATCCCAAGTTCTATTTTTTAGCAAAGGCTCATTTTCATCATTCATAGCCTTGCACCAATTCTCATCCTTAATTGCTTCTTTGTATTTCTGCACTTTTGTAATGTATGCATAATGTCTCACTGAGTATCCACTGTAAGTAAGCCTATGCATAGGCTTTCTTTCTCTATGCAATCTCCACAACACTAAGGTGAACTAGATTCTACTCTCTCATGAGGTGATTTATATATTTGCTTAAGTCCAAGTGTAACCACTGCAAGTATGCCAAACTCGCTATCTAGACTCTCAATAGAGTCATATCTTGAAGTCAATGAACCTATAACATCATCAAAAACCTTCTCTTTTCCTTTATCTCTCCCCTTTACTAACATATCTATGTTAGTGGATGGAGACCCATAGCTTTGTAGCCTTTTTGTCCAAGGACTTACACTGCCATATGCATCTTGAGTAGGTCCACTAGTAGAAATAGTATCTGGCTGTCCATTTTCAGCATACATGCCATGTGAAGGGTCATCATGTACTATAACCTACTTATAACCATACCAATATGTTAACTCATCAAACACCACTTCATGACTTAGCAATATCTCATGTGTAGTTGGAGCATAGCACTTGTATGCCTTCCTTTCTTATGAGTACCCAATGAAAATACACTTCACTGCTTTATGGTCAAGTACTCAGAAGGTGTCTTTTCATGTATTCATGCTATAGGTATTCTATTCTCATGACATAGATGGCCATAAGTGCTGCTTCAGCCCAATAAGACAAAGGCATGTCCTTCTCATTCAATGTGGTTGTGGTTGCCTTTATAATCACCTTGTTCTTTCTTTCAACCACTCCATTCTACTAAGGAGTATAGTTGCAAGTCAATTGCCTCTCGTGATCCCATGCTTTGCTAAGTATCTATCAAACTCCTTTAACACGTACTCTCCACCACCATCAAACCATAAGCATGAGACATAACAGTTAAGATCTTTTTCTGGATGAGCTTTAAAATCCATAAAGCTATCCAAAACCTCATCCTTATGCTTTAGGATGTATATCCATATGTACCTACTATAGTCATCCACAAAGTTCACATAGTATCTAGACCCACCAAGTGATACATTATGAGTGGGTCCCCAAATATTTGAGTGCACAAGTTGTAAAGGACTATTGCTATTTTGTGTATTCTTGACAAATGGAAACTTGGGTTGTTTCCCAAATTGACATGCTAAGCATATATGCCCCAAATCAACATACTTAAACCTTGATAGCCATGTGGCAGCCATGTGGCAAGCTCCTTATGATGCATTTTTTAAAGCTTTTTGACATTTATATGTCCAATCCGTTTATGCCATATATCAATGTCTCATATGTACCATTACATGAGCAAACATAATAGCATTCAACTTAGGGATGTTTGCATCCAATGTAAATATCCTACCATGTTTTTGGCCTTTAGCAACCAACTTACATTCTCTTCCATACTCCTCTATGAAGGAACCATCTCTATTAAATCATACTTGCAAGTTCTACTCCATGATCTTACCAACGGATAATAGATTATTAGTGATCAATGGAATATGCAAGACATCATGTAGTTTCTTTTTTTTCCATCAAACATAACCAAATGAATAATCCCTATGTGTACTATGTCATGCTGAGAGTCATCTCGAGTGCATGCATAAAGTCATTAGCACCTGTTCACAACTCATCAAAACCCTCGCCATGTGTGGTGTCATAAGGTTTGAGGCACTAGAATCTACAGACCACATATCATCAGATCATCCTACTTCTTCCATCACTCTTTTGCAATGTGGCTATGCTTTCCATAGTAATGGAAATCTTTATCCTTGTTTTCATTTTCATGAGTATACTAAGAGTGCCAGGATCCTTTGCCCCTAGAATAAGATCTCCCCCTCACAGGAGAGTATCCACCACCTCTACTAGTGAATTCCTACTGACTCTAACCATGCTGAGATGCATGCTGCTAAGTTCCTCTAGCATGGCTAGAACCTCTACCATGATGACCACAACCTCACTGATTAGAGTAAAAAGCTACATCTTTGTTTTACATTTACTTGAGCTCGTATTTAAACCCAGTTTCTTCTTCATGGATAAGCAAGGATACCAATTCATTAAAGTTAGGAATTTTAGCCCTGACTAAAATTGATGCATCAAAGACTTGTATTCAAGCCCTAGACCATTCAAGATCATATGCACCAAATCCTCATCATCTATCTCAATCCCAATGGATGCTAGCTAATCTACAATACTCTTTATCTCAGTCACATAGTCCTAAATGGATCGTCCTTTCCTGTCCATTATTGTGTTGAACTTCTACTTCAGTTGTATTTTTCTGGCACTAGTGGAAGTACCATAGTATCTCATCAAAATATCCCTTTGTGAGCTACAATTCATTATTTGCATAACCATAACATTGGAAATACATAGGGATAGCCAATGAAGGACCTTTTGAGCTCTTTCCATCCATGCTCAATGTGCCCTAAGATGATCAGTTGTTGTTGGATTATTTTCGGGAGGCTTAGGTTCATCCATACCTATAACCAAGTCCCAATAACCATGGCCAATGAGAAAATTAACCTTTCTAAACTTTCATATAACATAGTTGTTATTATCCAACTTCTCACCCACTATTTGAGTAATCCTATCTGCATATGCCATCTCTGCAACTCTATGTATTCAATGCAGTCTTAAAATAGATAGTACCTGACTTCTTGCAAACCAATAGACTTTTTAACAAGTCTCTACTTGCATATATTCAAGCAATACTTATATATTCTGAACTTAATCTAGTTTAGCTCATTTCAGTCATAAATCAACTATTTATCATCAAGAACATTTCAGAATCCAAATTTCATAGCATAAGTATGTTTTCTCTCAACCGAGACAGTTTAGGAAAACTAGGTATATTTCAAGTTAGATTATGTGAGCTTCAAGCCTGCTTGATGTGTTCATTGTTGCTGCAAAATTGTGATCGTGGACTTCCCAGAGTCGACATGCCCTATGGTGACAATGTTGATGTGTGTCTTCTCCTTTCCCATGGCTGTTGCAAGTTAAATCCGAGACCTACTATTGCCCAAAGAGATTCAAGAGGCAACATTCTTACCCAACACCAATAGAGAGAGGAAATGCAATAAAGCTAGCTCCTTGGATCCATTTCCAGCTACTGCAGAGGACTCGTGAGAGATAATAAAGGATGGTGAGATGAAGTAACACCTTGTTATGTGGCCTAATTGCCATTCAATACACAGATATCCAACTTCCAATTCACTCTCATCGAACTGAAGGCCTTATTGGAGGGGGTCTAGAGGCAACCATCGAGTATTTGTCCAAGTCTATGTTTGTGATCATGGTAGGGAGAAATGATTATCTCAACAACTATCTCATCAACTCAACCGTTGGCTACTCTCCAAGTTAACCTCAATGGTGCCCCTTCAGTGTATGGCACAGAGGCCACCATTACTCTGATCACGCTCCTCCTCCCAAAGAAGAAGGTCATTGTGTAAATACTCTAGCTCCTACCATCCAGTCTCATAGGTTCTTAGGGTTTCATGGCTCTGATACCATGTTAAAGTTGAGAGAGAGACAGACATAGGGGTCAAAAAACTTAGAGACTAGTATACACTCTTCTTCTCTTCGTTATTCATCACACACCCAAAATCAAGGTACAACTAAAACTAGGTCTAAAGTGATCATGCACATTAACTATAGCATGTAACCCGAGTTATTTATGAAGAACACACTAGTGATAGCTAAAGACCTAGCTATCATATCGAGGTTTGGATAAGATACGATGGATTGAGCTTGCATAGTTGTCAAACACTAACCCAAAGTGGGCAATGTCTTAGGTAGTTGTTTTAGAGGGGATTTCTTGCACACCACCTCCCAAAATTCATAGAACTATTAAGATTAGGAGGTCATGTGCTCCTAGATCTACCTCCTAGGTGAAGTGCTTGGCCTTGCCTATAGAAGGAACAACTATAGTGCCTAAGGAAACTCTAGGACTTTAAACATTGTTCTATTGTCTAGCAAGAGAGTACAATTGTGCATATAGTCAAGTCTCAAAGTGTGGCAAGCACTACACTTGGTTCAAAGAGAGTGAGAGATGGGGGGGTGTAACTCAACCCCTCTACACGTGAGGTAAAATCTTAGCTTCGACCCCCCAAAAAAGTGATATGTTGGGAACCCTAGGTAGTCATTACATTCGTCTCTATCCTATTTAAGTTGTGGAAAACCACTCAACTTATCAAGTCCGCGATGCCATAGGGCATTCTCATCAAGAGAAGGACCTCTTGCTTCTCTCTATAGAAGAAATTATTTGGTTTTCTAATTAGGTAAGCACACTTAAGTAATATATATATAATCAAACTCCTTAATTATCATGTTATGACATGCATGATAGCTAGAGCACGTCTTTTTAGGGACATGGGTTTATGGTTCCCACTGGCGGATTCATGGAGGAGGACTAGGTAGTCCAAGTATGCAAGCATAGACTTCTTGAAGAGAGGGGTTTGAGGGGAGAAAGAGGAGTTTGGGTAAGGGTGGAAAGATGTATAGGTTAATGGAATTCAACATGAGGTAAGTGATGAGAAAAAGGGGGGGGGGGGGGGGGGGGGGTGGAGTGGATGGAAACATCCAAGAAACCTTCACACTCAAGCTCTTATGTATTCAACTCATTGTTTTCCTTCCTTTGAGTGCCAACAACCCCTCCTTATATATAGTTATTAAGGGGGAAGGTTTTAAGAAATCAAGGTGATAAGCATGGCAATGCTTTCTTTGGCAAGATCACCTTTACAATATGATAAAAAAGTAAGAAAAAAAAGAAGTTTTAAGAAAAAAAAGACCTAGCATCATCCAATTGCAATGATCCCATAATGGCAAGATGGATGACATCCCTCCCTTCTGTAGCTCATAACCAAGGCAGTGGCCAAGTCATAGACCTTGGCATACTTGGCAACAAGGGCTAAGAATGTTATGTTGTTGCCTATGCATGAGGAACAACCATTTTCTTGAAGGAAAAATTTCATGGGTGTAACGTGCCCGCCTATTGGCTGTCCAAGCACGTTTCAGTGGTCCATCGGACCAAATCTAAGCATCGCTACACCTGACACTCCTAGGGAATGTTCGGGGGTTTGTCGCCTAGGGTTTCCTGAGTCTGCCTCGCAACGGAACGTTCACGACCAAACCTACTAGGATCGACCTTAAATCTAAGTTCCTAAGGCCAAGGTCTCCTAACAGCATTCTAGTGTCGGGTTTTGGACATCCTACTTTACGCAAAGATACCCAATCCGAAGCAGATCCATACCGCACTTGGTTCAAGGAGAATGGGAAACAAGAGTGATGCGCTGCTCAACCTCTCTGCCCGGAGGGCATAGTCCCATTCTGGTCCCTTAAAACGGCATGAATCAGGTTCTAGCTTAACAATACCTAAACTTGAATGCCAATAAATCCTTGTGAGAAGCCTCCTAGTTCTCTGGGACCACCCTGCCATAGGACGAACCTGTCGAGGATTCTATCCACTCGCTTCCCTTGATAGCTTTAGTTTTCTAATTAGGTCCTACCACTTTTATGTGCGACATTTAAAATTAGCTTCATTAATTAATCCTTTTAGGGAATAGGGTTCGTTTTGTAATTTACAGCACAGACACAAAAATAAAACAAGCAGTCCTTTTGACAAACAAGTTCTTAACTTATCTTCAAGTTAATCTTTGTCTCCTGCCCATACAGGAGAATTATGTATCCCTTCTATCCAATAGAAGTACCCAGTCCAAATCACATGGCACCAAAATTTCCATCCTTTATCTAGAATAGGATCTTCCAACGCCCCAGATGTTGGGCTCACGGTAGTCTACAACTCCGTTCCGGACTTGGCAAGGGGTATTCTGGTGTGCAAATCGGATGTTGTATGCGTACGTAGCGAGCACCGGAAGATCCCCAAGAACAAAGAACTCTATGTTAAGCTCAAAATTCAAGAGAATAGACTTGCACGACATGATGCAAAAAGACCAATTGGGTACAATCTCCCCCCATGCCTTGTGTGAGCATTCCACAAAGCATGTATTTAATAATTCATCCTGTTCATCTTCAAGCTCAAAAATAGCCCAATTTTACAATTAGCATACTTTAGCTTTTGTGTTTGCTTTTGTCCAAATAAAGAATAAAGTGGTTGGGTGGCCCAAGAGTCTGGTAGTGCCTAAATACAATGTCCAATAATGAATATTTAAACGGTGCATCCCATGCGCATACAAAATAATAAATATATGTCAAGTGCTTCAATAAATAAACACGCCAAAATAAATATTAGCGCCGCGCCTAAGACACACGCCCATCAAAAATGATAATTTCTTCTAAATAACTTGAATACACTCTATCGCCCAATGCTTCCCAGCGCCATCGCCGCCTGCTCCACAAATCAACTGAAGCATTCACAATTGTTTGAAAATAATAAAATTAAATCGACAAAAGTGAATACCTAGTAGTCTTCAGCTACAAAATAAATAAATAGGTTGGAACTTTGTCCTAACCTTAATTTAATATAAGGGTGCACTCTAAACTCATAAATCTCCATTAATTTGAATATGTATTTTGCGGAATCACTTGTTATGGAATCACCCACTTGCACATTAAATTAACGTGACGCCCGAAAAGGACATGCATCCCCGTCAACTTTTCGCCCAAGGAATCCACCTTGTGTATGAGTCCCGACAAATAAATATAGTTTTACAGAATCCACCGCAAAACCTCACGAAATCCACCGTGGTCTCACGGAATCCACCGTGGAATATGCCTCCCAGCATCATGTCGAGAGCTCCACTGATCCCAAGCGACCTAGGAGTGAGACATAACTTCTGTGGTTGACCTGTTTACCACTCGACCTTCAACCCGTAAATCGAGCAGTGCCCTCTCGGGGTAATCCGTGCTACGATCTTGGAGATGATCCACCCATGTACATATCCTTCCTTAATTAACCAATTAAGAATCAAGTATAATCAAGGCAATCAGCTTAGTATCATCTTCCAATAAAACATTCATTTATTTCCCATGGCTACTTGTCATTACTGACCTTTGCCATGCTTTTACCATCAAACACAAGCACTTGGAATATTTATCCAAATCACAAATGCAGCAATCAATTGATTGAAACAAAACATTTAGGGTATTGTTCAATCAACCCACAAAACTAATTGTATTTTTTCCAAACAATACAAGAATAGATGCGATAATAATTCCATCGCATATTCGCTCACCCCCTTGGGATCAAAAGAGCGATCCTATGCAAAAATTACTTAATACTAATATGCAAAATTCCTAATGTTATTCTTTTTATGATTATGCTATTCATAACCCTTGATTGATTGCTCTATCAACGAATAAGCCATACCCAACTAAGTGCAATTAACTTCCCTTAATACATGCACTTTGCAAATTTCATCTTTCAAATACGTGAGAAGAGGCCTATCCCTTCCCATGACCTATTCTCGTATATCATAGTATGAAGCCTAATGTGTCTCATGCTAGAATCAAAGCAAGCATCTATCAATTTAGAAATACATTACTTACGACCGGAACCGCAATTGGATTGACAGTGATGCCTTCGCTTGAAGCTTCGTTGCTAATTGTAGGATTGCCATCCACATGCGACATTCTTTGCTTGGAGGCCATCATCCACAAGTAGACTCAAGAGATTAAGAAGGCGGAATAGATTCAAGATGGGAGAGCATAAGAGAAGATGGTTAAGTTGAGGATCAAGATAGAGAGAATTGTACAGCCTCTCGAGGTAACTCTTCTCTCTCTCTCTCTCTCTCTCTCTCTCTCTCTCTCTCTCTCTCTCTCTCTCTCTCTCTCTCTCTCTCTCTCTCTCTCTCTCTCTCTCTCTCTCTCTCTCTCTCAAGCTCTCTCTCTCACAATCTCTTGGAAGGGTATCCTTCTCTTTACCTCTCTCTTGCAGCCTCTCGGGGTCTCCTTATGCTCCCTTGTGCCTCCCCATGCCTCATATTTATAACGATTTAGAGAAGAGGAGATGAGGCTAAGAACAAGAGTTCCTAGTGGAGGGACTCTTGGAAAACTCAGTGATCTGATGCTTAACTTATAAATTTGATGATTCCATTGGCTCCAAAAGGGGGGTAAAATCTCAAGACACTTGGTTAGAAAGCTTTTAGATCACTCCTTCTTTCTCTCCTTATTCGAAGTAGTATCTATTGCATGTAGACTACGATCGCGGCGTGCGCGATTTCGCCAATCACTCTCTTTATCTTTTTTCTTTTTATAAAATCTCCAAAACTAACTAAAACATCACTTTTCTTTTCTTTTAAATGACATCTAGTTCTATCTTTTAGAATAATATCTAAAATATGCTAGTTTTTTTCTTCCTTTTTTGCCCAAAAATCTAATATTTTTGGACTATCCATACTATACATATTAACACTAGTGATTAATATGTATCATAATTCTCGTTTCATAATGTAACTTTCGTGAAGGATGACTACAATCTTTGTCAATCTAAGAAAAATATCGGATTTACGACTCTCGATTTTTTTAATATATTTTTAATTAAAATAAAAAATTAGTTATTAATGTTAGTTAGTTTTTACCTTAGTTAGTCTTTAGTTAGTAATCTTACTAACTTATTAATTGACTAACTAACTTTCGAACTAACCAACTAACTTTTATTGCATGGAAATGTTACATCCTCCTCCCCTTAGAGAAATCAAGATGTCCTCAAATTGAGAGAAACCAGGGGTATCGTTTTGGAACATGTGGGTTATGGGCCCACCATGCTTTCGCTGCGCTACTCTGATCACTACAGGCATGCGGTCTTTTGAAACAACCTATTGTATTTGATATATTTGAATCTTGATTACGAGAGAAAATTTATTGTAGTTACATCTCATGGATATCTTCTAGGTTTTTCCTAAGCATATGGTATATTCTGGATCACTGGAGCTTGTACAACTTCATTTCTTCTAAGCTCAAGTTCTCTTCGAGTTATGTTGGGACAATTGGCGTAGTTATGTCCAACATTGTGGCACTCGGAGCATCGGTGTTTAGGGTGCTTTGGACATTCCCTTTTAAAATGACCTAACTCCTTGCAATAGAAATATCGCGGAGCTTTATCACTTGCAGTCACAAGGTTCTTGGTTGTCCTTGGCAGGAATCTCTTCTTTAGACCAAATTGTCCTAGGATCCTTTTAGCAAACGGAAGTGGTCCTTTATCTCGGAAACTATGTTCCCAGATTGTCCTCCTCTTAGATTGCGATTTGAGCTTCATGGACAATCGGCTTTGCTTGTAATACTAGAGAATACTTCCAAGCTTTGACATTCTCGTAAGAGCCAATCTATATTAGTTGAGAAGGAACGTCTTAAGAAAAATTCATAGCAAGTTATAATCATTCCTTGCCAGAGTATCTCTAATAATTTACAAGTTCTAGGCTCAAAATAGATACAACTCATATTACTCAGGTTAGCTATAGTTACAAGAGTAAAGTTTATTCCAATACAAGTTGTATTTCATGTTGACAAAATTTCTAGGATTTCTAATCATCCTGAAGAGGTGTTGTAGGTTCTAGGTCTTCGTCTTCATCTGATTTCTCTATACATCCATAGATTGTACTTGTGTAGCTTCATTTTCTTCGAGGCTCAATGTCTTCTGGACTTAGATTAGGGCAGTCTGCTTGGATGTGTCCTAGCTCATTACAATGGAAGCATTGACGGTAGGTACATCTCCTACGGATGTGCCCTATCTCTCCACACAAGTAGCATTTCTTGTCTTGATCTCGGGAATCATCTTTACTACAATTGCCCAATTTAAGTCCTTGGATGATTGGATTCACTCGGAGTAATGCATCTTGCAAGTCTATTGAACGCATTGCTTCAAGACAGTGGTTCAGAGGAGTGTTTAGCCATGGAAAAACTTGGATACTCACTGCACAATATCCATAGATGGTGCGTATTTTAGTAGGGCTACAAACTTGAGTAGTGAGCTTTTAGGGTTAATTCCAGCTGCTTGAGCTTAAAGAATTCATTCATCTTCAAAGTCTGGTAGGTCGGAGGAAGGTATCATCAACGTATAGCATCTTTCAATCAAGCACAAGTGACAACGGCTTCAGAAATACCTTGATCTTTGCACCATTGCTTCCACCATAACTGAGCCTGGCTAACTAGCTTAAGTTTGGCTACAATTGCTTGATTCATGGAGGCAGTTCCCGAAGCATAGAAATAGTCATTCATCGACTCAATATATATCTTCGCTTCTACTGCGATGTCTATCCCTTCTCCATCAAATTTGGGTGCCTTAATTTGCTTGAGAATGAATTTTTTCTCTTGTATGTCAGGATCCGTGGGTGCAAAAGGTGCCTGACAATCAAGCCATACCACTCAGGTTATTTCTATTTAGGATATGTCTATGAACCATACTATAATCAATCATGTATCATTATGAAGTTTCACTTTGATACCAATTGTAACGTGCCTGCCTATCGGCTGTCCAAGCACGTTTTAGCGGTCCATCGAGAAATGAATCTAAGTGTCACCACCCGGCACTCCTAGGGAATGTTCCAGGGTTTGTCGCCTAGGGTTTCCCAAGTTCGCCTCACAACAGAATGTTCACGGCAAAACCCACTAGGATCAACCTGAAATGTGGGTTCCTAGGGCCAAGGTCTCCTAATAGCATTCTAGCGTCGGGTTTTGGACATCCTACTTTACGCAGAGATACCCAATCCGAAGCAAATCCATACCGCACTTGGTTCAAGGAGAATGGGAAATGAGAGGGATGTGTTGCTCAACCTCTCTGCCCTTAGGGCATAGTCCCATTCCGGTCCCCTAAAACGGCATGAATTAGGTTCTAACTTAACAATACCTAAAGTCAAATGGCGATAAATCCTTATGAGAAGCCTCCCAGTTCTCTGGGACCACCCTGTCGTAGGACGGACCTGTTGGGGATTTTGTCCACCTGCTTCCCTTAATAGCTTTAGTTTTCTAATTAGGTCCTACCACATTTATGTGCAACATTTAAAATCAGCTTCATTAAATAAGCATTTTAGGGAACAAGGTTTGTTCGCGTAATTTATAGCACAGACATGAAAACAAAAGAAGTAGTCCTTTTGACAAACAAGTTCCTTAACTTAACTTCAAGTTAATCTTTGTCTCCTACCCATACAGGAGAATTATGTATCCCTTCTATGCAACAGAAGCACCTGGTCCAAATCACATGGCACCAAAATTTCCATCCTTTATCTAGAATAGGATCTTCCAATGCCCCAAACATTGGGCTCACGGCAGTCTACAGCTCTGTTCCGGACTCGGCAAGGTGAGTCCAGATCTCCACTGAACCCAAGCGACCTAGGAGTGAGACACAACTTCTGTAGTGGTTGGCCTTTTCATCGCTTGACCTTTGGCCCGTGAATCAAGCAGTTCCCTCTCAGGGTAATCCGCAATGCAATATTGGAGATGATTCACTCGTGTAAATATCCTTCCTTAATTAACCAATTGAGAATCAAGCATAATCAAGGCAATTAGCCTAGTATCATCTTCCAGTAAAACATTCCTTTATTTTCCATGGCTACTTATCATTACTAACCTTTGCTATGCTTTTACCATCAAACATAAGCACTTGGAATATTTATCCAAATCACAAATGCAACAATCAGTTGATTGAAAAAAGCATTTAGGGTGTTATTCAATCAACCCACAAAACTAATTGTATTTTTTCCAAACAATACAAGAATAGACACGATAATAATTCCATCGCATATTTGCTCTCCCCTTTGGGATCAAAAGAGCGATTCTAATCAAAATTTACTTAATACTTGTATGCATAATTCCTAATGTTATTCTTTTTACGATTATGCTATTCATAACCCCTGACTGATTGCTCTATCAACAAATAAGCCATACGCAACTAAGTGCAATTAACTTCCCTTAATACATGCACTTTGCAAATTCCATCTTTCAAATATATGAGAAGAGGCCTATCCCTTCCCATGACCTATTCTCGTACATCATAGTATGGAGCCTAATGTATCTCATGCCACAATCAAAGCAAGCATCTATCAATTTAGAAATACATTACTTACGACCAGAACCACAGTTGGATTGACAGTGATGCCTTCGTCCGAAGCTTCGTTTGCTGGTTGTAGGATTGTCATCTGCACGGGACATTCTTCGCTTGGAGGCCATCATCCGCAAGTAGACTCAAGCGGAATAGATTTGAGATAGGAGAGTGTAAGAGAAGATGGTTACGTCAAGGATCGAGATAGAGAGAATTGTGCAACCTCTCAAAGTAACTCCTCTCTCTCTCTCTCTCTCTCTCTCTCCTCTTGGAGGGGTATCCTTCTCTCTACCTCTCTCCTTATGCTCCCTTGTGCCTCCCTATACCTCATATCTATAATGATTTAGAGAAGAGGGAATGAGGCTGAGAATAAGAGTTCTTGGTGGAGGGACTCTTGGAAAACTCGGTGATCTGATGCTTAACTCATAAATTTGATGGTTCCATTGGCTCCAAAAGGGGGGTAAAATTCCAAGACACTTGGTTAGAAAGCGTTCAGATCACTCCTTCTTTCTCTCCCTGTTCGAAGTGTTGTCTACTGCCTGTAGACTGCGATCGCGATGTGCATGATTTCTCCAATCACTCTCTTTATCTTTTTTCTTTTTATAAAATCTCCAAAACTAACTAAAACATCACTTGTCTTTTCTTTTAAATGACATCCAGATCTATCTTTTTAGGATAATATCTAAAATATACTAGTTTTCTTCTTCTTCTTTGCCCAAAAATCTAATATTTTTGGAGCATCCATACTATACATATTAACACTAGTGATTAATATGGCTCATAACTCTCGTTTCATCATATAACTTTTGTGAAGGGTGGCTACAGTCTTTGTCAATCCAAGAAAAATATCAGATTTACGACTCTCGATGTTTTAAATATATTTTTAATTAAGTAAAAAAAATTAGTTATTAATGTTAATTAGTTTTTAACTTAGTTAGTCTTTAGTTAGTAATCTTACTAACTTATTAATTGACTAACTAACTTTCGAACTAACCAACTAACTTTTATTTCATGGAAATATTACAATGGGAGGTCACCCATCCTAGTAGTGTCCTCATCTAAGCATGCTTAACTACAAAGTGACTATTCATCAAGCTAGTCCTTTTGTTATTATCATGTACTATAAGAATAGTTTTTACGTGCTTATTTCGGAGGAGACAAAGTACCTCTCACCTATTATGAAATAGCATAAAATGCTTCATTAATAGGGAATATTATCCACATTAGTGAGTGTTAACCCTCAAACGAACGAAGGTGGAAATTTTGAAAAAGCTAAAGCAGAAGACAAAGACAAAGGCCAAGGCAAAGAGCAACGGAAGACAAAGACGCACAAGGAGAAGAGTCCTAAATAAGGGATAAAGGCGCACAAGGAAAAGCGCAAGTCAAAACTTCTGTAAAAGAGCGCAAGTGCATCATGGTTTAATTCAAGGAACGCCCGGCTCTCACTCGTGCAATTTGTAAATGTAGACAGCCAGTGGAAAGGAAGCTAGGAAGATAGAAGGACAATGGGAAAAAGGGGCCTAGGCTATGGCTGGCCATGTAAAAAAAGGGGAAAAGGGGATGACCGCCCAAAAGGGATTTAGGGTTTTGTATATAAAGTTGAAAAGTGAATGAAAAGCTCATTCTTGTGTGTGGCCAAAAGTAGCTCTCCTCTTCTTCTTCTTCTTCTTGTTCTTACTTGCTTGAGCTTGTGCTTGAGAGAGGGAGTGTGAGAGTGTGAGGAAGTGAGTGTGTGAGGGTGAGGGACCAAGGAGGAGAAGCTCTCCATCTTCTCCTCTCTTCTTCTCTTCTCTTCTCTTGCTCGCGACAATGGAGCTTGGAGTGTGGAGCTTGAGGATGGAGCTTGCTTGAAGCTTGCACTTGGATCGTGGAGCTACCGAAGTGCGTGGGAGAGAAGGTAACTCAAACGGCATGGAGGTAAGCTCACTACACCCATAGAAATGGATCGCGCGTCGGCTATGTGAGAGGTAGCCATTAGTGCTCGACTTGGAACGCTTGAACAATAAGCAGTCCGTGGGTCTTGGCAGTTGAGTGAAAACTCCCACATTTTGGTTCCGTTGCCGGGACCAACAGATTCAAGCCTTGAGCGCTTGCGCGCTTCGAATCAAGCATCAAAGTACGAGCTTTCCCCGAACCGATGCTTGAGATAGGTAGGAAGGGAGGGGGTTGAAGATGGTATTCGATCTCCTTGGCAAGTAGGTTTTTTGCTTTTTTGAGATTTATGTTGTGAGATGGAGTAGTGTAGGTATTTACTTTGTGATTTGTATGCATTTAGGATAGGAAAAAACAAAGAAAAAGAAGCAAACAGTAGGGTTTTTTGTTGTTGTATAACAGGCTAAAACAGGGAAATAGGGGCACAGATCCTTGGAGTGCCATTTGATTCGAGCACCATAGTGATTCCAGGCATGTCTGGCATTTCCTTGTAGTGTTTTATACCTATTTGGAAGGCGTTGGATGATTAGGTGGAGTAGACGTTGACCTAGGGGCATTGCGCACAACTCGCGGGCTGTCGTCCACGCTGTCAGACCAGGCCGTCCGAGTCCCAGAATCGGACCAGTCCAGAATCGGACACTCGGACAACCGTCCCAATCGGACCATCCTTTCCGATCTGACCATTTGGACCAACCTGTCCGATTTTGGAAATCTGACCACTCGAACTCGGACTACTCAGACCATCCTGTCCAATCGGACGCTCACCTGATCGAGGCAATCGGACCACCCTGTCCGATTCGATTCCCAGAATCGGACCACTCCGAAAATTAGATCACTTTTTCAATCCGACTCCCAGAATTGGACGTGACCAAAATCGGACCACTGGGCCGATCGGACCACCCAGAATCAAATGTCCGATTCTGATAATCGAACTCCTGAAAATCGGACATCTGAGAATCGGACAAAAAACTATCAAAATCGGACAGGTATCTAGAACACAAATTTTGACACATCTAAACCCCGAGATTGACCCCAAAGGCTACGTAGAGCTAAAGGCACATCACAGATCCATCACTGGGCTAAAATTTAGAGCACGTAGTTCAAAATTTGGCTATAAACGGTCCTCCAAATTGTGCATGGCTTTTACCATAACGGCCCTACGGGCCAAAGGGACTGACCCCCCAAACCCCCACAGAGGGGGCTGCCCCCTCCGCACCTCTCCCAAGTAGGTTGGAGAGAAAACGCGTGCCGTGATAGGTCCTCCAAATTGGACCCTAGTGTAGTAATGGCTCTACACGAGCATGGATTCTCACTTTGCAAAAAAGCAATCAAAAGCCCATACCCAAACAGAGAGAAACGGAGACCCTAGAACATCAATGGGCCAATCTAGCCATCAAGGGCAAAAAGGCCACACCAATAGAACACAAAGACATTGTGTTCAGACCATGACTAGACTAGTCAGAGCGAAATGCAACATCAGGAAGCTACAAATGCCAAGATGACTAGACATGACACTCTTGATGAGAGATGTACCTTGAGCAACACTGCACAGACAACCCAAGACATTGGTGGAGAATCCACGTCTGGTCATGCAAGTGGGGACTCAAGGGTATCTGTCAGAAGGCTTAAATTTACAAGCCAAGACCCAAAAGATGAAGACATAGTACTACCTGCTTATCTTAGGGTCAAACTCACCGCGAAAAGAGAGCATACTATTGATGCTCTGATTGATGAAGGAGCAGATTTTAACATCTTGACCTATGAATCATGGACCCTACTAGGCCAACCAAAGCTCACACTGACTAGTGCAACTCTTAGCCCTTATGGGGGACACCCACAAGCACTCATAGGGAAGTGCAAAATCCTTGCAATAATTGAAACGGAAAGCTTTCCTATCCTATTTCATGTTCCTCCAAATAGTGCTAGCTGCGGGAAAGAAACCCTCCTAGGAAGACCCTTCAAAAGGGTGACCAAGTGTGAGGCCGACTATGTAGCACAGAGGATACACCTGACACTATCGGGTGTGAGGATAGTCACAACCTTTAGCAAGGGTGACCTCAGCAAACCTCGAGGGAAAGGAAAGGAAGGTGCTAACGTAACAGTCAAGCCTACTAACGAGAGCAAGGACTTGTTGGAAAAATTGATACAAGCACAGGTCGAACAACGAGAACCAGTGAGTGAGGCCAGGCCTGAAACAAGAAGGTCAAGAGACAATGCCAAGGACGGGCTTTGGACTTTCAAATATCGTAGAAGACCCCAAAAGAAGCCCAAGCCTTATAGACGCAGGCATCGATGGAGAGTCAGCACAATGCCGCGATGGATATCCAAAGCGTTGCTTCGAGCTCAAGGGTATTATGTAGGCAACCAATGGATTTGGGTACCAAAATCCCTTGCTAAACCACCTCCATCAGCAGTTGAAGGCCAGAGTGCATCAAAAGCAATGAAGCACAAGAGGAAATCTAAGAGAAACTCTAGGTCTCGAGGCAACAAATCAAACATGATTGTTCGAAAGAAAGAGCCTCAGCCTAGCATGCTAAATAGACAGATGTCATGTGTAGCCATTGAGCATGCACAAAAATCATTAGTGCCCAAAGAGCCTTTGATTTCCCAAGGGGAGAACAAGCATCATAGGCACAACATTGCTCATGGCAAGGCTCTTTGGGCACAATCGTCTAATAGCCTTGAGCAAATTATTCAGCTAGTGCCAAGTCCACCTAAGAGTCCTAGATCTCCTACATCCTCTTTTTCCAAACAGACACAGGAAGCACAACAGTCGTCGATGGCGGCTTCTCACTCCCAACCTATGTCTCCATTAAAGCTTCCAAATACCCAAGAGGGGAAACATGACACTGGCCACAACCCTCGGCCCAAGGATATGCCTATGCAACCCAATGTGACCAGATCAACTCATGCTCGATCTATACAGATGAATGCTCAAAGGGCAACAAGAGATGCAACCACTTCTGATTGCCCTAGGGACTCGACACCGCAATCCACCAAGGATAGCCAGCCCACTAAACTAGTTGCTACTACTTCCAATCAGGGAACACAGCAGTCACAACCCTTGGCCGTGACAATGCCCCTTGCGAAACATGTCCTTAGTAGTTTACCTATAAAGGAGGTGTCGCAACCAACTTCATTAATAACTCCAGCACTTCCAAAGAGCCTAAAGCCTGGACTGGAAGAGTTAAACACATGGGAAATGGCTGAAGAGCTAGACTCCCCCAAAAGGGAGACAGTTGTACCCACGCAACCTGGCAAGGCTATTCCGCAGGTCACGACTAGGTCCCATGAGGATCCTCTAGAGAAGGGAAATGCTGAGGCCCGACCAAGCACATCAATGGTCGATATAGCCCAGGGTCCTAAGACGTTAGATGCACCTGCACTGACCAAGAAAAAGAGGAGGAAACAACGAAAACAACAATAGTTGCAGGTGGTAAGAGCATTGAGACCAAGAGCGATGGAGAGCTGGGGAATAAAGCATCAAGTCCATCCACCAATGAACCCATTGATGTCTCTCCTAATAGTGGTGAAACATCAGTCACATCCATGTGCTCCGACAAATCAAAGCAGTCGTTACCATCAATGGCTGCTTGCAACTCTCTATCCACTGACAATAGAACTCGCATTGACAAATCAAGAGTGGATACAACACTATCACGACGGGGTGACGAATTGGCACTAGTCACACCCAAGGAGAACCATGACGCAATAACAAAGCCTCAAGAGAACCATGGAAACCCTAAGAGCATGAGCAATCCTAGCGTTGACCAATCTTGCTCATATAGGCCTGAACCCCCAGCTATGCTAAAGCCTAAGCAAACTCCTAGAACCTTGCATGAGATAGCAACCGAGCAAGCCCTCGTCAAACATAGAAGTGTCACAGAATGCTTAACTGAGTTGGATGCTAAGCTCAAGGTGTTTGCTCGTGTCTATGTCCTGGCAGACATGCGCGTATTCCCTAAAGAGCAGCTTGGAGATTACTTGCCCTTCCCTTTATCCTAAGAAGAGCAGGAACATCTTGATAAGCACTATAACAAGCTCTTATATGAACGCATGCCACTCATCTGTGATGAGGAGGCTGATGAACTACGCTTAACCGTGACATTTAATGAAATGCTCTGCCAACCGAATCTCGTAAACATTGAGAAACTAAAGCTATTGTCAACAGGCCGGAGCCGATTTGAACAACGTTGTTGTGAAAACCGTGTTGCAATGACTGAACTAGGAGCTCAAATCATGACAGTATCTGAGGAGCGATTGGCCAAATGGCGGTCTCAAAGAGACCCAACCTATGTGGCACCAACTTCCCTTCGAGTGGCTGACTGCCATTCGGGGTACAGACTTGGCTGAACCTAGCCAAGAAAACTCTTTGTTTGATAAGGTTCTCACTGAGGAGAAGTTACATATTGCCAGTAGACTCGGACAAGGGTCCATGCTGCTCGATGTCACAAAATATCTATCGGTACTAAGTAAGCTACCACGAGTGTTGGATGTGTGTGCCACTCTCCAGTACAACCCCGAGTTCTACAATTGGTTCTTATCCTCGTGAAGTGACATGGATTCATAAATATGTATATAAATAAACACTGATTTTTGTGTCACCATGTATAAACAATATCAACACACACAAGCAATGATAGTCAAGCGCAGGGAGAAGAGTCGGGTCTGATAGGCTAAGCTCCTCAAGTCCTCCTCTCATCACGCATTTAAAAGCCGTGTGACCATCCCCACCTCCAAGTGAAGGGCATGCAACCCACATTACCGCCATAGAAAACCTTAACCAACAACTCTAATGGTGTAGATAGGGTGCAACCCCTTTCTATAGACCTTCTTCCCTTTTCGATCTATCCTTCCAAGGTTGAGCCCTGCCTAAATTCATGACCACCAGAGCCAACGTAACTCGGCATGAGCCAAGATTTGCTAATGGCAGGAGGCTAAATATACATCACAGGGGCCATCCCTCTACAACAAGCACTGCATACCCCACCCCTCCCCTTCTCGTCCTATGCGCTTGATAACCTGCACTATAATTCCTTACATATGAATGGTCTTATCATGTAACAAATCCTAATCCTTGATTCGCATCTTACAGGCACCCCGTGAGGAAAACATGGAGAACCAAGGGCAGCTAGCTTGCAAGGACGCTCTCCGCAGCCGACGGGAACATGCAGCACACGCCCCTCCGCCGGTGCACTATGTGCCCACTCTTAAAAGGTACGCCAAGAAACGCGGCCCCAACGACACTGCCCCGGACGAAGGCCGAAGAATCCGCAGGCCAGGGGAGCGGACGCTCAAGGAGGCGCACACAATGTGGCAATACCAATGGCACAAACCCCCAACGTACGCTCGGGCACCAGATGCTCAAGGGCAAAAAGGGCAGGTCGGGACAGGGAAGAATTCAATGAACTATTTAAAGGCATTTTGGAAACGGTGGCGGCCCGAGAATACACCATTCATGTCTCGGCCGACATGTTCCCTGCCCAACCCCACGGGAGCCCCGGACCAGTAGAGCCCTAGTCACCCAACCACCCAGACTCGCCCCGCCTCGTACAAATGGAGTAGCCCCATGTTGAATAAAGGCTTATCAAATGCTACCTAGCCATGGCTTTTTGCCTTTAAATGGTTCAGTGTTGACATGTTCCCGAATTGTACGAACTTTTCATAATCTGTGTTTAATATATTTCACATCTTTAGCAAAAGAAAAAGCTAATCAAGCGCAGGTGATAAATATCTAAGTCAACACCATAGAATTCAGATAAGTGATGTCTCCTTGCGTTGCACTGGTTTATTATAGTTGCGGCATATACCATGCATGTACTCTCATGAAGTGACAAGTGGACACAGGATGATACAGGTCTTTGTGCAAAAGTGTTCAGTGCCCAATCACAGCAAGACCATCGACACCCCACAAAGAGCCGCGACAAAGCCACGCTGCCGAAAGCAAAAATCACCCTTGCCGACCGCCCACATCACATAGCCCAAAGCATATTCATGGGCTACACTCTCTTTCTAAGTCAAGCTCTATAGTTGGCTCACGGCAGTCATTACCTCAATTGTACCAACACCGCATGTGTCACAAGGAGGTTTGCAATATCTCAAGTGTATCTCTCCATCTCAACAACTGCTTCTCTAACAACGAGGCTAGGGCACAATCATCACTGTAATATCCATTTCTTGAGCCTTCGAAGCTTGACATTTTCCAATCCACTGAAAGGCTGATAGCCTCAACATATTGCAATGGTTGTACTCAGGCAAGTCAAAAAAAAAAAGGCAAAAGAAAAAAGAAAAAGAAAAAAAAAACAAAGAAAAGAAATGAACGAAAAGGCGCACCCAGAATCACAATACATCACCTAGCGGTCCTCAAATTAGGTACGTCCAGTGACCTTGATCGACTGGCTCTGTCCCTAGTCCCCTAGCCCTTTAGCATCACCCACAATTGTTCAGGGCACATCAAGGGCAAGACACATCTAGGGAGCTTGCCTTGCCTATGGTTAAACCAGTCACCCTGACCCACTCGCACAATTCCCTCTTACACTCTACCTTAATACCATTGCAATCAATTGTGGTAAGCACCGCATGATTGGCCATGAAATGCACACTATCCTCATCAAGCAAGTCCAATAGCTTCCAGCTATACCGAAACTGCGGTGTCCCTATATTCAATTATGCTACGTCGTACAGTCACAATGCAAAGGATGTCTCATATACCTTCACGTGTACTTTTTCTCAACAAGGACAACTTTGCCTCATCAACACATTGTTACGAGAAACTAGCTCGTGGTCTTCTAACTACGTAATATCTAAGTATGCACGCTTGCTTACAGTTCGACCTGTCTCCCAAACTAATCAAAATATGTCTTGTGCACGATAAACAGACTAGCACTACCCCTTAGGGAGAGACCACATGAGAGGTTTTCAATTGCAGGTATTGAAGACTCCAACGAAGGTGTCGTTCGCTCTTCATCAACACTCAACTCTGAATTCCTATCCTTATCACCCTGGAAGCCTACCAAGAATCAGCATGTACAGAATCCCCAACAAACCACCACTTGTACTCCATCAATGCAACCCCCCCAAAGAACAGCCCTACCACCAACTCCCATTGCCCTACCACCTACCACTCAACCCACCAATGTGCCCCCAATGACCTTCCTCCCCACCACTACCAACACTCCGCCATGGCAACCACAAACGTCCTTGCCACCCACGTCTTCGGTGCATGCTAAATGCTTGCTACCTACGATGGTGAGTGCCATGGGACTGGCACTTGTCTAGGAGGGGGGTAATGTTAACCCTCAAACGAACGAAGGTGGAAAATCCGAAAAAGCTAAAGCAGAAGACAAAGACAAAAGCCAAGGCAAAGAGAAACGGAAGACAAAGACGCACAAGGAGAAGAGTCCTAAATAAGGGAGAAAGGCACACAAGGAAAAGCGCAAGTCAAAACTTTTGTAAAAGAGCGCAAGCGCATCATGGTTTAATTCAAGGAGCGCCCAGCTCTCACCCGTGCAATTTGTAAATGTAGACGGGCAGTGGAAATGAAGCTAGGAAGATAGAAGGACAATGATAAAAAAGGGGCCTAGGCTATGGCCGCCATGTAAAAAAGGGGAAAAGGGGATGACCGCCCAAAAGGGATTTAGGGTTTTGTATATAAAGTTGAAAAGTGAATGAAAAGCTCATTCTTGTGTGTGGCCAAAAGTAGCTCTCCTCTTCTTCTTCTTCTTCTTCTTCTTACTTGCTTGAGCTTGTGCTTGAGAGAGGGAGTGTGAGAGTGTGAGAAAGTGAGTGTGTGAGGGTGAGGGACCAAGGAGGAGAAGCTCTCCATCTTCTCCTCTCTTCTTCTCTTCTCTTCTCTTCTCTTGTCTTGCTCGCGGCAATGGAGCTTGGAGCGTGGAGCTTGAGGATGGAGCTTGCTTGAAGCTTGCACTTGGATCGTGGAGCTACCGGAGTGCGCGAGAGAGGAGGTAACTCAAACGGCATGGAGGTAAGCTCACTACACCCATAGAAATGGATGGCGCGTCGGCTATGTGAGAGGTAGCCATTAGTGCTCAGCTTGGAACACTTGAACAATAAGCGGTCCGTGGGTCTTGGCGGTTGAGTGAAAGCTCCCACACTGAGCTATTATTAGAGCTAGTGGCAAAAATATAGGGATATTTTATTGCATGGAAGTTGGATATATTGCATCATTTCTCTTCTCCTATATGGGTATGTCGAATGCAAGCACACATAGTTAGCCAAGTCAAAGTCACACTCAAAGGTTCTAATACTTGGTGCACTGACCATACGGATGGATAATGCATATTTTGTGCCATGAATCTACATGGGCCAATACCTATTCACCATTTTTTTGTGGTTCTTCCATCTTGCATGCCCATCGGCTAGTCTAAATATGATGAAGTGAAAAATGGGGCATAATGCTTAATGCTAATTTGGCACAAATATATAAGGTGCAAGGGACTCATTTGTACATACACCATTTTGATCATTGAAAAATACAAGCTATCTCCTTCACCTTCTTGAGGTTTCATTGCACCTTTCATGGCCTCCAACCTTCTCTCTCTCTTCTTTCTCTCTTTCTCTCTCATGCTCTACTCTTTTTCTCTCCTTTGAACTCTCTTTTTCTCTTTTCTTTATATTTTCTCTCTCTATTTAGGCCTCTTTCTTATAAGTGGTTAGAAAGATAGACAAAAAGTAATATTGAGCAAGAGGTGCAACTTGACACATTTGGTTAGCTGGCATAAGTTGATACTAGGACTTCCAATCCTATTTCCTTTGACAACTCACGATAGTCAAATTTGGGAAAGTGAATAACTCCTACTCTTTCATAGGATGTGAAAGCTGCTACTTTCCATAACTTATTCCCAACTATTTGTACAATGTAAGATTTCCTACCTTGCAAAATATGGTGCTTTAACATGCCTTTTCCTCAATGATTTAAAATCTAGCATATTGTGAGCCCACTCTAGCTAATAGCCATACATATTTTATGCAAGAGTACTTCGCAACAATAACTTCAAATTATTGTTCCATCCTTGGTCATGGAGTTTTTTTATATAACTATAATGCTGGATTGAATATAAAATCCATTTGTAGATCTATTTGCTTCCTTGACATTCTCATAATTTATTATGACCACATTTTTACCAATCCTAGCACTTTTATCAATGATGAAATTTTTTATTTTAGAAGATTCCCCTATTCATACACTCACTTTCCCTTGTGCAATAAGGCTCTTCACCACAAGAGATGGATATCAAAAGCAATGCCAAGAAGAAGCCTTCAAGGGCTAGAATCAAAATGCAAGCTCTCACATGTAGTTTGCAAAAAAGAAATAACATATTAATAATCATATTCCATCTACTCATAGCTTGAAAAAAAACTGCCTAAATTCACTTTAGGCCTGCCTCCTATCATCTAGCTACATTGAGAACCCTTCTTCCAAGCTCAACTAAGATTGAAAGAGCATCACTACTTGTTGAAGTTATAAATTAAGTGAAATTTTTGAAGAGGCAAAGTTGTAGAGATGAGTGTAGTTCAATGCCAATGAATCATGAGATGAACTAATGGCCTTTTGTCATTTTAAGGGGGTTATTAATCCATAATTATTGGGTGTAAAGGTGCTTGTGCCTATGTTGCCTCGTATTTACTTCACACTCCGTTACCACACCACTATATACAGTAGGAGGTGGACACTTATCGCTATTACTTTATTCTTTATTCCTTTAGTAACTATTGAATAAGGGAAGGCTGGTCACACATTATGATTGTTAGAGTTCCCACATACTCTCTCTCTCTCTCTCTCTCTCTCTCTCTCTCTCTCTCTCTCTCTCTCTCTCTCTCTCTCTCTCTCTCTCTCTCTCTCTCTCTCTCTCTCTCTCTCTCTCTCTCTCTCTCTCCACCATAGCTCCTGCTTTACTCTTACTTCTGCTTAGTGCTTCTACTCAAGCTCTACCTTTCAACGAGTAGCAAAACTACCCATTCAAGAAGCTTCTTCATCCTTTTCCTCGGCTCGAATTCAAAGCTTCAACTCAAGGTTTCATGCTAGCCATTGTTTCTTCCTCTCGAGGCATGCATTGAGTCTTTCCTTCTCCCCGCTTATTCCAGCTTACTCCTTGCTTGTTAAGGAGCTTCCCAAGGCTTAGTTGAGCCTTGTTGAGTGCTTATTGAGCTAAGGAGCACCCATTCTATCCATCTTGAGTGGCTATAGAGCATGTTGTTGAAGTTGTAGACAATTATGGTAGCTTGACAACATAGTCATATTTTGGCCATAACTTTTGCATACGATATCAAATTTAGGCGTTCCATAGCAAGAAATGAAGAGCGCAATGAAGAGCTACAAAATTTTTTGCTCATTGAGTTGATTTTTTGTATTTTTAAATTTATTTTTTCACACAGAACAAAATAGTTTTGGTTTGGACAACAAATAGTAAATTCTGTAATGATGTTTTATGCTTCAAGGATGCTATTTTGGTACCCAAATGGTATGGCTATGATTTTTGGATGCCATTTGGATTGTTTAGATCTTGATTAGCTCAATTTTATAGAGGTTTATTCCTATCACAATAGTTTGGATAGAAAATATACAATTGTGAACTTCATGCTTTGAATACCTATTATGCCTACATGGTGTTTCCCTGGGGGGGTCTACCTTATAAAACATGCAGGATACTGCGTGAATTCAAGAATTATATTTAGTAAAATTTACAAGATTATATTTACAAAATGAGTTTTTTAATTACAATTTGAAAAAAAATCGTAAGTTTAGTAAAGTAAAAGGGGTCATTTTAAGGCCTTATAACATGTAAAGAAAGAGTATTTTGTAATATCCTTTGAACGTATTGAACGCACGTTATATAGATGATTTCTTGTAGGTGGACCTTCCGGGGTATTTTGGGTATGCTACATGTCTATATGGTGATGTCTAGCATTGATGTATGAACCTAGATATGATTATGATATGCTTTGGCACTTGGCTTTGATTAGTTGCTTTGAGCTTTTATGCTTACTCACTTTTATGAATATTGAAGCTTCATTTGACACTTATACTCTTGGATGTATTTGTGATGTTCTTGGGCTTCTTGAATGCTTTGATGTACATATCTTGAGCTTTGCTTACTCACTTTGGATTCAGGATTTGCTTCTAATGGGAGACGCTTATTCTCACACTTGGTAAGGCTTGGTTTTTTGAGATAGTGGGACTCTTAGTTTATGTATATCCTCTCTTATATACTATTAGACCCAATTATCTCCACTTGTGGGTTGATTTGATTTTGCATGTTTTGGACACTGAAAATTACCTCTATTAGTAGTTTCTCAGTGATGTATATGCTTATGGAATGTATGGCTTACTAATAATTTAAGTTTGTGGACAGTCTTTGTTACATGTGGTCTATGCTTAGTTACTAGTTGTATTCTTTGTATCTCGATTGCTACTCAGATATCCTTGGCAATGTTGGGAGCTTGTTTTCTTGGCTATTTTCCCATAATTGGATTGGCATATATTGTTGTCTTTATTTCAATATTACTAAATTATAGCTTTTAGCATTGTCTTAAAGAGCAAACATTGTACTTTGATAATCTATTGCTTGTAGTTGGTGAACAACTCTATACTTTGGTCTTCCATCCTATTTTGCTTTTGTGTTGATTCAGCTTTGGGGGCTGATTTGCAATCATTCATAGCATCCCATTCTCTTGGATTTTACATGGGAATATTGCCATTATGGTATGTTCTTCAAATGATATTGCTATTTGCACAAACTTCACCTATTGGAAGATGCATATATGGTCGGTACTAGTTCAAAAGAATTAGGTTAGGCCTTTGAAAACCAAGGGCGTAAAGCCCGGAGGCATTGATCAGGATACTTGGGATAAATTGGATGAGCTATGTAAATTTGTTCTTATATTGTCATTGTCTAAATAGGTTTATTTCAATGTTGTGACATCTAAGGATAATGCTTGGCAGTTATGGGAGAATATATGTAATCTTTATGATGAGCAAAGTTATGGTTTGCAAATGTATTGGTTGAAACAACTCATGGACATTTGAATGAAGGGACTAGTATGTCAACACATTTGAATGAGTTTTACTCAATTTTCAATCAACTAACTTCACACGATATTGAGTTTAATGATAAATTTTCTTCCTTGTTCTTACTTGTGACACTTCTTGAGTCATGGGACATGGTATGCATTTCCATGTATGAAATATACCTAAGGATGATTTGAAACTCTAGGATATTGAGGTTGTCTTACTCATAGAGGAGATAAATAGAAAGAATGTGGATGCAACCCGTATTTCTCTCATGCATTGACTATAGGGATAGACATGATGGTAAAAGTAGTAATGATCACCATGGTAGAGACTTATAGAGGTCTCAGTCTTGCGAGCAATCTCACAATAAGTCCCGTGGTTGTAAGGCCTCTCTTATATGCCATTATTGTGGAAAGCATGGCCATATGAGGATACAATGCAATAGGAAGCATGAAGATAAGTGCAAGGAGAGAGGCAATGTCAAAGTTTAGGATAATTCTGATGATCATAGCATTATTTTGGTAAGTCAAACGTAGAAATTGAGGAGATAAATGCATTGGAGCCTGAGTTTGATGATGATTACATCTTGGCAACTTCTTCTCTTGATATTAGTCAGTTGGATCATGCCTCTCGTCCACTTTTTCTCAGTGTTACTTGCTTGATTTGAGGGCTTCTTTTCATGTTACCTCATATAAGGATTGGTTTCATTCCTATTACAATATGATATGTTCTGTGAGACTAGGAAATGGCTTGGCATTGGTGATGTTAGATTGCAATTTGGTTCAGATAGTAGCAACACTTTTGTTTTGCATGATACTCCAAGCAGGAAAAAGATAGATTGAATATGAGAGCACACAAGCTTTATGCCAAGAAGAAGAAGTGTGCATTTTTCAAGCGATAGATTGAATATCTGGGATTCATTGTATCAGCCGGAAGGAATTTCAGTGGATCCAGCCAAGGTCAGAGACATTCTGGAGTGGCCAACACCAAGAAATACGTAGTTTTCTTGGATTGACAAGATGGTACAGGGTCTTTATCAAAAACTATGCTTCGATTATAGCGCCTCTGACTAATCTACTAAAGAAGCAAGTATCAATTGTATGGTCACCTGTTGAACAAACCAGCTTTGACAAACTAAAGCAAAGCTTGGTATCAGCACCCATCCTGAAACTTCCTGATCTTAGTAAGAAGTTTGAAGCGATAACTGATGCTAGTGCACTTGCCTTAGGATGTGTGCTCATACAAGAAGGTCACCTGTAGCATACTCTTCAAGGAAACTGAAGAGCCATGAAAGGAACTATGCTACCCACGATCTGGAGTTGTTGACTGTCATCCATGCTCTCAAACTTTGGAGACACTACTTGCTGGGTAACAAATTTACCTTAGTGACGGACCACAAGAGTCTTAAATTTTATTTTCACCCAGAATGAGCTCAATATGAGGCAATGTCAATGGCTTGAAGTACTGGAAGAATATGACTTTGAAATCAAATACCGGCCTGGAAAGGAGAATGTAGTTGCCGATGCACTCAGTCGCAAGGCATTTCTGAATTCTCTGATTTTGCAAGATCCATCAACAACAAGATCTCTAGCCATAAAAGTATCCATGCCAAACAACCCAATTCTTGAGCTAGCTAGAGAAGAGGCATGCCATGACCCAACCTATCAGAAATTGCTAAGGGAGATCCCCATCAAAGATCAAGACCCGAATCTACAAACAAAGTATCAAGAATTCTCTATCAATAGTGGACTTGTCTACTTTAGGACAAGATTATGTATCCCGGCAAGCCAATCACTCAAGTAGAAGATACTTTGGAAAGCCCATGACTCCCCTTTCTCAGGACATCCTAGCTATGCCAAGACCCTTAATGCGGTCAGGAAGAGCTATTATTGGGACAGGCTCAAATGTGACATTCTCAAATATGTCACAGAATGTTTGTCTTGTCAATGCATTAAGGCCGAACATGTCAAAATGCCAGGGAAATTGCAACCACTTGACATTCCCCAAATGAAATAGTCATTAATATGGACTTTGTTGTTGGCCCTGCCCCAAGTTCAGGGAGGATACAACTCCATTATGGTCGTGGTAGATATGCTCACCAAGGTTGCACATATTATTCCTCTGTTAAGACAAACTATAAAGCCTCAGACATCGCAAGGTTATTCATCAAGGAAATATTCTAACTGCATGGGTTACCCGGAAGAATCATTAGTGATCGTGACTCCCTCTTCACATCACACTTCTGGAGGGCTATCTTCGAGGCCATTGGGACTCAACTCTGTTTCAGTACAGCTTACCATTCCCAAACCGATGGTCAAATGGAACAAGTCAACCAAGTCATTGAAGATATGCTTAGGGCACACTGCTGTCGCGAACCCAAAAAGTGGATTCAATATTTGCCACTGGTTGAGTTTGCCTACAATGCTTCTTACTAACAAAGCATTCAGATGACCCCTTTTCAAGCATTGTATGGGCACGATTACCGTTCTCCTTTAAGCTTTTCGGATCCAACCTTGAGGGTTGAAGCTTCAAAGCAGATGCTGGAAGACATGGATGACCAAATCAAATCAATAAGACATGACATCCAAGCCGCCAAGGACAGGTAGAAGACTTACACAGACTTGAAACAACAAGACACATCTTTCGTTGAAGGTGATATGGTCTTCATTCGCGTACATCCAAAGAAGAGTTCCCTATCCTTGGGTGAATGCAAAAAGCTAAGTCCAAGGTATTGTGGACCCTACAAGATTCTCAAGTGCCTATGGCCTAATGCTTACAGACTTCAACTCCCTGAAAACCTAAAAGTTCATAATGTATTCCATATTAGCCTATTGAAAAAGTATGTGCCTAATCCTAGTCACGTGCTTGATGATCAACAAGTTGTAATGCCGAGCCAAGGAGTCCTTGAGCTACGACCTGACAGAATCTTAGATGTTAGGGAGAGGCATTTGAGATCCAGGACCTTGAGGGAATACCTCATTCAGTGGAAAGATTATCCCGAAGAGCATGCCACCTGGATGGATGAATGTACTCTCAACCAACAATACCCCTACATCTTCTCGAGATAAGGACATCTCGATTCCTCTAAGGGGAAGAGAATGTAATATTTCTACAACAAAGTATTAAAGACCATGGATCCTGTGCAAAAGTAATTTGAAGTAATCATCCGCAACCAAGAAACACAGGCCTAAGTGCACCATCCTTGTGCATTAACGATACCAGCCCCTACGTTGTGCATATGAAACAGTGGCTCGAAACCGCAAACCACCATAGGAACTCCCCTTCAAGGGAGAAAAGGGATAATGATTTATTTGCAAAAAAAAAATTATTCACTCCCTCTCCTTCACCCATTGCATGGCGGAGAGAGAGAGAGAGAAGTAGGTGTTATGGAGGGGCATGGGAAGGGGAAGCATGCAATTGCCACCTGTGTGGCCACCCCCCCACCCCCACCTTATATATGAAACCCCCTCCCAAGCTTCAAGGGAGGGAGGGACATCGTGTGTGCTACCCGCCGTCGTGTTGTTGTAGCCACTTGTTAACCCCAACACGAAGAAAGCAAAAAGAAATAGAAAAGACGCAGGGCAAAGGCGGAAAAAAGGTAGCCCGACTGAAGAAAGAAAAGGAGAAAAGGCCAAAAGCGCAAGGGCAACCTTAAAAGTCCAAGACAAAGGCAAAAGGGGAAAGGCACATTTTAAAATAAAAAGGGGCACCCTGAAACCTTGTAAAAGAGCGCCGGGCTCTCACCCGTGCAATTTGTAAATGTAGACAGGCGGTGGAAAGGAAGATAGGAAGATAGAAGGACAATGGGAAAAAGGGCCAAGGCTACGACCGGCCATGTAAAAAGGGGAAAAGGGGATGACCGCCCAAAAGGGATTTAGGGTTTTGTATATAAAGTTGAAAAGTGAATGAGAAGCTCATTCTTGTGTGTGGCCAAAAGTAGCTCTCCTCTTCTTCTTCTTCTTCTTCTTCTTCTTCTTCTTGCTTGCTTGAGCTTGTGCTTGAGAGAGGGAGTGTGAGAGTGTGAGGGAGTGAGTGTGTGAGGGTGAGGGACCGAGGAGGAGAAGCTCTCTATCGTCTCCTCTCTTCTTCTCTTCTCTTCTCTTCTCTTCTCTTCTCTTGCTCGAGGCAATGGAGCTTGGAGCTTGGAGCGAGAGGATTGGGCTTGCTTGAAGCTTGCACTTGGATCGTGGAGCTACCGGAGTGTGCAGGAGAGGAGGTAACTCCAACGGCATCAAGGTAAGCTCACTACACCCTTAGATATGGATGGCGCGTCGGCTATGTGAGAGGTAGCCATTAGTGCTCGGCTTGGAACGCTTGAAACAATAAGCGGTCCGTGGGTCTTGGCAGTTGAGTGAAACCTCCCACATTTTGGTTTCGTTGCCGGGACATACGGATTCAAGCCTTGAGCGCTTGCGCGCTTCGAATCGAGCTTCAAAGTAAGGGTTTCCCTGAACTAGTGCTTGAGATAGGTAGGAAGGGAGGGGGTTGAAGATGGTATTTGATCTCCTTGGTAAGTAGGTTTTTTGCTTTCTGTGATTTATGTTGTGGAATGGAGTAGCATAGGTATTTATTTTGTGATTTGGATGCATTTAGGGTAGGAAAAAACAAAGAAAAAGAAGAAGAAGAAAAAAACAAGCAAACAACAGGGTTTTCTGTTATTGTATAACATGCTAAAACAGGGAAACAGGGGACCAGATTCAAGTTCTGGGAAGGCAGGGACAGGGAACTAGCTGTGAGGTTCTGTAGTGCTGGGGAAGGACCTTAAAAGGCCTGGGAGGCCAGGACAGACCTCATTTCCTTGGTTTGCCTTGTGAGAGAGAGAGAGAGAGAGAGAGAACTTCTGGTTCACAGGACGAGGAAGCGCTGCCCCGATTCCTAGGCATCGGTGATCCGTACTGCTTCAGGTGAGTCTGGTGTTTTTCAACAAGTGCTCTTATTAGATCCAGAACGTCTGTGGTGATTTCGTGCACCAGACAGTGAGGACGGGACAAACGCGCGGGAATCGCGCCCGCCGCCGACGCACTCGGACCAACTCGCAGTGGTCCGATTCCCAGAATCGGACCACCCGAGTTCGGGAGTCGGACCATTTGATTCCCAGAATCGGACCAGCCCGATCGGGCGTGCCACGTGGCACTCGGACCAACACGTCCGATCTTGAAAATCGGACCACTCGGACTAGCCAGAATCGGACCAGCTCAGAATCGGACCACCCTGTCTGATCAGATTCCTAGAATCGGACCACTTTTTCGATCCGAGTGCCAGAATCGCACATGACCAAAATCGGACCACTGGGCCGATCGGACCCACCCAAAATCGGACGTCCGATTCTGATAATCGGACTCCTGAAAATCGGACATCTAAGAATCGGACAAAAAACTGTCAAAATCGGACACGTGTCTAGAACACAAATTCTGATACATCTAAACCCCGAGATTGACCCCTAAAGCTACATAGAGCTGAAGGCACATCACAGATCCATAACCGGGCTAAAATTTACAGCACGTAGTTCAAAATTTGGCTACAAACGGTCCTCCAAATTGCATATGGCGTCTACCGTAACGGCCCTGCGGGCCGGGGGGGACTGCCCCCCCCCCCCCCCCCCGGACCCCCGCAGAGGGGGCTCTGCCCCCTTCGTACCTCCCCCGAGTAGGTTGGAGAGAAAACACGCGCCGTGACAGGTCTTCCAAATTGGACCCTAGTGAAGTGATGGCTCTACACAAGCATGGATTCTCACTTGCAAAAGAGCAGCCAAAATCTCATAACCGAATAGAGACAAACAGAGACCCTAGAACCTCAACGGGCCACTCTAGCCATCAAGGGCAAAAAGGCCACACCACGAGAACACAAAGACATTGTGTTCACACTGTGTCTAGTCGGAGCGAAATGCAACATCAGTAAACTACAAAGGCCAAGATGACTAGACATGACACTCTTGACGAGAGATGTACCTTGAGCAACACTGCACAGACAACCCAAGACAGCAGTGGAGAATCCACATCTGGTCGTGCAGTCGAGAACTCAAGGGCATCTGTCAGAAGGCTTAAATTTACAAGCCAAGACCCGGAAGACGAAGACATGGTACCACCTGCTTATCTTAGGGTCAAACTCACTGCAAAAAGAGAGCATACTATAGATGCTCTAATTGATGAAGGAGCAGATTTTAATATCTTGACCTATGAATCATGGACCCAACTAGGCCAACCAGAGCTCGCACTGACCAGTGCAACTCTTCGCCCTTATGGGGGACACCCACAAGCACTCATAGGGAAGTGCAAAATCCTTGCAACAATTGAAACGGAAAGCTTGCCTATCCTATTTCATGTTCCTCCAAAAAGTGCTAGCTGCAGGAAAGAAACCCTCCTAGGAAGACCCTTCAAAAGGGCTACCAAATGTGAGGCTGACTATGTAGCACAGAGGATACACCTGACACTACCGGGTGTGAGGATAGTCACCACCTTTAGCAAGGGTGACCTCATCGAACCTCAAGGGAAAGGCAAGGAAGGTGATGACATAACAGTCACGCCTACAAACGAGGGCAAGGACTTGTTGGAAGAGTTGATACAAGCACAGGTCGAACAACGAGAACCAGTGATGAGTGAGGCCATGCCGGAAACAAGAAGGTCAAGAGACAAGGCCAAGGACAGGGTTTGGACTCACAAATATCGTAGAAGACCATGAAAGAAGCCCAAGCCTTATAGACGGAGGCGTCGATGGAGGGCCAGCACAACGCCACGATGGATATCCAAGGCGTTGCTTCGGGCTCAAGGGTATTATGCAAGCAACCGATGGATTTGGGTACCAAAACCTCCTGTTAAACCTCCTTTGTCGACTGAAGGCCAGGACGTCTCAAGAGCAAAGAAGCGTAGGAGGAGATCTAAACGAAAAACCAAGCCCCAAGTCAAAAACAGTGAAGTGACCGAGCCCCTCATGGTCAAAATCAAGAAACCCAACGGGACCAATTGGAGGGTAGATCCTCAGCCTAGTGTGCTTGACAAGCGGACATCAGATGCAGCCACTGAGGGTGCACAAAAATCATTAGTGTCCAAGGAGCCTTTGATTCCCCAAGAGGATAGCAGGCATCATAGGCACAACATTGCTCATGGCAAAGTTAAATGCTCAACAAAGCAAATAGTAAAATCATCTAACAACCATGAGAAAATCTCCAAGCCAGTGTCAAAGCCACTTAGGAGTCCCAAGTCTCCTACACCCTCTTCCCCTAAACGGACACAAGAAGCACAGCACTCGTCAAGTGTGGCTACTCAATCCCAATCTCAACCTACATCAATGCTTCCAAATGTCCAAGAGGCAGGACACAACACCACCCTTAGCCCTCAACCTAAGGATGTGTCTGTGCAATCCACCGTGGCTAGATCAATGGATACTCGATCTACGCAAGTGAATGCTCTAAGGGCAACAAAAAACATGGCCACTTCCGATCGCCCTAGGGACTTGACACCGCAATCCACCAAGGGTGGCCAGCCCACTAAACTAGCTGCCACTACTTCTAATCAGGGATCACAGCAGTCACAGCCCTTGGCTGTGACAATGCCCCTTGTGGAACGTGTCCTTAGTAGTTTACTTGTGGAGGAGGTGTCGCAACCAAATCCCTCGACAACTCCAGCACTTTCAAAGTGCCTAAAGCCTAGGCTGGAGGAGTTAAACAAAAGGGAGTTGGCTGAAGGGCTAGACTCTCTGAAAAGGGAGGCAGTTGTGCTCTCACAACCTAGCGAGGCTATTCCGCAGACCACAACTAGGTCCCATGAGGACACACTAGAGAAGGGAAATGCTAAGGCTCAACCAAGCACATCAGCGGTCAACCTAGCCCAAGGTCCTGAGCCATTAGATGCACCTGCACTGACCAAGAAAAAGAGGAGAAAACAGCGAAGACAACAACAGTTGCAGGAGGTTGTGAACCCCAAGAACATTGAGACGAAGAGCGCCGAAGAGCTGATGAATAAAGCATCAAGTCCATCCACCAATGAACCCATTGATGCCTCTCCTAATAGCGATGAACCCTCAGACACATCCGTGTGCTCTGAAAAAACAAAGCAACCGTTGCCATCAACAGTTGCTTGCAACACTCTATCCACTGACAATAGAACTCACATTGATCAATCAAGAGTGGATACAACGCTGTCACAACAGGGTGACAAATCTATACCAGTCATATCCGAGGAGAACCATGACAAAATAGCAGCAAAACCTCAGGAGAACCGTGAGAACCCCAAGAGCATAAGAAATCCTAGTATTGACCAATCTTGCTCATCTAGGCCTGAGCCCCCAGCCATGCTAAAGCCTAAGGAAACTCTTAGAACTTTGCATGAGATAGCAACCGAGCAAGCCCTCGTTGAACATAGAAGTGTCGCAGAATGCTTAACTGAGTTGGAGGCTAAGCTCAAAGTGGTCGCACGTGTCTACGTCCTTGCGGACGTGGGCACGATCCCCAAGGAGCAGCTTGGAGAGTACTTGACCTTTCCTCTATCATGGGAAGAACAAGAACATCTTAACGGGCACTACGATAGGCTCCTGCATAAACAAATGCGACTCATCCCTGACGAGGAGGCTGACGAACTACGCTTAACCGTCACGTTCAATAAAGTGCTCTGTCGACCGAATCTCGTAGACATAGAGCTACTAAAGCGACTGTCAGCAGGCCAGAGTCAATTTGAGCGGTGTTGGTGCGAAAGCCGCGTCGTAATGGCCGAACTAGGGGCCCAGATCATGACGGTCTCAGAAGAGCGATTGGCCAAATGGCGATCCCAAAGGAACCCAACCTATGTGGCACCAACTTCCCTTCGAGTACTCACTGACATTCGGGGTACGGACTTAGCTAGGACTAGGCTACAGGGCCCTTTGATTGATAAGGTTCTCACCGAAGAGGAGTTACATATTGCCAGTAGACTCGGTCAAGGCTCCATGCTACTCGATGTGGCAAAATATCTATCAGTATTAACTCAGCTGCCACGAATACTAGATGCGTGTGCCATGCTCCGGTACAACCCCGAGTTCTACACTTGGTTCTTATCCTCGTGAAGTGACATGGATTCATAGATATGTATATAAATAAATACTAATTTTTGTGTCACCATGTATAAACAATATCAACACAAACAAGTAATGATAGTCAAGCGCAGGGAGAAGAGTTCGTTCTAACAGGCTAACCTCCTCAAGTCCTCTTCTCATCACACATTTAAAAGCCATGTGACCATTCCCACCTCCAAGCGAAGGGCATGCAACCCACGTTACCACCATAAGAAGCCTTGACCAACAACACTGATGGTGTAGACAGGGTGCAGCCCCTTTCTATACACCTTTTTCCCTTTTTGGTCTATCCTTCCGAGGAAGTGCCCCATCCCACTCCATGACAACCAGTCCACACAACTTACCAAAAGCCAATATTGGCTAATGGCTGGAGGCAAAACGAACATCATCATGGGGGCCATCCCGTTACGACAAAACACTGCATGCCTCACCCCTCCCCTTCTTGTCACATGCGCTTGATAAACCACACTAAAATCCCTTTTATACAAACAGTTGTATCTTATATCAAGGTCTGACCCTTGGAGTGCGTCTGGCAGGTTTCCTTTTTTGGCGGAACGCATGGAGAATCATGAAGAGTTGGCTTGCAAAGACGCTCTTCGCAGAAGGCGAGAGCATGTGGCATGCGTCCCTCCGCCGGAGCGCTATGTGCCCACCATCAAGAGGTATGCCAAGAAGCGAGGCCCTAAGCGACATTGCCCAGGGCAAAGGCCGAAGAATCCTCGAGTCAAGAAAGTCGAGACTCGAAGCGCGCAACAGGTGGCAGCACTAATGGTGCGCACTCCCAGCTCCTGCTCGGGCCCCAGACGCTCAAAGGCAGAAAGGGCAGCTCGGGAAAAAGAAGAATTTAATGAATTATTTAAAGAAATTCTGGAGACGGTAGCGAGCCGGGATTACACCATTCATATCCCGGCCGACATGTTCCCTGCTCGCCCCCACGGGAGCCCCACACCAGCAGATCCCCAATCACTCGGCCATCTAGACTCACCCCGCCTCGTACAAATCGAGTAGCCCATAATGCATAAAGGGCTTATCAAATGATAACTGGCCAGGACTTTTGGTTTTTAATGGTTAAGTGTTCCCGACTTGTTAAGTGTTGACATGTTCTTGACTTGGATGAACTTATTATATCTGCGTTTAATATATGCTACGTCTTTAGCAAAAGAAAAAGCTAATCAAGCGCAGGTGATAAATGTCTAGTCAACACCACAAAATTCAAATAAGTGATGTCTCCCTGCATTGCACTGGTTTATTATAGTTGCGGCATGCACAATGCATATACTCTCATGAAGTGACAAGTGGATGCAGGATAATACAGGTCCTTGTGCGAAAGTGTTCAATGCCCAAATCACCGCAACACCCACAACACCACAACGAGCCGCGGCAAAGCCACGCTGCCGAAGCACCCTTGCCAACCACCCCCATCGCATGGTCCAAAGCACATTCATGGGACACACCCCCTTTCTGGGTCAGGCTCTATAGTTGACTCACGGCAGTCGTTACCTCAATTGTATCAACATCGCATGCGCCGCAAGGAGGGTTGCAATATCTCAAGTGTATCTCCCCCTTTCGCCAACTGCTTCTCTAACAACGAGGCTAGGCCACCATCATCATGGTACTATTCATTTTCGAAGCCTTCGAAGCTTGACATTTTCCAACCCATGGAAAGGCTGATAGCCTCAACATATTGCAATGGTTGTACTCAGGCCAAAAAAAAAAAAAAAAAAAAAGAGAAAGAAAGAAAGAAAGAAAGAAAAAGAAACGAAAAGACACAAAAAGAAAAGAAAAAGAAATGAATGAAAAAATAAGAAGCACCCACGATCACAACACAGCACCTAGGGGTCCTCAAATTAGGTACATCTGGTGACCTTGGTCGACCGGCTTCGTCCCTAGTCCCCTAGCCCCCTACAATCACCCACAATTGTTCAGGGCACATCAAGGGCATGACATACATGGGGAGCTTGTCTCGCCTAGGGTTAGACTTGTCACCCTGACCCACTTGCACAATTTTCTTTTGCACTCTGCCTTAGTACCATTGCAATCAGTGATGATAAGCACCACACGATTGGCCATGAAAAGTACACCGTACTCATCAAGCAAGTCCAATAGTTTCCAGCTACTGAAAGTGCGATGTCCTGTATTCAATTATGCTCCATCGTGCAGTCACAATGCAAAGGATGTCTCATATACCTTCACGTGTACTTCTTCTCAACACGGACAACTTTGCTTCATCCACACATTGTTATGAGAAACTAGCCCACGATCTTCTAACTACGTAATATCTAACTATGCACAAGCACTTACATAATATCTGCACCAAAGTATATGCACAGTTTGGGTCCTCAAGTGCAGGGCAATACTCTCAGCTTGCTTAGAGTTCGACCTGTCTCCCAAACTAATCAAATATGTCTTGTACACGATGAGAAGATTAGCACTACCCCTTAAGGAGAGACCACATGTGAGGTTTTCCAATTGCAGGTATAAGGTGTTGTTCGCTCTTCATTAACAGTCAACTTTGAATGCTTGTCCCTTACCATCTGACAAGCCCGCAAAGAATCGTCATGTGCAGAATCCCTAACAAACCAACACTTGTGTTGGCCATCAATGCAATCCCCAACACAGCATAGCCCTACCACCAACTCCAACAACCTTCCACCAGCCACCTGAGCCACCAACAGGCCCCAGGACCTTCTACCACACCACCACCAACACCCTCCATGAAAACCACAGGCGTCCTTGTTACCCACGTCTTCGGTGCATGCTACAACCTGCTACCTACGACGGTGAGTGCCATGGGACTGGCACTCGTCTGGGAGGGAGGTAATGTTAACCCCAACACGAAGAAAGCAAAAAGAAATAGAAAAGACGCAGGGCAAAGGCGGAAAAAAGGTAGCCCGACTGAAGAAAGAAAAGGAGAAAAGGCCAAAAGCGCAAGGGCAACCTTAAAAGTCCAAGGCAAAGGCAAAAGGGGAAAGGCACATTTTAAAATAAAAAGGGGCACCCTGAAACCTTGTAAAAGAGCGCCGGGCTCTCACCCGTGCAATTTGTAAATGTAGACAGGCGGTGGAAAGGAAGATAGGAAGATAGAAGGACAATGGGAAAAAGGGCCAAGGCTACGGCCGGTCATGTAAAAAGGGGAAAAGGGGATGACCGCCCAAAAGGGATTTAGGGTTTTGTATATAAAGTTGAAAAGTGAATGAGAAGCTCATTCTTGTGTGTGGCCAAAAGTAGCTCTCCTCTTCTTCTTCTTCTTCTTCTTCTTCTTGCTTGCTTGAGCTTGTGCTTGAGAGAGGGAGTGTGAGAGTGTGAGGGAGTGAGTGTGTGAGGGTGAGGGACCGAGGAGGAGAAGCTCTCTATCGTCTCCTCTCTTCTTCTCTTCTCTTCTCTTCTCTTGCTCGCGGCAATGGAGCTTGGAGCTTGGAGCGAGAGGATTGAGCTTGCTTGAAGCTTGCACTTGGATCGTGGAGCTACCGGAGTGTGCGGGAGAGGAGGTAACTCCAACGGCATCAAGGTAAGCTCACTACACCCTTAGATATGGATGGCGCGTCGGCTATGTGAGAGGTAGCCATTAGTGCTCGGCTTGGAACGCTTGAAACAATAAGCGGTCCGTGGGTCTTGGCGGTTGAGTGAAACCTCCCACACCACCTGTCTACGCCATGCCGCCTGGCTGCTGCCACTGCCCCCATTGCCATCATCATTGTCATCATCATCATCATCTCCATCGTCATCCTCATCATCATCACTCCCATCATCTCCCCATCACGTCTCCATGTCATCTCCCTGTTTATCCAGAAGCTTGAGAAGCTTCTCTAGGCCAAGTTCACCCGTGCCTCCCAGTTTTTTATTAGACCGTGTCTTGCAAGGCCAATTTCCTGTGTAGGGAAGGAAATCTCAGGCGCAGTAGTGACTTCAAAACGCGTAAGAGAGCCAAGGGAGAGTTCGCTGAGTTGAAGTTTACTTCGTCAATGGCTCCTAAGCAAAAGTCGAGAGGAGCGCACGCGGGAGCTTCCACCCAAAGTGCGAGAGTGGACAACGCCCCGATTTTGAATGCCCAGATTCCGAAAAATATTCCTGCATGGAAAGGATGCACAAAGCATGTTTTAATTCACATAGGAAACTTAAATGCATTGGAAAATTTATATACTCTCTCGATTTACAAAGTGTGGTTGCACGACGAGTACTTGCATTTTCTTACACTTCCATGGTCAAGGGTAGTCGCATTTTTGAATGTAGGATGCATAAGTTAAAGGATGAAATTGTGCTAAGACCATGTCCTTGTTGCATCATGCAAAGGATAGGGCATATAACACATAACGCACTTATGTAATAAATTCCTGGTTGTGTCTCGTGTATAAGATAATCGTAAGGTCATTAAATGATGTCTAAATAGTTGCAATGAAAGGAAAAGATTTACGAACTTTGGCAATAAAGCATATAATGATAGTTACATTTTTGGATGAGATAAGCAATAAAAGAAGGGTTAAATCAATGATGTATTCATTGGCATCCGGTCAGGAAAGAATGATGCATCCATGCCTAGAGTTCTTTTATCAAAGTTCAAAATTGGGAAAGGATGTATCTTCATTAAAATACTAAAGCTTTGAATTCGATGCATCAACATAGGGTTTATAAGAATTAGCTCTAAATGTCAATCATTATAGTATAGGGAAAGGAAAAGAAGGATCATTGTAGATCCTATAGTTGCATAAAGGTAAAAGGTCTATGGTTTTGAAATTGCATATTCGCATGGAATGATACGTCTCATGCATCTTGCAGTTACTTCCATCTTTTAAGAAAAGTCTTGCGAACTTTAGAAGAAAGTATTTGCATCTTTAAAGGGAAGATCATCTTTAATCATGGGTTGGTTAGATCAACTAAGTAATTCACATGTAATTGAGTCGCTTACATGAAACTCATAAAGGTATGATCAGCTAGCATATGATGGTCACCTCAATGTGCTAGGTAGGGTTAAGCTACGATAAAATTCTGCTTAGTATCGCACTTGGAATGCTGATTTAATATTTTTTATCTTAAAATTTCTACCCACATTCACGAAATGTTAGGGTTATCAAATCGCCCATGTAAGATTGATCTAGGGTTCTCACCCTAAGGATTAGACGACCAAATGATGGACTTTCGCAAGGAATTTAGGGACCCTAGGCCCAAAACGTTTATCAGCCTAGTAGGGCTTGGTTTTGGATTGGGTCAATAGAACTCCCAAACCATATATCTTGTTCAAAGGTATTCTTGATCAAGAAATACCGTATGATGGGAGATATAATCCCACAAGTTGGGTATTGACACCTATCTCGTGCAACAAGCTGCAACATCATATGCTCTTGTGTCTAAATCATAAAACGGTACTGCTACACCTTAGACCAAGTTTGGCGAATTCTAATTGCAAGTCTAATTTTCTCTTAGTTGAGTAGTCATCATGCTACAACACTCTTCCTTGGGACCGATTTGCCAAGCTAGGGTAGTTATGAATTGCCAAGAAAGCAATTGACCAACCAAGTTAGGGCGACGAGGTTGTCCAGGATTTATTGACCATAATACAAGAAAACCTAAAGTAGTGACAATTTGGGTCAATAGGGTATAAACCCTAATCCAAGGAAAAAGGGTAAACAAGCAACTCAGCTTACGAAACCCTTGGGATCTTGCCAAGTTGCGATTGATCTAGGATCGAATGCTGGAAGTATTCGGGAAGAAGGAATCACACCTTAGCAATTGATCGTACGAACGACCATTGGAATGCTCATGATTGTACACTTAGGTGCATTGTTTGTACTTCTTTGCTCAAGGAACTAATTCAGGAAAAACAACTAATGCTTCAGGTTAAAATCCTAGAGGGAGAGGCAGTATCAGTTATCAGTTACCTCCGACTGTCTGCTTGACTCTATCCAAGGGGGTTGTTAGCCGCGCTGGATACGTGGACTGAACCCGCCTCGAGAGGTCTCTCCATGGGTGCTACTTGGAGCAGGAGGACGCTTGCCAGGGGAGGCTCTAATCATAAATTCCTTGCCTCCGAATCTTGCACAAGAGGTTGACGTGACTCGAGATGGAATCTCGAGGCCATATACTAGTCAACAGGCGGAACTTGGAATAAGTGATCCCTGAGGATTGCTAGGATAGCCTTCGGGTAGGTTATTTGATATATTCCAAAGACTATGATAAATAAAGATCAAATGTTGAAAAAGAAACTTGCTTGACATTGTTTTTCTGTGTCAGTGCCTAAGTTACGTGAAGGAACCAGTGATTAATTGGTTAATTAAGAAAGCTGTTTTTGCTTGTCAAACTAAATGTGGTAGGTAATCAGATAACTAAGCGACCCGAGGAAAGTGCGGTGGATGTGACTCTAGGTCCGTCCTACGGAAGGGTGGTCTCGGTTGGCCGGGAACTTTTCTCAAAGGATTTGATAGCGAGGTAACAATGACATAGAATTAAAAGAGCTAGAATCCTAATTTATGTTGTTTTAGGGGAACGGAATGGGACTATGCCTTACGGGCAGAGAGGTCGAGCTTCGCATCCCCCTCGTTTCCCATTCTCCTTGAACCAAGTGCAGTATAAATCCGCTTCGACCCTGATGTTCTACGCAAAGTGGTTCGTTTGGGGCTCGACGCTAGCTACCTCCTAGGAACTTAACTATTAGGAATTACCCTAATTCATGTCGATTCTAAGTGGGAATGGCCAGATGCTTCCACTTCGTGGGTGGCAGACTCGGGAAGACCTTGATCGCAAACCCCATGACATTCCTTGTGAGTGTTGGGTGGCGCTTTCTAGACTCTCTTCCCGATGGGCTGCTAAGATGTGTCCTACAAGGGACAAGGGGACACGTTACATCCTTACTTATATCTAGATCTATTGACCATATTTTGACTGTGACCAACATACCATATGTATATTTATGGCATCATCACCTTGGACACATGTCCTTGAAAGGAATGAAAATGCTTTCTCATTTGCAGGATCTTCCATCCCTTGACTACAAATGTTTCGATTCGTGTGATCATTGTCTTTGACAGATAGACACACAACATTTTTAGACTACGGCACTTATTACTACCGTATACTTGATAAACAGATCGCCATGTACTGCTATTGGTTGTTAGGTTATAGAGGAGGTATGGTCTCAGAAACCTCCATCATATGCTCATTTGCATGTCTTTAGATGTAAGGCTTTTTGCCCTATTCCCAAGGACAAATGCAATGACCTAGATCCTAAATTAGTGAAATTTATATTTCTTTGTTATGGGATTGTAGGTGAGATGGGCTATCACCTATGGGATCTCCGTAGGCTAGGAAGGTCATCCATAGCCATGATGTTATTTTCCATTAGGAGAAGACATATAAACAGCCTAAGCAGGTAATTGAGGTATACAGAGTGATATTTTAGGTGGAGCTTCTTGTTACCATATAGCCAACTAGACATCCTATAGCTAATATTCTATGGCCCATGATTATGATGTTGGACAAGATGTACATGCCTCGAGCCTATTTTATGATGGTCTGATCAGTTTTCATCCTCCATGGACTATGTTATGGTGATAGATGCTTATAAGCCTCTTACTTATGATGAGGCCATGCACAAAGATAATAGTCACTCTTAGGAGAGAGCTATATAGTCAGCGCATGACTCATTGCATAAAAATCAAACATGGGATTTGGTTCCCTTGCCTAGTGGAAAGCATGCTTTGCCATTCAAGTGGGTGTACAAGTTAAAGAGTACCCCTGAATACTCCAACTTAGTATATAAGTCTAGATTGGTTGCAAAGGGTTTAAGTAGGAGCACAATGTTGACTTTGATGGGGTCTTGTCTCCTACCATCAAGATGACTACCATGTGGTTGGTACCAGCTTTGGTTGTTCAATTAGATTTAAACATTTATTAGATGGATATAAAGATTGTTTTCCTACATGGGGACCTGCATGATGAGATTTATATACAGCAATCCAAGCGCTTTAAGGAAAAAGGCAAGGAACACCTCGTGTGCAAATTGAGAAAGAGTCTTTGTGGCCTTAAGTAGGTACCTAGGGAATGGTATCATAAGTTTGATGCTTTTATGTATTCACAAGGATATACATGTAGCGACATGGATTCCTATCTCTATACAAAGAAGGCTCGTGATGGTAACCTTATTATGTTTGTACTTTATACAAATGATATCTTGATTGCTAGGAGAGCTCATGATGAGATGGATACCTTGAAAGTTAGCTCGCATAGAGCTTTGAGATGAAGGACATGGGACAAGCCTCACATATTCTTGGCATGCACATCACACATTATTGCTATAAGGGGCTCCTTAGAGCAATCTCGACATTGGGACAACATGAAGGTTATCATGAGCCACTTGAAAGTCACTGTAGATATAGTATGAGCATTTTCTATGGTGGTTAGGATACTATAGTCGTGGGTTATATAGTAGGAAGTCCACCTCTCGATATGTCTTTACTTTTACTAGAGGTGTCATTTCTTGGATGTCTACTATGCAAAAATGCAGAGCCTTATCTACTACTACAGAAGAGTATGTTGTAGCCACCCACTGAGGCTTCCAAGGAGGCCCTATTGTTAGGCTATCCTAGTGACAGACCTTGATATTACTGCTAGGCTATCTTGGTGATATACCTTGGTATTACTATATCTCCTACATTTGCAAGGAGGCCCTATTGTTAGGCTATCTTGGTGATGACATACCTTGGTATTACTATTACTCCTACACTACATTCAAATTCTATGAGTGCTATTCAGTTGCTGGTATTCCATGATGTGGAGACAAAGCACATTGAGGTGCATTATCATTTCATCAAGAATATGGTAGAGAACAAGTCTGTTGAGCTTGTGAAGATCTCAACTAATGAGAATCCTATATATCTGTCACTAAAATTCTCTCAACGGGATGTTTTGCCTTACTTAGGAAGATGATAGGCATAGGATGAGGTGATATCTATTCCTCATCCTGTTGTACTTTCTGTACCTTTGTACTTTGTCACTTTTTCTTATCCTCTCCTCACTAGAGGCACATTTTCCTTTAAGTGGGAGAGTGTTGGGAATAAAGGCACATGTGCCTACACCATCTTGTATTTACTTTACACACTGTAATCGCACATCTATACACTACTGCAGGTAGTGGATGTCCATCAATGTCTCTTTATTCTTCGTTCTTTTAGTGACTATGGAATAAGGGAAGGCCGGTCACACAATGTGAATGTTGGAGTTCCCACATACAATATCTCTTCTCTCTTGCTCCATCCACTGCCATAGCTCTTGCTTTGCTCTTGCTTCTACTTGTTTGCTTCCACTCGAGCTCTACCTTCCAATGGATAAACTAGCTAATTTCTTATCTACAATAAAGGATAAGAATACTCAACTAAAGGCCATTGGATTTGTGTTATCTAATTTTGTCATATATTATGGAAAGTTCCTATTATGTTGCTCTAGAAATTCTGCACAAATCTTACAATATGTGACAATGCATCAACCACAACATTCTTTTTACCATCAATATGTACAATCTGAAAATGAAACATAGAGAGAAAATTTGCCCATCTCATATGCTTCTCTAACAACTTTGTCTGCGTCAAAAAGTATCTCAAAGTTTGATGGTCTGTCTGCACTGTAAAATCAGCCCCAAATAATATTTCCACGTAGACAGTGCATGAATTACAGCCAACAGCTCTTTCTCATAGACCTGCAAATTCATTTGGAGTATAGGAGTTATAACATGCATCTTGCTTTATGGAAGTCAACCATTTTGGGACCATATGGAATTAGGATTTTTTTAAATCTATTCTAAAGTTGTAACTTATCTTTGATGAGGCCCCATTTCCTTCAATCTCACAGAAGGCCAAGGACTTCATGAAGCAACTATTGGCCAAAGATTCTCATAGAAGGATGATTGCCACATACACTTTGACACATCCTTGGATTCATGAATATCAAAAGATCCCTTGACATTTTGATTGATTATAGTTCTTGATGCACTTTATTTCAAAAAAAATGGACTTCCAAGACTTTTGTGTTGGAGCTACAAGTACCCTTCCAAAAGGATTGTTGTTGTGCCCTTGCATGGTCAATCTCAATACCAACTATCGTTGCAAGGTTCAATTCCTCCTATATGAGATGTTGCACATGCAATAGCTCATATCCAGACAATCTTTCATGTGATGGAATCATGCCTAAAAACAAGCACCAATAACTTTTTTGTTTGTTCCATTCCTTGGCTTAAATGCTCCAAACTACAATGTTTGATCTATTGTTTATGATGCCAAGAGTTTGTTTAATGGTTGAGATGTCCATATGGTTAGTTTAATGACTAGAAATGAAGGAGAAGAAACACTAAACAACCCTTAGATTGGTGCAATTTGTGGTAGCAACCTACCTTACTTCACATAGCAATATAGCTCCTTTCCCGTCCATAATGGTTGTAAGAATGAAGCTTACCATACTTGGAGTACTTTTCAAAGGTCCTCTAATGCATGAAAAGAGTGGAGAAGAAGATAGAAGCTGAAATGTTTCATGGAAGCTTGCAAGGGTTTGAAATAAAGAGGAAAGGAAAGCTTGTCTTTCAAAGCTAGCTATGACTTGGGCCCTTTTTAGCTTCAGTAAGGCTCCTTTTCACCAACTACCAATCAAAATGGTTGGAAATTGATGCACAACCTACTAATTTAACCTTGAAACTATCATATCTAACCATACCTCTTGTGAATAGCTTCAAATATGGCCACTACTACTTGTAGAAAACATGCTAGTTATTGCCATATGGCCACTGCTACTTGTAGAAAACATGCTAGTTATTGCCATATGGCCACTGCTACTTGTAGAAAACATGCAAGTCATTGCCATTCACCATCAACTTTTACTTGTTATACCTATGCTAAAATAGGTTGTCTAAGAGAAAAATATGAAAAATAGATATGGAAATTTGCTAAACTTCAAGCTCTACTTCTCTATCTTTGGTATGACTATACCTGACACTATGTCCAGCTGTACACATGTTGGCATTGAATAAGTCGATGTTTAGCTTAGCTATCTTTGGTGTGAATGGTCCTATTGTGACCTTAGGTTGTAGTACTCTCTTTAGTTATGACTTATGGATAATGAAGATAAGTGGGTGAGCTCTCTGCTATGCATCTGTTGGCTTCAACTCTTCTCACACTTCCATCATGGTATCAGAGCGTGGTTTTGGCTGAGAACAAGCATAACCAGGAGCTGAATATGGACTGCAATCAATGGCAATCTCAAGTAAGTGGTATGTAACTAAGATATCTTATCATCAGGGCTTGTAAAGCCTTCAAGGGAGCCCACAGTTTTAAGTGTTGAGTAGTTAAGCACCAACCAGATCAAACACATGTACTTCTGGTTTTTTTGACCAACGTGGAACAGCGTGGACAACAACGTGGATCAGCATGAACAGTAGTGTGGATAGTAGAGATTGCGCCTGTTGTCCTAGTTGATAACATGGACTCAGAGTTTGCATTTTTTTCTCCTGGTTGATAGCGTGGACAAGATCTAAATATTGTGCTTATTTCTCATGGTTGACAGCATGGACAACATCTGAGCATTGTGATACTTGATTGAATCACTACAAGGTGTTACTCTTGTGTTGAGGATTTTTTATGAAGAGGAGCTAATGGCTAAAGATAAAGCACTTGTGTATGCTATTGAAGTCAAGGTCAAGCAAGGGAAAATCTGTAGTTTTTGGGTTGATTTGACACCTAGTTCGGAAGTAATCTAGATTTGTGATGCATGAGCTATTTGATTCTTAGTGAGTGGTGAAAGTACAATGCTTGTCAAGCAAGAATGCTTGAGTGGTATGTCACTTGCATTGACCAAGATTATGGAGTGAAATGTATATGTTTTCAAAGCTGAATCTAACTAGAGTATGAATGGTACTATGCCTTGGGAGCATAAGGCACTAGTTCATGGAGTTCTTGGGCATGAAATTGAGAGTCCATTTTTTTTACTGGAACGCTAAGTCAGTGATCAAGCCGTGAGTTGTAACAACATGCTTGCTTGAACTTTATTAATCATCCTAAGGGCTGAATACCTTCTGAGAATACACTGTTTGCATCATGGAGGTAGTACTTGTGTTGTCTCCAATGTATGGGCAGCACTACTATTGATAAATCAAGCTTCTCTTTGTCTACAATGGGTATATGTGTCAATAGTTGGTTGGCATCATTGCAAGCCTGTTAGAGCTTAATGGCTACAATTCAGGAGAGTGACATGATCAAAATCTGAAATGTCCATCCATATTCAGTGATTAATGCAAAAAGGAATAGAACTTGGAAGCTAAGCACAAATGTTGGCATTGAACTTGTCATGCAACTTATGTGGTTGAATATTTGAGCAAACAAATTGAAGGAATAGTGCATGTCATATGCTATAAGGAAGTCTGGCTCATCATCCACCGACACCACTATTACAGTGAGGGGGAGATATGGTGTATATGGTGTGGTGGACATCAAAGGAAAAGAAAAAGTCATTGAGGATGCACCCGGTTGGATGACACCTGACAGGATGACTGCAAGCTATGACTCAGCTGACAATCTAGACAGTGAGCTTGGTATTCCGATAATGTATATGACTGGCATTAGGCAAAACATATACATTTCGCCTCATGAGAGAGGGGAATCGAGCAATGCACCACAGCTTAGACGCTTGCAGAGAGTCACGTACCCTGTTGATAGGTGACTTACAGTGGTTACTCTGCGAAGCACTATGCTTATATGAAAAAGGTGATGGAGATTAAAGAACCATGTACATATGCTGAAGTAGTGAAAGATGGTGCATAGCTATGGATGAGGAAATTGATGCATTGGCTGAAAATGCAACATGGGATCTTGTGCCACTGCCTGCAGAAAAAAAGACCATTGGCTGCAAATGGGTCTACAAGATCAAATGCAAGTCGGATAGCAATGTTGAAAGGTAGAAAGCCATGCTAGTTGCTAAGGGGTATGCTCAACAGTATGGACTTGATTATGAGGAAACATTCAGTCATGTTGCCAAGATGGCAACCGTATGCATAATGATTGCATTGGCTACTGCTAAAGACTAGGAATTGCGGCAAATGGACATTAAGAATGCCTTTCTTAACGGTGACTTGGCAAAGGATGTCTACATGGATTAGCCCGAAGGGTATGCTCACCCTGATTTTCAGCATTATGTGTGCAAGCTTAAAAAAGCATTGTATGGGCTGAAGCAGGCTTCGAGAGCCTGGCATGCAAGGATCAGTAACTGCTTGCAAAGCTTGGGATTTACTGTTGGCAGGGCTGATCACAACCTATTTACGAAAAAGATCGGCAGTGGCTTGGTAGTGCTGGTCATATATGTTGATGATTTGATAATTACTAAGGATGATGACTTGGGCATACAACATGTTATGGAAATGCTGTCATCAAAATTTGACATAAAAGACTTAGGTGATTTGAAGTATTTCTTGGGCATTGAGGTGGTCAAAGCTGAAAATTGTTTATGGCTAATGCAGAAGTACTATGCCATGGAAATGCTAAAGAAGTATGGCATGGCTAAATGCAATCCATTGGATACACCTCTTGAGCAAAATGTCAAGCTAGACATGAGTACTAGAGCTGAAATTGAGGATGTGACTATGTATAGGCAGATGGTCGGAAGTCTAATCTACTTGACCATCACTAGGCCTAACTTGAGCTATGTTGTAGGGCTCATAAGCCAGTTCATGCAGAAGCCCAAGAAGCCACATTTGGATATTGTTAGGTGTATCATGAGATAAGTTAAGTCCACTATAGATTATGGGTTGTTCTATGTGAGAGATAAGCCCTTGAAACTAGTTGAATACAGGAATGCAGATTGGGCAGGATGCTCATATGACCGTAGATCTACAAGTGGCTATGCTTTTGGTCTGGTAAGCAGAATGATCAGTTGGAGTAGCAAGAGGCAACCTACAGTTTCTTTGTTGATTTACTAAGCCTAAGTACAGGGGTGCTGCATTGGAAGCATGTGAGATTGCATGGCTGCTCAAGCTTATGGCTGATTTGGACATACAGGATGTTGGGGATAAAGGCTCCTCCGCCTAGCCGCCCGTGTATTACTACACTGATAGCACCCACCAATGCATACTGCACGTGGCGAGCACCCATCATAGTCACTTATTCTTTATTTTTTTAGTGAAAATTTGAATAAAGGAAGGCCCGGCCACACATTGTGGTTGTTGGAGTTCCCCCTTTTGAGTCTCTCTCTCTCTCTTGGCTCTTGCTCTACATCCATCATAGCTCTCACCGCCAAGCTTCTTCCTCTTGGGTTCCACTTCCCTTTCAACTGGTATCAGAGCAAAGACATTGGAGCTTGCCCGACATTCTCTTCATACCGGATTTGAAGGGCCTCAACCCGAGCTTCAATGGCAGCCATGGCACCTTCATTTACAGGTATGTTTTGATCTCCTGCCTCCTCCCTAAGCTTTTGGACCTTCATCAGCTTCTTCCCGGGCTGCATTGGAGCCCCCTTGACATTGCCAAGTGCCCCCAAGGGCTATTGAAGACCCCCCAGCCCCCAGGAACAGCTAGCGTAATTTTTTGTGCATTTTTAGGGGGCTAGGCCGATCTGTTCCCCGGCATTTCCCTGCTCCTCCTCGGCTTCCCAGCACTCTTGGCAACCTTCTCGAGCATTGCTTGACTCCCTGACATTAGTGCTTGACTCTTGGTGATTGATTCGAGTGCTTCCCCCTTCAGTCCTTTGCTGTATACACAGTCCTAGGACTGTCAAAACAGGGCAGTACTTGACATTTACTGTTTGATGCTTCTTGGCATTGCCCGTTTGATGCCTATTGATGCCCAGTGATGCCCGGATGTTATAGGATGCTATGTCTATGCTTTGGGACTCATTTGGAGCATATTTGAGCACCATTTGAGCTTCATTTAACAATAAATTGCTTGATGTAATACTATGGGCTGAAGCTCATTTACTTGGTGTATTCATTGATTCATGGATATGAGGTGCTTACTAGAGGTTTAAATTATCATACCGATGTATTTGGAGGTTGTCAAATGCTTCTTCTTGGTTCCGGAGTGCATTTGAGCTTGGATTAGGCTTTGACTTGGTCGTCCTTCACTGGTATTTTGCTTCGGTTGGCATGCTTTGGACCGGTCTATGCCTATTGTCACTACTTGACATTTAGGCCTCTTGCATTTATGCTTTGGTCAGATATGGATGCCACTTGGTTTGCCCATGCTTGACAATTACTTGGAGCTTCATCTTCAGATATATTTGCACATTTTGGATCTACTAGGCATTACATTTGGTTGTCAGTTATATGCTCTTTAAATGCTTTCGGGCTTATGCTTTACGGGTCTAAGATAGCTTGGGATTTATGCTCCGGATGTACCCTGCTAGGATTTGGCATGTCTAATGCTATGTATTTGATGTATTAGAGTGTTACTTGCTCTCTTTGCATCTGACTTCACTTCTTGAGGGAGCCTCTTGGTATATTCAGATGTACTCAGAGTCTTATTTATAGATGAGCTTGAGCTTGTGCGGCAATTACATGCATTTGCTCTCTTGAGAGCTTTATGTGTGCAGTTTGTATGTAGTGGGCTGATTTGATATGCCTATTGGGGTAGGCAACTATCTCTATCCAGGTTTGTCAGTTTTGTATGCATCTTGGATGGTTATGTATTGAGCTTCTTGCTCTATTAGTTGTGCTTGTGCGTAGTCTCTTCTCTTACTCGAAGACCCATTACATGCATGACTTCTAGACCTATGAGATGTCTCTTGCCTGATAGGTGATTGGTTTAACAATTTTCGGTGCCTTCTTGCCCCTCGAAGCTCACTCTTGGATGTATCTTGCTACCTGGCAGTTGCAGTGGTATATGTATCAGTGATTGCTTTATTTTGGGACAGTTTTACATATTACTGTCATTTATTATAGCAAGCTAAAATCTGCAGATTTTGAGCACTTCTATGAGGTAATGCTTACTATTTGATGTTATCTTGGTCATATTTGGTGGGCATGTGCTTCTCTTGGTGAAATCCACCCTTTCAGTCAATTTTAACAATGGTTTTAATGCATTTTTTGCTAATTACAGCAACCTGCAATTTTGCTTTTTTGCTTTGATTTGGGACAATATGGCTGGTCATCTGAAAGATACAGCTCTCTTTAACATTGCCAAGTTGGATGGTACGAACTATGGGTATTGGAAGTCCCAAATATGGCGGGTTTTGGTGAAGAAGTTGCAGATTAAACCCTTGCATTTCAAGGGTGTTAAACCTGAAGATATGGATGATGATGTTTTGATGGAAGTTGATGAGCTATGCAAGTCACATTATTTTTTCACTCTCAGAAGAGGTCCATCATAATGTTGTTGAAGATGAGAATCAGAGTGCATGGGATTTATGGGAGAAGATTTAGGAGCTCTATGCGCAACAGAGTCTTGCGTCATAGATGTATTGGCTAAAGCAGTTAATGGACCTTCACATGAAGGAGGGGACCTCCCTTTCATCTCATTTTAGTCAGTTTCATGCTATCATGAAGAGTTTGTTGTCACAGGGTATTGAGTTCAAAGACAACTTGCACCCATTGATTCCGCTTGGCACCTTGCCTGAATCATGGGATGCCTTCTATACTGCCATATGCATGAACAAGCTTGATGGGCTGAAAATTTAAGATGTTGAGAGTGCTTTAATTGACTGAGGAAATCAACAGGAGAAACAATGATGCTTCCTGCTCTTCACATGCATTGACCGTTAGCGGTGGCAGACATGGCAGGCATGATAATGATCATAAGGGAAGGGACTCTCAGAAGTCCAGGTCCAAGTCACGTGGTTGCAGTAATTCCCTTGGACAGAAGTCTGATCTTACCTATCATTATTGTGGGAGAGCATGACATATTAGGCCGCAATGCCATAAAATGTGCGATGATAAGCGCAAGGAAAAGGGAAAAGAAAAAGTTCAGGAAAAGTCTTCTGAGTACAGTATTGCACATGCAAAGTTCAGTGTGAAGATAGAAGAGGTTAATGTCATGTAGGCCATTGATTCAGATGATGATTACATACTTGCAGCTTCTTCATGCAATGCCTTACAGACTTCTGAGATACATTCTATGTATGCACAATGCTAGCTCTTGGATTCGGGTGCGTTCTTTTATGTGACACCCTGTAGAGATTGGTTTCATACCTATCGTACCATGTCTGGTTCTATGCATCTTGGAGATGACAGGTCTTTTAACTTTGTGGGCATTGGAGATGTTAGGCTACAGTTTCCTTATGGCAATTCTTTTGTTTTGCATGATGTACGTCATGTACCTGTGTTGACTCGCAGCCTTATGTCAGCTGAACAGCTTGATGATGTAGGGTATTTTGTGTCTTTTGGAAACTCTGCATGGAAGATTACTCGTGGTATACTTGTACTTACAAGAGGTGCCAAGTCTGGCAGTCTCTATCCCTTACTTGTATCTAGAGCTACATTGGATCATGTTTTGTCTATGGATTCTATTTCCCATGTATCCCTTTGGCATGCTCGTTTGGGGCATATGTCTCTTAAAGGAATGAAAATGCTACGTGATTTGCAGTATCTTCCGCCTTTTGACTCTTTGCATTTTGATTCTTGCGATCATTATTTGTATGGCAGACAGACTAGAAATATGCATTAAAAGTTTGGTAAGAAATGAATGGGTGAGCCCTTGGCTCTTGTACACTCAGATGTATGTGGGCCCATGCCCTATCAGTTACTTGGTGGGGCAAAGTACTTTGTTACTTTCATAGATGACTACTCACGTAAGGTTTGGGCTTATCCCATAAAGAGAAAATCTGATATCTTAGACACATTTCAGCATTGACTTGCATTGGCAGAGAACATGTCTGGGAAAAGGCTAAAATGCTTAAGGTCAGATAATGGGGGTGAGTATGTATCACGTGCTTTTGAGAAGTTTGTGATGAGTAGAGTATTAAGCATTAGTTGACCACCCCTTACACCCCTCCCTAGAATGGTATGGCTAAATGCATGAATAGGGCCATTCAGGAAAGGTTCTGTAGCATGCTTAGCCAGGCTAGCTTACCGCAGTACTTTTGGGCTGAGGCAGTTACTACTGCAGTGCATCTCATTAACAGGTCACCTAGCAGTGGCATTGACTTTCAGGTTGTAGAGGAGGTATGGGCAGGCAAGCCCCCCTCTTATGATCATTTGTGTGTCTTTGGATATGAGGTGTTTTGCAATGTGCCCAAGGACAAACACAATAAGTTGGATCCTAAAAGTGTCAAATGCATTTTCATTAGCTATGGAGATGCAGGAGAGATGGGCTACCATCTATGGGATCCGCAGGCGCAAAAAGTGATCCGCAGCCATGATGTCATCTTTCATGAGGAAAAAATGCATATGCAGCCTGAGAAAGTGGTTGAGGTACGTAGAGTTATCTTTCAGGAGGAGCCACTTGCTCCAGTTCAACCCGCCGCTCCACGGCCAGCCTGATAGCGTGCAGCATCACCTGATGCTCATGGCCCAGGTGCTAGATATGCTGATGTTAGACCAGATGTTGGTCAGGTAGTAGAGCCTGGATTAAGACGTTCTACTAGAGTTAGACGACTTCCTGACTGTTTTGCGCTCTCTATGGATTATGTACTGGTTTTACAGATGCAGGAGATCCTCTCACTTATGATGAGGCTATGCGCAGGGGTGATTGTCACTCTTGAGAGAGGGCTATGCAGTCTGAGCTTGACTCAATGCATAAGAATTAGACTTGGGATTTGGTTTTCTTGCCTCAGGGTAAGAAGGATTTGCCATGCAAGTGGGTGTACAAGCTAAAAAGTACCCCTGGACACCCAAGGCTTGATTGGTTGCTAAGGGTTTTAAGCAGGAGCATGGTGTTGACTTTGATGAAGTCTTTTCTCCTATTGTCAAGATGACCACCCTATGCTTAGTATTAGCCTTGGTTGCATAGCTTGACCTGGACTTGTACCAGATGGATGTCAAGATGGCTTTTTTACATGGGGACTTGCATGATGAGATTTGCATGGAGCAGCCTAAGGGCTTTGCGGACCCTGGCAGGGAACACCTAGTGTGCAAGCTAAAGAAGAGTCTATATGGCTTGAAGCAAGCACCTAGGGAATGGTACCATAAGTCTGATGCATTCATGCAGTCACAAGATTACAACCACAGTGCTATGGATCCGTGCTTGTACACGAAGAAAGCCCGTGACGGTTCTTTACTGATTTTGGTACTCTATGTGGATGACATGCTTTTAGCAGGGATAGCTCATGAGGAGCTAGATACTCTTAAGGCTCGGTTCAAGAAGAGCTTTGAGATGAAATATGTGGAGCAGCCCTCTCATATACTTGGTATGCGCATTACACGCGATAGATCTCAGGGACTACTCTATGTGTCACAGAGGGAGTACATTCATAAAGTCCTTGTGCGCTTCCGCATGCAAGATGTTAAGCCTATTGGTTGTCCATTACCTTCTCATGTGAAGGTTTCACATGCCGATTGTCCGCAGACAGATGAGCAGAGGGCAGAGATGGTCAAGATCCCCTATGCATCAGTTGTGGGCAGTCTTATGTATGCCATGATAGCCACCTGTCCAAATATAGCTTTTGCAATTGGGGTTGTGGCATGTTATATGGCTACACCTGGTAAGAAACATTGGGATGCTGTAAAGGGTATCATGAGGTACCTAAAGGGCACAATATATATGTGCCTTTGCTATGGCAGCCATGATACAGGAGTCATGGGGTACACTGACTCTAATTATGTAGGACATGCAGATAGTAGGAAGTCCACTTCTGGCTATGTGTTCACTTATGCTGGAGGGGCTATCTCTTGGATGTCCAGGGCGCTGAAGTGTACAACTCTTTCTACTACAGAGACCGAGTATATTGCAGCCACAGAGGCTTGCAAGGAGGCTATCTTGTTAGGCCGTTTGATTGCAGACCTTGGTATGACAAATGCTATGCCTACTCTGTATTCGGATTCTATGAGTGCCATTCAATTGGCCAAGAATCCGCTCTTCCATGTGAAGACGAAACATATTGAGGTGAGGTATCACTTCATTCGTGAGGTCGTTGAGGACAGGCCTGGTGACCTTGTCAAGATTCAAAGTGAGCAAAATCCTGCAAACTTGCTCACGAAAAGCGTCACTACCGAGCACTTTGCCTTCCTCAAGAGATTGATGGGCATTGGATGAGATGACGTCTTTTTCCTCATCCTGTTGTACATGTGTACATGTTGTACTGTCTTTTCTTTTTCTCTCTCACTGGGGCAGATTCGCCTTTAACTAGGAGGTTGTTGGGAGTAAAGGCTCCTCCGCCTAGCCGCCTGTGTATTACTACACTGACAATACCCGCCACTGTACACTGCAGGTGGCAGGTGCCCATCACATTCACTTATTCTTTATTCTTTTAGTGATAGTTTGAATAAAGGAAGGCCCGACCACACATTGTGGTTGTTGGAGTTTCCACTTTTGAGTCTCTCTCTCTCTTGGCTCTTGCTCTCCATCTGCCATAGCTCTCACCGCCAAGCTTCTTCCTCTTGGGTTCTACTTCCCTTTCACAGGAGGATGCTTTAGTGACTTTGCTATGTGACAATCTTAGCAATGTACTCCTGGCTACAAATCCAGTATACCATGCTAGGACTAAACACATTGAGGTACACTACCACTTTATCAGAGAGATGGTTCTTGCATGGAGAGTTTATCTCATGCATGTGAAGATTGATGAACAGGTTGTGGATATCTTTACCAAGTCTTTGGCTAAAGATAAGTTAATTGTTTTCAGACAGCTGCTTGGTGTACAGATGTTGTCTTGAGCTTGAAGGGGAGTGTTAGACTTCAAGCTCTACTTCTTTGTCTTTGGTATGATTGTACCTGACACTTAGCATGTCCAGCTGTACACATGCTGACATTGAATAAGTCGGTGTTTAGCTTAGTTGTCTTTGGTGCGAATGGTCCTATTGTGACCTTAGGTTGTAGTACTCTCTTTAGTTATGACTTTTGGATAATGAAGATAAGTGGGTGAGCTCTCTGCTTTGCATCTGTTGGCTTCAACTCTTCTCACACTTCCATCAAAATTGACTAAAGGTGGATCAAAAGCTTGAAGGTTTGATACCACTTATAAGAGAGAGGCCTAGATGTGAGAGAGATAATAGAAAGAATAGAGATAAAGAGAGTGCATAGGGGAGAAAAAGACTAGAATAGGAAAGAAAAAGAGAGAAAGAAGAGGGAGAGAAGTTTGGAACCCAGAAAAACCTCAATAAAATAAAGGAAACTACTTGTATTATTGAATGATCAAAATGCTATATGTACAAATGAGTCCCTTACACATTATGTACTTGTGCCAATGTAGCACTAAGCATTATGTTCGATGTACAAATAAGTCCCCTAAACTATATATACTTGTGCCAATGTAGCACCAAGCATTATGCCCCATTTTTACTTTATTAAATTCCTTGTCCACCCAGATGTTTTTATCCTCAAAAACAAATGATTGAACTTATTACAAGGGATTACAAAGAGTGGAGTGGGCTAGGTACTCTATTTAGAGAGGATAAAAGATTCCTTAGTCTTCAAGAATGTACAAGGAAACTGAAGAATTAAAAGTTGAGGGCCAAGAACCATGTATAAACATCCATAGTGAACCATAAAGATGAGATCTTGGACAAAAAAAATTAGTTAGCAGCTCCTTTGATTAGCAATGACTATGTTTTCCACTATAGACCTTACTATAACAAATCTACCATAACTTTTCATCGGATGAACCAATCATGATGTATTATGGCCCTAAAGAAATATCATTCATGTACTTTCAATCTATGTGGATAGATCTGCATCAAAAAATAAAGCACCCACCCAACTTCGCACCCTTCAAGTTTACTTGCCGTTGACTAAGCACATTTTACTATTTGTAATCTTTATTAAAAAGGCTTACATATGTTTTAATAGTCAATTATATTTGTATTGGATTATGTTAAGAGCGAAATTGCAATAGGTATTGTGCTTACATATATGATCAAAGAGTATTGAATGCGTATTCTTCTCCTCCATTGGAAACATACCAATCAATGCAATACTTTACACACTCCTTTTCACACACAAATGTGTGGCAAAAAAAAATATTATCATTTTCTCTATACAATATGTATATGTGTGTTCTCTCTCTCTCTCTCTCTCTCTCTCTCTCTTTTTCCACATACATAAGCCTTGCAATCTCTCTCAAATATACTACAATCTCTTAAAATATATTTGAAATTCCATTCTCAATTATATCCCGCTTAGCATGGCCTTGTAATTAAGTTTATTTGGTCTAAAATGAACTATTTGCTGTTTGACAAGTTTGAGAAGGGTAGTAGTGACACTTAAAGGCCAATATACCTTTAAGGGGGGATACAAAATAATGAGAAAATGCATGAGATATAATACACGTGAGTTACCCTCACCCAATGCCCACCAATTCCCTGCAATGTGCAAACTTTTCAGAGGGTAGAGTCTTGGTGAGAAAGTTTGCAGTTATCATCAATATAAACTTTGATAAGCCTGACTCTCTTATTCTTATGCACCTGACAAATAAAGTGATACCTCACTTCTGTATGATTGATTTTCGCATTAAGAGCAAAATAGCAGTAGGTATTGTGCTTACATATGATCAAAGGGTATTGAACATACTCCTTTTCACACACAAGCGTGTGTGGCAAATAAATATAATATCATTTTCTCTATACAATATGTATATATGTGTTCTCTTTCTCTCTCTGCATACATAAGCCTTGCAATCTCTATCTCATGTATACTATAACTACTCTCTTAAATCGTGTTTGTAATCCCATTCTCAATTATATCCCGCATAACATAGCCTTGTGATTAATTTTGTTTGGTCTAAAAGAAATAATCTAGTGTTTAACAGGTCTCAAAAGGGTGAACCTGACTGTTGGATAGCTCGCTGTGTCAATAGGTTTTAGTAGTAGTTGGTGTGATGAAATCTTATCACTAGATCTTCAAACTTTTTGGCAAGAAGTTGAGTCTCAAGGCCTAAGCCTTACTACATCTTTCAAATGCTATGACCTTTTTACTTTTGATACAAATACTATGTTACAAAAAATAAAGAAGCTTACGTATCTTCTAAGAGTTGATTATATTGGTATTGGATTATGTTAAGAGCAAAATTGCAATATATATTGTGCTTACATACAATCAAAGAGTATTTTATGTGTGTTCTTCTCTTGCATTGGAAAGATACCTATCAATCCAATACTTTACACACTCCTTTTCACACACAAGAGTGTGTGCCAATAAGAAAAAAGCATTTTCTCTATACAATATGTGTATGTGTGTCCTCTCTCTCTCTCTCTCTCTCTCTCTCTATGTCTCTATGCATATATAAGCCTTGCAATCTCTCTCTCAACTATACTACAACTACTCTCTTAAATCATGTTTGCAATTCCATTCTCAATTATAGCCTGTATAACATAGCCTTGTAATCGAGTTTATTCAGCTTAAAATAAACAATTTGGTGTTTAACATGTCTGAGAAGGGTAAACCTGACTACTACGTAGCTCAACTACATCTACTGCGTAACAAGAGTAAAAATGCTTATGTATGTTGTAAGAGTTGATTATATTGTTATTGAATTATGTCAAGAGAGAAATTGCAATGTGTATTGTGCTTACATACAATCAAAGAGTATTGAATGTGTTTTCTTCTCCAGCATTGGAAAGATGCCAATCCATGCAATACTTTACACACTCCTTTTCACACACAAGCATGTGTGCCAAAAAAAGTATCATTTTCTCTATACAATGTGTATGTGTGTCCTCTCTCTCTCTCTCTCTCTCTATATATATATATATATATATATATATATATATATATATATATATATAAGCCTTGTAATTTCTCTCAAGTATACTACAACTACTCTCTTAAATCATGTGTGCAATTCCACTCTCAATTATAGGCCACATAACATAGCCTTGTAATTAAGTTCTATGCTTGTACTAAGACGTATTGTATGATACATGCTTGAGATGTAATACAATTAGTTAGTGCATCAAAAACTAATAGGTGTTTTACATTACTTTCGAGTTGAACCTATGCCCTAGAGCACAGAGAGCTGTTCGTTCAAGGTAATTTGCACCACACATGCTTTATAAGCTTTAATACATTTTTTAAAAAATTGTAAAAGTTGTAGATTGTATAGCTTAAAAGAGTAAGAAATATTACAATTTTGTAGATTGTGTGACAAACCATCACTGATTTTAGTGCAAATCAAATGAATAATTGCTTGCCATGTGCAACAAGAGTCCAATGGAGAGCTACTAGCACACCGTCTTTAAATAGGCACACGTATATCACAAAACAACGGGCCTTTTTTGCATCACTAATTTTCTTGTGCAGCACTACAAATGTCTCGCCATAGCTTCATCTTTGCATATATGTATATTTTGGGAAGCTCAATCCCTTGCAAAGAGGGGTGAAATATCATTTGGCCCAATTCTGCCATCCTGAGATTTTCCGATAGAGAGGCAGCTACCTGCCACTAAACTGGCCCTCTTACCCTAGAAAGCTTCAATACATTTTGCCGACGATTGAAGCTATTATTATCATGATCATCTTTATTATTATTTTGTTATGTATCAACGACTAATACTATCAACGCGAGTGAAGGGATGCTACCTAGCAAAAACGAAAACAAAAATTCAGCTTTGCAAAATACAGAGAGAGAGAGAGAGAGAGAGAGATCAAAACGTAGCCTTTTTATGGGGACTTCAGAAACGGGAAGGAGAGATGGCGGAAACTCACAGGTCAGTGCACTCTTTTGAGAGAGAGAGAGAGAGAGAGAGAGAGAGAGAGAGAGCGAGCGAGCGAGCGTGCGAGAGCGGTTAACCTTTTTGAATTGCAGCCTCTGTCATTGGAGGAGCTTTTAAAGAAGCAAAAGGAAGAAGCTCTGCAACAGGCTAAGGTAATAACTTCTAGTTGTACTTGCATCCTTTGTTGTTCCCAAATTTCATATCTACTGCTACATGGTTGAACGATGATAATTCTGGTGATTGATTTGGATTGCGATTTCCGTTCAATCTTCCTTGTTTAATTAGTAGCTACTCAGTTGATCAATGGTGATTGATTTGGATTGTACTTCCTTTCAATCTTCCATGTTTCGTTAGTTGATACGTTGTTTAACATCACGTGCAAAGATCATAATTCTTGCGCAGGATCTTATGTTATAAGAGGACTGGTTCAGATCAGTGCTGAACTTGGAAAAGACCAATGATGCACCAGTACTGCTGCTGCTTTGTGTCCTTTGTATGGCTTCTGAAAGAGGCAGAGCTTGCTCAGCCTCTAATTCACGCCGTCTCCTGAGCTTTCTCTTGGTGGTACTCGGATGAGCTGTAGTACAACCAGCTGCTCTATTCAAGCCTTTGTGTCAGTTGGAGGTCGTACGGTAAAGCACAGATTGATAAAAAAAACTCAGTAGGGATAGGATAACTCAAAGAGAATGCATATTGAAGATGAAAGAATAATAATGAATAAATACAATGCTCAATGCAGCAAACACACTATGCAAGGTGAATATTGAACCTTAAACTCTAGTGTCTCTAGGACCAAGCAGAGAGTGTGAGCTAAAGAGTGTGTTGTACCTTGCACGAACCTTGAAATGTAGCAGGTAGACTCTGAAAGTGTACGACAACAGCAAACACAGATTTGGAGAGTTTGGATTAGTGCTGAACAGATCTGGGATAGCTCGAATAGTAGACAGCATACTGCTTATTACCCACTATCAGTAAGATGCAAACAACTGTTCTAAACAACCAAAATATAGTCGTAATGATGACGTAGTAGGCTAGCAATAGCTGCTGGATTGAAAACCCAAGCAGCAAATGATGTACCAACTTCACATTGGCCATGAGCAGGGTGGTTTTGTACGTTTGGTACGATACATTTTGTATGTGAATATGTACAGTATGGAATGTATACAAACATTTTAAGAATAAATTACATTGTTTCGCATGCTCATTAAAAAAATACATATAAAATTATATATAAAATCAGCCTACATACACATAAACTGTGCAGCTTAAAGAGAGAGAGAGGGAGACAGAGAGTGATAGGGAGAGAAGAGGAAATTGGAAGAGAAGGTAGGGAAAGGGAGAGGAAGAGGGAGAGGGAGAGTAGGCTTATAAAGCTTGAATGGAGGATAGAGCTCAAGAGAGAGAGATTGAAGGTGAAGGCTGATTAGTGTGATGAGATGAGATGAGAGGAGAGGCTACTACCTGGCACTTCCAGAAGTCTCATCCGGCATCTTGAGAAATTATGAAAATTTCCCAACCGTTGCTCAGTGGGTCTTTAAAGCACTTTTGGTACTCATTGACTGCTTGCTGCTTAAAATCGACTCGATTGCCTATGCCGCCTTCGACAAAGTTTATTTTTCCCTTGAAATTCGAATTTTTTGGCTAATTTTAAGCACTTCAAGGATTCAAAAATCACCACTGATTGGCGACCAGGGAATATGGCGAATCAGCCTGTCAAATCCCACGAACAGATTTGCACATCAACACAACCACAAAGAGCATGCTAAGGTGAGAGAGAAGAGTCAAGACAAGAACTTAGAACGTTTGAACTTTGAAGTGAGAAAGAGTAGAGGAGATTTGAAAGAAGAGACAACTAACAAGTTTGAAGTTACAACAATAAAAAGAGGGGCATTTTTTTGGGGAAGAAAGTGACAACTGTTACTTCAAAACAATGTTTTTAAAAAAAGTTCGGATACATAGAACTTGTACAATATTGTATGTTTGGTATTGTACATTCGATATGGTATTGTATAAAACATATTGTATGTGAATGGAATGTAACCTTGACCACAAGAAAAAAAACTTGAAGAAAAAGAGGGAGAATGAAAACTTATAGAAGGATTCATTGATTTTTTCTTACATACATCTTTTCTTGTGTTTAGATACAAAAATTGGTTGTCTCTAGGACTTATTCCATAGTGAACAATGTTTCTCATAACCTATATGAGAATCTTACAGGGATGTAAAAGCAAAATAAGAAGGGTCAGAAGTAGAAACTTGTGTATCTTGCGTCGGAGTGGATGTATTAGGTTGAATGAATGAAGTATACTATGGATATTTTTCTCCAATAGTGGGGGTCCATTGATCCTGTAACATCTTTATGCCATATTAAAAGGGAAAATGTCATGTTTGAAGTGTTTGAAGTCATCTTTCCTCTAATAGTTATTGTTTTTGATGATAAGATTTTTGATTTAGGGCCTAGGTTTCTTTAGAGAGTACCTAGCTTTGATACCATGTAAATAAATACTTGTTTATAGATAACAAACACAATTGCATGACAAAGTACTAATTGATAAAGGAACTTAGTAGGGTTAGGATAACTCAGAGATAATGATTACTAAAGATGAAAGAATGATAATGAATAAATACAATGCTCAATGCAGCAAACACACTATGTAAGGTAAATACTGAACCTTGAATTTACATGTCTCTAGGACAAGGGCAGTGAGTGTGAGTTGGAGAGTGGGTCATACCTTGCATGGATTACAAAATGGAGCAAATAGCCTTTGAAAGTGTACGGTAGCAGCAAATGTAGATCTAGAGAGTCTAGATTAGTACCAAACAGGTTTGGGATAGCTCGGATAGTAGGCAGCATATTAGAAACTGTCAATAGGATGCACAGAACTGTTGTAAACAACAAAACACGTCAGAAGTGGATACAACAATGGAAGCATAAACAAGTGCTAAAATAAATTGTTGAACATAAGACAGAAGTAAAAGTAAGAGAGAACACAGTAAAGAAGAGAACTCAAAAGAGTGCTCAAGAAATGGAATCCATATGCTAAATATGAGGTAGTTGTATATGAAGCTCATAGGTGTAGATGATGTTTGCACCCTCAAAGCATTTGGTACTCCATCAAACTTCGGGGGGAGCTTGTAGAGTTTTGTCCCTACAAGATGTGCTTTTGGAAGGGTAGACTGAATGGTGTCCTTAGGCTCAAACTTCATCCGTTGAAGCTGTCTATAAAGGGTCACTACAGGTATGGTCGAAGGGGCCTCGTACAACATTTGAAGCTTTGACCATTTGTTTGGAGATGTCTTGTAGGAGGTAACCGCTGATAGAAATTCTTTAGAAATACATCAAAGAAGAGCAGAATAGGCATGGGCATCATTTGTATCCCACGTAAACACAACTTTCTTATGGTTGTCCTCATCAAAATCTTTAGGAACTGGAAAAGGACGCTGAGGACATGAACTAGCTCCAAAAACAATGTGCCATAATCGTTGTTGCACAAACCAAGCTTTCATGACAACACTCCATGCTAGATAGTCAGGTCCATGTAACTTATCATTAGTAGAGGTGCATGGAGGAGCCATGTGGAGAGGATAAGAAGAGAAGATAGAGGAGTGAAGGTATGGAGAGAGAGAGTACAGCCAACCAAACAGCAAAGACTGCACAAGAATAGAGTTCACATGTACTAATCACAAACTAATTACATAGAATCAATTGCAGGAAAGGAAAAACAGCCAACAAATAGTGTTAGAAAGCAACAATGCTTGCAAAGGCATTAAATGTAGTAAACACAGCAGTTGGACATCAAAATACAGGTTAATCAGCAATAAAATAATGCAGAAAATCAAAAGGCAGCCTATAGAAGGCTGGAAATAGGGTGATGGATAGCAGATAATAGTCGCCAGGCTGCAGACAATGTCCAAAAGGAGGAAAAGGCAATGATCAGTAGGGGCAGACCTGTAATTAGAAAAACAGTAGTAGGAGTAGAGATCCAAAGCTCTGATACCATGTTAGAAGTGGATGCAGCAATGGAAGCATAAACAAGGGCTGAAATAAACTGTTGAACACAAGATAGAAGATAAAGAAAGAAACACGAGACAGTCATGTACAACAGTGAGTCATTGGTTGCATGGGCACTGGCACTAGCTCCTCTCTCCACCAAGATATGCGCTGGATTTGCAAGTGATGAATGACTGAATGTGGAGGAGCCCAAATAAATAGGCCAAAAAGAATGCAAATAATGCATTAGGTTGGCTAGCAATAACTGCCCAAATATGCATCATATAGGCCACAATAAAATGCCTAAAATAGCTAGTAATACTAGGCATGGCCCAGACTCACTCATGAGCTGACAATACTGCTAACAAAACATAGTAGTAATGATGATGTGCCAAGATGCTGATAGTTGCTGGACTGAAAAGTTGAAAACTTAGGCTCCAGATGGCTGGTGAGTAGTAAACACAACAGCTTGGTGACTTTGAGGTAGTGCTTGATGGCTGGAAACTGCGGCCTGATGGCTACATGGCAACAAACAATTGCTAGCTAATAGAGGAGGGTTGGATGTAGGTGCTAGTTGATGGATAGCCACCTTGAACTAAGATATCTATCGGGAAGAGGTGTGGACAACAAAGGATAGGCACCAACAATTTGCAAAACAAGGATAAGCTAAGTGGTGGGCGGCTTGTCTATTCATAGATGAGTGGTTCCTCCTAAATTAGTGTTTGGCTTACAAGACATAGATACTCTCTAGACTATGCATTGTTTGATGAAACTTTGGTTAAATTTGTAATAAAGAGCTAATTAGTTTATAATGCAATTTTTAGCTCAACACCATCTACGACCCTCCCTTATATTTTGAGTGGCTTTTTAGAATTATTGCTCTCTTGTTCATTGTCCCCTAAGAGCCATGTTATGTATAGAAGCTGGAAGGAGAGTCTAGATCACCAATGAAGTTACCTAATTTAAGCTTCCAAAGCCATGCAAAGCTGGAAAGGGGCTAGAGAAGGCAGTTCTAAGGGAAGAGACAGCAACTAAAGGTCAATTTGCAGTAGGCAACCTGATATCTACACCCATTTGAAACAATTGATGGAAGCAAAACCCTACTTTGCAGTAGGTGACCTGATATGGAGACCAATTAGTAGGCAATAGCATTTGGAGACCAATGAGAGGTAGGCAACAACATATAGCCCTATAAGGGTAGACTTCAGCTGATGTATACTTTTTGGGTAAGAAAGTTAGAGATTTCTCAACTACTGCTTCTTGTTGCATACTTGATGCATGTTTAATTTATTGAAGAAAATTGATGTTTGGAGCCTCATTTTTTGTAATTTGAGTTTTTTATCTCCCATTGGTGAGATTGTGGAGAAATTGCACAGAATATTTGGTGTTCTTTGTGTATTAGAAGTTGATTTGGGCACATATGTATGCAGTATACATGTTAGGTAGCTCCTATTGAGTTGATGTATTGCTAAATATTCATGGTGCAGCAGTCTTAGAGATCATTTGCAGATTTGGGATTGTTGTAGATGTATTTTTGGTGATATTGCTGAAGTGGGAGTCACCTGGCAGTGATGATGCATGTAATATATGTTGAAATTTTCGTTATATCACTAAAAGTCGTCCTTTCTACTACTGTACATGTACCTGGGCAATGTCAATAATACAGTGACACTAAATCTTGCTCTTATTTCTTGAAAATTTGGGCTGAAATTAGCTGAATATTCAGCTTGTTGTTTGCTATCATAAATTAGCATTGGTTTTTGGTGCATTGTTGACAAATGGCCACTAATGCTTCTAGCAGCAGTGACACTAAATCCCTCCTTGAAATCAAGAGGTTTGATGGCATTGGCTTTGATTTGTGGAAGGACAAGATGGACTGTGATGATACTCTCTTGGAAACTAAGCCTATAGCTATGGTAGATGAGAATTGGGCTAGACTCAACAAGAAGGCCATTGCATACATTAAAATGGGTGTATTTAATGATGTACTCACAAACATTAAGCGTCTTGATACAACTTATGCTGTATGGAAAAAGTTAACGGATACTTATAAAAATACAACTCCAGTGAATTAAGTACATTTGATGTGCAAGCTTGTGAACATGGAGTTGGATGAGTCTAAGCCAATATCTGAGCATTTGAGTGCTTTCACAGGGATTTTGAGTCAGTTGTAAGACTCTTGTTTGTAGCCCTTCAGTGATAAATTGAAGACTATTTTCTTGTTGATGACTTCGCTTGATAGCTAGGAGGTTTTGGTTGTTTCACTTAGCAACACTACTTTAACCTTTGATGGTGTTAGGGGCTCTATCCTCAACAAGTAGATTAGAAGAAAGTCCAGTGGAGAAAACAGTGGTTCAGTCCATCATTTGAGAGGTAGGTCAAAGAAGAGAGGTAATGCAGTAAATAAAGGCAAAAGTAGGAGTAAAAGCAAGGGCAAACAATAGGATGTTAGTTGCTGTCAATGTGGGCATAAAGGTCATAAAAAGCTTGATTGCCAGTACTATAAGAAATAGCAAGAAAGAAAGAAACAATAGGGAAAGAAAAAGAAGGATGACAAGAAAAATGATGACTGCTCTTCCTCAAAAGAAGTTGCAAAGGCAAACGTTGCATCTAGTGTGGTCATTGAAAAACTTTCTGGCACTGGAGAGATACTCGTTGCAGCCTCATGCAATGATGTAGATGTTATGGTAATATCAGATGATATGCACATCACCAAAAAGGAGGTGATTGATGCCTTACTTTTAGCCCATGATGGGCTGTCCCAATCATGGATAGTGGACAATGGTTCCTCTTTTATTGTTACTTCCTCTTTGCAGTTGTGTTCTACATAGATTGTAGGTTGCCTGGGCAAGGTTTACTTGGGAAACAACTATGCAGATGAGATAGAGGGTGTAGGTACCATTCACTTGGTCCTTGAAAACGGCCAAGTGCTGATTTTACAGGATGTTAGATATGTACCTAGCATAAAGAAAAGTCTACTGTTAGTTGGGCAGTTTGATGCAAGAGGGTATTTTATACCTTTGGTGGTGGATCTTGGAAGGTTAACAAGGGCTCTATGCTGATTGTTAAAGGCAACGAAAAGGGGACTTTGTATTATTTGCATTGTAAAGCATTACCTGACAAGTTCTTGGCTGTGGTTGAAGTTCATTTACAGGTGGAACTTTGGTATAAAAGACTTGGCCATATGAGCCAAAAAGGCCTTCAGGTTCTCTCCTCTTTAGGGAGATTTGATGTAAAAGGCTTTGGTATTGAATTTTGTAATGATTGCATATATGGACAAGTTAAAACATGTGAAGTCTCCTTATTACTCTGGTGTCGTTAAGAAGTGCTCTTGATTTAGTACACTTTGATGTGTTTACTATGCTTGTTAATTCATATGGGGTTGCATGGTACTTTGTCACTTTTATTGATGATTTCAGTAGAAAGTCTTGGGTGTATGTGTTAAAGAGCAAAAAGGAAGTGTTGGATGTTTTTAAAAGGTTTCATGCTTTTGTTACCATATAAAAATGGCTTAAGTTAAAAGCTGTAAGAATGGATAATGTGGGAGAGTATGTTTCTAATGAATTCAAAAAGTTTTGTGAGATGCATGGCATTAAGAGGAAGTTGACAACCCCTTATAATCTTGCATCAAATGGCATGGCTGAAAGATATAATCATACAGTTTGTGAGAGAGTCAGATGCATATTGTCCACAACTAATCTCCCGCAACAGTTCTAGGAAGAGACTCTTAAAACTGCAGTTCATGTGTGCAATCGCTCTTCAAATCGTGCATTGGAAAATGGCATTACGTGTAGATTAGAGGACCAAACTAGACATGAAATCCATCAAGGGCATTTTCATGGGATATGGAGATGAGGGAGAGATGGGTTATAGAGTTTGGCTTCCTCAGGGTAGGAAGATAGTACATAGCCGAGACGTAGTATTTAATGAGGAAAAATTGTTGAAACATGCTACACAGGGTGACCTTGACAAAAGAAGGTCAAATTTCAGCATGAACAGCCAGCAATTTAGTAGGCATTAGGTGAAGATTTTGTTCCTTTTGATGCTGAAAATGAGTAGCAACCCATTGTGCTACAACCGGAAGATAATGGATAACAAATAGATGCATAGGATGGAATAGGACAGCAAGAAGAACATATTGAAAACAGGGTATAGCAGCAAGGAAATGCTGAAAATTAGCCACCTGCTGATGGTGTGCACATACTTGAGGACGTAGGCCCATTGCTTGACAATATAGATCATTGGGTAAGAAGATCTATACGTGCCAGAAGGCAGCCACAGAGGTTTCAAGCATCTTTGGATTGCATTTTATTGACTGATGAGGATGAGCCTTTGACATTTAGAGAGGCACAGTCATGTGAAAACAAGAGAAAGTGGGAGCCTGTTGTGTAGAAAGAGATGAAGTCTCTATATGCAAATAACACATGGGAGCTTGTACTTTTGCCCAAGGATAGGAAAGCTATTCCTAATAAATGCATTTACAAGGTGAAATGTATTGATGGGAAGCCCAAGTACAAGGCGCAGTTGATTGCTAAGGGCTATACATAGAAGGAAGGCATAGATTTCCAGGAGGTCTTTTCACCGGTGGTAAAGATGACTACCCTCCATGTTTTGTTTACTCTCACTGCATCCTTGGATTTGATGGATGTGAAGATTGCTTTTCTTCATGGTGACTTGGATAAAGAGTTGTATATGAAACAACCAGAAAGTTTTGCTATTCTAGGGAAATAGCATTTGGTTTGTAAGTTGAAATGCAGCTTATATGGGCTGAAGCAAGCTCCTAGACAGTGGTACAAAAAGTTTGATACCTTCATGCTGAACCATGGATTTAGATGCAGTCATGCAGATCACTGCTTATACACTTAAAAGGTTGACGATGGAAGTCTTATTGTGTTGGTCTTATATGTGGATGACATGCTGATATAGAAAAGCATGAGTACTTTGAATGATCTTAAAAGGTAGTTGAGTTAAGCTTTCTCATTGAAAGATTTGGGGGAAGCTGAACACATTTTGGGCATGTGCATTAAAAGAGATAAGAGAGCAGTACTTGTAGTTTCTCTCACAGGACAATAATATTAGCAAAGTAGTTGACAGGTTTAATATGACTGATGCTAAGCCTCTTGGTGTGCCTTTACTGCCACATACAAAGCTTAGCAAAGTTGATTGCCCAAAGGATGATGTAGTTGCTAGTGCTATGAAGGGCATATCTTATGCATCAACTTGTGGATCTTTGATGTATGCTATGGTTGCAACTCGCCCTGACATTACTCATGGAGTGGGATTTGTTAGTAGATTCATGTCTAACCTTGGAAAGCCACATTAGGAAGTAGTGAAATGTATCTTCAGATACTTAGAAGATACAAAAGAGAAGTGTGTATGCTATGGAAAGGGTACACTAGAGTTGCAGGGATTCCCGTGATTCGGACATGGCATGGGATCTTGACATTAGGAAATCTACTAGTGGGTATGCCTTTACTTCGGCTGGTAGGGCTATCTCTTGGTGTTCAAGGTTGTAGAAAATTGTGGTATCGAGTACTACTACTATTGAGGTTGAAATTTGAATATATTTTAACCACAAAAGCTTTTAAGGAAGCTATTTGGCTTGGTTGTTTGGTCAAGGGTTTTGGTCTTTCTTCACGTATTCCAATGCTTAGTTGTGATAGCTAGAGTGCAATATGTCTGGCTAAAAATGCTATGTTCCATGCACGTATCAAACACAGATATTTGGTATCACTTCATTCGATAGGTCTTGGATGATAGTCTTGTCACATTAACTAAGATCAAAACCCAAGATAACCTTGCAGATGTTTTTACTAAGAGCCTTGCAAAGGTTGAGTATGAGCATTGCATCCGATTAGTGGAACTTGGTTAGCTTAAAGGTACCACTTCGAGCCTTTAAGTGGGAGGTTGTTGGCTATAAAGTCTCTTCGTCCCAGGCGGGGGGCATGCAACCCTCATTACCACCATAGGAAGCCCTGACCAACGTCTCTGATGGTGTAGACAGGGTACCGTCCCTTTCTATACACCTTTCCCCCTTTCCGGTCTATCCTTTTGAGGATGAGCCTTGTCTCACTCCATGACCACCAGTCCGCGTAACTTAGCATGAGCCAAGATTTGCTAATGGCTGGATGAACATCATTATGGGGACCATCCCTCTACAACAAACACTGCATGCCTCACCCCTCCCCTTCTCGTCATATGCGCTTGATAACCCACACTATAATCCCTTCCATGCGAATTGTGTATCATCACAATCTGATACACCTATCTCTACGTTCGCTCTCTCATTCTCAACACTTCTACTTGCACTTCTGTCTCACACTTCCATTGCGCACTCCCCCCTTCAGCCACCACATCTCAAATTAACTTTCCAAAAAAAAAAAAAAAAAAGTTCAATGTGGTTCCATCTACCTTTGTAGGGCTTGGTAGCCCATTGGGCAGTTAATGAGCACCCTTTGTTCGATGCCCTATCTTGTCTGGGGTGACTAATTGGACTCCCTTAGTAAGATAACCATTGCCTCTGTAGTCTTGGTAGGCTGTTGGGCAGCCACCATGCACCCTTTGTCTGATGCCTTGGTTGCTTTTGGGGTGGGATGCCTTGGGTAAACACTCCGTTGCTTTGCCCTAGGGCATTTTATACACTCTTACATTCATTTACAACATTCATTCACTTCAAAGTTTCTTTCTCTATGTTTGTCTTTGTGTTTGTGTTTTGCATTTTGCGTTTTGCATTTAGGGTTTGGGTTTTACTTGTCACTGTTTGAGTCTTTGTGTTTCAGTCTTGGTCGTACATGCTGTGTTTTCTTAGTGCAAAACCTAGCATATCTTCATAGCCGGTTCCCCTCACATTGTGGAGTTGTCTCTCTTTCTCTGTCTCACACTTTTGCTATATTTCTCTCTTGTGTTCTCTATCTTTTAATTTCATGGTGATAATTGATCTAGTTGGCTAGTTCAGGATATTGTCGTTCTCACATCCTTCCCAATTGGCTGTGCTTTCATCTTGTGGTGGGTGTTCCTATTCTAGTGTTAATGCCACCTCCTATAGTTTTGGAACACTGCGTCATCACACCTGTGGTTGGACAATATAGCTTGGAGTTGTTGCTTAGTAAAAATATGCAAACATGTATGGGGGAGTTGGTTGATACTTTGGAGTGTGCACATGATAGAGGCATAGTAAACGGAGATATTCGGATGGCAAATATACCGATTGTTGGAGATCAATTTATCATTGTGGACTGGGGATATGCTATGCCTTTACATGAATCTGTCAGCTATGCAGGCACTACACATTTTGCATCTGCAAGGGTTCTCAAGATGCTAAAGGAAGGGCATCATGTTTTTTTTGTTGAAGTTTTTGATGATTTGGCTTCATTGGTACAGAGTTTGTATGCACTTTCACGGCTTGATTACATGCGTGTGCAAAAGGCCTTGATAGAACTTGACAATGTTTTAGGCAGGGGAAGCATTTTTGGGCTATCTGCACAATTTCCAGCTTGTCCAAAGTTGCATTTCAGTCTATAGCCCATATACACCTTGTATTTTTGTTGGAAAATGACAGCCAACTATGGAGGACAGAAAAGAGAGACAATGAGAGTGCGTTGAAGCAAAAGAGTAGGGTGTATTTGCTGAACTGAAGAATGAGAATGAAAGGTACAAGATCGGTCTAAGATAGACCTAGCTCTAACTCAACTAGAGCTAATTGACTCAAACATAACTCTAAAAGTGGTGACACAACTAATAACTTTAGTTGTATTCACACTAAGAACCGAAAAAGAACTAAAGACTTAAACATTGGGCATTGTCCATAGAATTGGAAAATTCTAACACCCCCTTGTAGTGTCAATTTGGTAAAGTATAGGAATGATCGATCAATCACCAAAGGGTAGCAAGTTTAAGGACTTGCGAAAAGTCTTAAACTTCTCACGAGGTAGTGCCTTGGTGAAAATGTATTGAACATTTTCTTGTGTAGGAACACATATCAAGCTAATCTTTCTTGCATAGCATCTCTCTTTGACATAATAGTAATGCACCTCAATATGTTTCGTGCGAGCATGAAACACAAGATTTCGTGCCATTGCAATAACATCTTGGTTGTTAGAAAGAATGGGTGTAGGACCCTCCAATGGTAAATGTATATTAGCCAACAATTTGCGCAACCATGCCCATTCCATTGTTGCCGTTAAGGCTGCCCTGTACTAAGCCTCACAGGATGAGGTAGCCGTTGTAGGTTGTTTCTTGCTTAGCCATGAAATGCACGAACAACCCAAAAAAAAACAATGTCCACTAGTAGACTGCCTAGTGTTTGCATCACGAGCCCAATCTGAATCATTGTAAGCCTATAATTGCAAGTCTTCCCCCTGGGAAATAATAATGCATGTGATCGAGTATCTTGCAAGTATCTGAAGTTCTACTTAATAGCTTGCCAATGTATAGTTCGTGGGCTATGCATATACCTGCTCACCTAAGATACTATATACTGAATATCAGGGCGCGTGTTGCAAAGATAAATAAGACAGTCAATAGGCTATAAATTGCAACATCAGACATCTCTTCATCATCATGCATAGACAGCTTTAAGCCTGGCTCCATAGGAGTGCACATAGGTTTGCAATCTTACATATTAAACCTATGTAACAACTTATCCACATACTGTGACAGTGACATCATGATATCAGGTTGATTTTGGGTGAACTGAATCCCCAAATAATTGTGCAGACAGCATGTATCTGAGATAGCAAATGTTTTAATTCAGCCTTGAAATGTGCAATTTTTGCTTATGAAGGTTCAGTGAGCAGCATGTCATCTACATAAAGAATGATAATCAGCAAGTCCCCCCCCATCATTCTTAATGTATAGAGTGGGAGTAGTTGGACTACTTTTGAACCCTTTGCTGGCCAAATATGTATCAATTTTAGAGTACCATGCACGAGGAACTTGTTTGAGACCATAAAGAGCTTTGTTTAACTTGCATACCATGTGCTCTTTCCCCTTAACCACAAACCTTGGATGTTGTGACACATAAACATCCTCATGCAAATCCCCATTCAAGAATGCTGTCTTAATGTCTAAGTGATGTGCCTTCCAACCATATTTTGTAGCCATAGCAATTACACATCTCACCGTACTCATATAGGATGTAGGAGCAAAAGTCTCTTCATAATCTATGCCCTTCTTATGTGCATGATCTTTTGATACCAACCGTGCTTTGTACTTGTCAATGGTACAATTAGCCTTGCGTTTGAGTTTAAAAACCTGGGTTGTGCCAATTGCCTTCTTGTCAAGTGGTAAATCCACAAGATCTCATGTAAAGTTAGTGGCAATAGAGTCTAGCTTATCTTACATGGCTTGTATCCGATGTACATCTTGTTGAGCTTCGTCCAAGGAAGTAGGCTCATCATCATCCAATAGTAATCTCATAAATACATGCTCATCACAATCATCTACTTTCGTAAAATCAGCCAAATGGGCTCCCCTTGTATCATGTGCTACATGTCTAGCAGCCCTTCTAGTGTGTTGAGCTAAAGGAGCATCCATTTTACTCTCTTGGAGAGTTTGTAACAGCCATGTCGGGACTGTTTTTGCTGCATTTACAGCAGCCCTTTCATGCTGTATTGCATCTTCCACTGCATGTGGCAAACCATCATTAATATCTTGCTGTTCAGGCGCGTATGGTGCAGCAACAGCTTGCTGTATTATGTCTGTCCGGCCATTTACACTAGGCACAGACTCCAAAGAAAGTGACAAGACATCCTCAAAGACATCACCAATGTCATGGGTGATTGACATTTGAAATTGATCATGTGAAAATGCAGCATTTGCAGCGAATATGACATCCCTATTGACAAAAACTTTCTTTGTGCGTGGGTTATACAAGCTATAGCCTTTGCTTTCTGAATTGTAGCTTGTAAATATGCATTTTACAGCCTTGCTATCATGCTTTCCATGAAGCTCTTGTGGAACATGTGCATAGGCTATGTAACCAAACACCTAAAACTAGTCAACCTTGGGTTTCTTGCCATGCCAAGCTTTGAACGGGGTGATCGTCTTTAGTGCCTTAGTGGGTGCACAATTCAACCCATGATTTGTACATTGAAGGCCTTCTAACCACAATTTATGAGGCATTCCCTTGCTTTTCAGCATACAACGAGTCATCTCCATAAGAGTGCAATTCTTCCTTTTAGCAACACCATTCTGCTGAGTCGTCATTCTAACAGTGGCTTGATGCGTAATGCCATGATCAAGCAAATATGTCTCAAAAGCACAAGACATGTATCCCCCCCACCCTCCAAAAAAAAAAATAAAAATAAAAAAATCCGTGCGAAGTGTGTGCACTTTTAAGTCAATTTCAGCCTCAAGCTTCGAACAAGATGTTTAAAATGCATAAACACATCAGATTTTGCTTTCAGGCCTTACACCCATGTATACCGAGAGTAGTCATCAATAAATGTAACAAAGTAAATATGACCTCCAAGTGCACGTGTCCTCATGGAACCACAAACATTAGAGTGAATAAGCTACAATTTTCGGACAGCATGCATTGCACTATCCTTTTTGAAGGAAAATATGTGCATCTTGCCCCAAATACATCCCTCGCATGCATGAGGAGGTGGAGTCTCCACTGGAGGCAATGCATTGACCGTTTGACATCTTTGAAGGGTCATCAAACTCCCAAAACTCATATGTCCATAGCGGGCATGCTATAGCTCTGCATTCTGCATAGCGGGCGATAGAGTAGTGACTGCTCGTGCATCATGAGATTGTGCATCATAGGTATCCAACAAAAACATACCCTTATACAAGGTTTGAGACAACTTGAGTACATAATCCATCTCCTTGTCTCTGACAATGCATTTTTCATCCTCAAAGATGATGTGAAAGCCAATCTTGTTAAAAGTAGAGATAGACAACAAGTTCTTCGAATGCCAGTCACAAACAAGATATCTAGAAGCATAAAGTCAGAACCATCTGTAGCAATAATAGCGATTGTTCCAATGCCACAAATATCATAAATGTTGTTGTTTCACATGTAACGCGCTTCCCAGTAAGGGTTGAATGCAAAGAGGAAAACAAACATTTCTTAGAAGTGATGTGCTCTGAAGCTCGATTGTCAAAATACCATGTTTGCTGTGTTTCAATAGCATTAAATACTGAATCAACCATTGAAGAACTATAAATGCAAGTAAAAAATGCACAATTCTTATTCACAAAGTTGGTTGAAGCATCACCATTGGTAGATTTATTGGCTGATGTCTCTTGGACAGTCAAATCGGAGTCATTTTCTTCTCTTTGGCTCTTACGACATTCATCAATATAGTGACCTGGCCTCTTGCAAGAATGACATTTCCCCTTCTTTTTAGACTTTCTATGTCTTTGACAGCCTTATTTGATGGCTGTCCAGCATCACCCTTTTGCTAATTTTTTGCATTTTGCTTGACTTTCCCTTTTCCTTTGAACTTGGAAAGCATAGTCATATCTCTTGAATGCAATGCAACATTTTTCCGAGTTTATTCCTCTTGCAACAAGGGCCTTCTAACTCTACAAATGTAAGGAGCTGTTGCTCCCCCCTCAAAGACAACATCAAAGAGGTATGGAAACCAAGATATGACTTTGGAAGAGAGTTCAGTGTGATGTTTACCAATTCAACACCTTGAATGATTTCATCCACATTGAGTAGCTACTCGCGTAGATCTTGTATGTGTGTAAGGTGATTTGTCATGCTATCACCCTCATCTATGTTTACATTGGCCAACTCTCTACGGGGATAAGAAATTCTAGCCTTGTTACATGTTGCAAACATATGCTCAAGTACATCCCATGCTGATTTTGAGGTCTTACAAGACGAGATGCATGGAATGATCGATCTTTTCATTGACAAGGCAATCAAAGAAAGTGCCTATGTATCTTTTGAAACCCATCTTCTTTGATCCTCGATAGGAGTGGGAGGAGGGGCAGCAGTACTAACAGCCTGTCCTCTAGTGTTATGCTAAGGTGCAAGACCTCCTAGTGGTTGCAAATCACTTGTAACATAGTCCTGCAAGTCCTTCGTTACAAGAAGGTTGCGGACCATAAAACTCCACAACGGGTGGTTTGATCCATCAAGTTTGTCTCCAAGTTAGGACACCAAGGATGTTGCTTTGATCATTAGTCCAGCCAAATACTTCTCTGTTGAAGTATAGATTGTACTCCTTAGAGTATCAAAAATCCCCTCAGGATTATGCAAGAAGTACCAAATTGTCACACAAATACCAAAGTGTGGCCAATTTGACCCAAGAAATAACAGCAATGCACTGCTGTACCACACTTACCTCATAATGCTTGTCCTCAAAAGTACAAATTACAGCAACTTAATACCGATTCTTACCAAAATTTATTGAAATTTTCAAAATTTTTTTGCTCAATCTGACTATAATAGCAATTAAATGTTGCTGTACTGCTTGTTTGCTGCCTTGGAATGTATATTAGGCAAAAGCTCCAAATTTATTCCTAAAGTTTCAAAGAAATTGGAGAAATTTGTACCTTACAGCTTGAATTTCTATAGTAATGTCACCTTGGGGTGGGTGCCAACAGCGAACAGCAGCTAGAATTTGCCTCATGATATGTGTTGGAGCCTCTAGGACAAAAAGCCCCAAATTTCTTGCACAAATATCGATGAAATAATGTAGTGTTGGTGTTTTCAATGAAAATTTGCATGTGGCATTGCAAATTAGGCCAAAGCCCCAAAATTTTTGGCGGGAATGTCAAAGAAATTGTGAAATTCCTTCGAATTGGTTGTCAATTTAAAGTCTGGGAGCGAAAATTGACAAAAGTCCCAAATATTGGGTAGTAGGAGCTGAGATTTAGAAAGAGATGGCCAAAATGGATAGGAAATTGTAGAAATTTTGAAAATACCCCAAATCAGAAAATTAGGGTTTCCACACTTTTTACGGTTTGCAGAAAATCACAGGCAAGATTGAGAATATGGCGGGCAGAGGTGATAAAATAAGGGGTAAGGCTAAAAACAGCAGCAGCTCCTCTAAAATGGTAGTTCCTCGGGTTGTGTATGGGACTGCGCATAGGGCTACACGCAGGCTGAAAACAGCAGTAGCTCGTCCTTCTCTTTCTCGGGCAGATAGTTGGCTGACAAGAATAGGACCTTAGGCGGGGCGGCACCGGTTGATGATGGCTGAATTGAATCCGCATGTAGAACTTTGCTCTGATACCAAATGTTGGAAGATGACAGCCAGCCATGGAGGAGAGAAAATGTTGGAAGATGACAACGAGCCATGGAGGAGAGAAAAGAGAGACAATGAGAGTGTGCTAAAGCAAAAGAGCAGAGTGTACTTGTTGAACTAAAAGAATGAGAATGAAAGGTACCAGATAGGTCTAAGACAGTCCTAGCTCTAACTCGTCTAGAGTTAATTGACTCTAACTCTAAGAGTGGTGACACAACTTATAACTTTAGTTGCGTTCACACTAAGAACTGAAAAAGGACCAAAGACTAAAACATTGGGCTTTTCCCATAGAATAGGCAAATTCTAACAATTTTGCAGTGCAGCCTCTATTTCCAGTAGTGTTTGGCCTTCTTGCCTCCCATTCTCTCCGCTCTTTATAGCTGACATCATCAACTCTATTGTACAATAGTTAGACGGGGCTGAAGACCTCATATTCGGATCACTTTCTCCATCTTATAGGTTTTTCAAAGGACATCTATGTAGACCATGATGATTGGTGGGATTGTGGGGATTGGGATCACGATGACCATTGAAGTTATGACCAAGACCGTGAAGATTGGTGTTCACCAAGCCGTGACCATGATGATCATTGTTTAGACTACCAAGATAGACACAGTGATAGTGTTACGGATTGTAGAATGGATTGTGACTAGGTTCCTTCGACCACCTTCATATCTTTCTCTCACTTCTCAATCTTTTGAGATCACCAGTCAAAGATTGGCCATTATGGCATCCCCTTTGCATGTGCTTGTTCTAGTTTCACTTCTCGCATCAGAAAAGATTAATGACATGAACTATCTTTGATGCTCGTGCAAAGTAGAGTGCATCCTTGACACGCCTGACCTTTGGGATTTCATGAGAGTCCTTGTTTTCCGACCTATTGTGGACTCTTACGTTGCAGACCGTAGACTTGATAGATTTATGGGATCAGCTAAATGCCAAAGCTTGCTTTTTTCTTTTTTTGAATTGTGTAGATTCTATGCTCCTGCACGTAAGATGCACCCGCATTGTCGCAGAGATCGAGAAGAGATTGGCATCTCTTTACCAGTTCAGTACATTTAGGCATCACATAACCCTTGAATTGAATCTTCAATAGCCCTATGTCACAGATTCCCCTACAATGAAGGACCGCATGCCTATGATGGAGGAGATTTAGGATGAGCTTGCATCCTTTAGTAAGATCGTGTCTTGGAGGACCTTGCTGTGATACTTCTTAGATCTTGCATCATTGAAGTATTATGTGTTCTACACTAGTCTTCTCACCTCTTGTATAAGAAATACTATCACTTGGAGGAGCTAGTCCCAATAGAGTAAAGAAATAACACAAAAACATAAATAAAAGTGTATGGCAAAGCATAAACTCAAGAGAATCAACTTGGGTTAGGGTAACTCAGAGACAATGAACACAGTGAAGATATGAATGAATGAATGAATGAATATTGAATATACAATGCTCATGCAGCAAACAAACCTTGTAGGGAATGAAAACTCTACTCGAAACTCTCATGTCTTAAGGACTGAGGTAGAGCTAATGAGCGGGAGATTGTGTTGTACTCTTGATGGATCCCGAGACGTAGCAAGTTAGACTCAAAGATGTCGGACATCAGCAAATGCAGTAAATGATGTGTTGGATCAGTGTTGGATGCACAGAGGATAGAGAATAACAGACAACGCAACAGTGGCTGACGATGTGGCAGCCTGCTATGTAAACAGAGATGGATATGGTGATGTGGCAGCTTGTATGGCAGCTTGCTGAGGCAAACACAAATTTTTTGCAGTCGTCGGGGGTAGGGCAACAACTAGTAGGTATAAATGCAACAGTAGAATGCCACAACTTACCCTCATCACTTCCCTCTTCTACATTGCATCATTGACATAGTTGCCTTGCTAGTGTTCTTTTATGGGGGATCAACTTTTAGTATCTCGGCTGTTCATATGTTGCCTTGAAAAGAAAAGAAAAGAAAATATAAGTCCCATTTGATTGGACTGCTCAAAAGAAGGTATTGATTGTCTTTGGAATCATGGTAGGCCCTTGGGCAGCCCATCAAGGCACCCTTGGTTTGATGCCTTGGTTTCTTTAGGGTGGAACCTTTTGGGTACAAAATAGTGTGGAGAAGTGGTTCTCTCTATCTTGGGGAGATTTTTGGGTCTAAGAAGTTGTTGAGCGATTGAATCAAGGCACACACTAATTTGAAATTACTGTGTGTTAATGCCAATATTACTTTCCTTATAGCAGCCTCAAACCAATTAAGCTGTTTACTAGAAAGAAATGGCTTTATTTTAAACAATGACAAATGCCCAAATCCTCTATAAATACAGCATATTGTGAGGATCCACATCAACCCTTGATCATTCACCATGCCTTCAGCCTACAACCACTTATCCTCTGCACTATTGGTCATGCCCCGTTGGAACTATTGCTGCCCTGTTTCCCATTGTCACCATCCTCACCCGGCTGCTGCCCTGCTGAAGGATATTGCCATCAACTGGAGGACTTCATCTGTCAGCCACCCAACTTGTTGTCATCACCCAGGAGCTGTTGTCATCACTGAGGAGCTGCTGCCAATCTGCTGGTCATCATCTCGACCTACTGCTGTTGCTGTGTTTTCAGTTGAATCTGCTGTGTTGCCTGGTTTGATAGGCCACCCTGCTGATGTCATCTGTGAGCTGCTGCATTCCCTGATCATCTGCATGCTCGTCTTCATCCTGGACATTAGACTGCTTGTGGAGGATTGTGTTTCGCTCCCTCTGTTGCTGCCCACATCATTATCATTAGCTTCAGTGGACTGCTGTTGTTGTGTTTTGGGATCCACCATGAGTACCACACATTCTCAAAGGTGTTCTTGGTGTCTCTGATGCCACATCAGCTCACTTCATCCTCCGGTCCTTGAGACATGGATGTTTGAGGCTCTTGTTGTATCGTATTCATTCATTCTTCATCAAAACATTTTACAGATTGTGTTTCATTCTTGTTGTACTTTTTGCATTTCGGTTTTCTCTTTGTGGGAAATAGCATCTTTTTACAAGTAGCAACAACAATAATCAATTTGCCTCTTCGATTGGAGATTGGGCACAAATTGATCCTTGGGCTCTTGCATGCGGCTGAAATTGAATGGGAATGGGATCATCCCTAAGACCAGCTGTAAATTCTCAATTCGCAGTTGCTACTTTGAGTGTGGGGTCTTCAATTATTTGGCATGGACTTGGTGGTGGCTGAGAAACCCTTATTGCTGTTGTGAATTAGGGTTTCAGTTGCTCTTCACCAATGGCTGGAATCTGCTGAGAATTGCTGAGGGAATGCCAGAGAATGAGAGAAAAAATCAACTAGAGAGAGTCTCTTTCAAATGGTATGGCAATTGTGATAGCTTGAACAACTTCAAAAGGAGGGTAAAAATTTAGTGTGACTGTGAGCCCTCCTCTTCTATTGTCACCTCTTATTGAGGTGAAGGAAACTTGCTGCCCTTATCCTGTTGCACTGCACAATCAACCGTTGCCTAATCAGCCAGGCTGTGCCAGCCTAGAGATGCTGTAGCATGCTGTTTTTGGCTCTTCTCTCCCAGCTTGTACAGCCCCCAATCTGCTCATGGCTGGCTTGAAACCTCTCACAGCAGTTCTCCACCTCTTCAACCTCCAGAATGGCTGTTTCTGCACTTAGCCAGCCCCAAACAGCCTTCTCTTAGCTTGCATGGGCAAGTTTGCGAAGTGGCAGCCTTTGAAAATCAATTTTCAGCATTTAATTTTTGAAAATTAATTAATTATCCATTTGATCCTGCCCAATAATTGGCTGATGTCCATCAACATCTAATGTGATATCACCACAGGACATTTTAAATGACAATTAATGCCGTAGGCCCAAATTGATACCAACCACCCACAAGTACCTATCTAGCATAACTCAATACAAGTTTTGCCAGTGTCAACCATTGATCACTTAGGGTACTTAGGTTGTCACCATGACTCAACTGACTTGCACTTCACATGTGCACCTCGCATGTGCATAACTTAATAATGCCAAATTTAAGCATAAAATATACATGTCCCCGTGACATGAAGCAGTAGGTAGAGTTTAAGTAGCATAAGGTATGATTGGCAACAACAAAATGAGTGTTGCCAGTCAGAGAATTGAGGCTGATTAAAACCCAATAGCTCAATGCCAAATTTGAAATTTGAGATAACATACTCAACAATGACAAAAATTGAATAGTTAAATGCAGACTAACCAGCCAGCACATTAATATATGATGACACATAGCGAAGGTGGAACAGATGTGCATTAATCACTTGAATATGTTCATTGGTCACTCTTAGCAATCCCATAGTCATCCAGTCATATTCCAGCCAGACAAAGGATGGTTTATTTATAAGCCATGCAGTTAGCTCCTCTTGTTTGGAGCGATAGGAGCATACATATTCTCACATTGCTTCTAAGAAGAAGAACTGACTTGGTGTGGAAAGGGCAAATGATTTGGTATTTGCCAGCTCAAGTAAATGGATCCTATGCAATGGTATGACTGTGAAAGCTGATCTTTGATGCTCAGAGTGATGTATCACTTGTTGGTAGTCATGACCATTACGCTGGTACTTCAGGAGCTGCTGAGGCACTTTCTAACCATGATGATTTTGAGCGATTAAGATTTGTTATCATGTTGTGACAGTTGGGCGGCTGGACCATGCTGCCATCAATGCTTGTAGTTGCCTTTTGGGCTTTTATGCTTGTAACCTCTGTAGCCTTCGTGGCATGCTACTTGCAACTTAGTTTACTGTTTGTGTTTGACTAGCTGGTAATTCTGCACATATTAGTCGAGTACTGACTCTTTAAGTCTGGAGTCTTTGGCCTATAGTTGTTAGTGCCTTTCTAACTCATTCTACTTTAGGCTTTTGTATTGGACCTCGTTGAATGTTAATTGTCTTTTTATGGCCACTTCAAAGTCAAAATGTTCTATCCTTGCATATTACATCTTCATTCTAATAACATATACGGATTGTGAGGAAAATAATTAAAAAGTTGCATTTTTACATGTCTTTTTAACAATGCCTCCATTCTCCTGTCTGTGTTCCCTAGGTTTGGCTTCCGCATCACTGCTCCGGTCCTTGTTCCCCATTCCTGTTTCTTGTCTCATGTTTTTATGCTTTTCATGGATTTACTTTATGTTCCTTATTTCAAGTTCCTTGCCACTTGCTAAATAGTGTATTTCAAAAACAAAATTGTGATTGTATTATGGCTACTTTGAATTGCCCCAGTGTTGATCACTTGAAACTGCACTTCTGACAAGTGTGCTCACAGTTATAGCCTATTTATACTATCAATTTCAATTTACGGTTAAAATACAGTGTTTGTGTTTTAAGACAGAGAGTCATTGTTTGATATGGTTTGATAGAACTTTTCTTATTTAAGATGCAGTATACTGCAATTGTTGGAACATTGCACTTATGAAAGTGCTGATGCATATGCAGCCAGTGTTCTTGACAAAAGCTCAAAGGCAGCAGCTAGCTCTTCAACGTCGTGAAGAAGAAGTTGCTGAACAAAAGAAAAGGTACCTTCTGTCACAAAAGAAGAAAAATATATCCTGTCAAATGTGTGGTTATCTTTGCTTGTCCTCCCCGTCCTCTTTTTGTCCTCTTCACATACACATATATGTTGCATACATTCATGCACACAGCCATGCATAATATGTACATACCAGCATTTAAGCATGCACACAACCATGCATAATATGTCCACACCAGCATGCCAGCATAGTGTGCATATATACCATGCATGTGTTTACATGCACACATATGTGCATGCATGCACATGGGACAGACATGCATGCACACACGACCATACTTCTATTTTGGGGGGGGGGGGGGGAAACCACTATTCATTAGTTCATTAGCACATTGCTGTACAAGAAGGAAATAGTTCTTGAAGCAAGTACCATTTTAAAAAAATATCAGTAACAATGGCAAAGCACCTTTATCCAGAAATATGCATTTCATGAAGACAGCAGCTAGTATATAATGATTACTGCAGGAATGAGTAAATAAACTATGGAGAGCAATTGCTGGGGCTCCAGGGGAAGCATTTCTTTCTTCATATTTGGATTGCCATGTCTGATCCACTTGCTCATCACCATCATCACTACATCAATATATTTGAGACTTAGTTTAGATAAATTGTAGGCATTTCTGGCTTTGGAACTACCAACAGATCTTATAAAATTGCACCTCAGAGGCTGCATTTGCTCTATGAAACCATTGAACATGGGACAAAGGCTTTCCCTGGTTGCGAATCAGCTTCCCACTAGCTAGTGCTCCTAACTTGAAATATTTCCAACTTAATTGATCAAGGTTGGTGTCAGGGGTCAAGAAAAAAGCTGACAGATTCGAATCACATAAACGAGGCACTTCTTTAGACACAACTTATTGTGCCCGAAACCATGATACTAAGTATTCATATGCTAAGGCTAGAGGAGTCTCTAGACACATCCTCTTTTGGTTACACGACTGAGCTAGGGAGAAAGATATAGACGAGTTCTAGGCTACATTACAAGACCAGCAGCTCCTCATTGGTATAGATAAAGGCTTAAAGCATTTGGCAGCTGTTTGCTACGGATTTTTGGAGGAGGTTAGATAACTTCCACTTGTAGAAGATTTCCATATTCTGTGGATGGTGGGAATTGGAGTTTGGCAATGTGATAGCAACTTGGGGTGCAGTTGCATGTGTCACTGATAGAGGACCAGCTTAGGCAATGAGGATGGAAAATGGGAGCTCGTTTCCAACACGTAAGCAAAGGGTGCATAGAAGTGATGAATGATACAAAAGGGCCTTGAATCTTTCTCTCTCAAGGACTGGAGTAGATGTGAGATGAGAGTGGTATCAGAGACATCAAGAACAGCTTTGAGAGTGTGCCGTACGTGTGATGGATCCCAAAACACAGCAGCAGCAGTCCACCTTGAGTGATGATGATGTAGGCAGCAATAGAGGCCGCGAAACATTGTCCTCTGGGCAGTAGAATGTCAGTGTAGACTCTAGGCAGTAAAAATGCAAGCAGAGCAGGCCGAAAACATAGGGCTGGCTGATGATGATGATGATGCTGCAGGGCAGTGTGGCAGTGAAATACAGCTTACTCCTTTTTGCTATGAAGATGATGTAGGCGATAGCCACAACAGAAAAATGCCACTATCCTCAAGTAGGGCAGCAGGCTTTGGTTGAGGGCATCAGCTCCCAAGTAGTAGTAGGATAACAGCCTCCTAATGATGTGTCAGCTCTTGGACTCGGCGTAGCAGCAAGGAAGAATGTTGGTGGCTAAAGTCAAGGAGTGGGAAGATCATAATGGTGAGGGATGCCCACAACATATCCTCTCATAGGAGGTTTTTGTGCATTTGTCTTGTTATCTAATTAAAATATTTCATAAATAATTCTTTTTGGGGCTGTTTTTGTGAAATTCAATTTGGCAAAATGGATGGTAATTGTCCATTAATTGAGACCTTTTAATTTTACTAACACCTCCTCTCAGGCCCAAAGGGTATCCAAAGGGAGGGAGAGGATAACCCTACCCTTATATACCTGAAAGGTCCCCTCCTAAAGAGATTAAGGCATCGGACCATTTTGTCATGATGAACTGCCCAAGGGCCTACCAAGATGATAGAGGCCATGGATATCTTCTTTTATGTAGCCCTAGTGGATGAGTCTTTTGATTAACTGATAGGGTCTCCCATAAAGAATATTCATGTGGCAAGAGACCAATGATGAATATCAAATGAGGAATAGAAGAGGGTAAGCTGCCAATGTTGGGAATGTGATTGCTACGCATGGAAATCCCATTTGGCTACTCGTTGAGGAGCTAAAAAGGGAGAAATGCTTACACATATTTCAAGGATTTTCATTTGGAGAGAAGCCTACTCTCGTAGGGTTTTATCCATTTGAAATGTCTATTTTATAGAAACACAATTAAATGTGGGGGGTAATGCAAGGTGTAATGCAAAATGAGAAGTATGAATGTAGTAGGGGTCACTTGAGCAATGCCTTGGTAGGGACATTGTTTATATATTCAAGCATCCTTGCACAATGATGATCATTCTAATACAAACTATTTCCTTGGACATCGAGAATGGGTGTTTGCAGCATCTGTCACAATGTTGGGTCATGAGTCACTCGGTGTGATTGCCCTAAGAAACTTTAGGATTAGAGTAGTAGAGTCCTAATAAAGGACTCAAGGCCCATGTGTGCATATTCATTGTGTGATAATGCATGATGGCCATATAATGGCATATGAGTGTCATGTTCTACATGGTGCATAGAGGAATTTGCAGGTTTATGAAGAAGAAATGCTTGCTATAATACATGTACTTTTGACATGGAAGGTTTGATTTTGCAATGTAGACAGATCATCAGACATTGTGCTACTTTTTGACACAGACCAAGTGGTCTAAGAAGCACATTAGATGGGCAAATTTCTTATCTATGTTTCACTTTCAAATTGTGTACATAGATGGAAAAAAGAATGTAGTGGCTAGTGCACTTTCTTGTAAGCCTTAAGTTTCAAGTGTCAGTACGGTATATCACGCTGAGTTGGATGCTATGAAAGATCAATATGGTGCTGTTTGGGATTTTTGCAAAATGTATATGATCGGATTTACAATGGGAGAGATATGAGCACTTTGTGCTTAGAGATGGTTTTTTGATGATGCATGGACGATTGTGTCACAAAGCAATCGAGGTCTAAGGTGATGACTAAGAGTCATGCTCCTTGTGTAGGGCATAGAGGCATAGATGCCACAATTAGGATAGTGGAGCACTTCTTTTATTGGCCTACTTCGAGACATGATGTAGAGCAGTTTGTTAGGACATGTATCGTGTGTTAGAAGGTGAAGTATGATGGGCAAAGGATACTTGGTTTATTGTAGCCCTTGCCTATTCGTGATAGGCCCTGACAAAGCATTGCTATGGACTTTATCTTTGAGCTTCCTAAGACACCTACGAGGAATGATGGAATATGGACTATTATTTGCAGGTTTAGTAAGTAGGTCCATTTCATTCCAGTGAGGATGAAGATAAAGGTTGATCATATGATACACTTATTTTTGGAGCATGTGTTTATATGTCATGGCATGCTAGAGTCCATCATCAATGATCAAGACCCTTGAATAACCGGTTTGTTTTGGAAGGGGCTGTTTGAAAACATGGGTACCACAGTGAAATTTTCTTTGTCCTTCCATCCATAGATTGATGGTCAGTCCAAAGAGGCGAATTCCATGGTGCTAGATCTCTTGAGATGTTACCTATCTCAGCATAAGACACAGTGAGAGTAGTAGTTTCCCTTGGTAGAGTTTACACACGACAATACAATGTATAGTTCCACTAGCAAGGCTCTATTTGAGGTTGTGGAGAGTAGCAAGAAAATGCCACCTATCTTATAGACAAATGATAAGATCTTTGAGGTTGATCGATATATAGAGAACATGGATGCGGCTTGTGAAAAAGGTTAAGTATGCGCTTTAGAGGTCTCAAGAGAAGCAAAATAGGGCAATTGATTGTCATAGACGTGCTTGTAGTTTGCAGAGGACGATTATATATTACTGCATTTTGAAAGGCAAGGTTGAAAAAGATGGAAGGTAGAAAGAGATTGTATCGAAAGTTGAGGATTAGATATTATAGGCTCTTCCAAGTGTTAGAGAGGATCGATGATGTTGCTTATAGGCTGAAATTGCCTCCATAGTGGTAAATATATAACATCTTTCATACGAGCTTGTTGAGGCATTTTCATGGTGATGTGCCAGAGGATGTATCTATTGAAATTCAGCCAGTGGCCAAGGACCTAGATGAGATATTGGTACCAGAGTAGACTTTGACACATAAAGAGAGAAAAATTAGAGATAAAGTTTCGAGAAGATAATTGATGAAGTTTTAGAATTACTCACCAATGGGTGCTAAATGGATGGAAGAGAGTGACTTGGTAGACTACTCTTAGTTGTTGCAATTTTATCTCGAGGCTTTTCAATTAAAGCCCACTTTGGCTTTCTTTCCCTCCATTTACTCCAGTGCCAAGTACGTATTCTTTTACTTATGTTTCAATAGCTTTTGTTTCTACTTTCATACACGATATTGGTAATGGTCAAGTAGAAGGAAATCTTCAAAATGTTCATTCAATTCTAAGTTTTGAAGAGGAAATATTTTTGTATGCAAATGGAAGAAGAGGTGCATATAAGGGAGGGGGAAAAAAAGGTAATCCCCATTCTTTCGATTTTTCTTCAATTTTAGTTTCTCAAAGTTAGTCTGAAGTTGATGCATCCTCATTTCTATCATCATTATCATTTCAATCTAAATAGACCCATTCATCCCCATTCACATTTATCTCCTCTACACCTCAATTTTCAATCCCACCCATTCCATCTTTCTCTTTTGTTGCACCCACATCTACATTTATACAATATTCTTATACCACCCTTCACTGTTTCACCTGTCCCAACCACATACCACACCAGGGGGATCTTCAAACATATGCACATGCTTTCCCTTTAGGTCCTCTGCTTTTGCTCAACCAAGTGGTGGAGATGCATCACTGGTGGGGGTTTATCCCTCAACCCAACTATCCATGGGAACCTATATGCAAGGGTATTTCACCCATACATCTCAAGCCCCACCCTACTCTCCCATCTCCCAGATGACCACATAGTTTGCCAACATGTCAATGCCAAGTACTTTTACCTTGCATTTGAGCATTGGATATATCTAGTGGATTGCTACATGGCTCGTGATCGTACGTGATGTATCAACCTTAACCATGAGTTTCAAAAGTTCAAAATCATTGAGAGGGATGATTTGACTATCAAGTTGGCTGAGTATCGACAATTGCTGGCTAAATTCACCACAATTGGCTTACCCAAGTCAGTTGATGATCAAATCACTTTGTTCATGAACAAATTGTCACAAAAATATTTCAATTTCATCCAACAAGTTATCTCATAGCCTGAGTTCCGAGTTATCCACCTTCTATGGGTTTGAATGTCAACTCTTGCGTTTGCAAGGTGGTTTGATCAATTTCATGAGAAACCCCAATTTTCCTATTCAAAGAGCACCTTTACCTTCTAGAAGGTGAAGCGAGGTGATGGAAAGAACACCACCAAGGCTGAATCAGGTAGTGAGGTGCAAAGTAACTCCCCTTCATGATTGAAAGTGGGTTGGGAAGAAGTTCCCAAGAAGAATAGGTTTTGTCAACATTGTCAAAAGGCTAGGCATTCTGATGAGGAGTATTGTTTGAAGACCAAGGGTAGTCTCCCCAAGACTAGACTCTCTCCCCCATCTAGGAACTCGGCCACATAAGAGGCGAGGATACTTCAACCCTACCTCCACAGCTAAGAGGGGGTCGTCCTCCCATCGAACAAGGTTGATCTACTACTCACATGGTGGTAGGATTGTCTGCCCTCGTTATACTTGAGGGGCTATTTGATTGGTCTGCCAATGCCACTATGATGGACTTCGGTTGTCATGCACTTGTCTCCCTCGAGGATAGACTTGATGAATCCGCTTCATTTTCTAAGTTGCATTTCCTATTGAGTGCACAATTGGAAGTAGTTGAGCCCACTTTCCCCAGAGATCCTCCGATTCAATGGATCATGGCGCCTTTCTCAGGCTTAGATGTTGGTGACACTGATTGCACCACACCTACCACCTTCATAATTGTGGATTCTTGTAGGGCATGCTCTAACCTATCTTCTCTCTTCTGTTGCACATTCCTACTCTCACTTTCCTACCTCTTTAGTAGGCCTACCTTTTGGTAGTGGAAATAGCTTTACGTCCAACATACCGCACTCAGAAGCACTTTTCATTGAAGTTGAGGTATGTGTGTTTTATGGTTTTATGTGATATTTTTTACTCCTAATTTGTCTTTTCAGGTTGGCACTAATCCCTACAGGATCTACCTATTGGTTGGAACAGAGACTTGGATCATTTGATGCTCCTTATCTTGGTTGCCCTTCTTTGATGGGGCTTCACACTTTGGATCAGCATGGGGTTTTCGCCTCTTGGAGGTGGAGCTCTTGCCTTCCTCGATGCGACCTTTCATTTCATAGGTTTTGAGCTGGACATGCATCTCACTCTTCTTCTTTGGGTTATTTTCTTTTTCCTCACCGACATCGACATCTTGGGGAGACAAGGGGTTCTTACTTCTCCTTTCACCATCTAGTGGTGAGAGGGTTGGTATTCTTCTCTTGGTGTTTATAGGATCTTGGTTCTTCATACCATTTCATCATCATCCATTGCATCTTGATGATCATGAGAGTAAAAGGGTGCTTGGGCAAGTGAACAATTCCCTTGCGAGGGGATTTTTTATGTGGCACCACTGCATTGTTCTAATTACAGCTGGCAACTACCCATCAGCATGTAGGTGGTAATTTTCAACCTTCTCAATCTACCTAAGAGTCATTTGCTGATTGTGTTTGCTGTAGTCAATCATCCATAGCTTGTGTTTGCACTTTAGGTGCTGCCGCCAGCCTTCTAAGAGCACTTTTACTACTGTGTTTGTTGTTTAGAGCGATCTGTGCATCATCCGGTTGTCTTCAGTTTTTTGCCCATTGTTCATGCTGCTCTAGTTGTTTTCAGCTTGGTCAGACCCTATAGATCTGCGTTTGCTTCTATTGGTCACATCCGGAGGCTATCTACTGCGTTTTGGAATCCCTACAGAGTATGACACTCTCTCCAGTTCATACCCTTTGCCTCAGTCCTTCAAAGACACGAGAGTTCAAGGTTTTGTATTCACTCTGCATTTACTGCATTGAGCATTGTACCTATTCATTCATTATGCTTTCATCTTTTGCATTCATTGTCTTTGAGTTACCCTAACCCTATTGAGTTTGTCGATCAGTGTGCTTTGTTGTATGTTTGTGTTTGTACTTTACACCTTTTTGCAGCTGCTTCTTTTTGTGTTCTTCAAGCCATCCTTCATTTCTGCTAGCATCCCCATCCTGTGCTATTACCTCTTTGATGCCTTTATTTGATAGGAGTGCTCTATGGCGCTATCGATAGCTCCTTGCTATTGTGTTCTGGTTGGATCAGGGACTTGGCTCATCCATTCCCTGCTGGATACATGTTGTGTGACTTGTTGAGGTCTCTCCAGTCCCATTAGCTTGACTTAGCTGGCTCTAGCAATGGGTCCTGGGTTTGGACCAGACGATGACTTAGGAATCTTTATTACTGTGTTTGTCCGTCATTCCTTACCGTGTGTCAATCCTGCTTATCATAGGCACATCAGGTGGTGGAGGTTAGTGTGCATTTGCACCAGTCCACTGCAGCCTATTCGCCCTAGTTCAGTTTCAGCCAGATTTAGCTCCAGATTTAGGTGAATTTACTGCAGTTCCATGTGGCAGTCCCAGGCAGTAGTTTTCAGACCTGGGGTTTAGTTCCATGTGGCAGTCTGAGGCAGCAGGTTTGAGACCTGGGGGGCAGCATTAAAGCTGGTTGGATAGCGTTTATGGCTTATTTACTACTAGGCCTCAAGACCCACATTTCTCCCTATTTTTGGGCAGCTGTCACAACTCTATAGAAACAGAATTTGTATCCTTTTTCATTAATTTGTCTATATAATGATTTATTAAATTTATTTCCTTTGCACTAATTAGATATAAAGAAAAGTGCATTGGAGCTAGCCATTGATGAGTGGTCACATGTTATGGTGGACCCACGCGGTGGGTCAGAGAAATGATAGTTCACACTTCCACCTATATGGCCCGATTGGGCACCTGTGACCAGAACTCATGCATATCAGGGTTAGACTCGCACACAGAAAGGATTGATGCCTTGAAGTGTGAGCTAAATTTGCCAGAATAGACAGTTACAATCAACAAGATGGCATGATCATGAAATGCTTGTACAATGTGCATGTATGGGCTGAAAGTTTGAAATGCATATTTCTTTACATAGGAAAGTCACACGAAGATTCTGATACTGTTTTTGCGATGTACACGGAAAAAGCTTTCATATGACGCCCATATTGGGGGGGTCCCTAAATTTTAGGAGCCTCGAATTAGCCTAAAAATGCTAGTCTTAAAAAATAGGGATGTCATTCTAAAAATATTAAATTTTGTACTCTGACTATGCTTACTAAATTTGGTTGTTTCTATTCTTGACAGTATTCAGCTCAAAAAGGAAGGCCATAGAGAAGAGACAAGTGTCAAGACACTTGTCACACAAGTTTCCAAGTGTCCCACCACTTGTCACATTTCATGACATGTGGCTGGACACTTGTCTTGTGCTACTCCACTTTCCCCTTTTGTACTAGCTCTTCCCTCTCCTATAACTAAGAGCTCGTTTTTCTTCATTCAGCATTATTTTTCTTTGCTGTAAACTCATGTACAGCACCCACAGATAGCCAGAAATTGGCTCCATCCATCCCCATCATCATCCCCCACTTTTTCATTATCAAATTCCTCCATATTCCCTCTTCTATCACTGCTGTTTTACAGGACAACAAGCCTGTAAATTCATTACAGTACCTTCTTCTCGAGTTCTTTCTTCCATTTTAGCAACAAGAAGCAAGCCCTATCCATGTACTGCTGATCAACGATGGAGAAAGGCTGATTTCCCCTCTTTCTTCTATCAGATTGTAAAGAAATCAGTTCTTATCATTGCATAATAGATAATGCACGTGTGTTTGTACATCTTTGCATGATCTTGTGAGAGTGAGAATTACTTCTCCTCACTCTCAGGTTGATTGTAATTGAGCTCTTCCCTAAGGGACTTGGGTTGAGCAGAAATACATTCCTTCGGGGGAGGGGGGAGGGGGGTTGCCCATCTTCAACCCTCAATCTTGTCTCCATTACTTTTACATTTTCATGGCTGTAATTTTGTGAGTAATTTTCATTTTTCAGCTTTAAGTGTTCATTCTCTTTTATATTAAATCTCGAAAACAAGCGAATATCATAATTCTTAAGCATACTACGTTGTTCGGGGCGTTTACAGTGGTATTAGAGCTTTGGCTCGGTCCTCACCCCAACACTGGTAGTGCTTACAATTATAAGTTTGTTTGTTTTTAGCCCTTGCATTGAGTGCTTAAGCATATTTTTCTTAGAGTCTCAATGGATCAGTCGAGTGCTATCCTTCAAGCCATTCAAAGTCTTATAGAGGAGAATCAGCAAATTCGTGAGTAACTTCCCAAACTAGAAAAAGTTGAGAATCCCAAAGAATTCAAGGAAAAAAGCCCATCTGTTTCAAGGAGACAAAGTCATACCAATGAAAGGAGCCGATCAAGAAGTCCAACTACTTCTAACAGGCAGTCCCATTCTACTTCAAGACAAAGAAAGAGATCGCGTCGAAGCTCATCCTCTTCTTCAAAGTCATCTGGCGCCTACTCTGATGGACCCTCTTTTAGTGACGAAGAATCACACCCTTCTCGTGGAAGACCTCATCATCGTCAAAGGCGTCGACATTCTTCACCCTTGTCTCCATCTTCATTTCCATCAAGCACTTCATCATCTTCAATCTCAAGATCCAGGCATGGACGAAGGCATAAGAAGAAGAAGAAGACTAAGTTACTATCTCAACTTGAAAAGAAGATCAAGTTCAATATGTATGATGGTTCCCGAAATCCTGATCTTCTTATGAAGTTTATTCGTCAATTTCAAATTTTGTATGGTCGTGACAAGTATAAAGAAAAAGAAAAGATTAAGTTTGCAGCTTCACATTTGATCGACTTAGCCCATACTTGGTGGACGGGGTTGGAATATGATCATGCTGCCCTAAAATCATGGCGGTCCTTTGTTCGCATGATATAAAATCAATTTCTTCGTGTTCATTTCAAAAGAGATGTAAAAATGGAATGGGATCGGTTTTGGCAAAGGAAAAATGAGTCACTTGGTGACTATACCAAGAGATTTTGGGAGCTACTTTTGAAGGTTCAACATTTCAAGAAGATTAGCAGTTCAGAAAAGCTTAGGAAGTTTCAAGGAGGTTTGCATTTTAAACTTCGTACTGCTCTTAATCATTATCATTGTTCTAGTCTCAGGGAACTCATTGACTATGCTGAGACATGGGAAATGGAGCACAATGGCAACATATCATTCCAAAATAATGATAACAAGAGAGTAGCTGATGATGAGGAGTATTCAGCCCCAAATGAAGGACAAAAACAGCGGCAAAAGCAGCCATCAAATCAAAAGAAGATGAAGCCCTATGCACCTCCTAATGCTCCTCAATTTCGCTCCAATCTATATCCACAAGCAAAGCAACTTTCCGAAGAAGAAAAGCAGCGCTTCATGAAAGAAGGGAAGTGCTTTAAATGTGGACAAACAGGCCACATAGCGAAGCAATGTCCAAACAAATGATAAAGCAAGGTTTCTGACAACAAGTCTAAGTCGCCATTGAAAATCAATGCTATCAATGATGTAGTTGGAAACACAACTCACACTCCAGAGATGCGCAAATTATTAAAAGCTTGGGGACAGTTGCAAGGTAAGCAAGCACTATTCTTGATAGATCTTGGGGCGAATGAAAATGTCATTTCCTTGCAATTAGCTAAAGAGCTTGGATTAAAGAATGAAGAGATGGACACTCCGGCAGAAGTTTGCCAAGCTTTAAATGCCGATGAAGGTGACACAGTGAAAACTGTGACACCCTACATTGGCAAGCTTAAGTTTCAAATTCAAGGCTACAGTGACAAAGATACCTTCTGTATCGGAGACCTTGATGGTTGCGATGTGATTCTTGGCATGCCCTGGAATCATAGAGTAGATTCAACCATCTTCTCTCAGAAAAAGAAGGTAGAACTCACCAACAAAGGTAAGAAGTACGAGATCCAAGCTGGAGTTTCTGGAGACACTATACCTATGGTAAGCCATATGCAAGTCTCTAGAGCAATTAAGGATTGTGTTCAATGTTGTTTGCTTTATGTCACTGATGTAAAAGATAATATGAATGCTGAAAACCAAGAGCGACTTCAGCTCTTGGAAAAGTATAAAGATTGTTTTTCGGAAGATCTTCCTTATCAGCTTCCCCCAGAAAGGCTAGAAGACCATCATATTGATATTATTCCAGGCAGTTCTCCTCCTAATATAGCACCATACTGTGTGAGCCGTCCTCAACAAGAAGAAATCAGAAAGCAAGTCAAAGACCTACTCAACTGTGGGCTAATTAGGCCAAGTAGCTCACCATTTTGTTCACCAGTTCTTCTTGTTCAAAAGAAAGATGGCACATTCAGGATGTGCATTGATTATCGAGCCCTCAACAAAATCACTGTGAAGAATCGGTTTCCTATTCCCAGAATTGACGACATTTTGGATCGTCTAGGAGGCTCAAAGGTTTTCAGCCGCATTGATCTAAAGAGTGGTTATCATCAAATTAGGGTAATACCACAAGATGTACACAAAACTGCTTTCCGCAGTTCATACGGTCTTTATGAATTCTTGGTGGTTCCTTTCAGATTAACCAATGCACTAGCCACCTTTAATCGAATGATGGAGCGCATCTTCAGAGAGCATCGACAATATGTCGGTACTTTCTTTGATGATATTATTGTCTTTAGTAAGAATGAAGAGGAGCATCATCAACACTTGGAGATTGTTCTACAATTACTTCAACAAAATCAACTCTTGGTAAATGGCAAAAAAAGTGAAATTTTCATGCATAAAATAAATTACCTTGGGCATGTCATCTCTTCTGAAGGGATTCAGATGGATCCTGAAAAGATCAAGATAATCCAAGAATGGCCTCATCTTCATGATGTACATGAGGTGCGATCGTTTCTTGGCTTATGCTCTTATTATCGCCACTTCATCAAGCATTTTGCACATATGGCTTCTCCACTTCATGACCTTACAAAGAAGAAGACCTCTTTCCAATGGAAGGAAAAAGAGAAGGCAGCCTTCACAAGGCTGAAAACAGATCTTACTTCTGGACCTGTTCTTTATCATTCCAGATTTGGTAAAACCATTTGTGGTGGAAGCAGATACTTGCGGTGATTGTATTGGTGCAGTGCTAAATCAAGAAGGCCATGCCGTAGCCTTTGAAAGCCACCGTCTAAATGATGTGGAGAAAAGGTATGACATTTATGAAAAGGAGCTCTTAGCAGTGGTTCATGCTTTGAAGATATGGAAACATTATCTTTTAGGCAATGAATTCCTTATTAAAACTGATCATCAGAGCTTGAAGTATTTCAAGACTCAAAAGCATTTGCAAGAGAAACATGCAAGATGGGAAAATTTCTTGTCTATGTTTCATTTTCAAATTATGTATACTCCAGGGAAAAAAAATGTAGTTGCTGATGCACTTTCTAGAGTGCCTCGCATTGCAACTATTATAGTGGCTCATCATGAAGATTTTCAAATGATGAATAATACTTATGATGAAGATACTGATTTTGCAGCTATTTGGTCAAATTTATAGCAAGGAGGTTCTCGTCCAGATTATTCTATCAAAGACGGTTACCTTCTCATGAACAATCACCTTTGTGTCACTCTTCCTGTTCGACAAAAGGTGCTTAAAGAAAGTCATGAACCCCCTTATGCAGGGTATAGAGGGAGGGCAGCCACTCTAAGTGCAATTGAGCGCTACTTTTATTGGCCAACATTACGAAGAGATACACATAACTTCATTGAGGCTTGTCTAGTATGCCAAAAATCCAAGTATGATAGGCAGAAGACTCCAGGATTGTTGCAACCTCTTCTAGTGCCCAAAGATTCATGGGAATCTATCACAATGGATTTTATCTCAGGTATTCCAAGAACACCTCAAGGTCATGATATGATTTGGGTTATAATTGATCGATTCAACAAGCAATCACATTTTATTCCATGTCATAAAACATTGAAATCCGCACAAGTTGCAAGACTTTTCATTCAACATATCTTCAGATTACATGGTATGCCTTTTGAGATCATTTCAGATAGAGATTCCAAATTCACAAGTAACTTTTGGCGTGCTTTATTTGAGAATTTGGGAACCACTTTAAAGTTCTCCTCAGCTTTTCATCCTCAAACTGATGGCCAAACAGAGGTGATGAATCTCACTCTTTTGGATATGTTGAAAGCTTATGTTAGTGAACATAAGTCACAATGGGAGAAATATCTTCCATTATTGGAGTTTGCTTACAACAATACAGTGCACTCATCCACAGGAAAAGCTCCAAATGAAATAGTACAGGGTAAAGTGATTTCTCCTCCAATTATTCGCACTAAAGATAAGATTTTTGCTACTGATGAGTTTGCTTCAGATTTAAAAACAACAATGGATTAAGTTCAAGCCACTATCAAAGTTATCCAAGAGCGACAAAAGAAGCAAGCAGATAAACGAAAAAGACCTTTGGCTTTTGATAAAGGTCAATATGTCTTGCTAAAGTTTGATAAAAGCAGGCTCAAACAAGGTTCTGGTCAAAATTCATCTTTTCCAAAGCTCTCCAGTAGATATTGTGGACCCTTCAAAGTGATTGAGAAAATAAATGAAGTTTCTTATTGACTTGAGCTTCCTGCTCATTGGAAAATACACAATGCTTTTCATGTAAGTTTGCTAAAACCTTACATAGGACCAGAACCAAAGGAACCCATTACTGAAGATCCCCCAGAAGTTGAAGAAACAGAGCAACTCTTGGAACCTGAACAGATTTTGTTTCACGAGGATCGAACCACGAGAAGTGGTCTTGTGACACGAAAATTCTTACTAAAATTCAAGAATCTACCCACAACAGATGCACAGTGGGTAGATGAAAAATTCATGAAGGATTACCCAGACATTCTTCAGCCATATCAAGAAGCTTTTCAGCTGAGGACAGCTGAATAAAAGCCAAAGGGCTGTCACAACTCTATAGAAACAGAATTTGTATCCTTTTTCATTAATTTGTCTATATAATGATTTATTAAATTTGTTTTCTTTGTACTAATTAGATATAAAGAAAAGTGCATTGGAGCTAGCCACTGATGAGCGGTCACATGTTATGGTGGACCCACGTGGTGGGTCAGAGAAAAGATAGTTCACACTTCCACCTATATGGCCCGATTGGGCGCCTGTGACGAGAACTCACGCATATCAAGGTTAGACTCGCACACAGAAAGGATTGATGCCTTGAAGTGTGGGCTAAATCCGCTAGAACAGACAGTTACAATCAACAAGATGGCATGATCATGAAATGCTTGTACAATGTGCATGTATGGGCTGAAAGTTTGAAATGCATATTTCTTTGCATAGGAAAGTCACACGAAGATTCTGATACTGTTTTTGCGATGTACACGAAAAAAGCTTTCATATAACACCCATATTGGGGGGGTCCCTAAAATTTAGGAGGTCCCTAAATTTTAGGAGCCTCGAATTAGCCTAAAAATGCTAGTCCTAAAAAATAGGGATGTCATTCTAAAAATAGTAAATTCTGTACTTTGACTGTGCTTACTAAATTTGGTTGTTTCTATTCTTGACAGTATTCAGCCCAAAAAGGAAGGCCATAGAGAAGAGACAAGTGTCAAGACACTTGTGACACAAGTTTCCAAGTGTCCCACCACTTGTCACATCTCATGACATGTGGCTGGACACTTGTCTTGTGCTACTCCACTTTTCCCTTTTGTACTAGCTCTTCCCTCTCTTATAAATAAGAGCTCGTTTTTCTTCATTCAGCATTATTTTTCTTTGCTGTAAACTCATGTACAGCACCCACAGATAGCCAGAAACTGGCCCCATTCATCCCCATCATCATCCCCCACTTCTCCATTATCAAATTTCTCCATATTCCCTCTTCTATCACTGCTGTTTTACAAGACAGCAAGCCTGTAAATTCATTACAGCACCTCCTTCTCGAGTTCTTTCTTCCATTTTAGCAACAAGAAGCAAGCCCTATCCATGTACTGCTGATCAACGATGGAGAAAGGCTGATTTCCCCTCTTTCTTCTCTCATACTGTAAAGAAATCAGTTCTTATCATTGCATAATAGATAATGCACGTGTGTTTGTACAAATTACTTCTCCTCACTCTCAGGTTGATTGTAACTGAGCTCTTCCCTAAGGGACTTGGGTTGAGCAGAAATACATTCCTTCGGGGGAGAGGGGGGGGGGGGGGGGGTTGCCCATCTTCAACCCTCAATCTTGTCTCCATTACTTTTACATTTTCATGGCTGTAATTTTGTGAGTAATTTTCATTTTTCAGCTTTAAGTGTTCATTCTCTTTTATATTAAATCTCGAAAACAAGCGAATATCATAATTCTTAAGCATACTACGTTGTTCGGGGCGTTTACAGCATCTCCTCTCTATTTATAGCTGCCTCTTTTCAGTCTGCCATCGTCCAGAGCATCAGTGTCTCCATTCTCCTCATCTCAGGGTGCCATTTTGGTTGTCTTCTGCCATATTGTGGTGCTCTTACTGATGTAGACCAGCACTGTGTAAGTGCTGTTTGTGGCAGCCTTGTATTCAGCATTCTTTTTGACTTCAGTGCAGATTTGTTCCTTCTCTTTCTGCATTCACTTTGTCTCTTTGTGTTCGTGATCTTCCATTATGCAGTCTCTCAGTTTTAAGGAGAAAAAAATTGGCACCCATGCATAGTACTTTTTAAATTGTGCTTGCCTTAATTTTAGTGGCTCAATAGGCCACTTGCTGGCTGGGCAGGCGGGGCTTGTAGAAGAGGGGCGGTAGCTGGATGAGTGAGGGCAGCAGGTGGTGAGAAGGAAGATGATGATGAAGGTGATGGAGAGGTAGCACAATGTGAGGCAATGGTGATGAATGTAGGAGGCACATTGAGTTCCTATTAATGGAACCTTTTGAGCCAGCTCATGTGGTATCTAAAATGCAAAAATGAGCTCCAACAAAATGCCTGAAAATGTGATAATTTGAAATGCAAATTTAGGCTGTTTGAATAGATCTCTCTTGCTCAAGAGCAGTCAGTTTGGGATACAGTCATTTTCTGCTACTGTTCATGGTATTTTCGATTGGGTTCTTTTATGTATTTTTTGACTATGGCTTTTTGTTGAGGTAGATTTCATAGAAATTTCTGTACTTGGAAAAAAAAGAATGTCAAATGAAATTGGACGTATACTGTAATGATGGATTGACTATCCTAAGCCTTGAATGTAAAGGCTAGGCAAAGAGCTTTAGGTGTTCCAATTTTTGGTTCAATTCCTGCATTACCCAACTTGTCATTTGGTCTATAGTTGCTTTATAGCTTATTGGACAACCCTAATGAATTGACTTGCCCAATTTGCATTGTGCATTCACATTCAAATATAACCAGTAAATTACATGGCTGAGTTTGTAGCCAAGCCAAGTTTCATCAGAAGTTCAGATGCAATCTTCTATGCTTTGCCACTTCAATTTGAATCATGCTGTGCGTATTTGGGACACTTAATTGCAATTTTCGATCATTGTTTGTTCAGTAAAGTAATTTATGGTAGAATGGTGATTCTTTGTGGTCATTTAATGACCTTTGTTGGCTTCTTCTAGCCATTGATATTAACTTTTGGCCCAAAAACCTTTCTGCCTGTTTTCAGCCAAAAACCATTTACTGTACTCTTGTAGCCTTTCTTCCTGTCATTGAGATTGACTTTTGGTTCATGAAGTTTTCTACCTACTTTTGTCAAGACAAGCACTGTTGAGTCTTGTATTACAGCCTCTGATGTGCAAGGTGCTGGTTGTTCAGTTGCATGTCACCTATCCAAAGTGTCACATGATCTGATAGCTCTAGAGAATTAGCTACCTACATTTTATAAGTGAAAGTCATACAAGTCTGCATGCAACATATACCTCATGCAATCTGAGCAGGAGCAGTTGCATTTTCATCAAACAAGCTGCATTGACAATGTATATTCAGGCGACATCGGCAGGAGCTAGGTTGTTCATCAACTTGGCTGCCTCAACACTGAGAGTTGCAACTCTAATAGAGATTGCAAATGACTTTGCTCAGCCTCACAATCAGTCTGCAAACAAGCCTCAAACATTAGATGATTAGATTAGTCTTGCTATCACAACTTTGGCATCAGCTATTTTAGCGTTTGATGGTTCGCCAATAAAAGGCTTTCGGAGTTTAGGAATGTAGCTCAGTATAAGACTATAAAACACTTGCATGCTGAGCAAGAGTCCCTTGCTTGACGATGCTTTGTTGCCCTACACAGCACAAGAAGATAAAAAAGAGAAATTTCACCAAGATAGCCTAATAGTCAATAAATGTGCTAATTTAACTTTTAAGAGCATAAAATGCTTACGATAAAAATATTTCAGGTCGCATCATGTTGTACTTTCTTGCATCATGCAATAGTTTGACTTATCAACTTAGACTTGTGCTCTCTAAATCCATGTTCGATATTTTAAATATGGCTACAGGCTTGAAGATCAAAGGAAGCAGCTCTTTGGGGTCGCTGAAAGTAGCCGTAAGCAGCAAGAAGGTGAATCTTCTGAATAGCATCTATATGTCTGATTTTTTCTCACATATATCTAATCAACAAGATGATATACTTTATGCTAGGGTGAACCTAGATATTGTGATTTTGTACACAAGTTAATTCTGTCATTTTACTTGCTAGAGCGAGAACGACAGCGGGAAAGAGATCGCGAGCATGACCGTGAAAGGGATCGTGAGCGTGAGCGAGAACGTGAACGTGAGCGAGAGCGAGAAAGAGATCGAGAGCGTCGGGAGCGAGAGAGAGAACGTGATGAAGAGTTAAAGCACAGAGAACGTGAACGGGCAGAGAAGCAAGCACAAAGAGAAAGGGAGAAAGAGCTTGAGGCCATAAAGGAACAGGTACCGGCTAACCTGACTCTTTGTCCCTGAGATATAAGTTTCCTTGTCAGAGATTGGTGATGGGGTTCCCCTCTTCTCAAGTATTATAAGTATTGTTAGGGGTTTGCCTTCTTTTGGCCTTCTTTTGATCAACATTTAGGCATTGTGGTTTTTAAGTTGCAAGGGTTTTAATTCAACATAAACTAAAAGCAAGATATAAAAAAGGTGCCAAGGGTATCCACCCTACTTGAAACGTAAAAGACAGAAACTTTGAATCTTGAATTTTGCAGGAAATGAGTTTTTGATTTGGAGTTTTCATTCACAAAAATGGTTACTTGATGAAGATAAATTCTCACTAAAACAGGAACGTTTAGAGTTAATGTATGATTAAGATGTTTGAGAATGTGGCACTTGTTGAATTGATGTACGATGAAAATGTTAAATAATGTAGCACTTGTGGACCTGATGTGTAGATGCTTTTTTGTGAAGGCAACTTAGCAACTGTTGAATGCTCAATTTTATGGTTTCTAATCAATTGTATCTTCTTAACTACAGTATCTTGGAGCAAAGAAGCCCAAGAAACGTGTGGTGAAGCCAAGTGAGAAATTTAGGTTCTCATTCGATTGGGAAAATACTGAAGATACCTCACGTGACATGAACATCTTGTAAGTTTGCATCACCAATTGCCTTTTAAGTCCTAAAACTTCTTGTACATGTTTGTGAGTAATTTGGGCTTGCTTTGTCTATTTATAGATATCAGAATCCTCATGAAGCGCAGCTGCTCTTTGGACGAGGCTTTCGAGCAGGGATGGACAGGCGTGAACAAAAGAAGGTACAAAGTACAATGTTGAAAGTGGGTCCTTATTTCATTGGATGTTTCAAATGGCACCAGGAGTAGGGGAAATAAATCTAGTTGCTGACCTGTTTTCTTATCACATACAGTGGCTCCAGAATATTAGTTGTGTTTAGAATCTAGTCATGTCTGGTCATCCATGTATAGCCCAGTGATAACTGAGCAGTTGTTACTGCCTCATTAGACTAGACCAAGAAGCCTAAGACTTGCAACTTGACAAGCAGCATACTGATACTCTGTGGGAAGCAAGAACAGGCAGCACAAAAGACTCTTATGCAACCCTAACCCCTAGTGGAGAGTGTGACTTGTTCACCCCTTTTACCTCCTCCACCAATAATACATCAAGTGCATTGTGAACCTCCTCAAGAATCTCAAACTAAAACCTAAGGAATTTCCCTTTCATCACAAACTAGACATTTAGGTCCACACTACTCTTTGGTTTTCACATTGTTCTTACATCACTTTCCCAAAGTTGGTTCTTGTTAGGTAATGTTCATGAATCAATAAGTTATTGCCCAAATTATATAGAAATATAATTATGTAATTAAGTCCTAGTATTGATTTAATAGACTAGAAAAGATTAGTCAACTTTATGATTCTATAAACAATTGTGCTAAGTAGAATTTGTATTTACTACAATGTTTTCAAAGTATTGTTTTGATTAGGTGGCTTAGCCAGTATTTTTTATAATTGTGATTTCTTGCATACATATATTGATTGTGTTTTTTATATTTAGCAGTCTCTCCATAGGAGTGCCCACTATGTTGAGGGTTGTGTTAACCGACTAGTTAGTAACTACTATAACATCGATGAAGTAGATAGCGTCCTACAATCCCAGTGGACTCTACAAGACCCCCATAATAGTTACATGATGGTTAAGTGGCTATTGGCATGGCATGCTATAGTTTTATTGCCCCATCTAGAACGATAGAGGTTTGCAATCTCAAGGACCAGATGTTTTATACTTCCTAATTTGGAATAAATATTACTCGTTTGAAAAATATTATTTTGTAATGCTTTTGTATTAGTCCTTAAGTTGCATAAAGAAAGTAGTGCTCAGTAGGAATTCTAGCATCCAAAGTAAACATACGTCCAATTCTACTTCCCTTTGCAACCAACCTGCGCTTGTCATTGAAGTCTTCTACAAAGTAGCCCTTTGCATTAAATCTGACTTGCAGCCCTTGCTCTACCATTTGACCGAGTGACACCAAGTTCTTTGTAATAGATGGCACATGTAATATATTTGAAAGACTCTTTGTCTTACCATCATGCAAGGACAAGGGAACTTTTCTAATGTATGAAATTGGGTGGCATGATATGAGGGCTGATAAAGAAGTGCATGTTAAAATCTTCAGACTAGACTAAGCAATTTTAGATAATTACAACTTTGCAAACAACATATTGATAGTGTCTGGACAAGAAGAGGCATTGCAGAGCGAGTTTTATATTTTGTTGAGTGCATTGTGTCTGAGTGCTGCTAAAATAAGCAACATCAAACAGCATAATGGTCTATGCGCAATATGAAAGAATTGTAATAACCACATTCAGAATAGAGGGGAACCCCAACCTGGTTCTAGGCCACCTTTGCCAAGGTAGCTTCTTACAAGGATCTGAAAGCTCAAAAAATTAAAAATGGCCATCCACAATTGAATTGGCTAGGCCATTTTGACTCCCAAGCGGTCCTGAATATTAATTAGCCCTTGAACTAGCATTAATTAATTAATGCCTAGTTCCTAATGTCATTGGTGACATTTAATGGCTAATTAAATACTCTAGACCCAAATTGTCACCAGGTGCACCACCTAATACTTGACCAGTATAACTTATTACAACTTTGCCTTTGACATCCACCAACTGCTTAGGGACTTGGGCGTGCCATTGTGACTTAATTGACCTATATATCACATGTGCATCTTACATGCGCACATTTAATAAATGTGTAAGCCAAATGCTAAGCAAAGCATTAGAAATTCATGTCCCCGTGACAGCCAGCCCTCTCCCCAAAAATCCTTGCAACTTGCTGAAAATTTCTAGTGGGCATAATCGAAACATAATACACAAAAAAGGAACCATAAGTTTTGTGAGAAGCTCATAGATGTTGAGCTGAAAACTCCTTACCCATTGATTAGCTCTATAAAACAGCCCCAAAGTAGTAAATTACCAAAAAGCTTCATTAAACAGGGAGCGGTTCTAGATAGTTTTTGTGTCCCACATACAAAATCCTAATTTGGGAGGATCCTTCCGCATCTATAAATAGATAGGCTGCTCACCATTCAACCCCATCCTTGTGTGCAGGTTTCTCACTCCCACATGCAGATTTCAGCCATTAGCCACCTTCCTTTTGCTGTCCAGCCCTTGTTGACTACAACATCATCCTCTCTAGCACCTGGCATCTCCATCCCTGCTATGTCCTTGCTGCCTGGAGGCCTCACATTGCTGCATTTTCTGCTGCCATCTCTTGCATGTAGTTTTCTCATCATCAACACCTTGATTAGCTTGCATGTACAACTCCAAACTTGGTGACAGGCTGATCTCCATCTGGTGACTGAATCAGCCTGCGTTTTTGCAGCTTGTGGGGCCACCTGCATCATCCTTCACTTGCTTTGTTGTCGCATGGGGCTCCTACTGCCTTGGTGATCAACATTCTGCAATTCCTCACTCTCTGACACCTCCGATTGGTGGTTATAGCAGTCTGGATCCGTCTTTGGTGGATGTCACACTTTAACATTCTTCAGCTATGTCCTTGAGCATTCTGTACACACTTACATTCATTTACAACATTCATTCACTTCAGAGTTCTTCTTCTCTCTCTCTCTAATTTGTGTTTGTTTCTATGTTTGAGTTTTGAGTTTTGCATTTAGGTTTTGAGTTTAGCACATCACTTTTGAGTTTTTGTGTTTTAATTGTGGTCGTACTTTGTGTGTTTTCTCAGTGCAAAAACTAGCATATCTTCACATGGTACGAGAGTCCATGCTCTTGTAAAGAGTATCATGTGAATATTGTGGAGGGTTGGTTTTATGCGAGGTACATGAACACGTAATTGATTCATAATGTCTTAGACTTCTTCTCGGATCCCCATGATGTCTAATCAAGCTTCTCCATCATTGGAGGCCATGAGGAGACATTATGGATTTTGTAAGTAAGACAACACTCTACCTTCGGCTTTACCTTCTTTTTCTTCTCTTATTCTAGATTTTAGTCACATGATAGAGGAGTTTTAAGTTACTTGCCCATCATGTATGGTCGAGTTTTACCCTTCTACCAGCTTTGCCACTACATTTAGATTGGTTGGTGAGACGGGTTCTCTCTCAATCATGGAGGACATATGATATTTGGGACGATTGGCGACCCATCTTCTTAATCTCAGCATCACTGTACAACCCCTTTGAGTCATGAGTCAAAACCCTCTCGTGTTTCTCCTTTTGGTGTTTAGGATCCGGATGATTTTCAGTATGTAAACTTTAATAGAGGGGAACTCTCAAAGCAAACATCCTTCATCAGGTATATCTACATCCTCTATTTTATTTGAGCATGTAAATTGATCTTCTCAAATTCCTCCCACCCCACCCTCTTTTGATTCACACTTCAATTTCCTCTCTTGAAATTTCGGATTGTACTCTACTTCCGCATCCAACACTATAGGAGTTAGATCCTCCATCTTTGCTTCTAGCGAATTCTATTTCTTCATAACATATTTTGCCCACCATCACTTCACTACCCCTTTGCACCATGGTACATTGTTAGGGGGAATGCTACCCTTTAACTAACGATGTGCCTTCCACATATCCACAAGTGAGCACTTCTTTTCACCCTGGGATGGCTATGATGGTCATCCCCCTGACTACCCTCAATCATTCACCTCCCTATTCATCAATCTTCTAGACGCATTGATTCCCATCCTGTTTATGGTGTGTTGTCACACACTATGAAGGCAAGCCAAAATGAGGAGATATCCCTTTCTTCGACAAAATCAAAGAAACAAAACCCATCTGGTAACAAGTGCCTAAGAAAAATAGGTTTTGGACACACTACCAGAGATCGGGCCATGTGGGTGAGGAGTGTTATACCAAGGCCTAAGGTCTTCCTCCTAAGAAACCTCAACAGGCTGTTGTGACTACCTCCAATCGTGCTAGACAATCCAGTGGGGCCACATGTCCCTCTGTTGTTCCATTTGCTCCTTTTGCCCTTGTGGCTATTGCATATGTGGTATGTGGATAGCCTCAAGCTTCTGTATCTTTTAGTACTCCTAAAGAATTAGTTGATTGGTCTACTAGCTCCTCACCAATTGCACTTTGCATCCATTCCTAGATCATCCTCTACACCTCCATCTAGGGCCACTTCATCTTGTCAAGTATTTCATCGATGGCAAAATACTGATGAACGTACGTGATGATGGCCACATCCTTAGGTTTTCCTTCTTCAATCTTTTGCTACATACACCTCATACACATACATACTCATTGCATTGAGAAAACATAGCATGTACGACCAAGACTGAAACACAAAGACTTAGATAGAGACTAAGCAAAACTCCAACACTAAATGGAAAACAAAAAACACAAAAACTCAAAACTCAAACATAGAGACAACCATAGAGAGAAGAAATTCTGAAGTGAATGAATGCTGTAAATAAATGTAAGAGTGTATAGAATTCCCTAAGAGTGTATAGAATTCCCAAGGGTAGAGCAATGCAGTGTTGGAGAGTGATGTCTACCGGAGATGGATCCCAAGTGCTGTGACCACTAGTTGGAAATGAGAGAGTGCTGAATAATGAAAGGAAGCAGGCTGGTCTCCAAAACATAGTAGTTGGAGGCTGAAATTTGGTAAATGCAAGAGTGTATCACTAGAGGAAGGCTAAAAACTGATCACTCGAGGTAGAGAACTGTCAGGCGAGAGAAAGGGCGCTCATTGGCTCCTCAGTGGCCCAGCAAGCTCTACAAAGGCAAATGGAACAACATTGAAATTTTTTTTTTGGAGTGGTGGCCGATTAAGTAACAGTGACTCAAAAGATGAGAGTAGTGATGGTACACCCAATACATCACAAAATAGTACAAGCTTACCCAAGCACTCCAGGATATCGATGATGAGGAAAATGGTGATGAAGTATCATGGGAAGAAGGATGGTGATGTAGTCTGCCGATGGAAACAGCTTAGGATCTATTCAAAGGTGCTTTGCACAAGGGGATGCATAGTATGTTATATGCTCAAGAATGCTCATGCAGCAAGTGCCACTGGGAGAATGTTCCTCGTGGGGAAATTGTCCACTTTCCCAAACACCCTAGTACAAAGATGATAAAATCATGCGATATATAAGGGAAGGTACAACAAGGGGGAAGGCGGATGTCAAAGACAAGTGCCGAAACATGTAGAATACCAAGAAGGTTAGGAATCCCCTCTCAACCTGGAGGTCGATGCTAAAGAAGTAAGAGGAGCTTGATTATGTCGATCTTCGTATGGTGCCGAGAACCATGTGGATGAAGATGATGAAGTGTTCCTACTGGAAGAGCAAGGATAGAAGGCACCGCCATGATAGCATGAAGAGAGATGTTGCATGATCCATCACGGGAGGGGAAGCCTCCATGCTTGTAAAAGAGCAAAACATCAAGTAGATGGAACCATGAAAGGAATGGCGTGTAGCTCTTGTCTCTAGTTCAGGAAGGACTAGTGCAAACCTACATGTGAGCCCTGCATTGAAAGCGAAACCCTGTAAAAGAGATCAAAATCTGCAAGCACTGAGGTGAGTAGTAAGATGCTTCAAAAACAAAACTGAAAATAGAAGAAAGAAAAGTGAAGTGCAATGCAATATGTAAGTATGTAGTGGAAGTCTAAAAAGGGAAAGGCTTAGTTTGTGGCCACCATTGTGTACGACGAGGTGGGGAAGGGGTCCAAGAAGGTGAATGACATAGAAATGGATGTGTAAAGTGCAATAGGCAAGCCACTAGTAGACCAATCAGCCAATCCTTCAGAAGTAGTGAAGGAGATAGGTTGTTAAGATTGTCCATGTGCCACATATCTAGTAGCTGCTAGGATAGATAGAGTAGATGGTGTAGCAACAATAGGAGTAGTCCCACTGTATTAGCTAGGCAGAGTGGAGGTAGTCCCAGTAGTTTGTGGTGGTTTTCTAGAAGGAAGACCTTGGGGCGTAGTACGACACTCCTCATTTTCATGGCTTGACCTTTGGCAATGTGTGTAAAACCTATTTTTCTTAGGAATTTATTGCCAAAGGAATTGTGATTCTTTGGTTTTGTTGGAGGAACTAGTGTCACCCTTGTTTGGGCTTGCCTTCGCATCTTGCGAGTTCTTGCCATTGTTGGTTTTCCCTCCCGAAGAAGAGGCAACTAACCCTTGTGCCTTTGAATGGGTGTGTGTGGAGGACTTCTTATGGACTTGATCGCGTAGCCTCATGTAACGCAAAAACTGGCATATGAAAAGTGTGCATAGTGGATCTAGGGCATGGTAACCGGCTGTGGAGCCCAAGGTGGAGGGATAGGGACACATTGAGCAGAGGATGGAAATCCGTGCATAGGAGTGAGCCAAGGATGTGTGACGATAGTCCATAAGCAGAAGATGTATATCCTTGCATTTGAAAGGTCATGTGGGGGGGGGGGGGGGGTTGTGAGTGTCTGAGGGTAGTGAGGGATACCTATCATAGCCGTCCTAGAGTGAAGGGATGTGGTAAAGTGAGGGTAGGTAGAAGATAAAGTGTTAAAAGATGGCATTCCCTCTAATAATGTACCAAGAGGTGGAGTAAATGGAGGGTAGGTAGATGGTGGCATAGAGAAAGAGAGAGTGCTAAGAGTGGAAATGGGAGATCCAACCCCCAGTGTGCTTTGAGTGAAAGTGGAGTGTAATCCTAGGTTTTGGAATGAAGATGTGAGTAGATCAGAATATGGAGAAGATAGTGGTGGGATGGGAGGGAGTTGAGAAGTATGGCTTAATTTCTCAAATGAAATAGAAGGTAAATATATACGTGATAAAGAATATCTGCTTTGAGAGTCTCCTCTATAAAAGTTAACTTATTGAAAATCATCAAGATCTAGCACCACAAAAGGAGAAACAGGAGAGGGTTTTGGCTCATATAACTCAAAAGGGTTACGCAAACTTGACATAAGGCCTGGTTGAGATAAAGGAGATGGATCACTAGATGCACTGAGTGTTGTGGTCCCTTCAACATCAAAGAGATGGCCAGTCTCATGAATTGGTCGAGATGGAGTAGTAGCACTCATTGGAGGAGTGTAAACTGAATTGTACGTGCTGTGTAAGTACTCCTCAAACTCTTTATCTGTAAGGTGATCAAAATGAGAAGAAGAAGACGGTAAAGGTAAAGGTGTGTTTGTGAAGAAAATTGGTCGGAAGCCTTGGATACCTCACCCCACCCCCTTTTCCAGCCATGCAATCCCCTCCCCAGCCCTCTTTGGATTCCTTCCAGTTGGCAGGCCTCTCTTTGACCATCGACCCCCCTTTGATTGTTTGAACTTTGACCCTTCTCTCATCTACAAAAGGTGCTGCTCTCCTCCATGCTTCCACACCAATTCAGCAGGCACTTGTGACTTACCATTCTCATCTTCCTCTCTTGGATCTTGATTCTTGAATGGACTTGTGATTTGTCATTCTCGAATTTCATCTCCCATCCCCTCTTTCCCACACCCTATCGAAGCATTTGCCATTCTCAAATCTCATCTCCCATCCCCTCTCTCTCACTCTTGCTCTTTCAACTTTACCCCAACCCTCGGGCCTCTCAAGTCTTCCTCTCAACTTTCAAAATTCGAGACTCAAGCATCTCTCTCTCTCTCTCTCTCTCGGGCCTCTTTATTTGTCATCGGTACCATGACTCGTGAGAAGCATGAGGCCTTCAATTTGCATGTGATCCATGTGGAGAGAGACACAAAGAAGTTCAACTTCCACCATTGGACATGCAAGTATTGCGGGAAACGCTATACGAGTGGTGCAACTCGGCTTCTCCAACATCTTTTCAAGACGGGGAGGCAAGTTGGTCCATGCAAGGAGATCCCTCAAAACATTGTGGAGGAGATTCTCGCCAAGATGAGAGGGGGATCCGCAAGAGAAGCAGGAAGTGGCTTATCGGCACCAACTCCTATGCCTACTAATGAGGAAGCATCCAATGTGGGCGTATCTTCAACCGATGTGGGAGAGGCCTCTACCATTGGTGGTGGGGGACTCCACATCCGCATCCGGCTCGGGTAAAAGACAAAGAGTAGAGGCTCATACGGTGCTAGAGAGACAATCATCTTTCTCTCAAGCTCCTGGTCATGTGCGTGGATCGGTTGCCTTTCTTACGACTTGCGGACATTCAAATTGCACACATAATGATCGAGTACAATCTTGCATTCAATGTCCTAAAGCAAGAGCAATGGAAGAAGATGGTAAAAGCCATTGCCAATGTGGGTCCATGTGAAGGATGGACCGGTGGCACATAGAATGACATGAGGACGAGAAAGATTGATGAAGAGGAGAGGATTGATAGATCCTTTGATCCTATTTGGGCCGCATGGATAAAATATGGTTGCTCCATTCTCACGGACAGATGGAGTGATTGTAAGAAATGGGGTATCATCAACATAATCGTCTCATGTCCACTCGGCACTTACTTTTTGCGGGCCGTAGATACTGGCAAGAGGGGAAGAGAAATGATGGGCGCATTCATCTACTGCCACATTCGACAAGCTATCATTGTGAGGTATACATTGCAATTTGCGTTTTAAATTTGTTTCACTTTCTTTTATTATGATAATAATAAATATCATGATTCATAATTGAAATTTGATTTATACGTAACTTGTAATTTGTAAACTGTAGTTGTAGGTAGGTCCCTTAAATGTGGTGCAAGTTGTTATCGACAATGCATCTAATTGTCGGCGCATAGGCCGTTTGCTTGAGGTCGAGTTTCCTATGATTGTGTGGACTCCATGTGCAAGTCATTGTTTGGACTTGCTCATGAAGGACATTGGGAAGCTCAAGTGGGTGAAGAGGGTGGTCCACAAAGCTACATCAATTGTCATATTCTTCACGATAAAGGTAAGGTGCTTGTGATGTATCGTGAGCATAGCACACTAACTCACTTTGCTTACATGTGGTTATTGCTACACAAAGCTACATCAATTGTCATATTCTTCACGATAAAGGTAAGGTGCTTGTGATGTATCGTGAGCATAGCACACTAACTCACTTTGCTTACATGTGGTTATTGCTAGAGCGCCTTTATGAGGTGCGGTCCACCTTGCGCCAGACAATCGTGTCCACTCTATGGAATGAGTAGGATGAGCATGAGATAGAGGAGGCCAAAGCCATGCATCGCTTGTGCCTTAATGAGCAGTTTTAGTAAAAAGTATGTGCCGTTGTTATTGTCGTGACTCCCTTTTATAGGGTGTTACGTATGAGTGATTGCGAGGGGTCCACTATGGGCCTTCTCGTTCACTTCTTTAGAGCAGCATTGGCAGAGGCACGTGCTTGTACAGTGATCACAGATACACAATGTGCACATGTTTTAGAGATAGCGGAGAGGAGATGGATGTGGATGCATAAGCCCATCCATGGTTTTGCCGCATTGGTACATCTCGCCTACAAGTCATCGGTGGTCATGGATGATAGAGAGTTCCATTCAGAACAGCTTGCTTATTTGACTCGTGTTGTCCCTGTGGATGACCACAATGCAATGCTAGAGGAGCTAGGATGCTATGCAGATCAGAGAGGGCATGTGGCTTTTGCTTCTCCCACTTGTTGGAGGAGAGAGTCACTTGTGAAGCCTTTATTTTGGTGGCAAAACTTTGGATACGCACTGGAGACCCTTCAGCCCTTAGCCATGAGGTAAAATTTGTTGTTTAAACTTTTAAACCTTGAACTTTGAGGCTTAAACTTTATACTTTATAATTTAGACATTCCCATTTACAATGATCAATCTTACGTGCATCACTACATTGTGTAGGTGAATGTTGATACATTCAAGTTGACGGGCGACACTTTTGCGAGTATACATAAGGAGGTGGACGAGGAGGAGGAGATGATTTTTGCAGAGCTCTATAGAGAGCTTATAGCAGTAGATACTCGTGACATACATAGTCAGTGTGCTTGTGGGCGAGGAGTTCGAGTAGGTGGTAGCAAGGGCATGGTCATTCGACGCCCTCCATCATCGAGGAGGGGTGGTTCGAGTGGCTTGCAGACATATGTAAGGCAGGGCTGTAGTGGCTCACATCCTGTGCCTCATGATGACATCCCCCCCTTGCTTACATAGCCACTGCTTAGGGAGCCATCATTTGATGATGATGGTAACCTCATCAGTGAGGATAAGTATGAGTGTGTCTCATCATAAGATGCCAAGGAGTCATCTTTAGATTCTCTTGATAAGCACTCAGATGGTTCTGATGATGATGATGATAGTGATACCTCATCATTGATTCATATGACATAGGTCTCTCTTTTTTTTGTATCGAATATACTAGACTGTAGTTGTATCGCATGTTTTGCGTAGCCCATGCGACCATGATGGTCACCCTCATGTATTCATCTTATTCTATAATGAAATGGCTATTTCCACTTTAAACAAGTATTCTATGATCTATCATTTAATGATTTATGATTTTTGTTATTAAAAAAAACATCTTAATTTTTTTCATACTAATATCCTACCGTACCTTATAAAATCATAAGGTACCAATTAGTACCGTATTTTATCGTACCGTACCGTATCATACTTGACAACTATGACTGTCCGATGCCTTTTGTGTTGTTGATCTCTGGGGAAGTGGTTGAGCTGGAGTAAGCTGAATAGGCTGAGTTGTCTGTTGTCCATGTCCTTCTAGAGGATGAGTAGCAAGAGCCACAATTTTGGGCCTAACTTCTTCACGGTTGACATAATCCCAAAGATTCTTTGCAATCAGCATATTCTTCATCATAAAGGACTAGAGGGAATAGTTGTTGCCATCCAACCTATCCTCCTTGGACACATATGCAAACACATCACCTCCTTGATTTGCCATGATTAAATGTCATTGATTAGAGAGCAAAAGAGCAATATCTCAAGCTGGACCAACTTGGAAATCTCAGAATTTCCAGAAATTACAGCAAGTACTTTGCTGTAATTAGCAAATTTAATCACACTCCATAAAAAACTGTCTGAAATGCACACTGTCCAAGGTGCAATAAGTGCTCAGCAGCACTGAAAATGCAAAAGCCCCAAAATTTCTTGTCCCAAAATGCACGAAATCAGTCTATTTCAGACTGTCACAAATGTACATTTGCCAATCTTTGAGCTGACTGCAAAAGCCCCAAATGTCTGACCCAAAATTCACAAATCTCTGCCTATAAATGTGTCCCTGACACGTGTCGGAATAGAGATTGCCTGCCCAGGCAAAAGCCCCTTCCAGCGAATTAATTCTGAATAAAACTTGAGAAAAAAAATTTCTTTTTACCTTTGATTCTTGGTGGCTGAGTGGACCTGTGGTAGACAGACTTGGCTTGTGGTGGCAATTCAGGACCAGGTGGCTGGTGGCACAGATGGCTCAGCAGGGGGACTGGACTGTACAGGCGGGTGGTGGCTCACTGCAAGCGGCACCAAGCTGGAGTGGCACCTAAGAGTGTTGGTGGACCAGGCAGACTTGTGGCGCCTGGCTGGAGATGAATGGGTGGTGGGTGTGACGCAGGCGGCTCAGTTGGAACAGGGCGCAATGAGCAGAGACAAAAGAGGCAAGGGGCGCTTAGGCGAAGCTGCTGCCTGTTGAGGAGGCGCTTTAGGGGCGGGTGCGCCAGATGTGGAGTGACTCTAAGGCGGCGTAGGGCACTGCTGGTGAGCGCAGGTAGCGGAGAGGACAGGCATGTGCTGCAAGTTGTGCCAGGCAGCTGCCAACTGTTGGCGGCTTTGGTGGTGGTGGTGAAGCTGCTAATGATGACCAAGGAGCTGTTGACGATGGCCGAGAGGTCAGCTGAGATGAAGCTCAGCTGTGATACCAAATGTGAGATGGACAGGTCGAAACTTAGTTGAGAGTACAGTTGATAGTGTGGAGTGTGAGAGCATGACACCCAATGCAATAGTCTAAAGTGTAAGGTGCAAGTACAAAGTACAACCCTTAAACCTTAGGTTTGTAAGAGGATGTTCACACCCAAAGAGTGTAAAATACGATAAGTGCCCAAATTGTGTAACATAGGCACATAAAATATAAGAAATTAATGGGGGGGGGGGGGACCTCTCATACGGAGAGTAAAAAGTGCCCCAGTGACCTATTGAGGATCACTGACACTCTCGTGTGAGTGTAGGCGTGAGTCAAACCCAACAACACAGACATGCAAGTCATGTGGAGTAGGTAGGCGATTGCAGGATAGGAGGTGGTGCCAGGCTGGGCGGCGCAACCTGGTGGACAGCACTGGATAGTGCTGTGCAGATGGGCAGATTGGGCAGCGCGTAGAGCGTGTAGGGTAGGAGCTAGCGGGTCGAGTAGAGCTGAGGCGGTTGCCTAGCCTGGTGGAGTTGAGATAGCACTGAGTAGAGGGTGCAGGTGGTTGCATGTGGGGCAGTATGCAGAATGGCGGATATTGGACAACTCCTCTTCCTCTTGCTTACTGGCTAAGTTGGTAGATTCAAGACCTCGGGCAGAGCAACACTTGTTGACGGTGTCTATTTGGCATCCAGGTGATTTGTCCTACTTTGATACCAAATGTTGAAAACTACACGATCCATGGAGGAGAGAGAAAGGAGAGAGTGAGAGTAGACATCGTGAGTTGAAACGATAGATTGTACTTGTTGAACTAAAAGTGATAGAGTGAAAGTATGACCTTAGGTCTAAGGTAGACCAAACCCCTAACTTAGCTGAAGTTAGCTAACTCTAGAACTAACTCTAAATGTGGTGACACAATTTGCTAACATAGTTGTGTTCACACTACAAACCAATTGACTAAACATTGGGCACTGCCCATAGAATTGGCAAATTTTAACAATAATTAGTATATCCTATGAGATGGATTTACCTTCGGAAATCGGAGTTCACCCTCTGTTCCATGTGAGTCATTTGAAAGAACAATTTGGACAAGGTGAACCGATTATTTTAATTGAGGAAGTCTCATGACTCGAGGATACCGCTCAATATATTCCACTTGAAGCCGAATTGGTTCTTGACCTTAGGACTAAATGATCTTGTTGGATCGTTTATCCTAAGGATTTGGTCAAGTGGAAAAGCCACCTGGAGGCCGAGGCTACTTGGAAGTTGGTACGTTCATTGAAGAGTTGTTTTCCTCACTTCATGCGTGAGGATATTGTTGAGGACAACAATCTTTCATAAGGTGGGAAGTGTTACATCGCTGAACATTCAGATGGACGCTAGGAGCATTTGTCATAGTGGTCATGAAGTCACTTAGTGCGAATGCACTTTGGGGATAGGGCATCCAAGTCCTATTTATAGGTTTCAATGCCCTATTGTGCACATTATTGTGTGATAATCACTCTTTGTCTCATGGCCTGTTGGCCAATGCATCCGTACATTGGGATGGTGTGGGCTAGTGGTATGGGATGCCAACCCTTGGGATGTGGTGGTGACCCGGAGTGCTGCTAGCTCCTAAGCTTGAGGGTGATCGTGTTTGGCTCTTGGGCTGGGAGGTGAGTCCGACGTCCAATCCCTTTTATTTGTGGATATGGCTTGTGTGGTTGGGCAACCTCCTATTTATGAATGTGGATCCTTCTAAAGTTGTGTGTTTGCTTATGGGACACAAAATTTTTGGTAATTTACAGGTTCATTCCGTTGTTTTAATACCAATTTAGGGCAAGTTTTAGGGCTGTTTTAATGAGCTAATTAAGGTTTAATGAGAAATGCTCCTTTTTTAGCTTAATAGATATGTCCATCAACTTATCTCTATGAAATCTCAATGAGTTATTGCTTGAAATAAGTATTCATTGTAACTGTCTCACTAGCCTTTAATTTTCTTTTTGAAAGCTTGCCTATTTTTCATTGGGGAATGTTTTCCCTTTCTCTTAGTGTAGAAGTTTTTTATTTAGGAAAAAGAAAAATCTTAATTCTTCTATCAGTCATAATGCAACAAGTAGATTTAATCTTTTCTTTGTGGCGTGCTAATTTTTCTTGAAATTACAATAAAGGTTTGTCCAGTGTCACTTTAATGCCCATTACCCGTAAGGTAGATACATCATAAACCTCTTGCTTAAGGTTTCCAAGATCCCTGAGGCTCAGATGAGACTCAATGCATTTGTTTAGCACTTTGGTATCTCAAACTCCAATGTATATTTTGTAAAACCTTTGACGATTAGTGATGTGCATTTGGCATAGGGTGAAGATTCATAGGTTTTGGGTGCAGACTAATTGAAAGTAAGAGTAGTGCCCTTCAGTAGAGATTGTGTCACTGGAAGCTCTTGTATTGATGTGAGACCCTGCAAGTTTGTGTACATAGAAAAAGAAAAGGAAACATGTAAGCATACCTCATAATATGTAAATGACCATGAATGTTTATGGGTGGTGAATTTGCAGCTTGCTGCTAAGAATGAGAAAGAACTTCGTGCTCAAATACGGGTACTGTATTTTGGTCCAGCATTATTAAAAATTGACTATTGAGGCCTGAGGGTACCATTTTTAGTATTTGATTCTACTGGCTCTATGCATAGGCTAGAGAAGGAGTAGAAGAAAAGCCAGAAGAAGCAGAAGCTCAAAAACAAAAGGATGCTGCAGCCAACGTGTATGACACATTTGACATGCGAGTGGATCGTCATTGGTCTGAGAAAAAGGTGACCCGATTGTCAAATCTGATGTGCATAGCAGATTGAAGTTGAATTTTCTGTAGCCTTTTCAATTGGCTGTACTAGGCTTTATATATCTCGTCTGAAGGCTAATCAGTAGAGCATTACACTGTGTGATTTAGCTTGAAGAAATGACTGAAAGAGATTGGCGAATCTTCCGAGAGGACTTCAATATTTCTTACAAGGTGATGAATGACATCAGCATTTGCAGACATCCTGTAGGTTTGTGAAGTGTTCTTATGAACTGTTTTATCATTATTTTCAGGGTTCCAAGGCTCCTCGGCCTATGCGCAACTGGGAAGAAGGCAACCTGAGTTCAGAGCTACTTAAAGCAGTTTACAAGGCGGGGTACAAGAAACCATCTCCAATCCAGATGGCTGCTATACCGATTGGTCTTCAGCAACGAGATGTCATTGGCATAGCAGAAACAGGTCTACATAGTTTTTAAGGCCGTATGTTCTTTGGTCTCTGTTTGACTGTGTGCAAGAATAATTTGTTGAGGGAGTATGTATATTTGTGAAGTGTTTTGCAATGTGGCTGGCTATGGGCCGCTGAAAACTAGGGTCTGCTCATAGATCACCTTGGTCTTAGAAGGCAGTAGTATACATTCAACATTCATATCACATTAATCAGATGCTGTGCTGTGTTGATCTGCCACTAGGCATCTACTTCTCAGTCTTCAGATACAACTTTGCAGTGTAGCCTTTTCAAATCCAAGTGGTGTTAACATAGTAGCCAGAATTTCGGAAATGGTAAGGTAGGAAATAAGTTTCGAACAAGTTTCCTACAGTATTAAGTTTTAGGAAACATAAAAAAACGTTTCTTACATATCTATGACAAAGTATGGTTCATGGAGGTCGTATACATGACATATTCAGAGAATAAGACCTGTTTATTCAGGATGTACATTACCAATGATTAAATTCTACAATATAAACCTCCAAACATTGTCACCTCTTCAAGATTGTGTTACTTGTCATTTCTCAACCACATTATTATTTACAATGATCAAGGAAACAATATTTGAAAGGAAGGTCATAAATATTAAAGACCACCTTAAAGCAAAGATATGTCACATATGTAATGAAAATGAAAAACGGAATACATCTAGTAAAAGTGTCGAGGAAGATCCACAGACCTTGCCAAACATTGTCACCTCATCAAGAAGATAGGTGTTACTTGTCATTGCTCAACCACGATATTATTTATAATGTGGTTAAAAGGAAAGGAACCACATTATTATTTACAATGATCAAGGAAATAATATTTAAAAGGAAGGTCATAAATATTAAAGATCAAGTTAAAGCAAAGATATGTTACATATGTGAAAACATGACAAACCAAATATATATAGTAAAAGTGTTGAGCAAGATCCATATACCTTGCCAAAATGTTCATTACATAAATCGAAAGTACTAAAAAGTCACTCTTGAATCCTAGAGAATATATCATGACTCACCCTCCTCATCCTTCTCAATCTCCTTATTCTCACACTACTAGAAGTGGAATATAGCAATTTGTTTATTGAGAGAGAGAGGGGTGAATATTTTGATTGTTGTGTAGAGTGTACAATAGTAAACTGAATGCACTAAATTGTATACTAATACAATTTGTATCTATACTCTACAAAGCAATAGACTATACCACTAATGCATTAAATATGTGTGTGTGTGAGAGAGAGAGAGAGAGAGAGAGAGAGAGAGAGAGAGAGAGAGAGAGAGAGAGAGAGAGAGAGAGAGAGAGAGAAATGGCAATGACTGGGTAGAGGTACGTCCAAAAAAAGGTAAAAAGTTTGACGCTGGCCTGGCGGATACTGGCTGGCGGATACTGGGCCTAATGTTTCACAAGATTCCATGCGCACCTATATGCGCAGGAAAGAAATGTTGTCCTCAGAGCACGCTGTGCGTACTATGGTTCCTTTTGCTCCCAGTAATCAGTCTACTAGGAAAGCATATACAGACGGTCCCAAGGGCCCACCCGCTAAGCTGGCGTTTGATACTAGAGGGAATGTGATTACACCATGGGATCATCGTTATCCCCGTTCCATCCCCAAGACAGTGGATATTCCGTCTACCTCCAAAGCTGGCCGTCAGAACTCTTTTGCTGTGTTAGCTGATTTTTTGGATGAGGGTGTCCTTGACATTCTAGTAGAAAAGGTTAAATCGAGGCAAGCGGTGCCTCGCTCCTGATTTTCTTTTTGAATATACATGAAGATAGCCACATGGAATGTGCGTGGCATTTGTTCTCGCCATAAGCAACATGCTATGTGGACCGTATTGCATGAGAATCAATGGGATGTCTGTGTGCGGTTGAGTACAAGAGTCATGGTGAAGCAGGAAAAGTTGTGGATTGCCATGGGTTTCGCTTATTTTATGCAGGGACATACGCAAGGCATTATTTTGGTGTGCTTATGATTGTACATTAGAAATATCAGCCTGTTCTTATTAAAAATGATGTACATGGCCGCTTTGTGGTAGTTGAAGTTTTATTTAAAGGAGAGATCTTATGGTTGCTGGGCCTCTATCCTCCGAATGACCCTTTATCCCGCAGGGATCTTTTGTATTCTTTGAAGACCTCCTTGTCACTTGGCAAACCGGGTTTTTTGATGGGGGATTTTAATATGTGTGTTGATTCTTCACAGTCCACTTTAGAGTATTCGGTGATGGACGCGCCGGAAAGTGGGGTGTGGAATGTGTTTGCGCGTGCGGTACTTAAGCAAGATCTATGGTCTTGGCTACACCCTTCTTCTACAGGGTTTACTTTCCATTCGGCGCAATATGCAACTACATGGTCGCGGTTGGACCGAATGTACATTATGTAGGATGATGATTTTCTTCCTGAGATGCTGGAAATGACAGTCTTGCAGCAATATGCCTTGTCGGACCATTTCCCTCTCCAGCTTGAGATGCTTGCACAACGCATTGCACCTTTTAAGCAATTGCTGGATAGACTCCCTTTACGTTTCAACTCGTCATATTTGAAGCACTCAATCTTTTAGGGCTGTATGCTTCAATTGATTGATAGATTTTTATTGGACTTCGCCACTGAGGGCTTTCTTTGAACGATTGCTCTCAAATGTGCAGCGGGTTGCTCGGCAGTATGGGATTCACCATACCTCTCTTTGTCGGTGGCGTCGACACGCAACAGAGGACGTACTGGATTTGGTTCGTTCTCTGCTGGTGGACACTCCAGATGATGAATTTCTGCTGTCACTAGCGATGCATTTGGTTGATCTTATTAAAGAGTTTCAGTTGAAATCTTATCAGCATACCAAATTGCAAAATTTGACTGAGAATTTGCAAGATAGTGCTTGTCAAGCTCATAAGTTCTTTTGCGCTCTGCATGCCTCTCCTGCTCGAGAAAATATGACTAGACTCCAGAATTCAGAAGGTCGAATGGTCACTGACCCTCAGACTATTGTCAATACGTGCCGGAATTATTTTCTAGATCTTCTTGGTTCTTCTCAGTCACCTTCTGACCAGGTTACGCATGCATGTTCAGTCTTCTATGATCTGGTCCAACATCAAGTTCCACTTGATATGCAAACTGCTTTGGAGACAGATATTTGTGAGGAGGAGGTTATGGAGGTTTTGTTACGCCTGCCTAAGGATAAAAGTCTTGGTTGGGATGGTCTCACCAATGAATTTTTTGAGAGTTCTGCTACCTAACTGGTGAAGCCATTGACGGCTATGTTTCAACAGGTTTGGGAAACATGGTCCATGCCTTCCTCTTGGAAAGAAGGTCTTATCAAACTGCTTCCAAAGGTTCCTTTGCCGTTGATGTTGCAGCATCGGAGACCAATTTCTTTGATGGGTTCGATGTATAAAATCTTTTCCAAAGTGCTGGCGAATCGGCTCCATAAGCATCTTCCGGCCATTGTGCATCCTCTTCAATATGGTTCCATTAAGGGTCGCAATATTCTGCATAATATCTTAAATGTGCAGATGGCTATTGACTATGCAAGGCACTCTAGTCAGGAAGTGGTCTTGATTCAATTGGATCTGGAAAAGGCTTTTGACTATTTAGATTGGTCTTTCATTGTAGAACTTATGTCTACTACGGGCTTTGGTACTCGGATGTCCCGCTTGATCTACACCATTAGTGCTGCGGCTTCTTCGCAAGTGATGCTAAATGGTGGTGTTACAGAGCCCTTTGTCCTTGCACGCTCTGTGAGACAGGGTTGCCCTTTGAGTCCTCTCTTCTTTGCCCTGGCGACTCATCCGGTTCTTTCGATGTTATCTTCCATGGCAGCTTCTACTCAGTTGACCGGATTGTCTCTTCCTTTTGGTTAGCACTTCATTAGTCAATCTTTGGCTGATGATAGCTTTATGATTTTGCGTGCGGACAAGGACAATATTCGCAAGGCATTAGATATTTGAATTTTGGACGCTCTTTGGCCATGCTTCTGGTCTTCGTATCAATGCTTTCAAATCAGCCATTCTCAATTGCACGAAGTCCGATTTACAGTCATTGGGCTGGCAGGGACAGGTGGTTCCCCGTGGTTCCCATTGTCAAGCATCTTGGGTACTCCTTGGGTGTTGATGTTCGGCCAAAACAACTAGTACAGTGGATTTCACAGAAACTAGCAGCTAAGTTTTTGTATTGGAAGTCGCAAGCTTGGCTCTTCCATGTTCGCCTCGAAGTGGCTCAGACAATTATGCTGCCAATGCTCACATATTTCTTACCATTGCTGCATTGGACTCCTACTACTTTGAATGCTCTCACTCGGCCCATTCGTTTCATGTTATGGAAGAAGGATTCACTGCATGTAGGTATTTCATGGATTTCGTGGTCACATACATGTACCCCCAAACGCCTAGGTGGTGGGGCTATGTTGGATGTCGAAACTCATATGCTGGCACTTCGTTGGTCTCTTTTTTGTGCCATGTGTGTGGAGCATCACATGTGGGCCGTTATAGTCCATTATTTTCTTGAGGACCATGGGCTTCTGTATGGTAATACACAAATTCGAAGCTCTTGGTGGTATATTCTTAATGCAGACTCTCGGTTTTCGAGTTCTTCCTCATCCCTGCTTGTTCATTTGGTTGGCTCCTGGCAATTGGTTCGCCAGAAGGTGCGTTAGCATCTAGCGGAGGAACGCTTATATACTAACTCTTTTCAACTGGAATTGTTGGCAGCCTCGAGATTACTTTCATGGGACGGCAAACATGAGCTCAGACCAAAATTTAACCGTATGGCCCGTTTGGGTTTGACTTCAGTTGCAGATGCCACCCTTGCCAGTCGTAATGTCTTCATATCGTTTCGTACGGCCAGGAGGCTTTTCAGAATCCCTCGTGGATACCGTGATTTGTGGGAACAACTTTTGTTAGTGCTCCAGAGCAGGCAACCCTTTCCTGCCCTTGGCAGGACTGGGTCCTTGCAGGTCGGTTGAATTTGGAAAAGGCCTCAGCTAACCAGGTGTATCATCTTCTAATTAAAGATCATTAATGACTGGTTACTAAAGCTAATACTGTATGGGGGTTGCGGAAATCTTAGTCATGGTGGAAGGCAACTGTGATGGAGGGCTGGTTGAACAAGATACCTTTCAAATGCAAGGTCTTTCTTTGGAGGGTAATGATTTGTGGTCTTCTTCTTGTCTCGGCCCTTTCCAAGTGTTGAATCTCTAACGGCAATTGTTTCTTCTGCACCACTACTGTGGAATCGGCCCATCATGGATTTATTTCTTGCCCTCTCGCAAAGAAGATCTGGTCGCTTTTGTCAGCGGTTTGGCGAGCTGTGGTTGGTTTCTCACTAAGCCCTTTCGATTGGGTTTTTGACATTTGTACTCCCAAAATACCCCACACCGGCTCAGTTGCATATGAAGATCTTGTTCCACTTTCTTAGATATTGGGGATGCTGGCACAATTGGACCACTCGGAATGCCTTTCTTTTTGATTCGGTCTCTAATGTTCTGGGTCACATTGCCATGCTTAAAGGCCTCTTGCTTTGGCAGATAGATCTCATTCGGCACTCTGACTTGCTCCCTGGGGAAGACTTACTTCCCTGGCATATGGCAATTTCCTCTGCGTCTTTGCCATGATTTTTGTAACTCTTTCCTGGTTTTGTACTGACAGTTTACACATGTTGGCTTAGAGCCATCGTGCATCTTGTACTCATGTAAACTTGTACCTTTTTTTTTCGTAATTAATACAATTACCTTTTACGAAGAGAGAGAGAGAGAGAGAGAGAGAGAGAGAGAGAGAGAGAGAGAGAGAGAGAGAGAGAGAGAGAGAGAGAGAGAGAGAGAGAGAGAGAGAGAGAGAGAGAGAGAGAGAGAGAGAGAGAGAGAGAGAGAGAGAAGAGAGAGAGTCTTTTTACGAAAAAAAGAGAGAGAGAGTCTTGTTGCAGCGCTTCTACCCTTCGACCTATAGTCTCGCCCTCCTACAATTACTTCTATCCTCACAAATTTGGGATCTAGACCAGATTCTGAGTAGGGAGTTTATACAATGATGGTGCTTTGCTCTTCTTTTGCTGTGTACAGCGAAAGCAACATGTTTCTGATCTAGGACGTGTGTATAGACAAGGTGTTACTCACAGTTTGACCTTCAAATTTGATCTCCAATCCAGTGCAGATTTGTAGTTATTACCTCATATTGTCATGAGGACATGTATTTTTGAAACCTCACTTAATATGTGGATTAATTTTTAATCACATGATTAAGTAAATATTACACATGTGAGGTGCAACTGGGATTAAAGTAAATTTACGAGTCTGGGACCTGAAGAAATCATGGGATGTCAAAGGCAAAAGTTGCTATAAGTTATGTTGCTGTCGAAGGGGTTTTTATCGAAAGGTTGTATCCACCAGGGATCATAGGTGGAAGGAAGTAGAGATAGGAGATGGAAGAGAAGAAAAAGAATAGACGAGAGGTAAACACAATAAAGGCAAAGCACAATGAATCGAATCAATATGTATTGACAGAACTTGAAATTTCCTATCTGGCACTATTGAGAATCAATCTCCAAGTATTAGATCTCTTGGAGCTCCCTCGTACACAAAAAACGTACATCAAAACAACAGCTTCCTCTGTGTTGCTCGTAACCCAAATCTGATGGCTCTGTTGGCTTTGAAAGGGGGGTAAAACTTCTGGACACTTGATTAGGGATCTCCTAGATCACTTCTTCTTCTTCTTCCAGTTCAAAGTGTTGTTTTCTACTTGTCAACTGCCTTGCTTTTTGCATGCCACCCTATGCCACCCTAATCTAGAAGTTTTTCCTAGCTTTTTTTGATATTACAACAAATAATATCAAATATATCTAAAATAGACTAAAATTGTCTAGAAATCTAGTATTTTTGGACCATCCATGCCACTTACACTAGCACTAATGACTTAGATGCCATTGACTCTCTTGATCAATAAGAAAGTCGAATGATGATGCACTCTAGAGTTTTTCACACGGTGTCCGCGTAGTGGCATGACACCGCACGAGTACTTGGTGGTATCTGGTGCTAGTTGTTGGCCTAGGTCATTCATTTGGCCATAAGTGTTAGTTGGTGACATTAGAGAAGTGTTGTTTAATGGTACCTAACGCCAATTTGATGGTCAAAGATGACGCAAAGACACTCGGGAATGGAAGTTGCCTAGTCAATTTAATTATTGGCCTGTGGGATTATTTTTCAGGGCACCGAAATAATTATTAGATTAATTTTCAGTATTTAAAGATTGAAAATTAATATTGAATTATGGATAGTCTTGGAAAAACCATTTGGGAAGGCTGCTACTTGTCAAAAATGCCCATGTAAGTAAAAAAAACGTCTTTAGAGGTTGGAGAGGCATTTTTAGTGTATTCAGCCTATAAGAGAGAGGAAGGAGATGTTGGTCTGATTTGCAGCCATTGGAGGACCTTCTGAGGCAGCCAAGGGTAGGAGAAGATCAATCAACAGCAGGTGATAGCATCTACAGGCTGTTGAGACAAGGCAACAGCAGTAAATGACTGATTTTCTTCAGTTCTTTGCATCTACAAGCTGTTGTGGCAAGGCACCAGTTGCATTTGACTGATTTTCAATCATTCTTCACGACAAACTCTGAATTTTCTTTCTCTACATTTTTCTCTCTCATCTTCGAGATATTTCACAGGCTTGCTCCAAAGATCTCGGTATTTGGAACCTTGGAGGCTGAGAAATTGCAAATTTCTATGCTACAAACCCTAATTTACAGCATAAATTAGGGTTTACTAGTAGCCTCGGGAAGTGTGCCAGAAATTGGAAGCTCCAAGACTTGGATTCAGCAAGTTTGAAGGTGAATTTCACCTAAATTCAGGTGGAGGACTAGTCAACCATTGAATTTGAGGCATTCCCATCGTCTATGAAGTGGGTGAAGGCCAATTAAGTGCTCAAATCAAGGGGCAAAATAGATTGAAGACTTGCTGGTCACTTTGGACAGCAAGGGGAGTTTGGATTGCGAAGGGGATCGGGAGAATCCCAGTGTAAATCAACCAAGGTTGTCTCCGTACGTAGTATGGACTAATCTGTACTGTACGGTACGGTACGTATCCGTACGATTTAGTATGAAAAAATGGGTACTTTTTGGCCACTCTACTTTAAGTCTACAACTTTCTTTTTTTTTTCTTCTTTCTTTCTTATTTCTCCCCCAAGCCTTTCTCTCTCTCTCTCTCTCTCTCTCTCTCTCTCTAGCCTCTTCCTCTCTCTAGTTGCACTAGTACCATGTACGAAAGGTTTGATACTATACCATACTTTAGGTACCGTACCTTACGTATTAGTACCATAAGGTACCAACTTAATGGATACATCTTTCCCATTTGAATTGCACTTTGGGACGAGCTAAATGCTCCTTATATTAATATGATTCTCCCATGAGATTAGGTTATTTGAGATTCAAACAATTTCTCTCAACCTTCTCTCTCTCAAGTCCACACTTCTCTTATTTTTATGATCATGTTTGTATGATGTATCCACTCCCATCTATGTAGTTATAAGTTGTAGGTAGCAGTAGTGTATGTTGCGCATTCCACATTAGATTTTGGCATGTTACCCTCAAGTGCTCATCTTATATACTCTAATAGCATTGCAATTTAGACTTGAAATATCTATTGTTTTATCTTTAGTCCAAAATAATCAAGTTATTTTTTTTCTCGTACTAATATCGTATCGTACCTTATAAAATCTTAAGGTACCATTTAGTACTGTATTTTATCGTACCGTACCGTATCGTATCTTTCGTACCTAACAACTATGAAATCAACTTTTTCTTTAATAAAGCGAAAGAAATACCGAAAGGGGCACCAATTTTGGGGCCAATCGGGTGTGCATTGTTCAAGATCAGTAGGTAAATTTGTATTTTCAGATTTACATTAATTGTTTTCTGCTGCAATTAAGTTGTAATTAGGGATTTACCACCCATCCACAGAAGGAAGGCTGGTTACATCAGATAGTGCTTGTCACATTTGCTATTCTGTGCAACACTCACAAAGGTTGGGCTTTTATTATGGCTGATATATAGGCCTCAAGTGGTATTGATGTGGCTTTTCTTGATCAACATATTGGGCATGGGGATGAGAAAGAATCTGTTGAGTCGGATGGTGACTCTTTGGCTGAGGATTCTGGTTAGTCGATGGAAGGGGACGAGATGGAAAAACGTCGTAAAATGACGGTTGATGAACCAGTTTTATATGCTCTAGATTTGCCTTAGCAAGGTGTTCGTGTTTCTTGCTCATAGGCTGATGAGTCTTTCCAGTTCATGCTTACCACTGCTAACAATCTTATGTTTGATTATGTTCATGCTAATGAGGGTAAAGCAAGCTCTTTACCGGAAGGGAATCATCATGTGGTTGTTGTCATGGGAATTGATCTAGTTTTACAACAGATTGCTGGCTTTCATGAGAGGGTAGCCATCCTTTATTTTATGGGTGGGACTTCTTTCGCTTAGATTTGCGCTTGGTTGTGGTCCATGCTTGTGAGTGATGATGCGCGTCATGATGATATTCTTGGGCAAGTGCAGGTTTCTCTCGGGGAAGAGATTTATGATGGATTGAAGGGGTTTTTTGAGGTCCTTTTTCGTACTCCGGATGTGCATGCTCGCATTATGCAATGTATTCCTTTGTTTTTGGATGGTCAGTTGGTCCATGTGGTCCCATGGAGGCCTATGGCTGAGTTTCAGGAGGTTCTTAGGCAAGCATGCCCAATCTCGGTGGAGGTAGTTAATTTTCCTACATATCTTTGGAGACTTCTTTCTTTGGTTTTGAGATTCCTTGTGAGGTGTTGGTGGAGCCCTGTTTGGCCTCCTGTAATAGGAATAGGGCTTGTATGCTTTGGGACATTGGGAAACCTCGGTCTACTAAAATTCGTTTTGAGGTCCCTGGGTTATAGATGTTGATTTTTAAGCTCAAACGGGGGACACTTGCTAGACATTGCTTTTGATGTGGCCAATTGGGCCATTTAATTTTTGAATGTGATAGTAGGCTTGAGGTTTTGCAACGTTCTTTAGACCCTAGAATTGATATGCAAGAGCGTGATTCCGAGACGTTGACTCAGCAACAAGATGCTGCTCCTCCTATGCCTCTTGCCCTGCATAGGCATAATAATGGAAATAAGGATGTTTCCTAGGTGGGTATTGAGTATGAATCACATTCAGCTAGTTGGGATTTGCCTTCTTAGGATGGTTCTTAGATCATTGTGGTTAGATGCAATGCTCAGGAGGAATCTCGTTCGACTCCTGCTCACCCAGCTCCTCATTCTGTTACTTAGACTTTTCAATGTAAAGGTAGGGGTTTTTACATCAAACCTCAATCTTTGCGTGTACTTGTAGTTGGTGTGGTTGATAAAAGTGCTTCTAATTCTGCTTTGCGCTTTGATGCATGTGGGAGGCTTTTGCCTCCTCAGGATATTTTGTATTCTTACGAACAACAGTTCTCTTCTTGTGCTTTGATTGCTAGTTTACAGAGGGCAGATCTTGTGGATGTGATCCATAGTGAGATGGAGAGATTTCAGGCTGCTAAAGCTACGGATATTAAAGGGAAACTGGTGATTTAATAGTTCTCTCTCGTTTTGTTTATCATGAGACTTGCTTTATGGAATGTTAAAGGCATTTTTTTTGGCAGTAAGCAGTATCGGTTGTGGAGAATTGTTTTTGCTGGTAATTGAGATGTTTTTTATGCCATGGAGCACAAACAACATGCTTTGGCAGGTTCTGTTTATGTACGTAAGGATCATACAGTATCTTTTAGTGGACAGGTTTCACATAAATCTGGAGTTATGTTGGTTGTTCGATCTTCCTTGCAACCATCCTTGGTTTCTTGGGATGCTCGTGGCTGGTTTCTGATGTTGGAAATCATATATGAGGGTGAGGTTTTGTGGCTAGTGGACGTGTATGCTCCTTCTATTGCTTGGGAACGCCATCAGCTTTGGGATGACTTGCATTGCCTTTCCATGGCTTGTCAAGGTTTTGTTATGGGTGACTTTAATGCATGCGTATCTATGGATCAGGTGACTTCACCTCACTTGGTCATGGGTGGTCCTGAGCATTAGGCTTGGGATGCACTGGCAACTGTGTCTTTGAAACAAGACATGTGGTCTTGGATGCATCCTTCACAGTCTGGATATACTTATCGCTCTCTTCAGTATCCAAATACTTCGGCTAGACTTGATAGGATATACATTTGTCAGAGCGATTCTTTTTTTCCAGCAGTGATTGATGTGTGGGTGGAGCGACAATATGTCTTTTCAAATCACTATCCCTTGGTTTTGGAATTGACACATAGGCCGGTTTATGCCCTTAAGGCTCTGCTTGCTCATTTGCCTCTGCGTTACAATATGGTTTTCAACATGCTTCTTCTTTTCAAGCTGAATGTCAACATTCACAAACTTTCTTGGCTTATTTGTTGTCTCTGCATTAGTCAGGGGATACTACTGATGACTTGGTTACATGCATTGAATGGATGAAATGTAGAGTTGAATCTCTTCAAGAGGAGGAATTTGCTAAATACAAATTGTTGGCTTGAGTGGAAGCTTTGCACGATAACAGTTGTCAATCTCATCAATTCTTTACTCGTTTACGCTAGAAATACGCTCAGGAAAATATAGTGTGTTTGTTGGATGAGCAAGGTGATATGGTTATTGAACTTATCTTCATCATTCAAATGTGTATGGACTATTATAAATCTTTGTTAGGTCTGCAAGAGATTCTTTCTAATGCTATTCTCTTTGCTCGTCGATACATTTGTGACTTGGTTAGTAATCAGGTTAAGTCTGAATGGGTTGATTTGATGGAGACTGATATCTTAGAGGTTGAAGTGGAGGATGTGTTGTCCCATTTATGTAGGAAAAGACTTGGTTGGGATGGGCTTCCTAATGAGTTGTTTTCAATCCATGTTGAGCAGCTTAAGGATCCATTAACTCGCTTGTGTCAACAAGTTTGGAATTCTAGTTTGATGCCTTTAGATTGGAAGATTGCAGTGATTCAGTTATTGCCCAAGGTTCCTTCTCCGACTTCCTGCAACAAGGGAGATCCATTTTCGTTATGGATTCTTTGTATAAAATCTTTTCTAAAATTGTAGAAAGTATTTCGGCCCTTTGTTCATCCACGTCAATATGGTTTCATTAAGGAATGAAATGTTATGTATAACATTTTGAATGTTCAACTAGGGATTGATTATGCAAAAACCTCTGGCTAACAAGTTGTTATGCTTCAGCTTGATCTTGAAAAGGCATTTGATCATGTCAGTTGGTCTTACTTGTGGCAGCCGATGTCTACTATGGGCTTTGGTTCTTACATGACTTCTCTTGTTGATACCATTAGTAAGGGTGATGTGGCACGTATTGTACTTAATGGGGGGATCACTGATGAAACTGCCTTGTCTTGTTCTCTTCGGCAAGGCTGCTCTCTCAGTCATTTTCTATTTGCCTTAGTCACTCACCCAATACTCTCTTTGTTGGGCAAGTTGGCTGATCAAGGTGAGATTGCTAGTTTGTCTCTTCCCAATGGTGCCCAACTTTTGGGTCAATCTTTGGCTAATGATTCCTTTATGTTTCTCAAGTCTGATCGGTCTAATGTGAATCGGGCAATGGTTATGTGGAATCTCTTTGCTTTAGCTTTGGGGCTTCATATTAATGCTCAGAAATCTACACTAATTTCTTGTACGGAGAGTGATTTGCAAGCTTTGGGTTGGCAAGGAGATGCGATTTCTAAAGGAGATATTTCCTGACACTTGGGTTATCCTATTGGTGTGGATGTATCTCCTCGCTCCTTGCTTGATTGGGTGTTATGTCGTATACATGATCGGTTTATGTACTGGAAATCTCAAGGCTGGCCTCTTCATGTGAGACTTAAAGTTGCTTAATGCATCATGATTAGTATGGTCTCGTTTTTTCTGCCCTTACTTCCTTGGACTAAGAAGTTTCTTTTGGAATTGGTTCAGTCTATCTGCTTCATGTTGTGCAAAAAGAAAGGAAATCATTTGGGCTAGGTGTGGATTTCTTTGCAGCACGTAACTACTAAAAGGATGGGGGGAAACAACTTTATTGAATGTCAATTTCCATATGGTTGCTTTGAGATTGGCACATTTGCAGGCTTTGTGTGTGTAGAGTCATCCCTGGATAGATATTGCAAGTACTCCTAAAAGGATGGGAGGAAGCAACTTTATTGGATGTTAGTTTCCATATGGTTGCTTTGAGATTGACACTTTTGCAAGCTTTATGTGTGCGGAGTCATCCCTGGACAGATGTTGCAAAATTTTTCAGTGAAAAGACTAATATCTCGCATGGTCACACGGTTATTCAAGTTTCTTATTAGTGGCATGTGTTGAATTCCATGAGGCCTATTAAGATCTCCTAGTCTTTTCTTCTTTCTCATTTGATTGTATCTTGGCAATAGATTTTGTGTTTCCCAGTTTGGCGCCCTCTTGATCTTCGTAAGGAGGAGAATTTGTTGCAAGGAGAAGTGCTGGCTACCTCCAAGTTGTTGGACTAAGGCTATTGTAGAGAAGCACAGGGCAGCAACCAATACACAATAGTTTCTACCTGCTTTGGTGTCATTCCTAGGCAACCCCGTGTTTATTCTTTTTGGCACATTCATCAATACTTTCGGGTGCCTCATGGCTATCATGACATTTGGTCGTCCTTACAGGAGCAGCTTCTGAGGTACTCTCCATTGCCTGCTTTATAGCCCTCGTCTCCTTGGCGGGGTTGGATGTTTGTGCTACATGATGATTTTAGGAACAGGTCAGCTAATCAAATCTATCATTAGATAGTCGAGGTTAAGAGATGGGTCACTGGAAAGGCCAATAAAATATGGCATATTCGGGACAGCAAAAAGAAGTAGCAGGAAAGATTTCTCCAACTCTAGAAGTCTAAGATTCCTTATTAGGGTAAAGTTTTCATATGGAGGTTGCTTATTGGGGGTCTTCCAATTGGGGATGTGTTGCATGCTTGCAAGATCTCCCATGGTCATTGTGTATTTTGCACTACATGTGATGAGACATTGCTTCATCTCTTCATCTCTTGCCCTGTTGCTCGACAGATTTGGAGTTTTGTTTCCCTTGTGTGGTCCTCAGTGACGCAGCAGGAGATATTAGCTCGTTCATGGATTATGGGAAGGATGCCTTCTATGTCCGCCTTGCAATCAGATCATTCCTGCCTTCTCCATTTCCTTAGTTGGATAGCTCTATGGCATATTTGGCATACTCGGAATGCCTTCATTTTTGATTCTGCCTCGGGTATCCATGGTCATGTGGCCCTTGTTGGTGGTTTATTGTTATGGCAGATCTCCTCTATGGTTTCAGTTGGCATGGTTCTTCTTGACATTGCTGCTCCTTGGTTGGATATTGTTCGCTCCACTCTGGCTGTCCTTTCTGTGTGATGTTTGTGTGTTATGGTCTTAGAGGCCTTTTGGCTTGATTTGTGTTTGTTCTGTTTTTCTTAGCTGACTTGGTGGCCTGATGTAAATATTGCCAATCAATTCAATTATCTTCATGAATGAGAGAGAGAGAGAGAGAGAGAGAGAGAGAGAGAGAGATGACCCTTTTACAAAAAAAAAAGAGAGAGAGATGACCAAATGCGTGTAGCTCAGTTGGTTAAGTTGAATGTGTGATGACCAAAAGGCCTTTGGTTCAATTCCTACATTCCGCACGGTCATTTAGTATAGGTATAGAAAACAGGAGATTTGAACCTGGGTTAGTGGGTTACTAAAATAAGTGGCTTACCACTAGGGTAGCCACTAGATCACCAAGAGAGGTCATGAGATATCACGATCACAAAGGTGCTATATAATCAACACGATTTCCAAGGCAAAAGGTGAGAAATACTTTTTCATGCTTTTTGTAATCACAGTTTTTTTGGATGATAAGAAATGTTTTTTATTTGTAAGAAATGTTTCTTTCAAGTTTTATATTTTTAGAAAGGAGTTTTAATGCTACTATGGGTGTAAATCTGTCTGATGTTCTCGTTTGCTTTCCAGTTTGCTTGTTGAGATTATTAAAGAGCCAGTTTAAGTGCAGAAAATAGCTCATCTTTTTTGTCATGGTGATTGCAGGATCTGGGAAAACAGCAGCCTTTGTCTTGCCAATGTTAACATACATCTCAAGATTACCACCGATGACAGAGGAGAATGAGGCCGAAGGTGATTGTTTTGAGTTTGTCAGAATGTGAAATGATGAATAAGCAAGTAATGAACCTGTCTCTTCAAACGTTGTTCTGTGTAGGGCCTTACGCTGTTGTCATGGCTCCAACCCGAGAGTTAGCTCAGCAAATTGAAGAAGAAACCGTAAAATTTGCGCATTACTTGGTAAATCCTCTCCCTCCTTTACATTTCTGATATGTGTCTAAATATATTTTATCAAGAATGTTTATATCTGAGATGTGTTTTGGCCTTGCTGGGACATCTTTATATGTTATCATTTTGGCATGTTTCCTATTGAGTGAAGCATGTGGTAACATCCTTCTCAAGGTGTTCTCCAAAGGATGACTGAGCTGCAATTGATGGAGGCCTTAAATAGTTTCTGCTAAGGCTTCTTAAGCTGGGGATATAGGAACTGTAATCCTATGAATGCATCTTTCTTTCTGCTCTGACGATGGCATTTGATTTTTTTTGTAGAAAATAATGTGGCTAGTTATATTACTCAGAAGACTTCTACAATGAACAGTCTAGCTGGAGCAGTTACAAAATCAAAAAACAATCATATATACGAGCCTCTCAAGGTAGTTTGGGGGGAATGGGGAAAAGAAGCCATGGAGAGGGAATGTAATACCACCTAGGTTTACCCACCCGCATCATGAAAACAGGCAGTGGCCACCCCAAGTGAGTGAAAACTGCTATCAGAGCTCCTGAAAGGCCATGTAGCCGGTCCCAACAGCTGCGGAGTGTGGGCGATGGATACCTAGAGTTCTGCCAAGTTTGCATATATTGAGAGGCCCTCACCACCAAATGTCATCTAGCAGCGTGCCTTGATATACTACTTTGGGAGGCTCCCAATGGTCTCCCAAACCTTTGATCATGACATTGTGGGCTCTAGTACTTGGTGGATGGGCAATGCATCTAGACCAACCACAACACCTCCCTTGATGATGAAGATTGTATTATGCATCTTTGCTTCATACAATAGGTGGCCACCCTAGCTGACTGACTGTAAGTAGTGCTCACATACTCCATCCTACTGCATTTGGGCCAGCCAACAGCCAAGCCCCCATGTGCAAGAAGCCAAGAATTAGGATACTCTCCTTGGCCAGTGTCGCCAGAAGGTCTAACAAAAAACATCCTTGATGTTGTGGTCTGCCCAATATTTGTTGTGAGAATACCCAATCCATATCCTCCTATATAATAAATGTTCGGAAATCCTAGTTGTGTAGGACAAGGAGCTGTAATGCTGTGGTCTGCCAAAGCCACACTTTTGGATCTCACTCTAGTTCAGTTAGCGGCCAACTCTCTCAAATCTAGAGGCACAACTCCTAGATCTAAGACTAGTGTATGTATGGGTCCAACCGTTAGGTCTTTCCTTGGAGGTCAATGGCGGAGATCCTTCTCTAAGGGGTGGCACACAGCATCATACCTTGCTGTCCTCTATAGATAACTGGTCAGCCACCCTCCTAAATTGTGAAGAACCTAGGGGCATGATCAAGGTTTGACTACCACTTGCAAGGGGATGCCCATACTTGTTGCACTAGCTCCCTGAGAGGAGATGTCACCAGGTGGTGATACTTTTTACAGTTGCTTTTCTTATTTACTTATATAAATATTTTATTTTTCTTTTCTTTTGTTGGTGTTGCTTCTTACCCCCAGAGTTTTCTTGGAATAAGCCGGGATCTTTGATGGCCAGAAGAGGCAACCATTGGGACAAATTGGACTAATGGTTTGTTTGAGCCTTAGGACCAGTTCCATATTGAATGTGCACTGAAGAATAGAATGTCAGTGGTTTGGGACTGTGTGCTTAGCCACTGGAGATGGTGCAAGACAATGAGATTGGCCACGACAGAAGATGCACATATGAGAATGCTTACGGAATAAAAGTCACCGTAACTGAGCCACATTACACTTTTTGATGTGGTCACAATGATAAAAGTTGCTCAGAACAACTTGAGGAATGTAGGGGTCACTATCCCTAAAATTTAGGGAGTTACTATTTTTGGATCCTAGAATTTGTTCGCGTCATTATCTTTGTTTTTGCACGAGGATTAATTCTCTGGTCTGTGTCGAGGTCAAATTTTGCACCAATCATGGAGAATTTTAGACCAGAAGGTTTAAACGGGAAAATTGTTACATGTATGCCATGTGGCACAAATTCCCAAAAGAGAGGGAGAGAGAGCATTAAAAAAAACGTAATAGGTATAAGAGGCAGATGGGAGAATGACGTTTTGAGGAGTTGAGGGCAAATTGCTGCAAGAAAATCAGCCATGGAGAGTACTTCTACGTCTCTGACTCAAGTACAGAGGTAGAGCTTGCTCCCTCTGATCAACTCTCTCTCTATTCTCAGAGGAAATGCTTCCCATGATGGGCTGATTCCATCGAAGGTACAATTCTTTGTTTTCTCTGAAATTTTGCACATGGATCATTGAGTATTGGTCACAGAAAATGCAAGATATTCTGGACAGTAAGAACAGTGAATTCAAAGGTCTGCAGACTTTAATTCTGCACATGAATCATTGAGTTTTGGTCACATGCTGAACAGTAAGAACAGTGAATTCTGCACATTTTGGACAGTAAGAACAGTATGCTGGACAGTAAGAACAATGAATTCTGCACATGTGGACAGTAAGAACAGTGAACTTTGGACATGCTGGGCAGTAAGAATAGTGAATTTAGAGATCTGCAGATTGCAATTCTGCACAGGAATCATTGAGTTTTGGTCACAGAAAATGTTTTCCTAAAAGGGATGTTGATTTGGACATGTTGTATTGTTCTTATGCAGCTGGGATTTACTCAGAAGAGATGAAAACCAAGTGTTTAGAGATTATGTATTTTGGAACATTATCATTATTGTAATTTTCCATCTTTTAATTGATAAAGAAATACCGAGAGGGGCGCCGGTCTTCGGGGCCAATCTGGTGTTGAGTGAGGGAGTGAGGTCTCTGCTTATGTGTGTGTATGTAAAGACCAGGTGTTAATTGAAGGAACTAGCGCTTTATGTGAGTCATAGACTGGTTTCAGGAGGAGCTAGCTACTCTTATATGATTGTTGCATAGATCTCCCTCCAGCTAACCTCTACCCCTCTCTGGCACCTTGTGGCCTCTTTGTAGCATCTCTCGATCTACCATCCTATAGACATCCCTCCAAACCTTGATAGAGTGGGCATGGCTAGGCTCCCAACCATCCCATTGAATATGAGAGCACTCTCTTGGTTGTAACTTATCTGGATGTGAATTTGTGGGTTCTAGATGATTGACTACAGGTCAATCTCCTCTTGGTATTTTGGGGGTTACTGCTCTAGGTCCTTACGTAGACACTACTAGAATTTGGGTTTGTAAGATAATCGACTAACTTCCACTAGTTGATTTTCATACTTGCTGCTATACACCTCTAGTGCTAGTCTCACTCTCTCCAGCATCACCTCATCATCCATCACATAGAGGGCCGTGTCATTTGCATACTCCGAGTCTAATAGATCTATCTTAGCCCTCATTGGAAGTCTGAGAACCTACAGACCACTCACTCTTGAGCATAGGAAATAGGACACCGCCTCTGCAAAGAGTTGGAAGAGGTAGGGGCCTAGAGAGCACCCTTCACGAACAAACCGCTCCAACTATAGGAAAATCGATGACTTCTACTAGTTGATTTCCATCCTTTTTGCCTTGGGGAACACCTCTAGTGCCAGTCTCTCTCTCTCTCCAGCATCACCTTAGCATCCTCCATATAGAGGGCCATGTCATTTGCATACACCGAGTCCAATAGCTCTGTCTGAGCCCTCACTTGTAGCTCAAGGCCTTGCAGAGTACTCCCTCTTGAGTGCATGAAATAGGACATCCCCTCCACAAAGAGTGACAAGAGGTAGGGGGCTAGAGGACATCCTGACAAACAAAACACTCCAAAGGTCTACCTCATCCTCCACCCCCAACAAACAGCAGCCCCCCCTCCCCCCCCTCCCTTTCCAAAAACACTTTCCCTTTGCGCGAGTTGACCCGTGTGTAGAACACCTCTAGTGCTGGTCTCACTCTCTCTCCAGCATAGGAAATAGGACATAACGCCCTCAAAGATTGAGAAAAGATAGGGGGCCAGCGAGCAGCCCTGATGAACAAACCCCTGCTCCCCCCCTCTTGCCACCCAACCCTGATGATCACTGTGGTGGTGGTTGACTTGTATATAGGATTGTCTCCATACATCGTTTGGACTGGGTCGTACGGTATGATCCCTATGGTATCGTAGCATACCAGCTTGTACAATCCCATACAATAAAACTGTTGGATTTTTTCCATTGTGTGACACCGCACATATAAGGGTTCACAACTAGGTATAGGGAATCACATGTAGAGTGGAAACCAAGCAGGGCTTAGAGTCACTACTACTCCCTATATAGGTGTTTCCGGTAGCAACGCCATGGTATAGCTACAAAGCCCTTACACTCACCCCCACTTACTGGATTGCTATCCTTAGCAATCTAAGGGTAGAGGTTATTTGACTCATCTGGGGTCTCAACACAACTTCTTCTAATAAGCTGGCCAGTGTCTACCGGTCCAGGACTTGACACATTAGTAGGGTCTTAACACAGCCTTTACTATCAGATTGGTCAGTGTCTACCGCACTACGACTTGGGGGTCTTAACATAGCTTTTCCTATGAAGTTGGTCAGTGTCTGCCCATCTAGATTGCTTTGGTGCTTTGGTTTATTCTAGCTACCATGCGGATCTACCTTGGACTCAAGCGGTACTAGGCCTATGATAAGTCAAGTGATGACTGAAGGGGCATTGGAAGAAGTGTTGGGATTCTCCTTGACCCAAGTAGCGAAGGTGTCATTACCCCGTTCACGAGTCTCCACTTTCGAAATCCAAGTGGCTTCTTTGAGGGGGCGCCCATTTCACTTGGTGAGGTACTTAGGATACCCTTTGTGTTCCTGGCGCCGAAGGAATGCTTCTACTTCAAAGGAGCCATTGGAGTGAAGCAGTGAAATGTGCCACTCCCATTGGTTGTTAGGATAGAACCTACATAGAAGGGGGGCATGAAATGTATTATGGAAGCAGACGCTTTCTGGCAGGCCGAGCTTATATGCTACTTCATTTAGAACTTGAGTGATGCGGTAGAGTTGATAGTAGTGGTGATTGAATTTGAGGCTCATATGCTTTGGGATAAAAGTCTTTGAGTTTCTCTTGGAGTTCTATCCATTAAAAGATAGCGTATCCTTGCTCCTATTCTAATAGGTATAAACTAGCAACCTCTTCCTCTAGGTAGATGGTTGCCACTTCTCCCTTCTTGTCTCAAGTGATCCTAGCATACTTCAAGTATCTGTCTACTTCTGTGATCCACTTCTTGAAAACCAACTTGTCTCTCTCTTCTTTATACTTGGTGGGTTGGGGTATTTTGAACTTGCCATAGTCGTCTTCTGAATTGTCACTCTTCTCCTCTTCCCTATGGTTGTGTCTTTTGTCTTTCTTCTTGTCCTTTTTCTTGTTGCGTGCTTCAACTACCTTCTCCTTGTCTTTCCTTCTATCCTGAGCTCTCCTAGAAGTCTCCTCTCTCCCTAACCTATCCATCTCCTCTTGCAATTTGTGTCTTTTCTCCTCTTCCTGTTGCTGTATCACCCACTCTCTATAATCCTACTCCACTTCTAGTTTTCTTCTCCTTTGTTCTTCTTCCTCCTTCATTTACACGTTCCTTCAGATTGAGTCCAATAGACCTGACATGCCCTCCAACTGTCTCTCTAGTTTGACTACTTTCTCCTCTTGAGCCACTCTCCATTCTTGATCTCAGCTCTTCTTCATTTCTTCCATCATTGGGATGGGTGCATTCTCTCTATTGTCCTCCATGTGGTCATGGGAAGCCACACCTCGGCTTTTGATGTTGTCGACGTGGGGAAGCCGTGGTTCGCCTTTGGATGGTGGTCGTGTTGTGAGGAAGTCGTGTCACGTCTTCAGATGTTGGCTGGTGTTGGGGTTGCCATACCGAGGCTCGTCATGACAGGGGCTGACACGGTAAGGATCGATGCAATGTGGGGCGACATGTCGTGGGCCATCTCGACACGATTTCTTTGGGGCACTAAATCTTCTTTCCTGCTTCTGTGAGCATTCCTTCACTCTGAGCAAGATTTGCTTTGATACCAAGTGTGATGCACTTGCACTTGTTCACTCACTCAACATGGCACAAAAAGTAACACGATATGTGAGAGCAAGGTATACTCTTGTATTATTCAATGAAAGAAACATTACAATATAGACACATCCTAGGACTACACCCTCGTGATGTCGCACATATGAGGGTTCACCATTGGGTACAGGGAATTACACGTAGAGTGAAAACCAAGCAGGGCTCAGAGTCACTACTACTCCCTATATAGGTGTTTCTAGTAACAATGCCATGGTATAGCTACAAAGCCCTTAAACCACGCTCCCCCCCCCCCCCCCCCCCCCCCCTTTTTTTTCCCCTTCTTTTGGGGGGCCCACGAAAAAAAGAAACCCCTTCTCGGCTGCTCTTGATGAAGGCTTGAATGTAGGCTTATCTTCGACCGATGCCTCCACCATTGGTGGTGCCGACTTCAAATTCGGGTTCAACTCCAATAAAGCACAAAGAATGGAGGCTCGTGGGCCAACGAAGAAGCAATCCACTCTCTCTTAATCCCCTTGATCATATGCATGGGTTAGGCAACGACTCATGGACATTGAGATTGCATGCACCATCATGGAGTGGGATCTCGCATCTAATGTCCTAAAGCAAGAGCAATGGAAGAAGATGGTAAAAGCCATTGCCAATGTGGGTCCATGCAAAGGATGAACCCATGTCACCATGATAGGTGCGGACCAAGAAAATTGATGAAGAGAAGGAGAGGATTGATAGAACCCTTGATCCTAGTCAAGCCGCATGGATGAAGTGTAGTTGCTCCATTCTCATTGATAGATGGAGTGGAGGTAGAAGATGGGCATCATCAACATACTCGTGTCTTGTCCACTTGGCATATACTTTTTATGGGCCATAGACACTGGCAAGAGGAGGAGGAAAACCATAGACGCGCTCATCTACCTTCATGTTCGACAATCTATTATTGAGGAATTGTTGAGCTACATTATCATTAGCTTTCATTAAACAACCCTAAAACTCAAGTTAGTTAATGAATTTTAACAATTTATTTTAAATGGGAACCGTTTTAGAGAGTTTCAATGTTCCACATATAAACCCTAATTTGGGTGGCCCTAAACTTTTTATAAACAGATAGCTTGCCCTCCCACTCAACCCAATCTTGTTTTGTAAGTTTCAAGTGCTACAACTTTGTTGTCCACACCCCGTTCATGGAGGATATCTCAGTCAAAGTTGCCCCAGCATACTCCTGGCATTTGTTTCAAACCTGCAACTCATTGTCGGCACCTTGTGCCATTGTTGCCAGCTTTCACTTGCGTGTAGAAGGCTGTGTTTACATTTGGTGACTTGATCTAAGGTTGTGTTTGTTGCATCTACTTCCTTACCTAGCTGTTGGTGGCCACGCATAGCCACATTGTCAGTTTGGAGATTATGCATGATCTACACTAGGTGTCGCCATCTACGTACTTGCGTTTTGATCTTCTTGGTATCTTTCTGTCCGTCGCCTACACTCTGCTAGCTATGTCTACAAATTTCTCTCTGATTGTCTTACATAGATCCGGCATCTACATTGTTGTGTTTGCTGTTGCTAGACATCTTCAGAGATTGCCTTGCTATGTTTTGGGATCGATTGGAGTATGACACATTCTCCAACTCATAACTTTACCTTGCTTCTCAAGACACAAGAGTTCTAGGTACAATATTCATTCATTGCATAGTATGTTTACTACATTATCATTGGATTATTAAGATTCATTCGAGATTATTCATGGTATTCATTGACTCTGAGTTACCCTAACCCTAACTATGTTTTGTTATCAGTTTGTGCTTTGTTATGCGATTATATTTATGTTTTCTATGTTAGGGCGTTTTTTTGCAAGTGTACATTGTCATTTTAAAGAAGTTACTTTCTTAAGCTTTGAAGTCTCGTATTATTAAATGATCATGAAGCCTCTCTCTCTCTCTCCATATATATATGAGGCCAAGTTTCCATGATTATATGGATTCCATGTGCAAGCCATTGTATTTACTTGCTCATGAAGGATATCAAGAAGCTCAAGTGGGTGAAGAGGATGATGCTTAAAGCTACATCAATTTTCATCTTCTCCACGGTAAAGGTAAAGGTGCTTGCAATGTATCGCAAGCATAGCATGTTCGAGCTGAAGAAGCCTTGTTCGATTCGATTTGCTTTCATGTGGTTGTTTTTGAAGCGTCTTTATGAGGTCCAATCTACTTTTAGTAGAGAGTGGTGTCCACTCTATGGAGTGAGTGGGATATACATGAGATAGTGGAGACAAAAGCCATGTAACACTTTTGCGTCAATGAACAGTTTTGATAGAAGATTCATGCTATTTTGATTGCAGTGACTCCCTTTTGTAGGGTGTTATGCATGGCGATTGTTAGGAGTCGACCATGGACCTTCTTGTTCACTTCTTCAGAGCAACATTGGTGGAGATACAGGCTTGTATAGTGATTAGTTTTGGGGCATCCAATCTACAAGTCCTTGGCTGCCATCATGGATGATAGAGAGCTCTGATTAGAGAAGCTTGCCTAGTTGACTTGTGTGGTGCATGTGGATGACCGCAATGTAGTGCTAGAGAAGTGGCACTATGTAGATCAGAGAGGGCATGTGGGACATAGTTACCTTTGTATGTGTTATGGAGAAGATTGTACCGTATGGTATGTATCCATACAGATTTGTATGTTAAAACATAGTTGTTTATGTTGCCTCATCTTGGCGCATTCTCGCGGTTGTTTCATGGCCACCAACTTTATGTTTTCCACCCGTTTAAGCTAGTGTGGCACTTTGAGTGCGCTTATGCCTTGGATGCCACATTTCTACCCCAGCCCACTTTTGATTTTTTGATTTGGCCCTTGGATTCCAATTATACTCCGGGGCCTCTTTCTTCGACACTTTTCTCTCTTCCACCTTGGATCCCTCTCCTTCCACACTCTTCCTAGTGTATAAAAGGTGCTTCTTCCCTTCATTCTTCCTTGCCAAATGAAGAAGCATTCTCATCTCCAATTGTAAGCATCAGTTCAATCTAGGCGGTCAAGCTTTGTCACGGGAATGTGACATTTTGAGATGCTTTAATCTAGCCAATAACATTTGATTAATTTATTAATCAAATATTCAATGTTGTTTAATACATGTGATGTACATGGCAATTATTTCATGGTAACAGATCAAGGACCCCGAGGATGCAGTGGAGTGTCAAAGGCAAAAGTTGTAATAAGTTATACTTGACAGGTACTAGGTGGTACTGTTTTTGAGATTTTAGCCTAGACCAATTTAGTGGCTACTAATATCAGTGGTGACATTAGAGACTAGGTATTAATTAACTAATGCTAATCTACGGGTCAAAAACTGCTCAAGGATACTTGGAAGATAAATTGACTGGTGAAATTAATTTTTTGAGTACTAGAATAATTGTTACATTAATTTTCAAAATTAGTAATTTGAAAATTAATTTAATAAGTTGAATAATGTTGGAAAATGAGATTAGAAAGCTACCACTTGGCAAAACTTGCCCATGCAAGTGGCAGAAACGTTTTTTGGGGTGGGTGAAGGGCTATTCTAGCCATTGTGAGAGAGGAGGCTATTAGACATCAATAAGGAAGGAGATGTTGCTGATGTGATTTGTGGCCAACATGGATCAATCCTACAGCAAGTGATAGCAATTTGGAGCCCTCAAGCAGCACGTGACAGTAGTCCAAGGTCCTTTCGGTGGAGGTGACAGCATACACGAGGGGGTAGCAATCTTTGTGGTGGTCCTAAGCTGTAGGTGACAGCTTCCATGGTTGTTTGAGCATGGCAGTTATAGTTTTTCAGTATTTCTCGCAATGAAACTCTGAAATTTCTCTCTCTACAACATTCTCTTGTATCCCTCAGCCATCTCTCAAGTTACCTCAACATTTTCTAGTAGTTTAAGCCTTTAGAGAAAGAGGTTTTAGTTAATCTCTATTGTTGTAAATCCTAATTTACAGCAGAAATTAGGGTTTTGAGAGTTGCCTCGGGATGCATATTTAGAATCGACGGCCTAGGGCTTGAATTCTTGCAGTTGAAATTGAGGAATTTCAAGGACATCCAAGAGGCCAGCCAGCCAATATTAGATTTGGGGCTAAATTTGTCTTTTAAAGAGCAAGGTGAATACCAAGGGAAAAATTGTTTTGGAGGCTTGCTAGTCTGTTTAGACAGCAAGACGTACTTGGATTAGTGGAGGGGATGAGAATATCTCAATTCTAGTTTTTCCATTTGCAATATAAGATAAAGAAATACCACAAGGGGCGCTAGTTTTGGGGCCAACAGGGTGTCCAATGGCCAAGATTAAAGTGGTTAAGTGTATATTTTAAGTCTACAAGAATTTTATGTTGTTGTAATTAGTGCTTAATCAGGTTATTTACCACCCTATCCGAGAAGGAAGGTTGGTTTTAAGCTTCCATTCCTCTTCGCCCACCCCCTTTATCTTCAAGCAAGCTATCTATCAAGCCTATTCTCCCCTCCCTTTCCCACCACCACACCACACCACACCACCTCCCCCCCCCCCTCCCCTTCTCTCTCTCTCTCTCTCTCCAACTTTCAAGGCTCTCACTCTTCCTCTCTTTCACTCCTTTTCCTCACTTGCACCTCGAACTTCCAACCTTGAAGCCTTGGCGCTCCATCGACATCATGATTCATGAGAAGCACGAGGCCTTCAATTTACATGGATTGACACAAGGAAGTCCGACTTCCACCATTGGACATGCAAGTATTGTTGGAAGCACTACATAAGTGGTGTGGCTTGATGTCTCCAACATCCCTCCAAGACCGGGGGACAAGTTGCTCCTCCATGCAAGGAAATTTCTCAAACTATCATGGATGAGATTCTTGCTAAGATCAAAGGAGAATCTACTAGAGGAGAAGGAGAAAGTGGCACATTGACACCAACATGTATGGCTACTTATGAGGAAGCCTTGAATGTAGCCTTTATCTTTGATCGATGCCTCCACTACTAGTGGTGCTGAGTCCACATTTGTGTTCAGCTTTGGCAAAAGCCAAAGAGAGGATACTCATGCAGCACTGGAGGGACAATCCTCTCTCTCTCAAGCCCCCGGTCATGTACTTGGGTCAGTGATCTTTCTTAGAAAAAGGGACATTGAGATTGCGTACACAATGATTTTGTGCATTCAATGTCCTAAAGTAAGAGCAATGAAAGAAGATGGTGAAAGCCATTGCCAATGTGGGTCGATACGACGGATGGACAAGTGTCACCTACAATGACATGAGGATAAAGAAGATTGATAAAGCGAAGGAGAGGATTGATAGAGCCCTTGATCGAATCCAAGCTGCATGGAGAAAATTTGATTGCTCCATTGTCATCAACGATTGGAGTGATTGTAAGAAGTGGGGCATCATCAACATATTAGTTTCATGTCTACTTGGCATCTACCTTTTGTGGGTTGTAGAAACCAACAAGAGGGGGAGAAAAATAATAGGCACATTTATCTACCATCACATTCGGCAAGATATCATTGAAGTACAAATTTGTTATTATCTTTTTAAATTAGTTTATTTCATAATTTTGAGTTTTTTATGATAATTTAATGATCATGATTCATAAAGCCTCAACCCTCTCTCTCTACCTTTCATTCTCTTGAAAGTGGATATGGATGCATAAACCTATCCATGGTTTTGTAGCATTGGTACATCTGTCCTATAAGTCATTGGCGGTCATGGATGATAGAGAGCTCCATTCGGACTAGCTTGCATATTTGACTCATGTGAACCCCGTGTACAACCACAATGTAGTGCTAGAGGAGCTAGGATGCTACGCAGATTAGAGAGGGCATGTGGCATTTGCTTCTCTCACTTATTGGAGGAGAAAGTCACTTGTGAAGTCTTTCTTTTGGTGGCAAAATTTTGGATAGCGTTGGAGCTCTTCAGTCCTTGGCCATGAGAGTCCTCGCTCAGGATTGCTCTTTGGGTGCATGCAAGAGAAACTAGAGTGCCTATTCTCTCATTCACATTAAGATTCATAATGAGCTTAGTACACAACAGTCTGAGCGGCTAGTTTATTGCCGCACTAACTTATGCATGATGAGGGCTAGGATGAGCATGGGTAGTCTAAAGTTGGTAAACACTTAACCATAAAATTTAAATCATGATACATAAATTTAAAATGATAAGTCAAGTTTTAATTTGTTGTTTTGATCTTTATACTTCACAATTTAGAATTTACAATTTTATATATTGATACATTCAAGTTGACCCAAAACACTCTTCAAGTGTATATCAAGAGGTTGATGATGAGGAGAAGATGATCTTTGCAAAGCTCTAAAGAGAGCTTATAGTAGTAGACACTTGCAATTAGCGTACTTGTGGGTTAGGAGTTCGAGTAGGTGGCAGCAAGAGTGTGGTCATTCAGCACCCATGCATATCGAGAAGGGGTGGTTCGAGTGGCTTGTAGACATATGTGAGGTGGGGCTATAGTAGCTCTCATTCCGTGTCTCATGATGACGTCCCCTTCTTGCCTACATAGCCATTGTCTAAGAAGCCATCATTTGATGTTGATGGTAACCTCATTATGAGGATGAGTATAAGTGTCTCACCATACAATGCTGAGAAGTCATCTTTTGACTCTCTTGATGAGCACTCAGATAGTTTTGATGATGATGATACTGATGCCTTATCATAGGCCTCTCTCTTTTTTGTATCATCGCATCCACTATGATCCATGTATGTTCTAGTTGTATTGCATGTTGCGTATGCAATCAGGAGGGCCTAGCATATGTCAATTTTGGCATTTAACCTCATGTATTGATCTTATTTGTAATGGCATTGCTATTTTCACTTTGAACATGTGTTTTACCATTTATAGTTAAAAAAAATTAATTAAAAAAAAACAAATATTGTACCATACAATGATGTGGGATTTGCTTCTTCCACTTGTTGAAGGACAAATTCACTTGTAAAGTCTCTCTTTTGGTTGTAGAATTTTGATAATGCATTGGAGACTCTTCAGCTCTTGGTCACAAGAGTCCTTGCCCAAGAGCTCTCTCTGGGTGTATACAAGAGAAATTGGAGTGTCTATTCTCTCATACACAAAGATTCACAATCAACTTAACACACAACAACTAGAGTGGGTAGTCTATTGTCGCACTAACTTGTGCATGACGAGGGCTGTGCTTAGTATGGGTAGTTTCAAGCAAGTGAACACTTAACCATAAACAATAAGCCAAGTGGTTGTTTTCTACTTTCCGCTTTATGATTTAGTATTTATTCTCTTTATGTATATTGTGTAGGTGAATATTAATACTTTCAAGTTGATGGGTGTTAATCTTGTAAGTTTATATCAAGAGGTTGGTGAAGAGGAAGAATTGATCTTTGTAAAGTTGTATAGAGAGCTAATAGCAATTGATACTTGTGATACTTGCAGTGAATGTCCTCATGGGCAATCATCGACATTGACAAGGATGGGTTTGAGTGGTTTGCAAACTCATGTAAGGTAGGATTGTAGTAGCTCCAATTCCGCGCCGCATGATGACATTCCACCCTTGTCTAGACAACCATTGCTTAGGGAGCTATCATTTGATCAATGATGTTAACCTCACCAGTGAGGATAAGTACGAGAGTGTCTTAGCATCCGATCTCGAGGAGTCATTCTCAGGCTCTCTTGATAAGCACTCTAATGCAGATGGTCTTGATGATGATGATGATAATAGTGATACCTCATTCTAGGACTCGCTCGTTTTTGTATGTGCTCCTATGATCTATGATCTATCTTGTGGAGATGGCAGGCTCAATACATGGTGACATTGATGAACCATCTAGTTAGATGGGTCCGTACGTCTACACTTAGCGCATCGTTGGTTAGTACGATCCTCGCATGGCCATTGGCTTATCGCTTATTATATTTGGTTTGTTGCACCTACCTACAATTGATATAGTTATAGCGCTAGTCGATTAGTATAGGCTGTTATGCAGTGTTTGACTTAGTAGACCACTTTTCTTTATGTTGTATCTTATCTATAATTTGTGTACACTATATTGTGTGTGAAAGAAGAAAAAGAAACCAACAAGAAAATATTTTGGCCTCCATCTTTCTCGTGTTATTAAGTGAGCTTTCTCTTGTGTATATGGTGTGTGCTTGGTGCAACAGCTTAAGCAAGTCCCCCAACCATGCGATTTGTGATATGCTATCTAGCCACACCATTGAAAGATTTGGTTTTGAAGGTTGAAATGAAGGAGAAGAAGCAAGGATTCGAGTAAGCAATCAATGGGTAATAAGCTCTCTTATTCTTCTACTCTTTCTCTTGGATGGTACCTATGGAGGCATTAGAAGCAAGGTAGAGCAAAAATCTCGGATTGCTGTGAGATTTGGTATACGAGTAAAGCACTGTATATTTTTCTTTTTTTACCATCCAAGAGCATTTTGGGCTCAATTTTAGACTCGCAAGGTTGCGGACAACAATTTTAGGGTGTATTGCAATTTCAGTAATGTTGATCAAAAGTGGGTTTATAGGTTACAAATTTCGAATCTGTAAGTTTCAAGTTGTTTGCCTAGAAGCAAACACAAGTTTTATCTACTAACAAGTTGGAGATTACATGTATTATTGAGTAATTAGTGAAAAAAGTTGCTTAGTATGTTGTTGTGTACTTGTTGTGAAAGATTGTGAAAGACTCGATAATGATAGAGAATAGTGGAAACCCCATCATTGAGAAGTTAGACAAGAATAACTATCCATCATTCAAGTGAAAAATAGGAGCCAGAGCTAAGTAATCTTACGACTGCAGAAGAATTAAGGGCATAAAATAATGGAATGCAAAAGACAAAAAGTTGATGTATTGGCTATCTGTAGTCATTGATAATACTAGACTAGGACATATTAGAAATGCAGAAACTTTACATACAACTTGGATAATTTTGAAGAACATGTTTTCAGTAAATACAAAGAGATGGAAGATTCAACTTAAGCAAGAGTTGTATACTTTGAAGAAAGAGAAGATGTCTGCAAATGAGTGTTTTGAAAATGAGAAGCATTGGAGATGTCTTAGCAGTTATTATTGCAATTCTTGATGATGATGATTTGGTTTCATCTACTTTAGATAGCCTCAATAATGAGAAGGCTTGAAAATCATTTGTCACTTCTGCATATGTACAAAAGTTATTTTGAGGTTTTGATGAGTTGGTCTCTCTCATGATCACAGAAGGGATCAACATGCACGGTGAATCATTTGAAAGAATTAGTAAACAGGTTCAAGCATTTTACTTAAGCTCACAAAGAGGGTCTCTCTCATGATCACTGAAGGGATCAACATGCACAGTGAATCATTTGAAAGAAGTGGTAAACAAGTTCAAGCATTTTACTTAAACTCACAAAGAGGACGTGACAGATCCTTCTCAAGAGGCTGTAGTATAGGACATATTGGTGATAACCAACGAAATAGGTTAAATCAACAATTCGGTAAAATATAGGTTTTAGGAGGCCATGGAAACTTTAGAGATAGGGGGAGCTCTAGAGGAAGAGGTTGATGGCAGAACAGAGGTTCTAGTAATTTTGGTATTGTTCATTATTATTGTGGAAAAATAGGTCATATTACAGCCCAATGTCATGTTAAGAAGAATGATATCCACAGTAGTAAATTACAGCAAGGAAATTATGTATTGTCTTCATGACAAAATGAAGATAAAAATGGGTGTTTGTTTGTTATGTAACATATCATGAATACTGTTACAGAAAAGGGAACACATGATAATGTATGGTATGTTGATTTATGCGTATTTAATCATATGATCAGCCATGTTGAATGGTTTAGAGAGATGTAATATCTATAAAATCCAGATTATGTACAAATGGGTGATAATTCATGCCACCCAATTTCACACATTGAAAAAGTTTCCTTGTACTTGTATAATGATCGGACAAAGAGTTTGTTTGTTTGTTGGCCAGATAGTAGAGTAAGGATTGTAGGTATAGCTTTCTTGCTCTTAGACAATTGTACTAAACCCTAAGTCTTACTGGCTTCTAATTCAGCTATCTTCTCATCCATTGCTGTATCCCAATGAGCATGACCAACAACATCCTCAGAGAAAGTGGTCTTAATATCCTCAACCAACTTTACCATATAAGCTTAATGGTGAGTTGCATAACTTTCGAAACCAAATCTTTTAACAGGGTATCTGACCTTGCTAGACTTGCATACCACTGGAGCACTTAGTGGAGCTTTTACATTACCATTTACTCTTTGTACACTTGGTGTCCTAACTAAAGGAATATCAACCTCATTATCCAAACTCTTTGAACTATTGGAATCTCCATCAAACCCCAAATGACTAGCGGATGCATCACTAATATTTGATATTTTCTTCTTCCCTTTGTCTTTACATGCAATACTAGTAGATACACCTAAGGATGTGGAACTGCTCCTTAGTTTTCCAAACCAAGGACTAACTATAGATGTAGTACCATATGATTTTCCTAGTCCACTAAGGCTTCGTGATTTTTTCTTTTCTTTCTGCACATAACTATCATGATCATCATCATCATTCATTGCATCACCACTAGATGCATATCAACTCCTTATCTCATAAAAAATAACATTCATGCTCACTCTCAACTCACGTGTGACAAAGTTATAACAACAGTACTCTTTTTACTCTAAAGAGTATCCAATGAAAATACATTTTTCAGTCGTTGAATCTAGCTTCCTTCGTAGCTCATTTGGCACATGAATATAAACAATTCTTCTAAACACTTTTAAGTGTGACACATCGAGCTTCTTGGCTATAAAGCATTCTTTAGGGGTCATTCCATGAACTATAACTATGGGAGTTTTGTTCATAATATAGACAACAATACGAACAACTTCAGACCAAAAATGTTTTTGCAAATTCTTTTTAGCTATCAATGCTCCTTTAACTTCTGCAATATGCTTATTTTTCCTTTTGGCAATCCCATTTTATTGTGCGATGTACCTATAAGTAAATTGTCTCTTTATCCCATGAGATCTCAAAAAGTCATTAAATTCATTAGAGATATACTTTTTCCCTCTATTTGACCTGAAGTACTTAACTTTCAAGCTTGTTTTTGTTTCAACAATAATCTTAAAAGTTTTGAAGTACTCAAAGACATCGCTCTTTTCTTCAAGAAATACACCCACAACTTTCTGGAGCAATCATCAATACACTTGACTGTTGTGCTAATAAATGTACTTAGCCACTTAAATAGCCCGAAAATATGCTTATTTTAGGCTTATTTTAGCCAAAACCCTAAAACAGGGAGCGGATCGAGAAAGTTAAGTGGGAGAGGATCTAGAACCCTAATTTTCTATAAATTGGCAGCCAGCCCTCCACTCTTTCACAATCTCGTTTTTGCAGGTTTCAGGTGTTACCAACTTGTTGTCCACATCCCGGTCACGGAGGACATCTCAGCCCTTGCTGTCCATCACTGTTCCCTACAGTCTGGTGCCTGTTTCCAGCCCTCTACACGTTGATTGCTGCTGTTTCTACTTGGCGACTGACTGCTGTTCATCTGCACTGCTGTGATACAGGCTGCCACGCCAGCAAACTGCTGTGTTTATAGGCTCCAGTTGCCGCCCTGAGAGTTTTCTCTCTCCTGTTGCAGTCGCTGCAGTCTTTCTCTCACCTGCCTACAATCGTATTTAGTCTTTCTCTTTCCTGTAGGCTGTCCTGCTTGCGTTTTCAGTCTTTCTCTCTCCTATAGGCTCTGTTTTTAGTCTTTCTCTCTCCTGCATGCTGTCCTGCTTGCGTTTTTAGTCTTTCTCTCTCCTGTAGGCTCCGTTTATAGTATTTCTCTCTTCTCATTGCTGTCTGCATTAGATCCAGCTTCTCACTGCTGCGTTTGCTGGTGATCGACATCCAGAGGTTGCCTTGTTGCGATTCGAGGTCCGTTCGGAGTACGACACACTCTCCAGCTCATTACCCCTACCTTGATCCTAGAGATACAGGAGTTTGAGCTTCAGTATTCATTCACTGCATAGTGTGTCTGCTACATAGCATCGTATTATTAGTAGTCATATCATTTCATTTATTCACTGTGTTCATTGTCTCTGAGTTACTCTAACTCTAACCCTAACTGTGTTCTTTTTATCAGTCTATGCTTTGTCTTACGGTTTCTGTTTATGTTTCTGTGTTAGGGTATTTTTCTTTACAGTGACAAGATATATGTTGCCACAAAGAAATATATCTTGTTTAGGCTCCCAAACATCTATATGTACAACATCAAGTATATCCCTACTCACATATCTATCATGCGAACTAAGCTGACAGATGCAACTAAGTAAAGAAGTACGATGTTCCATATGTAATTCTTGCATGTTTGTTATGTAGCAATTTTACTGATGGTGTTTAGACATGTGTCGTGTTTTATAGCGAAGTACGTTTGTAGATAAGTTTTAGCGTTGTTTAAATACATGGAGAATCTCGAAATGAGAATATGTATACATATGTAGCTCAAGTCAATGATCATGAGTTCGAACATTGACCTTATTTTTGCTTTGTTAAATGAGGTTTCTTCTCTTCAAAAAATAGTACTTTTTACAACTTGTTGGGTGTCAATATAGGTGGTTGTACGCTGTCATGGTTGCATTTTACTTACAGATAGTAGCTTGCTCTAAATTCCTAGCTTTGTCTACGCTATAAACTATTCCTTCTATGTTAACCTCAAAGTCATCCTAGAACGGTTGGAATGTTTCTACGTCTTTTTTCATTTTCTTGACAGGATTTTTTCGATGTTGTTGGATTCTTTTCTTGATATTGTTCGTCTTTCCTACATACTCCTTGTTGGTTTTCTTACATCTTATGCTGTAGATTAAGTACTTGCGCTGGCAAAAGTTTGGTTTCTTCTTGGTTTGCTTCTGCTTGCATTTCTGCGAGAAAAGTTGATATTGTTATTTAAAAAAAAAAAAAAGTTTGAGAAGAAGTTATGTTTGAGAACTTGCCTGTTACGTAGATTATGTTGCTAATGGATCAGAGTTGGAATTGTGTTTTTGGGTATAGACCTCTCTGCTCAGTAGGTATGCGACCTTATCGATTGCTATTGTAGGATTGTTACGACCATGATTGTAGTGGTTTTTGTTAATGTAAACTTCTAGTGTGTCCATGCCTTCTTTTTTTGTGACTTCTATCAAGTGATTGAGTGAGATGTTAAATTTGTAGTGTAGCAGCTCAATTGGGTACGTTCTGATGCCGTATATTCTTGTATCCAGAAGCACTTGTTCGTAGTGGATTGTCAATTGAGTCTTCATGCTCAAGTTTAAGTCTGTTGAGCATGTCTTTGAGGAATCCTACATCGTAAGTGCATATGAGTTAGTATGCTTGTTTCAAGTAAAAATGAAGGTTGCAAACTTTGTAGGAGGTTGAGTACCAGTTGCGAGCTTGTCATCCGATGCAAGGTGCCGTTCGTTGTGGAGAATTTGAGTGCATGTGGCTATTAGTTTTTGGAGATCGGTATACGTTGCGAAGCCATTGACATATGTTGATGGCTTTTGCCCAACGACATTTGCCATTCTCATTTGGTTTGTCGTTACGTACCTGCGATTTTGTGTATTTGCAAGTCGGTTCTCAATCCCGTGTTGGGTGTTCCTGTGGTTTTGAATGTAAAGTTGAAACATCGCATGCATAGGTAAATGTGGTCAGGTGAAGTAATATATTTGTATTTTTATACATACTAGGTACATATGGATTATGCATATCTCATCTGGAGTCATCTTTGCCTTGACGGGTGTTGTGTATTTGTAAAGTATAAAATGAGGAAAGCACATTAGTATCTTAATAAATCTATTTGTAGGAGAAGAAATTTGGGATAGCACATTAGTTTTTTAGCTAACAATGTTTGGAAGAAGGTTTAGAAGATTGAATTATTGCTTACTACAAGAAGCGTAGACTAGGCCAATGATACGAAAATTTCCTTTTTCAGTTACACGGGAGAGCATTATGTAGACTAGGTCGGGTGCGAACACGCTTCTAATGTGTAGAAGTGCTTTTTGGTTAATTGTGGCTCCCCGATTTGATTGGGGATCGTGTATGCGAGTGTCAAAGATAACAATGGATTTATGGTGCCACTTGCTATTCATGCCGTGTTAAGCCGTGTTTGAGTGTATTCCTTCTGTCCCGTAAATCCTAATGGCTTCCTCAAAGGTTGGTGGTAGTGTGTTTAGCTCTGCTTTTAAAACTCCGTCTGAGCAATATAAATCTCTTGCGAATTCTACAATCATTATTGATAAGGTACATCGAAGCTCTAAATGGATCTTACGAGAGATAGTTGGAGCCCATATTTATGGAGAAAATCAGCTCTTTAAATTCAAGGCTTCAACTGTTTATATTGAAGATCAGGAAATACTTACGGTAGGAGATACTTTGGCTGAAGATCAGCATGTGAATTTGTTGTCCTTAGTTCTTCCAAAAATACAAAAACACCAACAAAAGAAAGAATACCCATATTTGTATTTAGGTTATATAGCTATAGGGAGAATTCCCCTCTTTTGCCAAGGTCTAAATGTTTCTTACATAGCAACCATTTTAGATACCAGACATGTAGAACTAATGGATATGATTTTAGGAGTTGCAATATCCCCTCTGTGCAATGGTCCAATCTTCTTTGAATTAAGGCCTAATTATTTAATTTCTATGGATGATCCCAATCTTCCGGAATTGCTCATGTTACACATTAGAACCATGGGGTTACAGACAAGGTTGTCCACGTCTGACCGATGAGTCAACTCATTCAACCCATCCTGTCGTGTCCGTTGCGTTCGGTCCCGAGCGGAACCATTCGACTGCGCCCCGCCGTGACCCATCCAGTTCCCTGTGACCCACCGTCTGTTGACTGTGCCCCGCCATGACCATTATGCCACACGTGAGTCCTTACTCCCATATGCCTGGGCCTTGCGGCCAATAGAGTCGTAAACAATCACTTTTTTTACCGTTTTTCTTATCTTTCATACCTTTCTTTTCTTCTTTCTTTCTTAGCTTTTTTTCTTACGTTTCTTTTTTTATTTTCTTTCTAACCTTTCTTTTTTTTTTCTCTTTCTTGAATCTTCTCTATTCTTTTTTTTCTCTCTCTATTTTTTTTTAATTTCTTTTCTTTTTCTCTATCTTTTATTTCTTTCTCACAAAGACTCAAGAGAAAAGATTAAAGATTAAAGTTTTAAACTAACAAGTTTAAAAACTCTTCCTCCTTTCCTCTCCCTCTCTCTCTCCCCCTCCCCCTGCTCCCCAAAAGGCGAACCCTAAACCCCAAAGCACTTTCCCTTTCTATAAAATCTCCCCTCCCCCACCATCTCATTTATCCTTCAAGTTCTCTACCCCTCCTACTCCTCTCAAGCTCTCCATCCTTCCTACTCTCTCAAGCTCTCTGCTCGAGTCCTCCCTTAACCTCTCAACCCTTCCAACCTCCTCCTCCATCAAGCTATAGCCTCTCTCCTCTCCATGAGGCTTTTCGCTTGCATTGTGCCTACTTCGGGGAGTGAAGGAGAATTCCAACACTTGCAAGTGGCAATGCAAGTATTGCCCAAAGGTCCAAATCTCATCCGTCACTCGCCTTCTCATCCACCTTTGCAAATTAGGAGGGTCCCGGTATTCCCGACGATGTCTATGAAGATTGTCGTTGGAAATACTTGCCATTGAAGCGATGCAAAGGCCTTTCAAGGGCAAGTGAGGAGGTGATCTCTCCTGATCATGAGGTCTCGGATGCGGAAGACGATCCCTCTCCAACTGTCTCGGTTTCCTCCGTTGGAGGGGCCTCTTCTATCCCATCTAGAAAAAGCCATTCAAGTGGTACACCTATGCTCAAGAGACAAGCCACTCTTGCCCAAGCAACGGGGCAAGTTTCCGGTCTTCTCTCCTTTCTTAAGGAGAGGCAAAGGCAAGCGGAAATAGAGATTGCACGCACCATAATTGAGTGCAATCTCTCTTTTCATATTCTCAATGGAAGCAGTTGGTGAAAGCTACTGCCGCTGTTGGTCAATGCAAGGGATGGTATGGTGTCACATACAATGACATGCGTACCAAGAAACTCGATGAGGAGAGAGAGAGGATTGATAAGTCTCTTGAGCCCCTGCATGCCGGTTGGGCGAAATATGGATGCTCTATCCGATCCGATAGATGGAGTGACAGAAAAAAAAGGGGAATTATCAACATCCTCGTCTCTTGTCCACTTGGCACATACTTCCTACGAGCAGTGGATACGGGCACAAAGGGAAGGAGAACCACGGGCTTGTTCATGTATCGGCACATACGGCAAGCTATCATTGAGGTAATGCTTCTAAATCCATTATTTTGTAATCTCTTCTTTTAAAATTTCAAATTTATTTTAATTTCATCGTGTATAATCTTGTAGGCTGGGCCGTAAAATTTGGTGCAAGTTGCCACAGACAATGCCTTGAATTGTGCATCTATGGGGCGGAAACTTGAGGCTGAGTTTCTGTCCATAGTATGGACACCATGCGCTACGCATCGTCTAGATCTTCTTATGGAAGATATAGGCAAGTTGGAATGGGTGGCGAGGATTGTCAACGATACTTGCATAATCGTTGGCTTTGTCATATCCAAGGTCCGAGTTCTTGCGATATATCGATCGTACTCGGACTTGGAGTTGAAGAAGCCCTTGAAGACTCGGGTTGCGGCCATGTGGCTTCTCCTCGAGCGTCTCTATGACATTCGCAATAAACTACAAAAAACGGTTGTGTCAGGTGAGTTTAAGGAATGGCTTGAAAGGGAGTCCACATCAAGCCAAGTGGAAACAAATGCCGTTTAAAGGCTTTGCTTAAAGGAGGAATTTTGAATGGATGTGAGGGACATTATCATTGCCATCACTCCCATCTACAAGGTGTTTCGCATGATGGATATGAAGGGGGCTACTATTGGCCTCCTCTATCATCTTATGGCGGATGCGATGGAGGAGATACAATCATCGACCATCTTGGATGGGAAGGTCTCTTTTTCATTGTATTGTTGTTTTTAAAAAAAAATGATTCATGCTTCTTTTTAGTTTTAGAATCTATATTTCATATTGTCTCACATTTTCTTTTCAAATTTCACCTCTAAATCTTCTTCTCTAAATCTTTATTATCTTACATCTACTATAGTGATATCTTGGATACAATTCCTAAAAGAGATGACATTCTCTTTTTGACAAAGAAAAGATGGGAGTGGATGAAGCGACCCATACATGTGTTTGCGGCACTCTTGCATCCTGCCTTCAAAAAACCCTCTCTTTGTGGATGCCAATGTCCTTGTCGATCGTGATACCTTTCTTCCAAAGGCTTGGGCGGAAGAGCACCATGGTGCCTTCCTCCAAGAGCTCATTAATTATAGCGATCAAGGGGGCACCTCTTTCGCATCTACCATTTGTTGGAAGCGGGAATCGTTGGTGAAGCCTCTTTTTTTGTGGGAGTCATTTGGCTATCAATTGCCTCACCTCCAAAGAGTGGCCTTGCGCATTCTTGGATAGGTTTGAAAATCTATTCTCTTTTTTCATTTAATTCTAGCTACTTTAAACTTAATTTTTCTTCACATGGTTTAGGATTGTTCGTCAGGTGCATGTGAGAGGAATTGGTCCGCCTATTCCCTCGTGTACACCAAAATTTGTAACAAGCTTAGCACACGACAATTGGAGTGACTAATTTATTGTCGCTGCAATTTACGTATGCTACGCAATATGCATGAGATGTCTATGGTAAGACAGGTATCGTATATTTAATTTTTATACTTTTTAGTTCATAACTTTATTCAAAGATTATGAAATATATTTAAAGAAGTTTCATTTGTTTAATCTAAGTTTTTCATTCTTTAAATGTATAGATAAATGTGGATTCACTCAAGCTCTCCGCTAGTACACTTAAAAGTGTGATTCGCGAGAGAGACTTGGAAAAGGAGCAAATCTTTAGGGAACTTTACTTGGATCTCAAGGAGATAGACCGGCGGGTCTCTCGCACTCGTGCATGGCGTGTCCGTGTTGTTATTCGCCCTTGCGCCAGTAGCAATGGAATTTTTACTTTGGCATCCACATTGGCTGCCCGTGATGCTTGTGGGGCCCTTGGATGCTACACGAGGCGTGAGAGTGGCTTGATAAGTACTCCTAGTTCGGCCCAGGAGGACATACCTATCACTGCCTCTCACCTAGAGCTTAGAGAGCCCGAGTATGATGACGAGGGCAATGTCATTAGTAAAGGTGATTTTGTTGAGGAGGGTGATGGCTCCTCAAGCGGTGACAAGGATGCTTCCACCTTCGATGCCGAGAGTGATATGAGCACCTAAAGTAATCATGTATCTTGATTCGGATTGAGCCATGGATGATGGCTTTTATCTCAATCCATTTTTGTACACTTTTTGTATGAGATTGCACATCTGGCTCATAACAAAGTTATTGGTTTCATTATTCATGCTACATAGTACACTCTCGAGTCTTGTTTCAACTCTCTTTTGCACTTTTGACTTGAATCTCTAAGTTTATGTTTTAATTTGTAAGTCCAAACATTAAGTATAGACTTAATATTATATGTATTTTTTCTTTCATCAGACGTAGGTCCAAGATTTATTAGTCCGATTAGTACCGTACTTCCACTGCTTTCGCAAACTGATAGAGGTGGTCAATATGATCCTTGATTGGTTCAGAAAAAACCAAGATGTCATCAATGTAAACCAAACAAAAAGCAAACTTAGCCAGAACTGAGACAGTCCATCCTTGGAAATATATGGGAGCGGTTTTGATCCCAAAGAGAAGAACAATCCATTGATAATGGCCATGTACTACATAGAAACCTGTCTTCTGGTTTCGAGGGGAGTTGCCAAAAACCTGATTTAAGATCAAACTTACTAAAAATGTGAGTTTTCTTAAGCTTGTTGATCAATAGATCCTTTAAGGGTATAGGATGTCCATTGCCAATTAAATATTTATTAAGGCTTATGGTTAATGACCATTCGCTTTTTCCCCCTTTTCTGCTCTGAGTGTTTATTTACATAGAAAGCATGACATGCCCAAGGAGAATTATTAGGTTCAATTAGTCCTTTGTCACAAGAAGAAGTGTTAATTTCTTCCTTGCATAAGAGCAAGTCTTCTTCCTTCATACCTGAATGTACTGCATTAGGTTGTAATAGAAGTGGAATGGCATGTGACACTCTTTTCTCCTTAAACATAAGGGGATCTTCATGCATAAAAGTCTTCAAATGATCCATTACCTGTTGGATAGCTTGGGCATATTTCTGTTTTTCCTCATAGAGCCATTTCTCTGTAGCAGCTTCTTTGGTGTTTGGAGGAGCCTCAACTATAGAATACACATTGTGACCTAATTTAGGTAGTAAAGGCATATCTGCCTTTTTTCCCAAGTAAGAAACTGTAAAATGATCGAGCCAAAAAGTATTGGGAACCAAATGCTATAATATATTTGTGCCAATAAGCAGATCATACCACATTTGTTTCATCAACTGAATTTCAATGGGCACTTTGATAGAGCTCAGCTGCAAATAAGCTTGAGTTACATGTATAAGAGTCACCTTTTTGTTATTGGACAGCTCTACTATAATAGGAGATGTGAATTTTAAGTTGGTGGAAAAAGCTCATAAGGGGCGATCGTAAGACTAGAGCCTGTATCTAATAGTGCATCCACGTAGAGAGAAAACTGAGGTATATTCTTTAAATGTACACCTATCATAGGGATAAACCCACCTGTATTCAAAGCATTTACCTTGTGTATTGTGTGCTTTGTCAGCCTGATTTGATTGACTAGTTTTACTGGAATGTCTGGGGCTGTAGCAGAACTTTGTAATTCCTGTAAGATTGCTGTGTTGCCATGAGCCAATTGTTTTTGACTCCTAAGAAGTCTCTTAAACACTTTACAAAGAGAGTGTACTTCTTGTTGCATCTCGGCAAAAGTATGAATCATATCACCTCCTTCCTATTGAATAGAGGAAGTCATGTGGCTGACAAGGATTGTAGTAATTGGGCAGCTGTGCGAGGATGATGCATTTGTTCCAGTGTGTGGAACAAACATATTGGCCTTGTCCTTGGTCTCTGAACTGAGAGTTCCTAGTTTAGGTAAGTCATAAGGATTAGCAAAAAATTCTGGCTGTACCTTATCTTTAGCCTTTTTATCTGACGAAAGTATCATCATTAGTGTCAGATTCGGATTTTTGTTTGTGTTTTCCCTTGTGTCTCCTAAAAGAATTGCCAGCACCATTAGAGGAAGTTACACCCAGAAATAGTTTGTCTTTTCTTCCAGAAAAGTGTACTGAATGGGCATTGATTGGTACAAAGTTATCCAAATGGATAGCATAATCTGTTTCTGAATCTGAATGATCAAATACAAATTGCTCAGTATCCACAGTATGCCAAGAGTCAGTGTCACTGACGTCTGTATCACTTGTTTCAGTTTCAGACTCAGAGTAGGAATCATCATAAGAATCATCAGAGTAAGAAGAAATACTTTCACTGTCAGAGATCGAGGATGCATCACTAAGTGTAGGTTTATTTTAGCAGCAGGAGCAGGAGTACCTTGTTGTTTGGTCTTTTTGGGGCATTTGTTAGCAAGATGTGACTTGCTGCTGATCTTGGCCATTGTTTTGGGATTTATGGAAATTATGTCGGTGTGAGGAAGATCTATGTTGACCATGTTTGTGTGAGTGTCTTGAAGATCTTTTCCTGGAATAACTGTCATCATGCCTATCTTGGTGGTTAAAATAAGACCTGTGACTTTTGGACAAATACCACAGAGGGCGGCTGGAATAGTTACCACCACCATAAGAAGTAGAACAGGCACATTGCTTACAGCCAAAGTCCAGATCATACTTGCTAGCAGATTTACATACAGATTGTGGAAACTTCTGATTTAATTGCACCATTGATTGTTTGTTCAATTGTTTGTAAAATCTGACCCACACTGTCAGTGAAATCCCTATTTTCAGCTTTCATCTTTTGCTTACAATAAAAATGAATGGGCTCAGAAAGTGAACATACTAAATGTTCTTTCATGCTGTTATCATGAGCTCCTAATCCCTCATATCGCAAGTCTCTCATGTAGATAAGATATTCTTTGTATTGCCTAGGGTCACACAATTTGGATTTGAAATAAGCTTCTCTGGCTTCTGAGACATCATCAAGTTTATTACCTACTAGCTCACCAAGGAGTAATTCAAAGAAAAGTTGAACATGGTCTGCTTGCTGTACAATTGCTAATTTTACTTGTGGATGTATTGAAATCCACCGTTGTTTTAGGCCACCAACAAAGCCATGAGTCATTACATTGAGAATGCCAATTCTACTTGTTTGGGGCTTATCAAGTATTTTTTGTCCTATATATGCATACATCATATATATTAGGAGTTTAATCTCTTCTAGAGATTTTCCATCTATTGACCAAATAGGAAATGATCCTACATTTTCTGGTACTCCTATTTTCTTATAGAAGTTTGTATAAGAAGGTTTAGTATATGAAGTGGTTGCATTGATAGGAGTAGTGGTTTTGGTTGTATTTACTACAAGAGAGGGAGTAGACTTACAATAGTATTTGTATGAGCATTCAATAATTCATGAAGGAGTGTGTTTGCAGGGGCTTTTGGTCCTTGTGTGGATTGATAGGAACAAACTCATCATTGATGACACTGTCTCCGTCTTCATGTGAGGGCGAAAGTGTGCAAGCCACTTGTCTTTGAAAAGCAACTTGATCATGAAAATACCACACAGGTAATTCATGGGTTGGCATATTTGGAGGATGTTTGATCAATGCCTTCCACCATTAGGCAAGAATCAAGCCGAGCATCTAGACTACGATGAGTCTAACTTTTCTGTTGGTCCATAGGTGAAATACGTAAGGACATTTGATCAAGCACCTGATTTGCTTCTCTTTGCCAGCGAAGCCTGACAAACATAGCTTCATCAATTTGCAAAAAGCTAAGAGGGATCTTGTGCCATGTATCCATAGATGCAAGGAAAAAATATCTTCAGGAGCATCCATAGCCAAAATCCTAATAATTAGCTGTTGCAGCTAAAGACAAACAAGAGTTCTACACGTTTCGTCATAGCACGCAGCAAGAAGACTGAAGATGATGTTATACAATCTAGGCTACATAGCTTTATGAGCTTAGGATGAACCATTAGATCCGAATGCCGAAGCAAAGAGCTCTTGGAAGATGAAGGGAAGCCAGTGCGGTAACTCTGATACCAAGTGTGATGGTCCAACCCTCAGAGACCCTTCCGGGACCCTTTCGGGACCCCGTCTAGGCCCCGGGGCGGCACTAGACTCTTTCTGGAACTTTTGCATTTTGACCCCTGAACGCGTCACGGGGCACCTCAACACGTCACGGAACGCGACACGGAATAGAACACGATGCGAGATTTGCCAAAGGGCCCATCTTGGGGGCTACAAGTCATATTCATAGATAGAAAGCATTTACAAGCTTGCACGGGCTCAGTAAGGGACCATGTCACGGAGGGTGGGTGGAGCTATCAACGCGCTTCAACACGACGCGACAACTGTGGGTTTAGGGTTTAGGGTGCGGTAACTAATAGCCATGGCTACCATAGCTCGTTCGCTCCAATCTCGGCACATTGTGCAGCTTCAGACAAGTCATGTATCGGTAACCGCGAGAGTATGAACGGAAGCACATCATCTAGAATGAAGCTCATCTAACTGGCATCCAACTTCCTCAGGCAAGTCGTAGCTCTCCTGCTTGATGTGCACTTATTAAGATGTAGCCATCTTCTTCTTCTCTTAATCTAGATCTGTTGTACAAGGAGACCGTGAGCTATTGATCACGAGTAGTATTGGGGCTGCGAGCTCTTTCGCGATCTGTATTGCTTATTAGCTTCTCATGATCTCTTGATTCGCTCTCCGACTCCTTCTGCAAGTCACGAGCTAATTTGGATCTGCTACGGGCGGAGAGACTCCTTTGATCATCATCATTATTGATTCTGTGCTCTGTGATCTCTTTGGTTTTTTTCATGGCTCCTTCTCTAGCTGTCTTCATGGTTTCGTTACGATTTTGCAGACCAGAAGAAAGGTCATTAAGGGCTCGTGCATGAAACCTGAAATATGAGTATGATGACCTGGCCCAAAGCTAAGTATTTGCTGAAGTTGATTCTCTCAAGCACGCTAGCTGTCGTCCTTTCTTTACAGATCTCTTAGAATAGCTTCCTCTCCATAAAGCTTGTGTCCTTTTTATCAATTGAATTTTCAACGGGTTTGCGATTAACGCCATAAAAGAAATTCAAAAACGTTTTTTCATCTGATTAACGCGATAAAAGATAATTCAAAAACGTAATATAGTTGTATTTGTAAAAAGGTTGTCTTGCTTGCTTACCAAACTGACATGTGTGATACACTTTATGAAATTCTACAACTTTTAAAGCAATCAACCCGTTGGACTGCATTAATTTCAGCCTTTGCACATTTGCATGTCCAATACATTTGTGCCATATTTCAATGTCCACAACCACTCCTTTTCCTTTAGCATACATAACAACATTCATAGTAGGAATTCCAACATCTAAAGTGAACATGCGGCCAACTCTAATTCCTTTCGCAACCAATCGGCACTTATCATTAAAATCTTTCACAAAGCAACCTTTTGCATTAAATTAACTATTGGCTGTAAGTAAGTTTACAAAATCAAGCATAATGCAGATGGCTCTATTAGTAGGTATAAGGCTAGGCTAGTTGCAAAAGGCTATGCTTAAACATATGGTATAGATTATGAAAAGCCATTCAGTCCAGTCGCTAGGATGGTAACTTTAAACTATCAGATGTGTGATTGCTTTGGCATGAGCCAAAGGTTGGAATTTGCAGAAAATGGATGTCAAAAATGCATTCTTGCTTGGTGAATTGCAAGAAGAGGTGTATATTGAGCAACTAGCAGGCTATGAGGATTTAGAGCATCTCACATATATGTGAAGGTTAAAGAAGGTGCTCTATGGGTTGAAGCAAGCGCCTAGAGCATGGTCTCACAAGATCGGAGAGTATCTTGTCAACATTGGCTTTTATGTTTTTGTTGTTGATCACTCACTTTATGTGAGAAAGGGAGATGTAGGCTTGGTCATTATAGTCATCTATGTGGATGACTTGATTATTACAAGTAACAGTGACAGTGGGATTACTGAAGTCAAGGCAGAGTTGGCTGCCAATCATCTTGGCCAAAGCCTTATAGGCTACGAATAGCAAGGTGATCAGCCAACACTGGGACACCTCCAAGCGGTCTCCCCCTTTGGGGAGGAAACTAACTAGGCTTGTTGACATGCTGTCTGGCATCCATTCAGAATTGAAGATCTCTGGAAATGCTTGTAGTAGGGGGTCCTTCACCTCCTCCCACTAGGCAAAGAAGCCCCTAGACAGCCTGTCTTCTCTAGGGCATTTGTGGCAAGTTGAAATTTGTGCCCATCTTGTGACTTGAAAGCTTGGAAAAGGTCATCCTCAGTGAATGGGGAAAGGAGGGATCATCCCATCTCAAATGGCACTAGGAATGGGGTGCAGTCCCACACTTGCTGCTTGCATCAAATCACCTGAGCTAAAACCATCTCCTGCTGAAAAAGTTGTCTGTAGAAGTTGGTGGCTAGTCCCATCAGCTCCTTAGAACATGATCCCCGGCTCTCCGACAGCCCATCCTTCCTCTCCAGGGAATTTGTGCCCATCCTGTGTGACTGGAAATCCTGGAGAAGCTCCTCGTCAGTGAATGGGAAAAGGAGGGACTGTCCCATCTCAATTGTCACTGGAAATGGGATGCAGTCCCACATGTGCTGATTGCATTGAATCACCCGACCTGAAACCATCTCGTAGTAAGTTGGTGGTTAGTCCCATGATCCATCACCTCCTCAAGACATGATCCAGTCCTCCCATACTGGTTGTGAAGGCTGTTGATTTGGTCCACGGAGGTCGACAGCTGGTGCACCTGGAAGAACTCTCTATATGATGGCATTTGATTGCTTGATTCTTTTCTACATTTTGTGACAGTGTACTACTTGGTGGTGTGTTACATATATACATGCAATGGCACTTGGTTTGGCTCTGATGTGTGTTCCTTGCAAGTTACTGTATCAGTTTTGGACCATGAATCATTAGATGTACTCTCTGCTGCAACAGTGTAGAAAAGAACCTTTAAGATTGTTTTTTGTTGAATTGTATTGCCTGCTACAATAGTGCTAGAGACTCCAGAAATATTTTGTCAGCTGACGGCACTACTTTGCATGGGTACCATCTTGATGTTGCCAGTATTTTCAAATTGATCCACTTCTCACAAGTACCTTTGCTATGTCGCAACAGGATATACGAGTTGTTTCGGTCGTTGGTGGTCAATCAATTGAAGAACAGGGCTTCAAGCTTCGGCAGGTGGGTTGCATTATTCTCTCATTGCTTTATTCTAGACTTTTGTACTCTTTCAGTAACAGTAGCTAAGGTAGCCTGAAATCATCTTTGCAGAATTGGTAAAAGTTTCGATTAGCTGAATTTGAAAGCATTTCTTATCACTTCCATTGTTTGAAGGTAGGCTGGGGATTGCTATTTGCTAGAGGTTAGGTTTAGGAGATGATAATGATTTCAGCAGGAATAACCCATTAAATCTGTCATGTTGCTACTCTTTCAGGGTTGTGAGATTGTGATAGCAACACCTGGCCGATTACTTGACTGTTTGGAAAGGAGGTATGCAGTCATCACTTGCAATTTCTATAATTGACATTGGCAATTGATGTAGAAAGTAGCAGCAGCTTAACTTGTGGTCCTTTATTAGCGTATAGTGGACTTCAGCTAGTTTATTGTTAAGTTGTTTCCTTTAATCTAGCTGCTGAATTTACAAGTAGGTGGCATGGGAATTCCTTTAACATTAGGAGATACGATTGAACTATAGTTTAAAATTTCTGGCCTTGCAGACATTTTGCTCATCAGGGCTTTGGCTTTTGGGGTATAACAATCTTTCTTTTGGTCAATAATGGATTTTGCAGGTATGCTGTTTTGAATCAATGCAATTATGTAGTCCTAGATGAAGCAGATAGGATGATTGATATGGGCTTTGAGCCACAGGTAATGGCCAAAGATCATACGCTTCAACTTGTGATGGATGTTTTGCACGCATAATTGATCATCTTTGTTCCCTTCATGTGACTAACCAATGGCTGCTGGAGTCCCTCAGCATTTGATACTGCTTTTGACAATCATGTGTCAGGCCTAATTAGCGTTGACCTTTCCTTACAGGTGGTTGGGGTTCTTGATGCCATGCCTTCAAGCAATCTAAAACCTGAGAACGAGGATGAGGCAAGTAATATATATGGATGGGCTAGCATCATGCTTGTTCAATGCAAACTACTTCTAATGTGCACCATTGTCAAACATGACAGGAACTTGATGAAAGGAAAATTTACCGGACAACATACATGTTTAGTGCAACCATGCCTCCTGCTGTTGAACGCCTGGCGCGGAAGTACTTGAGAAACCCAGTTGTGGTAAACATCTTTGCAGCTTTTAATCTATCTATATTCGAGGCATGCATAAAACATGCAACTTGCTTAATTGAAATGCCACTGAAGTTGAATTTTCTTCCAGGTGACGATTGGTACAGCAGGGAAAGCAACTGATCTTATTACACAGCATGTCATCATGATTAAAGAATCTGAAAAACTAGACAGGTCAGTATGCTCTGGGTTTCTCTCTGTCACTTGTTTATGTATTGGTAAAATGAAAGCAATTTTAGGGATCCATGAGCCAGGCCTTTTTCCTCTCACACATGCTATCATCTTTAAAGAATCTGAAAAGCTAGACAGGTCAGTATACTTTGGGTTTCTCTGTCACTCGCTTATATATTGGCAAAACAAAAATATTTGGAGAGACTTATGAGCAACCAGGCCTTTTCCTCTCTCCCAAGACATCTTTCAACATCGATGAATTCTTTTCAATGAGATGTATCTCTTGTCGATGATACTAGTTTATCCTTCCAAGATCATTTAATGGGCTTTACCCTTACCATTGCAAAAACAGATCTGTGCCAATGAGCATAACAAAGATTAGACTCATGAATCATCTCTCAAGCATCAGTACTAATTCTGACAAAATATGAAGCACAATGGATACACGGTTGTTGCCAAGAAACCTGTTCCATAAGGTTAGGAAACTCATTTCAAACCTGGGTGTTGCATGAACCCATGAAACACCTATTTTAAAGTTTCAAAGAAATCCCTACCTACAAAATGCATTTGGAGCTTTTGTAATCAACATTTGTCACGGATTCACTTGGCGTACTGACATGGATATTGACATTCATTCCATTAATTTTGCTCAAGTTGTCCATAATGCATGTACATGTTGATGGCTGCTTCTATAATTGAAGTTAAGATTGTCATGGATAGTGGACCATGATGCATGTAAATAGTGATGCTATGTCAAATGTCCATTCGCATTGTATAAATTCGTAAATCATGATGAATGTGTATTTGCTACATTATAATGAGCCATACTTTATAGGTACCAAGCGTCATAGTTTGTTTCCATCTTGAATGAAACCCATTTCTAAAGTTCCACAAAACTTGTATGAAACCTGTTTCATACCTCCTGTTTTAGAAACCCCTGGCATCTTTGATACACCCAGGAGAAGCCCAACAAGAAGCACTCCTGTAGATGTGTCTCTGATATTTTTGTTGAGGGTAACTAGTTGCCCCCTTTGAAATGCCACTTTCTGCAGTCACGCTCTGACCTGGTAAAGCAGGAAAACTTCATGTTGTTGGGCGAGTCCCTTGGTGCAAAAGAGCTCAATGCACCCCTTCATCATGTGGGAACCCTCCTTTGAATGCATGGCCAAGATGGGATTCTGTTATTGCTTCTTCTTTGTGAAGGGGTACACTCTTACACCACCTCACACACCTACAACTTTCCTTCACCCTCAAGAAGACCATCAAAGAATGCTGCTCTAGTATGCCCGCTTCAATATGTGAGAGAAAAAATCTGGATGCCCCCCATGAGTTACCCCATGTGTGCCTACTGTACTGAGACTAAATACCCCACTGAAACAACCCCTTTTGCCCTTTCTCCCCTTCTTGCCCGAAGGAGTGCCTTTCTTTACTTGCTGGAGAACTGGATACGATTAAGGGAGCAGCTTGTCAACTGTAATGGACAGCAGGCATGTTGAACTCTTAATCTTCAGCTCAAGAAGTGCTACGCACAACTAGCACCTAACTTAGGACTCTGCCTGAGACAGCTGATCATGCAATCATACAGTGCAAACAAGACCGGCTGTGAGAAAATGCAACAGTGGCGGCAATGTTGGCAAAAGCTCTGGTGGGATCTTGCAGAGAAACACACACCAAATGGGGTGGAATGGATTGCACTAACTGGTTTTGAATGCTGGCCGAAAATGTAGTAGGAGACAGAAACATGTCATGATGGCAAGAAGGGGTTGGATTACTCCAGACAGGCTGAAAATAGATTAGCGAGTGCTGCACACAACTGGAAAACTAACCTGGTTCTCTTTCGAGAGACAAGCTAATTGTGCAATCATGCACAGTGCAAACAAGGCTGGATGCTAGTGGTGAGAATTTCCATAGAAACACACACACCAAAATGAACCGAAGGGACTGCACTACTGACTGTGAATGTTGGCTGAAAATGCAGGCAGCAGGCAACAAGAAGATGACAGACTTGTCATAACAGGAGGAAAGAGTAGCTGCAAATCCAGTAGTTGAAGTGCCTGGTCTGAGTGCTGAACTGGGGGAAAATTGATCAGCAATAATGAGGATGCAGGGTGAGACAAAAACACAGCAATTAGGCAATGGGCCGAGTTGAAAATGCAAGTGATGAGGCTGGTGGATGTAGTGCAAATGCAAGGCAACCTATGCCTGGCTATCATGAGATTGCCCTTGCATTGCAGGAATTTGCAGCAGCCTTCTGTGCTCTCTAGGAGTTCAGTGGCATGATTGCAATCACGATGTTTTCCTGATAACTGATTTTTCTTGACTGGTGATGAAGCGACTGAGCTCACACTTGCCGCAACACCTAATGTTGCTTCACAGTTGTACCTTTGGATTCACAATCTTGACTGGTGGTGAAGCGACTGAGCTCACACTTGCTGCAACACCTAACGTTGCTTCACAGTTGTACCTTTGGATTCACAATCTTCATTTGGCTCTCATCGAAATAGCATTTGTGACTCTAAACTTGTGAATCATGGACAACATGTATGAACAACACCACACAATCACATGATCAATTTGTGCTTGACTAGATGAGAAACTGTTCTTTTGAATTCTAAATACTGAGAAATCACTTGTCCAGGATTGGCAACTTCTGTGCCAACTGATTGACTGGAAGACTTTTGTGCCAACTGACCACTTGCAAGTCACAACTTTTGTTACTAGTTAAACATACATTAAGCCAAAGTCCTAAATGACTTCAAAAGACCCTTGGCCTTAGATCCCTACTCGAAGGAAAGTGTAATAAGGCCTAACTTTGGGTCATCCTAACTAGGTGACAAGGGACTCACTCACCTCGGCAATGGCTAGCTTAGCCGAGGTGCACCAGATGCCTATTGTGCATATTGTACCTAAGTGTATCTCAAGCTGTGATACTTAACAGCCAATCATTCTGGAATGGTTGCTACCCCCCCCCCCCCCCCCCCCCCCCCCCCCCCGGTTATAAACCTACACTCGTTACGCACTCAATACGCATAGAAAGGTAACACGATATATGAGCTCAAGGTATACTCTTGTATTATTCAATCCAAAAAGCGGGACAACATAGATACATCCCAGGACTACACCCTCGTGACGCCGCAGAGTGGAAACAAGGCAGGGCTTTGAGTCACTACTACTCCCTATATAGGTGCATTCGGTAGCAATGGCATGGTATAGCTACAAAGCCCTTACACTCACCCCCGCTTATTGGATTGCTGTCCTCAGCAATCTAAGGGTAGCGTTTTGTTATTTTGACTCATCCGGGGTCTTAAGACAGCTTTTCCTAGCAAGTTGGTCAGTGTTTGCCGGTCTAAGGGGACCACGGGATCTTAACACAGTCTATACTATCAAACTGGCCAGTGTCTACCGCACTAGGACTTGGGGGTCTTAACATAGCCTTTTCTAGCAAGCTGGTCAGTGTCTACCCATCTAGACTGGAAAGTTGGGGCTTTGTTTTTGGAGTCATTTGTTGATTGTTACCATGCGGGTCCACCCTCGACTCGATTACATTTGAGGAGTGGAGGCACGTTTGGGGTCTATGATTGAGAACCGCATTATTTTTGGGTTTTTTGCAGAGGCTCAAGGGTCGTTGGAAGGGGCAGGGGGGTTCTCCTCGAGCCAAAGGGCGAAGGCATCCTTTCCGCGTTCGCAGGTCTCCGCTTCTGGGATCCAAGTTGCCTCCCTGAGTGGACGCCCGCGCCACTTGGTAAGGTATTCGGGGAAGCCTCTTTGTTTCGGGTGTCGGAGGAATGCTTCTACTTCGAAGGGACCGTTGGAATGGAGCATTGGTACGCGCCGTCCCCATTGGTTGTCGGGATAGAACCTGTGCAGAAGATGAGTATGAAATGCATTGTGAACACAAACACTGTCTGGCAGGTCCAATTTGTAGGTGACTTCGTTCAGCACTTGAGTGATTCGGTAAGGTCCATAGTATCGGTGATTGAACTTGGAGGTCATGTTTTTGGGAAGGGACATGTTCTTGGAGCTAACTAGGACCATGTCTCCTTTGGCGAATAGTACAGCCTTTCTCTTCTTGTTTGCTTGCTCTGTCATGGTGATCTTGCTCTGCTCGAGGCTTTGTTTAGCTACTGCATTTCGGTCTCTCCATTTCTTCAAGAATTCTTCTCCATCTTGATCTTCCGCTTTGGCCGCTCTGGATGCTAAGGCGAGTGGAGTGATGACTTATTTTCCTGTGGCTAACTCGAAGGGGGTATACCCCGTTGCCGAGTGGATGGAGCTATTATAGTGGAATTCCAATACATCAAGGTACAAGGCCCAATCTTTCTGGTCCACTCGGGCATAACTCTGGAGATAATCTTCGATGCCTTGGTTGACTCGTTCTGTCTGTCCATTTGTCTCCGGGTGGAAGGATGATGAGAATCTCAATTGTGTTTCCAGGGTCTTGAAAAGTTCCTTCCACATATCGCTCATGAATCTTCCATCTCTATTTGATACAATGGCCAGCGGTAAGCCATGAAGTTTGAATACATGTGTGAAGAAGAGGCGTGCTACTCCCGCACTTCTCTTACAGTTTTCAGTACAGGCCATCTTTGGACGGCTTCCACTTTCTTAGGGTCCACTTTGATTCCATCTGCTTCTACAATAAAGCCTAAGAACTCCAACTCTTTCACTGCGAACTCACATTTTTCCAGCTTGGCATATAATTGATGCTGCCGCAGTTTCTCAAAAACTCGGCGTAAGTGCTGCTTGTGCTCTTCTAGGGTCTTGCTGTAGACTAGGAGGTCATCTATGTAGATAATGACAAAGATATCTATCTCCAGTCTAAAGATTCCATCCATGAGGCCACAAAATGTGCCTAGCCCATTGCTTAGGCCGAATCCTAATACTAACCACTCAAACCTACCATATCGGGTGTGGAATGCTGTTTTTGGGATATCTTCTTTGACGATGCGGATTTGGTGGTATCCTGATCTAAGATCAATACGGCTGAAGTACTTGGCCCCGTGCAGTCTATCTAAGAGGTCTTCCACTAGGGGCATGGGGTATTTGTTTTTTATGGTGATTTTGTTAAGGGCCCTATTATCTACACAGTGTCTAAGTCCCCCATCCTTCTTTTTTACAAATAACACTGGGACACCAAAGGGGGATTTGCTAGGGCGAATGAATCCTTGTTCTTCTACTTCATGTAGTTGCTTCTTCAATTCCATGAGCTCAGTGTGGTTCATGCGATAGGGAGCTCGGGCTGATGGGGCAGACCCTGGGATCAGCTCAATTTTGTGATTCACATCTCGCCTGGGTGGTAGACCCTTGGGTAGCTCGGCTGGCATTACATCTTTGAATTCTTCAAGTATTTCTGTCACCTCTGTGTTTCTATTCTGTTGTTTGGGTTTCTTGCCATTTTCTTCTTCTTCAATTGGTCGGATCATACACAGATAGACCATATCTCCTTGTTTGACTGATTTTTCGACCTGCTTGGCACTGCATGTCATGATACGTGGCCTGATAACGGTTCCTTAGACCGGTGCATTTTGGGTCTGGCCCCTTGGTTGGGTTGTAGTTGGTTTCATTGTTTGGCATGATACTCCTGGCTTATTCTCCTTCATTTGCACTTTGATTGGGGTCCTGCCAGGCAGTTACATTCTTTCACATGGTACTTTGACGCTTTCTCCTTGCATATCTAGCATCATTTCATTTACACCTTTACCAAACATTGCAATGACATACTTGTCATAGAATTCCAAGCCCAATATCACTTCAAAATCATCCATGGGGACTACTAAGAAGTTGAGTTTTGCTTTCCACTTGTCGGCTTCCACTTGGACTGCAAAGACTTGTTTTACTTCCTTGGCTTCTCCTTGTGCGAATGTTACTGTTAATCCTTCTGGGGCCTTCGATAGTTTTAATCCATGTTTTGCTGCACACCCTGGTGTCATGAAGTTGTGTGTTGCTCCTGTGTCCACCATGATAGGTTGGTTTCCTTCACCCACTCGGCCTTTGATGTATAGATGGTGAACTGCCGCTACTCTGGCTGCTAAACTTATATCAATACATATATTTAAGCTCCTAAACTTATCAATTTATGAGCAGAATGATTGATTCTGTAATGAATATCAATACATATATTTATGAGCAGAATGATTGAAAACCCAAAAAAATTTATGAGCAGAATGATTGATTCTGTAATGAATATCAATACATATCTTTAAGCTCCTAAACTTATGGATGTCCGGCCAGTATAATATCATCTCACGATGTCACCTAGAAATAAGAAAAACAAAACATGGGGAATTCTCTTCTGTGGGCAGTGAGCGTTTACAAGGATGCTGTAGTCAAACTAAATACATGTATCTGAGCTCCTAACTTATGGATGTCTGTCCAGTCATAATATTATCTCATGGTGTCCCCTGGAACTTTTAGAAAATTTAGGGAAACTCTCTTTCATGGCCATTAAACCATGTTAAGTGGCATGCTTGTGCTAAATATGATTGATGAGCCCGATTTGTGTACTTCTTCTTGATATTTTGGCTGCATGGTTCCTTAGGTTGCAGCGTCTATTAAATGATCTTGGGGACAAAACTGCAATGGTCTTTGTCAACACAAAGAAATCAGCTGATTCCCTAGCAAGACAACTTGATAAGCTCGGTTACCGAGTGACAACTCTTCATGGTGGAAAGACTCAAGATCAGCGGGAGGTCCGTCTTGTGCAGTCTTCCTTTAAAAATGCGATCATCTTTAAAAGAAAAAAAGAATCCCTTTTCTGAGAATATTTATATGGTGCATCTACAACAGATTAGTCTGGAGGGGTTTCGGAACAAGCGTTTCAACTGTCTAGTGGCCACTGATGTTGCTGGTCGTGGGATTGACATTCCTGTAAGATCCTGAATTATTTCCAAGCTAGCGTTTATTCTTGTTTTAATTATTGTGCTGTAAAGATTCACACTTGGTTAGTAAAGACATTCGTGGTGATAGGTGTCGCTATGTTTGTAAAATATGCATTTTAGTGTTGTTATATTCTGGAAAAGAGCACCTGTGTACATGTGCTCATTCGTGTGTAAGTCATACATATATGTAGCATTTGCAGCTACTTGCTAAACACGAGGACAATGATAGGTGCAAGGTCCTTATGACCGTGTTTGTAGTGTTCCCCTTGTATGTTTCTTGATCCCTAGGCATTAAGCGTGGAGGAGATGGGTGGTGTCAAGCAAAGGATGATACATATTTCGCGAGGTCTCGGCTGGGGACGTTATTGTGTCCTAACTTTAACATAAAACGGATTCTATTTGCCATGTATCTGAATTCAAAACCCTGTTATTCATTCTAGCCATTGTAGCTAATTGAATGTCTCTCTCTCAAGTACTTCTAGGTACTCTGTCATTGTTTGTCGCAAGCATCTCAAGTTTGAAACATGGATATCATGAAGAGTCGCTCTCAATTTGCTGATTTGGCAGGATGTTGCACATGTTATCAATTTCGATATGCCATCGAATATTGAGATGTACACCCATCGGATAGGTAACGTGTTCTATTCGCATGCGGTGGTGGATGTTGGGGGGAATGTGCTGTGTGACATGCTTCTAATGTGGCTTATATTTGTTGCGTTTCGTAAGGTCGGACGGGGCGAGCTGGAAAAACTGGTATCGCTACAACTTTCTTGACACTCCATGATACAGAGGTCTTCTATGACTTGAAACAGGTAATTTTTATTTTCGGGGAGAAGTTGTCTTTCCAGATGAGACCTTTTCAAGAGGGAGTGCTGCCCTAGACGTGTGGGTGCATGAGAGAGATGGAGAGAGAGAGAGAGAGAGTACTTGGTTCCCTTCTGTTTCTTTGCTGTGACTTTGGCATTCCGCATGTGATTTGACATAAGATAGCTACTCAGAGAGAGCGAACGTCTGTCGTTACAGATGCTGATACAAAACAATAGCCCTGTGCCCCCTGAATTGGCTCGACATGAAGCTTCTAAATTCAAACCAGGTAAAAAGTCAAGTCGCCAAGGGACGTAGAGATTCGCAGTTTGCAATTCATGTGATGATGAACTGGTATTGTAGAGATTCGTAGACAAAGAGATTTGTTCTTGATTTGCAGGGACCATCCCAGATCGGCCGCCACGCAGGAACGATATGGTGTATGCACACTGAGTTATTCTGGGTCTCTGAGCATTATACGATGAGATGATGAGAGCAAACCCTGCTGTACGTATGCATGATTCTATACCATATTGATGTAGCACAGCACTCCGGATTCTGGATTTTCTCCTCACAACAACATTCATTTGTCATGTCATGCCCTACACGCATCTTCTTTCTAGATGGCCTTCCAAAGTGGTTGAATTCTTGAGGGGAGTTGCGTTACTCATATGAATGAGCGCAAGAATTTGTGTGTCTGTCTGTCTGTCTGTCTGTCTGTCTGTAGAGTATGACCTAAAGAACACAAGTTCTTCGAACTGATATTGTATACACGCGGGTCTCTCTCTTGTTAATACGATCGCAAATCTTGTTGTTGTGCATGTTTGTGAGGTTTCAGAACATTTTTAATAGCTTAGCATAACCACATCTTGAATCTCTCTTGTTATAAATAGTTGGTAGATGATTTCACTACTGTTCCTTGTAAGCATCGATTCGATCATCTCAAATCTATCACATGCTTTCTATTTTCTACATTGATATATTGTTATTGCCAACAAAAAAATGAGTTTTGAAACTAACTCAACATATTTACAATAAATGAAACTTTTTTAAATAAAAAATAAGCATAGCAATGTTTTTAATCACTATTTTACAAACAAGCCAATAAGCATTGCTTTTGATTGCATGTGTAGATTCAACTCATTTGAAATCCTATTACATAGTCTTTCACTCATGTTTCTATTTACAAGATACATAGTTTGTGGATTACTTGCTATAATGCTTTGAAATATCAAAAGTAATATTTTACAAATAAAATTATGTGGGTTTTGAATTTTCTTAACTAGCTCTTATTTTTAATGTTTGTATCATTGTTTTACATATAAAACCAAGTTGGAAATAGTTTAATGTAACAATCACACGTCCAAAAATCACCAGGCTAAGGGCTAATTGTACAAATTTTGATTGGTGTCAATGAAATGTGAAATATATATTCAAATGAGTTGGAAACAATTGCTTTAAAAATGCTCGCAATTGAATAAAACACCAATATGGAGAGCCATATATACAACAACAAAGTGGTGTAGCTAAAAGAATAGATGTGTCATGGTGATGGCATGATGCATGATTATGTTGAATAATAGTTGCAATTATTTGATTATTATATTCATATATTGATTATTCACATATACATAATATATATGTAATGATTTGATGAAGTGTTATATTTAGATTTTCAAAGAAAATAACATTAATAATGTGTCTTTTGAAAGATAATGATTAGGAATATAAAAAAACTCCATGACCAAGGATGGAACAATAATTTGAAGTTATTGTTGCGAAGTACTTTTGCATAAAATATGTATGGCTCTTAGCTAGAGTGGGCTTACCACATGCTAGATTTTAAATCATTGAGGAAAAGGCATTTTAAAGCACCATATTTTGCAAAAGGTAGGAAATCTTACATTGTACAAATAGTTGGGAGTAAGTTATGGAAAGTAGCAGCTTTCACATCTTATGAAAGAGTAGGAGTTATTCACTTTCCCAAATTTGACTATCTCAAACAATATTTTTAGGCCAATGTTAATGCTTGAAACTCTAGAAGAGGCTAAATTTGTCTATAGTTGATAGAAACATTATTTTTCTAGGATTAGAGAATAAGATTCTTACATATTTTTTAAACCTAAATTTTAATTTCATTGCTTAAAGGAGTTGCATTTATAAGGAAAATCGAATGTATTAGAGATGAAGCATTGCAGTATACAGATAGCTAGTTGGGAGCTCATTTCTTATATATTTGAGAAATAATTTCCTAAATATTTCAACCTTTTATACATTGTTTTTTTCATTGGTTTGCTTCTTGCAAACTTTTTCGAATACTATTCTTAAAGTATTATCAATTTTTGTCAAATAAGAAGAGTAATAATGACCAAGATTATATGGATTTAGAGTGTATTGCATATCTATGTTTTCACACCAAAACAAGACTTAATTTTTTATTTTAAAATTATAACTTTTATTGAAACAATTGTCCATATCTTTTAGTTGTTTAGACATTCTTTTTTGCATTTGTGTCTTTTAGTTGTTTAGACATTCTTTTTTGCATTTGTGTCTTTCTTGTAAAATTTAAAAAACATTATGTTTAATGTAGTATTGACTTTTGTGGAAAAACAAGAGTAATAATAAATAACATGATATGGATTTAGAATGTATTGCATGTCTATATTTGCACACCAAAGTTGGATTTTCTTTTGATTGAATGGATTAATATTGTGGGAACCCTAGTTAACATAATGTTATCTCATGTAAGAATTATGGTGACCGGTTACTTCTAGAGCAATTGAATGAGAGCCAATAGTGTAATGTGTAGGAAATGAAATAGATAAATGCACAACAAGATATTACCAATACCAACTATCTACAATGCCAAGTCATTCCCCAAATCGACAACTCCAGTCATACTATCATAGGAGTAGAACCACTCTCTATGAAGGGTCATTGTTCTAAGAGACTTGTCTCTTCCACTTGTTGCTTATTTTAGGCATCTCACATTTGGTGGAGATGACAATATCTCCTCTCAGTTCCAACAGTACAACATGATGAACCAATGTATCAATAGCAAGAATAGACATGATACATGTATTAGATGACGAGTTCAATAAGTTTAATGCTCCATTAGATGAAGGCCATAAACCCCACCTTATCGGCCTCTATGGAATGTCAATAGCAATTCCCTACTTGCATGTTCAATCCAAGAGTTTGATAGTGCTTGTTTCGTTGCCAACTACTAAAGATGTCTTATCTTATTGTGGTTAGATTAGTTTGATCATTTGGACAATTATCATGCATGGGCAGATGATCAAAGGCATTGGAAATTCACACATTTTTGAAAGGCATTGCTCCTACATGGTATATGTAACAATAAGAGCATATCAAAGTCAATTGGCAATAACTTAGGCAATCCTTGATAAAAACACATTGCTAATCAAAATATTACTTAGTCATCATCACTAAGAAATTAAGGAACTGTGAATAGTGACCAAAGAGAGACTATTGCTCAATTTTCCATTAAATTCAATCAAATCTTTACAAGGGTTAATCCCACTATGTTTGAGTCCATGAAGCTCTTTTTTCTATGGCCACGATTGTGCTCACATGTAGCCAGATGAGTGTAGGATCATGATCCACAAACCATTCATGATGCAATCCAAATTACACAAAGAATTGAAGGGACTATGGAAGGTGTTGAGATGTTGAAAAACAAGATGAAAACAAAAATAACTTTGGATGATCCAATACCTATGGAAATTGATGTACAAAATGCATAATGGGCTAAAAAGAGAGCCTTATTGGTTCAAGATGCACAAGGATGTCCCAAGTGTTTTCACTGCAATAAATATGGCCATGTAAAAAAATATTGCCAATGACTCAAAGGTAAACAATCGCAAGTTCAAAAGGTACAACTCACCAACAACAATGCAACAACATTAGCAAGTGTAGTAGAAAACCTCTAAGTAAATGGCTATTGAGGCATGGCCATTTGCATGTGCAAGCCTTTACAATACAACAAAAAACAAATAGTTTAGTAGCATTAATCATACTTAGCATAGGACAAACATTAGTTAGTGTTTTTTCAACTCAGGTGCATCATTCTCATCAATCAAGCAAAGCAAAAACTTTAGCTTTGGACACAATAAGCACACCCAATCTTAATATTTTTTGGAGACACACAACATGTACATCACACTCAGCAATAAGCAATAGTGCCATTAGGAGGCCAAGTCATGTATCATGCAACCTAGTTATTGCCACAAGAATTGTTTTTATTAACATTAGGGTGTGACTAACTTAGACAACATTCGACATAATTAAACTTTGGAGATGAAGTATTGAGACTCCCTAATTCTGCACCAATACCATTCACTACATTGCCAAGAACTGATTATTTTCAACAAGTGTAAATTGGAGAAGTTTTCAAACAATAGCAATTGCAAGATATTCAAAGACTTCTTCAAAGATATCCACATACATTACCAACAACATCTACAAAGTAGACCACCATCAATGCACCCATCTACCATGACATTCCAACATATGGTGGCCCACTTATCAAGATATCAATGCATATAGGCAATCCCTAAAGGAAATTCAAAATAATTACGGATGCAATCAAAGATGTTAGTAAAAGGTGTGATGGAACCATCTAAAAGTCAATAGTCTACAAATCAACATTTGGTGAGAAAACAAAATTGTCAATACCATTTCTGTGTTGATTATGTGCCCTTAAATAAGGTGATCATCAAGGATGTCTATCCATTACCAAGGCTTGATGCCTTATTAGATTAGTTGGAGAATTCAAGGTACTTTACATCCATTGATTTAGCTCTTGCCTGTTGGTAGGTTCCACTAAACCAAAAGGATGCTCCCAAGATAGCCTTTTGAACATTGATGGTCCTATTTCAATTTAAGGTCATGCCTTTTGGCCTCACAAACCCTCCATAAACATTTCAAAGAATGGGCAATTACCTATTTTAGGACCTTATTAAAAAGAAAGTACTTGTCATTTACTTGGATGTCATATTAATTCATACATCAACATGGTCTAAATACATGAAGGTATTAGAAGAAGTACCAACCGGCTGGAAAAGTACAATCTAAAAGTTTAGCATAAAAAGTGTAAGTGGGGAGCTAGAACGATGAAATTTTTGCATTACATCATTTCAATAGTAGGTATAAAGGGGGATCCAACAAAAATACTAGGAATAAAAAATTATGCAGGAGCAAAAATAGTTCAACAATTGAAAAGATTGCTTGGCATGATGGCTAGTTCACTCAAAATTCATTTCAAGTGCATCATCAGTTACATAGCTATTGAGGAAGCTTTTGAGAAAGGAAGAGAAATATCAATGGATGGATGATTGTTAACAAACATTTGATCAAATCAAGGAGCACATTGCACAATCCTCCCTCTTGTAATACCAATATTTTTTAAAAAACCTTTTTTAAATTAAAAACAGATGCATCTAATCAAGGTTTAGGGGCTATTTTATTATAGGAGAAGAAGGACAAGGTTGACATCCCATATGTTACATACATTGAGGGTAACAAGAGTTGAAGCAAATTATACAACAATAGAAAATGTGTTATTATTGATAGTTTGGGCCTTTGCAAATTTGCACCCCTATCAACATGGTCCTGAAGTCATTATGGGAATGGACCATAATCTATTGATAACATTGCTTCATAAGTAGCACCCTCTTTGCATATTATTGAGATGGATATTAGTCCTATAGGAATTTGACTTCAAAATCAAGCACTACAAAGGCACAACAAATACAAGTGTGGATGTATTGACTAGGAGCATACCAAAGATAAACAATACTCAAGTAGATTTTTTCATGCACAAATGACAAATCCAACAATCATACAAATCATAAGGAATCGTCAATCACTACATTTACATTTAGATAAAAAAATATGTATAATTCAAAACAAGGTAATGTATTATGCACAACAAAGTCAACAAGTACACATCTACATACCATAGGATTTATAGAAAATATATATTGATTACCATCATAGTCATCCATTATTTGACCATGGTGGAGAAAAGATAGTACAACACATGCTGCAATCTAGATTATATTGGCCATGTATGAGGCACACACGCACAAAATATCTCAAATCATGCCCTCAATGTCAAGGTTTTAAAATGCCCACACATGAACCAAACGTGTTGCTATAATCAATCAAAGTACAGAGGCCATTTCAACTTGTTGCATGGGACTTGATTGGTCTCTTTCTAAAAAGCATAAATAGAAACAAGTGCCTAGTTGTACTTATAGAATACTTAACTAGGTGGGCCAAAGCAAATGTGATTCCAAAAGCAACAACAGGATTCAAAAGGCACTTGAACTTCAAGATCAATGAAAAGCATAAGGAGTGCAATGTACAATGAAGCCATAGAGTTTATTTATGATGGCCCCAAAATGATGGAACATGGGAGCAGGACAAGAGATATCACACACAATGACGCCGCACCAAGTCAAGCTAGGTGTTTCTCTTTAGACTCACAATGTACTAGTAATATCTTAGTCAATAATTTGTTGTCAGTTTTTGATAAATTAGTTAGCACATAATGCAAGCATCAAGGTTTCAAGCATCTTGTGGTGTCTCATAACTTTGGTCAGAGGATTCCAAATGATGATACCCTAGGAGGGGATTTCCAAAAGGAGCATTCCCTCTCTCTGATCAGATTGAATCATGAACCTTTGACCAATTAGATAATTGCTCTAGAGTTTGAGAGCATGAATTATCGCTAGTAGCTCCAAATCATGTGTAGCATGATTCTTCTTGTCTGGTTTGTATTTTTAAGAATAGTAGGCTATGCGTTGACCTTCATGGGAAAGTACACGTCCCAATGCTACAATGCTAGCATTTGTGATGACTTCAAAATCTTAAGAGAGATCATGATGCTTTAGTACAAGATTCATAGTGAGACATACCTTTATCTTGTCAAAGCTCTCTTGTTCCTTAAGAGGTCCAACACTATATTGGTCTACTTCTCAAGTTGCTCACTTGAGCAAAGGGGCGGGGGAGGGGGGAAGATGAGGCATAATCCTTGATAAAGGTGTGGTACCATCATCTTTGGATGATGTAATTCACCCAATGGGATGTAAGGTCTACCTTAAAGAGTTGAGCCTCTTTGTGAATGTGAAAAAAATGGGTGTTGGGGATATTATCATCAATCCCAATAGCTTCTTTTGCGCTTGTGATATGAGATGTGGTTGATAATACAATATTTCTTTTCCTTGAGTATTACCACAAAAAAGTCAAATTCTAACAAAATTAGAAGCCATCTAGTAATGTTGTGTGTGGTGCATGGCTGGTTTACAAAATAAAGCAATGCTTGATGGTCCACAAAAAAATGTGAATAGATTAGCTAACAAATAGTATAAAAAATTATTGACGGCATACACTCATTCTATTGTGAAGTAATTCATTCCAACTTTGATGAGTTGTCTACTAGCAAAGTTCACTGGAAGTCCATATTATCTCACTGGGTTGGCATAACATAACTCCAATTTTGATTTTGGATGCATCAATATGAACATGGAAAGCCTTTGTCCAATTTAGGGCTCGTAGAATGAGTGAAATTATAAGAGCCTTCTTCAAAGCTTCATACAAAGCCTGACATTCCTCTATCCATTCCCAAATAATTAGCAACTTGTACAAGGGCCATGTTATGGAATTGTAGTTTAGCACAAAGTGGCGATAATAGCCAATATGTTTGAGGAAACATTGGATACCTTTGTGGTTGGTAAATGGTACAAGGTCCATTATTACTGTGATCTTTGTAGTATCTATTGTAATGTTGTTCTTAGATGCCACAAGGCCCAAAATGATGTCGTGGTTAACAAAAAATTAGCACTTCAAGGGATTTAGAGATAGGTGATATTGTCAACATCACTTGAGAAATAGTCAAAGCTTTTCAAGGTGTTTCTCCCACCTAGAGTGAACATAGAGTTCGTCCATAAATACTTTGAGCCAATGCCTTAAAATGTCCTTAAACACTCTATACATGAGTCTTCAAAGGTGGCCAATGCATTCATTGGATCGAAATGCATGTCAATGTAGGCAAATACCTTCCATTTGGTACACTTACACCTAGTTGCACCTATAAAAGCCATCCAAGAAGCTCGATCATGTGATCTATGTAAGGCAGTGGATAATGATCTCTTTTGGTTGCATTGTTTAGTCTCTTGTAGTTAATGTGTATACTCGGATCTTGTGGTATTTCTTGTGAGTACCATGATGATGGGTGATACCCAATTTATAAGCTCAATCTTATAGATGAATTCTAATTTTTGTAATTTCTCAATCTCTTCTTAGTGAGGATTCATAGGATAGGGTCATTCTTTAGTAAGGTTAGCATCCAGTTTCAAAGGGATGGTATGTGGTAGTACTTGAGGTAGAATGCCCTTGAGGTTGGAGTAATTCCAAATTAATATATCATAGTACTCCTTGAGTAGATCGATTAATTGTTGATTGTCTTCTATGTTGAGGTCCTTGATATCTAGATTGGTTTGGGAGTTTCCCTAGTTTAGCAAAGTTAGCCTCTTTGGCCTTCACCAAGCCCTCAATGGGTTTGGTGGTCTACCCTTCCCTTTTTGCACAAAGTAGATCTTTGTTTTTCTATCATGTAAATTGTTTTGGGAGATCCATGGGCTCCTCTTGAATCTTGGTTTTTGACTTATTCTCAAGTGCAATGTTTTAAAGGTGCTTGCACCTAAGATGAATTGGTAGTTTTGTTACGGCCTTGCAAGAGTGGATGGTTGTGGTACTTCAAGTTTGAGTCATCACTCCCATCTGCACCAACTCTGAATCGGTCTCTTGGTGGAGAACCAAAGGCTGGGTCCTCTTCTCTATCATCTAAGAGTATATCAGAAGTGGGAACCATTTTGGTGGGCTAGTATCCCATCTGCTCGTAGTCTAATGCCTCTAGGTGCTCCAACCATTCAAGTTTGAATTTTAGTGACTACTCTTGCATTAATGAGCAAACCTTTTGTATGAGAGGGCTTTGGATGATTTGAGATCTGCCAAAGTTGCCATGAAGGATGATGCAAGGGAGGAACAATGCATTATTAGTGCATCTCATAACAATGAAGCAAAGACTATTGCTACCCCCTTATTATACATGGCAAATTGACAATCGTGTATGGTAATTGTCTTTATTGTGATGTTAAGCCATATTGTGCAAACTTTAGTTCTAATCACTATAGCTCTTCTCATGCAACAGATGAGACAAAAGACCTAGAAGAGAAAATTGTGAATCCAAATATTCAAAGTGTGTAAGCAACATCAAAGGATAATGAAGATCTTGCAATAGAGGTGCTTGTAAATCCAAAGATGTCAAAAGAAGCTATGAGAAAAGATGCGACAATCACTAGAGTGTGCAAGAGTCTACAAACATAATTGTTTCTTGTTATTACCATGACTACAAAAGTCTTCTATTCAATCCTTAAGCCATTTTGGATTTGTAATAGTTTATCCTTATTTAATAAATAAAAGAATTTGAAGTTTAATCTCATTTGTGGTTTGCAGCAATTGCTAAATAAACACAAGTCCACTTGTAGGGCACATGAGTTGATTTGCAAGCGAGCACTACTAACCAGAATCTTTTTGCTCGAAAAGCCAGATTTGGATATGAGATTAACAGAATCAGCATGAAATAGTGTTTCCGATACTCAGCTCTTCAATTTAAAGCTACATGATGCCTATGATGCTTAAGATTCTAATTGTCAAAAACTTTTTTTTTAACGGGACATGGTCATAGAATACACAAGCTTTTACAACAAGCATGGAGGCAGAGAGCACTCCACAAATGGAAGCAATATCCAAGTAAGGTCCATAGGTCAGGCTTGGTATCCCACATATTGAATATGCATAGAAAATGGCCAATGATCTGTTAAGAGATAAAATAGAAATATCAATGAGAGAAGATTGGAAACTATAAGTGGACCAGTCATAGTTAAGCTTGAAGCATGAATTGCAGCATGCAAATGTCGAAAGCAATAAGCACAGAGATATGACATCTATCACAAACACCAAAAGGGAAGCTGATAACAGTAGCAATGATGCTGTTAATATCAGCACGAAAAACACAGTCTTGAAAGCTCTTCTAATAGTCTTTGCACCCATGCCAAGCAGCTAACACTATTCACTGGATAGCCACTTCTTGATGTGATGCAAGCTTTGAAAAGCTCCATGCCCTGCAATGTGCATGATGTAGAGCCATAGCTAGCTGAGCCGGCAAGTTGTTTGAAGCAATCAACCTGTGTCAATTTTGACTTAGAACCATGGTGCTTGTTATCTGGTACATTCAACATGGATGAAATAGTTGGTAGATTGTTGTTCCCTGATGATGACATTATAGACATATAGTCTGATGATGGCATTGCAGACATATACTCTGATGCTAACATTGCAGACATGTACTTTGATGGTGACACCAAGGGCACTGCAGACATACTTGATTTAGATTCTAAAAATAGAGTTAGTATTGCTAGATAGGTGTTTGCAAGCTAAATAAGTGTCAGAAGACTTCCTCATTTGTTGTATCATTAGATGTGCTTGAATCAATGGTTCAAACGGGTAGAAGTAAAGGCATCAAAAACCCAGTTAATTTCTGACTCGAAACTTAAATAGATGATGTTGAAGCTCCTGGAGCAAGTGGTGCTACTGGTCTACTTGTTATAGATGACATATCAAATGTCACCCATGCAAGTCTTTAATGCATCTAAATCAACTAGTAGCTCATCTAAAGCTTGAAGTAGTGTCAATAAAAGATCCTCAACCCCTTTGTCCCCCTCCTTGGGGCCCCCACAGAAGATCAATTTCTCCATTTAAGCGGGGCTTGGAAAGAGTTCCATGAAGTAGGACTATCCGATAGAGATTCCAAAGGTGTAGCTGCATGAAGACTGAATCGTCCAGAGAAAATGCTCGTTTGTGTGGAAGAATTGTTTGATGAAACATCTACAGGAGAAAATGGCACTACTACATGCTGCTGAATAGAAGTAACATTTGTTTGCAAAGCAATCAAATTGCTTTGTGTGAAAAGTGGCATACTGTTCTGATGCAATGTGCCCATGCCAATACCTTGCATACCACAAAGTGAAGAAATACAATGTACAACATTGAGTGTGTTGGATGTACCAGTACTGGTGATGTTCTACTGTAGTGAAACATATGCATTGCCTTGAAGCATCAACAATGAGGTGGTTGTTGCTGGGTAGATTGTTGTTGTGTAGGTGATTTCTGAGGACCACCAAATAGTTCCCACCAGTAGGAGAGGGGCCTACCTAACAAAGATGATGATGGGTCAATGAGATGTTTGGAAAGTCAAGGAAAACATGCACACATAGTAGCTCACTGGAATTCACTAGAACATGCATACTTAGCAGCTCATTGGAATTCATTGGAATGCCTATCAAGAAGGCTTCAAGATAAGGGGCTTTTACTCTTAGGAGGTCAGGAGTCCTTTATACAATAGTAATCTTCATCTTCTAGTATCAAGGGACCCCATCCATTGCTGAGCATGAAGATGTGAAAGATCACCTTGCACGTAAAAACATAATGGAAATACATGTTCTTTAGTGGCAGATATTAAGTTACTAAACTTAAGCAAGGATGCTCCAAATACAGATGAACGATGCAGCTTGTCACAGCTAAATAACTTTGCAGTTTCAACTATGCAATCATGCTATGTCAGCAAGTGTTGCAATGGATATGTAAAAGACAATTCTGCACCTAACAACAGGAAAATAAACGATTTCAGTGTGTGTGCTGAGTCTGCAATGTCTTATGTTTGCTGATGATACAATATAGGTTGTACTACAACTAAAGCAAATCCCTAAAGATCTCCTACTGCTTGTTGGCCTGTTTTGGTCCACAGGCCTTAGCAAGTTCCAATAAAAAACTTCCAGCAGCGTTTTGGACTTCTGAAGACTTATCCTGCATTGATGATGCCATAGGTTTGATCAAATGCAAGCTTGATGCAACTGCAAAATTAACCAGTAGATTGAGGTCCTGAAATTCACTAGCATAGACAAGGACAGGAACATCGTATCTCTTGTCTGTAGAGCTTGGTACAAGAACCATGAGATATCTCTGCATTCTTTGAGGATTCGTGATCACATGATATTGCTATAGCTAGCTTCTGCCATGCTTTGGAATATTCTGAAAGCAACTTGATTACAATGACAACTGAGATAAATAGCTCCGGCTCTACTGAACAAGGCTGGCTTCAAACACATGCTAATATTGATAAAGTTGGAGCTTTAATTGATCGATATATTGCTCTTATGAAGGTAGATAGAGAAAAAGAAGCAAGACTTGAATCAAGTATGGATTCTCATCACCCTGAGTATTATCAATAGCATGATGAGTATTCTCATGGGATTTATGCACCCGATGCTTATGCTTATGGCCAACATGTATATGCTGATGGTACACACTATGATCTGCATGCATCTTATGAGTATGGACATCAACATGTTAATGCTTATAGATATGATGCATCATGTCATAATGTAGAGTATCCTTCCATTGCACCTTGGCAGCAGAATGACTATTATGGGCAACGTGCTTATGCTAATGAGCATCCACCTTTTCAGCAACGTAGTCATGATTATACATGTGAACCTTCCTTAATTCAACAGCCCAATTCTTATGGACACGACAATAATGGTCATGCTTATTAGTACTCTTCTAGCTTTAATAAGAAACAATATTTTCTTCATAGACTTCTCCTTCTTCTTGGGACCTTCACACCCTTAACCAGTACTCCAAACTCTCAAGATGAAGTGGAGAAAGCCATGGCAACACCCATTTGCAAGGGAGGAGCAAGGTCTAAGAGATATGAAAAGATCTTGGCTTGGTACTCCATGTAAGCTCCAAAAGGAAGCCTCTAAAATTTGATGAGGGATTGAAAATGAATTGCCATTTTTATCCCCTTGCCTCCAATTTGTCCAAGCCTCCTGCCATAGCTTGTGTGGTCTTCAAGAAATCTGCCATCCCCCTATGGTATTCCATCATTGCTCTTGTCCATGCTGTACCTAACTGAACTAGGGTTTTTTTTTTGTAAAATGTAACTAAATGTGAGAAAAGAGAAAAAACAAAGGACCGAATACATGTGCTCTGATACCAATTGTCATGGAGAGGACATGAGAAAGAAAAGAAGAAGAGAGAGAGAGAGTGCAGAAGAGAGAGAAAGACTGCAAGAAGAGAGAGAAAAAGGGTGACGAGGAGAGAGAAAAACTAAAAAATGAGAGAGAAAGACAAAAAGAGAGAGGAAAAAGCCATGAAATCTTGGAGAGAGAGGTGAAGGTGAAAAGAGACTTGTATTATAATATGATGGTCAAAAATCTAGTCTCTTACACCTTTTATATACTGGCTAGTGTAGCTGCTATTTTATCTTCATTATTTTATTTTCCCCTCTCTTACAGTTTCAAGACTAGTACTAATGGCTACCTCTCACATAGCTGACACACTATCTCTCTCTACAAGTGTAGTGAGCTTACCTCCATGCCCGATCGAGTTGTCTCCTCTCCCAAGCACTTCGGTAGCTCCACAATCCAAGAGCAAGCTTCAAGCGAGCTCAATCCTCAAGCTCCACACTCTAAGCTCCATTGCCACAAGCAAGACAAGAGAAGAGAATAGAAGAGAAGAAGAGAGGAGAAGATGGAGAGCTTCTCCACCATGGTCCCTCACCCTCACATACTAACTCCCTCTCTCAAGCATAAGTTCAAGCAAGCAAGAACAAGAAAAAGAAGAAGAAAAATAGGAGAGCTACTTTTGGCCACACACAAGAATGAGCTCCTCGCTCACTTTTCAGCTTTATATACAAAACCCTAAATCCCTTTTGGGTGGTTATTCCCTTATCCCCTTTTTACATGACTGCCCTTTTTCTCGTTGTCATCCTATCTTCCTAGCTTCCTTCCTACTGCCCATATATCTTACAATTTGCATGGGTGAGTGCTCTGTGCACTTTTACAAAATAAATCATGGTGCACCTTGCGCTCTTTTACAAACGTATTGACTTGCACTTTTTCTTGTGCGCATTTCTCCTTGATTTAGGACTTTTTTGCACTTCTTGTGTTTCCAGATTTTTCTTGGCGTGCCTTCTTCTTCTGTTTCACATTTGCCTTGGCCTTGTCTTCTGCTTTAGATTCCACCTTGTTCATTTGAGGGTTAATACCAAAGTTGAGTGACCATGTGACTATAGAAGAATTAAAGGTGTGAAAAGAATGAAATGCAAAAGACAAAAAGGTGATACATTGGCTACCTATAATCATTGATAATACTATGCTAGGGTATATAAAAAATGTGGAAAATTCACATGCAACTTGAACAAATTTTGAGAACATATTTTCAATAGACACAAAGGCACGAAATATTCAACACAAAGGCACGAAAGATTCAAAACAAGCAAAAGTTGAATACTTTGAACAAAGGAAAGATCTCTAAAAATGAGCATGTTTTGAAAGTGAGAAGCATTGCAGATGCCTTACTATTGATGCAATATCTAATTATGACGATTTGGTTTCATCTACTTTGGATGGCCTTAATTATGAGAAGGCTTATCACTTTTGTATATGTACAAAAGTCGTTTCCAATTTTTAATGAGTTAGTCTCTTTCATTATCACTAAAGAAATTAATATGCAAGGTGAATCATTTGAAAGGAGTGGTGAACATGTCCAAGTATTTTACTTAAGTTTAAGAAGGGAACGTGGCTAAATCCTCTTCAAGAGGCTGCAGTATGGAATATGTTAGTAATAACCAGCAAAACAGGTTGAATGAGCACTTCGGTGAAATGTAGTTTTCAGGAGGCCGTGGAAAGTTTAGAGATAGGGAGAGCTCTAGAGAAAGATGTGAATGACATAATAGAGGTTGGTAATTTTGGCACATTTTTATTATTGTGGCAAAACAAGTCATATTATAGCCCATTGTTATGCTAAGAAAGCTAATATCCATAGTGGTAAATTGCAGTAAGGAAATTATACATCATCTTCATGATAGAATGAAGACAAATATGAGCATATGTTTATTATGCAACGTATGATGAATGCTTTTACAGGAAAGGGGATACATGATGATGTATGGTATGTTGATTCAAGTGCATCTAATCATATGACTATCCATGTTAAATGGCTTGGAGAGATGTAAGATTTACAAAATTCAAGTTATGTGCAAATGGGTGATGATTCATACCATCCAATTTCATACATTAGAAAAGTTTCCTTGTCCTTACATGATGGTTAGACAAAAAATCTAACATACATATTACATGTAGCATCCATCACAAAGAATTTAGTATCTATTGATCAAATGGTAGAGCAAGGATTGCAGGTTTGATTTAATGCAACAAGTTGCTTTATGGAAGATTTTAATGATAAGTATAATTTGATTGCAAAAGAAAATAGAGTTGGTTGCATGTTCACTTTAGATACTAAAATTCTTACTATGAATATTGATATATATGCTAAAGGAAAAGTAGTTGCAAATATTGAAATATGGCACAAGTGTATTAGACATGTAAATGTACAAAGATTGAAATTAATGTAGTCCAAAGGATAGATTATAGGGTTGCCTACTTTTAGAGCTATAGAATTTCATAAAGTGTATGAAACATGTTATTTTAGTAAGCAGGTAAGACAATCTTTTTTGCATGATAAAGATGTGAGAAAGAATATACTTGATGTTGTGCATAAAGTTGTTTGGGGGTCTACACAAAACATATCTCTTGATGGCAACAAATATTTTATCACATTTATTGAAATGATTGTTCAAGAAAGTTGTGGATATATTTCATTAAGGAAAAGAGTGATGCATTTGCGTACTTCAAAACATAAAAAGTTGATGTTGAAACAGAAATATCCTTGAAAGTTAAGTGCTTGAAGTCAGATTAAGGGGGAGAGTAGCTCTCTAATGAGTTTAGTGGCTTTTTGAGGTCTCATGGGATAAAGAGACAATTTACTTATAGGTACACTCCATAGCAAAATGGGTTTACAGAAATAAAAAATAGTTATTAGGACAAGATTATGCATTCCTTCAAACAAGAAACTCAAATAGAGAATAATCTGGGAAGTACATGACTCCCCCTTTTCAAGCCATCCCAGATATGTTAAGACCCTCAACACGGTCAAGAAAAGCGACCATTGGGAAAGACTTAAGGGAGATGTACTCAGATATGTCATGGAATATTTGTCTTATCAGTGCATTAAGGTAGAGCATGTCAAGATGCCTGGGAAGCTACAATCTCTTGACATTCCTCAAATGAAGTGGGAATTTATCAGTATGGACTTTGTTGTTGGGTTACCTTCAGTTCAAGGAGGATAAAATTCAGTTATGGTTATAGTAGATATGCTCACCAAGGTTGCACATCTCATTCCAGTCAAGACAAACTATAAAGCTTTAAACATTGCCACATTATTCATTAATGAGATATTCAGACTCCATGGATTGCCCAGAAGGATCATTAGTGATCGCGACTCCCTCTTCACATCTCACTTCTGGAGAGGGATATATGAGGCCATTGTACAGCTGCGAACCCAAGAAATGGATCCAATATCTACCATCGGTAGAATTGCCTATAATGCTTCTTACCAGTAAAGCATTCAAATGACACCTTTTCAAGCATTGTATGGGCATGACTTTCGTACTCTACTGAATTTTTCAGTTCCTACCTTAACGGTAGAGGCTTCCAAGAAAATGCTAGAGGAAATTGATGAGCAAGTCAAGACCATCAGACAAGACATTAGAGCTGCCAAGGATAGGCAGAAAGACTATGCAGATCTAAATACAGACAAGAACGACTCTTCAAAGAAGGAGATATGTTTTTATTTGTGTACAACCCAATAAGATCTCCTTATCATTGGGAGAGTTTAAAATATAAGTCCAAGGTATTGCGGGCCCAACAGGATCCTCAAGCACATAGGGCCCAATGCTTACTAACTCCAACTCCCCGAGAATGTAAAGGTTTACAATGTATTTCATGTTAGCCTACTAAAGAAATATGTATCCAATCCTAGCAATGTACTCAATGATCAACAAGTTGTAATGCCAAGCTAAGGAGTCCTTGAGCTCTTGCCAGATAGAATCCTAGACATTTGGGAGAAGCGATTGAGGAGTAGAACTCTCAGAGAGTACCTCATCCAATGGAAGGACTATCCAGAAGAAGATGCCACATGGGTTGATGAGAGTAATCTCAGCCAACAATACCTCCAATTCCTTTTGAGATGAGGACATCTCAAATCCCTTAAAGGGGGGAAGGATGTAATAAACCCCTCTGCATCCCCATTGGACCCCCCTCCCAAAAAAAAAACTTGAAATTTTTTAACTTCCCCCCTGTCGATGCCACCAGCTGGCGGGAGGGAGGGGAACTGAAGTAGAAGATGTCGATGAAGATGAAGACGATGATGATGATGGGGAGGAGGGGCACATGTGTGCCACCTCTCTCTCCCCCCCTTAGAAAAAGGGATACCACCTCTTCCCCCCTTGCCGCAATTGTGCATATATATATATATATATATATATATATATATATATATATATAGAGAGAGAGAGAGAGAGAGAAGGAAACTTCCAAGAAGCTTCCAAGATCCCTCCCCTTGAGAGGGGTTCCCAAGCCCTGCCTCTCTCAAGGAGCTAGCTTCCCTAGTAGTCCGTATGCGCATTTGTGAAGAGGGCTGAAGCTAAAAAATGGCTCCAAAGTGATGTAAGGTCCAAGAAAATGCTAATCGCGTGTCAAATGCTAGAGCTATGGGTCAAGGAACTGCAACACTTAGTAACTAGGTGAATTCAACAAATTTTACTCTAGTAGAAAACATATGAAGGAACAATAAATGCAAATCAACTACATTAGGTAGAAAAAATGATTCATGCTAAAATTCATGATAGCAAACCACAAATTATGTTGCATTAAAAATCATGTTGTAAATTGTGTTTCTTTATTGCACTAAGACATGTTATAGAATGAACAATTTGTGTAATAGACTTCGCATTGGTGCACACTGAAATCAAGGATTTTGTATTGTTTTTTTGTTGTTCATGGAGCATTAAATTTTATGCACTAGCATTAGCATGCTTGAGAGATAAAAGGAATTGAAAGATGGTTGCACTCGAGTGCATAAAAAATAAATAAATACAGACTGTCATGGTGTTGAGTGTGGAAATGATTGGTTTTTTGGGCTGATTTTTTGTTGTTTTTGTTGCTGAATGGTTGTTTTTGGTGGTTGATTGTTTGAGTTTGAAGATGTTTTGAAGTGTTTGGAGTGGTTTGAGTATGTTTGAAAGGGTTTATGTTGGTTTTTGATGAAATATGTTGTGTTGAAGAGTTCTGTAATTCTCTCTCTATGGTTCTGTAAGGTCTGATTTTCTTCTGTTTTGTTCTGTTTTGGTTCTATTTTGGCAGTTGAGATGGTTGAATCGATGTTTTGAGAGATGATTGAAGTTGTATGAAAAGGTTTATGTGAGATTGAATTGGTTTTGTTTTGGTTTTTATGGGTTTTGTTGATCTTCTGTAAAGTTTTGTAGCTTCTGTGCTTCTGTAGCTCTGTAGTCCTGTTGTTCTGTTGCTCTGTGGTTCTGTTCTGTTGTTTCTGTTGAGTGTTATGATGGATGTATGGATGTTTTGGAAAGTGTTCTTGTCTTAGGAAAAGGATGAATGGAAGCTCTATCCAAGCTAATTGAAGTGAAGAAGTAGCTGATGAAGATTTACAGAAGGTTACAGAAGACAGTGATAGAAGACAGATCTCACAGGACACTATGAAGTCTCTGGTGACCTTTCATATCTGACATACCTTTTGGGAGGTGTATCCACGACCTAATGAGGATTATTGTGAGTGATTATTGAGTGATTGTAGTGAGGATATGATGTAGTATTGAGAGCATACTGTTGTGAGAGAGATCATATGCAAGAGATAGTTGATTCTATGTGAAGAATTGTATTTTTTCTATGAGGGAGAAGACTATGAAGACAATAAAGATGAATACTATGTGATTTCTTTCCATCAAAAGTTGTGTTCTCTTTGTCTATTAATGAAGAATATGAAGAATATGAAGAACATGATCAAGTTTGTTAAAGATAAATCCGTGGGAGATATCTACTATTATGCTACGTGAAGAATTGTTGTTTTCTTTATTTTGATGATCAAAAGAATGAAATAAAAGCTTGTTGATGTTACAAGATAGATTTTCTTGCAAGAGAATTCCCTTTTCCTTGGTGTTCCTCTTGGGGCTTTATGTTTTTGGTGCGCAGCCGGGGAAACTTGCCATCAACAAGCACCAGAAGAGGTTGAAAATGAAGAAAATGGCATTGCCAAGAAGAGGATAATTCAATGGATGTTTGTAAAGTTCCTTCTTCCACTGAAGAGTTGAAATTTCTCATAATCAAAGCCACTTTCCACAAGAAGTTCATCCCACAATGGCGGAAACATATCACCATCATGATGCATGCTCTATGTGGTGGGCTATTTCCTCTTCCTGTTGAAGCAGCAGAAACTTGCATCTTGGTGGAAAACTGTTTGGGAACAAACTGAAGAGCAAAAACAGAGAGAATGAACATCCATGGAAGATTTGACATTCATTGAGAAGTTTCCAGACATCATCAAGTGGGAGATTGTGAAGAAGCTTCAAGAGTCTTGGTCCGTAGAGGTTCACGAAGACAAGAAGGAAAAGAGTTAGAATTTGTTCGTAGACGCTCAACAGCAAGATACATGGGATGCTTGGTGCACTGATAATCTTTTGTTTGTTCAATTAGCAACCACTGAAAGTTGGTAGACAGAGTGTTCTTTACAACATACACTGTTGAAACCATCAGAAGCTACTATGATGATGTCACCACCATAATGCTTAGACGTATGCATTTTGACACCTTCAAAACCGAATACCTTCCTCTGTGTAGTGGCATGAAAGTAGAATTCAGAGACGTTGAAAAGGAAGAAGTAGAAGAAATGTTGGCAAGAGAGTCTTCCAGAGACTGAAGCCTTCTGTTATCCCTCTGTGGAGCACTAACAACATAGTGGAGCCAACCCCCTGATGAATGACGCAATAAAGAGGTAAGCGTTAGAAAGAGTCCAGAGGTACGTGAGAGAAAAGGCAAAAATCAAAGCTGAGAACGAGCTCACAGCAGAAGCCGCCTTTGACGCCCTTGCGAAACTCTTTACAGAAGTCCCCATGGCGACTCAAGGTCCCCTTCCTAGCCAGATCCGTCCTGGAAATATTGATGACAGGCCAGCGAATGTAGTCCCGTTGCCAATTTTTAAGGGAGAGTACAATGAAGACCCCGATCTTTATGTAGCAGAGTTTATGGTAGCATGTGTGGCTAACAATGCCAGAACCCCTAGGCATTGGTTAGCAATATTCCCCGCCACTTTCAAGGGCGGGGCGTTTTAGTGGTATGAGAGACAAGCAGCAGGAACTTTTGGCACATGGGATGACCTGAAGTTGGCCTTCCTCACTAAATTCAGGCATGAATGTTTTGAAGAGTGGATGCGAGAGGAATTTATGAATTTAAGTCAATCCTTTGGAGAAAGAGTAGAAGCTTATGTCTCACGAATGGAATCCATCCTGAAGAGATGGACCAACCATAATCTAGATGATGGCATTCAAAAGGGAGTGTTTCTCAGAGGATTACAACCAGAAGTCCGTAAGTTTATGGAGCTGCAAAGACCAGCCACACTGCAAGCTGCCAATAGAAGGTGCAAGACTGTACGATGAAGTGGAAGCTAGATTGGCGATGAATCCAAGAAGAGGAGTCCTACCTACTTTGATGCCAGGAATGATGTACCCACCAAATGCAATCCCAGGGACTGTCCCCTACCCCTACCAACAGATGCCCCCAGTATCACAGTACAATGCACCAAATTCACAGTGGCCACAATCAATGCCTCAAATGATGGTTCAACCACAACAACAATGGTCCCAACCAATTTCCCCCATGCCAAATCAGCAGCAGCAACAGTGGAACCCTACCAACTGGAGCCAACAGGCAACAGTTCAAACAGGAGCTCTGAATCAGAATGAGAACAGAGACCCATCTGCACTAGCCCAACGTGTTTATGCAGTGATTACAGAGACTCCTCAAAACCCTACTGCCAATACCTTAGGAGGAGAAAGCTTGAATGATTATTTATCCAACTCAGTTGCAAATATAAAAAAGGAGTTGATGGATGTGATTACAGAGTAGTTGCAGACACTGAAAGTGAATACTACTAGCATATCCAACATTGCAGGAGCAGGAAGAGATGTGATGCGATCAAATACTTGGTGTGGTAAGTGTCATCAAGCAGGCCATTTAGCCACTAAATGTACATGAAAGCCAATAGTTCCTGGAGCTTTCTGTTCCTACTGTTTGCAAAAGAACGATACAGAGGATATTTTGATGCCAGGAGGCATATTCCACGGTGGATTCCGTAAACTTAGATGACCGGGGCTCATACACAAAGAGGATTCTTTGTGCGAGAAGTTGATGGGGACGCCTATCCTTTTCGAGCATTTCATTAATTTAGTGTGTACATGGGTGATTCCGCAAAATGCATATTAAATTAATAAACATTTATGAGTTTAGAGTGCGCACTCGTAATAAATTAAGGTTAGGATTTATTTCTAACCAGTTGATTTATTTATGTAGCTGAAGACTGCTAGGTATTCACTTTTGTCGGTTTAATTGTATTATTTTACTAACGATTGTGAATGCTTCAGTTGATGTGTAGAGATAGCAGCAGTGGCGGAGGAAAGCATTGGAGTCTAGCGGGTATTCGACATTTGGACTATATTTTGATAGGCGCCACGCCTATATTTTGTTATGTCTATTGAGACATTGATTATCGATTATTATTTTGTATGCGCTTATGCACCTGGATATGTTATTTCTATTTGGACATTGAGATTGGGCGTGCCAGACTCTATGGGCACCGTCCATTAGCTTTATTTTCCTATTTTTGTAGAAAGCAAACTCAAAAGCTAAAAGCTTGTCATATTTTTGTAATTGGGCTATTATTGAGCATGAAGATTGGAAATATACATAAAATACATGCTTTGTGAAGCGCTCACACAAGGCATGGGGGGAGATTGAACCCAATTTGTCTCTTGCCTCTTGTCGTGCATGCTTTTACATGGGTTTTTGTGCAAAAAGGTAGAGTACTTTGTTCTTGGGGACCTTCCGGGATTCACCACGTGAGCTATCTGCGACCGATCTGCGCACCAGTGGTATCAGAGCGGAGCAGAGATCAAGAGCTTCCAATCGCTACCAATCTCGGGCGAAGGCGGAGCTCCAGGAACAAACGGCCTCTACAGTCAATCTCGTCGCGAACCGTCGATACAGGCAGACTTCTGGCGATCAAGAACCCCTGTTTCCACTGTCAGATCGCGAAGGACCAAGCTCTGCAGGCGGAGGACCACGCAATCATCTCCATCAACAAGTCGTTGAAAACCAGTGAGAAAGCTCTTAATCCTCTTCACTCAAAGCTTAATTACAAAGCTTAAAAAGCTTAAAAGAAGCTTAAGCTTCTCCAAATCATCTCGAGGTATCAGGAAGTGGTTCCGAATTTCACGTGCGGCCAAAAAAACGCCCCCCCCCTCACGAAAAAAAACGGTGGCCTGCTAGTCCACCATTAAGCTACTAAGCTTAATTACCAAGTCAAATTAAGCTAAGTCACACAACTCTCTGCAAGTTACACAGATCTGACAAGTTCGCAAACTCTGGGTCTCGCACTTCTGAAGTCAAGTTCCGTAAGTCGACTCTAATCAAGTTCTGCAAGTTTTGCAAGTCGGCCTAAGTCCAGCAAGTCAACAACTCTGCAAGTCTGCTAAGTCTGCAACTCTGCAAGTCAGACTAAATCAGAACTGACTAGTGCTTAAAACTCATAGAAGACTTGTTCGTATGCAAAAACTCTGAACTGGAAAGTTGTTCGCAGCAAGCTGTTTTACCTATCTACAAGTTTGTTGAAGTACTTTCAGCAAACGGAGACAGAAATATTACAGAATTTCTGAAAATTGAAGAAGAAAATACCCAAAAATACATAGCCTTGTAACCCCAAATTTGAGCTACGCTCATCCCGCTAATTGATTTTGAGTGAGAAAGGTTTGTTGAGTTTTACAGTATGACTACCCCACATATGGATGATCCTATGGCTGAAGACGATCTACCCGAGCCTACCATGGAACAAAAGCTGGATCTTATCATGCTACAATTGGAAGAAGAGCGAAGAGCTAGGCAAGCCTTGCAAGTGCAATTGACAAAGCTACAAAGAGCGTCCACCGATAAAGAAGAACCTCAAGCTGAAGATTTGATTTGCCATACCATCGACGCCACTCTTGAAGCACAAACCATTCGCAAGGAATCCAAGATAAGTAAACGAAGTTTCAAGTTTCGCACTTTCAATGGCATAAGAGAAGGAAAGACTGTTTTATCATTCATTAGCCAGTTTGATGACTATTTCCATGAGGAAACTTATCCCGAAAAAGATAAAATCAAGTGTGTTACTAATCATCTGATAGACAGAGCATCACTTTGGTGGACTGTAGTCCGCAAGAGCATAGAATGTCCTGCTACATGGGAAGATTTTAAGAAGAAGTTCATGCAAAATTTCCTTCCACCGCAATTTCATGAGAAGGCTATCAAGCAATGGGATTTACTTCAACAGCGAGATCGTGAGCCTATTCCACAGTATACAGAGCGTTTTTGGAATGCACTCCTACAGCTACGCATGCTTGAAGACATACCAGAGACGACACATAAGCGGAAGTACATGTCTGGACTTCTTGGACATTACTACGCTGAAGTGAACATGTTCAAGCCTGCTACCCTTGAAGACGCCATCTCCTTAGCTCACGACACTGAAGATAAGTTACGCGGAAGAGATCGACGACCACAGCCATTCCAAGCAAACGGTAATTATGGATCTAAACAATTCAATTCCAATTTCAGAAGGTTTAATCCAGGTCGTTTTTCATCACCATCTTTCCGCAAGAATTGGCCTAAACCACCTGCATTACCATCCACTGTCAATTCAAATTCTAAGCCTATTCCACAAGCAAATCCAAATATACCCAGACTCCCAGCCATTGCAAATAATGTGACCAAAGCTAAGCCAATAGTATGCTACAAGTGTCACCAGCCAGGGCATCTCGCAGCAAATTGTCATTCAAAGAAGCCATCAGCACATATCAACTACCTTGGAGCTATGGACGAAGAAGAGCATGAGGATATGCCAGATTTCACTGAAGATGAGGATGATATTACTACTACTTCCGACACTTTACCAGGTATGCCTACTTCGCATTCATTGTTGACTATGAAATGTATGGTGCATGGAAAAGAAAGAACTATATTGCATGATGACGGTAGTACCCATGACTTTATTTCAGCAAAATTGGTAAAGGAATTAAAATTGCATACTGTACCTACGCACTATCGCATAAAAGCTGCATTTTTAGGCACTAGGTACAATGGCACACAAGAAGTTCAAGATTTAGAAATTCAAATTGGTCCATATATTGAAAGAAGAAATCTCTTAGTTGTCCCATTGCAGTCAAGCGACATTATTCTAGGAATGCCATGGAGACACCAACATAATCCCAATATAGATTATTCCACACACACAATGAATATTAATTTTCAAGGAAAATCTATTACATTATTTGGTATGCATGCATCTCATATTTTTCCACTGCTTTCGCATACTCAAGCAAAACGTGCACTATGTAAGAATACTAAATCATATCTCATTTGGGTGAATGAATTGCATGCAAAGGAAAATCATATGCACCCTAGGCATAAGGAATTTCTCGCATATTTTAAGGACTGTTTTGCAGAAGACCTACCACTAGGTTTACCTCCATCATGTCCAGAAGACCATAAGATTGACCTAATACCTGGCACACAACCACCTTGCAAAGCCCCATATAGGCACAATCAAATAGAGCAAAAAGAAATCCAGAGTCAAGTTGAAGAATTACTAAATAGAGGCTTAATTCGACCTAGCAGTTCTCCATTCGGTGCACCTGTGCTCTTAGTCAAGAAAAAGAATAATACTTATCGGATGTGTATTGACTACCGAGCATTAAATAAGATCACTGTAAAGAATAGGTATCCTATACCTAGAGTTGATGACCTTATGGACAAACTGCAAGGATCTTCTATATTTAGTAAAATTGACCTTAAGTCTGGATATCATCAGGTGAGGCTAGATAGATCCGACATATTTAAGACTGCATTCAGAACATAGTTTGGCCATTACGAATTCTTAGTCATGCCATTCGGATTAACTAATGCACCTGCTACTTTCAGTAGAATGATGAACCGTATTTTTCTAAAATATCAGTATTGTGTGATTGTTTTCTTTGATGATATTTTAGTGTTCAGTCAAAGTGAAAAAGAGCATTATGAGCATTTATCATTAGTTTTTCAGTTACTGAAAGAAAATCAATTGTTTGCAAATCCTGACAAGAGTGAATTCTTTAAGACAGAAATAGAATATCTAGGTCATATTGTATCAAAAGAAGGAATTAAAGTTGATCCTAAGAAAAGTGATGCAATATTGCATTGGCCTGTTCCTAAAAATGTACATGAACTACGCTCATTCCTTGGTCTTGCTAGTTTCTATAGGAAGTTTGTACGTAATTTCTCATTACTTGCTTTACCATTGACCAAACTTCTTAAGAAAGGCATTGTTTATCAATGGACTGAAAATCAGCAGAAATCCTTTGACTTACTCAAACGTGCATTAACCAATGCCCCTGTTCTACAATTGCCTGACTTTAACAGACCATTCTTTTTAGTTGTGACCGATGCTAGCGGATCAGGAATAGGAGCCGTGCTAATGCAAGACAACCATCCAATAGCATATTCTAGTTCTAAGCTGAAACCCTCTGAGCTTAAATATTCCACTTATGACAAGGAACTCTTAGCAGTTGTACAAGCATTAAAACAATGGAAGCATTATTTAATGGGTTCAGAATTCATGATAAAGACCGACCAGCAAAGCATTAGACATCTACTTAGCCAACCCCAAATTTCTGACCGTCATATCAAATGGGCTTCATTCATTCAAAGTTTCCATCCTATCATTCAATACCAACCTGGAAAAGAAAATGTAGTTGCCGATGCATTGAGTAGAAGACCTGCAATTCATAACATTTCTATCATATCTTTTGATTCTTTGATTGCTATGAAAGACACATATCACCAGGATATTACTTTTCATTCTGATTGGCAAAAATTAGTTCAAAATAATTTCATTCCTATTGATTCATTGTCATATAATGATGGATTCATGTTCTTTGAAAAGAGACTGTGTGTTACTATTCCATTCCGATCTTTTGTTTTGAATGAAATTCATTGTCCCCCATATCAAGGTCATAGAGGTATCATTTCTACATTACGCATGTTAACTGAAGATTTTTATTGGCCGCATATGGATGCAGATGTATCTAATTTCGTTTCTGAATGTCTGATTTGTCAAAGAATAAAGAGACATCATGGTAAACAGTATGGGTTATTAATGCCTTTATCTATTCCATCTAAACCTTGGGAACATATATCTATGGATTTCATTACTGGCTTACCAAATACTAAATCTAACCATGACATGATTTGGACAATTGTAGATAGATTTAGTAAGCAAGCATATTTCATTTCATGTAAGAAAACTTTAATAGCATCACAAGCAGCACAGTTATTTTTGAAAACTGTTTTTACTAACCATGGATTGCCGAAAGTGATTATTTCAGATAGAGATTCTAGATTTTGTAATAATTTTTGGATTACACTGTTTGCAAATCTAGGCACAAAGATTGATTTCTCATCTGCATTTCATCCAGAAACAAATGGACAAACAGAAGCCACAAATAGCACTATTTTAGATCTTTTACGTGCATACACTATCTCTAAACCTCAGACATGGGATACTCATTTACATTTATTACAGTTTGCTTACAATAATACACCGCACACATCTACAAAGAAAGCACCTTTTGAAGTTATTTATGGATATAGATTATCTACACCTGTTGCATCTTTGTCTAATAGAATTCAGAGTGCTGATGATATTGCTGTTATGCATAATACTATTTTTGATGAGGTAAAGGATATGATTGCTAAAGCCCAACAATCATATACCAAACAAGCCAACAAGAAAAGACAAGCCATGAATTTCAAAGTTGATGATTATGTTTGGCTTAGAATAGAAAAGCGTAGACTGCAAAGTGTAGATAGACATCCAGTTGTCAAATTAGCTCCTAGATTCTACGGACCATTTAGAATCATTCATAAGATTAATGACAATGCTTTCAAGTTAGAACTGCCATCCCATTGGAAAATTCATAATACATTTCATATTAGTTTATTGAGACCATTTAGAGGCCAATTACCTATCCACCCTATCTATGAAAACCCACCTTTACTAGAAGAAGAGACTGAAATACTTGAACCCGAAGCCATCATAGACACTGATTACATGACCACTAGAACTGGCCGAAGGTATTCTAGATATCTAGTGAAATTTAAGAACCATCCTGTAGAGGAAGCACAATGGATGCACGCTAGAGACTTAAATGTTTTCCCCACTCTGTTAGCTCCACATTGAGCTAATAGCAATTGAGGTCAATTGCTATCCCACCCCGGGGGTATGATGCCAGGAGGCATATTCCACGGTGGATTCCGTGAGGTTTTACGGTGGATTCCGTAAACTTAGATGACCGGGGCTCATACACAAAGAGGATTCTTTGTGCGAGAAGTTGATGGGGACGCCTGTCCTTTTCGGGTGTTTCATTAATTTAGTGTGTACATGGGTGATTCCATAGCGGGTGATTCCGCAAAATGCATATTAAATTAATAAACGTTTATGAGTTTAGAGTGCGCACTCGTAATAAATTAAGGTTAGGATTTATTTCTAACCAGTTGATTTATTTATGTAGTTGAAGACTGCTAGGTATTCACTTTTGTCGGTTTAATTGTATTATTTTACTAACGATTGTGAATGCTTCAGTTGATGTGTAGAGATAGCAGCAGTGGCGGAGGAAAGCATTGGAGTCTAGCGGGTATTCGACATTTGGACTACATTTTGATAGGCGCCACGCCTACATTTTGTTATATCTATTGAGACATTGATTATCGATTATTATTTTGTATGTGCTTATGCGCCCGGATATGTTATTTCTATTTGGACATTGAGATTGGGCGTGCCAGACTCTATGGGCACCGTCCATTAGCTTTATTTTCCTATTTTTGTAGAAAGCAAACTCAAAAGCTAAAAGCTTGTCATATTTTTGTAATTGGGCTATTATTGAGCATGAAGATTGGAAATATACATAAAATACATGCTTTGTGAAGCGCTCACACAAGGCATGGGGGGAGATTGAACCCAATTTGTCTCTTGCCTCTTGTCGTGCATGCTTTTACATGGGTTTTTGTGCAAAAAGGTAGAGTACTTTGTTCTTGGGGACCTTCCGGGATTCACCACGTGAGCTATCTGCGACCGATCTGCGCACCATATTTGCTCTCTAAAGGAGATGCATGATAGGAGAAGGAAGGAAGAAGACACAAGATTCAACTTGTTGGAATCCAAAATGGCAACACAGGATATTGGACCAAAGCCTAGGGAGTTTGGTCCTAATTTTGGACCCAGAAGATTTCCATCCCAAAGTTACAAAGGAAGACAGTCCGGCGGTGGTCAGAGATCAGAAGTGGAGTGTTACAGATGCGGAGAAAAGGGACACATTTCACCAAATTGTCCAAATCCCAGAAGGTCAGTGGATTACAAGCCCTTAAGCAGTTGATGCAATGAGAAGGCCACACTGCAAAATGAAAATGGGTGTTGCCCCATTCCCTAACCGGTTAGAGAAGCCAGTGGATCCTATTAAGAACTACGATCTGGTCAGAGATCTAGATACCTTTAAACCAAACCTCACATTCTGACAATTATTGATGTTGTCTCCCAGTTTTGCCGAAAAAGATTCAAAAGTATATTGACAAGAAGAGTGGCTTAAGGATTGCTCCCTCAACAGCAACAAAGTCCAACAAAGCTCTAGAGCCTATAAAAGAAGTGGATGTGGCTAACGCCTTCCTAGATCTGGGTATCCCAGAGACTGGCGTGTGGATAGAATGCTACTTTATTGCAAATGCACTGATTGATGGTGGTTCATTAGTGAACATTATGACGGATGTGACAATAAAGGATCTAGGCCTACAAGGTGTGCAACCAACCCAATGGCTCATTAGACTGGCGGATCAGAGCAGAATCAAGCCTTTGGGCATTCTCCCATATGTGAAGACTATAGTGGCTGGAAAAGATTATTGGCTAACCTATCTAGTGGTGAAGGCAGACTCTTATGGTACATCTTACCCCCTGTTATTGGGTAGACCATGGATTTTTGAAGCTAGAGCAAGGACGGATTGGTTCAAAGGAACCTTGACCTTGGGTAGAGAACCCAATAAAGTGGTGCTGAAGCTATATGGTGCTCAAAAACGACATGGATCCACCTCCTTGGAATTATCTTATGACTTCCCCAATGAGGCTACAGATGGAACATCAGCAGAAGAAGATGCTGTCAAACAGATCCTTCCCAAGAAAATAGAGGCACGTTTCTTAACAGTGGATACGGTAAGCCAACTCCCAAAAGATGCAAAGCCATTATCAATGGGTGAATAATTCCTGCCTGAACCAGGAATGATTTCCGAAATCTTCTGATAGTGAGATAGAGGCTTGGATGTACTGCTCTGCCTACTACATGGCCACAGTAGAGCCAGAGATAGAGGCAGAAGATGAAACAGAGAACGTGTTCTTCTCTTATAAAGCTCCTACAGAGACAAAGAAGGAGATGATACTGAAGAAAAGGGTTATGAAAGCGAGATGGAAGAGTCTATCCTACCCGAAGAGGATATATATGAAGAAGAAGTTCTAGAAGCATAAAAAAAGACGAGCTCATGCTGTGGGATAGAATGGCGATGATACCATTTGGTTTGATAAATGGATTTTCTCATATGCAAAATCTTTATAAGAAATGGTTGAAGAAGAACAAGCCGTCTTTCAGCATGGCTCATGCCGCCCTCACCCACCTTTACCAAGAAAAGATGATGATGATGCACCGTGCCAACAAGCACCAGTCTCACGATTCCAATAGACATCAGAGGGTCCCTGTTATGTGATGTTCCTGGACGCGTCATCAAAAGACGAGTCTTCAAGCCAAGAGGTAACTAATCTTGAAACCAAACCCGAAACGGCTCTAATCCCATTTCAATATCTCAAGGAGCAACCTAAGTCTCTACCAAAAGAAGAAGTTGGTTCTGGTGGGACATTAGAAGAGAACACCACCCCCTTGAAGGAGTCGGATCTGTACCCAGAAGCAGTCCATGGGACCTTCATCCGTGAAGTAGAAGGTGAGAGGTAGTTAACCTTTGTGGATGCAGATGGCACTGAATGCCATTTGAAGGTGGGTAGCAGCCTACCAGAGGAGGAGTTGTCAACCTTGTACAACTTGTTGAAAGAGAATTTGGACGTCTTTGCATGGTCCTACAAAGACCTAAAGGGGATTGATCCCACAATATGTCAGCATCATATTGACTTGGAGCCTGATGCCAAGCCAGTACGGCAACGACAGAGGCAAATGAACCCGAATTATTCCACATTGGTGAAAGCAGAGCTACTGAAGCTTCTGGAAGCCGAGTTCATCTATCCAGTAGTGAATGGGTCTCACCCATCGTGGTTGTACCCAAGAAGAATGGCAAGCTTCGTATATGTGTGGATTTCCACAAGTTGAATTTGAAGACGAAGAAGGATCACTTTCCTATCCCTTTCATAGACCAACTATTGGACACAGTGGCAGGACATGAGCTTTATTCCCTTCTAGATGGATTTAGTGGATATAACCAAGTGCAGATAGCAGAAGAAGATCAGTCCAAAACAACCTTCACCACAGAATGGGGGACCTACGCTTATCGAGTGATGCCGTTTGGACTCTGCAATGCCCCTGCTACTTTCCAGCGAGTCATGATGGCCGCATTCCAAAATCATCTGCACGACTTTATTGAGGTATATTTGGATGACTTCTGTGTCTATAGTTTGATCTATGAACACTGGGGACATTTGGAACAATGCTTTGACTAATGGCGGGAGTATGGGATCTCCCTCAACCCCGACAAATGCATCTTTGGGGTCTCTTCTGGAGTTCTGTTGGGCCACATTGTCTCTGCACAAGGGATATCAACAGACCCTGCAAAGATCGAGAAGATTGCAACTCTGACAGCACCCACCAACCTCAAACAATTGAGGGGATTTCTTGGCCATGTGGGCTATTATAGAAGATTTATTGCACATTTTGCAACTAAGGCAGCCCCTCTGCACAAGCTCCTAAAGAAAGAAGCTGATTTCCTTTGGACAGATGACTGTGAAGAAGCCTTTAATACTCTAAAACAATGCCTAATACAAGCACCTATTTTACAGCCTCCTGATTGGATGAAAGAGTTCCATGTGCACACAGATGCATCAATTGAAGGGCTAGGTGTTGTCCTATGTCAAAGGGGCCCCTCGAAATTAGATCAACCCATCTATTATGCAAGCCGAAAAGTCACTGATAGGGAACGGAACTATATAGTGACAGAGCTTGAGTGCTTGGCAATGGTGTTTGCCCTAGAGAAGTTTCGCCACTACTTGCTGTCTACCCACTTTAAATTTTATTTGGATCACAAGGCCCTTTCCTTCCTGATGAACAAAGAAGACGTGAAAGGACGAATGATGAGATGGCTCCTTCTATTGCAGAAGTTTGACTTTGAGGTAATTACCAAACCTGATCGTTCCCATGTGCTGGCTGATCATTTGTCGTGTATCCCATAGACTGCAGACGAGGAGCAGGATGATCCAGACCTCCTAGATGCTTCCCTATTTCTGGTTGACACTGTAACTCCCTGGTATGCAGACATCGCCAACCTGCTGGCAACCCAACAGTACCCTCTTGGCATTTCTAGTCGGAAAAGGAAGAAGCTTATGTTAGAATCAGCCCCCTACACCCTGTTAGGCAGAGCACTATACAAGAAAGGCAAAGATGAAGTGCTCAAAAGAAGTGTTGCAGGAGATGAGATTGGGATTGTTTTGAAGGCTTGCCATGACAAGCCGTGTGGAGGCCACTTTGCAAGAGAAGCTATAGCCAGGAAAGCTCTGCTACAGGATACTGGTGGCTGACCATTCATAAGGATGCCTATGACTACTGCAAGCGATGTGATGCTTGTCAGCGAATGGGGAAACCCACCAAAACAAGTGCCATGCCATTGCAACCTATCCTTCCTTTGAAGCCGTTCGAGAAGTGGGGCATCGACTTCGTCGGCCCAATCGACCCACCCACCAGACGGAAACAGAACAGATACATCTTGGTATGTACGGATTATGTCACTAAGTGGTGTGAAGCTAAAGCCCTAAAGCGGGACGATGGTAACAACGTGGCCCTGTTCATGTACGAGAATATCATCATCCATTTTGCCAGTCCCCTAGAGCTAGTAAGTGACAGAGGCACTCATTTTATTAATAAAGTCATGGAAGAGTTGACAGAGCTGTATAAGATCTGCTATCGCAAGTCCACTCCTTATTACCCCAGAGCCAATAGCCAAGTCAAAGTCACCAATCGTATCCTCTGCTCGATTCTGACAAGAACAATTGCTGCACATCGTCGTGATTGGGATGATCGACTTACAGAGGCCCTCTGGGCATACAGAACCTCCCATAAAGCAGCAATATGATAGACCCCTTTTCAGCTGGTGTATGGTACAGAAGCTGTTTTCCCTGTTGAACTGGAATTGCCCTCTTTGCGAGTGGCTATCAAAGAGCGTTTGGGGGACGATGATTTAGTGCAACGCCGTCTCTTGCACTTTGAATGTTTGGACGAAACTCGCAGGATGGCTCTACAGTGCATGGAAGCCATGCAAGCTCAACGTAAGGCTTACCATGACAGCTTCATCAAGCACAAGGAGTTCAAAGAAGGTGATTTGGTCCTAGCCTATGATTCATGATTTGGCAAGTTTCCTAGCAAGATCCAACAGTGGTGGATGGGCCCATATAAGGTACTTGCTGTCAATCCTAATGGCTTTGTCCAAGTGTAGACCGTTGATGCCTCTGATGATCCCCTCCTGATCAATGGATATCGTCTGAAGAAGTATTTCCCTCCTTGGGAATCTTGACAATCACGGTCACCTGATCCTTTCCCCCATTGGTGTGGCACTGTAACTCTTATAATGCTACTTCTGATAGCCGTTCTTCAACCACTCCTGTGATGAGGTGGATGCAACCCTCTGTCCCCTCAGCCCCACCTTCCAGCCCTACTCTCTTATCCTCTATTTTCCACCAGCGACAGTGACGAGATGGGTTCTGACAAATGGTATTTCCACCATTCCCTTGCTTAATTCAAAAAAATAATAATAAATAAATATATATATATATATATATTGGTCATGGAAAAAAAGGACTTAGGTCCTTGTCATGCCGACCTATTCTTCGAGAAAAGGTGGAGACACCCTCGGGAATAGGAGAGAAAAAAAAAACAACAAAACAAGAAAAAAAGGAAAAGAAAAAAAAAGAAAATAAGAAAAGAAAAAAAAAACTGTTATGGGAGAAAAGGAAGAAATTCCCTATCATCGCAAGCCTCGTTCCAAGAAAAGGTGGTCAACACCCTTGGGCGGGAAGCTGGCTGTGGAAAAGGTGGCAACACCCAGCAATCCAGAAAGTGGATTCATCATTTGACATTCCCAGGATCCAGTTCTGAAGCTTCCTTCCTTGGTACGATGTGTCCTGTGCCTTTCTGCAGAGCGTTTGACGTCCTCTAGCAGACGCCATGTCCTATGTAACATAACGTTCGATCTGATGGCTACCTCCCTAGGTACGCCTCTTCAACAACTGACGACGCGATCTTCATCGACAGACAATCGAGTGACGCGAGCTTTCATCCTAACCGGATGGGGAAGTGAGTATGGTTGCCCTCTGTAACTATCAACAGAGAGTGAGACAGAGGGTGGGGCGAGTGACCAGTCTTTTCCCTTCAAATCAAATGAGAGGTGAGATGTGTGAATGGAGTGTTGCACGCACGGGAAGGGCCTCTCAATGCACAAAGCACGATCTGTTTTTGTGCACTGCACCATAAGGCTCCCTGGCCTTCCTTTTCGCACCGTATGCCGGCACAGGGCGGGATGCACAGTTGCACCATCAAATGCGCACAAGGCATACAACCTTTGCACAAGTGACCGTGAGGATTACATCAATGGGTTTCAGGACATGGCTGCCCTTCTGTATCTTTCAACAGAGCGTAAGACAGAGGGTGGGCTGAGTGTGACTAGAGTTTCTTCAATCAATTACCGAGAGGTGAGGATTGAGGGACGTTACAATCTTTGGAGTCAGGTACATTTCCATTTCCCTATGCACCCACGGGGTGGGTCTCTGCCATCAACACAGGACACATCACCCTGTTTTGTACACTGCACTGTAAGGCTCCCTTGCCTTCCTCCTTGCACCTATGCCAGACGGGTTGGACGCACTAATGCACCATCAACTGTGCACCCTAGCATACTCCCTCTGCACCATCCCCCTTGTCAATTCGTAAACCGGGTGTGAGTTATGGGTTTCAATCATTATTCATCGAGTGATGTCCGTAATGGGGCGAGTGACTGTTCTCTCATCCCATCTGAGTGCTGTAAGCCGAGTGACTCTCCTTCGTTAGCGAAACCGACTCGACGCAATTCATCCATCAGCTACCTCCCTAGGTACTGCCGCGTGGTCCCTGCCACGAAGGATGTGTGCTGTGAAGATACCTTGGTATCTCTTGCAGCCGACAACGACAGTGGACGTGCCATCGACAGTCAACCTTGGTTCTCGACAACATGGGCCAAGTTTTTCTAACCCTACACTTTTTGTTGTAAGTGATGTTCATGTTTTAAGTGTGGGGACGTTAGTGGTTGGTCTGTTGTGTGGTATTAGGTCCTTGTTGCTCGGTCAACCCTACCCGTTAAGGTTTTAAGTGTGGGGACACGTCCCTACGCGTCTACATTGCATACCGCCCTGCATATGCCTCACTTTGCTCATGCATGTACACCATGACTTTCTGTTACACTCCTGGGGTCCCTTCCTCACCCAACCGTCCACTATCCCCCCTCCCTTGGGGTTGTTCCTTCTCCATTTCTCTTTTTCCCTTATTTTGCTGTATTTCCATGTAAATGCATCCTACGTTCCCCCAAATTCCAATCTAAACTTATAGCCATGTCTGTCCCTCCACATTGTCCAATTTTCCTTTTTATCTACCCCTATTCCGATGCATGGTTTTTGAGTTATTAATTTTTTACAGGTTTTGCATACATTAGACGGTTTTCCATGTGAATGTGCTTTTCTTGTTTCGGAACCGTGATCTGACATCATAGCCCTGACAATCACTTTCCCCCTGACATTTTTCCTTTTTAGTCTGTGTCCTTCCAATGCACGGTTTGTCCAATATTAATTTTGCGGTTTTTTGGGACCTTTTCATGCGTCTTTTTGACATTTTTCCATGTGACCCTGCCTGTTTGCCTCGGAATTCAAATTTGACTTGACAGCCGTGTCCATTGCGCCTTTTCCTATATTTTTTCTTTTTTCTCCCCCTTATTTTGACTTTCGAAATGTTTATTATTCATTTTTCAAAGTGTTTTTGCGTGTCTTTTTGGTGTTTTTGCATGTGAACGCCTCCGAACCCTATCGAAACTGCATTTTAACATGACAGGCCTGTGAAACTCTGTCCCCCACACATTTTGTGTTTTTACTGCACTTCATTCCAGTGCACGGATCATTCCGTATTAATTTTTGAATCCCTTTTCGGGTCAATTTTTTGAGTTTTTTGCATGCGAACGCGTTTTATATCAGTCGAAACTATGTTTTGACATGCTAGCGTTGTCGGGCACGTGCTTTTGCACATTTTTTCGTTTTTTTGCACTTTGTTCCGATGCACGGATCTTTCAATATTAATTTTCGTTTGCGTTTTCGGATCCGTTTTTTGCGTTTTTTGCATGTGAACGCCCTGTCTTCCCCTGGAATCCCCATTGTGTTTTTTTCCTTGCCTTCCCCTTGCCGTCCTGCACAATTCTTATTTTCACGCTATTTCGTTTCGATGCCCGGATTGGGAGATCTTAATTTTTCATTGTTTATACGTGTTTCGCGCGACTCGTCCTGCTCGTGAACGTGCCCGTTTTTTATTTTACGAGTCTCAACACGCCCCGGTCACGTACGCGTACCCCATGCTGACGTCCCGACGTCATTCCGATCCCGCTACGGCAAATTTTTTTTACCCCACCCCACGCACGCGCGTAGGATGGGGGCATGTGCGCCTTTCGTTTCTTTTTTCTATTTTTAATTAATTTATTAATTAATTTAAAATTATTATTTCCCCCCTCCCGCGGCCGTTACCTCTCCCCTCTCCTTCCCTCCTCTCTCTCCTCTTCTTTTCTTTCTTCTCTTTCTTTCTTTTCTCTCTCCTCCCCCTCCCTCTCTCTCCCTGTAACCTCCACCTTCTCTCCCCTCCTTCTGTTTCTCCTCTCCTGCCTTCTTCTCCCTTCCTCCTCCTTCCCCTACCTCTTCCCTTTCTCCTCCTCCTACTTCGCCTCGCCTCCCCTCCTCCACGATTGTTGGTGGTCGCCCCCCCCCACCACTTGCGACCTGGCCACCTGCTGCCCCTGCCCGGTTGCTGATGCTCCCCGCCCGCCTGGTCACGACGCCGTCTCCAGTCCGCTGGCCCCGCCCCTCTCCTCGCCACCTGGAGTGCCACACCCCACCCACCTGCCCGCCACTCTCATGCTGCCCCTGCCCGCTTGTTGGCCGCCTCCTGGCCTGCCGCCTGGCCGCCCTGCCTTCTGGCACCGCCCGGTCCACCGTGCTGCCTCCGCGTGGCCATTGCCGACCGCCCCCGGCATTCGTCGCCCGCCTGCCCGCCACTCCTCTGACGCCCCATCCGCCGCCTGGCTTTCCAGCCTCCCCGCCACCTGGCCTCCTCCTGCCTCCCCTGGCGTGCGCCATCGCCCACATGCGGCCGCCACACCCCCCTCCCATTATCCCCCATTTCCACCGCCCCTTCACACCCACATACAACCCCCACCCCCGCAAGCCCCCATTCCCCCCCACCAATCCCAAACCCCCTTCCCCCCCGGTCACACAAAACACCCTCCAAGTACCCATTCCCACCCTCCAACCCCTACCCCCACAAGCCCCCATTTCCCCCTCTAACACACTCCCCTTCCTTAGCCCCCATTCACATACCCTTTCCCACACCCACACACCTCCCCCTCCCACGTCCCTTTTCATACGCACCCCCCCCCCCCCGAAGCGTAGAACACGCCTCCTTCATTTAACCAACCACAAGAACAACCGTACCCCCTTCTCGGCCCCCTATCACACGCTGAGTGTGTGTATGCACGGCTCTGCATGAGCGTGTTCGTGATCGCGAGTTCGTGCGCGCTTAGCGATCGTTCACGTGCAAGGATGCGCGTTTCGCCTTGTCCGTGCGGTGGTGTGTTGACGCCCGCCATTCACACGCAGTCCTTATCAGCTGTTCATACACAGCCGGGTAATGTCCTTTTAATTTAAAATCCTGAAAAACACTAAAAATACATTTAAATTTTCAAAAATTCATTAAAAATCAATTAAAAAATAAAAAAATGACAAAAAATTCCTTAAAAACTCCCAATATTTTTGCAAACCATTGCCATATTTTTCCACACTAAAATATTGAAAATTTTTACAAAAGAAAAATTCGAAAATTGATTTTTTTTTTCAAAAACATGAAAAAAAAGAAAAAAATTCATAAAAATGCCGAAATAATGTCATAAAATTTTATGAAAATTCTACAAAATTTTTGGTACATTTTGCCAATATTTTCTCATTGAAAATGCTTTCCTTAATTGGCAAAAGTATTAATTGGAGCAAAAATCCTAATTTAAAAAACAACAAAAGTTCAATGAAAAAAATCATTTTTCATCCCACAAATGAGCTGAAAAAAAATGAATTAAATCCAATCACCTTCTTTACACTTGATGCTCATGATTGATTGCTGAAATTTCATGACCACATCACTTTTAAAAAAAACAAACAAACAAAACACATCAAAACACACTTTAGAAAAAAAAAAACAAACAACCAAATCAAATCAAACCAAACCAAGTCAGCCTTTTGTCAGTTTTGTGGATTATCGGTGGATTGCGTCTCTCCCTTTTTGAGGCCGTCGTTTCAGACTTTGCAGACAAAACCACACGTTGCCAGGTTTTTTCTCTTTTTCCCTCTCTCACATTGCACCATAACACACATTTAAATTGTAATTAAAATCAATTGACAGTTGCACATACACAAAATTAATAGATTGCACTTCATAAAGTTGTAATAAAACGAACCCGAACGTTAATTGTAAAAGAAACCCTGTCGTTGCACGAGTACCATTGCACCATAACCCACTTAATTTTTGTAAATTAAAACCCATTCACCAATGCACACGCACACGCGTTACAGACACCTTTAACTTGTAATAAAATAAACCCCCCCGAAGTCACACATGCATGCATGTAAGTGCCACAGATCATGTAATTATAACAATGAACTGCATTAGTAGAGACCCAGTCAAGTAAAGTCGTGTCAAGTCTGAGAGGGGCTGGGCTACGTTTCCGACTCACCATGCATTAACGAATTAAACATTAATAATGCACTATGCTTAATTGATTATTTAAACAAAATGAGTCGTTAGTTTCACCCATCCACTTCACCGCACTATAGGACGCTGAACGTTTACGGGGATTGGATTTTCTTGGTCAACGATGTCGGTTATATTTGTTTATGTCTATTTTACTAGTCCAAATCTGTGATTCTGTTTGGAGTTTGGTCAGTGTCTGGGTTATGGTATGTGTGACACTTTTGTTTTATTTTGTGTGCTTGATTACGGGGTTTTGGGTGCCTATTTGTACTGCATATTCACCAAGCTTTCGGTCACATATGTGCGTAGGTCATGTCGAATTTTCGGTAGGATGTGGTTTGCTTGGGGTGGTTTAGTCCAGTCAGTCTTGTCCTCAATCTTTCTCCTGTCCATGGTCTCAGTGGTGGTTTTGTTTGTGAGTTTTGCAGGTTTTCTCTTTGATTCCTGGTTTTGTGTGTGTGGTTTTTGCTATAGTCTAAAAGGCATCATCTTCTTCTTCTTTCCCTCCAATTGTGTTATAGCATGTTCCCCTCGCAGTCCATGATTATTATCTCCTTCTAGAGGCGGATTGCATCCGACGTGCAAGTCTCAGACCATTTGTTGCCCTTACATTGCCGTCGGCAGATGAGAACCTTTGTTACTCCTTCTTGGCTTCTTATAAAAACCAATCTGGCCTGGTTTATAACCGTACCTTCTGCTTATCTACAGTTAATATCCATGAAGCGCTGTGCTTGCCCCTTTCTACTTCCTTTGTGCCTAGTGGTAACCAGTTACTTACTGCTGAAGAGATAGTTACTCTCTTGAAGAAGGAAACTTCTACCCCCTTGCTTCTCAATCAACTTATTAACAGTTCAGGGGTCTCTATTGCTCCTATCTCTTCTCCAGTATGGAAGCAGTTATGTCAGTTCCTCCAGGACCGATTTATGATGAGTAAGTCAGCTTCTAAGTATCTTTCTAAGGAACTCTTCACAGCTTCCGTGAAGATCATAGAGGGTGCTAGGTTCAACTGGGCAAGCTTCTTACTCTCCAAGATGGATCAACATTTCCAACTGTACGGAAGGGTCAGATCATTAATGTTTCCTATGGTGCTTTCTTACAGCGCATTATCACTTTTGCACCTCCTCCTGGTGGTGTGTCAGTGCCTGATTCTGTTCCATTACTGCCGCAGCCTCCACCATCAATTCCTTCCCCTCCACCTATGCAACCAAATTCAGAAGATGAGGAGTCCCCTGTTATATTTTCTCGCAAGAAACGCCTTCGTACAAAGGGTCCTTCCAGTCCTCTTATACTTGCTTCCCCTGTACCTGCACCTGTTCCTGCTGTGTCTGATAGTGCCCTTCCTTCTTTCCTCTCCTGTCCTAATTTATTTTTAGCCCAAAAGGAAGGACAAATTGATCAGATGCCTTCATCCTTACATACTATATTATTTGGACCTATGCTTTCATAGGTAGTTTCAAATGTCCAGTCCACTCTAGAAATTTTCCTTACCTTTTGTCTTCAGACAATGTATACTAGTGTTTATACTTCCTTGCAAGACAAGGTGGATTCCTTGACAATTCAGTTGACTACGGCACTGGGGGATTTGTCTGCAGAAAGGGCTACACTTGGTGATATTAATACTCAAATGACTGTTGCCACATCCTTAATGGATTTCCAGAAGGCAACTATTCAAGAGTTAGAATCTAAGGTTGCTAAGTTGGAAGAGGAGAATGCATCCTTGCAGCTTGAGAAAAATTCTGCCCTTGAGGAAATGGTCATTTTGGCTAGTAAACTTGGCACTAGTGAAGGTCAGTTGCAGCACTCTCAAGCAACTGTAGAGTCCCAACAGAAAGTTATTGAAGAACTTAACCAAAAAGTGGCTGTTCTTTCTGTTCCTCCTCCCACTCCTATTGTCTCTTCAGTCATATCTTCCAAAGGAGAGCTTGATCAGTTGCACCATAAAGCTAAATTATGTGATGGGTTCTCCGCTAAAGTGGAACGCCTTTAGCAGAGGATGAACTGTGTGCAGGCAGATTTTACCCGCTATACTGAATTGGCGTCACCTCCTCCTTCCTTTTGGATCAAATATAATCAGCAAAGGTTTGCCCTGTACATCTCTTTAAGCAATGTGGATTTGGAACCTCCAGAGGATGGGTGGTCAAATCTTTGGTTTGCAGGTCTCTTGAGTGCAGTTTTTGATAGATTTGTGGATGAGTTGGTTTCCCATGAGGTTCAGTTATTATCTTTCATGTATCTTGTCGGACATCAGCAAATTCCTGATGAAGAGGACTTGAATGTTTATGTGGGGGATATGATCTTACAGGCAGTCATGTATGTGCACTCAGTTGAGCTCCTGTAGCAGAAAGTTTGAAGTATTATCATGAGCAGACGTCTTGGTGTAAGGGACATGCTTGGCATCCACCTTTGGAGGCTGATGCTTTGGAACCTCGTCGTCTTTGGAGTGTTTTCCATAAATCTGATATCTAGCCATTACAATCTCAGCTGTTGAGCTTTATTGTTGATCATCCGTTATTTACTGATTCATTTTTCCAGGACCTTAATTTCCGTTGTTCTATCTATCCTTTGGATCCTGGTGATCTCCTTTCTTATTCACTTATGGCGTATCGTTTCCCTTTTTATATTTTCCTTCTTTCCTCAAGTCCTGATACCATTCCGCTTTTATCTTTTACTCCTTCTGGATTTCCTCATATCCTTTGTTTTCACTACATGTCCTTTTATTCCTGATCCTACATCATCACCTACCCCTTTTGAACCTCCACCTTCTATTCCTCCTATTCCTTATGTTTTCTTAGTGGATCCCTTCGTACATTTTTGTTGAATTCTCCAACTTTGCCATCTTCCTTATCCCTTCATTTGCCTTCCTTTTATGATTTATCTTATCCTCCTTTACAATGTTCTTCTCTCATTCCATTGCCCCCTTCATCTGATTATATCAATCTTCCTCCCCAATCAGTGCTGGATACTCCAGGATATGACAGTGACATACTCCGTTGAAGACAATGGACGCTACATGATTGTGTGACAGGACCGATGTTTAACTGGCCTTTCATTCCAGGGTTTTGGGATACATCTACAGCATGTTCGAACTCTTACCTTCATTTTTCCAAAGTGCATGCTACTTCTGAGGATACCACTATTTGCCTTGCAGCTCATTTTTGTTGGTATCTTGCTTTTATGCATCAGCAGTGTTGCTCAGATGGATGTTTTGTACTACTTTGCACAGGCCTTCCCTACTAGGATTCTCATCTTACTGGAGAGGATGTGTTGCTTACAGTTCCTCCAGAATGTGCCTCAGCATTTTGTTGATGAGAGTAAAGCTTTGGAGTGTTTAAAGCTTAGTATGCAGCTTAAGAAGAAATACCTTCATCCTACTTAGCAATGGAGTTTTTTTCCTCATTGTATCATTCCTCATTTATTAATGGAAACTTTCTTTTTGCTCTCCAATTTTTGGGGATCCATGCCATTCAGACTATATTTGTATATGGGTATTTTTTGTATTGGGTAATGTTTTTTTCAATTGTGTGGAGCTGATGAAGATGAAGCTATGAAGATTGATGCAGTTGGTTATCACATGGTTACAGTTACAGATTTGGATGCAGAACTCTTATATCCTTTAATAGTTTGGGTTATTTTGGTTTTTATAATATTGGAATTGTTTTTTTTTGTGTTATTGGTTTTCGTTTCATATATGTTTCAGATCCAGGTTATAAAGCTGATATGTTGGGGTTGTGATCAAAGTGGGTGATTTATGTTGAATTGAATATTCTTATTAGCAAATCATAGAGCTTTTATTCTTCCATTTTCTTAGGTCACGAGGACGCTTCCTTATTAAGTGTGAGGATATGTTGAGTGTGGAAATGATTGGTTTTTTGGGCTGATTTTTTGTTGTTTTTGTTACTGAATGGTTGTTTTTTGTGGTTGATTGTTTGAGTTTGAAGATGTTTTGAAGTGTTTGGAGTGGTTTGAGTATGTTTGAAAGGGTTTATGTTGGTTTTTGATGAAATATGTTGTTCTGAAGAGTTTTGTAATTCTCTCTGTATGGTTCTGTAAGGTCTGATTTTTTTCTGTTTTGGTTCTATTTTGGTAGTTGAGATGGTTGAATGGATGTTTTGAGAGATGATTGAAGTTGTGTGAAAAGGTTTATGAGAAATTGAATTGGTTTTGTTTTGGTTTTTATGGGTTTTGTTGATCTTCTGTAAAGTTCTGTAGCTTCTGTGCTTCTTTAGCTCTGTAGTCCTGTTGTTTTGTTGCTCTGTGGTTCTGTTCTGTTGTTTCTGTTGAGTGTTATGATGGATGTATGGATGTTTTGGAAAGTGTTCTTGTCTTAGGAAAAGGATGAATGGAAGCTCTATCCAAGCTAATTTAAGTGAAGAAGTAGCTGATGAAGATTTACAGAAGGTTACAGAAGACAGTGACAGAAGACAAATCTCACATGACACTATGAAGTCTCTGGTGACCTTTCATATCTGACATACCTTTTGGGAGGTGTATCCACGACCTAATGAGGATTATTGTGAGTGATTTTAGTGAGGATATGATGTAGTATTGAGAGCATACTATTGTGAGAGAGATCATATGCAAGAGATAGTTGATTCTATGTGAAGAATTGTATTTTTTCTATGAGGGAGAAGACTATGAAGACAATAAAGATGAATACTATGTGATTTCTTTCCATCAAAAGTTGTGTTCTCTTTGTCTATTAATGAAGAATATGAAGAACATGATCAAGTTTGTTAAAGATAAATCCGTGGGAGATATCTACTATGATGTTGCGTGAAGAATTGTTGTTTTTTTGTTTTGATGATCAAAAGAATGAAATAAAAGCTTGTTGATGTTACAAGATAGATTTTCTTGCAAGAGCATTCCCTTTTCCTTGGTGTTCCTCTTGGGGATCCACATGGATTGACATTTTACATTAAAAAATCATGAAGGAGACTTGTATCTAGGAAATTGTGTCTTATGATTGCAAGGCGGAATCCTAAGCATCTTAGTTAATAAAGAAATATTTGCATCCTTTTTTGCAAGTAATAAATGCATCAAATTCTTGCTTCACTACAAGTGCAAAAAGTTAAGTTCTTCCTCGCTTGCGTAAGTAGTGTATTTAACTTCCACTCCCCTCACAGAGAAGAAAGAATTGAAGGAGATAAAAATGTTCTTCTCTTTTCACAAAAAATTGCATGATTGCAATATGCATAAATTAGATTTCTTGCGTTCTCTGAAAAAAAAAAATATCTACAAAAATGAATACGTGAAAGGCATACAAGCTCTCATACGTGAAAGACATATGACAATCCTGTTTGTGAAAGAATTGTTTGACCCAAGCTCTCATAAGAAACTAGTATAATGAATCAGGTTAAATTCCTCGAGGGGCGCAACCACCCCCAGCTGGTGCCAATCCTATCCAAGGGGGTTCTAAATAACCGTGATGGGAATATGGATTGAACCCGCCATGATCGGTCTCTTCGTGGATTTGTTTGAACGTAGGAGGATGCTTGGATGCTAAGGGGGCTTTGGCTGTAAATTCCTTGCCTGCGGATCCTACTCAAATGGTCTACGTGACTCGAGATGAATTCTCGAGGCCTTGTTACTAATGCAAGGGAGGAAACTTAGAGGATAATAATATGCATCCTTATGGATTGCGGGAATAATCCTATGGACAGGATTTGTATCTTGGTTGAAATTTTAATATAGAGTTTGCTTTTCAAGGAATTTGCTTGAACTGTTTTCGTGTCAGTGCATAAAATTACGTAAAGGAACATGTGGCTAACGGGTTAATTAAGGAAGTTGCTTGTATGTGTTACCACTAATGTGTCCTTAGGTAAGTAGAAAACTAAGCTATCAAGGGAAGCGGGTGGATGTGAAGGGCTCGTTCTACGGCAGGGTGGTCCCAGAGAACTAGGAGGCTTCTCAACATTCAAATTGTGATGATGAATTGACCTTAGATTATGTAGGCTAGAACCCTAGCTCATATCATTTTAGGGGAGTGGAATGGAACTTTACCCTATGGGTAGAGAGGTTGAGCAATGCATCCCTCTGGTTTCCTATTCTCTTTGAACCAAGTGTGATATGAGTCCACCTCAGTTTAGATGTTCTGTGCAAAGTAGATCATCTGAAGATCGACACTAGAGGGCTATAGTAGGACTTGACTGTTAGAAATCCAAAAAGATTCAGGTTGATCCTAATAGGGTTGGCCGGTACACTTCGTTGCAAAGTAGACTTGGGATTCACTATCCGAAAAACCCTGTGACATTTTGTAGGAGTGCAAAGTAGTGTCTTTTAGATTAGACTCTTGATGGACTACTAAAACGTGTCAATGATTGAACACACTACAGATAATAAAATCAAATAAATACATGCATGTAGGATGTGCTCATTTGTATATGGGGGAAAATTTGTATCCACCTCTCTTGTCCATTCTTATCTCTCAATTTATTCTCTTACAATTAGTAATTCTATGAATTTTCTTCGAATTTGTGTAAAGCCATGGTGAATTCTTTCAACAATAGTAGAATTTTGCTTCATGCAAATCTCATTTCTTATTGGACCAAATTCTTCTAGACAAAGAAATTCATGTGTCAAGCAAACTTGGAAGGCCCAAACTTATTGGTAGAGATAGTAAATTATCTTTGCAAGCTTCCACATTGGGCATTTGACTTGGACCTACTTGCTAAGCTACAATATAATCCAAGCTTTTTTGAAGGGTGGATTTTTCAAAACACCATATTAAAAACCATATCTTAATAGACCATGCCTCTTGTACATATAGAATAAAGATTATTTATTGATATTAAAAACTCACCAAAAAAACCAAAGCAAATAAACAATTGATACACATGAAACCGAACATCACATCACATCACAATCAGGGAGTTATACTACCATTGAAAAGGGGAAAAAATCAAATGACATAAAAGATTGAATTGTATTAATTCATAGCAAAAATGGAATTGATTCATTGTAATGCCAAATCGATGTTGTTCCAAGTGCATCACTTTTGTGTTCTTGGTTGGGGACAATGTAAAAAAGCATTGGAATGCTCTCAATTCCAATGGTCACCATTAATTTACACTAAGGACTTCCTTCGAAGTAATAAGTTTAAGGTCCAAATAGGTTGGTGGTACATCCATCTCTTCTTCATTGTCCATCATACTTGGAAATTCTATTACAGGGGTGTTTCACAATCTTGTTGCAAAGGGTCTTACCATTTTTCCTTAGTTGTTTCCACCATTCATGATTTTTATGGGGTTTTCAGGTCAAGGATATCTAGGGGATAATATTTATTTATGTCACTACCATTAAACTAGTTGATCCCTTTAATGAATTTCATGTTCAAGGTTCAATTGATGGCACAAAAGTGGTATGATCCCAATCCTTTGAAATTTAGTTTTTACTTGTGTCCCTTGATCGAGTAAATGAGAATTAAGTTTCTTTGTTCAAATGATCTTTGTTACATGCGTTTGTCGAACCACGTCTACAAGGAGTGTGTGGGTAGCTAAAAGCCAGGATTCAATTACACATTCTAATTGATCCAATCCTTGTTTCCTTTCCAATATTCTTGCATTGCAATGTACAAGCTGGAAATCAAAAACTCTATGAGCATGATAGTGTGAATGCCATAGGTTTAACTTGAAAGATGTTTATTCTATGGCCATTTCAATATGCGTATCAAGTTGCCATAATATTATTATCCCACTCTAATAGCAATAATGGTATGTTTTTGGTCAATATGGTATTTGTTTTTCAACTCAACCTCACCCTTTGCTTGTGGATAATATACTGGTTGACTTCCTATAAATGATCAGAATTGTAGAGAGCAAGTATTCCACTACATCATTTATAAAATGTATCCCTTGATCACTCTTAGGCACCCAAGTCTTGATATCATTTCCTCCCACAAGAACTTGGCTATCATTCTTGCACCATTTTTTCTTATAGCTCGTACTTCAGCCCATTTGGTCATGTAATCAATAGTGACTATGATGTATTTAGCTTGGGATTACTATACCATAGGGCTGATGATTTCCATAAAGTCAATCCCCCATTTATCAAAGTGTTGATGGGCCAAAACTACAACAAGCTCCATTTTATATTTCTTATTGGGCACATTCATGTGTTGGCATTCATCACAATGTTTCATGAAGCATGCTACATCCTAAATAGTGTTGACCACCAAAGTTAAGATTGAAAAGCCTTTTATGCCATGGCGATGGCATCCAAATGGTAGACCCAATTATATCTTGAAAATCCATTGAGGAATCTATAAGCCTCCTTGCCTGTCATAGATTCAATCATATGCTCAATGTAAGGCAATGGGTAGTGGTCTAGACATCTTGGTAGTCATTGTATTTACTTTTTTGTAATTTACACATGCTCAAAGCTTTCAATTTTTCTTGACGAGTACAACCATGATGTATGCTCTATCTCATAAATGAACCCTAACTTGAGAATATCTTCCAATTCTTCTTGGACAATATGTGAATATCTAGGATTTATTGGGTATGGACTTCACATTGTAGGTTTGACTTAAGGGTTTATTTGTATAGTGTGATTGAATATATATGGTAGTACTCCCTTCAGACAGTGTAATTCCATGCAAACATGTCTTGCAATTCTTTAAGGAGTGTGATGAGTTTCCTCTCATCCTATTTTGAAAGGTCCTTGGTAGTATATACGAGCTAAAAAAACTCATCTTCCTTAGCAAGGTTCACTTATTTGACCCTTATGGATCTTTGATCGGTTCACTAGATTTTATTTCTCACTTTGTTTTGAATAATAAAATGACATAGACCTCCTTCTTGAATCGAGTGAACGTCTCCAAGAGATCTTGTGGCTTCTTTTGGTTGTCATCCTTAGAGCCTTAGCTCTTTCAAGATTTCTTAAGATTTTTTTGCCTTAAATCCAATGACAATTTTATACTAGATTACTTGGATGGAGTTGGCTATGGAATCTCTAGATTGGAATATGTGCTATCATCCAACTCTAAACTCATCATGCTCGATTCTTGCAATGAGTATTCGTCCCTATCTTGTGCTTTTTCAGTTGCAAGGACATTAAGAACTAGAATGAATTTTTGTCCATGTCTTGTGCTTCTTCAGTTGTAAGGATGTTAAGAGACAGAATGAGGACCCTATTTGCTCATAATCAAGGACCTCCAAATATTCTAACCATTCCAACTTGGACCACTATTACCACTATTGTATCCACAATCAAATCATCTATCTTTTGGGGTTTAGGATATCTTGTGATTTTCTCCATGGTTTGGCTATGAGAGTCATATTCTTTAGATTCAACATCTTTCTCATTTCGCTTTGCTCATCAATAAAGTGTTCTTCAAGATCACTAAATTCTTCTTCTTTAAGTTTGTTGAGTTAAATTAGCAATGCAACCAGTTCAACATGATAATAAAATAACAAGAAAGCATGCTTTAGCACTAGGAACTATTAGGGTTTGAAGATCGTTTATTGTAATTGAATGACACCCCTACAAGCACGACATAAAAATTTAAGGAAACCCTTGATAGTAAAAGGAACTCACCATGCAAGAGACTCAAACCTTAAGGGCAAACTCAAAAACTTCAAGGAAACAACACTTGAAAAATATGAAGACCATTCATTCTAGCCTTTAGGAGCACACCTATAGGAGTGTAGTCAAATAGCCTCACAAAAGCAAGAATGGAAAAGGAGATGTTGTTAAAAGACATGCTTGGAGAGTTGAAAGTGGCCCTAAAAAGATTTTGAGCTGCATGAAACATTGAAGGTAGTGAAGGGTCACAAATAGGATTGGAAGACCAATTTAGCACCTTTGTTGTAAAAGACAATGACATAGTGGATCATCTAATGGACTTGACCATGACTGCTCATTCCGAGAAGGAAGATATGTAGTGAGAGATGGATGACATAAGGAGGATATTTCAAACTAAAGATGTCAAAAGATCCTTTGTTGACTTAGTACAATGGAGATTGTTAGATAATTCATATTCCCTCCACATTGGAACACATGTGGCCAACTCACTATTGGTGAGACTTGGCATCGCACCGCATTCTATGGACCAATAAAAATTCCATTGGTTGCCAAGTAAATAGAAAAGTATGGAGCAAGGGACCATACAACTTTGTAGAGAAACTTGAATAGTTATGGAAGGCACATGGCTTCACTGTCGATGATAAGAAGGTCAAGCCTTCCTCAAAGGTTGAACATGGTTTATAGGGCTGGACACAAACAATAAAGTGTCCTTCTCTAGCCTCAAGGACTTGTTCATCATGTAGTTTATAGAGGTAGGATATAGGGTCAACCCCATTGTAGGGCTCATGAACCTGTAGTAACAGGAGGACAATATGCACGAATATGTCTCTAAGGTACAAAGTCTATATATGAGAATCCCTCTTGCAAAGAGGCCACATGCCAAGGTAAACACACAAATGCATTTTTGTGAAGGGAATTAGAGATGATTGCATTTATGAATCCACGGTGAGTAACTCGATATTAGAGATGAGTGCATTTATGAATCCATGGTGAGTGCATTTATGAAGGCCATGCATTGCAGTGAGGTGCATAGAGAGAGAAATTGAGACAAAAAGAATGGTTTGAAAGTGGTACTACATCATCAAATGCCAACACAATGCTTAGTGTGTAGCGTAGACTTTCTCACAACATTTAAACAACACCAGGCTAAATTAGCTAGACTCAGTAATGCCTTAAAGCAGTCACAACTATATCAATAGAACATTTAATATGTGCATTGTGGAGGCAATCACCTCCTCTCGTTTGAGTGTTGCAAACCTCCTTGAGTTTGTACAAATGGTGGGTATATTGGACACGAAACAATCTACTGCCAAGCATTTAGACACTTGCCCTATGCAAACCCTTTCATTAACAATCCATATCCATAGAGTAGAATAGGGTGCAATACTATCCTAGGCCTTCACAAATTCCTCCGCGAGTTCCCATTAAATAAAACGAGGAGAATAAAGAGTAGAGATCAACCCCTCTAGCATCCTTGGACCCCTAGCCTCTATAGACACTCATCCTCCAAGTGATGCTCTTGCCCACTATATAGAGGGTCCTACCAAAAAATAGAAATACCCAAATCCATGTCTACCCTATGAAGAAGATGGTAACACAGTTGTCATGGACTACTAATCCATAACAATCATGGTAGTAGGATAATAGAGAGGGAGAGCTCCAACACAATTCAAAGTCCCCATCAAATGCAAGAATTGTGGACAACCTAGACATGTTTCCTAGATATATCCACAAAAAATTGAACCCCCTTGGACGATCAATCAGATCAACGATGCCTTGAATGCAAAATAACACATATGTATCTTGACTATGCTAGGCGAAAAACCAACATAAGTAAATGTATCATCCTATTAGTGCCCCTCAACCTCTTGGGAGTAGAGATTATCCATGATGAGGACACAATATTGATGACTCTCATTGCTATTACAAGAGCTCAGAGCAATTAAATTGGCATTGGCACATCCACCATCATAACAAATTCATCATAGGGAAAAGGAATTCCAACTAAGAAACTAATATTGCAAAGCCAAATAATTACCATCAAATTCACCAACAAAGTTGTCAAGAGTGCTAGTATCATTCGTCAAACCAAAAGGGTTGCTACCTCAAAGGGAAAAAGCGTACTACAACATTGAGTGATAGCTGAAAATAAATGAAAAACTCAAGAAGTGGGTGCAAGAAGCTAACAAAGTGTCGAACTTTGCATTTGACATGAGTGCTATATGTGATGATCAAGCACTGCATCATGACCTTGAGAATGAAAAGTTAGCCTCAGATGCACTTAAAGTTAGAATGGGCCAAAAGTTTGGCACAATTGGACAAAATACTAACCAATCCAACCATTGCTTTTAATGTACAAATATGGAACATGGCCTTATTGCCCCACGAACTTCGATCAGCATGATAATATCACTTGGGTTATTAATATATAGTACCCCTAATCTTTAGAAAGCATGTAAACAATGGGTAGAGGATGGGGTAGAATAACATGAAGCACCACTTCATGTAATATAAGGAAACAATACGAGTGTCAAAGCATCTGACTCTTCTTGAAGAGCTCTCAAAGTTAATACATGATGTGAAGGAGCCAGCATCATCTCGTCCTTCTTGTGCAAGCTTGAGGCGACTTGCAAAGAACAGAGATCAGTGATATGGAAGGGCCATCATTCTCTTTCTTTCTAAAGAAATGTACAAACTATTTAGAACTAGCATTTCTAATCATGTGTAACTATTTTTGTGAATTAAGTCTTCTATATGACAAAATCTTAGTGTATGAGGGATGTATACCACTTGTTTTTTCTTTGATGTGATCACTAAGTTGAGGAGTCATTATGACTAGCCTCATTTAGTGCAATATTCTTATTAGCATAGTGTTTGATTTGTTCAGACATATGGCTAAGTGTCTATTTTCATCTTGCTCTTACCTCACCTAAACCTTGCATCCATTATATGAGGAGTACATTTATTAATGTAAAAAATAGAGAAAACTATAAGTAATGAAAGAGAGTGAAAGATCCACGTACATATATAGACACATGGAGCACTAGACCTAGGTGTTCTCAAGTTAGGGGTATCCAATGGCATAGGTAGATGTGCTCCATCTTTACATCCTTTTCCCATCTTCCCCTCTAGTATAAATTTAGGACACATCAAGTATAGGTTACCCTCAAACTTTCTAAATAAATGTATCACACTAAATTCCACCACCTCAATGATTGGGTCCTCAAGTGTGGGACATGCCTAGGAGCCCACCTACCTAGTATTTGATCCATCTTCCAATCAAACTATGTGAGCACGCATTGAAGGGAGAAACCCAAGTGGGAGTACAATCAAGCAAAAGCAAGAGAGGTGCAAGCTATGGAGGATGATCAAGAGAGCAAGAGAGCAAGAGAGAGAGAAAGACTCAAAATATAGGAACTCCAACAATCACAATGAGTGCCTGGCCTTCCCTTATTCATTAGTCACTAAAAGAATAAAAAAATGAAGTGACAATGATGGGTGCTTATCACATGAAGTGTATGGGTATGTAGGTACTATAAGAGTAGTGAATATTGCATTGGTGATGAAGGCTAGGTTAGTACAATTACTAAAAATTTTAATGAAATTGAAATTCAAATTAGTAGGTTGAAATAGATGTATCATTTATAAATCTATGCCATACACATTGACAATCTAAGGGAAGTTGTATCTCATATTCTCCTTTGGGTTATATTCTAGGAGATGCCTCCTTGGATGTGGACAAAAAAGTATGATGTCCCTTTCTTTTGGGAGACTAAAACATAATCTAGACCAAATATGCTCATCTATATCTATAATAGCGTAGCAATACTCATGTTGCATTTTCCATGCCTCTCAAGGGTGCATGTAGAGGCAAGACCTTTGATCTCCTCAAAGTTGGCATGCTTCTTATAAGGCAACTCCATCTTGTTGCTTCAACCACTTTCTTTCTATATTTGTAGTTATTTTGAACACTCTGAATGATTTGTATGGGTAGAATCCTTCTAAACCCAAACTCTTGAAAGATGTTGAAGTTGAACACCCTAAACATGTCATATTTGTGATGGCCATGGAATTAGTGACTCTTCTATTTTTCTCCTCTTTCCTTGAGCAGTTGAAGGTCTATGGGGGGAACTAAAACCTCTGGTACTTTCTACACTTGGGCCATGAGAGCTTTGATTATCCATTTGTAGTTCTCTTAAGTTCATGACAATATCTTCTCTAGCCTTAAATTCTTTTCTAGATTGCTCTATCATGGCACACAATTTGGCTTCTACTGCTTCACTATTTTCTTAGCTCTTATCTACTCCTTTGTTCTATCCTCTATAAATTGGGTGGTCTCCCCTCTTTGTGGCTTCTCAATTGATTTTCTCCCCTTGCTTTCATCTTCCTCTCTAGGTTCACATTCCTCTCCATATCGAAGTTCATCTTCCTGTACTTCCTGAGAAGAAGTGGAGCTCGATTCCTTTGAAGATTATTTTGGTGATATTCCATTCAGTAATGGGGTGTCTAGCATATTGCAAGATTCACTAAGACTCCACTACTCCTAGGTTGTATACCATAGAACACAACCTCAACCACATCATCTATTGGAGATGTGAGGAGAATGGAAATTGCGCGCATGTGCATGCGCACGCGCACACACACACACACACACAATCGAGAGAGAGAGAGAGAGAGAGAGAGAGAGAGAGAGAGAGAGAGAGAGAGAGAGAGAGAGAGAGAGAGAGAGAGAGAGAGAGAGAGAGAGAGAGGCTACTATATTTGTGGTACCTCCAATAGCTATTCTCTTGTGAGTAGGACCTTATTTTTTATTGTCTTATCACTCAAAGAATAAAGAACAAGTGTCTACATATAGAGCTAGGGTTAGTGAGTAAGATGTGAAGCCAACCACATTAGCTTTATCCCAAAAACCTCCCACATAAAGGCCAATGCATCTTTAAGGGGGACAAAATAATGAGAGCATATGTGAGATATTTATAATACATGTGAGTTACCCCCAGCCAATGCTCATCAACTCCTTCAATGTGCAAACTTTTTGGAGGGTAGACTATTGTTGAGAAAGTTTGCAAGTTTTTAATCAATATGAACTTTAATAAACCCAACTCACTTATCCTCAAGCACTTAAAAAATGGAGTGATACTTCACTTCTATGTGCTTGGCTTTTGCATGAAACACATGATTCTTTAGCAATATGATGACACTCTAATTATCATTGTGCAACAATGGCATGCCTTAATTGAGGCCCAAGTCTCTACTAAATGAATAAGGCATATGGCTTCTTTACATGCACATATCTCTTGTACCAATATGAGGACATTAAGATGCCTTTCATTGCTTTCCAATGCTTCTTGCTAGGATTGAACATGTATGTACTCACTGCCCCCACTACAAAGGAAAACATCCAAGTGAGTGGCTATCATAGCATACACAAAATTTCCCTCACATGATAAATATAAAGCCTTTCCCATTTCAAGCCTCTCCTCACATCATATTTGGGACAATCATTAGTACCGAGTTTTAATGGAGGCAATAGAATACTAATCGCCTTCCTCACCTATATTGGGATGTTGCAACACTTTGCTGACATAATCCTTTTGGGATAGGTAGAGCAATCTCTTTCTCCTATCCCTAATTATACATATGCCAAGAATGTGATTTCCATGTCCCAAATCCGTCATTTCAAAAATTTTTATTAGCCTTTTCTTCATGGCATCAATCTCATAATTGTTTTTCCCAACTATCAACATATTGCCTACATAAATGATCAACACTGTCAAGATACAATCTTTAGCCTTTCTAATATATAAGTATTGGCATGTCTCACTCCTCTTGTAGCCATGAGACTATATAAAAGCATCAATTTTATTGTAACATCCCCATGGATCCTTCTTTAATCCATTGAGACTCCTTTTTAGCTTGTAAGCAAGCTTTTCTTTGCCATGTTCCACAAAACCCTTTGGTTGTTACATATAGATCTCATTAGGAAGGTCATCGTGTAGAAATGTTATCTTGACATCCAATTATATAAGGTCCATATCATCCTTATCCACAAATGCAAGCATGGTGTGAAGAGTAGTTAATTTTACCACAAGTCAAAAGATAGTGTGATGGTCCCCGGCCCTCGGATACCCATGCGAGGCCCTCTCTTGACCCTATCTAGGCTCTAGAGAAGCACTAGACCCATTCCCCAACCCAGCCATATCACCACCTCAACACGTCATGGGACATCTCAACACGACATGGAATGCGACACGGATCATAACATGCTCACTTGTTTGCAGAATGGCCCATCTTGAGGGTAGCACGTCATATTCACATCAAGAAAGTATGTACATGGTAGCCGGAGGCACAACAAGGGACCTTGTCACGGGTGGAGGGTGGAGCTATCAATGCGCATCAACACGACTCGACACCGTGGGGTGGGGGAGTACATCACAGTCCACACATTTTTCTTGCTTAAAAACTTTGGCTACTAACCTTGTACTTTGGTTTATCATCACCTATATATAACCTTCAACTTATAAATCCACTTGGATGGTAAAACAAATTTTCCCTTTGTCAAAGGAACTAACTCCCAAGTCCGATTCTTCATGAATGGAATCCATTTCAATCTACACAGCTAGCTCCCACTTAAGCTTATCGTCATGAGTCATGGGCTCTTGATAATAAGACTATTCCCACAATCTGTCAACATCACATAGGCAAATCTAGGCTAAAATTTCTCGGTGAGACAAGAGAAACGAGTAGATTTTCATAGCATAATGGCCTGACTTGGAGTGGGAATTTCAACCACCACTCTTTCTTCATAAGGACCATAAGGCTTTCAACCTATTGCTCAATAATTTTTTCTACTTCCTAGTCACTAGCTGAAGTATCACTTGTACCCTTTGTTTGCACATTTGGTGCACTAGTACTTGACCTATGTGGAAAAATAATTGGTGGCATTGCATCTTGGAAAGTAACATTTCTTATTTCCACTTCCTTAAGAGATTGCGTATACATCTTTTTCTCTTTCATTAAAGATCACATCATCACTATGGAGAATCTTTCTATGTTACTGCCCAAAAAGATGCAGATAATGGATTTTGGTTTTAACTTATTGCACTTTGTCCTTGGCACATGCATGTAAGCTTCACAACCAAATAGTCACAAGTGATGATCAGTGGGCTTCTTGCTCGATTGTATCTCTTTAAGAATACCACCATTCAAAGTAGTATTAAGGGACTTGTTTATCAAATATATAGTAATTGCCATAGCCTCAGTCCACAATCATTAAGGAAGATCAACATTAGATAGCATACTCAACATCCTTTCATTTATCGTCCTATTCATACTCTGTAACACCATTTTGGGTAGAATTACTAGGTGATGTGAGTTCTCTTTTTATCCCACATGTTTTTTTTTTAATTTTGAACTCATATGAGATATATTCTCCACCATTATTAGTTCTAACATACTACTCCATTCTCCACCATTACTAGCAAGAAATTTTTGAAAACAAAACAAAGTCTCATCTTTGTCACAAATCTCGTAGTGGGGGGACTTGCTTGAGCCACTGTGCCAAACACATACCATACACACAAGAGGAACCTCACTCAAGAACACAAGAAGAGAGATGGAGACAAAAATACTTTGTTGTTGGTTTCTTATTCTTATTTTTCACACAATACAATATACACAAAGTATAGATAAGATACAACATAAAGAAAAGTGACCTATTAAGCCAAATAGTACATAGTAACTATCTTAATCGTCTAGCACTATAACTATGCCAACTATAGATATGTGTAACAACCAAATGTAATAAGTGATAAGTTAGTGGCTATGCGTGGATCATAATGACTAACAAGATACTAAGTATTGATGCATAGACCCATCTAACTAGGTGGTCCATCATCAATGTTCGCACGTGTTGAGCTTGCCATCTCAACACTCCCCCTCAAGCTCAATTATATCTCTAGAACTCCAATGAAGCTTCAAAATTTTCAAAGCTTTTCTACACCTAATGAGTTTGTGAAAATGTCAACTATCTGATCATGTGTGCTAATATATACCAAGTCAATCTAACCTGCAAGTACCTTGTCTCTCACAAAGTGGTAATACACCTCAATGTGTTTTGTCCTAGCATGGAACACTAGGTTTCTAGCTAGCTATATGATGCTCATGTTGCCATAGTGAATGACAATTGGACCATCTTCTTGCACATCCAAATTACCCAATAACTTTTGCAACCATATTACCTCACATGCTACCATAACAACACCTTTGTACTTGATAAAGTAATCGTAGGTTGCTTTTTGTTGCTCCATATAACTACTCCATGTAACTGTTGTACTACCAAGGGAAAACATGAATCCGCTAGTAGCAAATCTTCTGTCTAACATACTACCAGCCCAATTTGTATATGTATATCCAAATACCTATATATCCTTGCATGCCTCATAAAAAATTTCATAATGTAAAGTGGACTTCACATACCTCAATATGCATCTAGCTATATCCAAATGAGACTTTCTAGGCATTTGCATAAACTGATTGATAAGGCCAACATCATACTGGCATTGCAATAGTCATGTTGATCAAACTCCCTACTATCCTCTTGGACATAGAAAGGTCTTCTATCTCATCCCCAATATCAGTACTCAACTTTACATTTTTCTCCAATGACACTGAAAAAGGCTTACATACTATCATACCATACTTGGATATATTGCCTTTAGGACAGCCATATACAATCATCATATCTAATCACCTCAATACCAAGAAAGTACCTTAGCTCACCCAAATCCTTCATTCCAAATTTATTCTTCAAAAAGTCCTTACTTTTAGCAATCCCACTGTCACTATCACATGTGATAATCAAGTCATCCACATAGATGACTATGATGACCAAGCTTGCATATTCATTTCTCACATAAAGTGAGTGATTAACATCATAAACATAAAATCCAATGTTAACAAGATACTCTTTGATCTTGTTAGACCATACTCCAAGTGCTTGATTCAGCCCATAGAGCACATTCTTTAACCTGCACACATATGTGAGATGCTCTAAATCCTCATAACTTGCTGTACACATATATGGGATACTCTAAATCCTCATAACTTGCTAACTGCTCCATATAAACCTCTTCTTGCAATTCACCACATAAGAAGTCATTCCTTACATCCATTTGCTGTAAACTCCAATCTTTGGCTACTGGCAAAGCAATCACACATACAACAATTGTCACCCTCACAACTAGATTGAATGTCTCTTCATAATTGATGCTATATGTTTTAGCATGGCCTTTTGTAACCAGCCTACCCTTATACCTACTAATAGAACCATCTACATTATGCTTAGTTTTGTAGACCCACTTACATCCAATAGCTTTCTTTCCCTTAGGCAATAATATTAGATTCCAAGTCTTATCGGCTTCTAATGCAACCATCTCCTAATCCATTGTTGTATCCCAATGAACATGACCAACAGCATTCTTAAAACAAGTGGATTCAACATCCTCAACCATGTTTATCATATAAGGCATAATGGTGAGCTGTATAACCTTCAAAACCAAATCTTTTAATAGAGTATTTGACCTTGCTAGACTTGCATATCATTGGACCACTTAATGGAGCCTTTACATTACCATGTGCTCTCTATACACATGGTGTCTTAATTGAAGGAATACCAAGCTCATCTTCCAAACTCTTTGAACCACTAGAATCTCCATCAAATCTCAAACCACTAATAGGTACATCATTACCATTTGACACTTTTTTCTTCCCTTTGTCTTTACCTACAACACTTGTAGATGCACGTGAAGATGTGGGATTGCTCCTTAGTCTCCCAAACCAAGGGCTAACTATAGATGTAATACTAGATGATATTTTTAGTCCACTAAGACTCCATGATTTTTTATTTTTCTTTTGTACATAAATGCCATGATCATCATTATTATCAAATGCATAATCACTAGATGCATACTAGTTGTTTATCTTATAAAAAATAACATCCTTGCTCACTTTAAACTCCTCCTGAAAAGGTCACCTGCACAAACAAAAAATAATGTTAGCATAATCAATTTAAATCATACGAAGCACGGTAATATAAATCCTTAAAAAATGATCTCACTTAAAATGCATATCTTATGTACCCTAATAAGAAATTAGTCAACAAATTGAGTAAGTGGATGTTCCAAGTATATGAAGTATCCTATGGTCCCATGTCAATCTTCGTATACACTGGAAGGTCGATAGACATGTCACCACAAAAGAATGAGTCCACCTCATTCTCAAAGAATTCTTGGACTCTTGTATTTCCATCATTGTTAGCCGATGCTAGCTCCTCTACATGCTCCAAGCTTTCGGTGGCCTCCACCCCTTGCAATATCGACCCCTCTATTTGCATATTGTTCTCATCTATGCTCGGAACATCACTTTGATCATATACTCTCGTACTTCAGGGAGCTAAAGGTATAACATACCACCATCGAGGTTGTCGGGGGTTTGGATAGAAGATTACATGTTCACAAATACGTACAAGAGAGATTAAACTATTGTGACATGTACCATGTTGTAATACAATTAACAAACAAATGAGTTCATGCACCTATTCACAATGGGCCGGCAACATAAAGGTGTCGTGAAAATCCTCCATTTTTTTTCAGAATCTATTTCAAGAAATCCAGATGGACCTCATCGAACTGTTGCTCCAACTCCTTCAAGTACCACTTTGAACCATTGCACATCGAATAGTATCATGGAGAAGCTACGGTAATCGACCGTAACAGTACTTTGCAAGTTTCCAAAATACTCCATCTCATCTATAACCATGTTTGGATCAGTTGCTCGTCGTCAGCTCTCCTACTCGAACCTTACCATGATACCACAGTCCATTGTGGAGCACATTTTGTCAATATGCTCTACGCGAAAATGACATCTGCGCGACCTCGCTGCACTGTATATTTTGTACTGTACATTGAAACACTTAAATTAGTTGTTGCATATAAAATATAGATACGACAAATCCTAAACACGTCATCACCTTTGGACTACATCCCCTCGAGAATTTCCACTCTTCCATTGAGATCTACGCCCCTTCGCAAGACGGTGCGGTCAAAGCTCCATGCAACCATCGCATTGACATGAACTGCGGCATCTCCTCCATGCCCTCGGAATATCGAATCGGTCGATGGCACGTACTACGTCGAAATTCAGATTGCGCTTCCTCTCGATCTTGCCTAGCGATTTGGTACTTGGCGAGCCACATTTCCATAGAGGCATGGTGCAACATACAAAAGCGATTCACCTTCTCCTCCATTGCAGCATTCATTCTTTTTTCTACCCCATTTCTAACCACCACATCTCCGTTCAATCTATCGTCGTCATTCAGCGACCATAGCATTTTATTTTCTGGATCCACCTTTGGTAGCCATTGTGAAATATGTACTAGCTCCTCAGACACCAACCAACCTTCAGCCATGCTACCTTCTAGCCGAGCTCATTGTCGCACAAATCCTTTCGAGGTTTTCATGAAGCACTCCAAGAAGAACATCCATCGCATATGGACAGGTCCAGCAATCTCCACTTCATCTACAAGATGCACAAGAAGGTGGATTTGTATCGTGAGCACGCTGGTAGCCAGGTATTTCTCAAAGAGACAGACCGTCTCCACTGCTCCCCATCTCGCGGATTCAATAGAGGACGTCTTAATCTCCTTCTATGAGATCCATTTCACCAAAGTCGTCAACCTGTAAATGGCCCCGCATATTTCTGGAGTAAGACATCCTGCGATCGTGATCGGTAGTACAAACTACCACAAATGAGAAAGCATTATAAACAATGGCTACACTCCAAATAGCAAAATGCGCATGCCAATTACAATCCATTCGTAGTACAAACCTGACATATCTTATGCTAGTCATAGGATTTTAGCCCTGATAATTGGTCGTCTTTAGAAAATGCAGGCCTAAGAGAACGCATCATACCCATCGGATTGCGGATAGACTTGACTACTTGCTTCACAATGTGCTATTCTTTAGTGGAAAAAACCCAAGGAGTGCGAGGTAGCTGCACGCGACCATCAGCACTCAATTGCAGCCAAAGCACCTCCATCTTGCCTACCTCCTTCAAATCCATTCGTGCCCCTATAGTGTCTCTCTTTCCTGTGATGTGGTCCCATAGCAAGCTGCCCACATTCTTGAAAATATGCATGGGATCCAACAAGTGGTTGATTTGTAAGTGGGTCCAATATGGCAACTCGTAGAAAACTGAGAACCGCCGCATTCCATTTGGATGTGACTCCGCATGGACCATTTTTAGCTCATACTAGCTTGCGGCATTCATACGTGTTGGAGGTCATCCAAGAAAACCTTCCCTGAGTTCATGACCCTGTGGCAAGAAAGCGGCGGGTCCTTGATATACCATCTTTTTCATGGTTCGTGACCTTCGGGAGTCTAACTATGGCCCGCATAATGGACATGCATGATAACCTAAGGTAACTAGACCTATTCCAACACCTCTATCCAGTGAATACAAACTTGAACGAGATAAAATATAGATATTACCAATGAGAACGTAAGCCTATTTACCTGAGCACTCTCGAAATTCTGAAAAGTCATGCATCGTCCACATGAGAATGGCTCAAATATTGGTGGACCGTCGACCATCGCGCTTGCTCATATCTTGCATAGTGACCCCCTCCTCCGATAAAATCTTAAACTCATCAACTAATGGACGAAGATACACGTCTATACTTTTTACTTTTTAGCGGTCGGGGACGAGTAAGCTAAGGATGAGATGTCCTTTCTTCATAGAAAGCCATAGAGGGATATTGTAGTTGACAAGGACTATAGGCCACACACTGTAAGAAGTTGAGCGCAGACCGAATGGGTTCACACCATCTATTGCAAGATCGAGCCGAAGATTCCTTGGCTCTCGGGCAAAGCCTAGGAAGGTAGAGTCAATGTGGCTCCATGCACGTGAATCCACTGATATTCGTTGAACTCCATCTGTGGACCTATTCTGTGCATGCCACGTTGTCAAGCTCGCCATGCCGAACATACGAAACATGTGGTTTATGCAGGGGATAAGTGGAAAGTGTCTAAGAACTTTTTGAGGGATGGTTTGCCCTTGCAAGTCATGTTGATACCTGTGAGCACCATACTTTGGACATGTCTCCATAGTCTCGTATTCTCCTTGAAACAATATGCAATCGTTAATACATGCATGGATGCTATTGTAGTCCATGCCAAAGCTTTTGTAAAACATGTCGTGCATCATCACGAGACTCGAGCATGGTATTTACAAGTGGTAATATATGATATTTTAATAACCTTTAAAAAATCATAAAACACCTTGAAAAATCACAAATACTTTTAATAATAGTGTCGAAAAGAAATCAACGAAGCGTACAAGGTACGTACCCTAAACAACTCGGTGACACTCGCATCGCTCCACCCGTATTTTGCTTGCACACTTAGGAATGCAAGCAGTGTCTTCAGGCGAGATACTCAGCACCCATCATATAATGGTATGGATGCTTCCTCTCTAAGCGGATCAGAAGTCTCGACATCCATGGGAATCAATGCATCGATCATTGCCTCTATCTCAGGCTCCAAGATTGTAGGTAGGTCTGGAAGGCTGCCTGTCTCCTCTGGTATTGACGGTATAGATTGAGTCATGCCTTCCAAATGGTGGATTGGCTCAGGCCCTCCATCCATCGCACGCCCACAAACCCTTCTAATTGGCTGCAAAGGGTGCACTCCTCCTTGGGATGAGACGTTACCTCCCTGGATAGCCACACCCAATCTTCTTGTATATGGTATTCAATTAGCTTGTGAGTACAATGCATGATTGATATTAACTTTTCTTATCGTTTGCTGAAAATCCGCAATCGCCTGATCATGATCTCAGATTGAAACTTGCCGAAGTGTCATACGTGTTCTATAGACAATTGTCGTTTTTGTCTAATTGCGAGCTTGCATTGAGAGCAAGGACATGGGATACGCTGATTAAGATATGCCTCGCAATCTTGAACAACAAGACCTTGATCGTTTTCTATTTTGTCTACGTTATGACAAACCATTTGTTTTTGTTATCATTATTTTTTTCTTTCTTAAATTGTTTGAGAAGGGATTTCTTCTCTTGTAACTCAGAAAAAATTAACGTATGTAAAGTCTCCACCCACCCACCCACAGATTAACATATATATCCCAGAATGTTTCCCATCTCATGGTGTTGCACCGGACCTACGACCACAACCACGACCCCATGACCACGACCACGACCACGACTATGACTATGACTACGACTACGACTATGACTACGACTACGACTACGACTACGACTATGACTATGACTATGACTACGACTACGACTACCGACTACGACTACGACTACGACGACCACGACCATGACCACGACCACGACCACGACTACAACCACCACATCTACCACTACCACTACCACTACCACTACCACTACCACTACCACTACCACTACCACTACCACTACCACTACCACTACCACTACCACTACCACTACCACTGCCACTACCACGACTACGACCACTATAATAAACAAGAAAAGAAGAAAAAAAACTACTACTACTACTATAAATAAGAAAAGAAGAAAAAACTACTACTACTACTACAAAAAAAACAAGAAAACTAAACAACAATAAACAAGAAAAGAAAAAAAAAACTACTACTACTACAAACAACAACAATTAATTTAATTTTCTCTCTTCCTCTCCCTCTCTCATTTCCTCTCCCTCCCTCACCCTCTCCCTCTCTTTCTCTCTTTCCCTTATTTTCTCTCTCCTCTCCCTCTCCCAATTCCTTTTCTCTCTTCCTCTCCCTCTCTCATTTCCTCTCCCTACCTCACTCTCTCCCTCTCTTTCTCTCTTTCCTTATTAAGTTTAATGTTTTTTTCTCTTTTCTCTCTCCTCTCCCTCTCTCATTTTTTTCTCTCTCGTTTCCTTTTCTCTCTTTCTCTCCCTCTCTCGTTTCCTCTTCCTCCCTCACCCTCTCCCTCTCTTTCTCTCTTGCCCTATCAGGTGTAATGTTTTTTCTCTCTTTTTCTCTCTCCTCTCCCTTTCTCATTTTTTTCTCTCTTTCTCTCATTTTTTATCCCTCACTCTTTTTTTCCTCTCTCTTTCGCTCATTTTTTTCTCTCTTTCTCTCCCTCTCTCATTTCCTCTTCCTCCCTCACCCTCCCTCTCTCTTTCTCTCTTTCCCTATTATGTTTAATGTTTTTTCTCTCTCCTCTCCCTCTCTCATTTCCTTTTCTCTCTTCCTCTCCCTCTCTCACTCTTTCTCCCTGCCTCACCCTCACCCTCTCTTTTTCTCTTTCCCTATTAGGTTTAATGTTTTTTCTCTCTTTTTCTCTCTTCTTTGCCTCTCTCATTTCCTTTTCTCTCTTGCTCTCCCTCTCTCATTTCCTCTACCTCCCTCACCCTCACCCTCTCCCTCTCTTTCTCTCTTTCCCTATTATGTTTAACATATTTTCTCTCTTTTTCTCTCTCATTTTTTTCTCTCTTCTATCCCTCTCTCATTTCCTTTTACTCTCTTCCTCTCCCTCTCTCATTTCTTCTCCCTCACCCTCTCCCTCTCTTTCTCTCTTCCCTTATTATGTTTAATGTTTTCCTCTCTCTCCCTCTCTCATTTCCTTTTCTCTCTTCCTCTTTCTCTCTTTCCCTATTATGTTTAATATATTTTCTCTCTTTTTCTCTCTCCTCTCCTTCTCTCATTTTTTCTCTCTCCTCTCCCTCTCTCATTTCCTTTTGCTCTCTTCCTCTCCCTCTCTCATTTCTTCTCCCTCCCTCACCCTCTCCCTCTCTTTCTCTCTTTCCTTATTATGTTTAATATTTTTTCTCTCTTTTCCTCTCCCTCCCTCTCCCTCTCTCATTTCCCTATTATGTTTAATGTCTCCCTCCCTCTCCCTCTCCCTCTCCCTCTCCCATTTCCTCCCTCTCCCTCTCTCATTTCCTCTCCCTCTCTCAATACACATGAATTATACAAAAAACAAGTAAAAGAGAGAGAAAAAACACAAAAGCAAAGCAAGAATGGAAAATGCACTCATGGTAAAGGCTTGAAGAAGGGTTTGGCGGCTCCTCTTCGTGACGGCGGCTCCTCTTTGCCCTCCGTACACCTCCTCCTCTTCTTTGCGAACGGCAGTGGTGGTGGCGGTGGTGGTGAGAAGCCTTCTTTCTCCTTCTTTCTCTCTTTCTCTCCCTCTCAGCAAGATGGTCACTCTCTCTCTCGCTCTCTCATTTTTGAATGCGCAAAAAATGATGCGCTCGAGTTTCGGCCTGCATTTTTTTCCTCTAGGTACCGTCGCTATTTGCATCACATTTGCAATGCTAATAGCGACGCCGCTATTTGTCATCACTAACGCACGTTGCTATAGCCTCATTTCCATGTAGTGGTTGATACTAAATCCTGGTATGGAAGTTTTGAATAAAGAAATCCCATTTAATATGTGTATGAGAAATTAATAACTAACACAAAATATACTTTACAACTTGCTCATCGGTTTTTATTAAAACTTTTGAATCCATAAGGTAACATTTCCAAATATCTAGAGCATGGAAAATAGCTAATAAATCATTATCATATGTGCTATAATTTTGTTTGAAAGGTTTCAATTTGCAACTCTCGTAATAGGATGGTCATCCTACATGAGTACAACATCCGTTTCTGATCCATAAATATCAATGACAATAAAAAAGAAATGCTAGTTAAAATTAGAGAATTACAAGATAGGAGCAGGATCGAAAACTATTTTTAAATGTTCTTTATGTTTACTTTTTTATTTACTAAAGACTAGAATGTCGTCAAAAAATACAATGATGAAAAGTTAATAATTGATTAAAAATCCGTTCATAAGCCTAGCAAAAGTGTCTAGTGTATTTATTAAATCAATAAGCATAATGACAAATTCATAATGACCAAATTGTGTGTGAAAAGTGATTTTAACTATATCAACTATGTCCATTCTAATTTGATGTTATCTTGATTTTAAATCAATTTTACTAAAAATTGAAGCTTCCTTTAATTTATCTAACAAATCATCAACATGGATTAGAGAATACTATATTAGGGAATTTGGGAATTCTCATATAGTTTGGGAATCTCCAATATAGTTAATATTTGGTCACATGATCAAATCTTGTCCTCTTACTTGAAAGTGGAGTCTACCCTAATTACTATATAGGTTGTCTTTCCAAGTCCCACTTTGAAGCATGGGTTAAGATTTTTCCACATGGCCAAATCTTTACCCCTTATTTGAAAGTGGAACTTGGGAGGTTCCCAAATTCTCTAATATGGTGTTAGAGGATACTAAGTTTTTAAAGTGACTTTGTTGAGTACCAGTGATCCAAAGGATGATGAACCATTATGGATGAAGCCTTTATATAGGAGTTCAGTGACTTGCCAGTGAATTTCCTATTGGTGAAGTGGGCCATGCTTATAATGTGCTTTATGAGGAGGAGAAACTCAAGGAAACAATTCTATATTGTGGTCTAACTCTCCTTTAGATGGTGGCAAACAGATGTGGATAGTCATCAGTGAAACAATTCTTATAGATAGCCAAAAAGTGCTTTTGTGATGACATAAAAAGTGCAGTCTCAAGATCCTCAACTTCTGTGACATAAATCATGTAGTCTTTGCTTTGCTTCTTCAGAATACACTTGGTCTAGGTTTGTGAAATCAAGGGAAATAACCCTAAGTCTGTATTGTTGAGAAAGATAATATGCTCTCCTTAAAAATCAAAGGATATTGAATGAATACAGTAGTCAACATCAAGGCTATACTAGTTGCAAAAAGGCATACATAGTATATTATCAAAAGACTATAAATAAGCCATAAGAAAATCATGTTTTTATTTGTAAGAATCCATAGTTATTCTAATCATTTCATTTCACAAGTTCCATTATACATTATTCCTTACAAAGCAAATTTTACCTTTTACAATGATGGAGTGCTTTATAAATGCAATCTTCTAATCAATATCTCAAAAATGCAATTGTGTGGCCTATCGTCATCATACAAAATAACTATATTGGAATCTTGCATAATTCCTTGCATTTTTAATAAAGCATGAAGAGAGGTGTGCATACATTGCTTACCTTCAACTATTTCCTCCAATTGTAGGATGTTGATTGTCCAATCAAAAGCATAGTGTGGCACTTCTTCTATATTTGTATTGTTGAGCAATGATGTCATTGGTGGTACTAATGTTATTATTGTTGTTGTTTAGTAATTTAAATTGCTCGATAGTTTACTCATAGATGACCAAGACAACCACAACGGTACCCTGTCAACTTAAACTTTTTAGATTAAGGTTTGTATTTTGAAAATCTACATTGGGTGCTTCAGTTTGTTGATTTGTAGTGCCTCTTGATGTGAAATTGGGCAAACAAGAAGGTGAGACAGCATTTGGATGGAAGGAAATGAAAGGCTTTTGTAGATTTAATTATTGTTGTGAAAACAATTTTGAGTAGATTGTTTAGTGGAGAGGATGCGTGTAATAGCTTTGGAATTCTTTTTCAACATCATTGCATGGGATATATTAGCTTATAAAGAGAAAGGCTTAAGAGAATAAAGCTTAGCTTGTATACTTGACTGGAGTTCCATCTTCATATTTTCGTTAAAGCTATCTTCCAGTACTTCCTCGAGCATACGCAATTATAAAAGTCATTGCCAAAACTACTCAGTGTGTGGATAGCTATACTATCACCCTTTTGCCATGAAAGATTGGACCTATTCCTTTGAGCATTGAGATGAAATTGAGGGGGTAAGAAATAGTCTTTGAAATTCTTTTGAAACATGTCCCATGTGATAGGGAGCAATGAACACTTTGGTTGAGTACATTCTACCAAAGAAACGCTTTATCGCACCGAAGACAGGAAGGCGGAAGTGGCAGCCATTTACTTGGAGGAGGACACTGCCAGTTGGTACCTGTTAGAACAAGAGCAGGGCCACACAATCTGTTCGTGGGAAGAACTCCAGGAAGAACTGAAGGACTACTTTATTCCAAAGCTGGAGAAATTCAAAGTGAGAGATGAATGGAGGAACCTCAAGCAAGCACAGGGAAAGACGAAAGAGTATGTCAGCAAATATAGGCAAATCATGCTGCAGCTACCAAACATGGATACCGACACTAAGCTACATGGATTTTTGTTTGGAATGAAAGAATGGGCTAGAAGAGATGTGGAGAGACAGGAGCCAACAAGCTTAGCAGAAGCCATGAGAATGGCCGGGACCTAGAAGGCAAAAGAACAGCACAAGGGAATCAAAACAGGTTCAACAACAACTTCAACAACACCTTCAACAACAGCAACTCCTGGAACCAGAGGCCCAATGCTCCTAGAGGGGCATTCACAGATACAAGGAGTCAAAACACCACTAACACCACGGCCGTATCCCAAACCGCATTAGTACCAAGAGGAGCAGCAAGGAGATGGGGAAACAATCACTACAGGCCAACCCCTAGCATATCATATGGGCCCGCAGGATCAAACACATCATGGTGGAGACCCCCAAGCCCTTCCACCGGCATCAGATGCTTCAAATGCAAGGGTCCACACTATCAAAACAAATGCCCAATAGAAGACACAGCTTCATAGAGTGGATCAAGGGTGAATGCAGCTTGTGCATATGGAGGAGAAGAACCACAACCACCGTGTATCCAGGAAATTCCAAATGGGAGTGAAGAGAGCATGGACCACCCAAGGGTAGGGTCAGTTAGTGCCCGACCCCAATGCATGGCAGCCAGAGTAGCGGCAGTCCACCATCTATACATCAAAGGCCGATTGGGTGAAGGAAACCAAACTATCATGGTGGACACAGGAGCAACCCACAACTTCATGACACCACAGTGTGCAGCAAAGCATGGATTGAAACTATCCAAAGCCCCAGAAGGATTAACAGTAACATTCGCACAAGGAGAAGCCAAGGAAGTAAAACAAGTCTTTGCAGTCCAAGTGGAAGCCGACAAGTGGAAAGGGAAACTCAACTTCTTAATAATCCCCATGGATGATTTTGAATTGATATTAGGCTTAGAATTCTATGACAAGTATGTCATTGCAATGTTTGGTAAAGGTGTGAATGAAATGATGCTAGATATGCAAGGAGAAGGTGTCAGAGTACCATGCGAAAGAATGCAGCTACCTGGTAGGACCTCAATCAAGGTGCAAATGAAGGAGAACAAGCCAGGAGTATCATGCCAAACAGTAAAACCAGCTGCAAACTAACCAAAGGGCCAGACCCAAAAAGCACCGGTCCAAGGGACCGTCATTAGGCCACGTATCATGACATGTAGTGCAAAGCAAGTCGAGAAATCAGTCAAGCAAGGAGATGTGGTCTATCTGTGTATGATCTAACCAATTGAAGAAGAAGAAGACGGCAAGAAACCCAAACAATAGAAGAGGAACACAGAAGTGGCAGAAATACTTGAAGAATTCAAAGATGTAATGCCAGCCGAACTACCCAAGGGTCTACCACCCAGGCGAGATGTGGATCACAAGATTGAGTTGATTCCAGGGTCTTCCCCACCGGCCCGAGCTCCCTATCGCATGAACCACACTAAGCTCATGGAATTGAAGAAGTAACTACATGAACTAGAAGAACAAGGATTCATCCACCCTAGCAAATCCCCCTTTGGTGCTCCAGTGTTGTTTGTAAAGAAGAAGGATGGGGGATTTAGACTCTGTGTAGATTATAGGGCTCTTAACAAAATCACCATAAAAAACAAATACCCTATGCCCCTAGTGGAAGACCTCTTAGATAGACTGCATGGGGCCAAGCACTTCAGTCGGTTTGACCTTAGATCAAGATACCACCAAATCCGCATAGCCGAAGAAGATATCCCAAAGACAGCCTTCCATACCCGGTATGGTAGTTTTGAGTGGTTAGTATTATGGTTCAGCCTAAGCAATGGGCCATGCACATTTTGTGGCCTCATGGATGGAATTTTTAGACCGGAGATAGATATCTTTGTCATTATCTACATAGATGACCTCCTAGTCTACAGCAAGACCTTAGAAGAGCACAAGCAACACTTACGCCAAGTTTTTGAGAAACTACGGCAACATCAGCTATACGCCAAGCCAGAAAAATGTGAATTCGCAGTGAAAGAATTGGAGTTCTTAGGCTTTATTGTAGGAGCAGATGGAATCAAAGTGGACCCTAAGAAAGTGGAAGCTGTCCAAAGATGGCCTGTACTGAAAACTATAAGAGAAGTGCGGGAGTTCCTAGGCTTCACAGTATTTTGTCGAAGATTCATCAAAGATTACAGCCTCATCACTGCCCCCCTCTCCCACCTCACCAAAGAAGACCACTCGTTTACATGGGGGAATGCACAGTAGGAAGCCTTTGAGCAGATGAAGAAGTGCATGAGGCAAACTCCCATCCTAAGAGTGCCAAACTTCACCAAACCCTTTGAAATCTCTACAGATGCATCTGACTATGGCATAAGGGGGTGTACTGGTCCAAGAGGGTCACCCCATTGCGTATGAGTCAAAGAAATTTACCGATGCTGAAACAAGGTGGAGCACACATGAGAAGGAAATGTTGGCAATCATCCACTGCCTTAGAAAATGGAAGCACTATGTTCAAGACAAGCATACAATAGTCTTCACCGACAATATCTCCCTCAAATACTTCCAATCCCAACCCAAGTTATCAACAAAGCAAGCCCTAGTCTACGAGCGGAAACTTGGAATAGTGATCCCTGTGGATTGCTGGATAGCCTTCGGGCGGATTATGGACAAGCCTATGTGGGGAACTCCTTGTATTTCAAAGATAAATATGATGGTATGTTAATAAAGAACTTGTCTGATATTGTTTTTCTATGTCACATGATAAGATTACGTGAAGGAACCAGTGCCTAACGGATTAATTAAAGAAGCTGGTTGTTACATGTCCAACTAATGTATTAGATAATTACATAACTAAAAAAAATCGAGGAAAGTGCGAAGGATGGGCCATGGGTCCATCCTACGGTTGGGTGGTCCCGGTTGGCCAGGAACTTTTCTCAAATCTCGAAGAACAGCGGGATGATCATCAAAGGACATGAACAACAAAAGCGTTGACCTAGAGTTATGATTTACCCGATTTACCTTGTTTTAGGGGAATGGAATGGGACTATGCCTTATGGCAGAGAGGTTGAGCTTTGCATCCCTCTCGTTTCCCATTCTCCTTGAACCAAGTGCAGCATAAATCCACTTCAGACCTGGCGTTTCTGCGTAAAGTAGTTCGCTTGGGTCCAACGCTAGTTGTTGTTAAGAAATGACCAATCAGGAAAACCCTAATTCCGGTCGATCCTAAGTGGGAACAGCCAGAATACTTTCACTATGTGGCAAATGCGAAAAGCCCTAGATCGCAAATCCCGTAACATTCCATGGGAGTGCCGGGCGGAGCTTTCTAGACATCCTTTCCGATGGACTGCTAAGACATGTCCTGGATGATACTAGTGGACACGTTACAAGCAATCCCAGTTGTTGCAGGAAAGGACAAGGCCACGTTGCATCCCTTCCCTTTGACTTTCACACCTCAAATTGCCACCACCACCTCCACAACACAAGAGGTAGCGCCTGCCATGAACACCACTTAGCTCATGTCCATGATGCAGTTCCTAGTCACGAAAGTATAAGAGATTGTACCAGGGGCAGGAGCCAAAAGGCTGGCTGAGTAGATGCCAAGTCAAGGAAAGACCCAAAGAAACAAAGGTTGAAAGCATCCACCACCACAACACCGCCAACAATGCCCTCTGCTACGGACTATGATGCCTATGTAGTTGAACTCCTAGCCTAGCTAAAGAAGGCTATGGAAGAGAAGAAGGATGCACGTGTAGAACTAGAGGTTGAAAGAGAAGTTGCCATGGCTCTAAGGCTAGAGATAACATAGCAAGCTACGGAGCATCAGAAAGAAATTTGAAACCTGAAAGAGCAACTCAATGCCAAAGAAAAGGAGGCACAAGAGAATGAAGATCGCCTAAGGCAAAGGCTAGAGGATGAAGCCCAAGACCTAGTGGTAGAGTAGTGGGGCCACAAGTTGCTCATCCAAGAACTCTAGTAACAAATGGAATAGGTGGAAGCGATGTATGTAGAACTACGAGAGAGCCAATGAGAAGGAGACCATGCATCAGAATAATGACACCAAGAACAGGAGGATGCCCTAGTATTTAGGCTATGGTCAGCAATGGAGGAGCAAGGAAGGCTGGAGAGAGAGATAGGAGTCATGTCGAAGGAGAAGGAAGAGGCCATAGAAGAAGCCACCAGGAGCTTGCACGACAACCTATGAAATGCCCAGCAAGAAGTGGAGGGACTAATGGCCATGGCCATGACCAAAAGAAAACTGCACTTAGCAGAGCTAGAAAGCCATGCGCAAACTATTGAAGATCTATCAGAAAGGCTTGTAGAGGCTCACTAGCAGTTCTCCGTGGCTAATCAAGGTAGAAGAATAGCTAAAGAGCAACTAAACCGTCAGGATAAAGAGAAGACCCAAATGGTGGAAGTGTGGGATGAGAAGCAATAGGTGGTAATGATGTTGTCTTAGGAGATGGAAAGGTGCAAGGAAGATTTGGAAGAGAAGGCACAACAGTGGGAGAGGTGCAATTTTGAAAGAGTGTGAGGGTTGATAGAACGCATGGCAGTGGCAAAGTGTGAGAGGGTTCTGGCACAATCCAGAGCTGAGGCCGCTGAAGCATGCTCCAACACATAGAGGTAAGCCTTTTTGAGCAATGTGCTTCATGTCACACAAGTTGAAGGTGAGGATTTGGTGGAGAGAATGAAAAGAAAGCTGGAGTTGACAACCAGAGTTTTAAGGTATGGCATGTAAGAGCGTGCACTCCCAACTAGCACATGCATAACCAAGGAGCAACAATGCAAGTAATCCGGCCTCTCCACCGATGAGCTTAGGGAACTTGGATTCGAGGAACAAGAGTAGCCCCATCCACCCCCAGTTCAACCCACAATGGAACAAGACATCAAGGAAGGGCTGGACTTCGAACATGCATTCGAAGAAGCACTACAAATCAGAGAGCCCAATCTGCCCTTACATGATCTACCCCCAAAAGAGCCAGAGGGTGCCTAGGTTCCTGAGCGCGTTATTACTGCAAGAAGAAGAAGATGGGAACTTGTGGAGAAAGCCCAGCAAAGAGTGCAAGCACAGCCACAGTAGCTTCCTAATGAGCCCATGCCACTACAGAGGATCACCATCTCGTCAACAACTGGCTGCAGGAGCTGACTATTTGGCAATAGTGGGAGCTCCAATCCTGACCCTTCGAGTTCTCCTTCCTCCACCCATGAGCCTTGGACCGAGTCTTACCCTTGGAGGTAGTGAAAATGATAATTTGTTTGGGCAATACTCTAGCAAACCGATGGGGCGAGGAGCAGAGCATCGTAATCACATAATGGAGGCGGGAACCCGCGGACTACTGGTAGGATAAGGTCTATCAGGTTCCCAAAATAGTCCGAGGTTACAAGACGCAGCCAAAGTGGCAGAGGAGGATTTGGGACACCAATTTTGATGCATGGATGGCCTTCTACGGTATGCTACAGGAAGAACGGAATGATCCTATCTACATGCCCTACCCTCACAGACACGGAGTGGATTATGATAGGGGGTGCATGATGGCATGTACGACTTCCCAAAGATCTACAATGTCAATGCAACAACTCTCGAGGAATGCATGACCTTTAGAGCAGGGGACTTGCGCCCATCCATCAACTGCTTCCTCAAGGATTTCTCTTCTTGTCTGGACCCAGCCTTCATAACTACTTGTGATTAGCTTAGGACCATTAGGTTTTTGCTTAAACAAAAGCCAATAGCTGAGTAAGCCCACATTCCCCCACTCTTTTTTGACATTAACCTAGGAATAGATAGTTGCACTATGGCTAGGCTCATGATGAGGGCAATCCTGCTTCCCTTATTTTGTATGAGGATCCTTAAAGACATGTGCGATAGCCACTTTATGAGGTGCAGTCATCCTTTCTTGTCAATCACACCTCTTAATGCAAAGATTAGCATCAAGGAATACCTATAGAGCCGCGCTTTTTTGAGTAAGTCCCTAAGACCACCTCGCAAATCATCCAAGGAAGATCAGGGCTAGAGCATAAGAGCACCCCTTGCATCAAAATGCCAGCTATAATCATCTACTAAAAAAAAAACAACAAAAGAAAAAGTGGAAACATTGAACCCCCCAAAAGCACATTGAGTGCCACAATCACTACATCTAGGGTTTTCATACCTGGCCCCATCCCCCACTACACATGCTTAGGGCACATTGAGGGCAGGACATTCTCCTAGACCTATCTCCCTAAGTGACACACCGCACATACGACGACACACAAACTGGGTCCTCAAGTGTGGGACACCACTGAGGTTAGACCCATCTCGCAGTTCCACAAGCACATGCACCCTGCACTCCATGGTAAGGCAGAGACACTCCCAGGTAGTACACCTTCTTTTCTTTCCAAGTACAAACAAAGGCATCAACGACTGACTTCGATAGCCCCATCATCCATGCAATACATCCCCAACCCCCACTACCTTAACCGGGTGATTTGTTTCTTCCCAAGCTCAATTCCTTTGCAGCCCCGCTGTCATCATCGCCTCACACGTCTGCCCTTTCTCATTAAACCCTCATAAGCCAAAACCGCAATGTCTTGGGACTAGAAACCACCTACAAGAGGGGCCATTTTATGCAACAATGTTCCCATGAAGGCAGGCAGGGGTAGGTCAAGGCAGCCCCAGTCAAAAAGTGAATGAAGAAGCTCATTGGAACAACGCAGGAGAAGGCAGCCATGGAGGGCCAAATGACAGATCCATCCAACTTTATCTTCAATTTCAAAGATGGATCCGCACATCTGCCTCTCTCCATGCATGGATTATTCCAACTTTATTTTCAATTTCAAAGGCATAAATCTCTCCAACATGCCCTCAACTAGGGGTTGTATACAAACACAAAAAAGCCATCTGGCTACACTCATCACCCCTTCCAACCACTCTGCATCAATGCCATGGGACTAACACTCATCTAGGGGGGAGGTTAATGTTAACCCTCAGACGAACAAGGTGGAAAATTCAAAAAATCTAAAGTAAAATACGAAGATGAGGCAAGAAAAATATGGAAACACAAGAAGTGCAGAAGAGTCCTAAATCAAGGAGAAAGACACATAAGAAAAAGTGCAAGTCAATACTTTTGTAAAAGAGTGCAAGGCGCATCATGATCTATTTTAATAGCGTCAAACTATCACTCGTGCAAATTGTAAAGGTAGATGGGCTATAGGAAGGAAGCTAGGAAGATAGGATAACAATGGAAAAAAGGGTCTATAGGAGGAAACTTGTATTCCTCCATAAAATGAATTACATTGCGCCTCGTGTTTTCCTTGTGATGGTCTTTGAAGGTTCTCCTTCATTCTTAAGAGAGGCTTGCTAGAATATTTGGTGCTTTCCGTCATCCTTGAGAGAGCATCCTTCATCCTCGATAGGGTTTCCCTCATCCTTGAGAGGACCTCATCATAGTAGGTGGAGCTCCCTTTTTTCTAAGTTTGCCTTGTCCTAAACTCTTTAAAATTAGCTTCGTCATTCACTTTTTGACTAGGGCTGCCTTGGTCTGTATCTGCTATGTTTCGTCTGCATGGTGATATGTTGTATAAGATGGCCCCCCTCCTAGACGGGTGCTAGTTCTAGGACACTTGTGATTTGGAGTTGATGAAGGTTTGTTGATTTAAAAGAGCAGTCATGTGAGTTGATGATCATGGGATCTCAGGGTTATTGGTCTTGGGAAGAAGCTGATCAAATGGTTAAGGTGGCGGAGGCCAGGAGCACATTTCATGGATGATGGGGCCTCTGACATTGGGGGTTGGAGCCTTTGTTTTGTACTTGAAAAGAAAAGAAGGTGCATTACTTGGGGGTGTGCCTACTTTGTTGTGTGGTGCATTTTGCTTGTGCTAGTGGAACTAGGAGTTGGGTCGAAGCTTGGGTGTTGTCCCCCAATTGAGGACCTGATTTGTGCATAAGGGAGGTGCGATGCATGTAGCTTGGGGTGACAGGTCTAAGAGTAGTACCTCCCTAGGTATGTCCTGCCCTTGATGTGCCCTAAGTGTGAAGTGGAGAATCAAAATGAAGCTAGGGGATTAGGGATGGAGCCGGCCGATCGAAGCCATCGAACGCACCTAACTTGAGAACCCCTAGGTGCAGTGACTGTGGCCTATGTGGTGTAAATTGATGTTCGTTGTGATTTCTTCACTTTTCTTCTTTACTTTCTTTATTTTCTCTTTTGCATTCATTTTCCTTTCTTATTCTTCTTCCTTCTTTTTTAAAAAAATTACATAGGTAGGATGAGACCTAAGCTTTTCGTCCTAGTGGGGTGGAGGGACATAAGAGACTTATTTAGAAATTGCCAACTTTGTAAGTATCCTTTGAGGTTCAGGCAGTAAGCAAAACGAAGGGAGAAGAGTAGTGCACATTATCCGTCTAGCCATGGCACTACTATTTATGGCATTGGGATCAAAGTAAAGGGGTGGAAGGTTGCATTCTTGTGGAGTGGGATTTTGCCTAAGTAGTATTCTAAGCAGCCTAAGGTAATAACAGGTAGTAATGAATGCAGTGTTGGGGCACAAGGAGAATTCATCTACAGAATGGACTATAGAGTCACCCAGATTTTCTGGGTTGAAGTTAAGGGCCTCCTCCAATGTAGTACAGTTCATGTTGTAGATCACGGGGAACTCCTTACTTTCTCCACCATCTATTTTCTTTTTTTCTTAAGTGTGACCCTTCTTTCTTCAGATGTGTAGTTGTGGTGGGGAAGGAGGCTGTGGGGCTATCTCTTCATCATGGAGCCCCATCTCAAAGCTTGGGCCAGCCTCATCTCCTTGCTAGGCTGCCTATGTGTTGGACTCCTTTTGCAAACCTGATTGCATCTATTTCCTGTGGGGTCAGACCTGCCAATAGTAGGTATCTCCATTGCTCTTCCAGGGTAAGGCTAACTCCCACATGTTGCGGCGGCACATTTGCAAGCCTGCTCTCAAGGCCCTGCATGCAATTTGTAGCTTTTTCTTGATGGTTTCAATGACCTCCCTTTCTCCCTCTAGGTGACATTGAGTAGTGCATTGTGGAAGGCACATTGCTAGGTTTCGAAGCCCACTTGAGTGGCCTCTACTCAGCTTTTAGCTAGTACCTTATCTTTTTCAGCTTGTGCTAGATGGCGTGCTAAGGCTTTGACTCGTCTTTCATTATGTGTGATACCCATTCGTTTGCTCTTTTTGTCATCTCCTCGAGGCTTTCCCCCTGCCTTTGGGCTAGCACAATTAGCCTCTGTTCTTTCCATTTCTCTTTTCATTCTCTACTGCTCTTCCTGTGCTGAGGCTCCCTTTTGTGTTAATTTCTCCACCTTTTTTTTGTACCTACGTGTTCTTTTCTCTCTTAGTGCCTCTAGTTCCTTTGTGGCTTTAATGATCTTTTCCATTTCGGCTTGCAAATCCTCATAGAGCCCTACGATCTCTTCATTGTGTCTTCCTAGGCGCTTTATAGATTCGATTTCTTTGTCCAATCTTGCTCTCTATTTCGGCTTCCACTTTGTCTTTAGCATGGAGCTATTCTTTGAGTCCATCAATCTCCCTTTGGGCCATGGCTATTTGGTGGGTTTTCTCCAACTAAAATGTAGCCATGGCCTCCTTTTTTGCTTCTAGCTCTGCCACTGTGATTTTTTTCTTTTCCTTGGCTCTCTCTAGTTGAGAGAGAAGCTCCTTGACATATTCATCGTACTCCGTAGGTAGCCTCTCTGTTGTGGGGACAAAGGTTGTGGAGATTGCCACCTTTTGCCTCTTGGGGTCTTATCTAGACTAGACGTCTCCTTTGTCGGTCTTTTGGTTCCTACTAGAAGGGTCCCTTCTCTTGCTCCTTGGCTCATTTCCTTATTCACAAAGTATTGGACCTAGGTCATTAGGTTGCTGGCATCCACTTGGGTCATAGAACTAGGTGTGGATATGGTGGTGGTAGTGGCAAGCACCAAGAGAGTAGGAATGGGGGTGATTGGAGCCTTGCCCTTGCCTTTTTGCACGACAGGTGGCACAAGTTTTGGCATGTGGGTACTTGATCTCAACCCTTTATCTCGCTTCGACTTCGTCCTGCCTAAACTGCTACTCAATGGACCTGCGCATTCCAAGGGCTATGTCTTCCTCCTCCTTTCTTCTCAACTCCTCCTCCTCTTCCTGCTTTCTCTTTCTTTCCTCCTTGGCTTTTTTGAAATCCTTGTGAGCCTTTTGTAAGTCCGCTTTCTCTTTTCCCCCTTCTCCTCTTCTTGTTTTTCCTGTGAAATTTTCTTCTTTGTCTTCTTAGCCTCTCCACGGCTAGAGATTGCTCTTCCTATTCCTTGTTTTCTTCATCCTCACTCAGCATCCTTTTGTTGGAATGTGCCTCTTGTTTCTGGTGAGGTGGTGACCTGCTTGGTGTCTCATCAACTCCTTCTCCTCCTCCCTGCCCTTGCCCAAAAGGCTTCTCTGGTGATGGCTATAAGGACCCCACTAAATCCAATGGTTGAGGCCTTTGAAGATGAAGCTTTCCTTTTAGCCTTGGTGGTAGGGGTCTCTCCTCTTGTGGGCTGTCCTCCTATTGCCAAAGCCTTTGTTGAGGTCTCAATGCTCTTCCTCACAAAACCGTTGAGGTTCACCTCATCCAACGACTGTGTTGCAATGCTCTCTAGCAATGGGACATTAATGCGACTCATGATTGTGTTGTACCTTTGACTAGAGAACAATGCGTGCACCATCTTGGCTTGGAGTTGGATTTCGGGATCTGAAACATCTGCCAAGCTGATGCCGTTGTTGGTGTGGAACTTCACCTAGTCCATTCCCAGCATGCCATATATGTCTCTTTTTGGCTTTCTCTCTGCTTTATTTGCCAAGCCCAATGCTCTTTCTACCAACTCTGGGGTCAATTCAAACTACACGTGGCGAGTTTCTTGTCCCTCTCACATAGTCACGATGCCACGGTTCCTATGAAATATTTGTAAGAATTTTGCACAATAGATGTAATCCACCCCTTGGCTCACTACTTCCATGTATTTTTGTCGATTTTATTGCTCAATAATCTGCCTCACAACCCATTCTTTGATGAGTACATCCTCTAGGTTGAAGATATGCTGGAACTTAAACTGATTGAAAGCCCTCGTCTCCACCGAGAGGCCGTATTTCACCTATTCTTCTTTCGAGAAAGACAATCTACTAGTCTTTTTTTGGCTTGCCATGATGGTTGCTTGTCAATGAAGCCATATTTTCCATTAGTACTTTTCAAAATAATTACTTGCAGAAGGAAAGACTTCATGCTTGTTGTTGCTGACTTGAGATGCTTAAGCACATTAGTAGACTTTTCCTTCAAGCAATCCCTTCATTCTAAGATTTCACGACATTTTTCCTCAATTTACAGACTTTATTATTATTATTACTATTTAAATATATTTTGGCCATTGGCTAAGGCTTTTTAGTTTTCATTGTGTTTTTTTCACATTACTTATTTGATTTTACCTTTTAATTTCACCTTACCCCCTCCCCCCTTGAGGATGAGAAGGATCCTTCCTAGGATTAGAGGTTAAAGGGTTAAGTGCATTCAGTGCTTGTGCACAATGCTTCACCTTTGCATTAGCGAAGCATAGAAGTTTAGATTATATTCCATTTTAGCGTAATGGTCCATGTCAATAGGGCGAATGCCTACATGAGTGATGTAGGTAAGGACGTCTGTTGGGAAGTCACTGCTGGAGCCAATTGGACTAGCAATGTGTAACTCTTTCTCAATTACAATACGATCTAAAGACGGATAGGCTAGGAGCTACTCTTTTAGGGGTCTGCTACGCATTGTTGTTAAGACCCTATAGGAGGTTGGAGCTACATAAGTGGGGTCATACTTCAAGGTTTTGATAGCATGTCTATGTTCACCATTAGTCATGATTTAACAGCCCTCAAATTCTCATTAAAGTCGGAGAGTGTACCATTTTCTCAAGAAAGAAGAGTCATTGTCAGAAGCAAGTTGCTTCAACTCTTCAATTTCTTGATTGATGGCGTATGCAGTGTGCTTGTCATATGACTTGATGAGGTGTTGTTTCCGTGCTTGCCGGTGTATGCAGTGCGCTTGTCATATGACATGATGAGGCATTGTTTCCATGCTTGCTTGCGGGAAATCTCGATGTGGTGATTAACTCCTCAGCTACTTCGACAGCCTTAACGAATACGAATTTGGATTCTTGCCATGAGCAAGGTAACGTACGCACCTTCGTTGCGAAAGGTTCTTCCAAAAGGTCTAAGTCCAAGAGGTCATAGCTTTTAGCAAGTGACTGAAAAGTGGCATTTAAGCATCTAAGGCAAGCAACCAAGTCATCCCTTGTATTCTCAGCGAAGTCTGCGGCCAAGGTTAGAATTGATCTCCATTCATAAGAGGGTCTAAGGCCTGTAGGTGGCTAGGGTTTGACTGAACTATAGAGTTCAGCAAAAATTGATTGTTCCGGCCCTAGTTGCTTTTGCAATTGTGGATTGGCTTCTTGTTCAATAGGTTGGGTTGTGACAACTGCTAAGGGTGCTTCTGAGGTTTGAGGGGCACTAGTAGGCCTAGGTTGAGACAGTTTGTTAGTAGCGGGCTGCAATTTAGGCCTATAGATTGTTTTAGATTCTGTGGGGCTAGGCTTTAGAGGTTCTATGGATTTAGCAGCCTGAGTCTCTTGTTGTCTGAGTGCCTAATCTGTCATCTTGATGTACTATCTCGTCAAGCTTGAGGGCGGCGTTTGAGTAGGGCCTTTGGCCATTTTGACTCTAGGTACCTAGATCTTGGTGTTAGCCTCATAGTAGCCTTGCGCTTGCAATAAGGCCTTGGGAACCCATCGTGGCTTAGGTAGGCTAGTTCTACTACTTCCTCATCCTTATCATCAATTTCTGTGATAGTGGCCACTCGCACATTGACAAGGGATTCCAGTATTAGAGGCTCATGCAATGGGTGTGTGGTAGGGTAGTACTTCTTGATGCAACTGCCATTGAAGAAGCCTATGCCCTCTCCTTCTAGGGTTTTGAGTTCCACATTACCCGTTGTGCTAATGGCACGGACCCTAAAAGGCCCTAGCCCTCTGAACTTCATCTTTTGTTTATTACCCTTGACATAGTACAAGAGTACGAAGTCTCCTTGCTCAAAATCTCGCTACTTGACATGCTTGTCAAATTAGCTTTTGCATCTTGCCTTCTTGCATATTAACGCATGGGGGGACTAGAAGTTGAGTTTCCAATAGGCATTCTAGCTCAATTAGGCACTCTGTCCATGCCTTCTTTCCATCCCATCTCTCTTGATGAGCGATTCTTAGGCTAGGAACAAAGAACTCTACAGGTAGAATTGCTTCAGTCCTGTAGGTCAACCTGAAGGGAGTTTGTCCCACAGCCAAAATTATAAGCTGTGCGATAGGCCCATAAGGTTGCCATGAGTTTGTTTTCCCAGTCATTATGCAAAGCAGAGACTACCTTGGTCAGGATGTTTACTAGAATTTCATTCATAGACTCAGCCTGGCCATTAGCCTAAGGGTAGTACGGTGAAGATTTTCGATGGATAATTAGAAAGGTGGATAGGAGATGAGTGATCACTTCATTGATGAATTGTGTGCTTTAATCGTTGACGAGTTCCATGGGGCAGCCAAATCTTGAGACCACATGTTCTCAAAGGAATTTGGTAGTGGTCCTAGCATCATTTTTTCTTGTAGCTTGTGCTTCCGCCCAGTGAGGTAGTCTGTGGCAACAATGATGTATTTCACTTGTGAGTATTATGATGCAGGATTGATTTGGTCCAATGAAGTTGATTTCCCATTTCTTGAATGGCTGCCTTGCAATGATTGGACTCAACTCCATTTTGTCCTTGTGAACTGGCACCTTAGTCCTTTGGCACTCATCACAATGCTTTATGAATTATGCTACATCTCAAAAAAGAGTAGGCCACCATAGCTGAGATTGCAGCACCTTGCGGGATATTGTGTCTCCATTAAAATGCCCTCTTACTATCCCATCGTGTGCCTCTGTAAGCACATCGTGCATTTCGTGCTCGCACACACATTTGTATAGCAATCCATCTTTCCCTAGTCAATAGAGTTGGCCTACTATCAAATTGATAAGGTTGGATTTTGAGAATGAGTCACCTAAGTCGGGCTTTTTCTATTGGTCGTTCTTCAAGGAGTCCATGCTCAAGCACTTGGACTATGTCATCTACTCAATAAGGTGTCATATTAGCTCTAAACAAATCTCCTTCACTAGATAGGCTAAATAGATAGGCATCATGAGTAACTTGTCTCTGCAGTGCCTTACTTAGCGGCTTCTCCCTTGGGGATACGAGACATATGGTCAGCCATATAATGTTGTTTTTCTTTACATACAACCACAGAGAAGTTGAACTCTAAAAGCAGAAGTAACCATTGAGCTATGCGTCCTGTAGCACAGTGTTTATTAACAAGGTAAAGCGAGGCTTGATGGTCAACAAAGAAGGTAAATGGCATAGCCAAAAGATAATGCTGAAACTTCTTTACAACAAATACTATGGCCAAACCTTCTCTTTTCGTTGTTGAATAATTAATTTCCATTTCTATGAGTTGTTTGCTAGTAAAGCTCACATGATAGTCTAAGTTTTGTTCACTAGGCTGGCACAACACTACTCCTACGACAAACTTAGAAGCATTGATGTGAACATGAAAAGTGATTGTCCGGTCCGGGGTTCGTAGAATTGGTGTAGTGGGGTTAGAGCCTTTTTCAACCTCTCATAGACACGTTGGCATTCCTTGGTCCACTCAAATATAATTAGTAGCTTGTATAGAGGTCTAGCAATCAATGCATAGTTCAACACAAACCGCCGATAATACCCTCTATGGCCTAGGAAGCACTGAATTCCCTTGTAATTAGTTGGTTGTGGAAGATCAACGATAACCCTAACTTTCAAGAAGTCGATGGCAATGCCGTTCTTTAACACCACATGCCCTAGGATGCCTCCGTGCTTCACCCAAAATTGGTACTTTCGGGGGTTCAACGAGAGAAAATATAATCAACACCATTCAAAGACAATGTCTAAGTGTTCATTCCAAGTGGAGTGAATACACAGATTGTCGACGAAAACCTCTAACTCCTTCCTAAGCATATCCTTGAATATAGCACTCATGAGCCTTTGGAAGGTGGCTAGCGTGTTAGTCAACCCGAAGGGCATGACTATGTAGGCAAAGACTCTCCACTCAGTGGCAAAGGTGGTATTGTGCCTATCATCACTTGGATTTGAGTGTACCCCAAGAAGTTGTCCAGGAAACTATAGGCCTCTTTACTAGCCACTCTCTCAAGCATGTGCTCGGTATATGGCAATGGATAATTATCTCTCTTTGTAGCAGCATTTACCTTTTTGTAGTTGATGTACACTCTGATCTTTCCGTTCTTCTTCAACACAATCACTATGGATGAGACCCAATTTGTGTGCTCAATCTTGTAAATGAATCCTTCTCTCAACATTTTATCAATCTCTTCTTTTACTGAGTGAGCATTCTTGGGATTTATTGGATATGGTCGATGTTTGATCGATGTTACATCGGGTGTCATGGGTATGTTGTGAGCCACTACACTTGGATCTACCCCTTTTAGCTCATCGAGGGACCAAGCAAACATGTCTACATACTCTTGCAAGAGAGCAATGAGACTTACTTCCTCTTTCTCTTAGCCAAGTCATTGGCCTAAAGACAAGTCGGGGTGTCTCCCCTTCATTGGCCAAACTGACCTCCTTGACCTTGGCGGGTCCTTCTATTGGCTCGCTTGCTTTCCCCTTAGCTCCCAGAAATATCACTATCATGTTGCCTTTCTTGAACTTAGTGAATCTCCTTGGTAGATCTTGTGGTGTTCTTTTCTCCTCTTCCTGCACATCCTTAGGCTGTTTCCTTCTTTCCTCCTTTAACCTTCGGCACCTGAGGTGGACGGGTAAGTCCCCTTTGGTGCATTTAGTCTTAGAAGGTCGAGGTAATTTGGGATCACTATTTATGCTTACTTCTGATTTGGAATCGAACTCTCCATCTTCACTAGAAGAGGGAGTCTCCTAGTGGTCGTAGCTTTGATGGTGAATCCGTCCTAAGCAATGGCGTAGCACTTGGTCGTGTTAGGCCTGCTTACTCAAAGTTTACTCCTCTTTTGATTCTAAAGGCATTTTCCTTGTGTGTTTGGAGTCTGTTTGTATTTGATCTATCACCCATCCTTCAGTGTCATATTCTATTATGTCAAATTTTCCTTCACTCACATCACTAAAGGAAGAACAGTCCTCATATTTGTTGTTAGAGTTATCTTTTGTCCGATTGCTCGTTATCTCCTAGGTCTTGACATGTCTCATCCCTCTTGTTGATGACTAAGGCCCAATTGTAGATCAAGTTTAAGTCATGCACTTTGGTCCATCACCACTTAGGTTCATTCAAGAGATCTTTGAGTGGTTTAAGGTTTGCTGATGGGTTACCATTTAACTTGTCGGTTAGGTGCTCTAAGATCTCATGGAGCTCTTACTTGTTGTTTGGCACTTGGAATGTTCAGATTGGGTCCTCTCTGCATGCTTCTAGTGTAGATTGCCACTGAGGGCTCTTCTCAAGTCTTGCCAACAGCCTTAGGAGCTTGCTCGCATTCTTTGTTGTCCGAGAATGGTAGGTCGATTGTAGCAAGGATATGCATCCAATCTCACTTGTCCTCCTCTGGACATGGGATATACTTAGTTAGTGGCCCATAAGATTTTTGATTCTGACCGTCACCCTTCAGCATAGTGGAGATGGAATCTAGGTCAACCGATGTGGTCTTCTAGGTGTCTATCTCTACTCTTATTGCTTCTGTTCAATTGCCTAGGAAGATTAAACTGTTGCCCCAATCTTCTATGACTCTTGCATTTTATGCATCCAAGTTCAGCTTGGTAGGATGCCATAGTCCGCTCCCTTCATGGCTTGGTAGGATGCCATAGTCCGCTCCCTTCATGATTATAAAATCAACCAAGAATTGGAATCTTGCGATCTAGACTGGCCAATTCTTTAATACGCCAAATGGCTTCACTTTCATCCCGTTAGCTAGTGTGACATTAAACGTGGCTATCTTGACCGGTGGATTACCCTAGGTCTGGAGTACTACATGGCTCAACACACTGACTCCTGCTCCTATGCGCCTACAATTCCTTTCCTTGTGGTATCGCCTGCTAAGATTGACAAGACCGCACACATTTCAATGCCCTCCCAAAAAGCTTTGACATGTAAGGATTTTGGCACTGAGTGCAATGCAAACTTGGTATCTACATCTCTACATCATGTTGGTGCGAGTCAGCGGTGACATCTTGCTTCATTGACCCTTTCAACCCACTATTTTAGCTCTTGCCACAGTGATAGATGCTAGCTAAGTAGATCTCCTAAGCTTAGCATCATGGAGGTGGTCACCAGTGAGGTGAGGAGATTGCTAGTTGCTTGCCGCTCTCCTGTCCTTGCGTTTCTTAGCCAATGGCCTTGGCTGATTTGCTGGCCTGTAGCATTTAGGCTTTGTTTATGCGGCACTGCTTGTGGTGCAGTTGCATCTCTCGATTTTGGTTGTTGTGGAGGCAACAATGGTATGCTTATGCTTGAAAGATCATCGATCTCATCCTCCAATATGGGTTCGGAGTCTTATAGGTGTTCATGGGCTTCTTTCACCTACTCCTTCACCTTTTCAATGGCTTCGAGTTGGCGTTTTGGGTTGGGGTACTCCCCGACCTTTGCACTTTCCTTCTCAGCAGTCCTTGGTGGGGGACCGACGTTTCTGCTTCTATGTTCGTCACTTTTTTTCCCACAGGAGGCAACATTATGGCACTCTCTATTTTCAGCATAACTCTTGCATTTGGTTTCTCTTTTCTTCTCCTATGGCTCCTCTTCACAATTAAGGCTACTTCTAAGTTGCTAGGCCTTAGAAATGACATGCCAGCTTTCTTTGTTTATGCGCGGGTCATGACATGCAACAATGGGATAGGCGTGGCCTTGGTATGAGTGTCTCAATAACCCCAATGGGATTGATGGCTCGTTTGCCGAGTTAGAGGATGGCTTTCGTCTAGGGAAATCAACAAAGAGGTGTGTGATTCCACATTCAACAAATCTTTGATCAGCCTTATCTCAATTTGCTTGCTCCCTTTCAGGACAGCACGAAGAGATGCGATTGGCTCTTGGGTGCTCTCCCTCTACCTAATGCCATCACTAGTACTGGTCGGTAGTCCATAAAGATTGCATTTACCTCTTCGTTATACGAGATGTAAGGATGTATGTAAGGCTCTTTGTTGTTCGTCGGCTCCTCCACGTAGTAGTCTAGAGTGTCACTTGGTGGATGGGTCATGTAAGGTCCAGGTGGTCTAGGTATGTCCATAGGGTTTATCTCCATCCTAGGAACTTTGAACAAACATAGGTGAAGAGATAACGCAACTTGAAGGGAATGGGAAAAAGTCAGGTTTCACTTGTGTCGTTGCAACCTCGGCCAATGAGAGGGAGACCCATCCAACACCATATTCAAGGGACATATCTACTCTAGGTCAATGTTAGGGGGGAAGGACTTGCACCAAATATATCTTCAATTTCAAGACCGGTCCACCCAACACCATCCCCTACAAGGGGTTGTATACAAACTTAAAAAAGCCATTTGGCTACACCCATCTCACCTTCTAACTGCTACCCATCAGCTCCATGGGATTGGCACTAAACTAGGAGGGGGGTAATGTTAATCTCGATACAAAAAGAAAGTGAAAAAAGTGGAAAAGCGTGAGCTAAGTCAAAGGCAGAAGCGCATTCTTAAATGCAAGGTGCCCCTAAAACTTTTTGTAAAAGAGTGCCAGGCTCCCTCTTGTGCAACTTGTAAAGGTAGATGGGTGGTAGAAAGGAAGCTAAGAAGAAGATAGGAGGATAATGGGAAAGAAGGCTTAGGCCATGGCTAGCCATGTAAAAAGGGGATAAGGGAATGACCGCCCAAAAGGGATTTAGGGTTTGTGGGAGCTTTCACTCAACCGCCGAGACGCTCGGACCGCTTATTGTTTCAAGCGTTCCAAGCCGAGCACTAATGGCTACCTCTCACATAGCCGACGCGCAATGCCTACCTTACGGGTGTAGTGAGGTTACCTTGATGCCGTTTGAGTTACCTCCTCTCCCGCGCACTCCGATAGCTCCACGATCCAAGTGCAAGCTCCATCCTCAAGCTCCACACTCCAAGCTCCATGTCCGCGACCAAGACAAGAGAAGAGAAGAGGAGAGAAGAAGAGAGGAGAAGATGGAGAGCTTCTCCTCCTCCGTCCCTCACCCTTAGACACTCACTCCCTAACACTCTCAAACTCCCTCTCTCAAGCACAAGCTCAAGCAAGAAAGAACAAGAAGAAGAAGAAGAAGAAGAGAGCTACTTTTGGCCACACACAAGAATGAGCTTCTCATTCACTTTTCAACTTTATATACAAAACCCTAAATCCCTTTTGGGCGGTCATCCCCTTTTTACATGGCCGGCCATAGCCTAGGCCCTTTTTCCCATTGCCCTTCTATCTTCCTAGCTTCCTTTCCACCGCCCATCTGCATTTACAAATTGCACGGGTGAGAGCCCGGCGCTCTTTTACAAGATTTCAAGGTCCGCCTTTTTATTTTAAAATGCGCATTTCCCCTTTTGTATTTGCCTTGGCCTTTTAAGGTTGCCCTTGCGCTTTTGGCCTTTTCTCCTATTCTTTCTTCAGTCGGGCTACCTTTTTTCCGCCTTTACCCTGCGTCTTTTTTATTTCCTTTTGCTTTCTTCGTGTTGGGGTTAGCAGTCCCCCCCGGCCCGCAGAGCCGTTACGGTAGATGCCATATGCAATTTGGAGGACCGTTTATAGCCAAATTTTGAACTACTTGCTCTAAGTTTTCAGCCCAATGAGGATCTGTGATGTGCCTTTAGCTCTATGCGGTCTTTGGGGTCAATCTTGGTGTTTAGATGCGTCAAAATTCATGTTCTAGATACCTGTTCGATTTTGACAGTTTTCTGTCTGATTCTCAGATTGTCCGATTTTCAAGAGTCCGATTATCAGAATCGAACGTCTGATTTTGGGTAGGTCCGATCGGACTAGTGGTCCGATTTTGGTCACGTCCGATTCTAGGAGTCAGATCAAAAAGTGGTCCAATTTTCAAAGTGGTCCGATTCTGGGAATCGGACCGGACAGGGTGGTCCGATTCTAGCTGGGACTGGTCCGAGTGTCCGAGTGTCCGAGTGTCCGAGTCGGCCAGGTTGGTCTGAATTTAAGTGGTCCGAGTGCCACCTGGCATGTCCGATTCTGGGAATCGGACAGGGCTCGTTCGACTCCCTCAGTCGGACGGTCCGATTTTGAGAGTCAAACGGTCCGACCCCAAGACTTGGGTGGTCCGATTCTGGGAATCGGACCACTGCAAGTTGGTTCGACTGCGTCGGCGGCGGGCGCGATTCCCCCGCATTTGAGCCTCGATTCTGGTGCGTTTGACCCCTCCTTACTGTCTGCTACACGCAATCACCACAGAGTTCCTAGATCTGATTAGAGCACTATTGGAAGACACCAGACTCACCTGAAGCAGCACGAATCGCTGGCGCCTAGAAATCGGGATAGCGCTTCCTCGTCCTGTGAACCAGAAGCTCTCTCTCTCCCTCTCTCTCTCACACAAGGCCAACCAAGGAAATGTGGTCTAACCTGGCCTCCCATGCCTCTTAAGGTCCTTTCCCAGTGCTGCAGAACCTTACAGCTAGTTCCCTGTCCCTGTCTCACCCAGAAACTTGAATCTGGTCCCCTGTTTCCCTGTTTTAGCCTATTATACAGCAACAGAAAACCCTACTGTTTGCTTGTTTTTTCTTTGTTTTTTCCTATCCTAAATGCATCCAAATCACAAAGTAAATACCTACTCTACTCCATTCCACAACATAAATCTCAAGAAAGCAAAAACCTACTTGCCAAGGAGATCGAATACCCTCTTCAACCCCCTCACTTCCTACCTATCTACCTCAAGCACCGGTTCGGGGAAAACCCTACTCCAATGCTCAATTCAAAGCGCGCAAGCGCTCAAGGCTTGAATCCGTTGGTCCCAGCAAACGGAACTGAAATGTGGGAGCTTTCACTCAACCGCCGAGACCCTCGGACCGCTTATTGTTTCAAGCGTTCCAAGCCGAGCACTAATGGCTACCTCTCACATAGCCGATTGCGCAATGCCTACCTTACGGGTGTAGTGAGCTTACCTTGATGCCGTTCGAGTTACCTCCTCTCCCGCGCACTCCGGTAGCTCCACGATCCAAGTGCAAGCTTTAAGCAAGCTCCATCCTCAAGCTCCATGCTCCAAGCTCCATGTCCCCGAGTAAGACAAGAGAAGAGAAGAGGAGAGAAGAAGAGAGGAGAAGATGGAGAGCTTCTCCTCCTCGGTCCCTCACCCTCACACACTCACTCCCTCACACTCTCAAACTCCCTCTCTCAAGCACAAGCTCAAGCAAGAAAGAACAAGAAGAAGAAGAAGAAGAAGAAGAGAGCTACTTTTGGCCACACACAAGAATGAGCTTCTCATTCACTTTTCAACTTTATATACAAAACCCTAAATCCCTTTTGGGCGGTCATCCCCTTTTTACATGGCCGGCCATAGCCTAGGCCCTTTTCCCATTGTCCTTCTATCTTCCTAGCTTCCTTTCCACCGCCCATCTGCATTTACAAATTGCACGGGTGAGAGCCCGGCGCTCTTTTACAAGATTTCAGGGTGCGCCTTTTTATTTTAAAATGCGCCTTTCCCCTTTTGTTTTTGCCTTGGCGTTTTAAGGTTGCCCTTGCGCTTTTGGCCTTTTCTCATATTCTTTCTTCAGTCGGCGGGCTATCTTTTTTCCGCCTTTGCCTTGCGTCTTTTTTATTTCCTTTTGCTTTCTTCGTGTTGGGGTTAACAACTAGCTACATGTCTTTGTTCTTTTCCAATCTTTTTTTCACTTTTTCCTTCATTTCTCTGCCATCTTTCTTCGCCATCTCGACTTGGGATTAACATTACCCCCCTTCGAGATGGATGCTAGTCCCATGGCACTTCTGGCTGCTGTTGGGGAATGGTAGGCCATTGGCAAATTGTTCGGGTGAGGGTAGGGCCACATGTAGACTCAGGTGCTTGTGGAAGCTTGGTAATGATGTTTGTCAGAGAAGCCAATTGGATGCCAAGTGGATGATGGGAGCCTCTGAAGTTGGTGGTTTGTCGCCTTTTGTAATGCCTGAAAGGAGAAGGTGTGGTGTGCTACCTAAGGGGAGTGTCTACCTTATTGTGTGGTGCATCGTGCTCGTACTAGTGGAATGGGGAGGTGGATCTAACCACAGGAAAGCCTGGGTGACATCCCATACTTGAGGACCCCATTCTGCAAAGGGAGGTATGGTGCAAGTAGCATAGGCGAGTGTTACCTCCCTAGGTATGTCCATCCCTTGATGGGCTCTAAGCGTGAAGTGGGGGATCAAAAGGGCTAGGGAGTTAAGAGCGGAGCCGGCCGACCGAAGCCCAGCACACCTAACTTGAGGACCCCTAGGTGCAATGATCATGTTCTATGTGGTGCTAAGTGCTTCTTCAAGTGAGTCATTTTTTCCATGTCCTTGTGTGATCTTCTTCTTACTTTTCCTTTCATGCTTTTCTTTTTCTTCTTCTACTTCTTCTTCTTCTTCTTTTCTTTTCTTTTTAAATAAGTATTACACTAGTAGGATGACAGCCAATGCCTAATTCTCATCGTCTAAACTAGGTGGAGAAGGGGGTCGGATGGATTTGCTCAAAAATTGCCAGCTCTACATGTATCCTTTAAGATTCATGCGAACATGGAGTGAAGTGGTGGAGAGGAAGGGATGATTATATCTAGTGAACTAGGTACCGTTCATGTCTTCCAGGAGAGCTAGGCAAAAATAAGGGAGGAGGCTAGCCCTCATCATCAGGCGCGCCATGGCACAGCTGTCGATGGCCTTAAGATCAAAGAAGAGGGGAGGCAGGCCACGTTCTTGTGGAGTCGGGTCCTGCTTAAGTAATAATTTAAGAAGCCTAAGATAATTACATGTAGTTATGCAAGCTGGATTAGGGCAAGAGGAGAAGTCGACGAGGAAGCGAGCCATGGAATCATCCAAGCTTTCCAAGTTGAAGATGAGGGCGTGTTCAAAAGAGACAACATTAGAGTTGTAGATAATGGGAAAATCATATCGCCCGTGGAGGGTGGCATCAAAATCCACTCCTACCCTACGAGGGTATGCCATAAACATGGGGTTGTTCCTCTTGTAGGGTAGGGTGTTGCAAAAAGCCATCCAAGCGAGCATGCTGATGTCGCACAACCGCCTCCTCCATAGGGGTTGGCAATTATAACCTTGCACGGAATGTGGCACTTCAAACACTTTATTTTGCCAGAATTCGGCTTTTTGAGTTCCCCAAAGAGTGGGGTTCTTCTCTCTTTCTTCCAGCCACTTTTGCCCTAGTCAGCTACCAATCCCAATCACCTTCTCCTTCACCTTGAGTGCTAAGACCCTCCACAGGCTATTGAGCATGAGAAAGCTAAAAGTGAATGGCTCTTTTTCTCTTTCCTATCGCTCCCAAACTACCAAATCTGTGTGGAATCCTGCGGGAATGTCATCAGGGCATGGTGGGAGGGGCGCAAACAGCTGCACGACTGGCTTGGCCCTTAGCTGCTTTCTAGTTTCTTCTACTAATTTTTTTCCTTCTTTCCCTGAGCGTGACTTGTCTTTCCATAGATGTGTCGACCGGTTGTTGCTCTTGGGAATGCGACAAGGGGGGCTGTGAGATCACCTCTTCTCTAAACCTTTCCATATCGAATTGAAGTTCAACTTCATCCCCCTGCCAGTCTCCTTGTTGTGTTTCCTCTTCAAACCCTATCGCATCAATTTCCTGGGGGGTTAGGCCAGCCAGTAACAGGTACTTTCGTTGATCATCTAGGCTCAGCTTAACCTCCACAGATTGGGGTGGCATCTATAGCCCTGTGTGTAGAGATCTCCATGTGATACTGAGTTTCTTCTTAACCACCTCCAATGACTCTCCTTCTTTTGGGCAGGTGGTGTCCATCAGTGTATCTAGAAAGGCCTTTTGCACTGGGTATTAAAGGCCACCCGGGCGGCTTCTGCTTTGCTCTCTGCAAGGATCTTCTCTTTCTCTACCAGAGCCAGGCGCCCTGCCAGTGTCTTCACCCTTCTTTCATTTTGCCCTACCCATTCCTCGGCTCTCTTCTTCATCTCTTCCATGCTCTCACCCTACCTCTGCACCAGGGACATGAGTTTCTGCTCTTGGTCCTTTAGCTCTTTGCTCATGGTTTCTTGTTCTTCCTTTCCTAGGTCCAGCTTATCGGTCATGGTTTCGATCTCTTTCTGTTGCTGCTCTAACTCTTGCTTTCTTTCCTCGTCCTTGGTGGTAAACTCAGCCATAAGATTTTCGATTTGATCAATTTTTGCAGTCAACACTTCATGTTGCACGATTAGGAGCTTGTATTCTCTTTGCATCTTCACGAGTTCCTGTGTTTCATCCTCTAGCTGCTACCTCCAACCCTCTTCCCTGTCATCCTTATCCTTCAGCTCCCGTTAAAGATCAGAGATCTCCCTTTGCCGCATGGCTATCACACGGGTCTTTTCGAGCTGAAATGCATCCACTGACTCTTTTTCTGCTACCAACTCAGCCATAGCTATCTTCCTTCCCTCCTTAACCTTCTCCAATTGAGAGAGAAGCTTGGTGACATACTCGCCGTAATTAGCTGATGGCGTCATTATTGTGTGGATGGGAGTGGTCGAGGCCTACACTTTCTGGCACTTCGGATCCTGCCTTGACTCGGCGTCCATGGACGGCATTTTTTGCCCTGTGGCTGTGGTCTTGGTGCTCTTCCCTTGGGCCAATTCTTTGTTAATAAAGTACTATATCCACACCACAAAGTTTGAGACATCTGCACTGGTGAGGATACTCGAGGTGAGGGTTGCTTCGGTGGGAGTCTCCAGGAGGGTCAGAATAGGGTGGATGGGAGCCTTGCTTTTGCCCTCAATGACGACCGACGGTATTGATTTCTAGCACCTGCATACTGGAACTAGGCCCCTTCTCTCTAGGCATGCTCATAGCCCCTAGGTCATCTGCATTGCTTTGTTGTTCGATTGACCGGCGTGTAGCTTCGACCAAGTCTTCCTCCTCCTTCCTTCTTAGCTCCTTCTCTTCTTCCAACAGCTCTTCTCTCCCTCTCTTTCTCTATTTTCCTAGACTCTTCTTCCAATCTATCTGCTTCCTGTTTTTCTTCTTCTCTCTCTCTTCGGCCTCCTCGAGGGATTCCCTCTTTGCCCTCTCTAAATCCTCTTTCTCTTTTTTTCGGCCTTCGTCCTGCTTCTTCTTTTGTGTCATCTTTTTAACAGGTTTCTTTGATGTCTTCTTGCTCATCTGCTCCTTCTGTTCTTCCCCTTCTTCTTTAATCTCAGTTATCTCATTGGATACCTCTTTGTCCTGGTGAGGGGGCGATCTCTCGGGTGTTTCTCCTTCTCCTTCCTCTGCATCCTAAGCCTATTTTACCGCCTTCTGAATGAGGGCAATCAAAATGTTTCCGTAGCCAATGAATGAGGCTTTGGATGAGGCCTTCTTTCTTTTTGTGGTCTTGGACACTGGGGAATCCCCACCTGCTATTTTACTGCCCAAAGCTAGTGCTTTTACCGCCTGGTCAATGGTCTTACGTACATAGCCATTCCAGTTGACTTCGTCCAGGTGTGAGCTACCACATTCTCCATCACAAGCACACTGATTCGATGCATCAAGGAGTTGTAGCACTGGCTGGAGAAGAGCGCATGCACTAGCTTTGCTTGTAGACGGGCTTCCGCATCAGGAATGTCCTGGATACTGATGCCATCATTGGTCAGCACTACTTCCCTCTTCATCTTAAGCATGGCATAAACATCTCTCTTATGCTTTTTCTCTACCTTCAACTCCAACCCCAACGCCTTCTCCACCAAGGCTGGGTTTAAGTGTACCTGCACCTGCTTGGCCTTTTCTCCCCTTCCCACTGTCATAGTGCTGCACTCTTGGTCTAGGTTGTACGTCATGAGGAACTCCACACACTTCATGTGGTCAGGCGCGGCACTGCTTAGCGTTGGTCATTATTTGGCATCCTTCAACTTCCCATTGCAATCGAATAGTGTACCAGTGCCTTAAGAACGGGGATTCAGTATCAGCAAGTTTTGATAATTCTACGATTTCTTGGTCAGTAATGGCAGAAGTGTTTCATTTATCATAGGACATGATGAGGCACTATTTGATGGCCTACTCTTTGGATATCTTGCTGGTGAGCAATTTAGCAGCGGAGTTAGGGGCTTTTGCAAATGCAAATTCAAACGTCTCCCAAGAACAAGGCATTGTTCTAACTTCATTTGCAAAGGGTTCTTGCAGTAGGCCTAAATCCAAGAAATCATAGCTCGGAGCTAACGACATGAAAGTGGCATCGAGTCATCTAATGCAATCAATCACATCCTCCTCTGTGTCCTCAACCAGATCAACGGCCAGTGTTAAGAACAGATTTTCGCTCATAAGGGAATCGAAGGCCTGTTGGCGATTGGGGTTTGATAGAACTAGAGCCTTTGACAAAAAATAGTTGCGGTTGATCTTGAGATTGCAGTTGGACCTCTTGAATTAGGGCTGGGATAGTAGCAGTGACGTCTGACAGACTGCTGCCTTCGATATGGATCAAGGAAGTCTGAGTGGCTCTATCGAGTATTGATTCATGTGACAGTGTTTGTCGTTTGAGCCGATAGGCTTGTTTGACTTTCTTGGGCATATATGCAAATGAGCTTGATGGATATGGGTCTTGAAAGTGTTGTGGCTTCTGCCTTTGAGGTTTTATAGGGCTTGGTGTGATCAAACTTGAGGGCGGCGTGCAAGTAGTGCCTCCGGCCATGTAGGCCTTAGGGATCCATATCCAGGCATTTTCCTCATAGTAGCTTTGCGCATGCAAGAGGGCTTCTTTAGGGACCCATCTTGGCTTGATCATGCATCGATTTCTATAATTGCACCTTGGCCTCCTAGGTTTAGAGTTTCTGATGTTATGAGGACATGAGCGTCAACTCCTAGGCAGTGGTTGCAGTTGCTTAGGCCTCCATTGAAGCCTAGGCTATTGGACCTTAGCATTTACTGTTGTGAGCAGAAATTCTAGAGATTTGATGGGTGGTGGTTGAGCACCACCCCCTACTTAAACTTAGCTGCTAACATTTCTACCAGTAGTCTTGCGGACTTTGACGAGGTCGCGCAGACCTTGCTGAAGGCTGTAACAATGCAAACATTGCCTATGGAGAGGTGGATACGCTGCAATTCATAATCAACATTGTAGTGAGTTTGCTTCTTGAAGGTTCACCCTAGCAGCGATTCCGTACTTGCATCTTCAACGTTTGGCAACACATAGAAGATCATTGGTACAGTCTCAGACTCAATAGAAACGGTGGCCCTACACTTGCTGAGAAGTGCATATGAGCGGCCCCCATATGGGCTTAATTTGGCATTGGTGGGCTGTAGTGGTGGTTTGCCCAGTTGGGTCCAATGATCGTGATTTAAGTCATTAAAGTTTGGTCCCTCGTAGATCAAGGCATTAAAAGTGCATGTTCGCTTGGCAGTGACCGTGATGTGTAGGTATGCATGTTCTACGGCTTCCTCATCCTCATCATCCATTTCAGTGATCGTGGCTACTCGTACTTTGATAGGGGGTTCTAACATTTGTGGCTCATGTAGAGGATGTGTGGGAGGGTAGTACTACTTGACACGACTTCCATTGAAGAAGCCTATGCCCTCGTTGTCTAGAGTCTCGAGCTCAACATTGCCAGTTTGACTGATTGCATGAACTTTGAAAGGTCCAAGACCTCTAAACTTCATTTTCTGCTTATGCCCCTTAACTGAGTACATTACTAAGTCTCCATGTTCAAAATCACGCTGCTTGACGTGCTTGTCAAAATAGCTCTTGTGTCGTGCCTTCTCACATATAAGTGCGTGAGTGGCTAGAAGACAAGTTTCCAAGAGACGTTCGAGCTCAACTAGGCGTTGCGTCCATGCCTCCTTTCCTTCCTATCATTCCTAAAGTGCTATTCTCAGGCTAGGAACGAAGAACTCTACATGGAGAATTGCTTCAATTCCATAGGTCAACCTAAAGGAAGTCTGGCCCCGCCGCCGGCCATTTTATAAGCTGTACAGTAAGCCCACAAGGCTACCATCAACTTGTTATCCCAGTCGTTGCACGAAGCAGAGACTACTTTGGTCAGGACGTTTACAAGAATCTTATTTATGGATTTTGCCTGGCCGTTTTCTTGAGGGTAGTATGGAGAGGATTTTTGATGGATAATTAGAAAGGTGGATAGAAGATGCACTATCACTTTATTGATGAAGTGTGTGCCCTGGTCACTGACTAGTTCGATGGGGCAGCCGAATCATGAAATCACCTACTCCCACAAGAACTTGGCAGTTGTTCTAGCATCGTTCTTTCGTGTCGCTCTCGCTTCTGCCCATTTCATGAGGTAGTCTATGGCCACAATGATGTATTTGGCCTGGAATACTGTGCAGCTGGGCTGATGGGTCCTATGAAGTCAATTCCCCATTTTTTCAAGGGTTGTCGTGCAATGATTGGGGTCAACTCCATTTGATCCTTGCGAATCAAGTCCTTTGTCTACTGACACTCGTCACAATGCTTAACAAATCGTGCTACATCATGAAACAACGTTGGCCACCATAGTTGAGACTGCAGCACCTTGCAAACTGTCATGTCTCCGTTAAAGTGCCCACCAGTGACTCCACACTATGTGCCTCTGAGAGCACATCATGCATCTCATGCTCACACACAAATCTACGCAGCAGTCCATCTTGCCCTAGTCGATATAGCTAGCCTGCTATCAACTGGTAGGGTTGGATCTTGAGGATGAGTCGCCTAAGTCTTGCCTTTCCTATCAGTTGCTCACGCAATCCGTGCACAAGCACTTGGACTATGTCGTCTGCCCAATATGGCATTAAATCGGCCTTAAATAAATCTCCCTCATTGGAAAGGTTAAAGAGATGGGCGACTGGCAATGCCTTCTCCAGCAGCCTCTCCCATGGGGATGCGTGGCATATGGTCAGCCATGTAGTGCTGTTTTCCTTTCCGTACAACCACGGAGAAGTCAAACTCCAAAATCAAAAGGAGCCACCGAGCTATGCGTCCTGTAGCGCAAGGTTTATTCACTAGATATAGCAAGGCTTGAAGGTCCACAAAGAAAGTAAAGGGTGTAGCCAATAGATAATGCCAAAATTTCTTCACAGCAAATACCATGGCCAAGCCCTCTCTCTCTATTATCGAGTAATTCATTTCCATCTTAGTGAGTTGTCTACTAGCAAAGCTCACTAGGTAGTCCAGGTTGTGTTCACCAGATTGGCACAACGCTGCCCCCACAGCGAATTTCGAGGTACCAATATGCAAGTGGAAGGTAATGGTCCAATCTAGGGCTCGTAGAATTGGTGTTGTGTTTAGAGTCTTCTTCAACTCTTCATATGCTCATTGGCATGCTTCAATCCATTCAAAGACAATCAGCAGTTTGTATAAAGGTCTAGCAATCAACACGTAATTCAACACAAACCATATGGCCTAAGAAGCATTGAACTCCCTTATAGTTGATTGGGGGCAGAAGATCAACAATAACCCTAACTTTCGAGAAGTCAGTGGCAATGCCGTTCTTTGACACCACGTGCCCTAGGATGCATCCATGCTTCACCCAAAATTGGCACTTTAAGGGGTTCAGGGAGAGACGATATAGGTGACACCACTCAAAGACTACTTGGAGTTTGTCTAAGTGTTCCCTCTAGGTCGAGTGAACACACAAGTCATCTACAAAGACTTCCAACTCTTTGTGAAGCATGTCTTTAAATATGGCATCCATGAGGTGTTGGAAGGTGGCGGGGCATTAGTCAGCCCGAAGGGCATGACTATGTAAGCAAAGACTCCCCACTCACAGTGGCGAAGGCAGTCTTATGCCTATCGACAAGATGCACTTGCACCTGATTGTATCCCGAGAAGCCGTCCAGAAAACTGTAGGCTTCCTTGCCAGCCACTCTTTCAAGCATGTGCTCGGTGTATGGCAATGAATAGTTGTCCCTTTTAGTAGCAGCATTCACCTTCTTGTAATTGACGCACTCTAATTTTTCCATTATTCTTCATGACAATGACCATGGGCGATACCCAGTCCATGTGCTCAATTTCATAAATGAATCCTACTCTCATCAACTTGTCAATCTCTTCCTTGACTGTGTGAGCATGTTTTGGATTCATAGGGTGCGGTCGCTGCTTGGTTGGTATAGCATCTAGCATCATGGGTATGTTATGAGTCACTACACTCAGATCTACCCCCTTAAGCTCTTCTAAAACAACCAAGCGAATATGTTTATGTACTCTTTCAAGAGAGCGACAAGACTCGTTTCTTCTTCCTCAGTCAAGTCATCGGTAATGAAGACTAGTCAGGGTGTCTCCCCTTCCTAGGCTAGGTTCACCTCCTTGACCTTGGCTTGTCCCTCAATCGGTGCACTTGTTTGCCCTTGATATTTAGCACCCAACAGGATCACTACCCTATCCCCTTTCTTGAATTTCGTAAATCTTTTAGGGAGGTCATGTGGTTTTCTCTGTTCTTCTTTTCGTGTGTCCCTGGGTTGTTTCATCCTTTCCTCTTTCAACTATCTGCACCTGGTGCGTCTGGTCTTGGCCGGCCTAGGTATCTCTGGGTCGCAATCTGAACTTACCTCTAACTCAGAGTCAAACTCCCCGTCTTCACTGGAAGAGGTGGTCTCCCCTGGTGGTCGCAACTCAAATGGCGACTCTATCGTCCTACAGCAGTGGTGTCGTACCGGATTGGGCTAGGCCTGCTTGATCGAAATCTATGGTTCCTTCGTGTTCCAACCAGGTGCGATCACAATCGATACGCATGACCCCTTGCTCTATCCTGAAGGCACTCTTTTTCTGCGGCTTGGAGTCTGCTCGTATTTGTATTATTTCCCATCCCTCAGAGTCATATTCTACATTATCCGTCTCGCTCTTGCTTTCGTCACTGAAAGAACAACAGTCTTCATATTCATTGTTGGAGTTCTCTTCGTCAGACTCCTCATCATCTCCTAGGTCTTGGTATATCTCTTGTCTTTGATCGGGGATTAGGGCCCAGTTGTACATGAGGTTCAAGTCATGCGAACTGGTCCATTGCCACTTGGATTCATCTAAGGGATCTTGGAGTGGTTTGAAGTTATTTGGCACTTGGAAGGTGATAGATTTAGGTCTCCCTTGAAGGGTTCCTGCCATCATGCAAACTGGTATGGAGGATGCATATTTACACTTACCGATTGTCTTGATGGCTTGCTCGTATGTCTCATGATCTGAGAAGGGCACGTCGATTGTAGCAAGGACATGCATCCAATCTTGCTCGTCCTTTGGGCATGGAATATACTTGGTCAAGGGTCCATAGGACTTCTTGACTTGAGCGTTCCCTTTAAGCATTGCGAAGATGGCATCCAAGTCGACTGGTGAGATCTTCCAAGTGTCCATCTCTACCCTCACGGCGTCCGTTCTATTGCCAAGGAAGATTAAGCCGTTACCCCAATCTTCGATGAATCTGGCATTGTGCATCCAAGGTTGGCCTAATAGGATATCGTAGTCCACATCCTTCATGACTATAAAGTCAACCGAGAATTGGATACCTACGATTTTCACTGGCTAGTTTTTTAGCACCCCAAATGGTTTCACTCTCATACCATTTGCTAGTGTGACATTGAACTTAGCAATCTCAGCAGGTGGGTTTCCCCAAGTCTGAAGCACTATGTGGCTAAGCACACTTACCCTAGCTCCCGTGTCTATGATCCCCTTTCTTGTTGTGTCACCTTGGGCTAGGACCGGTAAGACTGCATGCATCTCGATGCCCTCCCAAAAGGCATTAACGTGTAAGGACTTTGGCATAGAGTGCAGCGTCAGAGTCAGTATTTATGTCTGTGCATCATGGTCCTACAGATCAGCATCTTGCTCTCGTGATCCTTCAACCCACTATTTCAGGTCTTGCCATCGGGTGGGATGCTGCTTAAGCAAGTCTCCCAGACTTAGTGTCACAGGGGTGGTCACCAGCGTGGTAAGGAGGTCATTGGCTGCTCGTCTCTCTCCTAATCCAGATTGTTATGGCCAATGTCCGTGACTGATTTGTGGGCCTACAGCATCAAGACTTGGCCTAAGTGGTACTTCTTGTGATGCGGTTGCATCCCCCAACTTTGGTCGAGATGGTGAGACTGGCATGCTTATGCTGGAGAGATCATTGATCTCATCCTCTAGGATAGGCTCATCATCCTTTAGGTGCTCTTGGGCCTCTTTCACCCATTCCTTCACTTTCTTTATGGCCTCTAGTTGGAGCTTCGGATGGGTATTCCCCTACCTTAGCACTTCCCTTTTCGACCATCTTAGGGGCTAAAGTTTCTGTCTCTACATCAGTGACCTTCTTTCCAACAGGCAGAGTAGTAGCTACACTCTCAGTTTTCAGTGTAACCTTAGCTTCAGGTCTCTTCTTTCTCTGCCTACGGCTCTTCTTCCCTATCAATGCTGCATTGAGGTTGCTAGGCCCTGGCAGTGATATGCCGACCTACTTCATCTAGGCACGAGTCATGACCCGCAACGAGATAGGTATGGCCTCCCCATCAAGGTTCTCAACACCAAAGAGTCCCAATGGGACAAATGGCACATTGGCTGAACTCGAAGATGGTTTTCACTTTGGGCAGTCGACGAAGAGATGAGTGATCTTGCACTCAACGTACCTTAAGTCAGCTTTGTCTCTGTTCTGCTGCTCCCTCTCAGGGCAGCGTGATGAGACATGCCCTAGGTGGCCACAAGTCCAATAGATGATTGGATCTTGCATCTACCCTCCTAGCCCTCTACCTCGTCCTCTTCCTAATGCCATCATTGGTATTGGTCGATAGTCCATAAGGACTGTCTCATCGTCGTGCGAGATGTAAGGGTATATGTAAGTCTCTTCCTCATTCGGCTCTTCCACATAGTGGATTGGAGCGTCATTCAGTCGATGGGTCACATAGGGACCAGGCGGTCTAGGTATGCCTATAGGGCTTATGTCCATCTAGGAATAGCCAGCTTAATGTCGTTAGGTGCAGGAAGGGCCAATGGGGCTCCCCTTTCGAAGAATGGCTGCAGCCTATTCGCTAGGTAGGACTGGCCGTATGGTTGCGAGTATGGAAGTCTTCGTGGTAATCTACAATACGCGACGTCGTGACCGAACCTACAGCAGTTAGCACAAGGTCTTGACCTAGGGTCTTGACACTCAGTTGGCAAGTGGTTTTCGCCACAGTACATGCATTGGATGTGTAGGCGCATTGGCCATCTCAACATATCTTGCAGCTTGGCTATCTCCATCTTTACATCAGCCGGTTTGTCTCGATGGCTTTTCCCTTATCTTGTGGGCCTGATCGTTCGCTAGAGGTTGAAGCTCTCTCTGAGCTCTACGAGTTGGTTTCTTCTGAGTTTAAGCTCGTGGAGCTTCTCTCTTTCAATTGGCTGTCAACTCTGATGGATTCCTCAAAAACCTTAGCTAGCGCATCTCGCTGCAAGCTTGAGTTGCCTGCCAAAGCCTTATACAATTCCTCATTTCGAATTCCGTTGATGAATACAATTGACATTGCTCTTTTATTTGGTCATTCGCCCATAGATATTCTCTTGAAGAGACTCCTCACATGGGTCACATAATCGCAAATGTCCTCCTTCTCCTTCTGCTTGACATTCATCAGTCGCACTAGCAAATTGTCGGAGTATCCAGGCTCGAAAAATCTCTTGATGAAGAGATTCTTGAGGCCGTTGAAGTGGGTTCTCTCTGCAGCATCTAAACTCGTATACCAAGTCCTACCCTTGTCACCTAAGCAGAGCCCAAATGCTTGAGAGCACTGAGTCAGGCCGGTGAGGCTGTTGGCTTTGCAAACTTGCTCAAATTGCTCTATGAAACTGTATGGATCATCGTGGGGCTAGTTCTTGTCGAGTTGCTTTGCAATGATTGGGATTTCGGGCTGGCTCTTAGAGCCTTGGTTTGCTCCTAATCCTGCTAACAGTGATGTCATTAGTGCTGCGGCACTTTGCTCAGCTGTTGTGTTGTCTAGCAGTCGCTTCATGAAAATCTCACTCAGCATTAAGTCTCCTTCCATGGATCTCTCATGATCAGTTCGGTTTCTATCGGCTAGATTCAGTACCCGTTGTACCTCGTGCATTTCTATGCTTTTCCTTTGGCTCCTAGCCTGTTGGTCTCTATTGTACTCTACTATGCTTTGTAGTGCCTTGTGGGCTAGCTTCCTCTCCTCTTCTAAGTCTGTGATGATGACATCTGTTGTCCTGCCGCAGTGCTCATATCAGGCATGCGTATCGTAGCTACTAACTAGCTGCGGAATCGCCTCTAGGAAGACTCTTAAGTCATGTTCCTCGTTTGGCCTACGGTCTAGGTTTTCTCCTGCCACCAAGCTATCGATCAGGTTGAGTAAGTTTGTCAAATCCACCTCTTTGGCACTGCTTGCTTGGTCATACTCCGTGTGTTGATAGTCTGTCTATGTCTTTGGGTCTTCTCTTATTAGTGGGTTCCTTGAGTTGTTTATCTGAGTGAGTTCCTTGACTTATAATTTACAATCCTCGATTTATCTCATCTCAGAGTGTGTGTTCCTTCCCGTGCACTTGTGCTCAATCAGGCTTTCAGTTTTCCTTAAGTGTACTTCAAGTGCGGAAATTCAAGGTGAGTGCGGCAAACAATATCTAAGCATCTTACCCACTCTTGCTTCATTTTGGGCCTGATAGGCTTGTCGATCAATTCTATGGCTGTCTTGACAGGGTTTCAAGTTTTCCTGCTACATTGTCTTTCTCATTCTTGGTCCAGTAATCTTTTATGCTCAGCGGGTTGTCTCTAGGACTCTAGGTCTCGCGACAGCCTATGCAAGCTGCTAAGCGGCTGCGCCTTACGATTTTGTATATTCCTTGCTCCAGAATTGAGTTCTGAGCGTCAAGAGGACTCATGACAAGTTGTGCGGCTGAGCTCTAGCTGGGTCTGGTCAAAGTTTTAGAAAATTTGGAAAAGTCCACACTCGGCCCAACTTGTCTGAATTGCAAGGGCCAAATGGGTGATGGGGACAGGCTGAGGTGCACGGGCTGAGGGCCGAATGGACGACTCGGCCAAGGTGGACTCGAACGGGCCAAGGTGCTGACTTGGACGGGCCAAGGGAGTCTACTCAGATGGGCTGAGGCACATGGGCCAAGGGCCGAATCAGGTTTGTCCAAGGGCCGAGTTTTGCGCAAGCCGAGGGCCGAATTGGGTCACTCGGACGAGCTGAGGAGGGCCAAGCAGGATGGTTGGCCAAGGGCCGAGTTTGTAAGTGGGGCCGAGTGATGTCACTCGAATAGGCCGAGTAGGGTTTTAGGCTGAGTCAGTTGAAAGACAAAGGGCCGAGGGTTGATTCTGGGACTTGACCCAGAAACTGACTGCTCGGACGAGTCAAGTTGTGCATGACGAGGCAGCACTGAGGCGATTTTGATCGAAACTGACAATTTAGCTAATCATTTCACACACAACCTTCCAGATCACAACTAGGGTGCAAGGGAAGTGATTGATATACCTGAAGCGATTGGTAGGCTCTCTGACAACAAGATCAAATCGATTCCCCGCGGGCTCTCTCTCTCTCTCTCTCTCTCTCTCTCTCTCTCTCTCTCTCTCTCTCTCTCTCTCTCTCTCTCTCTCTCTCTCTCTCTCTCTCTCTCTCTCTCTCTCTCTCTCTTTACAAGGGTTGTAAATGAGCTCTCCCTTAACCTCTCGACTCTTAAACGCCTTCTCGAGTAAGGTTTGGACGCTCCCAATCACTCACTTGCCGACATTAAGCATCCAAAGCAATCTTTTTGCCATTTTTTGCATGATTTGTGCCTTGTTTTGTAACGGTAAACCCTACCCTTTTCCGATTCGATTTCCTAACCTACGCTAAATGCAACAAGAATCAAAAGCAAAAAACTGAAATGATTTCTCCATGTTTTCTAATCATCAAACAAACAAAATAACCCAAAATACTTACTTGCTTCGAAGATCAAAAAACCCAACTTCCTACCTATCTCAAGCTCCAGTTCAGGGATGAATCCCTTACTTTGATGCTCGATATGGGGTGCGCAAGTGCTCAAGCTTGAATCCATTGGTCTTGGCAACGGAACCAAAATGTAGAGGGAGCTCACATTCAATCGCCAAGACCCATGGACTGCTTATTGTTTCAAGCGTTTCAAGCAAGCTCTAATGGCTATCTCTCACCTAACCAACGCGCCATCGAGCCTACAAGTGTAATGAGCTTATCTTGATGCTGAAATGAGTTGCCTCTCTCTCGCACACGCCAATAACTCCACCATCCTAGACACTTCACCCTCTTGATCCCACACACTCACTCCCTCACACTCTCACACTCCCTCTCTCAAGAGCACACACAAGCAAGGAGAAGAGAAGAAGAGAAGAAGAAGAGAAATCTTGTTAGCCACACACCAAAAGAATGAACTTCCATTTACTTTTTGAACTTTATATATAAGCCCTAAAATCCCATGGGCACCTATCCCTTTTTTATATAACCGGCTGTTGTGGCAAGGTCCTTTCTCTATTTCCCTCTTCTAGCCTTATGCCTCTAGCCTACACCCGTCTAATATTTTACAATTGGCACAGGAGGGAGCCTGGCGCTCTTTACAAGAGTTTTTAGAGCTTTTTGAGGCGCCTTTCATTTAAAATTGTGCTTTTTTTCCCAGCTTTGCTTTAGAGACTGCCTGCGTGTCTTTGCTCTTTTTCCATCTTTTTTTTGCTTTTTCCTTCATTTCTCTGCCATCTTTCTCTGCCATCTCGACTTGGGGTTAACAATGGCCTCCACCATGTCTTCGTCCTCCTTTCTCTGGGGCCGTGGGTCTCCTCTATAGACCTGTGTATGGCCTCCACCATGTCTTCATCCTCCTTTCTCCTTAGCTCCTCTGCCTCTTCTTTCGCTCTCCTTCTCCTCTCCTCCTCAGCTCTTTGTGATTCTTCTCTCACTTTCTTCATTTCTTCCTCCTCTTTTCGCCTTCGTTCTTCTTTCACCCTTTTGCATTTTTTTTAGCTCTTTTCAGCTCCACCCATTCTTCCTTTGTCATCTTCTGTTAACCTCAAATCAAAATGACGAAAAAATAAAGGAAAAAGCAAAAAATAATAGAAAAAGAGCAAGGCGTAGAGGCGGCCTCTAAAACTAAATTGAGGTGAAAATAGCAATTTTAAAGAAAACGCACCTCAAAAACTCTAAGAACTCTTGTAAAAGAGCTCCAGGCTCCCTCCTATGCCACTTGTAAAAGATAGATGGATATAGGCTTAGGGCATAAAGTAATAAGAGGGAATTAGAAAAAGGGACCTTGCTAGAATGGCTAGTCATGTAACAAGGGATGGGCGCCCAGAGGGGTTTTAGGGTTTGTATATATAAAGTTCAAAAAGGGAATGAAAGCTCATTCTTTGTTGGTGTGTGGCTAACAAGAGTCCTCTCTTCTTCCCTTCTTCTCTTCTTCTTGCTTGTGTGTGTGTTCTTGAGGGAGGAAGTGTGAGAGTGTGAGGGAGGGAGGGAGTGTGTGGGAGTGTGTGGGAGTGTGTGGGAGTGAGGGATCAAGAGGGTGAAGCTCTTCACCATCTCCTCTTCTCTCTTCCTCTCTCTTCTCTTCCCTTCTCTTGCCTTACACGTGGGTATGGAGAATGGAGCTTGGAGAAGGAGGAGGCTTGAGGATGCTTGAGCTAGCATCTAGGATCGTGGAGCTACCGACCTGTGTGAGGGAGGAGGCAACTTGTTTCGGCATCAAGGTAAGCTCACTACACCCCGAGAGGATCGACGACGCGTTGACTAGGTGAGAGATAGCCATGAGAGCTCGCTTGGAGGAACGCTTGAAGTAATAAGCAGTCCGTAGATCTTAGCGGTTGAGGGAAAGCTCCCACATTTTAGTTCCGTTGTCGGGACCAATAGATCTAAGCTTGAGCCCTCGTGTACCTCATATCGAGCATCGAAGTAAGGGATTCATCCCCGAACCAAAGCTTGAGGTAGGTAAGAAGTTTGGGTTTTTTATCTTCAAAACAAGTAAGTACTTTGGGTTATTTTGCTCATTTGATGATTGAAAAACATTGAGAAATCATTTTAGTTTTTTGCCTTCGATCGTTGTTGCATTTAGAGTAGGTTAGGATTAGGAAACCGAATAGGAAAAGCATAGGGTTTGCTGTTGTAAAACAGGTTAAAACAGGGCACAAGTCATGTAAAAATGAAAAAAAAAAAGGAATGCTTGGGATGTTAATGTCGGCAAGTGAGTGATTGGGGACGTCAAAACCTTACCCCGAAAGGGATCTAAGAGCCAAGGGGACAAGGAAGAGCTCATTTTATGCCCCGACATTGAGAGAGAGTGAGAGAGAGTGAGAGTGTGTTTCCAGCATTGATTTGATTCGATCTTGCCACTGAGTTCTCTGCACGATTCAGGTACGTCAGGACCTCCCTGCTATGTATTTGTTGTGATCTGGAAGGCGGCATGCTCAGTGGTTGTGCGGGTCGTTAGATTCGACGAAATCATTCCCAACATGGTCATCCTCGCGTATGGCTCGGCCCGTCTGAGTATCGATGATTCTGGGCCGAGTCCCAAAATCGGCCCTCGGACCGTTTGGCCCACTTGACCATTCGGCCCTCGGCCAACTATACTCGGACACCTTTCACTCGGCCCATCCGAGTTAAGCATTTGGACCAACTTTAAAATTCAGCCCTCGGCCCTGCCAACTCGGCCCATTAGGCTCTGTCCACTCAACCACTCGGCCCTTGACCCATTCTGACCGGTTACCATTCGGCCCTCAGTCCTTCCAAGTGAATCCAATCGGCCTATAATTCCGTTCGGCCCTTGGCTTGTCCAAGTGACATAGTCGACCCCTACAACTTGGACGAATAACCCCTACAACTTGGACAAATAACCCAAAAACTGACAAGACATGGCCAGACGCGGGTCAACAAGCCTATTAGGCCTAAAATGAAGCGAGAGAGTGCATAAGCCGCTTAGACACTTGTTTTCCGCACTCGCCCTGAATTTTCACACTTGAAGTACACTTAAGGACAGTTGAAAGCCTGATTGAGCACAAGTGCACGGGAAAGAACACACACATATTGAGTAGAGGTAAATTGAGGATTGGATGCAATAAGTTAAGGAGCTCACTCAAGTAAATACCTCAAGGAACCCACCAGTAGGAGAAGATCCCAAGACATAGACGGACAACCAAAGTATAGAGTAGGACCAAGCAAGCAACACTAGAGAAGTGGATCTGACCAGCTTGTTCAACCTGATCGACAACTTGGTGGAGCACGAGAACACAATCATGTTAGAGAAAAGCTCAAACCACAGGCCGAATGAGGAACTCGACTTAGGAGTTTTTCCAGAGGCGATTCAACAACTGATAAGTAGCTACGATGCACATGCTCGGTATGAGCAATATGACAGAACAGCAGAAGCCATCATAACATACTTGGAAGAGGAACGAAAGCTAGCCCACAAGGCATTGCAAGGCATAGTGAAATACAACCAAGACCAGCATGCTAGGAGCTTAAGGCAGAATGTAGAATTGCACGAGGTACAGCAGGTGTGCTGAACCTGGCAAGTGGAAATCAGACGGATCACAAGAGAGCCCTTGAAGGAGACTTGACATTGAGTGAGTTTCTCATGAAGCGATTTCTCGACAACACCACAGCGAAGCAAAGTGCTACAGCACTAGCGACATCATTACTAACAGGATTAGGAACAACCCAAGGCTCTAAGGGCTAGTCTAGAATCCCAATTGTTGCAAAGCAACTCAACAAGTACCAACCCCACGATGACCCATACAACTTTGTAAAGCAATTTGAGGCCTCACCAACTTGACTCAGCACTCTCAAGCATTCGGGCTTTGCTTAGGTGACAAGGGTAGGACTTGGTACACAAGTCTAGATGCCGAAGAACAAGCGGACTTTAACAGCTTCAAAAACCTCTTCATCAAGAGATGGGCCTGAATACTCTGACAATTTGCTAATGAGACTGATGAATGTCAAGTAGAAAGAGAAAGAGGACATTTGCGACTACATCACCCACGTAAGGAGCCTCTTCAAGAGAATCCCCGTGGGTGAACAACCTACCAAGAGAACGGTGTCCCCACCATATTTATCATGGAATACGGAGTGAGGAGCTGTATAAGGCCTTGGCAAGCAACTCGAGCTTGTAGCAAAACTTGATAGCTAGGGTGTTTGAAGAGGCCATTTGAGTGGATGACCAACTGAAAGAGTGGAGCTCCAAGAGCTCAATTTCAGAAGAGACCAACTTACAAATTTCAGAGAGAGCGTCAGCCTCTAGTGAATGATCAGGTCCAATATCTTAGGACAAAGGAAAAGCCACTGAGACAAACCAAGACTTGATTGAGGTAAAAATGGAGATAGCCAAATTGTAGGATATGTTGAGACGACCAACATGCCTGCACATCCAATGCATGTATTGTGGCGAAAACCACTTGTCGGCCGAGTATCAAGACCCTAGGACACAACCTTGCGCTAATTGCAGTAGATTTGGTCACGATGTTGCACATTGCAAATTACCAAGAAGACTCCCGTACTCACGACCCTATGGCAAGCCATATCTAGCAAGCAAACCCCAAGAATTCTTCGGAAGGGGGGCCCCATTGGCCCTTCCTGCACCTAACGATGTTAAACACTTGTTCTTAGAATGGACATAAACCCTACAGGTATACCAAGACCGCATGGTTCCTACGTGACTCATCCACCAACTAACACACCAATCCACTACGTGCAGGAGCCAAATGAGGAAGAGACTTACATATACCCATATGTCTCACACGACGACAAGGGCAACACAATCCTTATGGACTATCGACCAATATCGGTGATGGTGTTAGGAAGAGACCGAGATAGAGGCCTAGGAGGGCAAACACAGGATCCAATCATATGTTGGACTTGCGGTCATCCAGGACACACCTCATCACGTTGTTCTAAAAGGGAGCAACCAAATAGAGACAATGCAGACCTAAGGTGCCCAGAGTCCGGAATCACTCACCTCTTCATTGACTGTCCTAAGTGAAAACCATCCTCACGTTCAGCCAATGTGCCATATGTCCCATTGGGATTATTCGGCATCGAGAATCTCGATGGGGAGGCCACATCTATTCCATTGCGCGTCATGACCTGAGCATAGACGAAGTAGGCCGGCATATCATTGCCATGTCCGAGCAACCTCGATGCAGCCTCGATTGGGAACAAGAGCCGTAGACGGAGAAAGAAGAAACCCGAAGCTAAGGTCATGCTTAAAATTGAGACTGCCACTACTCTGCCTGCTGGAAAGAAGGTCACTGACGCGGAGGTAGAAACCTCAGCCCCTAAGATGGCAGAAAAGGAAAGTGCTAGGGTAGGGGAGTACCTGCATCCGAAGCACCAACTAGAGGCCATTGAGAAAGTGAAGGAATGGGTCAGAGAGGCCCAAGAGCACCTAAAAGATGCTGAGCCCATCCTAGAGGACGAGATCAAAGATCTCTCTAGCATAAGCATGCCAGTCTCACCCCCTCAATCGAAAGTAAGAGATGCAACTGCACCGCAAGCAGTACCGCTTAGGCAAAGCCTCGACGCTACAGGCCAGCAAATTAGTCACGGCCATTGGCCAGGAAAATCTAGAATAGGAGAAAGACGAGTAGCCAACGACCTCCTTACCACACTGGTGACCACCCCTATGATGTTGAGCCTGGGAGACCTACTTAGGCAGCATTCCACCCTATGGCAAGACCTGAAGCAGTGGATTGAAGGATGACAAAAGCAAGCTGCCATAGACCTGCATGATCGTGTGTAGAGACACAAATACCGAGCCTGATGCTGCACTCTATGCCTAAGTCCTTGCACGTTAATGCTTTCTGGGAAGGCACTGAGACACATGCGGTCTTACCTGTCTTAGCCCTGGGCAACACAACTAGAAAGGGGATTGTACACACAGGAGTGGGGGTTAGTGTACTACACCACACAATGCTTCAGATGTGGGGAAACCCGCTTGTGGAGACTGTCAGGTTCAATGTCACACTAGCAAACGGTATGAAAGTAAAACCATTCGGGGTACAAAAAATGGCCGGTGAAGATCACAGGCATCCAGTTCTCAGTCGACTTTATAGTCATGAAGGGAGTGGACTACGATATCCTATTAGGCCAACCCTGGATGTGCAATGCCAAAGTCATCGAAGATTGGGGTAACGGCTTAATCTTCCTTGGCAATAGAATGGAAGCTATGAGGGTAGAGTTGGACACGTGGAAAACCTCACAGTCGACTTGGAGGCCATCTCTACGATGCTTAAGGGTAACACTCATGGGCCCTTGACCAAGTATACCCCATGCCCAGAGGATGAGCGAGACTGGATGCATGTCCTTGCTACGATCAACGTGCTATTTTCATATCATGAGGCATACGAGCAAGCCATCAAGACAATTGACAGGACAAAAGACACACCCTCCATACCAGTCTGCATGATGGCAGGAACCCTTTGTGGGCAACCTAAGCCTGACACATTCCAAGTGCCGATTAACAAGAAGAAACTCCAAGATATTCTAGAGTATTTGATCGGCATGCTAGCTAGCAATCCAGCACCAAACTTCAAGCCACTCTAAGATCTACTAGACGGACCTAGGTGGCAATGGTCTAGGGTGAATGACTTAAACCTCATGTACAATTGGGCCCTAGTCTCTAACCAAAGACAAGAGATGTGCCAAAACCTAGCAAGCGATGAGCAGTCAGATGAAGATGATTCCAAAGACAAGTATGAAGACTGTCATTCCTTTAGTGACGAAAGTAAGGGTGAGATAGACATGATGGAATACGACATTGAGGGATGAGAAATAGAACAGATACGAGAGGACTCTAGGCCACAGAAAAAGGGTGTCTTTAGGATGGAACGAGGGGTCATGCGCATGGATTGTGGCCATGCGTGGTTGGAACACACAGGAACCATAGTTTTCGAACGAGCAGGCCTAACCCAACTAGGTACGACACCAGTGCTTAGAACAAAGTCACTCTCTGAGCTGAGACCGCCAAGAGAAACCACCTCTTCTAGGGAAAATGGTGAGTTTGATTCCGAGTTGGAAGTGAGTTTAGATAGTGACACAAAGATACCTAGACCATCCAAGACCACACGCACCAAGGGGGACCTACCCATCCACCTGAGGCACAGACGGTTAAAGGAAGATAGGGCAAAACAGCCTAGGAACGCACAAACGAAGGAGCAAACAAAGTCGCAAGATCTCCCAAGGAGATTTACAAAATTCAAAAAGGGTGACAGGGTAGTAATCCTATTGGGTGCCAAACGCCAAGGACAAATGAGTGAACCCATCGAGGGACTAGCCAAGGTCAAGGAGGTGAACCTAGCACAGGAAGGGGAGAAACCCCGACCGGTCTTAATTGCCAATGACTTGACTGAGGAAGAGGAGACAAGTCTTGTTGCTCTCTTGCGAGAGTATATAGACGTGTTCGCTTGGTCCCTAGAGGAGCTTAAGGGGGTGGATCCGAGTGTAGTGACTCATAACATACCCATGACACCAAATGTAGCACCGACCAAGTAGTGACCATACCCGATGAATCCAAAACATGCTTATGCACTCAAAGAAGAGATTGACAAGCTGATGAAAGTAGGATTCATTTACAAAATCGAGCACACAGATTGGGTGTCGCCCATAGTCATAGTCATGAAGAAGAATGAAAAGATTAGAGTATGCATCAATTACAAGAAGGTGAATGCTGTCACTAAGAGAGACAACTACCCATTGCTATACACCGAGCATATGCTCGAAAGGGTGGCAGGCAAAGAGGCCTACATCTTCCTAGATGACTTCTCTAGATACAATCAGGTGCAAGTGCATCCTGTCGACAGGCATAAGACTGCCTTCGCCACCGAGTGGGGCATCTTCGCTCACATGGTCATGCCCTTCAGGTTGACTAATTCCCCAGCCACCTTTCAACACCTCATGTGCACCATATTTAAGGACATGCTTCGCAAGGAATCGGAGGTCTTTGTGGATGACTTGTGTGTTTACTCGACCTAACGAGAACACTTAGGCAAACTTCGAGCAATCTTTGAGTGGTGTCATCTATATCGTCTCTCCCTGAACCCCTTAAAGTGCCAGTTTTGGGTGAAACATGGGTGCATCCTAGGGCACGTGGCGTCAAAGAACGGCATTGCCACTGACTTCTCGAAAGTCAGGGTTATTTTTTATCTTCCGCCCCCAATCAACTATAAGGGAGTTCAATGCTTCTTGGGCCATACGGGGTACTATCGACAGTTTGTGCTAAACTACGCATTGATTGCCAGACCTTTGTATAAGCTGTTAATTGTTTTCAAATGGATTGAAGCATGTCAACAAGCATACGAGGAATTGAAAAAGGCTCTGACTACTGCATCGATCTTACGAGCCCCAGATTGGACCATTATCTTCCACGTACATATTGATGCTTTGAAATTCACCGTGGGGGCAATAATGTGCCAACCTGGTGAACATAACCTCAACTATCTAGTGAGCTTTGAACATAACCTCGACTATCTAGTGAGCTTTGCTAGCAAACAACTCACTGAGACCGAAATGAACTACTCGATGATTGAGAAAGAAGGCTTAGCCATGGCATTTGCTGTAAATAAATTTAAGCATTATCTAAAGGCTACGCCTTTTACTTTCTTCGTGGACCATCAAGCTTTGCTGTATCTAGTGAACAAACCCTACACTACAGGATGCATAGCTCGATGGCTCCTTCTACGTTTAGAATTTGACTTCTCCGCGGTTGTACGGAAGGGAAAGCAACACTACATGGTTGACCACATGTCATGCATTCCCACGGGAGAGGCTATTGGACAAGGCATTGCCGATGAATTGCCAGACACCCATCTATTCAACCTTTCCAATGAAAGAGATTTATTCAAGGCTGATCTAACACCATACTGGGCAGATGACATCGTCCACGTACTGGAGCACGGACTGCTTGAGCGACCAATAGAAAAGGCCTGACTTAGGTGACTTATCCTCAAAATCTAACCCTATCAATTGATAGCAGGCCAACTATATAGGCTAGGGCAAGATGGGTTACTGTGTAGATGCATATGCGAGCATGAGATGCATGATTTACTCACAGAGGCACATAGCGGGATTGCTAGAGGACACTTTAGCAGAGATACAATAGCCCGCAAGGTGCCACAGTCTCAACTATGGTGGCCCATGCTTTTTCGCAATGCAACACGATTCGTCAAGCATTGTGATGAGTGTCAGTGTGGCCAAAGGTCTCAATTCACAAGGATCAAATTGAGTTAACCCCAATCATTGCATGACAACCCTTTGAAAAGTGGGGAATCAACTTCATAGGACCCATTAGTCCTACGGCACAATATTCGCATGCAAAATATATCATTGTGGCCACAGAATACCTAATGAAATGGGTGAACGTGAGAGCGACACGAAAAAATGACTCTAGAACGACTGCCAAGTTCTTATGGGAACAGGTGATCTCACGGTTTGGCTGCCCCATCAAACTAGTCAATGACCAGGGCACGCACTTCATCAAAGAAGTGATAGCGCATCTTCTATCCACCTTTCTAATCATCCATTGAAAATCCTCTCCATACTAACCTCAGGCAAATGGACATGCAGAATCCACAAATAAGATCCTTGTAAATGTCCTGACCAAAGTAGTCTATGCTTCGCGCAGCGACTGGGATAACAAGCTGATAGCAGCCTTGTGGGCTTACCGTATAGCTTATAAAATGGCTGTTGGCCAAACTCCCTTTAGGTTAACCTATGGGACTGAGGCAATTCTACCAGTAGAGTTCATCATTCCTAGCCTGAGAATATCACTTCAAGAGCGATGGAAAGGGAAGGAGGCATGGACGCAACGCTTGGTTGAACTTGAACGCCTCTCGAAAACATGCCTTCTAGCCACTCATGCGCTCATATGCGAGAAGGCACGACGTAAGAGCTGGTTTGACAAGAATGTCAAACAGCGCGACTTTGAACAGGGCAACTTAGTGCTCCTATGCGCAATTAAAGGACACAAGCAGAAAATGAAGTTTAGAGATCTTGGGCCTTTCAAAGTTCATACAATCAGCTGAACCGGCAACGTTGAGCTCGAGACTCTAGACGGCAAGGCCATAGGCTTCTTTAATGGTAGTCGCATTAAGAAGTACTACCCTCCCTCACATCCGCTACATGAGCTACCAATGTTGGAACCCCCTGTCACGGTACGAGTCACCACAATCATGGAAATTGGTGATGAGGATGAGGAAGCCGTAGAACCCGCATACCTCCACATCACGGTCACTGCCAAGCAAACATGCACTTTCAATGCCTTGATCGACGAGGGAGTAGACTTCAATGTCTTAACTCATGATCATTGGACCCAACTTGGTAAACCACCACTACAACCCACTAATGCCCAATTAAACCCATATGGGGGCCGCTCATATGCACTTGTCGGCAAGTACAGGACCGCTATTGCTATCGAGTCTGAGACTATACCGATGATCTTTCACATGTTGCCAAACACTAAAGGTGCGGGGTCGCTTCCAGGGTGAATCTTCAAGAAGCAAACTCATTGCACTGTCGATTATGAGTCGCGGTGCATCCACCTCGCCATAGGCAATGTCCCTATTGATACAACCTTCAGCAACAAGGGCTACATGATCCCGTTGAATTCCCCAAGGCCACTAATAAAAATACTCGCAGCCAAGTCTACGGAGGGGGGTAGGGCTTAGCCACCATCCACCAGGTCTCAGGGCTGCTGCTCACACAGCAGCAAAAGCTAAGGCCCAACAACCCGAGTTTCAATGGAGTCCTAAACAACCGCAACCGCCGCCTAGGAGTAGACACCCACGTCTTCGTAACACAAGGAACTCTAAACCCAGGAGGCTGAGACGCAGTTACAGAAATCAAAGAATGATCAAACAAGGATGGGTTCCTAAAGCCTTCTTGCACGCGCAAGGCTACTATGAGGGAAATGCCTAGCTATGGATCCCTAAGGCCAGAGTGGCACACGGCATCACTCAAATGCCACCCTCCCGTTTAATCACCCCGAGCCCTGTGAAATCTCAGAACCAGAAGCCGTAGCATTTCCCGTGTTGGGGGTAAAGGCGCCTCTGCCTAACCACCCGTGTATTACTACACTGGCAGTCACCGCCACTCCACACTGCAGGTGGCGGGTGCCCGTCACCATCACTTTATTCTTTATTCTTTTAGTAATGATTTGAATAAAGGAAGGCCCGGTCACACATTGTGACTGTTGGAGTTCCCATTTCTTGTCTCTCTCTTTCTTGCTCTTGCTCTCCCACCATAGCTCTCGAGTCCAAGCTTCGATCCTTCTCTCCCTTTCAACTGGTATCAGAGCTCAACTTCCCGACTCTTTCGAGCTCCTGTCACTCCCCGGCTTCCCAAGCTTCTTCCTGCTGCCAGCATTGTTGGCCACCTTCAGGGCATTACATCAGAGGTATTGCGTCATTCTCCATAGGGTTTTGTATTTTTTTCAAGTCACACAAGCTGTGAACAGTTTGGGGCAACCACCATTGAAGCTCCCTTGCTTCATATCTACATTGCCCTTGATCAAGACCCCTTAAGGCTTATTGTGTGTCCGCTTGGGCACCTACTTGAGCCCCTCATCCACCCCATTTGTACCACATGGGTTGCAAGCCACCCAGGACAGCAGCATGTTATTTGCACATGTTTCTAAACTAATCTCCATCTGCATCACACCATACTACTCAAGCTCCAAGCCATTGGGCACTTAAACACGCTTCATTTGAGGCATTTGCACATGCTTTGACGCTTGGTATCAAAGGTTTGAGCATTGACATTGCTTCTGGTCTGATTTAGCACTATTTTGGGATTGTCATAACAGTCCATAGGTAGTTTATAATAGTGCTATAGTAACATTTGATGTTTATGCTTGCCCGGTATTGTCATTTGATGCCCGATTGGTCCCGTATGATGCCTACATGTTAAGGGAATGTATGCCTATTGTTTGGCAACCATTTGGAGCTGATTTGCATGCTGAAATTTCTCAGTTTTGATAGTCATTCTTGGCTGTAATAAAAGCGGGCTGAAGCTATTACACATGTCTTGGGTTATGCCTATTGGTTCCGGCCTATGTCTTGGATATATGCCATGAAGTATTGATCTTCGGGGTACGACTTCGAGCTTGGATTTCATTCCGAATGCTTTTGGAAGAGCTTTGACATTACGCACTCATTGACAGTGGTATATGCTTTGACAGTGATACTCCTTGGGTCTATGCATACCCGTTGCCTACAGCTTGATGCTCATGTCATGGTTGATTACCCTATGCATACGTTGAGCTTGAGTGCTCATTGAAGCTCTACCTTGGATGCATTTTGGATTATCTGGAGTTGTCTTGGATGTTACTTGGCTTGTCAAAGTTTGGATTGGGATGTATTTGACGTCTTACATGCTTATGGATGCTACATACGGGTGCTATACCGCCTACATGTTTGGAATGTACTATTGATGTATTGTCTTGGACTTATGTCGTTGGCACTGTGTCTTGCCTTGGTTTGAGCTCTTGAGCTTGTACATACTGCTTTTGTGCCAGTGGGAGCATTCTTGAATGCTTATCAGACGTTGAGCAGGCGGTGCCTTTATGTATTGAGTAGTTACATGCTACTGAGCAGTAGAGACACTTGAGAGTTTGGGATTTCTTACCATTTGGGATGATAAATTATATGTCTTGGTTCACTGTATGCTTATGAGCTAAGTCTCTGATTTGGATCCGTATCTTTGTGAGCTGACACCTGCTTGTGTCAAGTTTTGGTAGTGGCAGGAACACTTTGCCCTGTTGATTGGGGGGTGTGCCTACTCACTAGCAGATGTTTGTATGACATACTTGGGTGTTGGATTCATGCTTATCGACCGTCATATGCTTATGTTATGCCCGCATGATGCTGGCTTTGGTCTTGGTAGTATTATCTAATTGCCTTGGGATCCGATTTTGGCATTGTTAGCTCTCATTTACTGAAATCTGTAATTTATTACAACAAGCATATATGTATGGACTAACATGGATTTTTCATGCTGAAACATTCTGACATGATGTACTTTCACTAGTACTTGGTGGGCAACAGCCTTGCTTACACTTTTCTTGCCATTTTCTCTCAATTTTTGGTGATTTTTGGTCATTTTCTGTAGTAAACAGCACGGAGTTTTTAACTATCTATAGTCTTCCAACCTGCATTATGGCAAGTTCGTCCACTGATCATGCTATTTTCAACATCACTAAGCTTGATGGTACGAATTACTCTTATTGGAAGAGCTAGATTTTGTAGGCGTTGGTGCAGAAATCGCAGATCAAACCATTGAGGTTGAGCAAGCATCCGCCTGCAACTATGCCAGATGAGAAATGGCTTGATCTTGATGAGTTATGCAAGTCCACTATTGTATTATCTCTCACAGAACAAGTTCACTACAATGTATTTGAGGAAGAACAGAGTGCATGGCAGTTGTGGGATAAAATCAAGAATCTCTACGACAAGAAAAGTCCAGCGAGTCAGATGTATTGGCTAAAGTAGCTTATGGATATGCGCCGCATGAAGGAGAAAGTGACTATGTCGGCTCACTTGAGCCAATTCCATGCTATACTCAAGAACTTGACTTCGCAGGACATCACTTTTACAGAGGATGTCACTCCTCTTTTCTTGCTTGGTACTCTTAATGAGTCATGGGATGTATTCTGCACTACATTATGTGTCTCTACTGCTACCTTGAAATTATCTGATGTGGAGAGTGCTCTTCCGCATCAAGAGGTTAACCGTAAGAATTTGGATGCCTCTCGTGTGTCGCATGCTATGACAGTTAGAGGCAGGAATGATGGATATGGAAAGCATGGCAGTGGTAGTGGCCGTGGATGGGATTCTCAGAAATCTTGGTCCAAGTCTCGTGGGAAGTCACGTAGCAAATCCCGCGGTAGGAATGCAGATGTTACTTGTCACCATTGTGGGAAAAAGGGCCATATTAGGCCACAATGCCATGAGCTATGCAATGAAAGGCACAAAGATAAGGGGAAAGACAAAGTGAAGGATAAGTCTTCTGATTGCAGCATAGTGCCTACAAAGTCTAGTGTTAAAATTGAAGAGATCAATGTTATGCAGCCTGAGGATGTTGATGATGATGATTATATCCTTGCAGCTTCTTCTAGTGCTTCGCAGATGATAGAGATACACTCCATGTATGCACAGTGTTGGCTCTTGGACTCAAGTGTGTCCTTTCATGTGACACCTTGCCAAGAGTGGTTTCATTCATACCATATTGTTTCGGGTTCTGTGCACTTGGGTGATGATAGCTCTCTTGATATTGTGGGCATAGGTGATGTTAGGCTGCAGTTTCCTTCTGGCAGTAGTTTTGTTATGCGGGATGTACATCATATACCTGCTTTGACATGCAGTCTCTTGTCAATTGGACAACTTGATGATGCAGGTTATCATGTATCTTTTGGAGACTCTGCATGGAAGATCACTCGTGGCAGACTTATGATTGTGAGAGGTGCCAAGGCTAGCAGCCTCTATCCCTTGATTGTATCTGCTTCTTCCCTTGATCATGTTTTATTTGTGGGTTCTATCCCACATGTATCTCTTTGGCATGCCCGTTTGGGCCATATGTCTTTGAAGGGAATGAAAATGCTTTTTGGTTTGCAGTACTTACCGCCCCTTGATTATGCATATTTTGATTAATGTGAGCATTGTCTTTATGGCTGGCAAACTATGTCTATGCATAAGAAGTCTGGTAGGCCATGCATAAGTGAGCCCTTGGCATTGGTACATTCGAATGTCTGTGGGCCCATGCCTTGTCTATCTATGGGTGGTGCAAAGTATTTTGTTACGTTCATAGATGATTTTTCACGAAAATTTTGGGCTTATCCCATTAAGGTGAAATCCGATGTCTTGGATGTGTTTCAGAGATGGCTTGCATTGGTTGAGAACCAGTCTAGGTATAGGCTAAAATGCCTAAGGACAAATAATGGGGGTGAGTATGTCTCACGTGATTTTGAGCAGTTATGTGATGAGAGGGGTATTAAGCGTCTGTTAACTGCCCCCTACACCCCCCCCAAGAATGGTTTGGCTGAGCGGATGAATAAAACCATCCAGGAGCATGTCCGTAGTATGCTTAGCCATGCAGGCCTACCACAAAGCTTTTGGGCTAATGCAGTTAGTACAGCTGTGCATGTCATAAACAGATCACCTTCTGGTGGTTTGGATTTCCAGGTTGCAGAGGATGTATGGACTAGAAAACCTCCCTCTTATGTGCATCTCCGTGTCTTTGGATGTGAGGCATTTTGCCATGTGCCCAAGGACAAGAGAAGTAAGCTAGATCCTAAGAGTGTCAAATGCATTTTCCTTGGTTATGGGGATGCAAGTGAGATGGGTTACCGTCTCTGGAATCTGCAGGCGCAAAAAGTCATCCGCAGTCATGATGTAGTCTTCCATGAAGACATGATGCATAGGCAGCCTGAGAGAGTTGTTGAGATCCACAGGGTCATATTTCAGGAGGAGCCGAGAGCTCCCGCATAGCCAATTGGACAGCCTACAGCTATAGCAGATGCTCATGGTCAGGGTGTTGGACAGGCAGTTGGGCAAGCAGTAGTCTGCCGTGAGACGGTCTACTAGAGACAGACGTCCACCTGATAGATTTCAGCCCTCGATGCATTATGTCTTGGTTATAGATGCAGGAGATCCTTTCACTTATGATGAGGCTATGCACAGGGGGGCTATACAGTCTAAGATAGACTCCTTGCATTAGAATGACACTTGGGATTTGGTTTCCTTGCCTATGGGCAAGAACGCTTTGCCATGCAAGTGGATATACAAATTAAAAAGTACCCCTAGACACCCCAAGCTGGCATACAAGGCTAGATTGGTAGCAAAGGGTTTTAAGCAAGAGCATGGACTTTGATGAGGTCTTTTCTCCTGTGGTTAAGATAATCTGTAAGAAAGCAATCAACCATGGAATGAAATCTTACTGAAATTGAAAATTAACTAAGCAACAACAAAGAATTAACAAGTCTATTGCACCAAGACATCCTCATCATGTATTAATGGTTGGGGATTCAAGAATACATGACGGCCATGGTTGAGCGCTTCATCGGCTAAGAAGAAGCTAACTCCAAGAAGATGGAAAAGCCAACATTATTGAATGATCAAAAGATGTCTTGCCTTTGGCCTCTAGTCCCTTTTGTTCTAACCCTCTTTACAAACTTAAGGGCTGTTCACACATGTACATGTAGGCTAGGGCTGAATTTACAAAGGCTGGAATTAATCCAAGGTGCAAATATTAATGTTGTATTTTCCTTCATGACAAACCATCCCGTCCTGAAGATGGTTTTGTCCTCAAAACCAAGAAGTAATGGACTAAATCCAAGTCAAGGATGATAGTAATCATGCCCATTCATCTTCCAAGTGATAAGAAAGCACTGTCCATGAAAAGAAGACCTTTTTGCATGCCAAACTGTGAGAAAACTGGCTGCTGTCCAAACAGGGTTGATTCACTAAAACTGCCATAACTTTTGATATATTGGTCCAAATGAGGCGTATGAGGTGTAGAAATGAAGTATACACTCCCAAGCATCACCCCATAACATCAAAATCAAATTTTGATGAAGTCAGGACAGTTTTATTGTCTGTAAAAATTTCATACAGCAAGTTGTCTCTACACAGTCACTGCATACTCCATCATATATAATCCTGTAATAACCAAGGAAAGTTACTGACATAAGTGGATGGTTGCCAAGAAGACTCTTCAATGGGCAAATTCTTCCACTTAATGAGATACTCAATGAGAGTACGATTTCTGAGAACTTTCTCTCTCTTTCCAATAATGCTTTCAAGTTCATATATGATCAGTCCTGCCTCATCCAATGGTGGTAACTCTTCCAATACTTGTACATCGGGCCCAACATACATCTTCAGCTGTGAAACATGGAATACATCATGTATTCTAGTAGAAGATGGTAGCTGAAGTTTATAAGCAAGCTCTCCAATTTTGTCCAAGATCAAGTATGGCCCATAAAACCTATGAGCAAGCTTATTGTTCCCACCCTTTAATGAAGCATAATGCGTCTTGGGCACTTTGAGAAATACCCAATCTCCAACCTTGAAGTCTAAATGTCTTCTTTTCTCATCTGCATAGACCTTCATTACCTCTTGTGCTTTCCTTATGCTGTCCTTGCATTGCCTCATGAGCAACTCCATTCTTTCCAACTCTTCCTTTGCTTGTGGGTTGATGTCTTCATGGAATAAAACTGATGGAAGTTGGACTTTATGCCCATAAAGAGCTTCAAACGGACACATCCCAATGCTCATGTGGTGCATGCTATTATAGCAAAATTCAGCAAGGTGGATCCAACGATCACATGAAGCTTGCGTGTCATGACAATAATGCCTAGGGTACACTTCCACCCAATGATTGACTCTCTCCGTTTGCCCATCAGCCTGAGGGTGATAGGCCGTGCTAGGAGTGAGGAAAGTACCCATAGATGAGAATAGACTTTTCCAGAAGTTGCCCATAAACTTCGAATCACGGTCTGATACTATTCTCATAGGCATACCATGTAGTTTGAACACACCTTCCATAAATTGCTCGGCGACTTGCCTTGCTGAAAATTGGACTTTAGTTGAGATAAAGTGGGCTGATTTGGTCAATCTATCAACTACCACATAGATATTGTTCCATCCATGGCTGGTAGTAGGTAATCCTGTTATGAAATCCATGGAAATATCTGTCCATTTGCCCGTAGGTATGGGTAAAGGCTGAAGTAAGCTAGCTGGTAATAGAGTGGAATCCTTATTTTGCTGACACTCCAAGCACTAAGATACATACTCTTTAACATCTTTCCATAGACCTTTCCAATAGAAGCTTTGATGAACTCTATCAAACGTCTTGAAAAGGCCCAAGTGACCAGCCATTGGCGATGAATGCATCTCTTGAAGCACCTTCAGCTTGAATTTACTGCTAGGAATCAAGTACACTTTACCCTTAAACCATAAGAGGCCATTATGCACTTTCAAATTAGGAAATTCAGCATCACACCCTTGCTATAATTTCTGTAAAATATGGGCACCATACTCATCAAGCACATATTCCTCTTTAATGTCTTCAATCCAATCCTTATAGATAGACTGCATGCCCACACTCTTCATAACGCATCAGCCACCACATTATCCTTGCCAGCCATGTATGATATTTCAAAATCATATGATTGCAAAGTGGCCAACCATCTCTTTTGCTTGGGAGAAAGATTGGGCTGCGAGAGAAAATATCTCAAGACCCTATGATCGCTTTTGACTTTGAAGTGTGTCCCATAGAGGTAGTGGTGCCATTTCTTGATTGCATGTAAGATAGCAAGCATCTCCTGCTCATAAACATGCATCTCTCTCTCTTTGTCATCAAATTTTCTGCTCTCAAATGCAATGACACCATGCTCCTGTACCAAAACTGCCCCCAAACCTCTACTACTGGCATCTGCATAACTGGTAAAAGTCTTGGAGAAGTCAGGGCAAACTAGTATGGGTGCTAAAACAAGCAATTGCTTGAGCTCATTAAAGCTCTTGTCAACCATCTCATCCCAGAAGAAGACCTCCTTTTTCAGCCGATCGGTAAGAGGAGCTGCAACATGAGCATTGTTCTTCATAAACCATCGGTAAAAGGATGATAAACCAAGGAAACCTCTTAATGAAGTGGCATTGGTTGGTGTAGGCCATTCTTTGACGCACTGAACCTTCTTAGGATCCACTTTGATTCCATCTTCTCCCACTATATGACCCAAGTACTCAACTTCCTTTGTCATAAAAGAGCATTTAGTGGCCTTGGCAAACAGTTTGTGTATCCTCAATATGTCAAAGACCTCTTTTACATGCTGCAAATGGTCTTCTTTATTCTTGCTATAGATCAAAATGTCATCAAAGAATACCAAAACTGTTTTAAAGAGCAATGGCTGAAGTATCTTATTCATGAGAGACTGGAATGTGGCTGGAGCATTTGACAACCCAAAAGGCATAACCATAAACTGGTAAAGACCCCTCTCCGTCCTGAAGGCTGTTTTAAATTCATCCCCTTCCTTCATGCGTATTTGATGATATCCCAATCTCAAGTCAATTTTGGAGAACACCTTGGCATCCTTCAATTCATCTAAGAGATCATCTATTCTAGGTATTGGATACCTATTCTTGATAGTGACCTTGTTGAGATCGCGGTAATCAATGCACATTCGAAAGGAGCCATCTTTCTTCTTCACAAGAAGGACTGGAGAAGCAAAAGGTGATTGGCTTGCCTTAATGAGACCCATTTCCAAAAGCTCTTTGACTTGGCGTTCTACCTCTTCTCTTTCCACTTTGGAGAGGCGATATGGTGGTTTGTTGATGGGCTTTGTATTGGGCAGCAAGTCGATGGGATGATCCACTTCTCTTTTGGGAGGAAGAGAGGTAGGTGGCTGAAAAATATCATCATATTCTTTCAGCAATTTACAAAGACATGGGTCCATATTGTTGGTAGGAGAAGAGGGCTGATCCTCTTCCATCTTGGAAAGAAGAATGGTGAACATACCTGCTTTTGCATTTATCTCTTTCTTAACCTTCTTGGGGCTCATCATCTCCATTCTTTTCTTTTCAGCTCCATGTAGTGTTACTTGTTGTCCACACCATTTAAACTCCATTTCCATGTTGTTGAGATCCATGGTAAATCTGCCCAAAGATTTCAGCCAATTGCAGCCAAGTATTATATCAATGGGACCCATTTCTAATGCAATTAGGCTCGCCGATGTAGTGCACAATGGGGAAAGGGTGATAGGTACATTTGGACAGCATTGATTGCTCTTCTCAAAATTTCCATTTGCCACTTGGATTTTGAGTGATGTAGGTATTTCATGCGTATTCAATTTCAGCCCATTGAGTGACTTAGCATTAATGAAGCTATGTATACTTCCCATATCTATGAGTATATGAGCGGTCCTTCCCTTGATTTGACCTTTAAGGCGTAGGGTATTATCCCCTCTTGAACCACTCCATGCATCACTTGATATGGCACATAGCGATGGATGTAAATCAGTCCATGAATCATCCAAATCATGACCACTCGGGTCGAAAGGAAACCCATCCATCGGATCATAGAACTCATCATGGACATTCTCTTCATTTTCATGCGCCTCTTGTTGAGTTGTTGTGACATCAAGCTGAGCCAAGCTTCCTTCAATAGATTCAACATCGGAATCATCCTCGATGATCATGCTAATCTTCATATTTTTGGCCTTGCATTTGGACTTATGATCGGGTGGCCATTTCTCTCCACATTTGAAGCATAGTCCTTTAGCATACATATCTTTGAGCTTGTCATTCGATACATGTTTGCCTTGAGTAGGGACTGAAGTTTTGGCACTTATATCAGTCCTCTTTCCATCGAATTTATTTTGCAGAATTAGGTCTGAAATTACTGCTTTGTTTTGATCCAAAAACAGTAGGAAAAGTGGGTATCTTGCTGTAGGTATTGCTGAAAGTATTTGATGGCTTCCCAATATGCTGAAAATCAGTTTTAGCATGCCCATAATGGCATGATGTCCTTGGGAACTGCGTAGGCTGAAAAGAATGCCCTGTTTTTGGCTGAAAACCCTTGTATTTCTGCCCATAACGTTCAGCCAATTGAATGGCAGCTTGTAGGAATGTAGGATTCATGGCTCCAACTTTGGAAGAAAGAGTAGGTTCCAAACCAAATATGTATTTATTCAACTTGGCACTATCGGAGACCCCATGAACATACATCGAAAGGTTCAAAAACTGATTTGAGTACTCTCTAACCGAGAGACCACATTGCTCAAGTGCATACCACTTCTTCTCTAACCGCTCTTTTTCAATAGGGGAAACAAAGACTTCAATCATAGCATTTTTCAATGCATCCCATGACAAGAAGTCATGTCCCATCCTCGCCATATATCTCCACCAAGTGTGAGCATAGCCTTCTAGATGAAGGGCTGCAAATTTTACTTTGGCATTCTCGGGCCTTGGGTAAAGGGAAAAATACATCTCTGACTTGTCAAACCACTCCTCCAACTCCGTGGGTGAAGGGTTCTCTCCCTTGAAGTTTGAGATAACTATTTTCTCATTGTACTCTCTCTCGTATTGAGGAGGTTGTCCATTATGGTGCTGCTGCCCACTATGGTGTTGTGGCCCAAAAGAATTGCCAAAAGATCCTTGCCTAGGATATTCATTATTTCCCTGCCCTTGTGCATAAGGAGTTTGCTGTCCATAATGCATACCATGACTTTGTGGCTGGAAATAATGCCCTTGAGGCTAAAAGTATGTGTTGCTCACATTGGGAGGTTGTCCATGGTACCCTTGAGGTTGTCCATGCATAGGTGAGTTGAAAGGTGGTTGCTGCCCATTATTTTGTTGATTCCAACCATGATTTGACATGGGACTTGGCCTATTGGGCTGCACTTGAGTAGAGAAATTATGTTGTGGCTGTCTATAAGCATTTGGGGCTGAATTCACATGTCCATGTGGCTGCCCATAAGAGTTTGGGGCTGAATTAACATGCCCTTGCTCATAGCCACCAACATTTTCTTGAGGGTAAAATTGCTTGTAGAAAGAGTTGCACCCATGGATGTCTTCATCATGCTTTGAGTTTGTTTGCACTCTTTCTTGAAGATCCTGCCCATGTGGCTGAAAGTGGCCCTTTTGTTGATGGATTTGTGGCTAAAGTGAAGTAGGATGAACAAAATCCTTAGCTTTAGATGACTCTCCAACTTCAAATTGACCTACCACCTTAGGAGTAGGTGGTTTAGGTGGTTCTTCAGCCCTATGAGGATGTGGGATATTAAGACCAGCTATAGGCAACATTTTCTCACCAAGAAGTGCTACAAGCTTGTCAATACCCAACCTCATACCCTCGAAACCTGATTTCATATCCTTTATGTCATTTGACAATTGTTGAAAACTGTTTGAATTCATTGAGATATGAGACGTCTCTATGGGTTGATTGGTAGGGGAGTGGGTGGAACTTGCATCAACCTCATCGTTCTCATAATGCATTCGGTAAATGGCATCTTGAGAAGTGTCATGTTCACCCCTTTCCTGTTGATATTCCCGCAATTCTTCATTGATAGTATCTTCTTATTCCTAGCCATGGGTTGATTTCTGTCCTGAATTTCTTGCAGTAGAAAAACTTGATTATCTTCACTTCTAGAGCTCCAAATTACGAGGTCTTTGGCTCTGTTCGAAGCTTGAAGAGTCCTCTATCCAACGAGCTGTCAAGTGCAAAAAATGGATGAGTACAGAAATTTATGTAAGGGATTTTCTGTTGCTGTCTGAAAATTCCTGCATGCAGTGAATACCCTGTTCTAGTCAATTAATGACTTGTACCATCAATACCAAGCATGTACCAACTTCATAAACATGTAGGAGAGTCTTATACATCTGCCCATACTGAAAACGACCTCTGTAATCAGTAAAATGGCTGTCTAACTCAATGTAGACTACAATCTTTAATGAGGGTATGCATACATACTCTGTCCCAAACTTTAATGCTGAACCATAATGTCTTTACCATAGGATGCATACATTTTACTGCAGCCATATGTCTTCATACATTTGCCATACATTCTCCCATGCATTCTTTCAACATACATTTGCCTTGTCCATACATTTGCCTATATCTCAAGAACTCACTGCCCATAAACTCATGCTGTAGGCTGATTTCAAGTGCCTTTGAGATTTGTACCTGCACCTAAACTTGAAAATGCGTGGGATCCGAGACCCGAGGGGTTTACAAAGTTCCCTCTCGAGTCGGGTTGCGCTCCCCTTCAGGGTCCTCATCGGTAGGGGAGGGTCACCTCTCTTTTGTCCTACCAACTCGCCCGGCATCCACTTTTCCTCGTGGGCATGTACATGGCAAGTGAATTCTAGCTCTAAAAATCAGTATGATATGCATGGAATAGGAAGGAAATACAGTTGCCTTTCATTTGCCCTTTCATGATATGCAAGATTGGAATTGAAAAGGCTGAAATGTAAATGAGAAATGGAGAGGTATTAACCTCAGCAGTGACTCACTGCTTACAAAGCTTTTCTCACTTACCAATTGGGTAATGATTTTCTTATGATGATCAAGAGGCAAAATAGGCAATCAATTTCATGTCAGGGTTAGGCAATAAAGATTGAGTAATGAAGCTCAAGAAATTACTGATTTCAGTGAATGAAAGTAGATGGGTAATGCTCATTCATTATGGAAGAGTTTGAGACATTTAGAGATGGCCATTTCAGTAAATTGAAGAGGTTTAGTAAAGACAATGACTGACATAACCTATAGGCTTCATGTAATGCATTAGGCTATGAATGAAAGCTTCATTAATCCTCTTATTTCTCTTCAACAATTGGAAATGAGATCAGCAATTGGATGTAAAGAGAAATTAAGAGTGATTAGAGTACCTCATTTGATTGATTGGAGAAGAGCATTGTTGATGGAATGACCTTCAATCCATAATGCTTGACATAGGTGAGTTGAGCTTGATAATCCTTCTAAAATCAGTCCAAGAGATCTTCAATCTTCAAGAATAATCCCTTCCTTGATAAGCTTCAGCTTCATTAATCCCATGAAAGCTCCATGACTCCATGAATGCTCCAATTTGCTCCAAATGAGGGTTGATGAAGACCAATTACCTTCTCTACTTGAAGTAGGTTGCAATAGGTAATAGAGAGGACTTCAATGTGTCCAAGAGATCCCAAAATTTGAGAGGGAATGCCAAAATTTAATGGCATAAAAGCTTCATGCTGTCCATTGAATACCTAGACCTCCATTGGCTTCAATCTCCTTCAATGTCGGTCCAATGTTGATGGATTCTTGAGGGGAAATGGTTGAAGAAGCTTCAGAGATGCTTTGCCCACAAAAGCCCCATGATTTGCTTCAAAATTTTCAGGAATCTTTGATGCTGTCCCAAACTGCCATAGCTAGGGTTTTGAAGAAGAGGGAAAACTCCAAAATGGTAAGAATCTTGAAGAAGCTTGTGAGAGACCTCTTGCCCAGGGTTAGAAGGATCATTAGCAATGCTCAAAGGCCATCATATTTCTGAATTTTCCACGCAGTAGGGGAGTGTGTGCAGGCGGCGCAAATAGCGTGAGGACATACTCATGCATGAAAAGTCCAAGACAATGATAAGTAGCTATATTAGCTACTCCAAATGAAGCTCCTGAAGCAGGGAAGAAGGTCATGTAATCCATTCTCATGATAGGAGTGAGAGAGAGAAGATCTGATCTTGTCTTGGCCATGGATTCTTGTGGACAGCTTGAAGGAAAAGAGAATAAACCCTTGTTTCATGAAAAGTAACTCTAACTTTTCCCTCCTCTAAGTCCTGTAACCATTAGTTTGTCCATTTTCCCAATTTTTGGCTCAAATCTTGGTCACGACCTGCTATTTTGGCTGGAGCCCGCCATTTCTTCCATTAGTAATGCCAAGAATCACCATCTTCATCCCTGTTTGTAGTAGACCTTCACATGTAACTCCGGTTTGAAGCCTTCATGTCCTGTCAAGTCCTGTCACTCAAATTCCTAACTATGGTTTGCTCTCCCTAGCCTAGGAAACTGAATCTAGTACTTGAAAATGACTTCTGCAAGGATCTAAGCTACTGCTCTGATACCAATGTAAGAAAGCAATCAACCATGGAATGAAATCTAGCTGAAATTGAAAATTAACTAAGCAACAACAAAGAATTAACAAGTCTATTGCACCAAGACATCCTCATCATGTATTAATGGTTGGGGATTCAAGAATACATGACGGCCATGGCTGAGTGCTTCATAGGCTAAGAAGAAGCTAACTCCAAGAAGATGGAAAAGCCAAGATTATTGAATGATCAAAAGATGTCTTGCCTTTGGCCTCTAGTCCCTTTTGTTCTAACCCTCTTTCCAAACTTAAGGGCTGTTCACACATGTACACGTAGGCTAGGGCTGAATTTACAAAGGCTGGAATTAATCCAAGGTGCAAATATTAATGTTGTATTTTCCTTCATGACATAATCACCCTGCGCTTAGTCTTGGCTTTGGTTGCTCAGCTTGACTTGGATTTATACCAGATGGATATCAAGACTCTTTCTTACATGGGGACTTGCATTATGAGATTTATATGGAGCAGCCTAAGGGCTTTGCAGAACCTAGCAAGGAGCACCTAGTGTGCAAATTGAAGAAAAGTATTTATGGCTTGAAGGAGGCACCTAGGGAGTGGTATCATAAGTTTGATGCCTTTATGCAGTCACAGGGCTACAAGAGTGCTATGGATCCATGTCTTTACACGAAGAAAGCCCGTGATGGTTCTTTATTGATTTTGGTACTCTATGTGGATGATATGCTAATAGCAAGGAAAGCTCATGATGAGCTAGATACTCTTAAGGCTCAGCTCAAGAAGAGCTTTGAGATGAAAGATCTGGGAAAGGCCACTCACATACTTGGTATGCGCATTAAACGCAACAGGCATCAGGGACTCCTCTACTTGTCACAGAGGGAGTACATTCATAAAGTCCTTGAGTGCTTCTACATGCAAGACGTAAAGCCTATTGGCTGTCCATTGCCTTCTTATGTGAAGGTATCACAGGCTGATTGTCCGCAGACAGATGAGCAGAGGGCCAAGATGGCCAAGATTCCCTATGCATCCGCAGTGGGTAGCCTTATGTATGCCATGATAGCCACTCGTCCAGATATTGCCTTTGCAATTGGTGTTGTGGCATGCTATATGGCTACACCTGGCAAGAAGCATTGGGATGCCGTGAAGGGTATCATGAGGTACCTGAAGGGCACTGTAAATATGTGCATATGGTATGGTAGCCAGGATACAGAAGTCATGGGGTACATTGACTCTGATTATGCAGGACATGCAGATAATAGGAAGTCCACTTCCGACTATGTATTCACTTATGCTGGAGGTGCTATTTCTTGGATGTCCAGGGTGTAGAAATGCACGGCCCTTTCTACTACAAAGGCCGAGTATGTTGCAACCACTGAGGCTTGCAAGGAGGCCATTTGGTTGGGTCGTTTGGCACTGCTGACCTTGGTATTGATGCTATCCCTACACTGCATTCAGATTCTATGAGTGCTATTCAGTTAGCCAAGCATCCAGTCTTCCATGCGAAAACGAAACACATTGAGGTGAGGTATCACTTCATACGTTGGGTCGTTGAGGACAAGTCTGTTGATCTTGTCAAGATCTCGATTGACCAGAATCCTGCAGATCTGCTCACAAAAAGCCTCTCTACATAGGGCTTTGCCTTCCTCAGGAGGTTGATGGGCGTGGGATGAGATGACATCTTTCCTCATCTTGTTGTACATGTGTACATGTTGTACTATCTTTTTCTTTTTCTTTTCACTCCTCACTAGGGCAGATTCACCTTTAAGTGGGAGGTTGTTGGGGGTAAAGGCGCCTCTGCCTAGCCACACGTGTATTACTACACTGATATAGTCACCACCGCTCCACACTGCAGGTGGCGGGCGCCCGTCACAGTCACTTTATTCTTTATTCTTTTAGTGACTGTTTGAATAAAGGAAGGCCCGGTCACACATTGTGATTGTTGGAGTTCCCATTTCTTATCTCTCTCTTTCTTGCTCTTGCTCTCCCGCCATAGCTCTCAAGTCCAAGCTTCGATCCTTCTCTCCCTTTCATCCCGAACGCACCTCCTACCAACTCGCCCATGCATGAGCTCTGAAGAGTTGAGCAAGACTATCGGCCCAAACCCCAAACAACGTTACCCCCTTCAATCCCTGCTAATGCTGCTAAGACTTGCCAAACCCAATCTGAGTGTAGCAGCCCATCCGTAGCAACCACTACTTTGATGCTTATCCACATGACTCAACCACCGTTTCATGGACAACTACCACCATCTATTGCCACGCTTACTAGCCCCATCAAACCCCAGCCACCTACATGCCTCAAACCATCATACGAGTAAAAATCATTCTTAACTCTAGCCGCAGACCTAACTGAAGACACAGGGGATGATGTTATTGCTTGTCTTAGACGCTTAGATGCCACGTTCATGTCACTAGCTCTAAGTTATGACTACTTGGACTTAGGCCTGCTGCAAGAGCCATTAATGATGGAAGTTCTCATGATGCCTTGTTCTTGGGAAACATTCAAATTCGCATTTGTCAAAATACCCCACTCAATTGCCAAGTTGCTGTGCGCTGAGATATTAAGAGAACAAGCCATCAAACAACCCCTCATTACGTCTTACAATAAGCATGTGACGTCTTCCATCACTAACGAAGAAGTCGAGGAGTTGAAAGCGTTAAAGCTGATACCGACTCCCCATTTTTATGAAACTAGTTCACCCTATGATTGCAGTGGGAACTCGAAGGATGCCAAATCATGACCAACGCTGAGTAGTGCTACGCAATTAAGACATCGGAGAACGACCCAACCTATGTCGCACCCACCTCATATAGAGTGTTAACCACTCTTTGTGACCGACCCATGGAAGAGCACGTCAAAGGACACCCATATCTTGATTGTCTCTTGACCGAGGAAGAGCTCCACATCGCTAGCCACATCGATCACTTACATCACACACGTAAGTACCCGACCCTTCACTCTGGACCCCAAGGCTCAATTGGAATATAAACCAAAATTATATACTTCGCTCATGTGCAAGTAACCCTTATACCCAAATTTTGAATGCCCTGGATCTCCTAGCCTTCAATCCTAGGAAGGATTCTTTTCAATCTGGAAGGGGAGAGGGTACAAGGGTAGGGTGAAGGCGAATCAAATTAAAACCAATCAAGATCAAGTAAATGAAATAAACACATAAGAAATGGGTGACGTAGAAGGGATGTCACAAAACAAGTCTGAAGGGAAGAATTTGTATTGGATCTTAATGCTTTCATTCAACAAACATAAAATCTTTCTTTTCAAAAAATTCTTGCATGTATATTAATTGTAGCACTAATGGGAAGTATGGTTCATGACAGGAACGGGAGATGTCGCAACAAGACTATGCCCCATAGACTCCCCTTCACGAAGGAAGAGAGAGTGCACTACGACATTAGCCTGGAAAATCGAGCTTACAGTCAACTAAAATTCCGCAGCATTCACAACCTTGAGAAGATGATGGCCAAGGAGCAGCTGCAAGGAGGATAATGGAACACTGCCACCTCCACAAAAACCTAGAGAAGTTTGCATAGGAACCTAACCACACGAAGTGTGTGGAGTTCTTGAGAACATACAACCCTGACCGAGAGTGTGGAATGGTGACGGTGGGAAGGGGGGACAATGCCCGGCAAGTGCAAGTACCACTAACCCAGGCCTTGATGGAGAAAGCATTGGGACTTGAACCTAGGGTGGAGAAAAAATGTAAAAGGGATGTGTATGCCTTGCTGAAGATGAATAGGGAATAAGTCTTGGCAAACGACGGCATCAACTTACAAGACATCCCCGATGTTGAGATTCGCCTACAGGCAAAGTTGGTGCATGCCCTTTTCTCCAGCCAACGCTATAATTCCCTCATGCTTGCACTGGATCAGTGTACTTGTGCTGGAGAATGTGGCAACCCACACCCTGGACGAGGCGGATTGGAATGGCTATGTGCACAAAACAATAGGCCAAGCGGCCAAATCACTAGCCTTAGGCAACAAACAAGCAAGTGGAGAATCCCCCGCATCTAAGAATACGGAGAGGAAGAAACCTTCCTCGAAAGCCTCCTTCATCGGGTATGGAAGCATACTGACAGCCATCATCCAAGAGGCTGTGAAAGAGGCCCAACAGGGAAGCAAAGGAGCAGATGAGATCCCAGATAGGTTGCTGACCCATCAAAAAGAGGAACAATCGAGCGACCAGACAAAAATCGAGACAGAGAAGGAGGAGCGGGAGGCTCAATCCATACGAAGAAAAATAAAGGAGTTTACTGGGAAGGCAACTCAAAAGAAGAAATAAAAGGTGGGCAGGAAAAAGAAAGAAGAAGATCTCGAAATAGCAAAAAATGAATCCCTGAGAGAGGCGACGGAGTGGAAAAAGAAGGAGACGGAAGAAGCTGAAAGGTTGGCCAAGGAAGCAAGGAAAATAGAAGAAGAGAGAGAAAGAATAGCTATGGAAGAGGAGGCAAAGTTGAGAAGACAAGAGGAGGAAGACATGGCTGAAGCAATTTGCCAGTCTATAGAACAACAGAGCCAACTCAATAGCCTAGGGACCTTAAGTCTGCCTAAGGGACCCAAGTCAAGTGCACAAGTACCTAAAGCCATGCCATCCACAGTCATTGAGGGCAAGGGTAAGACCCCCCTCCATCCCATTTTGGCCCCCTTGGTATCTGACAACGAAGCCACCATTGCCACCCCTAGCATCCCAGCTAGCACCGACATGGACAACTTTGTGGCGTGGATGCAATACTTTATCAATAAGGAACTAGCACAAGCAAGAAGCGAGGAGGCCACAACCACTGGGCACAAAAGGCCAACAACGGATGCTGAATCCATGCAAGATCCAAAATGCCAAAAAATGGAAGCCTCAACAACCCCAATCCCCACCACCATGACGTCACACGCAAATCGTGACGAATACATCGATGAACTGCTCTTGCAGTTAGAAAGGACAAGGGAGAAAAGGAGGATTGCGGTGGCCGAGTTGGAGGCAGAAAGGAAAGCGGTAGTGGCCTTCTAGCTCATACAGCATTGGAGGTGCTCCATGTACTGGTCTGATGGAGGACTTGAAGTTGGAAGTTGATCTCGAGGAGTCCAAACTGGCGGAGGCCATAGAGAATTCCCAACCACAAGCTACTCAAGAGTCCATTACATCAAAACATAGATGATCCAAGGCCCGGAAGAAACTCAATCTTAGTTGAGTGGGTTTTCCTCCTACCAATTTGTTGCTAGTGGGTGCAACCTCTAGCATCACCAACATACGCATCTTTCTGCCCCATCCCAACCATTACACTAGTATGTTGAGGCCAACCAACAATGCTTGGAAATTACTACTCAAGGTGCATCATCTCCCACAAAACCAGCCTTAACCGTACCTGATCCATTATCACATATAAGAGGTTGCACATCATCATCATCGCCCATTTTTCACTGGTACAAGAAACCTTGGGAAAGAGGCGAGCCTTGGTAGAGAGCACAGCCAAGATCTGCTCCTACTGTCCAAGAAGAAACCCTAGCAGAACAGAGAAGGGATCTTCAGACACAAACAACGCAGAATCAACTTACCTTACTGTTGAAGAAAAATGAGATCAATCGTGGTTAAAATGGGGCTCCATAGAGAGCTTATGAGCTATAGATTCAAGCACAAGGTACCATGGAAACCATTGGAGTCAAGCGAGGAGCCAAGGTAGTGAAATGGATGAAGATTTCTTGCACAAGAGCTTCAATGGAAGCTTGAAGAGAGAGAAAGAAACGTGTCTGTTCCAAAAAGTAGTGAAGCTTTTACCTTTTTCCAAATGCCTGTAGCCTTCTTTTAGCCAAAAGACCTCCAAAAAGGCCTCAAAATGGACCACGACCTAACAAAGTTAGCTGGAATCTGCCATTATCCACTAGATCATGCCAAGAACCTCCATCTTGACCAAGATCATGCCAAGAACCACCTTCTTGACCAAAATTAATGACACTTACTTCAATTCTAACCACGGTTTACTGTCCAAGTCACCCCTAGTCAACTAGACACAAAAATCCATGGTTCTAACCAAACCAATCCGTACTGTAATCAAATTGTACATGCTGTAGCCAAATTGTACATGGACAATGACCTCCTTAGCAAGGTCATAATCATGAAAATGATGGAATTAAAGCCTACCTTGGATCAAAGCAAGGCTCTGATACCAATGTAATGAAGCATTCTACCAAGAAAAGAAATCTAACTAAAAACTAGAACTAACATAGAATAACAAGAGAACTATTGCACCAAGACATCTTGCCATGTATTAATGATGAGAGTTCCAAAAAAAAATAGACGGGTATAGGCTTAGGGCATGAAGCAATAAGAGGGAATTAGAAAAAGAGACCTTGCCACAATGGCCGGTCATGTAACAAGGGATGGGTGCCCAGGGGAGTTTTAGGGTTTGTATATATAAAGTTCAAAAAGTGAATGAGAGCCCATTCTTTAGTGTGTGGCTAACAAGAGTCCTCGCTTCTTCCCTTCTTCTCTTCTTCTTGCTTGTGTGTCTGTTCTTGAGGGAGGGAGTGTGAGAGTGTGAGGGAGTGTGTGAGTGTGTGAGAGTGAGGGATCAAGAGGGTGAAGCTCTTCACCATCTCCTCTTCTCTCTTCCTCTCTCTTCTCTTCCCTTCTCTTGCCTTGCAAGTGGCTATGGAGAATGGATCTTGGAGATGGAGGAGGCTTGAGGATGCTTGAGCTAGCATCTAGGATCGTGGAGCTATCAACTTGTGTGAGGGAGGAGGCAACTCGTTTCGGCATCAAGATAAGCTCACTATACCCCGAGAGGATCGACGGCGCATTGGCTAGGTGAGAGATAGCCATGAGAGCTCGCATGGAACGCTTGAAGCAATAAGCGATCCGTGAGTCTTGGCAATTGAGTGAAAGCTCCCACATCTCCTCTCTCCTTTGTTGATGGGGCTTCGTGGCCTTCTTTTTCTCTTGTGCCTTGGCCTCTTTCTGAGGTAGCCTGCACTTCTTGCCCTCCCCGATCGCTGATGGTTCTCTCGTTGGATTACTCTACATTAGGGTGCAATGACTACTGGGTTGCTTCTTGAAAGTGTGTCCTAGCAGTGATTTCTGACATGCATCCTTTGTGTCTGAAAATACATAGAAGATGATTGATAGGCTCTCAGACTCGATAGAGACTACGATTTTGAGGGTCTAATGAGCATGAGTCAAGACATTGAAATCAACTCCCTCGTCAATCAAGACCTCAAAAGCATGTGTGCATCAGGCGGTGGCCGTGATGCGTAGCTATGTTGATGCTACTACCTCTCCATCCTAGTCCTCTAGTTTGGTGATGGCGGCTACGTGGGCATTGACAGGGTCTTCTTCATACATTGGGTGTGTGGGAGGGTAGTACTTCTTCATATGACTGCCATTAAAGAAGCCTATGCCCTCACGTTCAAGGGGAAAAGTTCTATGTTACCCATCCTACTAATGGTGCACACTCGAAAAGATCCCAACCCATGGAATTTCATTTTCTACTTGTGGCCCTTTACCAAGTAGAGAAAAGCAAAGTCTCCCTGCTCAAAGTCGCATTGTTTGATGTGCTTGTTGAACCACATCTTCCGTTGTGGCCGTCCAATAATCCCATAATGCTGCCATAATTTTGTTGCCCCAGTCACTTCGTGAGGTAGAAACTACCTTCGTAAGGACGCTAACTAAGATCTTATTTTGCGGATTCTGCATGGCCATTAGCTTGAGGGTAGTAGGGTGAGGATTTCTTATGAATGACTAAGAAGGTTGAGAGCAGGTGGGCAATCGCCTCATTGATGAAGTGAGTGCCTTGGTCACTTACAATTCAATAGGGCAACCAAATCGTGAGATAACTTGCTCCCACAAGAACTTCACTATGGTCCTAGCATTGTTCTTCCTGGTGGCTCGTGCCTCGGCCCATTTTGTGAGATAGTTAGTTGCTACAATTATGTATCTAGCATGTGAGTATTGTGTCACGGGACTAACAGGTCCAATGAAGTTGACTCCCCATTTCTCAAAGGGTTGTCATGCAATGATAGGGGTGAACTCCATCTTATCCTTTCGTGCAAGAACTTTAGTCCTTTGGCACTCATCACAATGCTTTACGAACTTACCAGTGTCACGATGTAATGAAAGCAATCAACCATGGAATGAAATCTAACTGAAATTGAGAATTAACTAAGCTACAACAAAGAATTAACAAATCTATTGCACCAAGACATCCTCATCATGTATTAATGGTTGGGGATTCAAGAACACATGACGGCCATGGCTGAGTGCTTCAAAGCTAAGAAGAAGCTAACTCCAAGAAAATGGTAAAGCCAAGATTATTGAATGATCAAAAGATGTCTTGCCTTTGGCCTCTAGTCTCTTTTATTCTAACCCTCTTCCAAACTTAAGGGTTGTTCACACATGTACACATAGGCTAGGGCTAAATTTACAAAGGCTGGAATTAATCCAAGGTGCAAATATTAATGTTGTATTTTCCTTCATGGCAAACCATCCCGTCCTGAAGATGGTTTTGTCCTCAAAACCAAGAAGTAATGGACTAAATCCAAAGTCAAGGATGATAGTAATCATGCCCATTCATCTTCCCAATGATAAGGAAGCACTGTCCATGAAAAGAAGACCTTTTTGCATACCAAACTATGAGAAAACTGGCTGCTGTCCAAACAGGGTTGATTCACTAAAACTGCCACAACTTTTGCTATATTGGTCCAAATAAGGCGTATGAGGTGTAGAAACAAAGTATACACTCCCAAGCATCACCCCATAACATCAGAATCAAATTTTAATGAAGTCAGGACAGTTTTATTGTCTGCAGAAATTTCATACAGCAAGCTGTCTCTGCACAGTCACTGCATACTACATCATATATCATCCTGTAATAACCAAGGAAAGTTATTGACATAAGTGGTTGGTTGCCAAGAAGACTCTTCAATGGGAAAATTCTTCCACTTAATGAGATACTCAATGAGAGTACGATTTCTGAGAACTTTCTCTCTCTTTCCAATAATGCTTTCAGGTTCATATATGATCAGTCCTGCCTCATCCAATGGTGGTAACTCTTCCAATAATTGTACATCAAGCCCAACATACATCTTCAGCTGTGAAATATGGAATACATCATGTATTCTAGTGGAAGATGGTAGCTGAAGTTTATAAGCAAGCTCTGTCCAAAATCAAGTATGGCCCATAAAACCTATGAGCAAGCTTGTTGTTCCCACCCTTTAATCAAGCATAATGCGTCTTGGGCACTTTGAGAAATACCCAATCTCCAACCTTGAAGTCTAAATGTCTTCTTTTCTCATCAGCATAGACCTTCATTACGTCTTGTGCTTTCCTTATGCTATCCTTGCATTGCCTCATGAGCAACTCCATTCTTTCCAACTCTTCCTTTGCTTGTGGGTTGATGTCTTCATGGAATAAAACTGATGGAAGTTGGACTTTATACCCATAAAGAGCTTCAAACGGAGACATCCCAATGCTCATGTGATGCGTGTTATTATAGCAAAATTCAGCAAGGTGGATCCAACGATCCCATGAAGCTTGCATGTCATGACAATAATGCCTAAGGTATACTTCCACCCAATGATTGACTCTCTCCGTTTGCCCATCAGTCTGAGCGTGATAGGCCGTGCTAGGAGTGAGGAAAGTACCCATAGAGGAGAATAGACTTTTCTAGAAGTTGCCCATAAACTTCGAATCACGGTCTGATACTATTCTCATAGGCATACCATGTAGTTTGAACACACCTTCCATAAATTGCTCGGCGACTTGCCTTGCTGAATATTGGACTTTAGTTGGGATAAAGTGGGCTGATTTGGTCAATCTATCAACTACCACATAGATACTGTTCCATCCATGACTGGCAGTAGGCAATCCCGTTATGAAATCCATGGAAATATCTGTCCATTTGCCCGTAGGTATGGGTAAAGGCTGAAGTAAGCCAGCTGGTAATAGAGTGGAATCCTTATTTTGCTGACACTCCAAGCACTAAGATACATACTCTTTAACATCTTTCCATAGACCTTTCCAATAGAAGCTTTGATGAACTCTATCAAACGTCTTGAAAAGGCCCAAGTGACCAGCCATTGGCGATGAATGCATCTCTTGAAGCACCTTCAGCTTGAATTTACTGCTAGGAATCAAGTACACTTTACCCTTAAACCATAAGAGGCCATTATGCACTTTCAAATTAGGAAATTCAGCATCACACCCTTGCTATAATTTTTGTAAAATATGGGCAGCATACTCATCAAGCACATATTCCTCTTTAATGTCTTCAATCCAATCCTTATAGATAGACTGCATGCCCACACTCTTCATAACGCATCAGCCACCACATTATCCTTGCCAGCCATGTATGATATTTCAAAATCATATGATTGCAAAGTGGCCAACTATCTCTTTTGCTTGGGAGAAAGATTGGGCTGCGAGAGAAAATATCTCAAGACCCTATGATCGCTTTTGACTTTGAAGTGTGTCCCATAGAGGTAGTGGTGCCATTTCTTGATTGCATGTAAGATAGCAAGCATCTCCTGCTCATAAACATGCATCTCTCTCTCTTTGTCATCAAATTTTCTGCTCTCAAATGCAATGACACCATGCTCCTGTACCAAAACTGCCCCCAAACCTCTACCACTGGCATCTGCATAACTGGTAAAAGTCTTGGAGAAGTCAGGGCAAACTAGTATGGGTGCTAAAACAAGCAATTGCTTGAGCTCATTAAAGCTCTTGTCAGCGATCTCATCCCAGAAGAAGGCCTCCTTTTTCAGCCGATCGGTAAGAGGAGCTGCAACATGAGCATAGTTCTTCATAAACCATCGGTAAAAGGATGACAAACCAAGGAAACCTCTTAATGAAGTGGCATTGGTTGGTGTAGGCCATTCTTTGACGCACTGAACCTTCTTAGGATCCACTTTGATTCCATCTTCTCCCACTATATGACCCAAGTACTCAACTTCCTTTGTCATAAAAGAGCATTTAGTGGCCTTGGCAAACAGTTTGTGTATCCTCAATATGTCAAAGACCTCTTTTACATGCTGCAAATGGTTTTCGTTATTCTTGCTATAGATCAAAATGTCATCAAAGAATACCAAAACTGTTTTAAAGAGCAATGGCTGAAGTATCTTATTCATGAGAGACTGGAATGTGGCTGGAGCATTTGACAACCCAAAAGGCATAACCATAAACTGGTAAAGACCCCTCTCTGTCCTGAAGGCTGTTTTAAATTCATCCCCTTCCTTCATGCGTATTTGATGATATCCTGATCTCAAGTTAATTTTGGAGAACACCTTGGCATCCTTCAATTCATCTAAGAGATCATCTATTCTAGGTATTTGATACCTATTCTTGATAGTGACCTTGTTGAGATCGCGGTAATCAATGCACATTCGAAAGGAGCCATCTTTCTTCTTCACAAGAAGGACTGGAGAAGCAAAAGGTGATTGGCTTGCCTTAATGAGACCCATTTCCAAAAGCTCTTTGACTTGGCGTTCTACCTCTTCTCTTTCCACTTTGGAGAGGCGATATGGTGGTTTGTTGATGGGCTTTGTATTGGGCAGCAAGTCAATGGGATGATCCACTTCTCTTTTGGGAGGAAGAGAGGTAGGTGGCTAAAAAATACCATCATATTCTTTCAGCAATTTACAAAGACATGGGTCCATATTGTTGGTAGGAGAAGAGGGCTGATCCTCTTCCATCTTGGAAAGAAGAATGGTGAACATACATGCCCTTGCATTTATCTCTTTCTTAACCTTCTTGGGGCTCATCATCTCCATTCTTTTCTTTTCAGCTCCATGTAGTGTTACTTGTTGTCCACACCATTTAAACTCCATTTCCATGTTGTTGAGATCCATGGTAAATCTGCCCAAAGATTTCAGCCAATTGCAGCCAAGTATTATATCAATGGGACCCATTTCTAATGCAATTAGGCTCACCGATGTAGTGCACAATGGGGAAAGGGTGATAGGTACATTTGGACAGCATTGATTGCTCATCTCAAAATTTCCATTTGCCACTTGGATTTTGAGTGATGTAGGCATTTCATGCGTATTCAATTTCAACCCATTGAGTGACTTAGCATTAATGAAGCTATGTGTACTTTCCGTATCTATGAGTATATGAGCGGTCCTTCCCTTGATTTGACCTTTAAGGCGTAGGGTATTATCCCCTCTTGAACCACTCCATGCATCACTTGATATGGCACATAGCGATGGATGTAAATCAGTCCATGAATCATCCAAATAATGACCGCTCGGGTCGAAAGGAAACCTATCCATCGGATCATAGAACTCATCATGGACATTCTCTTCATTTTCATGCGCCTCTTGTTGAGTTGTTGTGACATCAAGCTGAGCCAAGCTTCCTTCAATAGATTCAACATCAGAATCATCCTCGATGATCATGCTAATCTTCATATTTTTGGCCTTGCATTTGGACTTATGATCGGGTGACCATTTCTCTCCACATTTGTAGCATAGTCCTTTAGCATACATATCTTTGAGCTTGTCATTCGATACATGCTTGCCTTGAGTAGGGGCTGAAGTTTTGGCACTTATATCAGTCCTCTTTTCATCAAATCTATTTTCAGCATTAGGTCTGAAATTACTGCTTTGTTTTGACCCAAAAACAGTAGGAAAAGTGGGTATCTTGCTGTAGGTATTGCTGAAAGTATTTGATGGCTTCCCAATATGCTGAAAATCAGTTTTAGCATGCCCATAAATGCCTAATGTCCTTGGGAACTACGTAGGCTGAAAAGAATGCCTTGTTTTTGGCTGAAAACCCTTGTATTTTTGCCCATAACGTTCAGCCAATTGAATGGCAGCTTGTAGGGATGTAGGATTCATGGCTCCAACTTCAGAAGAAAGAATAGGTTCCAAACCAAATATGTATTTATTCAACTTGGAACTATCGGAGACCCCATGAACATACATCGAGAGGTTCAAAAACTGATTTGAGTACTCTCTAACCGAGAGACCACATTGCTCAAGTGCATACCACTTTTTCTCTAACCGCTCTTTTTCAATAAGGGAAACAAAGACTTCAATCATAGCATTTTTCAATGCATCCCAAGACAAGAAGTCATGTTCCATCCTCGCCATATATCTCCACCAAGTGTGAGCATAGCCTTCTAGATGAAGGGCTGCAAATTTTACTTTGGCATTCTCGGGCCTTGGGTAAAGGGAAAAATACATCTCTGACTTGTCAAACCACTCCTCCAACTCCGTGGGTGAAGGGTTCTCTCCCTTAAAGTTTGAGATAATTATTTTCTCCTTGTACTCTCTCTCATATTGAGGAGGTTGTCCATTAGGGTGTTGCTGCCCACTATGGTGTTGTGGCCCAAAAGAATTGCCAAAAGGTCCTTGCTTAGGATATTCATTATTTCCATGCCCTTGTGCATAAGGAGTTTGCTGTCCATAATGCATACCATGACTTTGTGGCTGGAAACAATGTCCTTGAGGTTGAAAGTATGTGTTGCTCACATTGGGAGGTTGTCCATGCATTGGTGAGTTGAAAGGTGGTTGCTGCCCATTATTTTGCTGATTTCAACCATGATTTAACATGGGACTTGGCCTATTGGGCTGCACTTGAGTAGAGAAATTATGTTGTGGCTGTCCAAAAGCATTTGGGGCTGAATTCACATGTCCATGTGGCTGCCCATAAGAGTTTGGGGCTGAATTAACATGCCCTTGCTCATAGCCACCAACATTTTCTTGAGGGTAAAATTGCTTGTAGAAAGAGTTGCACCCATGGATGTCTTCATCATGCTTTGAGTTTGTTTGCACTCTTTCTTGAAGATCCTGCCCATGTGGCTGAAAGTGGCCCTTTTGTTGATGGATTTGTGGCTAAAGTGAAGTAGGATGAACAAAATCCTTAGCTTTAGATGACTCTCCAACTTCAAATTGACCTACCACCTTAGGAGTAGGTGGTTTAGGTGGTTCTTCAGCCCTATGAGGATGTGGGATATTAAGACCAGCTATAGGCAACATTTTCTCACCAAGAAGTGCTACAAGCTTGTCAATACCCAACCTCATACCCTCGAAACCTGATTTCATATCCTTTATGTCATTTGACAATTGTTGAAAACTGTTTGAATTCATTGAGATATGAGACGTCTCTATGGGTTGATTGGTAGGGGAGTGGGTGGAACTTGCATCAACCTCATCGTTCTCATAATGCATTCGGTAAATGGCATCTTGAGAAGTGTCATGTTCACCCCTTTCCTGTTGATGTTCATCCCTTCCCTGTTGATATTCCTTCAATTCTTCATTGATAGTATCCAAAACAGGGTCTCTCTTCTTATTCCTAGCCATGGATTGATTTCTGTCTTGAATTTCCTGCAATAGAAAAACTTGATTATCTTCACTTTTAGAGCTCCAAATTAGGAGGTCTTTTGCTCTGTTCAAAGCTTGAAGAGACCCTCTATCCAACGATCTATCAAGTGCAGAAAATGGATGAGTACAGAAATTTATGTAAGGGATTTTCTGTTGCTGTCTGAAAATTCCTGCAGGCATGAATACCCTGTTCTAGTCAATTAATGGCTTGTACCATCAATACCAAGCATGTACCAACTTCATAACCCTGTAGGAGAGTCTCATACATCTGCCCATACTGAAAAATGACCTCTGTAACCAGTAAAATGGCTGTCTAACTCAATGTAGACTGCAATCTTTAATGAGGGTATGTATACATACTCTGTTCCAAACTTTAATGCTGAACCATAGTGTCTTTACCATAGGATGCATACATTTTACTATAGCCATATGTCTTCATACATTTGCCATACATTTGCCAATATCTCAAGAACTCACTGCCCATAACTCATGCTGTAGGCTGATTTCAAGTGCCTTTGAGATTTGTACCTGCACCTAAACTTGAAAATACGTGGGATCCGAGACCCGAGGGGTTTGCAAAGTTCCCTCTCGAGCCGGGTTGTGCTCCCCTTCAAGGTCCTCATCGGTAGGGGAGGGTCACCTCTCTTTTGTCCTACCGACTTGCCCGGCATCCACTTTTCCTCGTGGGCATGTACATGGCAAGTGAATTCGAGCTCTAAAAATCAGTATGATATGCATAGAATAGGAAGGAAATACAATTGCCTTTCATTTGCCCTTTTCATGATATGCAAGATTTGGAATTGAAAAGGCTGAAATGTAAATGAGAAATGGAGAGGTATTTACCTCAGCAATGACTCACTGCTTACAAAGCTTTTCTCACTTACCAATTGGGTAATGATTTTCTTATGATCAAGAGGAAAAATAGGCAATCAATTTCATGTCAAGGTTAGGCAATAAAGATTGAGTAATGAAGCTCAAGAAATTACTGATTTCAGTGAATGAAAGTAGATGGGTAATGCTCATTCATTATGGAAGATTTTGAGACATTTAGAGATGGCCACTTTAGTAAATTGAAGAGGTTTAGTAAAGACAATGACTGACATAACCTATAGGCTTCAAGTAATGCATTAGGCTATGAATGAAAGCTTCATTAATCCTCTTATTTCTCTTCAACAATTGGAAATGAGATCAGCAATTGGATGTAAAGAGAAATTAAGAGTGATTAGAGTACCTCATTTAATTGATTGGAGAAGAGCATTGTTGATGGAATGACCTTCAATCCATAATGCTTGATATAGGTCAGTTGAGCTTGATAATCCTTCTAAAATCAGTCCAAGAGATCTTCAATCTTCAAGAATAATCCCTTCCTTGATAAGCTTCAGTTTCATTAATCCCATGAAAGCTCCATAACTCCATGAATGCTCCAAATGAGGGTTGATGAAGACTGATTACCTTCTCTACTTGAAGTAGGTTGCAATAGGTAATAGAGAGGGCTTCAATGTGTCCAAGAGATCCCGAAATTTGAGAGGGAATGCCAAAATTTAATGGCATAAAAGCTTCATGCTGTCCATTGAACACCTAGACCTCCATTGGCTTCAATCTCCTTCAATGTCGGTCCATTGTTGATGGATTCTTGAGGGGAAATGGTTGAGGAAGCTTCAGAGATGCTTTGCCCACAAAAGCCCCATGATTTGCTTTAAAAATTTCAGGAATCTTTAATGTTGTCCCAAACTGTTATACATAGAGTTTGCAATCTCCATATCCATGCTCCATCAAAGCTTCAAGCTTCAAGATCAATCAATGTTGGTACTAGGATATATGTAGAAGCCTCAGGGAGTATAACAGAGCAAAAGCCCTTTGATCTTGATGAAGAAATTTGAGAAATTTTAGTGCTGTCCAAAACTGTCATAAAACTCCATACCTAGGGTTTGAGAAAGCTCCCATCTTCCAAAAGGAGTGAAAGATCAAGTAGAAGATGATGTATACTCATAGTTGCACTCCATTTGATCATCCCATGAAGAGTATAAGCTTTGATTGCCTCACATTTGCTGATCAAGAAGGGGGGGGCTGTAAAAACAGCGCAAACTGCTGCTGGACATCCTCTTACATCACATGATGAAAATGTGGTGGATATGAAGCATGTAGGTACTCAATAGGTAGCTTAAGACCCATACTACATTCTTACATAAGCCATTTGAGCATTAGAGATCATGGGAAGAAGATCTGAGAAGAAATGTCCATAGCAGTTTGTATGACAGCTTGAAGGAATGAGGAAAGAGAAGAAGAAACCCTTCCTTCTCAAAAGTAACCACAGTTAAAGTGTCCTATAACCATTAGTTTGTCCACTTACCCCAATTTTTGGCTCAAATCTTGATCACGTCCTGCTATTTTGGCTGGAGCCCTCCATTTCTTCCATTATTAATGCCAAGAATCACCATCTTCATCCCTGTTTGTAGCAGACTTTCACATGTAACTCCGGTTTGAAGCCTTCATGTCCTGTCAAGTCCTGTCACTCAAATTTCTAACTATGGTTTGCTCTCTCTAGCCTAGGAAACTGAATCTAGTACTTGAAAATGACTTCTGCAAGGATCTAAGCTACAGCTCTGATACCAATGTAATGAAAGCAATCAACCATGGAATGAAATCTAACTGAAATTGAGAATTAACTAAGCTACAACAAAGAATTAACAAATCTATTGCACCAAGACATCCTCATCATGTATTAATGGTTGGGGATTCAAGAACACATGACGGCCATGGCTGAGTGCTTCAAAGCTAAGAAGAAGCTAACTCCAAGAAAATGGTAAAGCCAAGATTATTGAATGATCAAAAGATGTCTTGCCTTTGGCCTCTAGTCCCTTTTATTCTAACCCTCTTCCAAACTTAAGGACTGTTCACACATGTACACATAGGCTAGGGCTAAATTTACAAAGGCTGGAATTAATCCAAGGTGCAAACATTAATGTTGTCTTTTCCTTCATGGCACACGGAATAGGGTAGGCCACCACAACTGAGATTGCAGCACCTTCCGAGTGGCTGTCGTATCCCCACTGAAGTGCCCTCCAGCAATCCCTACATGTGCTTCTCTCAACACGTCATACATTTTGTGCTCACACACACATCGTCGTAGCAACCCATCTTACCCTAGCCTATAAAGTTGACCAGCTATCAATTGGTAAGGTTGGTTTTCAGAATAAGTCTCCTAAGCCTGGCCTTCTCAATAGGTCTATCGGGCAGACTCTAGCACTTGGACTATATCATCTACCCAATATAGCGTTAGATCAACTTTGAACAACGTTAGACAAGTTAAAAAGATGAGCATCTGAAAAATCATTAGCTATGCCTTGTCCAACAACTTCTCTTGTAGGTATTCGAGACATGTGATCAACCATGTAGTGCTACTTGCCCTTGCATACCACCACAAAAAAATCAAATTCTAGAAGAAGAAGCAACCATTTAGCAATGAGTCAAGTAGCACATGGCTTATTCACAAGATACAGCAATGCTTGATGGTCTAAGAAAAAGGTGAAAGGTTTGGCCAGGAGATAGTGTCGAAACTTCTTTACAATGAACACCATGGCCAGCCCCTCTCTTTCTATGGTGTAGTAGTTCATCTCTATGTCAATGAGTTATCTCCTAGCAAACTCACAGGGTAATCCAAGTTATGTTCACCAGGCTGGCACAAGACAGCTCCAATAGCAAATTTAGACACGACTATATGCACGTGGAAGATGATGTTCCAATCTAGGGCTCGTAAGATTGGTGTAGTTGTAAGAGCCTTCTTCAACTCCTCATGTGCTCATTGGCACTCATCAGTCCCCTCAAACACGATTAGCAGCTTACAATGGTCTTGCAATCAATGCATAATTCAACACGAAGCGCCGATAGTATCTGGTGTGACCTAAGAAACACTGAACTCCCTTATGGTCCTTTGGTGGTGGCAAGTCGACAATGACCTTGACCTTCAAAGAGTCAATGGCTATGCCATTCTTGGACATCACGTGCCCTAAGATGCATCCATGCTTGACCCAAAACTTGCATTTTAAGGGGTTCAATGACAGGTTGTAAAGCCTGCATCATTCAAAGATTGCTCGCAACTTCTCCAAGTGTTCTGCCCAACTAGAGAGCATACATAAGTCATCTACAAACACCTCTAGCACTCGTCTAAGCATATCTTTGAAGATGGTGCATGTTAGCTCTGTTGAAAGGTTGTAGGTGTGTTCATCAACCCAAAGAGCATCACGATGTAAGTGAAGACACCCCACTCAGTGGTGGCAAATGCGGTCTTGTGTCTATTGTCGAGATGTACTTGCACCTCGTTGTATCCTGAGAAACCATCTAGAAAGTTGTAGGCCTCTTTGCTTACTACCCTTTTGAGCATGTGCCCTGTATATGGTAATGGGTAATTATCCATTTTTGTCGTAGTGTTAACCTTCTTATAGTTCACACACACTCGTATCTTTCCATCCTTTTTCATGACTATCACAATTGGTGATACCCAGTTTGTGTGATCTATTTTGTAGATGAATCCTACCCTCATGAGCTTATCAATTTATTCCCTCACGACTTGGTATGTTTTGGATTCATAGGGTACGGTCGTTGTTTTACAAGCACCACATCAAGGGCCATCAGTATGTTATGCATCACCACTCTAGGATCCACTCCTTTGAGCTTATCTAAGGACCGGGCAAATGCGTCCATGTACTCTTGCAAGAGTGGAATGAGACCCGTCTCTTCCCCCTCGGTCAAGTTGTCAGCTATAAACATAGGTCAAGGCTTCTCGCCTTCCCTTACCAAGTTGACTTCCTTGACCTTGGCGGATCCCTCAATCAATTCACTTGATTGTCCTTGTCGTTTTGCCCCCAACAGCATCACAACCCTGTCATCTTTCTTAAACTTCATGAAAAATTTTGGTAGGTCTTGTAGTTTCTTCTGATGTTCTGCCTCCAACTTCTTCGTCTTGTCCTTTCCTATCTTCCCTCAATTGATTGCACATGAGGTGGATTGGCAGGTCCCCCTTGGTGCATCTAGCCCTAGGAGGTCGGGATATCTCTAGGTCACTCTCCGTATTAACCTCCGATTCGGAATTAAACTTGCATTCCTCGCTAGAGAAAGGAGTTTCCCCTGGTGGTTGTATCTCGAAGGGTGCATCTATCTTAAGCAAGGGTGTTGCTAGTGGTTGGGCTACTCATTCTTATTCGTACTCCATTTCTCCTCCACTACTCCTATGTGCTCCAACTAGGAGCGATCACACTCCATCCGCATGATTCCTCTCTCAACTCTATAGGCATTCCCTCTTTGGGGCTTGGAGTTTGCTCTTATGTGCTCCATTACCCTTCCTTCAGTGTTGTATTCTATGGTGTCTATTTCTTCCTTGCTTTCCTCACTAACCGAGAGAGGAAATCCTTGTACTCATCATCGGAATCGCCACCTTCTAACTACTCATCATCTCCTAGACTCTCATTTCTAGCTTCTTCCTCATCAGTGATGGCTAAAGCTCAATTGTGTAGTAAGTTCAGATCATGCACCTTAGTCCATCGCCACTTTGGTTTGTCCAGGAGGTCTCTAAGAGGCTTGCGATTAGCGGCAAAGTTGCCAGTCAATTTTCATGTCAGATACTCAAGGATCTTGTGAAGTTCTAGCCTATTGCTAGGAACATGGAAAGAGATATGCCTTGGTCGGTTGCTTGAGCTCCTAGCCATCATGTAGAGTGGCACTAGAGGCTCCTTCTTTGACATGCTCATAGTTTTTGCAACCTGTTTGTACATCCCCTCTTCGTCAAAGAATGGGACATTGATAGTCGCTAGGACGTGCATCCAATCTCGCCCATCCTCAGGACAAGGGATGTATTTGGTCAAAGGCTTGTAAGACTTCCTTACAGGCTCATTACCTCTAAGCATAGCAAAGATGGCATCTAGGTTGACAAGGGTCATCTTCCAAGTGTCCATCTTGACCCATACTGCTTCCGTTCGATTTCCTAAGAAGATTAAATCGTTGCCCCAGTCTTCAATGACTCGAGCATTCCTCATCTAGGGTCGGCCTAACAAATATCATAGTCCACTCCCTTCATGATGATGAAGTTCACAAAGAATTGGACACCTATGATCTTCACTAGCCAATTCTTCAAGACTCCAAATGGCCTTACTTTGTTCTGTTAGCTAGAGTGATGTTGAACCTAGATGTTTCGACAAGCGGATTTCCTCAAGCCTAGAGCACATCATGGCTCAACACACTCACTCATGCCCCACTATCTATGATTCCCTTCCGTGTTACATCTCCTAGGGCTAGGATAGGCAAGATTGTGTGCCTCTCAGTGCCTTTCCAAAAGGCATTGACGTGTAGTGACTTTGGCACTGAGCGCAAGGTCAAGCTGGGTATCTCAGTGACTGCATCGTGATCTTGCAAGTCAACCACAGCATGCTCCATTAGTTCTTCCACCTAGTGTTTCAACTCTTGCCATAGTGTGGGGTGCTGCCTGAGCAGGTTTCCTACACTCAGAGTCACTGGGGTTGTTACTAACGTTGCAAGGAGGTTGCTAGTTACTTGTCTCTCTCCTAGGGTTGTGCCTCTTGGCCATCTTGACTAGTTGGCTAGCCCATAGCATCTAAACTTGGCCTAGGAAGCGCCGCTTGTGGCATGAGTGCATTTCTCGACCTTGGTTGTGCAAGCAAGATTGGCGTACTCATGCTAGAGAGATCCTCGATCTCGTCCTCTAGGATAGACTCAGCGTCCTTGAGGTGCTCTTGGGCTTCCTTTACCCACTCTTTTACTTTGGATATTGCTTCGAGTTGGTGCCTAGGATGAGGATACTCCCCTACCTTGGCACTTCCTTTCTCTACCGTCTTTGGAGCAATAGTCTCTACTTCTGCATCCGTGACCTTCTTCCCGATCACTAGCGTTGTCGCACCCTCAAACTTAAGTGTGGCCTTTGCATCAGTTTTTTTTCTTCCTTCTCCTTCGGCTCTTCTTTCCTATTGAGACTGTATCTAAATTGCTGGGACCTAATAGTGACATGCCTGCTTGCTTCATTTGTGCTCTCATCATGACATGCAGAGGGATGGGTGTATCCTCACTCTTGAATATCTCGACTCTGAACAGCCCCAAGGGTAATGATGGCACGATTGCCAAGCTAGGGGATGGCTTCTAACTAGGGCAATCGGCAAAGAGATGAGTGATGTCACACTCAACACATCTGAGGTCAAATTTTTCCTTATTCACTTGTTCTCTCTCTGGACAATGTGATGAGATATGGCCCAAGTAACCACAATTCCAACACGAAATTGGATCTTGGATCGGCCCTGCGAATGCTCTTTCCCTACCTCTACCTAAAGCCATCACCAATACTCGTTGATAGTCCATCATCAGGATTGGATTGCCCTCTTCGTCATGGGAGACGTAAGGGTTCACGTAGGCTTCGTCGTCATTAGGCTCCTCCACATAATGGATTGGAGCATCACTTGGTGGATGGGTCACACAGGGTCTTGGTGGTCTGGGTATGCCTTTCGGGTTGATCTCCATCCTAGGGATGATGGGTTTTGCATTGTTTGGTGCTGGGAGCACTAACTGTTTGGGCTCCTCTTCCAAAGAAATTTGGCAGCTTGTTCCCTAGGTATGGCGGATTGTACTGTTGAACATGGGAAAATCTCCTAGGCAACCTATAATGCATGGCATCATGGCCAAACCTACCACAATTCGTACAAGGCCTAGATCTAGGATCCTGGCACTCAACCGAAAAGCTGATTGCTACCATAATGCATACATTGGACGTGTGATCGCGTCAGTTTCCTTACCAATTCTTGCAGTTATGCTAGCTCCATTCTCACCTTGGCTAGCTCTTGGCCTTGATCTACACTCTTCCCTTTGTCTTGCATGCTAGGGGTTGATCCCTCGCTCGAGATTGTGGCCCTCTCTGAGGTCCTCTGACTAGGGTTGTCACAGTTCAAACTTTGAGAGCTTCTCTCTCTCAGCTAGTCATCCACCCTAATTGCTTTGTCAAAGTCCTTAGCTAACACATCTCACTACAAGCTACAGTTACTTGCCAAACCTTGTACAACTCCTCGCAATGGATTCCATTCATGAACACGGTGGAGACAGCTCTTTCATTGGGTCACTTAATCGTGGGGATTCTCTTGAAGAGGCTGCACACATGAGTGACATAGTCTCATATGTCCTCCTTGTCCTTTTGATTGGCGTTCATCAGTTAGACTATAATGTTATTAGAGTATCCTATTTTCGAGAATCTCTTAATGAAGAGATCTTTTAGTTGGGAAAAGTTTTCTCGCTCCACCACATTTAAGCTTGTGTACCATGTCCTACCTTTATTGCCTAAGCAGAGCCCAAACACCTAGGAGAATTGTGCAAGGTCTGTGAGACCATTGGCCTCATGAACTTGCTCGAACTACTCTATGAAACTGTACAAGTCGCTACTAGGCTGTACTTGTCCAACTGCTTAGCTGTTGCAGGGATTTTTTTATTAGCTCTTCGCCCCCTGAGTAATTTCTAGGCATGAGAGTAGAGAGATCGCTAATGCTATTGCACTTTGTTCAGCAACCGTGTTGTCCATGAGACACTTGGAGTCACAAGCTCGCTCAGCATGAGGTTTGCCTCTAGCTCTCTCTCTCTCTCTCTCTCTCTCTCTCTCTCTCTCTCTCTCTCTCTCTCTCTCTCTCTCTCTCTCTCTCTCTCTCTCTCTCTCTCTCTCTCTCTCTCTCTCTCTCTCTCTCTCTCTCTCTCTCTCTCTCTCTCTCTCTCTCTCTCTCTCTCTCTCTCTCTCTCTCTCTCTCTCTCTCTCAGCGTTTGGTCCCGCCTTGCTTTTTTTGGCTAAGGCTAGCATGCGTCGTGCTTCATACACATCTATGTCCGCGGCTACAGCTTCCTAGCTCTCTACTCACAGTTGTAGGCCATTATGCCCTGTAGCACTTTCCTAACTGCTTTCCTCTCTTCCTCTAGGCTTGCCACTACCTCCTCTACTGGCCTACCATGGAATACTGTTCTGGTCAATAGGTCGTATTCATTGACCATGTCTTGGATTGTGACTGAGAACTCATCCAAGTCCAATCGTTGGTCTGTGTTTACTCCTGACATCATTCATGCTTCCTACTCCATGGGGTTGTCAATCAATTCGAGTAGCTCTGGTAGCACTTTCCTCTCGACCTTGCTGTTCTTTCTATCCTGCCGCCATCTTCGAGGGTCCTATTAATGGGGCTTTGAGACACCTAACTATGTTTTGGGTCTCCTCCTATTGGTGGGTTCCATCAAGTTATTATGTCTAAGTGTGTTCCTTGTTATTGAAAATAGTCCTCAACTTATATACACTCAATGCTAGGTGCTCTATTGTGCACTATGCAAATTCAGGCTTTTTGTCATTTTGGTGCACTTATGTTAAAGAAATCACTATGGGGTGCACAAACAAAACAAAACAATTATACAGGTATGGCTACCCCTTTGGCTTGTCCACGACCTCGTATGGCTCTAAGTCAAGTTGGTCTCTTGGTCAGGTTGCTAGCAGTCACTTCTAAACTGCACCATTGCGGTTTTCTATTGTCTTTAGCTTCGGCAATCATCAGCGGGTTGGGTTTCTAGGGGTGTTCGAGAATGTGTCCCAATTGGTTCTGACCTAAGGAGATGGTCCTATTCCTAGTTCTTTTGTCTTCTGCCCAATTGGTCCAATTCTGGTGGTCCGACTCTAGGAGTCGGACACGGTCTAACTGGTGCATTCGATTGGATGGTCCAAACAGGCCGAACTAGTCTACAACTCAAAGTTTGGTATGATTGGCAATTGGGTGTCCGATTGAATGGTGGTTTGATTGGACCAGTCGGATGGTCCGATTGGGAAAGATCATCCGATTGGACGAACAGTTGGATTGATCGGACCAAAGGGCTTGGTCCGACTATCAAAGAGTGTCCGATAGAACAGGGGGTGGCAGTCCACTCTTGGAGTTAGATGGTCCAACACTCCCAGTTAGACTATTTGATTGCCCAACTCTAGGATTCATACGACCAAGACATAGTGGTTCTGGTCCAACTGCAAACCTGACAGCGTGTCGCAATGCGTCTTGGCTGATTTCTCCACACAGTGGTTGCGACTACCTATAAGACTTTCCAGATCGAGCAAGTACATAGCAAGGAAAGTTTGTATCTACCTGGGGTGGTCAAAAAACTCCAAATCAATGGGAGTGATCTCTTCTTTGACTTGCATCTCTCTCTCTCTCTCTCTCTCTCTCTCTCTCTCTCTCTCTCTCTCTCTCTCTCTCTCTCTCTCTCTCTCTCTCTCTCTCTCTCTCTCTCTCTCTCTCTCTCTCTCTCTCTCACAGTGTGCAATGAGCTCTTTCCTTTCCTTGGGGTTTTAGGGTCCTACCTTACTCAGTCCTTACCTCCCAACTCACCATCCTTAGTCATTAGGCGTGGAAGCCTATCTTTTTCCCACTCTTTCCTGGTTGTGCCCTATTTACAGTAGTAAAACCCTACTGTTTTCTCACAATCTTTTAGTCCTATCCTACCTTAATGCAAACAAAAATCATAAGACAATGCTTGGGATGAATCATCCTACTCATCTACACATCAAAAACCCAAAATACTTACTTGTTTTGCACATTAAAATGCCTAAATATAATATCTACCTCAAGCACCGATTCGGGGATGAAATCCTACTTCCATGCTCGATTCGAAGCGCCCAGCACTCAAGGATCAAATCTGTTGGTCCTGGCAACGGAACCAATATGAAGGAAGCTCTCTCACTCAACCCCCAAGACCTATGGACCACTTATTGATCAAACGTTTCAAGCTGAGCAACCATGGCTACCTCTCACATAGCCGACGCATTCTCCATACCTATGGGGTGTAGTAAGCATACCTTGATGCTCAATAGAGTACCCTCCTCTTTCTTGCATGTCGTAGCTCCACAATCCTTGATGCAAGCTCGAGCAACCTCAATCCCTCTCCATCAAGCTCCATCCTCCATAGCCACACGAGATAGGAGAAGAGAAGAGAAAAAGATGAAGAGAGGAGATGGGGAGCTTCTTCTCCTCAATCCCTCACTTTCACAAACTCACTCCCTCACTCAAGCGCACACAAAAAGGCAAGAAGAAGAGAAGAAAAAGAAGAAGACGCTTTTTTCCACACACAAGAATGAGCTCTCATTCACTTTTTGAACTTTATATACAAAACCCTCTTTTCCTTGGGTGGTCATCCCCTTTTTACATGGCCAAGGCCCTTTTTTCCATTGTTATCCTATCTTCCTAGCTTCCTTCCTACCGCCCATCTACCTTTACAATTTGCACGGGTGAGAGCCCAGCACTATTAAAATAAATCATGATGCGCCTTACGCTCTTTTACAAAAGTATTGACTTGCATTTTTTCTTGTGCACATTTCTCCTTGATTTATGACTCTTCTGCATTTCTTATGTTTCCATATTTTTCTTGGTGTACCTTTGTCTTTTGCTTTAGATTTTCCAAATTTTCCACCTTGTTCGTTAACACACACACACACATAGTCTCTCTCTCTCTCTCTCTCTCTCTCTCTCTCTCTCTCTCTCTCTCTCTCTCTCTCTCTCTCTCTCTCTCTCTCTCTCTCTCTCTCTCTCTCTCTCTCTCTCTCTAAAACAACCTTTGTGGAGATAAATCAATCATGAGTGGTTTTCTTGTTGTATACATGGGCTTGAGAAGAAGGAGACTTGTCAAAAAGTGCTTTTGGAAGGTCTCTTTCACCTTGGAATTAGTGGAAGGACCACTCCCGCTCTCTAAGGCAAGAAACCATTTAACAAGAGACAAGAATGCAAGAGAGACCAATTGGGTACAAACTTTCCCCCATACATGGGTAAGCACATCCCCCATACATGTATTTATTCGATTTTATTATCTTAATACTCAAAATAGAAAATATATCCTAAAACAGGTCTATACAATTATCTTCCTTGCATGGTTTTTCTTTCCTAATTCTTTTCTCAAAGGTAGACTACCTTTCCTAAAATAAGATTTTAAAAAATATTAATGCTAATCTATTTAAGATATCATCAATAGAATAATAGTTCCAAGATTTTATAAATTAGCCCTCAAATAATGACTAGCACTTGTGCACATGCAACCATCATGTTAAAGAGCATGCATAAAAAATAAAATAAATCCATGTTACTTGAGTGCTCAATAAATACATATCCCTTACTCACCATAAACACTCTTTGAAGAATAACATCTTCACTTACTAATTTGCTACACCAAGCACAAATCATATTAGTCCCTAGCATGAGTAACCAGTGTCACATCTAGACCTACACATGATAAGTTACAATCATGCAACAACTAAACAATGTCAAATATCCACACAAAAAAATTAAATCACCTTATTTTCCTATATTTTTTCTTGTATTTTTTATAACAAATGTAGTAAGTTGGGTCATACTACTGGGTCTTTATGGCATGTCATGTTCTACATTAGTCATTGATTGACTACCATTAGAGACAAAGTTGAGAGGATGATTGTACCAAACCTTGAGGAATGGATACTTGGAATCACACTTATTCTGAATCTTTGCTAATTCATGACTAAGGCCTGAAATGACACAAGGTGGATGGCTTTAGCACTCTTCTCTAAAAGTGTTGTCAATATATATTTTTAAACTACTTCACTTTTTTGAATTATGTGTTTGATATCCTCCTAAGAGTCTTCCAACAACAAAAAATATCTACCATTTATTATTGGCAATTCCCAAATCTATCATCTTTTATGTTAGAATAAGCATCTCAAATGTGGTTTCAAGTTGAATGAAATAGTTAGCAATTAAAATGTTGATATTTTCAACCAATGTTGTATCCACTTGATAAACTTATCGGTAACTATAATCAAGCTTCATTCCAATTGATGGTTGTGGTCTTATGACAATTGTCAGGAGTGTTGTAGCAGTGACTATTGATTTGTTTTTGGAAACAATCTCATTGTAGTTATCAAGCAATATATTATGAGTCATGTTTATGTCTCCTTTGTCACAAATAAGCTTTGAAATCAATGTTTCTTTTGTTGTTGCTTGAGGCACAAATTTTTTGAGTTTATGAGAGATTGATCCATTATAGTCACATGTTTAGTGGTTTTGGGTCTATATACCCATATGGCTTGTGAAGGCGTAGTTTTGTTAACATAGATTCTAGGCTATTGAGCTTAATTGGTGTATCTATGTTACCACCTATGGGCCTTTATTTGGTAGTTGCAATAGTGAGCACGAGAGGTTCATTTTGGGACCCATATGTGGCAATCACCCTTGTAGTAATCTTGGGCAGTCAGTATAGCCTTGGGTACCCATGTGGTAGTGATGTGAGATTTTGGCTCAGTATGTTTGTTATTCTTTTGTGGCTTAGGATAAGTTTCTATGACTATTTTTTGCAAGTTTTTGTCTATATAATTCTCACGGCTTATTGTTGAAAATGCATAGATGGTAAACTAGGTTTCAGCTCCACCCATGAGAAGGACAAACCATGAACTTCCTACACTAGTTAATGATGCTAGGAACAAATTTCCATAAAACAATGCAACACGTATGACTTGTAACCTATAACTTGGGCCTAGGGGATCTTTATTTTTGGCAGTTCAAAAACTTTGAGGAGCTAATGAATGGAAATGACATGGCCAAGAAACTTGTCAAATGTTGCAATTTATCTACAACTTTATGTTAAAGTGTTCAGTGACCCAACTTATTTACCCACATGCCTAAACTTCATTCATGAATATGTACGTAACTCAAAGATGGATGTATTTGGATACTAGGTGAGGGGGAAGCAAATGGTTGATAGAGTGATAATTACATCACAACTCATAGATCTCACCCTAGGGATTCAACAAAGAAGGGAAGTATAAAGGACCTACATAAACTCCCACAGCCTCACAAGAATGGCAAAAACCTAATGTTAATCAACTCTATTTTTATTGAAATGCCATTATGGAGGAAGAATCGTGCATGATAGCTGAAATCTTCCACTATATGTTTACTTGCAACAAGCTAAATTGTTTTGCAATGAGGATTCCCAAATATTTCATAGAAGACATACTCATTGAGGAGGTCATGACTAGAAATTTGAATGACTTTTGGATAAAGGGAAGTCCACGAGACCATAGTTAGAGCCAAGAAAGTGCACACTCAAGCTCTTAATATGAGCTCCACACTATTAAAATGAATGGTCATTGGCTTCATGAGTGCATTCACAAGAGTAATCAATGTAGGATTGGGACTCTCCATTGAGGTGCTACCTACCATACAAATTATCACATTATTGAGGAGTATCACCACTCCATGAGACACAACATAAGAACAATCACACTCAATAGAGTCTAGGGAATGAGCTAGGGAGAGGGAAAAGGAGTAAAGACAATACAAGAGAAGCTTGAACATCAAGCAGCAAACAAAGTAGTTAAGGGGCAGAAACGAGAAGTAGATATAAGAGTGAGAAAACCTCATCTACCACAAACTTTGATGAAGGGGATACCCCCTCAAGAATGGGCAACAACTTGTGCTACTAAGATAAGGAGTAAGAAGGAAGCAAAAGAGATGAAAGCCATGATGATGAAGCACATGGAACATATCAAAAGGACCTCTTACTGTCATTCATTGAGGCATGACAATACCAAATGACCCAAACACTTCCTCAACAAGTAAAAGGAATCATAATAGAGAGAAAGGAAAAGAACTAAAGTAAAAGGAAACAATAGTTGAGAGCTCACAAAGTGCTAGTATTTGCAAATACAAAATCTATAAATCAAAATCACTAAGCTAGAGAGGGTAAAAACCAATGAGGAAACAATAGTTGAGAACTCACAAAGTGCTAGTATTTGCAAATACAAAATCTATAAATCAAAATCACTAAGCTAAAGAGGGTAAAAACCACTGAGGAAATCACAATCACTTCAAAAGATAATATGCAACACCTTGTTGAGTCCCCACAAGAGCATAATCTAGCACTTAGTGTAGCAAGAAACATAAATGCCTTGGATCACTATGCAAAGAGCTCCAAAGGGATAAACCTAAGGCACTTCAGACAAAACAAGAGTTCTAATAGATGATACCTGGGAGGCCTATAGGAATTCAAAGTCTAGACCAATTATTAGATGCAATACCTCCAGGCATGGTTAAAGGAAAGAGATCTAGCCTTAGAAACTAAAAACAAAGAAATGGGAGAGCTACATGAGAGAAAGGAAAAGTGCAAGCCTAGGTAGCTAACCTGGTGGTCCAACTAGAGCACAAGAAGGCTAAAATAACTCTTCATGAAAAAGAAATTTAGCAAAATTAGCAAGCCCAAAAACAACTCAAGTAGATTGTGCCAGTTTGCAACAAACCATTGACACAAGTTTGATCGAAGTCATCACCCAAATGAAAAATGATGTGAATATAAATTTTGGAGAGGCATTAACAAAGCTAATCAACAAACTGGCATTTCCACTATACAGAGAATGTCAACTTCAGGTGCATGCACACATGTATAAATATGTAATCTCACAACAAGTTGAGCTCTACAGAAAGACAATATAAACAATTTCCATGCCCAACACTAAGGATGTAGTTGAGTCGAGGGCATAATTGAGCTTGGCCAAGGTGACACTAAGAAATTTAAACTTTGGCCAAGTACTCAATCATTTGATCCCAAAACCAACAAGGGAAGCTCTTATATTCCATCAAAAGTGCATTGGCTATGGAGAGCAAGAGTTAGAAGTTGTAGGACTAGAAAAATTGAAGCCCTCTACCAAAATAATTCTTATCCATAAAACCACTAGAGGCCATGTCCTCCATGTTAAACTACATGAAACCTCAAGAGTTTGATGAGCCATGGGAGAGTGCATCTAATGTGCCTCAAGGACTGCAATCAATGGTGGAGTTAGGACTAGCAATATGAGAGCATTACTTGAGACTATTGAGTGCATTACAAGCTCCTATTTAGAAGGTGTCCAACCATCCTCTTGATTGTAAAGGATGTGAAATACAAATGGAAGATTTAGATGAGCCAATCAAGAGATATTAAGAGCAAGGAGGAAAGTAGGTTGTTCACTTCAAGGTTTTCCATACAAACATTGATTTGAGTGAGAAACAATATTGCCAGAAGTGGAAGGAGCAACAATATAAAAATGCCCTTTGGAAAGCCTACCAACTTCAAAAGGGTAAGGCCCAAAGTGAACATCAAGATCTAAAGCCACGAGGAGTTTGGAAGCTTTAGCCATGATGGTGGTGAACTTCCCTAGTCTAATGATATTGCACTATCAATGTTCTACTATGAGAATGCCGCCATGAAAGGGTTGACATACTCCACTCGCCATTCCTAGGCACCACATACTCTATGATCCACAACTCCATGGCGGATGCAACTTTCCTAATATCTCTAATGTCAAAAACCCTATCAACCACATAGGATCTTCAAGTGTCTCTCCATAGTTCCTCAAAAACTTCACCAATTGCCTTGATCCTGCCTTCATCATCACACAGAAACATATTTTGCTTACAGTCAAATTACTCAAACAAGCACCAACACCCTATGAATATGGACAACCCTTGCTATTCTTTGACATCAATGCATGCATGCACTGTAACATTTTCACACAATTAAAATTTATTTGGTGAGTTTGAAAGTTAGTTAGTCAATTAATAAGTTAGTAAGATTACTAACTAGAGACTAACTAAAGTAAAAACTAACTAACGTTAATATTTAATTATTTTTATTTAATTAAAAATATATATTAAAAAATAGAGAGTCATAATCTGATATTTTTCTTGAATTGACAAGGACCGTAGCCACCCTTCATGGAAGTTACAATGTGAACAAGAGTTATGAGCCATATTAATCACTAGTGTTAATGTATATAGTATGGACAGTTCAAAAATATTAGATTTTGGGTAAAACTAACATATTTTAGATATTTTTACTTTTATCCTAAAAAGATATAGAGATTTTTAGAACTCAGTCATATATTTTTTTTAAAAACAAGTGACATTTTAGCTAGTTTTTGAGATTTTATATAAAAAAAGAAAAAAAGAGAGATTGGCAAAATTACACGCACTGCGATCGCAGTTTGCAGGCAGCAATAGACAACACTTCCAACAGGGAGAAAAAGAAGGAGTGATCTAAAAGATTTCTAATCAAGCGTCTTGGAATTTTACCCCCCTAATGAAACCATCAGATTTACGATTTGAGCGTCAAATCACTGATTTTTTCAATATCCTCTCCACAAAGAGCTCTTTTTTCAGCAAACCATAGCCCCTCTTCTCTAATTCACTATAAATATAAGGCATGGGGAGGCACACAAGGAAGTAGAAGGAGACCTTGAGAGGCTGCGAAAGAGAGGTAGAAGGATACCCCTCCAAGAGATTGTGAGAATGAGCTTGTGTGTGTGTGTGTGTGTGTGTGTGTGTGTGTGTGTGTGGGGGGGGGGGGGGGGGGGGGAGAGGGAGAGGGAGAGGGAGAGGGAGAGGGAGAGGGAGAGGAGTTACCACGAGAGGCTGCAAGGGAGAGAGTTAGCTCAATTCCCCCTATCTCGGTCTTCGACTGAGCCACCTTCTCTTATGCTCTTCCATCTCAAAATCCATTCCTCATTCTTACCTCTCGAATCTATTTGCGGACGATGGCCCCCAAGCGAAGAATGCCGCATGTGGATGGCAATCCCACAACCAGCAACAAAGCTTCAGGCGAGGGTATCACTGCCAATACAACTACAGTACCGGATATAAATAATACATTTCCAAATTGTTAGATTATTGCTTTGATTCTCGCATGAGATACATTAGGTTCCGTACTATGCTACATGAGAATGGATTATTAAAAAGGATAAATTCATCGCAAATATTCGACTGATGGAGTTTGCGAAGTGCATATATCAAGGGGAGTTAATTGCACTTAGATGCATATGGCTTATTCGTTGATAGAGCAATTACAAGGAAGAGTCGATTAGGGGTTATGAATGGCATAATCGTAAAAAGAAGGACATTAAAAATTGTGCATACAAGTGTCAAGTAAATTTTGCATGCAAGAAGGACCTGATCCCAAGGGGGAGAGCGAATATGCAATGGAATTTTTATCACGTCTATTCTTGTATTGTTTGGGAAAAATACAATTGGTTTTTGTTAGTTGGTCGAACAACACCCTAAATGCTTATACATTCAACTGATTGTTGGATTGTGGTTTGGATGATTACTCCAAGTGCTTGTGATTGATAATAAATTCATGGCGGGGGTCTATGATGACAAATTGCCACGAGGAATAAAGAAATGTTTTCTTGGAAGATGATATTAGGCTAATTGTCTTGATTGTGCTTGATTCTTAATTGGATTAATTAAGGAATGATTTTTTGTGCGGGTGGATCATCTCCAAGGTCACGTTGCACTTCAACCCGAGAGGGCACTACTCGATTCACAAGGCGAAGGTCAAGTGGTGAAAAGGCCAACCACGGAAGTTGTGTCTCACTCCTAGGTTGCTTGGGATCAGGTGGAGCTCTGGACACCCTTTGCCTAGCCCGGAACAGACTTGGAGATTGCCGCGAGCCCAATGTATAGGGTGTTGAAAGATCCTATTCTAGATATTGGATGGAAATTACAATGCCATGTGATTTGGACCAAGTACTTCTATTGGATAGAAGGAATACATAATTTCTCATGTATGGGCAAGAGATAAAACATGAAGATAAATTAAGGAATTTGTTTGAACTTGTTTGTCAAAGGATTGCTTGCTCTGTATTTGTGTTTGTGTCGTAAATTACACGAACAAACCTTGTTCCCAAAAAGGCTTAATTTAGGAAGTTGATTTTAAATGTTGCTCATAAATGTGATAGGACCTAATTAGATAACTAAAGAACGTCTCTACTGAGGGAAGCGGGTGAGCAAAACCCCCAATGGGTTTGTCCTACGGTAGGGTGGTCCCAGAGAACTGGGAGGCTTCTCACAAGGTTTCTCGACCTTTAGGTATTATTAAGTTAGAATCCGATTCATGCCATTTTAGGGGATCAAAATGGGACTATGCCCTAAGGGCAGAGAGGTTGAGCGACGTATCCCTCTCGTTTCCCATTCTCCTTGAACCAAGTGCATCACAGATTTGCTTTGGCTTGGGTATCTCTGTGTAAAATAGGATGTCCGAGACGTGACACCAGAATGCTGTCAAGAGACCCTGACCACTAGGAATCCAAATTTCACGTCAATCCTAGTGGGTTCGGCCGCAAACGTTCCATTGTGAGGCAGACTCGGGAAACCCTAGGTGACAAACCCCAGAACATTCCATGGGAGTGTCAGGCAGTGACACTTAGATTCGTTTCTCAATAGACCACTAAAACGTACTTGGACAGTCAATAGGCAAGCACATTACACGCACTTATACAAAATATTGGTGGATTGTATGTTTATCTTTTTCTCTCATCCATTCTAATTAGAGTCCATCAAGCTATGAGTAGTAGTGAAAGAGTACATGATTTGCAAGGATGTCTTAATTACACACTACAACCACTCTCGGAGGAATAAAAGCACCCAAAAAAAATAAAGATAAATAAATAAATAAAAGAGAGCAAAAGCTCCAACTCATATAGGCACACTACATGATCAATGTAGCCCTCGCCCTTTCTCCCATAATACAACCTCACATCACATCAAGGACAGGATAGGACAACCTAGGCTTAGTGATGTCACTGTAAGACTTGCACAACACAATAAAACCATACACTAATTGGGTCCTTAATTATAAGATAACATCTAAGCTTGGCCCATCTCCCGGTTACACTTGCATAAGCACTTGCATTGCACAGTGAGGTAGACACACCCCCAAAAAGAGCACTTCTTTTGTTGGTTATACTAAAGGGGGAATGAGCACCCAACAAAATTAGTGGTTAGTTGTCCCTTGTAATGATTCTACATCCATAGAATCCTCTTCTACCTCCTCAAGCACCATCATTGAAGCTGCAATGACAACCTCACTACACCTTACAAGATGATATCACTCCCCCAAAAAAACCAACTCACCATGACTATCCCTAGCACTAGGTTCTACACTATTGTGTGCCATGAAATCGACACACATTTAGGAGGGCATTATGGTAACCCCATCATGGAGAAAAAAGAGCAAGCATAAGAACAAATGGAGCATTAACAAAAGTTAAGGAATACATTTTTCCAATGCAAGTATTGTAATTACATTTAATAAAATTATTTTTAATTATTTTTAAAATAAATATATTGCATTTAATGTGAAATCGAGAGTCAAGCTCACTCTTGTGCAATTTATACTTATTTTAGTTGGAGTAGAATGTTACTAAAATCCCCAAATGCATACATCATAAAGTCTGATCAAAAGGCCACAAGAGTGGACTAGATGCCCAAAAAGGGTGGAAACCCTATAGCCCATATATAAAAGGCATGAAAAAGAATGAAACAAGCTTCTCTTTTGTATACTAGCTTTGTTCTCTATCTATCTTGCTACTCTATTGTCCATGTGTGTGTGAAAAAGGAGAGGGAGTGTGGGAGAGTGTGTGGAGTGAGGGACTTGGGCATGGTGAAGCTTTATTTATTATCTTCCCTTCATCTCCATCCCTTTGTGGTGAATTGAGTACTAGAGCAAGAGTGTGTGATTGAGTGTTTGAGGGAGTGAAGGACGGTTGACATGAAGCTCTCTCTTATCTCTTCATCTCATCTCAGTGTTGAGATATTTACAATCACACCTACTTCACTCTCTTTTTAAGGAGCAATGAGGGCTCAAGACTAGAATCCCATATGCACAGTAGGAGAAGTGCTACATCCAGTTTCCTATAAAGCATTGTATTTGCTCTCTTTTCTAATGCAATGATTGTACTCTTTTCTTTCCAGTAAAGTGTCTATGTCATTGTCCACACACAAGATTGTGTTTATGAGTCCAAGTCTCAATCTTGGAACCAAATTCACTTGTGTGACAATTTGCATTGTCAGTGTCAATGTCTGCATGAGTTCATTCTTCCTCTTTCAACCTCCATAGCTTCTGTCGTAGCCATGTCCTAGATCCATGTTTTCACAGGGTATCAAAGAGCCCGGTTAGGCATGGCATAGCTCCTTCTCTATTCTCTTAGTCCCTCTCCAGCTCAGTCCAAGCTCAGGGTGAGTAGCTAACTTCATCTCCATCCTTATCTCTACTTGACCTTCCATGACAGCCATAGCCTACAGAATCTACCTTGCTTGGAGCCTCTTATTCTCACTCTAAAGGCCATAATGCATCATGATTTCTTCTATGAATGTGTTCTTCTACTCAAGGTGCAGCATCCTGTTATGGCACATCTTGACATTGGTGTTGTTTTGGTCTGGCATTGGCAACATTCTCCATCACAGCAAAGATCTGCACCCTGTCTGGTCATACAATTGGTGGCAGAGCTACAGGGTGCAATCTTGTGACTGAGCATAGGGCAATTTTAGCCCATGGCTTGAGCTCCTTGGCCACTAAGTTTCGTGGCAAATGCCTTCTCCTATGACTCATTGCAAACAAAAATGTAGACGAGTTTGAAACCCTAGAAGAAGTCTGCCATAGCCACTCTATCATAAGCTCATTTTCCACTTCTTCTTTCACTCCCATTCGAAAAAACTACCATTCTGTCACTCTAATCTGCTTCAAAATAAAGATCTCAACTTTGGGCCATCAAATCATTGAGGAGGGGAAGTGCTTGAAGATCCTTTGAAGTCTTGAAGAAATCAATCCTCTTCCTTCCATCTCATCCTTCTCATTCTTCTTACCATACTCAAGGTTCTACCACTTTGAGTTTCCACCAAGCAATTCAGCAAGCAAATCAAGGAGGGAAATAGAAGACCTATTGAGCATTTACCAAGCATTTGGCTCCACAAGTATCTCTTGATACTAATCACTTAGTGCCTTTAAACACTTGTGCTTGTTAGCACACTCAAGATTATCTCTTGTGCTACTCAAAATCTAAGCATTTTGGTATTGATTTGTTGTTGCTCCAGTCATCTAACACGGGCAAAGACTCTCCAACAGCTCACTTCAAAGGAATCAATAGCTTCATACCTAGCAAACCCACATCAAACTCATCCTAATGAAGAAGGGCCTCTCGGCCATTACCACTGGAAAAGAAAACAAGCCTCGTGATGCAAACCTTGCAATCACTTAGCAAAAGAATGATTATAAGGCTCATGCCATTATCAAACTAGAGCTAGACAACAGCTATATCCACCATGTGGATAATTGTGATACTTAATAAGATACATGGAAGAGACTTGACACCTTGTTTGGTACATGGTCTAAGTCATCAAAGTATGGTCTCTTGATTGAACTTTTCAGGCTTGAAATGAAGTCCGGCACATCACTTGCCACACATCTAAATTACATGGAAGGACTTCTAACCCAACTTGTAAGAATCAATATTAAAATGGAAGAAGGTGTTTACCTTGGTGTTCTACTTAAAAGTTTGCCTCTTGAATATAATAATGTATCAGCAACTCTAATTGATATGCCAAACCCTGAGCTTGTTGATATCCAGGCATCACTATTAGAGGAGGAGAAGAAGCTAAAAACTAAGGAATAACCAAGCACCTCTAGAGCTGAACAAGCATTGTATGTTGGCAATAGGTACAAAGGCAATAAGGATCAGCTTTTCTGTGACTTCTGCATAAGAACCAGGGACACATAGAAAAGTTCTGCCATGCCAAAAAGAGGTCGCAAAAGGCCTATCTAGTTGTTCTTAAAGAAGAAAAAGAACTTGGAGCAAAAGAAGAAGAAGAAGAAGAAGAAGAATACCACAAGCAAACCTCAACAATCCTTCTATTCGAATAGACTCTTTTAGCTTTGTATTTCCTAGCCCTAATGCTTCGGACATCAACTTGTAAACTCCTCACATAGCCTTGTACTACAGCCCCGTACACTTTGTGAGGCCTTTGTTACAGCCTCTAGATGTCCATCATGTTTATGATACCCACACTTAGCCTTTCCTGCGACAACCTCTAGTGTTTTGCCATGTTTATGGTGTGCCCACACTTTGCAAGTGTTGCTTTCACTAAGGCCTCTATATATTATGTACTTCTGGTTGTGATTGAGGAGGGGTGTTGAGATGTTTACAATCACACCTACTTCAGTCTCTTTGTAAGGACCAGTGAGGGCTCAAGACTAGAGTCCCATATGCATAGTAGGAGAAGTGCTACCATCCAATTTCCTATAAAGCATTGTACTTGCTCTCATTTCTAATGCAATGATTGTACTTGCTCTCATTTCTAATGCAATGATTGTGTTTATGAGTCCAAGTCTCAATCTTGGAACCTAATTCACTTGTGTGACAATTTGTCTTATCAGTGTCAATGTTTTCATGAATTCATTCTTTCTCTTTCAACCTCCATAGCTTCTGTCATAGCCATGTCCTAGATCCACTTTTGAAAATACCATATGCACATCCAACAACTCCTCTCAAGCCCAAGTATGAAACATAAGCAAATGGGCAAGTGAGTGAGTGCATGCATGGATCATGGAGTGTAGCTTGCCAATGCAAATGATGATGATGTAATACTTTCACACAATTAAAATTTAGTTGATTAGTTTGAAAGTTAGTTAGTTAATTAATAAGTTAATAAGGTTACTAACTAAAAACTAACTAAAGTAAAAACTAACTAACATTAATAACTAACAAATTTGATTAAAAATATAAAAAAATCTAGAGTCGTAATCCGATATTTTTTCTAGATTGACAAAGACTATAACTACCCTTCACGGAAGTTACAACATGAACGAGAGTTATGAGTCATATTAATTGCTAGTGTTAATATGTATAGTATGGATGGTCCAAAAGTATTAGATTTTTGGGCAAAAGTAGCATATTTTGAATATTTTAGATATTACTTATTATAAATATCCTAAAAAGCTATGGAGATTTCTAAAACAGGATGTCATGTAAAAAAAAAGCAAGTGTTTTTTCAACTTGTTTTGGAGATTTACTATAAAGAAAGAAGGATTGGTAAAATCACACACGTCACAATTGCAATTTATAGGCAGTACATAGCACTTCAAATAGAGAGAAGAAAAATGAGAGATTTGGAAGATTTCTAATCAAGCATCTTGGAGTTTTACCCCCCTTTTGGAGCCAATGGAACTATCAGATTTATGATTTGAGCATCAAATCATTGAATTTTCCAAGATCGCTTCCATAAGGAGCTCTTCTTCTCAACCACAACCCTTACTCTCTTGCTTAGCTATGAATATGAGGCAAGGGGAGTAATTAGGGAAGCACAAGGAGACCCCAAGAGGCTGCGAGAGAGAGGCTGAGAAAGGGAGGTAGAAGGATACCCTGCCCACCCACCCCAGGCTATCGCACTGCTGAGAGAGAGAGAGAGAGAGAGAGAGAGAGAGAGAGAGAGAGAGAGAGAGAGAGAGAGAGAGAGAGAGAGAGAGAGAGAGAGAGAGAGAGAGAGAGAGAGAAGGTTTTAGAAGGTTCCTTTTTCCCCCTCCTTAGAGGGAGACCACACGCTCCTTTTCTTTGCTTTTATCCCACGAGCTTATTTCCCCCATTTGCCCCCTCTATTTGAGCAAGAGGCTGCTAAAGTTCCTGCAAGGGTTGCATCTAAAAGAGAATAAGATCGAGAATGGTCCCCAAGCAAAGAATGTTGCGTGCGGGTGTGGCAATCCCACAACTAGCAACAAAGCTTTGAGTGAGGGTATCATTGTCAATACAACTACGATATCAGATATAAGTAATACATTTGTGCGTCTATTCTTGCATTGCTTGGAAAAATGCAATTGGTTTTTTTGGTTGATCTAACAACATCCTAAATGCTTTTACATTCATATGATTGTTGAATTGTCATTTGGATGATTATTCCATATGCTTGTAATTGATGGGAAATTCATGGTGGGGGTCTGTGATGACAAATTACCATGAGGATAAATGAATGTTTTTATTGGAAGATGATATTAGGGCTGATTGCCTTGACTATGCTTGATTCTTAAATGAATTAATTAAGGAAAGGTTCTTTGCACAAGTGGATCACCTCCATGATCGCATCGTGGATATGCCCAAAAAGGGCACTTGCTCGATTCATGGGCTGAAGGTCGAGTGGTGAAAAGGCCAACCATGAGAATGATATTTCACTCCTAGGCAGCTTGCGAGTTAGGAAGGCTCTGGACATCCCCAGCTAGATTGAAATGGAGTTGAAGATCTCTGTGGCCCAACGTCTGTGCACATTGGAAGATCCTATTCTAGATAAATGATGGAATTTGTGGTGCTATGTGATTTGGACCAGTTACTTCTGCAGGGCATAAGGGATATATAATTTCTCATGTATGGGTAGGAGACAAAGATCAACTTGAAGATAAGTTAAGGAATTTGTTTGAACTTGTTTGTCAAAAGGACTACTTGCTCTGTATTCATGTGTGTGTGTTATAAATTCCGCGAACGAACCCTATTTTCTAAAAGGCTTTAATTAAGGAAGTTGATTTTAAATGTCACATATAATTGTGATAGGACCTAATTAAATAACTAAAAATTTCCTATTGAGGAAAGTCGTATGTTCCCAATCTCTCGTTGAGGGCCAATAAATATGCTAACCCTTCCATGCAAAACATTTTTGAAAGAATTAGCCTTGAGAATCAAGTTTATCATTGCAAAGCGTCCATTTGCATTGGTTGATAGATCCCTTGTTAAGGACCCTAGATAAGTTGGTAAGACAAAGGACTATTAGGCTTGAAAGATTACTAAATGGTTAATCCTTCGCTACCTAATCTTTTGTTGATGATAGGTTCGACGCCTTGCAAGTAAACAAGAATTCAATGGATTATCTATTGCCCCTCTATGATGAGTTTGCCTACATTCTAAAGGGAGTGAGCCGAGGGTGGAAGTATGCAAGCAAAAGCAAGAACTATGGTGGAAGGAGAGAGAGAGAGAGAGAGAGAGAGAGAGAGAGAGAGAGAGAGAGAGAGAGAGAATATGTGGAAACTCCAGTAGTTACAATATGTGATTGGCCTTCCCTTGATTCAAATGTCACTAAGAGAATAAAGAATGAAGTGATAGTGTTGGGTGCCTGCCATCTATAATGTAGAGGTGTACAAGTACTATCAGCATAGTAATACATAGACGGCTAGGCCTGAGAGCATAGTAATACATAGGTGACTAGGCTCAGGAATCTTAAACCCCAACAACCTCCCACTTTAAGGCGAATGTATCCCTAGTGAGGAGAGAATAAGAAAAAAGTGATAAAGTATAATGTACATAAATACAACAGGATGAGGAAAGACATCATCTCATCTAATGCCCATCAACTTCCTAAGGAAGGCAAAACACTTCATTGAGAGATTTTTCATGAGAAGATTTGTAGGATTTTGGTCAGTTGAGATCTTGACAAGGTAAACAAACCTGTCCTCAATGACCTCTCCAATGAAGTAATAATGTATCTCAATGTGTTTTTTCTTCGCATGAAAGACTGGACTAGATAGCACTCATAGAATCCAAATGCAATATTCGAACTACATTAATAATACCGAGGTCTACCACCAAATGGCCTAACCAAAGAGCCTCCTTGCAAGCCTTTATGACTGCAACATACTCAACCTCGGTAGTAGAGAGGGCCATGCATTTTTGCACCTTGGACATCCAAGAAACAACACTTGTAACAAAGATGAAGAAATAACCAGAGGGACTTCCTACTATCTACATGTTCTGCATAATCAAAGTTAATGTATCCCATGACTCATGTATTATGTCCACCATAACATATGTGCATAGCTATTGTTCTCTTCAGGTATCGCATGATACCCTTGATAACATCCCAATGCCTTGTGTCGAGTGTAGCCATATAGAGTACCATAACTCCACTGCAAATGCTATGTGAGGATAGGTGGCTATCATGGCATACATCAAACTGCCCCGAGTGGATACATAAGGGATCTTGACCATCTCAGCCTTCTGCTCATTAAACTATGGACAATTGCCCCTTGACTAACTTTTACACAAAAAGGTAGATGATAACCAAAAGGTTTACCATTTTGCGTATGAAACCGCTCAAGGACTTTCTATATATACTCCTCCTGTTATGACTGATAAAGGAGCCCCTTAAAGTGATCAGCATGATGCACATCCCAATAATATCTGAGGCCTATTCCATGTCCTTCATCTCAAAGCTCTACTTGAGTTGAGTTCTCAAGGCATCCAACTCATTATGAGCTCTCCCAGCAATAAGCATATCATCCACATAGAGTACCAAAATCATAAGGCTACCATTGTAAGCCTTCTTCTGTATAAACATAGATTCATAGCACTACGAATATATCCTGTGAATGCATAAAAGAATCAAACTTGTGGTAGCATTCCCTAGGTGCTTGCTTAAGGCCATAAAGTCTAAAAAGACTTTATCAAAGTTAACACCATATTCTTGCTTGAAACCCTTAGCTACCAATTTGGCCTTATAATGGGCTTGCGGAATCCAAGGATACTTTTTAGCTTGTATATCCACTTGCATGGCAATAAATTCATGCCACTAGACAAAGGAACCAAATCCCTCGTATGGTTAGTTTGTATAAAGAGTCAACAAACTCCAACTACATAGCCCTATCCCATGAGTGACTATCATATTTGTGCATGATTTCATTATAAGAGAGAGGCTCACCTACATCTATCACCATAACACAATCCATGGAGAGGATAAAGCACTCAATTGACATCGAGTTCTAGTAGAGCATCTCAAAGCAGGATGATCCTGCATAATAGGTGGGGCCTAGGTCACTTGTTGCTGTAGGCTGTCTAGCTAGTTGTATAGGAGCAGGATGCTCCTCTTGAAATATCACAATATGCATCTCAACCACTTGCTCAGGCTGTGAATCCCATGGGTGGTAGCCCATCTCACCCACATTCCCATAACTAAGAAATATGCATTTTATAGACGTAGAATCTATCTTCTTGCACTTGTCCTTGGGAACATGGAAAAATGTCTCACAACCAAAGATACGCAAATGGGTATAGAATGTAGTTTTCTAATCCATACCTCCTCTATAACCTAGCAATCAATAGCAGTGCAAAGGGACTGGTTAATCAAGTGTACATCAATAGTAATTACCTTAGTCCAAAAGTGTTGCGATAAGCCTACCTAGCTAAGCATACTACTGACTCTCTCCTAAATTGACCTATTCATGTGTTTGACAATACCATTATGGGCAGGATTGTAAGGGGTGGTCAATTGATGCTTAATACCCTCCTCATCACAAAATTGCTCAAAAGCTTTCGAGACATACTCACCCCCATTATAAAATCTTAGATATCTCAACCTATACCCAAATTGATTCTCAACAAGAGCAAGCTTGTTGGGGGTAAAGGCGCCTCCGCCGTGCCGCCCCGTGTATTACTACACTGACAGTACCCGCCACTGCACAGTGCAGGTGGCGGGCGCCCGTCACGTCACTTTATTCTTTATTCTTTTAGTGACAGTTTAATAAAGGAAGGCCTGGTCACACATTGTGATTGTTGGAGTTTCCATTTCTTGTCTCTCTCTTTTCTTGCTCTTGCTCTCCCGCCATAGCTCGCGTGCAAGCTTCGATCCTTCTCACCTTTCAACTGGTATCAGAGCTTGGCATTCTCTTGCTCGAGCTCGACTCGGTGCTTCCCGACCTTCACATCGACTCGCTTCACGCATTGGATCTCCATCCCGGCAGCCATATCCGATCTCCCCGAGCTCCCGTCACTCCCCGGCTTCCCGAGCACCTTCCCAGCCTATTGAGGCACCTTCAAGGCATTGATACTGAGGTATTTGATCATTCTTTCAGGGTTTTATTTCAGTCTACAGGTTGCAAACAGCAAGGGCAGCCATGGCTTCAAACCCTTGAAGCTTATTCCCCTCATATTGTGCCTTACACCTATCAAGGCTCAAAGAGGCTTGTCATAGGCCTTTGATAGGCCCTTCTTGAGCCCCCCATTACCCCCTTTTCAGCCCATGTGGAGCAACAGCAAGTTCAGCACCAATAGGGCAGATTGCATCATTTTCTTCCAGGCTGTGAGCACTCATCTACTTCAGCTCCACACTTGGCCATTGCTTCTTGCTCTCTACCTTGATCAAGAGGGCTATAGACTTCATGTTTGATGTCATTCAAGCTTTGGGCATTGGTCTTGATCATTCGGGGCTGATCTCTTCAGATTTGGGACTGTCATAAACTGTCATAACAGGCTGAAAACAGGGCAACACCATTGGCATTAGCATTTGTTGCTTATACTCCATTCCGGTTGTGCTATTTGATGCCCGTATGCGGTCTACATGATGCCTAGTGCCTTGGGAATGTATGCACATGATTATGCCATGATTTTGGCCTGAAATATTGGCTGATTTGGAATTGTTATTTACTATTATACAGTGCTGAAAACAGGGCAGCCACACTTGGCATTGGCATTTGATGCTTATACTCTACTCCGGTTACCTTATTTGATGCCCGTATGCGGTCTACTTCCTACCCGGATGTATACATTTGGTTTGACCATGATTTTGGCTTGAATTCGAGGCTGAAATCTACTGTTCAGAACAGTAAATACATGCTGGAATAACAGTGGACTGAAGGTACTTTACAGGCTTTGGCACTTACCTACCGATACCGGATGTATGCTTTGAGCTTTGGCATGATCTCTCTAACATTTGGGGACGGCTTGGAGCATATGTATGAGATTATGGGATGCTTTTGAGCTTCGCATTAGCTCCGTCATCACTGGAATTTGGACCGACTTGGCATGCTCGTGGACCGCCTATCCCTCATGTCTCTGCTTGACAGTTAGGCTTTTGCATTACATGCTTTGGTTCGTGACATATGCTATTTGGTTCGTGTATGCCATACCGACATTTGGAGCTTGGATTTAGATGTATTTGAGCATTCCCGGCTTACTTGATCACTCATCTTGGTTGCTATTTGGATGTCATTGAGTTGACCGAGAGCTTATTTGGGCTTATGTATTGCTTCATGGTTAATACGACCGGTGCTTCATGTATGTCATGCTCTCTTGGATGCGCTTGATGCATTGACAGGGTCACTTATCACTGGTTCTTTCTCTTGGGTTGTTTGAGCTTCTGAGCTCGCTTTGTACGCCTTTTGTGCCAGTGGGAGCATTTTACATGCTTGCTTGACCTTTGACAGTTGCATGCTATTGGAGCACTTACATGTATTTGGAGCAGTTTATGTCTTGAGCAGCTACATACGCATTGAGACTTTGGGATCATACTCCGATCTTTATGGATATGCATTGATGTACTCTTGGTTCACAGGATGCTTATGAGCTGAGTCTCATATTTGGATCTTTCTCTTTGAGCAGACACCTATTTGTGTCAGGTTTTGACAGTTACAGGAACACTTTGCCTAGAGTGTCTGGGGGTGTGCCTTTCACTGGCAGATGTTATTTTGACATGCTTCGGTGTTGAGCTCATGTTCTTTTCACTGTCATTGGCCTTGCTTATGTCCGTTTCATGCCGGCTTTGGACCTAGCATTGTTTGCTTGACATTGGATCCTATTTTGGGACAGTTTGCTCTCTAGACTGCATACTTGCAATTTATTATAGCAAGCAGTTATTGGTGGACTGAGGTGTACTTTTCATGCTGAAATATCCTGATTTGGTGTACCGCACCTAGTACTAAGTGGGCAGCAACTTTTGGCACACTTTGCTCGCCCTTTGGATCCCGTTTTGGTCATTTTTGGGCAGTTTCTGCAGTAAAACAGCAAGCAGTTTTGGACTGTTTGGGCATTTCCAGCCTCCATAATGGCGTCATCTTCGCATGATAGTGCCATCTTTAACATTACAAAGTTGGATGGTACCAACTACTCTTATTGGAAGAGTCAAATTTAGCAGGTCTTGGTGCAGAAATCTCAGATTAAGCCACTTCGGTTGAGTGGGGAGGAGCCTGAAACTATGGACAATGACGACTGGCTTGAACTTGATGAGCTATGCAAGTCCACGATTGTATTGTCTCTCACTGAACGGGTACATTATAATGTATTTGAGGAAGCACAGAGTGCATGGGATCTATGGAATAAGATAAAAAATCTTTATGATAAGAAAAGTCCGGCAAGTCTGATGTACTGGTTGAAGCAGCTTATGGATCTGCGCATGAAGGATAATGTGACTATGTCTGCTCACTTGAGCCAGTTCCATGCTATACTGAAGAACCTGACTTCGCAAGATATCACCTTTGGAGAGGAAGTAACTCCTCTTTTCTTGCTTGGGACTCTGAATGAGTCATGGGATGTTTTCCGTACTGCTCTTTGTGCCTCTAGTGCTACTCTAAAATTGGCAGATGTTGAGAGTGCTCTTCTTCAGGAAGAGGTGAATCGCAAAAACTTGGATGCCTCTCGTGGTAGTCATGCTTTGACAGTTAGAGGCAGGAATGACAGGAATGATCGTGGTAATAACCGTGGTCGTGACTGGCAAAAGGGTCGGTCTAAATCTCGTGGCAAGTCGCGTAGTAAGTCGCGTGGGCGCATTGCAAATGTCACTTGTCATCATTGTGGGAAAAAGGGCCATATTAGACCACAATGTCATGAGTTGCGCAATGAGAAGCGCAAGGATAAGGGGAAAGATAAAGTGCAGGAGAAGTCCTCTGATCGCAGCATAGTACCTATGAAGTCCAGCGTCAAGATTGAGGAAATTAATGTCACGCAGACTGAGGAGTCCGATGGTGGTGATGAGTTTATACTTGCAGCTAGTTCTTCTGATGCTTCACACTTGACTGAGACACCTAGTATGTATGCACAGTGCTGGTTATTGGATTCAGGTGCGTCCTTCCATGTGACGCCTTATCGTGAGTGGTTTCACTCTTACAGTACTGTATCTGGATCAGTCACACTTGGAGATGACAGATCTCTTGATATTGTGGGCTATGGAGATATTCAGTTGCAGTTTTCCACTGGCAGTTCCTTTTTGCTAAGGGATGTACGTCATGTACCTGCGCTTACGCATAGTCTTATGTCTGCAGGACAGTTGGATGATGCAGGGTTTCATGTCTGTTTTGGGGATTCTTCCTGGAAGATCACCAAAGGTAGACTTGTGCTTGCTAGAGGCACCAAGGCTGGCAGCCTCTATCCTCTTGTTGTATCTGGGTCTTCTGTAGACCATGATTTGGCAGTGGGCTCTATCCCACATGTATCACTTTGGCATGCCCGTTTGGGGCATATGTCTTTAAAGGGAATGAAAATGTTATCTGGTTTGCAGTATCTTCCGCCTTTGGATTATGCATGTTTTGACTCGTGTGATCATTGTCTTTATGGTAAGCAGAATATGTCTACACATAAGAAATCGGGTAGGCCACGCATGATGAGCCCTTGGCATTGGTGCATTCCGATGTTTGTGGGCCTATGCCTTGCATGTCTATGGGTGGCGCGAAGTACTTCGTTTCCTTCATTGATGATTTTTCTAGGAAAGTGTGGGCTCATCCCATAAAGCAGAAGTCCGATGTCTTGGCACGTTTTCAGAGATGGCTTGCTCTTGTTGAGAACCAGACTGGGTATAGGCTGAAATGCCTTAGGACTGACAATAGGGGAGAATATGTCTCACGTGCTTTTGAGCAGTTTTGTGATGACAAGGGTATTAAGCGTCAGTTGACCGCCCCTTACACCCCACCCCAGAATGGTTTGGCTGAGCGCATGAACAGGACTATTCAGGAGCGTGTGCGCTCTATGCTTAGCCATGTAGGCCTACCCCAAAGTTTTTGGGCTGAGGCAGTTAGTACGGCAGTGCATGTCATAAACCGATCGCCTTCCAGTGGATTGGATTTCCAGGTTGCAGAGGAAGTTTGGGCTGGTAAGCCACCCTCTTATGCGCATCTCCATGTCTTTGGATGTGAGGCATTCTGCCATGTGCCCAAGGACAAGAGGAGTAAATTGGATCCAAAGAGCATTAAATGCATATTCCTTGGCTATGGTGAGTTAGGAGAGATGGGCTATCGCCTATGGGATCCGTAGGCTTGGAAAATAGTACACAGCCATGATGTCGTCTTCCATGAAGACAAGATGCACATGCAGCCTGAGAAGGTGGTTGAGATTCGCAGAGTGATCTTTCAGGAGGAGCCTAGAGCTCCAGCACAGCCAGTAGTACAACCTGCAGCAGTTCCTCCACAGGGCCAGGGTGTTGGACAGGCAGTTAGACAGGCAATAGAGCCTGCGGTGAGACGGTCTGCTAGAGACAGACGTCCACCTGACAGATTTCAGCCCTCTATGCATTATGTTTTGGTTACAGATGCAGGAGAGCCTTTCACTTATGATGAGGCTATGCACAGGGGTGACAGTTACTCCTGGGAGAGGGCTATGCAGTCTAAGATAGACTCCCTGCATAAGAATGAGACTTGGGATTTGGTTGCCTTGCCTAAGGGCAAGAAGGCTTTGCCATGCAAGTGGGTGTACAAGCTGAAAAGTACCCCTGGACACCCCAAGCCGGCATACAAGGCTAGATTGGTAGCAAAGGGTTTTAAGGAGGAACATGGTGTGGACTTTGATGAGGTCTTCTCTCCTGTGGTTAAGATGACCACCCTGCGCTTAGTCTTGGCTTTGGTTGCACAGCTTGACTTAGATCTATATCAGATGGATGTCAAGACGGCTTTTCTACATGGGGACTTGAATGATGAGATCTATATGGATCAGCCTAAGGGCTTTGCAGAACCTGGTAGGGAGCACCTAGTGTGCAAGTTGAAGAAGAGCTTGTATGGCTTGAAGCAGGCACCTAGGGAATGGTATCATAAGTTTGATGCCTTTATGCAGTCACAGGGCTATAGCAGGAGTGCTATGGATCCGTGTCTTTACACGAAGAAAGCCCGTGATGGCAGTTTGCTTATCTTGGAACTCCATGTTGATGATATGCTGATAGTAGGGAAAGCTCATGATGAGCTAGATGCTCTTAAATCTCAGCTGAAGAAGAGCTTTGAGATGAAGGATTTGGGACAGGCCTCACATATACTTGGGATGCACATTAAGCGCGATAGGCATCACGGGCTTTTGTATCTCTCACAGCGGGAGTACATTCATAAAGTCCTTGAGCGCTTCCGCATGCAGGACGTAAAGCCTATTGGCTATCCATTACCTTCTTATGTGAAGGTATCACAGGCCGATTGTCCGCAGACAGATGAGCAGAGGGCCGAGATGGCCAAGATCCCTTATGCTTCAGCCGTGGGCAGTTTGATGTATGCCATGATAGCCACTCGTCCAGATATTGCGCATGCAGTTGGTGTTGTGGCACGCTATATGGCTACACCTGGCAGCAGACATTGGGATGCCGTGAAGGGTATCATGAGGTACCTGAAGGGCACATCAGATATGTGTATTTGCTATGGCAGCCAGGATACAGGGGTCGTGGGGTACACTGACTCCGATTATGTAGGACATGCAGATAGTAGGAAGTCCACTTCTGGCTATGTATTCACCTATGCTGGAGGGGCTGTCTCTTGGATGTCCAGGGTTCAGAAGTGTACGGCTTTCTCTACCACTGAGGCCGAGTATGTTGCAGCCACTGAGGCTTGCAAGGAGGCCATATGGTTAGGCCGTCTAGTTGCTGACCTTGGGATTGATGCTACACCTACACTGCATTTGGATTCTATGAGTGCCATTCAGTTGGCTAAGAATCTGGTCTTCCATGCGAAGACGAAACACGTTGAGGTGAGGTATCACTTCATACGTGGTGTCGTGGAGGACAAGTCTGTTGACCTTGTCAAGATCTCCACTGACGAGAATCCTGCAGATCTACTCAGGAAGAGCCTCACTACTGAGCGCTTTGCTTCCTCAGGAGGTTGATGGGCGTTGGATGAGATGTCGCCTTTCCTCATCCCTTGTACCTATGTACATTTGTACTGTTTTTTCTTTTTTCTTTTCTCTCTCACTAGGGTAGATTCGCCTTTAAGTGGGAGGTTGTTGGGGGTAAAGGCGCCTCCGCCGTGCCGCCCCGTGTATTACTACACTGACAGTACCCGCCACTGCACATTGCAGGTGGCGGGCGCCCGTCACGTCACTTTATTCTTTATTCTTTTAGTGACAGTTTGAATAAAGGAAGGCCCGGTCACACATTGTGACTGTTGAAGTTCCCATTTCTTGTCTCTCTCTTTTCTTGCTGATGCTCTCCCGCCATAGCTCGCGTGCAAGCTTTGATCTTTCTCACCTTTCAAAGCTAACACTAAAAGGTGGACAAAACATCTGATTTCTACTTAATAGGATAAGCCCATACCTTATGCAAGTAACTATCAATGAATGTAATAAAGTACTTCATACCACCCAACAACTAATAGTGCATGGGACCACATATATCTGAATGAACAAGGCATACTGTGTGTTTGCCAGCCATATAAGTAATGATCACAAGACTTGAAACGCTTATAGTCGAGGGATAGAAGATACTACAAACTGGTAAGCATTTTCATTCATTTCAAATACATTTTCCCAAGGTGACGATCCCAAAGAGATACATATGGGATTGCAACCACAGCCAAAACATGGTCAAATGACCCAAATACAAGCAAAAGATAGAGGGTACTAGACTTAGCACCATGTACAATGACAAGATTTCCATGAGTAACCTTTCACGAGGAATCACCAAAAGCAACAATATAATCTACATCATCCAAGGTGCCTGTAGAGATAAGGCTCTTAGTGAGAGGTGGTACATGACATTCATCATGAAGAGTGAACATGTTGTCTAAAACAAAATGTAGCTCGATATCACCAATACCAACTATCTCCAATGCCAGGTCATTATCTAAATGGATAGATCCAATCATACTATGATAGGAGTGAAACCACTCTTTATGAGGGGTTACATGATAGGAAGGCCTTGAATCTATCAAAAACCAACACTGAGTATATCCTAACAAAGCATCGGTTAGTTGTGAAGCATCCAAAGAAGAAGCTGCCAAGATAAGATCATTAGATACATTAGTCTGTACCGCATTAATCTCCTCAATCTTAACACTAGACTTGCTAGGCACAATGCTACAATTATGACTATTACCCTTTTTCTTGTGCTTGTCTTCATGCATTTTAGGGCACTATGGTGAACTATGATATGCTTTTCCACAATAATGATAAGCAAGACTGGACTTATAACCACATGACTTACTGTGAGATTGTCCATATATCCTAGATTGAGACTTGTTAGAGTCTCTACCATGGCTATTTTCATTATATCGATCTCCTATAGTCAATGCATGTGATATATGAGAAGCATCCACATTCTTTCTATTCACCTCTTCTGTCAATAAGGCACTCTCAATATCCTACAATTTCAACCCACCCTTAGCACAAGGAGATGTACTAAAAGTGTCCCACAACTCATGTAGAGTATTAAGCTGAAATAATAGATGCAAAGTATCCTTGAACTCAATCTCTTGCAATGCTTGATGGCTGATGATCAAGTGAAATTCATTCAAGTGTGCACACATAGAAGTCCCTTCTTTCATACGAAGGTCCATTAACTATTTCAACCAATAAATTTGAGATGCATGACTCTCCTTGTCATAAAGATTCTTAATCTATGTCCAAAGCTCATATGTAGTATGCTTTCTGGTTACAACATTGTAGTGAACCTACTTAGAGAGTGATAAAAGGATTGTGGACTTGCATAGCTCAGTCAATTCATCCCAATCCTTAGTTGCAATGTTTTCAAGTTTGGCAAGCCCATTTTTAAGTGGTCCAGCCTATAATTTTTGCACTAAAACTTGCCATACCTAGGTCTTCCAATAGCTATAATTGGTCCCATCTAGTTTCTTAGTATTGAAGATAGGAGTATCGCGCGAGAACCATTAGCCATAATGGAACCAAGCAAGTACATAGAAGGGCAAGATGGACTGTTGTGATACCCTACAAATCAGTCCCAAAACCACTGCTAAATCAAGTGAGAGATAGGAGATACTACCAAAGTAATGAGCTATCCACAACTTTAGCAAAAGACTGTTAGGTCCAGGTGACTACCCTCAAATAGAATGCATAAAACTAAAATGACAAGTTACTACAATAAATTGTAGCAATATACCAACAACCAACTATGAGCAACAAAGAAGAAAGAATCCATGAACAACCAACACTAAAAACTACCACAACAATTGCAGTGTGTCAGAAACCATATATGCAATAGGCATAAACATCATGCAGAAGGTAGGTCCAAGGGCAAATTAAGAGAACTGCCAAATGCATAATCCATTGAGCAAAAGCTCAATACATAACCTAGAAACATATAAATACCACTAACAACACCTTGATAAACATCAAAGCTAAGATATCAAATCAGCCCACAATAGAATAAGTACATCTAATAAATATCAAGAGAGCGTGTATATGTCACAATGAGTCCCACTATCTCATTGCAATAACCAATTGCATACACTAAATGCTCTATAGTACATCCAAGTATCAATGTGGCTCAACACATAAAGTCAAATAGCTCCAACTAAAGTGAAGGCCGAATGCCAAATGAGCAATCAAAGCTCAGAACATCATGGTAATGACATCCAAGATTCATAGAGCATACATCTGGAAGTATTGAACCCAAGTAGTCTATAAGACTTTCACTGTAGCGTTCAAGTAGCATCCAAGGACACGAATGATAGCTAATGTCAAAGCATCCAAGCTCCAATATCAACTTAGGAGCATGTCATAAATATATCCATAGGTATACATGACAACCAAAGTGTCAGTACATCCAATATATGGTACCTGAGTAGCTTCAAAGAATAATGGGTATAATCTTTATCATACAATTGTTTGTTGTCCACTATGAATAGTAGTGAAATATTTTCTAAAACTAAGCCAATGCAAGCTTAGTTGAAGCCCAAAAGCATTCCAAGTTAGGTGTTGGCATCCCCAAGTGTTAAACTAACATTTGGACATCAATACTACCAAGCCCTGGAAACATCAAATGACAAGAGGCATGTGCTTTTCCTAGATAAATGACATTTAGTACTATTATTAAAGAATGAAATCCCTAAGAAAATTGAGCCAAATGTGTGCTTGAATTAGCCCAAAAGCATAACCATATCATTTGGGCACCAAATAGCATAGTTCTATTCTATGTGAAACAAAGAACAAAAATTTGCACATATTCAACTCTATAAGTGCACAAATTTGTAGCTCTCATTGTGCTCTTCGTTTCTAGCTATAGAACGCCTAAATCTGGTATTGTATGCAAAAGTTATGGACAAAATATGGCATTGCTATCAAGCTGCCATAACTATCCAGGACTTCTACAACATATTGTGTATCCACTCAAAATGGATAAAATGGCTTCTTCTCAGCTCAATAAGCACTCAAAAAGGCTCAACTAAGCCTTGGGAAGCTCCTCAATAAGTGCAGAGCAAATTGGAATTGGTTGGAAGAAGGAAAGACTCAAGGCATACGTCGAGAGAAAGAAACAATGGCTGCCATGAAACCTTGAGTTGAAGCTTTGAATTTGGACTAAAATAAAGGATGAAAAAGCTCCTCAAATGGTTAGCTCTGATACCATTTGAAGGGAGTAAGTCTAGATTGGAATCACACAAGTGGAAGTAAGAGCAATAGTGGAGAGAGAAAGAGAGACACAGAGAGACACAGAGAGAGAGAGAGAGAGAGGACGGAGGAACTCCAACAATCACAATATGTGACTAACCTTCCCTTTATTCAAATGTCATTGAAAGAATAAAGAATGAAGTGACAATGATGGGCACCCACTACTTGCAGTGTACAAGTATGCATGTACTGTCAGTGTAGTAATACATAGGCGGCTAGACACATGCACCTTTACCCCCAACACATTTCAAGCTCAATGGTTAGCAGTGCTAAGACTAAATTAGAATTCTTGGGGTAGTAGGATCTTTGAATCAAAATAATGTCTTATTGTTTCAAGAAGTTGAAGCCAAGATGCATAAATGGGTGAAATTTTATCACGGATTAGCTAGAAGACTAGCGATGGCTAAGGTAGTGCCATCACGTTATGCAATATATGTAGTGGCTATATTTTCCTTCTCAATTACTTTCTCCAAAATGGTAGATAAAAATAGTTTATCTCTTTCTATGATCCTTTGGGTATATCATGGAGTCAAGTGACATATCTTACTATGGAGGAAGGACTTGTGCCTTAAAGAAACACATGCCAAGGCTTGTAGATTGAATCTCTCCCTACTAAGATGGCATTTTGAGGGGTAGGCATGGGGTGGTCTTGATGTTGCATTAGATTAGAGAAGCCTTGGAAAATTGGTTGCTATCTACAATCACTATTCATAATGGATAAATTGTGTTCAGTGGAGGACAATATATAGTTTCTACAAATAAGATGGCCCAAAATCTAGTGTGGAAAACTAGAAATCCATCTTAAAGGACTACTATTGGTCAGGTGCCCGTGCCTTTTGGGGGGTCCGGGGGGGGGCGCGGGGGGGGGGGGGGGGGGGTCGAGGGGGATGCTCTCTTCAATTTGTGATCTAGTTAGGGAGAGGTGCAATCAATGAAGGATTATTTCCCTATCGTGAGGTGAATCAATCACTCTCCCTAGCATGGTGGAAGAAACAAGTCTTCTTTTATGACTAGTTTTACATACCACCTTCCTTTAATGAGAAATGGGCAACCCTATCTAGCATTCCCCTTCCAAATTTCAAATGTAAGAGAGTGGCCATTGCCAAATTCAAGAATAAGCAAGAGTTACAAGTGCAACATTTATCATGAGGTGCATAAATGCCTATAGCATTTCAAGTAAGCAAAGCAAAACAACTATTGTTATGGCCATAGCCATCCTTGTGGAATTCTTCTCCGCCACTTGGATGTGGACCTTCAACGGTGGATAGACATCTAGAATAATGATAGTTGTACTGAATATACGTAAAGATTTTATAGCTATATCCGAAGCATTTCTACATCTTTAAGAAACATGGACCGGAATGCGGGCGTTCTTCATGTCTCATATGTGTCCAATTGGTTGCTTTAAGAGTGTAAGGAAGACTATAAGGTACTTCTGCTTAACTAGTGCTAAAATGAGATGGCTCAACTTGACCTTGTATAAGACGAGGGAGGATTGGCCCACCTCATATGTCCTAATTGAGGATAATCCACTTGTTGGTTGGATCTATTAGTAAGGGAAACCATTGTTGAAACTCAAGCATAGAAAGGATTATGCCACAAAGGATGCAAGGTGGACCATGAAATTGGTGGAGACTTGGAAGAAGTACCATCTGTTGATGGATCCCCTAGCAACACGGAGAAGACATGTGAGGAAGGTTTGGAGGGCCACTCCCTCAACCAAGATAAATGTCTTTCTATGGGGGGTTTTGATGAATAAGCATTCATGATGGCAAAACTTGGCCATAGAAACTTAGCGCCACCATGTGTGCATGCAAGAGAGTGGACAAGGACTCAATGCATCTTTTTTGGTCCATCATAGAGGTGAAGCTGGTATGGATTGAAGTTAGAAAATTTCTTAGGCAAGCTGGCCTTGCATTGGTCCAATGTGGGCACTACTAGGAGGTAGAGGTGTGTTCAATGAGGAGGAAGTGAAGCTGTAGAACATGGTAAGGGTATTGATCAATTAGTGGAAAACTTGTAGCAATGTTCTATTTGGGTACATATCTATTGGGTGGGGGTGCCCTTTCTAACATACCTGATAAATGTGTAATGTGTATAGGAGTTGGTGGTTGTTTTAATGTCTTTGAAGACTAGCTCTCAGCTCTAGCTACGATACTAAACAATGCATTATGAAGTCTCTTTGCATTTCCAATAGAAAGCATTGTAAATATCTTCCAACTATTAATATAAGTGTATTTTTGCATTAAAAAGAGAGATTACTCTTTCAATGTTTAGATTGGTGTATTTGGTTGTTACCAATGTAATGGTTGTATTTGGTAAACATTAACATAGTTGTTTGTGGTAAATATAAGCATTTTCTATGAACTTTGGATCCTCCTTTTATGATTTTGCTTCAAGTTTTTAGTTATTTCTGCTGATAATAAAGAATGGTTATATGCATACATTTTACACCATAAACTTCCAAGCATGGGTGGTACATTGTGTGACATTACATATTTGTGAAGCTCACGAGGTTGTGCCTCGGTTGGCTTTCGTTTTCTATGAGCAAAGAAACAAAGGGCCACTTGTGCACCGCCCCCTCCTCGCACCTTCTTTTACATACCTATAAAACCTTCTGAATTCATGGACATCATAAATCGAAAATGACACAGCTTCTATCTTTATTATTAAAAGGTTTTGTAGGGTGTGCCATGTGGCAGCTTCCTACTCCCCCTCTCTCTATGGCTTGGCATAGAGAATATCCCTATTCACCTTTCAAGGAAGGGCAACAACAAAAAAGATAGGATTAGTAGGGAAAAAGAAAAACGAGAAGGAAAAGATAGAGTCAATAAGAAAAACTCCCCTTTTTCACTCTCTTTCTTTTGCCCCTCTCCATCCTACGTGCCAAAGCTATGTTTTTCCTCCCCCTTCATGTCCTTGTACCCATCCCCATCCCCATCCCCACCCCCTCTCTCTCTCTCCATCCTCTGTGCCAAAGCTATGTTTTTCCTCCCCCTTCCTGTCCCCATCCCCATCCCCATCCCCACCCCCCCTCTCTCTCTCTCTGTCTCTTCTCAATGCAAAGGCTCAATATTGGTGCACATGTTTGTGAGTGGTCCAATGAGAAGCAAGTAGCAAAGCAGAGTTATGGAAAAGCAATGTGGTCACATTGATGATGTAGCTGACAAATGAGACTGGAGAGCAAGGAGGCTCAAATTCGAACATTGACCAACTGAAAGAGAAAGTATGCACATGTTTCTCTCTCCTCTTTCATTAGCATTGTTCATCAAAGGTGTTTTCGAGTAAATCTAGTCTCTTACTATTATAGCTTGATGATTTTATCATTTTCATTAGTACAAGCTTGATAATTTCATCATTTTTGTTCTACGTGTGGAGAAGGAGGTGCCAGCAAGGCTCTCTCCGTGTTTCGACAATTTGTAATATGCTATGAAGTAGTTGCCAATGAGGAATGATACATGTGTGTGTGTGTGTGTGTGTGTGTGTGTGTGTGTGTGTGTGTGTGTGTGTGTGTGTGTGTGCGTGTGTGCGTGTGTGCGTGTGTGTGTGTGCGTGTGTGCGTGTGTGCGTGCGTGCGTGCGTGCGTGCGTGCGTGCGTGCGTGTGTGCGTGTGTGCGTGTGTGTGTGTGATGATAAAGAAATAGAGAGGGTAAATGGTGACCCTTCTCTAAACATGATAGTTGTGAAATCATGCTAGGTCTTGCTCCTTTGCCAATATTAGTTCATGTGTAATATCATTTTAAAAAAAGAACTTAAGACTATAAACTCCTTTGCCAAGATTTCAATGTGTATTATTGCAAGCGATTGAGAAATATAGAGTGACCACTAAACTTATGTGGTTGAAAATCTTGCTTCCTATTTTGATTAATCAGCCTTGAATATGGTCATATCCAAAATATAGTTAAAACAATAATGGCTTCACTCATGTTAACTCAAACCTATTATACACAAATTCTGATGTGTTATATGATCAACATTTGAAACCAATATTGGTCATCTCCATCTTAAAGAGATCTTAATAGACATACAATTGGTTTATACATGTAAAGGCATTGTACATCAGAAAGCCTAAATCTTGACAAAATCAATACTTGTAATCAATTCTACTATATCAGTAAAGGGACAATGCATTACAAAAATCATTATGAACCCTTTGGCATTAGGGTACGTGTATAGGAGTATGTAGAATAGTATTAACCTCAATTCGACATGGCAGAAATATGAAGCAAAGAGTGGAAAAATGACAAAAAAAGAGCAAAGGTATAGAGGCGGCCCCTAAAGTTTAAGCTGAGGCAAAAAGTGCACTTTTAAATGGAAGACACCTCAAAAAACTCTAAAAACTCTTGTAAAAGAGCATCAAGCTCCATCCTGTGCCATTTGTAAAAGAATAGACGAGTGTAGACTTAAGGCATGAGGCAAAAAGCGGGAAATGAAAAAAAGGACCTTGCTACAATGGCCGGTCATCTAAAAAGGAATGGGTGTCCATGGGATTTTGGGGTTTTGTATATAAAGTTCAAAAAGTGACTGCAAGCTCATTCTTCGGTGTGTGGCTAACAAGATTCCTCTCTTCTTCTCTTCACCTTGCTTGTGTGTGTGCTCTTGAGAGAGGGAGTGTGAGAGTGTGAGGGAGTGAGTGTGTGGGAGTGAGGGATTAAGAGGGTGAAGCTCTTCACCATCTCCTCTTCTCTTATTCTCTTCTCGTTTCTCATGCGCACGTGGCTATGGTGGATGGAGCTCGATGGAGGAGGCTTGAGGATGCTTGAGCTAGCATAGGATCATGGAGCTACCGGTGTGTTCGAGGGAGGAGTCAACTCATTTCGGCAACAAAGTAAGATCACTACACTTGTAGGTTTGTAGGTGCATTGGCTAGGTGAGAGATAGCCATTAGAGCTCACTTGAAACGCTTGAAACAATAAGCGGTCTGTGGGTCTTAGCAGTTGAGTGTGAGCTCCCTCTACATTTTGGTTCCATTGCCGGAACCAACGAATTCAAGCTTGAGAACTTGTGTGCCTCATATCAAGCATTGAAGTAAGGGATTCATCCCTGATCGGAGTTTGAGATAGGTAGGAAGTTTGGGTTTTTTAAATCTTCGATACAAGTAAGTATTTTGGTTATTTTGGTTGTTTGATGATTGGAAAAGAAGGGGAAATCATTTCAATTATTTGCTTTCGATTCTTATTGCATTTAGCATAGGTTAGGATTAAGAAATCAGATTGGAAAAGAACAGGGTTTACTACTATAAAACAAGGCAAAACACGGCACAAATCATGGTAAACGAGGAAAGAAGAGTATTTGAAATGATTAATGTCGTGAGTGATTGGGGATAACAATATCTTGCCTGTGAAGGGGTTTAAGGGCCAAGAAACCATAGAAGAGCTCATTTTTCACCCTAGTATTGAGAGAGAGAGAGAAATAGCTTCCATTGGTGATTCGTTCAAACTTGCTACCAGGGAGTTCTTCACACTCGTTAAGTATATCAAACCCTTCCTCCTATGTCCTTGTTGTGATCTAGAAGTTTGTGTGCCTTGGGATTGCTTAGATCAGAGGATTTAACGAAATAATCCTCGACGCTGCCACCCTCGCACGCAACTCGGCCTATCCGAGTGTCTTGGTTCTGGGTCGAGTCCCAAAATTGACCCTCGACCCTCTTACATTTGGCCAATTTGGCCTGTCTAAACGAACAACTCGGTTAACACCCTCGAATTTGGCCCTTGCGCCTCGGCCCATCCGAATATACCATTCGGCCACTCAACCATTTCCACTCGGCCCTTTTTGACTCAACTACGTCCCAACAATCGACTCAGCCAACTAACCTGACACGGCCCTCAACCACATCCATTTGGCCATCCAAGCTGCAAATTCGGCCACTATTCCTATTCGGGTCTGAGTCCACCACTTGACCCCTACAATTCGATCAAGTTGGGCCAAGTTAGATTTTTATAATTTTTTTGGAAAATTGCACCAGACCCAACTAAATCTCAACCACACAAACCTTGGTGAGCCATCCCAACGCCCAGAAGTCAATTCTGGCACAAGGAATATGCAAATTTGCGAGATATAGCCCCTTAGTAGCTTGAGTAGACTTTTGAGAGAGTCAGCGCCTTAACAATAGCTCGTGGAGTCATAGACCCCGAAACGAACCTAAAATGAGTAAAGATGACGCAACAAGGAACCCTAAAATCTATCAAGATGGCCAAAAATTGATCGAACAAGCTTATTAGGTCTAAGACAAAACGAGAGTGCATAAGCCACTTAGACACTTGTTCTTCGCACTCACCTTGATTTCCAACACTTGAAGTACAACCAAGAACAACGGAAAGCCTGATTGAGCACAAGTGTATAGAAAAGAACACACACACTGAAATTTGAGGATTCTATGCAATAATTAAGGAACTTACTCAAATAAAAGAACTTGAAGGAACCCACCAATAGAATAAGATCCCAATTTATAGACAGGCAATTGGAACCCCAAGTGAACAGTGACAAAGACCTGGATCTACCCAACCTCCTTAACCTTATCAATAGCTTGGTGGAGCACGAGAACGCAATCATGTCAAGAGAGCTCAAACCGCAGGCAGAACGAGGAACTCAACTTGGGAGTTTTCCCAGAAGCAATCTAGCAGTTGGTGAACAGCTATGATTCTCACGCTCGGTATGAGCACCGTGGTACAATGGTAGAAGCCATCATAGTTGACCTAGAGGAGGAAAGGAACCTAGCCCACAAAGCATTGCAAGGCATAATGGAATACAACCAAGACCAGCAGACTAGGAGCCTGAGGCAGAACGCGAAGATGCGAGAGATACAATGAGTGCTGAACCTAGCAGGGAGGAATCGAATTGACCATGAGAGAGTAAGCTGCTGCAAACCTACAAGAACATGATGCAAAGACACAGATACTGAGTTTGACATTGCACTACATACCTAAGTCCTTGCATGTTAATACTTTTTGGGAAGGCACTGAGATGTATGTAGTCTTACTAGCCTTAGCCCTAGGGCGACACAACAAGGAAAGGGATTGTAGACACAGTGGCGGGAGTTAGTGTACTAGCCATGTAGTGCTCCAAACTTGGGACAACCCACTGGTCGAGACTGCTAGGTTCAATGTCACATTAGCTAACAGAATGAAAGTAAAGCCATTCGGGGTGCTAAAAATTTGACCAGTGAAAATCGGAAGAGTCCAATTCTCAGTTGATTTTATAGTCATGAACGGAGTGGACCACGATATTCTATTGGGTTGACCTTGGATGCACAATGCTAGAGTGATCGAAGATTGGGGGAATGGTCTCATCTTCCTAGGCAATAGAACATAAGTCGTAAGGGTAAAAATAGATTCCAAGAAGACTACACTAGTCAATCTCAATGCTATTTCCACAATGCTTAAGGGTGATGCTCAAATCAAGAAATCCTACGGGCCCCTGACTAAGTATATTCCATGTCCTGAAGATGAGGGAGATTGGATGCATGTCCTTGCTACCATCGACCTACTGTTCTCGGACAATGAGGAGTACGCATAGGCCATTACAATGATTAGCAAGCCCAAGGGTACACCCTCGGTATTGGTCTGCGTAATGGCACAAAATCTTCGCAAAAGACCTAACCTTGTCACTTTCAAAGTGCCAAACAACAAGAGGAAACTTCATGAGATTTTAGAGTATTTAACTAACAAGCTAACTAGCAATCCAATAGCAAATTTCAAGCCACTCCAAGATCTCTTAGACGAACCAAGGTGGCAATGGACTAGGATGCATGACCTAAACCTCATGTTCAATTGGGCTCTAGTCCCCAATCAAAGACACGAGACATACCAAGACCTGGGAGACGATGAGCGGTCAGATGTAGATGCTTTCGATGATGAATACAAAGACTGTCACTCCTTCAGTGTGACGAGAGTGAGGGTGAGATGGATACCATAGAATACGACATTGAAGGACAAGAGATAGAATATATACGAGTAGACTCTAAGTCATAGAGAAAGAACGCCTTCAGGATAGAGCGAGGGGTCATGCGCATGGATTGTGATCGCACTTGGTTGGAACATATAGGAGCCATAGACTTTGAACAAGCATGCCTAACCCATCCAGGTACCATGCCAATGCTTAGAACAGAGTCACCCTCTAAGCTGCGCCATCGAGAGAGACTACCTCTTCTAGCAAAGATGAGGAGTTCGATTCTGAGTCAAAAGTGAGTTCAGAGAGTGACCCACAAATACCTAGGCCTCCCAAGACTAGATGTACCAAGGAGGACCTACCCGTCCACCTAAGGCATAGACGGTTAAAGGAATAAAGGGAAAAACAACTTGAGGACGCACGAGCAGACGAACAACGAAAACCACAGGACCTCCCTAAGAGATTTATGAAGTTCAAGAAGGGTGATAGGGTAGTGATCATGTTGGGTGCCAAACGTCAAGGGCAAGCAAGTGAACCCATCGAGGGACTTGTCAAAGTCAAGGAGGTGAACTTAGCCTAGAAAGGGGAGACACCCCGACCTGTCTTTATTATCAATGACTTGACGAAGGAAGAGGAGACAAGTCTTGTTGCTCTCTTGCGAGAGTATATAGACGTATTGGCTTGGTCCTTAAAAGAGCTTAAGGGGGTAGATTCGAGTGTAATAACTCCTATGGGAGCATGTAATCTCACAATTCAGCTGCCCCATCGAACTAGTTAGTGACCAGGGCACACACTTCATTAATGAAGTGATTGCGCATCTTCTATCCACCTTTCTAATTATCCATTGAAAATCCTTGCCATATTACCCTTAAGCAAATGGCCAGGCGGAATCCACAAATAAAATTCTAGTAAAAGTCCTGACTAAGGTAGTCTCTGCTTTACACAGTGACTAGGTTAACAAGTTGATGGCAGCCTTGTGGGCTTACCGCACAGCCTATAAAACGGTTGTAGGCCATACACCTTTTAGGTTGACCTATGGAACTAAAGTAAGTCTACATGTGGACTTATTCATTCTTAGCTTGAGGATCGCACTTCATGAACGATGGGAAGGGAAGGAGACATGGATTGAACGTCTAATTGAACTCAAATGCCTCTTGGAAACTCGACTTCTAGCTACCCATGCGCTCATACGTGAGAAAGCACAACGCAAAAGCTGGTTTGATAAGCATGTCAAGCAGTGCGACTTTGAACAGGGAGACTTAGTGTTCTTGCACTCCGTTAAGGGGCATAAACAGAAAATGAAGTTTTAAGGACTAGGACCTTTCAAGGTTTGTGCCATTAGCTGGAATTGTTAATATCAAACTCAAGACTCTGGAAGGCGATGATATAGGCTTCTTCAATGGCAGTCACATCAAGAAGTACTACCCCCCATGCATCCTCTACATGAACCACCAATGTTAGAACCCCCTATCAGGGTACAAGTAGCCACAATCACGGAGATTGACGATGAAGATAAGGAAGCCGTAGAACCCACTTACCTCTGCATCATGGTCACTGCCAACCAGACATGCACTTTCAATGCCTTGATCGTCAGTGTCTTAACCCATGATCATTGAACCCACATTGGCAAACCACAATTACAACCCACTACCACAAAGCTAAGCCCATATGGGAGCCAATCATACGCATTCCTAAGGAAGTGCAGGACCGCAGTTTCTATCGAGTCTGAGAGCATACCAATGATCTTTTATGTGTTGCCAAATACTAAAGATATGGGCACGGAGTCGTTGCTAGGTTGAACCTTTAAAAAGTAAGCTCACTGCAATGTCGATTATGAGTCGTAGCGTATCCACCTAGCCATTGGCAATGTTCGCATAGTAGCCGCTTTTAGCAAGGGTTGTGCAACTCCTACAAGATCCGCAAAGCCATCGGTAGAAATGCCTACATCCAATTCTAAGGAGGGGGGTTGTGACTTGATACAACCCACCAAGCCTCTATGCCAACAACCCGCTAAGGCCAAAGTCAATGCCCACGAACCCTAGTTCAAATGGGTACCTAAACATCAGAGCCTACCATCGAGGAGCAATCGGCCACGCCTTCGCAAGGCTAAGAACGCAACCTCAAAACCTAGGAGGCCAAGACAAAGCTACAGACAATGATGTACGTTCAAGCCGTGATGGGTTCCTAAGACCCTATTGCAAGCACAAGGCTATTATGAGGGCAATGCCTGGATATGGATCCCTAAGGCTAAAACAACCAAAGGCACCAATCAAACTCCACTCTCACGCTTAACCGTACCCAGCCATACAACGTGTCAAGGCTTGAAGCCGCATAAGCCTCGAGACACCAAGCTCATAGACTCACAACTGCTTATGCCCTTGAAGACCAACCAAGTCTATCATCCCAAATCTCATCCTGCTACTCCCAAACCAGTACCACATAACTCTACTAAGACTTAGGAAGCCGCATCCACAAGTAGTAGTGCCCCATTAGCAGTCCAGTCCCAACCCACTGTGCAAGGGACCCAATCCAATCTCAAGAACAACCAAACCCACAACCATCTGTGCTGCCAAACCCCAACCACCCGTAGGCCTTTGACCCTCCTATGAGCGAAAATCATTCTTGACACTAGCCGCAGATCTAGTCGAAGACACAGGGGATGACATGATTGTTTGCCTTACATGCTTAGATGCCACATTCATGCCGTTGGCTCTGAGCTATGACCGCTTGGACTTGGACATGTTACAAGAGCCCTTAGCAACTAAAGTTCATACGATACCTTGTTCATGGGATACATTCGAATTTGCATTCGTCAAAGCACCCCACTCAGCTGCAAAGTTGCTCATCACTGAGATATCTAGAGAGCAAGCCATCAAACAATGTCTCATTACGTCATACGATAAGCGAGCTACTTCTACTATCATTGACCAAGAAATCGAGGAGTTGAAATAGTTTGCTGAAGCTGAATCCCTATTCTTGCGGAACTGGTACGCTCTTCAATTGCAATGTGAACTCAAAGGATGCCAAATAATGACCAACGTTGAGTAGCGACGCGCAATTAAGACATCAGAGTATGACCCAACTTATGTCGCTCCAACTTCGTATAGGGTGTTAATAACTATTTGTGGCCGACCCATGGAAGAGCACATCAAAGGACACCCGTACCTTGATTGCCTCCTAACCAAGGAAGAGTTACATACGAAGCTTAGTTGGAGTACAATCGAAACTTCTATGCTTGGCTCATGCGAAAGTAAACACTTGACCCATACGTTGAATGCCCTTGGCCCACTAGCCTTCAATCCTAGGCAGGATTCTTCTCAAATCCAGAAGGGGAGGGGGTAAGGTGAGTCAAATCAAAACCAATCAAAATCAAGCAAATACATAAACACACTGTTGTGAAAACCTCAGTCTACACTTAAACGCAAAAATGAATGAAACATGTTAACTTGCGATTGAGGAAAAATGTCACAAAATTTTTGAAATAAAGGGTGAAAAGTCTAAAAGGAAAGTTTATGTTGGAGCTTAAATGTTTTCATTCAACAAACATGAAGTCTTTCTTTTTAGCAAATAATTGTTTTGGAAGCACTAATGGGAATGATGGTTCATGATAGGAATGAAAGATGTCGCAGCAAAATTGTGCTCACCAACTCCCTTTCACAGAGGAGGAGAGGACGCAATATGACATTAGCTTAGAAAATTGTGCTTATAATTAGCTGAAATTCCGCAGTATCCACAACCTCGAGAAGGTGGTAGCCAAGGAGGAGGCTATAAGGAGAGTGGTGGAATAGTATAATTAGCTGAAATTCCACAGTATCCACAACCTCGAGAAGGTGGTATCCACAACCTCGAGAAGGTGGTAGCCAAGGAGGAGGCTATAAGGAGAGTGGTGGAACAATGTAACCTCTCGAAATACCTAGAGAAGTTTGCACAGGAGCCTGACCACACAAAGTGTGTGGAATTTTTGAGAATGTACAACCCTAATCAGGAATGCGGAAGGATGACTGTGGGGAGAACGCTAAACAAGTGCAGGTGCCATTGAACTAGGCCTTAGTGGAGAAGGCACTGGGTTTGGAACCTAAGGTGGAGAAGAAACATAAGAAAGATGTGTATGCTATGTTAAAGATGAAGAGGGAGGATGTTTTTACAAATAACGGCATCAGCATACAAGATATCCCCAATGTTGAGGCCCAGATGCATGCAAAATTGGTGCACTCACTCTTCTCCAGCCAGCACTAGAACTCCCTCATGCATCAAATCAATGTGCATGTGCTGAAGAATGTGGCAGGCCACACCTTGGATGAGGTAGATTGGAACGATTACGTGCGCAAGACTGTAGACCAAGCAGCCAAAGCACTAGCCCTGGATAGCAGTTTGGTAGGAGGAGAGTCCCTAGCCTCTAAAAGTATCGAGAGCCTATTTCATTGGATATGGAAGTGTGTTGACAGCCATCATCTAGGAGGCTATAAAAGAAGCTCAGTAAGGAGAAGAAGGAGTGGATGAGACTCCAGATAGGTAGCCGATCCACCAGGAGAAAGAGCCATTGGGCGACATGACAGAAACAAAGACAAATAAGGAAGATTAGGAGGCTCAATCCAAAAGGAAAAAATCATAGAAGCCCACTAAAAAGACAGCTCAAAAGAAGAAACAAGATGAGGGCAAGAAGAAGGAAAAAGAAAATCTAGAGAGAGCCAAAAGGAAATTCCCTAAGAGAGGCTAAAGAGAGGGAAAAGAAGAAAAAGCAAGAGGTAGAGGAGTTGAAAGAGGAAGCCAAAAAAGCCAAGGAGACAAAAAAAGAGGCTGAAGAGAGGAAGAAGAAAGAGAAGGAAAAAACTGAAAAGCTAGCTAAAGAATCAAGGAAAAAATAAGAGAGAAAGAGAAGAGCTGCCGAAAAGGAGGGGGAGTTGAGAAGAAAGGAGGAGGAAGATATGGCCGAAGCAATTCGTTGGTCCATAGAACAGCAAAGATGACTTGATGACCTATGGGCTTTAAGTCTGCCTAAGGATGAGAGACCTAGCTCAAGCACTCATGTACCTAAAGTCATATTGCGTGTGGTCATCGGAGGTAAGGGCAAGGCTCCCATCCATCCCATCCTGCCCCTCTTGGTGGCTACTAGTGAGGCAACCACTCTCACTCCAAGCATCCCTACTAGCACCGATGTAAACAATTTTGTGGCTTGGATGCATTACTTCATTAATAAGGAACTGGCCCAATGAAAAGAGTGTGGAGACTATGGCTAATGGGCAGAAAAGACCGGCCATAGATGCCAAGTCTAGGCAGGATCTGAAATGCCAAAAGGTGGAAGCTTCGCCCACTCCAATCCCTACTACTATGATACCACCAGCAAACCATGATGAATATGTTGATGAACTGCTCTCTCGGCTAGAGAAGGCAGAGGAGGAAAGAAAGATAGAGGCGGTCAAGTTGAAAGTAGAAAAGGAGTTGGCGGCAACCTTTCACCTTGAAAAGACGAGGCAAATAGCTATGCAATAAAATGATATATTTGATCTAAAACAGGAACTAAAGGCCAAAGATGACAAGGAGGAAAGTGGCGGCAATGGCTCGAATATGAAAATCAACAACTAGTGAAAATGCAAAGAGAATATAAACTTTTAGTCATGCAACATGAGGAGTTGGCAGCAGAAACAGATCGGATCAAATGAGACATGGAAGAGCTTGCCGCCACAAGGGAAGAAGAAAGGAAGCAAGAAGAGGAGCAATATCACAGAGAGATGGAAACCATGACCAAAAAGTTGAGCCTTGAAAGAAAATTGCAGGAGAGAATGAGAAAGGAATTGGAAGACCAGGAGTAGAGACTCAAGGCCCTAGTACAAAGACGAGGAGAAAGTATGGAGGAGATGAAAAAGAGAGCTGAAGAGTGGGTAGGCCAAAATGAACGAAGAGTAAAGACCTTGGCGCATTGCCTGGCTCTCGTGGAAAAAGAGAAAGTCCTAGCAGAAGGCAGAGCAGAGGCAGCCCAAGTGGGCTTCAATACTCAACAATGAGCTTTCTTGAATAGTCTGATGGATGCCACTCACATGGAGGAAGGGGAGTCCCTTGAGGTGGTAAAGAAGAAGCTGAGCATAGCACGCAGAGCTCTGCAAGCAGGGCTACATATGCCACCACAACTTGTTACAATTGGGATGAGCCTTGATGAACAACGCAAGTACCTGGCCAATCTAACCCCCCACGATACTAATGCAATGGGGTTTTTAGAGGAGGTACATCAAGAAGATTGCCAAAGGAGTGAAGCTGAACTGCAATTTAACATGGGCAGATTTGAAGAAGAAGTGATCTCACAACCCCCTTTACCCCACTCTGAAGAATAGCAGCAGACACATTCGCGGAAAGAAAAACCACCCTCTGAAAGAAAATGGTGGAAGAAGCTAGATAGAGATTGAGGGCCAAGCCTATGGCACATCCGTCTGCATCTCTTCCACCATGCCTAGGTGACCTGCCGGCTAGCTTCCATGTAGAACTTGTAGTCTGGGAGAGACAAGAAAAAGAGAAGTGACCCTTTAACTTCAGCTTCCTCCTCCCCAACAACTTACGCAAAGTCCTTACCCGTCAAGTAGTGGAAGAGGTGATTGGTGTGGGAAGCCGGCTAGGCCAACAATGGCTGGAAGAAAGAGAGAAGAATCCCACCCTCTGGGGCACTCAGGATGCATTTGCGATGACAACGTGTTCTCCTGGATGGCTTTTTGTAATACCCTCCCATCCTAGAGAAACAACCCCACCTTCATGGCGTATCCTCGTAGGGTAGGAGTAGATTTTGCTACAAATACCCATGGTCGTTATGACTTTCCCATCATATATAACCCCCGTACTACTACCTGTTGGGGGTAAAGGCACCTCCGCCGTGCCGCCCCGTGTATTACTATACTGACAGTACCCGCCACTGCACACTGCAGGTGGCGGACGCCCGTCACGTCACTTTATTCTTTATTCTTTTAGTGACAGTTTGAATAAAGGAAGGCCCGGTCACACATTGTGACTATTGGAGTTTCCATTTCTTGTCTCTCTCTTTTCTTGCTCTTGCTCTCTCGCCATAGCTCGCGTGCAAGCTTCGATCCTTCTCACCTTTCAACTGGTATCAGAGCTTGGCATTCTCTTGCTCCAGCTCGACTCGGTGCTTCCCGACCTTCGCATCGACTCGCTTCACGCATTGGGTCTCCATCCCGGCAGCCATATCCGATCTCCCCGAGCTCCCGTCACTCCCCAACTTCCCGAGCACCTTCCCAGTCTATTGAGGCACCTTCAAGGCATTGATACTGAGGTATTTGATCATTCTTTCAGGGTTTTATTTTAGTCTACAGGTTGCAAACAGCAAGGGCAGCCATGGCTTCAAACCCTTGAAGCTTATTCCCCTCATATTGTGCCTTACATCTATCAAGGCTCAAAGAGGCTTGTCATAGGCCTTTGATAGGCCCTTCTTGAGCCCCCCATTACCCCCTTTTCAGCCCATGTGGAGCAGCAGCAAGTTCAGCACCAACAGGGCAGATTGCATCATTTTTTTCTAGGCTGTGAGCACTCATCTACTTCAGCTCCACACTTGGCCATTGCTTCTTGCTCTCTACCTTGATCAAGAGGGCTATAGACTTCATGTTTGATGTCATTCAAGCTTTGGGCATTGGTCTTGATCATTCGGGGCTGATCTCTTCAGATTTGGGACTGTCATAAACTGTCATAACAGGCTGAAAACAGGGCAGCACCATTGGCATTAGCATTTGTTGCTTATACTCCATTCCGGTTGTGCTATTTGATGCCCGTATGCGGTCTACATGATGCCTAGTGCCTTGGGAATGTATGCACATGATTATGCCATGATTTTGGCCTGAAATATTGGCTGATTTGGGATTGTTATTTACTGTTATACAGTGCTGAAAACAGGGTAGCCACACTTGGCATTGGCATTTGATGCTTATACTCTACTCCGGTCACCTTATTTGATGCCCGTATGCGGTCTACTTCCTACCCGGATGTATTGGGGATGTATGCATTTGGTTTGACCATGATTTTGGCTTGAATTCGAGGCTGAAATCTACTGTTTAGAATAGTAAATACATGCTGGAATAACAGTGGGCTGAAGGTACTTTACAGGCTTTGGCACTTACCTACCGATACCGGATGTATGCTTTGAGCTTTGGCATGATGTCTCTGACATTTGGGGACGGCTTGGAGCATATGTATGAGATTATGGGATGCTTTTGAGCTTCGCATTAGCTCCGTCTTCACTGGAATTTGGACTGACTTGGCATGCTCGTGGACCGCCTATGCCTCATGTCTCTGCTTGACAGTTAGGCTTTTGCATTACATGCTTTGGTTCGTGACATATGCTATTTGGTTCGTGTATGCCATACCGACATTTGGAGCTTGGATTTAGATGTATTTGAGCATTCCCGGCTTACTTGATCACTCATCTTGGTTGCTATTTGGATGTCATTGAGTTGACCGAGAGCTTATTTGGGCTTATGTATTGCTTCATGGTTAATACGACCGGTGCTTCATGTATGTCATGCTCTCTTGGATGCGCTTGATGCATTGACAGGGTCACTTATCACTGGTTCTTTCTCTTGGGTTGTTTGAGCTTCTGAGCTCGCTTTGTACGCCTTTTGTGCCAGTGGGAGCATTTTACATGCTTGCTTGACCTTTGACAGTTGCATGCTATTGGAGCACTTACATGTATTTGGAGCAGTTTATGTCTTGAGCAGCTACATACGCATTGAGACTTTGGGATCATACTCCGATCTTTATGGATATGCATTGATGTACTCTTGGTTCACAGGATGCTTATGAGCTGAGTCTCATATTTGGATCTTTCTCTTTGAGCAGACACCTATTTGTGTCAGGTTTTGACAGTTACAGGAACACTTTGCCTAGAGTGTCTGGGGGTGTGCCTTTCACTGGCAGATGTTATTTTGACATGCTTCGGTGTTGAGCTCATGTTCTTTTCACTGTCATTGGCCTTGCTTATGTCCGTTTCATGCCGGCTTTGGACCTAGCATTGTTTGCTTGACATTGGATCCTATTTTGGGACAGTTTGCTCTCTAGACTGCATACTTGCAATTTATTATAGCAAGCAGTTATTGGTGGACTGAGGTGTACTTTTCATGCTGAAATATCCTGATTTGGTGTACCGCACCTAGTACTAAGTGGGCAGCAACTTTTGGCACACTTTGCTCGCCCTTTGGATCCCGTTTTGGTCATTTTTGGGCAGTTTCTGCAGTAAAACAGCAAGCAGTTTTGGACTGTTTGGGCATTTCCAGCCTCCATAATGGCGTCATCTTCGCATGATAGTGCCATCTTTAACATTACAAAGTTGGATGGTACCAACTACTCTTATTGGAAGAGTCAAATTTAGCAGGTCTTGGTGCAGAAATCTCAGATTAAGCCACTTCGGTTGAGTGGGGAGGAGCCTGAAACTATGGACAATGACGACTGGCTTGAACTTGATGAGCTATGCAAGTCCACGATTGTATTGTCTCTCACTGAACAGGTACATTATAATGTATTTGAGGAAGCACAGAGTGCATGGGATCTATGGAATAAGATAAAAAATCTTTATGATAAGAAAAGTCCGGCAAGTCAGATGTACTGGTTGAAGCAGCTTATGGATCTGCGCATGAAGGATAATGTGACTATGTCTGCTCACTTGAGCCAGTTCCATGCTATACTGAAGAACCTGACTTCGCAAGATATCACCTTTGGAGAGGAAGTAACTCCTCTTTTCTTGCTTGGGACTCTGAATGAGTCATGGGATGTTTTCCGTACTGCTCTTTGTGCCTCTAGTGCTACTCTAAAATTGGCAGATGTTGAGAGTGCTCTTCTTCAGGAAGAGGTGAATCGCAAAAACTTGGATGCCTCTCGTGGTAGTCATGCTTTGATAGTTAGAGGCAGGAATGAGAGGAATGATCATGGTAATAACCGTGGTCGTGACTGGCAGAAGGGTCGGTCTAAATCTCGTGGCAAGTCGCGTAGTAAGTCGCGTGGGCGCATTGCAAATGTCACTTGTCATCATTGTGGGAAAAAGGGCCATATTAGACCACAATGTCATGAGTTGCGCAATGAGAAGCGCAAGGATAAGGGGAAAGATAAAGTGCAGGAGAAGTCCTCTGATCGCAGCATAGTACCTATGAAGTCCAGCGTCAAGATTGAGGAAATTAATGTCACACAGACTGAGGAGTCCGATGGTGGTGATGAGTTTATACTTGCAGCTAGTTCTTCTGATGCTTCACACTTGACTGAGACACCTAGTATGTATGCACAGTGCTGGTTATTGGATTCAGGTGCGTCCTTCCATGTGACGCCTTATCGTGAGTGGTTTCACTCTTACAGTACTGTATCTGGATCAGTCAGACTTGGAGATGACAAGTCTCTTGATATTGTGGGCTATGGAGATATTCAGTTGCAGTTTTCCACTGGCAGTTCCTTTTTGCTAAGGGATGTACGTCATGTACCTGCGCTTACGCGTAGTCTTATGTCTGCAGGACAGTTGGATGATGCAGGGTTTCATGTCTGTTTTGGGGATTCTGCCTGGAAGATCACCAAAGGTAGACTTGTGCTTGCTAGAGGCACCAAGGCTGGCAGCCTCTATCCTCTTGTTGTATCTGGGTCTTCTGTAGACCATGATTTGGCAGTGGGCTCTATCCCACATGTATCACTTTGGGATGCCCGTTTGGGGCATATGTCTTTAAAGGGAATGAAAATGTTATCTGGTTTGCAGTATCTTCCGCCTTTGGATTATGCATGTTTTGACTCGTGTGATCATTGTCTTTATGGTAAGCAGAATATGTCTACGCATAAGAAATCGGGTAGGCCACGCATGATGAGCCCTTGGCATTGGTGCATTCCGATGTTTGTGGGCCTATGCCTTGCATGTCTATGGGTGGCGCGAAGTACTTCGTTTCCTTCATTGATGATTTTTCTAGGAAAGTGTGGGCTTATCCCATAAAGCAGAAGTCGGATGTCTTGGCAGTTTTTCAGAGATGGCTTGCTCTTGTTGAGAACCAGACTGGGTATAGGCTGAAATGCCTTAGGACTGACAATGGGGGAGAATATGTCTCACGTGCTTTTGAGCAGTTTTGTGATGACAGGGGTATTAAGCGTCAGTTGACCGCCCCTTACACCCCACCCCAGAATGGTTTGGCTGAGCGCATGAACAGGACTATTCAGGAGCGTGTGCGCTCTATGCTTAGCCATGTAGGCCTACCCCAAAGTTTTTGGGCTGAGGCAGTTAGTACGGCAGTGCATGTCATAAACCGATCGCCTTCCAGTGGATTGGATTTCCAGGTTGCAGAGGAAGTTTGGGCTGGTAAGCCACCCTCTTATGCGCATCTCCATGTCTTTGGATGTGAGGCATTCTGCCATGTGCCCAAGGACAAGAGGAGTAAATTGGATCCAAAGAGCATTAAATGCATATTCCTTGGCTATGGTGAGTCAGGAGAGATGGGCTATCACCTATGGGATCCGCATGCGCGCGGAAAATAGTACGCAGCCATGATGTCGTCTTCCATGAAGACAAGATGCATATGTAGCCTAAGAAGGTGGTTGAGATCCGCAGAGTGATCTTTCAGGAGGAGCCTAGAGCTCTAGCACAGCCAATAGTATAGCTTGCAGCAGTTCCTCCACAGGGCCAGGGTGTTGAACAGGCAGTTAGACAGGCAGTAGAGCCTGCGGTGAGACGGTCTGCTAGAGACAGACGTCCACCTGACAGATTTCAGCCCTCTATGCATTATGTTTTGGTTACAGATGCAGGAGAGCCTTTCACTTATGATGAGGCTATGCGTAGGGGTGACAGTCACTCCTGGGAGAGGGCTATGCAGTCTAAGATAGACTCCCTGCATAAGAATGAGACTTGGGATTTGGTTGCCTTGCCTAAGGGCAAGAAGGCTTTGCTATGCAAGTGGGTGTACAAGCTGAAAAGTACCCCTGGACACCCCAAGCTGGCATACAAGGCTAGATTGGTAGCAAAGGGTTTTAAGGAGGAACATGGTGTGGACTTTGATGAGGTCTTCTCTCCTGTGGTTAAGATGACCACCCTGCGCTTAGTCTTGGCTTTGGTTGCACAGCTTGACTTAGATCTATATCAGATGGATATCAAGACGGCTTTTCTACATGGGGACTTGCATGATGAGATCTATATGGATCAGCCTAAGGGCTTTGCAGAACCTGGTAGGGAGCACCTAGTGTGCAAGTTGAAGAAGAGCTTGTATGGCTTGAAGCAGGCACCTAGGGAATGGTATCATAAGCTTGATGCCTTTATGCAGTCACAGGGCTATAGCAGGAGTGCTATGGATCCGTGTCTTTACACGAAGAAAGCCCGTGATGGCAGTTTGCTTATCTTGGTACTCTATGTTGATGATATGCTGATAGTAGGGAAAGCTCATGATGAGCTAGATGCTCTTAAATCTCAGCTGAAGAAGAGCTTTGAGATGAAGGATTTGGGACAGGCCTCACATATACTTGGGATGCACATTAAGCGCGATAGGCATCACGGGCTTTTGTATCTCTCACAGCGGGAGTACATTCATAAAGTCCTTGAGCGCTTCCGCATGCAGGACGTAAAGCCTATTGGCTATCCATTACCTTCTTATGTGAAGGTATCACAGGCCGATTGTCCGCAGACAGATGAGCAGAGGGCCGAGATGGCCAAGATCCCTTATGCTTCAGCCGTGGGCAGTTTGATGTATGCCATGATAGCCACTCGTCCAGATATTGCGCATGCAGTTGGTGTTGTGGCACGCTATATGGCTACACCTGGCAGCAGACATTGGGATGCCGTGAAGGGTATCATGAGGTACCTGAAGGGCACATCAGATATGTGTATTTGCTATGGCAGCCAGGATACAGGGGTCGTGGGGTACACTGACTCCGATTATGTAGGACATGCAGATAGTAGGAAGTCCACTTCTGGCTATGTATTCACCTATGCTGGAGGGGCTGTCTCTTGGATGTCCAGGGTTCAGAAGTGTACGGCTTTCTCTACCACTGAGGCCGAGTATGTTGCAGCCACTGAGGCTTGCAAGGAGGCCATATGGTTAGGCCGTCTAGTTGCTGACCTTGGGATTGATGCTACACCTACACTGCATTCAGATTCTATGAGTGCCATTCAGTTGGCTAAGAATCCGGTCTTCCATGCGAAGACGAAACACGTTGAGGTGAGGTATCACTTCATACGTGGTGTCGTGGAGGACAAGTCTGTTGACCTTGTCAAGATCTCCACTGATGAGAATCCTGCAGATCTACTCAGGAAGAGCCTCACTACTGAGCGCTTTGCCTTCCTCAGGAGGTTGATGGGCGTTGGATGAGATGTCGCCTTTCCTCATCCCTTGTACTTATGTACATTTGTACTGTCTTTTCTTTTTCTTTTCTCTCTCACTAGGGCAGATTCGCCTTTAAGTGGGAGGTTGTTGGGGGTAAAGGCGCCTCCGTCGTGCCGCCCCGTGTATTACTACACTGACAGTACCCGCCACTGCACATTGCAGGTGGCGGGCGCCCGTCACGTCACTTTATTTTTTATTCTTTTAGTGACAGTTTGAATAAAGGAAGGCCCGATCACACATTGTGACTGTTGGAGTTCCCATTTCTTGTCTCTCTCTTTTCTTGCTCTTGCTCTCCCGCCATAGCTCGCGTGCAAGCTTCGATCCTTCTCACTTTTTACTACCTTAGCATAAGTCCTCACTTTCACCTCAGACAGCCTAGATGCTACCATGACCTACTTCATTGCTGACTTCTCCTGTTTGGATCCTGCCTTCATTACCATATGCAACTACCTTAGGCTATTAAAAATCTTACTTAAGCAGGATCCCACCCTGACAAAGTGTGGTCTCCCCCCACTCTTTTTTGATCCTAATGCCATAGGTAGTCGTGTAATGACCCGCCTAATGATGCGACCTCGTCTTCTACCTAGCTATTCTCGAGGATATGAGTGATAGCCAATTCAGCCATGCTGTAACCACCCATTCTTCTCCACCACCTCTCTCCATGTTAGCTTGAACCTTAAGGATTACATGCAGAGCTAGAAATTTTTTAGTCCCTTCATTAAATCCCCTTCCCCACCACATTTTGATGATGATAACTAGCAATTAGCTACTGCCTGAATCATGTAACTCAGTGAAAAAAAAACCAAAGAAAAGAAAAGAGAAGGCCAAACACAAAGATAGTAAACAAATAACAATGAAAGGAGCACATAACATGTCCAAACACAAGTCACGGCACTTAGCTCACAGTCATTGCACCTAGGGGTCCTCAAGTTAGGCACGTTCGATGGCCTTGGTTGGCCGGCTCCGTCCCTAACCCCCTAGTCCTTTTCAACTCCCCACTTCACGCTTAGGGCACCTCAAGGGTAGGATATACCTAGGGAGGTAACACTAGATTATGGTTAGACATGTCACCCTAAGCTACACACACCGCACCTCCCTTCGCATGAACGGGGCCCTCAAGTGTGGGACATCACCCAAGCTTGCCTGTAGTTAGACCTAGCTCCCTGTTATACCAGCACGAGCACAAAGCACTGCACGGTGAGGTAGACACTCCCCTTAGGTAGAGCACCTTCTCCTTTCATGTACAATAAGATGCTACAAACCACCAACTTCGGAGGTCCCCATCATCCACTTGACATGCCTTCGGTTCTCCATCCAAATCATTACCAAAGCTTTCCAATCAACAAAGTCCACATGTGACCCTATCATCACCCCACCAGCCACTTACCCAGAGCCCACCGTTCCACAACAAAGAGCTTGAAGTGCCATGGGATTGGCATCTATCTCAGAGGGGGGTAATGCTAACCTCAATTCGAGATGATAGAGATATGAAGAAAGAGCGAAAAAATAACAGAAAAAGAGCAAAGGCGCAAAGGTGGTCCCTAAAGTTTAAGATGAGGCAAAAAGAGCACTTTTAAATGGAAGGCATCTCTAAAAACTCTTGTAAAAGAGCGTTAGACTCCCTCCTGTGCCATTTGTAAAAGAATAGATGAGTGTAGACTTAATGCATGAGGCAAGAAGAGGGAAATGGGAAAAAAGACCTTGCCACAACGGCTGGTCATGTAAAAAGGGATGGGTGCCCATGGGATTTTAGGGTTTTGTATATAAAGTTCAAAAAGTGAATGGAAGCTCATTCTTTGGTGTGTGGCTAACAAGAGTCCTCTCTTCCTCTCTTCTTCTCTTCACCTTGCTTGTGTGTGTGCTCTTGAGAGAGGGAGCATGAGAATGTGAGGGAGTAAGAGATCAAGAGGGTGAAGCTCTTCACCATCTCCTCTTCTCTTATTCTCTTCTCTTCTCTTCTCGTTTCTCGCGCACGCATGGCTATGGTGGATGGAGCTCGATAGAGGAGGCTTGAGGATGCTTGAGCTAGCATCTAGGATCGTGGAGCTATCGATGTGTTCGAGGAAGGAGGCAACTCATTTCGACAACAAGGTAAGCGTACTACACTCGTAGGTTCGAAGGCACATTAGCTAAGTGAGAGATAGCCATTAGAGCTCACTTGAAACAATAAGCGGTCCGTGGGTCTTGGCGGTTGAGCATGAGCTCCCTCTACAAATAGTATGAATGTTCTAGGAGTAAGCTATGATATCATTGGCATAGAGTTTGAATATTCACATCTCAAATGCTTCCATAGTCACAATTGTTTGATTGGTAGGTTCTCTTTGTAAGTACATTATCTACTTGGGGTCCAGCTCCCCAGAGGCCTCATCTTTTATCTACTTTCTCCTTAGATTATCATCTTTAAATCATGTATTGTAAAGTATAAGCTTATTCATAAGACAAAGAAGTCATGCATCAAAAGTATGAGTGAGCATTTAGGCTCTTTGAATGTATTGTAAAAGTTAGTTGGAGAAAATGTGAGAGAAAAATGGGGAACATGACATATTATTTGTAAATGTGAAAAGTTCATAGTGTGAGTTTATGTTTATGGGAGTCCAATACCATTTAATGAGGAGAGGAAGGGGATCTTTATATGATGTAAGGCTCGGTTAGAATAATAATGACAACATTTTCCAAATAGTAGAGAGAGAATTTGAATGGTAAACAATGAGAGGAGGGAGCCTTAATATGGCATAAGATTCCCTTTTAGATAGCCTTCAAATCTTCATCTCATCTTAATTTATTAGCATTGCCTACAAGATCACACATTTGTAATGGCTAGATTGCTTAAATGTTTGGTTAAGTTGCTTCATTCTTTTTTGGGATGACCTCCACATCTTCACATTTGATGAGTTGGCTGTTCAACCATGATGCTTTGGGTAAGAGGGTTGAAACATGAGTGAAGTGGAGAGGTTGGAAAGATGAGTGATACAAGCGAATATATGTATATATATACAAACACACACTTTAAATATATGAGTGTCTTAGTTTATTTTGAATATTGTGAGTTGCCAAACCTAATGTATATATATACACCAAAGATACATAAATAAAACTATATGGCTTGAATGTAATACTAAAATCATTCCATATACCTAAGATGTGTTTTATTTTAAAAATTTTACTTAAAATAATAGTCTTGCTCTCTCTCTCTCTCTCTCTCTCTCTCTCTCTCCACATGAAATGTGCCTTAGAAGGTAAAATGCCATGCCTATTAGGGTAGTATTTGGTTGGTTTTTGAGCTAAAATGTTAACATGTATTGAGATTGGGGGTTTTGCTTGAAATTTTTGTTTTAAATGAATACTAAACAAAATGATTTCAAGCATTACTTTTTCATGTAAGGTCTACTATTGAATATGCACCTCCTTTCGAATTCACTCTTTCATATAAACGATCATCCTTCCATTTAGAGTGACCTATTATTTATATTACATTCACATATTTTGAAAGGACCGTAGGTTCATAGTCGTATGCCCATATTAGGATAAACATCTAATCTATATGATTACATGCTTTGTGCTTGACTATTTGCAAACGTCTCGGTTTTTTTTGGGGAAAAACTGGGTTGGGGGTGCGGGGGGGGGATGTTAATCCAAATGTCTCGTTGGCACTCGGTCGAACGTTAAAGGAACGATCTTATTCTTTTAAAAAGAAAATACAAATCGGATGTAAATAGTATAATTTATTTATTATTGAAGAGCAGAGCCTTGTGCGATGTAAATATTATTATTTATTACCGATTTTATTCTTGAAGCGCAAGAGCCTTGTGCGATGGATTGATTTGTAGGTGCGGGTGACTCTCATTCGTTGTGGTGGAATTCAAAAAGAAACGGAACGCGGCAAAGGTTTCGAGCCACACGTCCCGACTCCCCGGCATGTAGGCTCGTTAAGGCTCGTAGGTCTGTTAAGACGCTTAAGTCCAGGCATTTGTCCTGTCAGCCGCACGATCTGTGTCGCAAAGCCAAGACACGTTCTTTCGTCTTTGCCTCTTCTCCCTCTCTCGGAACCTCTCTCCCTCTCTCCCTCGACCCCGCATCTTCGTCTTCGTTGCTGATCCTCCGTGTCATCGCCATCCCCCGAGGTCATCCGTCTTGATCATATCTCTCTCTCTCTCTCTCTCTCGTACATACAGGCAGCTTCAGGAGCTTCTTCCGTTGAACCCGAGGTTATGCTTCCCGTAGCTCGCCATGTCCCTGTTCCGGAGATTCTTCTACCGTCGGCCGCCCGATGGTCTTCTCGAGTTCTGTGAGCGTGTCTACGGTAAGTCCTTTCATTTGGATTCTCTCCGAAAAATCATTTCAATGCAGTGATTGTTTCCTCAGCTAGGGTTCTTGCATACACCCTTCCGGTTCTGGACTTCGGCTACAGCCTTATTTTTAGGGTTTTGTTCGCGTTATCTGTCCATCTGAGCGGCTTCCTCTGTCCACAGTGTTCGACTTCTGCTTCTCTACCGAGGTTCTCGAAGATGAAGTCTACAGGATTTTCATGCGGCAGATTGCGACCCAGCTGCATGAGTCATTCCCAGGTTCATCCTTTTTGGCATGCAATTTTCGGGAAGGGGACAGAAAGAGCAGGTTCTCAGAGATCCTATCACAGTATGACATAACAGTGATGGATTATCCACGGCAGTATGAAGGTTGCCCCCTCCTTCCTATGGCAATGATCCACCATTTCCTGAGGGCCACCGACAGTTGGCTGTCACGTGAAGGGCAGTCAAACATCCTGTTGATCAACTGTGAAAGGGGCGGCTGGCCCCTCCTTGCGTTCATACTTGCCTGCTTCTTTATTTATCGGAAGCTTCAAACTGGAGAGCAGAGGACACTGGAAATGATCCACAAAGAGGCACCTCGAGGATTGCTACAACTTTTGTCTCCACTTAATCCAATTGCATCTCAGCTTCGATACCTTCAGTATGTTGCCAGGCGAAACAATTCACCAGAATGGCCACCCATGGAGCGGGCATTAACCTTAGACTGCCTTATTCTCAGAGTTGTACCCACATTCGATACACAGGGAGGTTGCAGGCCAGTTGTTCGCATATTTGGAAGGGATGCTCATGGTCCAGGTGGTTGCAACACTCAGATGCTCTTCCAACAGGTGAAGAAGAACAAAGCAGTGCGACATTACAGACAGGTGGGCAAGTAGCATGATTGCCAGAAAATTGCAGTCAAACTGATAGGAACTAGTTGTAGCTATCTACTGAAGTCTTATTAACTGAAAATTGGGCAATTTTTTTGCCTAGCATTGTTTCAGGTTGACTGCGATGTTGTGAAAATAGATGTTCAATGTGCTGTGCAAGGTGACGTGGTTTTGGAATGCATACACCTTGATCCTGATTCGGAAAGGGAGACTATGATGTTTCGGGTCATGTTCAATACCGCTTTTATCCGCTCGAACATCTTAATGCTGGGTAGTGATGATCTTGACATTCTCTGGGATGCAAAGGAGCGCTTTCCAAAGGATTTTCGAGCAGAGGTAAGCGGATTTTGGTTTTCAGAACTCCAGGCTCATTGTTGGAAAAGGACCTCACCTGAGAGCCCTCTTTGATTGCGTCTCTTAATACAACTTGAAGCAGATATTGTTTGGGGACATTGAGAGCTTCTCTCCCTCAAAAGTCACAGTTCCTCTTCTTGGAGGTGAGGAGAAAGGTGGCCTACCGATGGAGGCTTTTGCAAAAGTACAGGAGCTCTTCAGTCATGTGGATTGGGTTGACGGGAATGGTGATGCAGCTGCTCTTTGGTTTATTAAGCATTTATCAGCTGCGAATGGTTTTCCTGAAAAGCTGGAAAAACTTTTACCTGGGGATACAAATGATTGGATTGTTCATCATAGCAAGCAAATGTTTATGCCAGCAACAGGAGGTTTAGAAGAAAGGGATAATGACCGTAGAGTTGGAACTAATTCACCAGTGACCCAGAATGGTCCTCAAACTGGCAGGGGTAACAGGTTTTCATTGCTTGATCAACGTTCTTCTGCAAGTTTGCCTTATGGGCCTCAGGGGCAGACAGTTCTGCTGCCTCCTCCACCTTCAGCACCACCTCCGCCGCCGCCACCCCCTCCTCTGCCTCCCATATCAACATCCAAGGCTGATATAAAGGCCCCACACCCACCCCCACTATCTGCCTTGCCATCTTACAATGGGGAGGCAAAATCATCTATTTTATCCAGTCGGGGAACATCCCCTTCTCCGACTCCACCTCCACCCCTGCCGCCGCCTCCACCCCCTCCATCATCATTGTCAACTGGGTTAGCTTATGCATCAGCCGGTGCAGTGCACGTAGGCTCAACCACATCCCAAAGTAGTGCACATCCACCACCACCACCACCACCGCCGCCGCCGCCGCTGCCGCCGCCTCCTCCTCCTCCTCCTCCTCCTCCTCCTTCCTCTACAGGCCATGCAGCCCAGGCTTCTATAATTCTAAAACCTTCAACTGCAGCCACAGCTCTGCCTCCTCCCCCTCCCCCTCCTCCCGTTCCATCACGTTCAGGGAGTACACCTTCACCTCCACCTCCACCTCCACCCCCACCTCCTCCTCTTCCACTTTCTGCAGCTCGATCAGCGAATGTTCCTGCTCCACCCCCACCCCCTCCCCTACCAACGCGCTCAGGAGGTGCTCCCCCTCCCCCTCCCCCTCCCCCTCCATCATCTGCTAATCAGGCACGAGCTGGAACTCCAACCCCACCACCACCTCCACCACCACCTGGAGCATCTAGAGGAGCAACTGCTCCCCCACCCCCACCTCCACCCCCACCTTCAAAAGGAAGTTCAACAACAGCCACAAAGTCTGGTCCACCACCTCCTCCTCCACCTCCTCGTTCTGGCCCACCTCCCCCACCTCCACCTCCAGGAAAGACTGGTGGTGCTCCTCCTCCTCCTCCACCACCTATGGGAAGGGGAGGCGCTGTACCTCCTCCCCCTCCACCACTTGGAAGAGGTAGAGGTAGTGGTCCCCCACCTGCACCTCCGCCTGGAGGACGCGGGCGGGGTAGTCTGGCTACACCAGGATCTGCTCCGGCTACAGCACAGCCATCACCAAAGAAGGCGTCCTTAAAGCCGCTTCATTGGGTCAAAGTAACTCGGGCTGTACAGGGCAGCTTGTGGGCAGAGGCTCAGAAACAAGAAGATCAGTCCAAGTATGTTCTCACATTAAACTTTCAGGGATGTGTTTACCTGTAGAAACACTCTTAAATTAACTGAACTTGAGCCTTGCAGGCAGCCTGAATTTGATATGTCAGAGCTAGAATCCCTGTTTTCAGCTGCCATGCCAACTTCCAATGGGGGAACACCAGGCACAAGTGGTGATAAGGCAGGTGGTCGACGTGCTTCCCATGTTCCCAAACAGGAAATTATACATCTGGTAAGATAAAGTTGGTCTGCTGGCCTATGCTTCCTGTTTAAGACTTTGTCCCTGTTTAAGACCTTGTGGATGACTTAGTACTTTGTCTGTAATTTTGTGCTAGGTTGACATGAGAAGAGCAAACAATTGTGAAATTATGCTTACGAAAGTGAAGATGCCACTTCCAAATATGATGGTAACTGCAGCATAGTGGAAAGTTGAAACATTCACTTGAATCGCATCATGGATTTTGGCCTGTGATAGAGTGGTGTTTTCCTTGTAGAATGCAGTCTTGGCACTTGACAACGCAGTGCTTGATGCTGATCAGGTTGAGAATCTGATCAAATTTTGTCCAACAAAGGAGGAAATGGACACCTTACGTGTAAGTTTTACATCATTTGAAGATCATTCATAACTCAGTTTGTCAACTGAGGGAAGCTTTGGAAATGTCCCTGCTGGGATTTCGAGTGATAAATTCGGTTTGGCAGAACTTTTGTGGTAGTTTGAACAGCCATGTTATTAATGAGGTGCAGTCCTTTGTAATGTGCAGGATGCTATAGAAGTTATAGATGTGTAGATAATTATATGAGTTTAATATCGTACAACTACTCAAGCCTTTACTTTGGCATTGTTTATTACTTATTTTCATTCCTTTTCCTTGTTCTGTTTATTGATTGTAGGCCTTTGATGGTGACAAGGAAACATTAGGAAAGTGTGAACAGGTAATACCTTCAAACTGCTCTCTTTCTTCCTTTGGCTGGCTGGTGAGGGTTTATTTGAGGAGTTCAACATGGAAGCATGATTCTCAACCCCTGGTTGTTTTGCAGTTCTTCTTGGAATTAATGAGAGTGCCTCGAGCAGAAGCAAAACTTAGGGTTTTTTCCTTCAAAATCCAGTTTGCAAGCCAGGTAAGGAAGCTTGTTTGTGAGTATTTGGTTTTCTTATTTGCTTTTGGTGCAAATAGCTATGTTTTTGCGGTAATGGACGTGAAGAACAGCGATTGGATCATGCATGATGACTTGTTAGGGTAATAAACAAGTTCTTCAAGAGGGGAGCATCGACACTGCCCTAATTGTCTCGAGTGCATGCATGCTCTGTGCAGGTCCAGGAACTTAGAACAAGTTTGGAAGTTATCAATGCAGCATCCACAGAGGCATGCTACTTTCCGCTCTACTTTCTGCTCTCATGTCCCTGTGTCGGTGAGTTAATAATGATTTTTAGACATCTTCATATTGATAGGAGACTTTTACAGGTGAAGAGTTCAGTAAAGTTGAGAAGGATCATGCAAACCATCCTCTCACTTGGAAATGCCTTGAATCAAGGAACTGCTCGAGGTGATTTTTATGAATAGGAATACTTTGCTCAAGAACTTTCTTAAAGCTTTAATATGAATTTTGATGTATGGACATCCTTCCTGTAGGGTCTGCTGTTGGCTTCAAGCTTGACAGTCTTTTGAAGCTCACAGATACACGTGCTCGAAATAACAAAATGACTCTCATGCATTATCTATGCAAGGTACCAATAATGCACTTAACACTACGAGTGCTTTATGGGTGAGGTGCTTCCTGTACTAGGGGCTGGAGTAGTATAAATCAGTCAAAATGTTCAGGCTTTTTTGGGTGTGTGTGTTCTTGAAACTTTTTTTCCCTTGGGATTCTAATTTCATCAATATTTTTTGTCTCTAAATACAGTTCATTGAACCAAAAACTTAAATTAGTATCCTATTGAAAACTCATAGGCAGAATAGCTAGATCAGGCAAGCACTGGTATTTGCCATGGAGTCTTGAAAACTGCTGCCAGTACCCCTCTGTATGGAGCTATGGGAGTCTTGTAGAGGAAAAATTGTGCCCAATCTTATTAATAGTATTTTTTAATGGCTGAAGATGGCTAGAACATGACAATGAGCATTTACAATTGCTTTAATGTCAAGGTATAAGGTTGCAAACTCAACTTTCTCTTGAGGAGGTCAACTCTTTGAAGACAAAATGTGATGCTCCAATCATTGCAAGCATGGTACAAATGGCAAGGTTTCCTTAGGAGCATAAAACAATGGTGTGGTTTGTCCGGAATGTTACTGGTGACTGGAATAGTGGAAGATGAATCTGGGAGATGTATGCTTGGCATGCTCTCAATGGTTTGCACCAAGACGGATACCTGCAGTCTGTTGACCCTTTATGTCACCCCTACATAGGGATTTCTTTCATCAATCATGACAGAAGCAGGCTTCTTACTCAGATGTTTTGGAGTTTCAGGAGATATCATCATCATGTATTGGACAATATGCATCTTTCCTTGCTTGGAGTTACTTCTTGGCTCTCTCATCCAGATGGCCAGAAAAAGATATTGCTTTAACTTCCAGTGCATGCATTTACAAGTCATGATAGTCTTGTCTCATACTATGACAGTCCTTGGTTAATAGTCTGACTTGCAACAGCTGGAGTGATTTGGTTTGAGACTGTTTTTGATGTCTTGTTAGGTATTACAGTATGTCTTACATCATCCCGAGTGACTTGGATTCTGACTGTCCAGATTTCTCTTTGAACCATCACTGTCTAAACTCTAGATGGCTCTCCTAATAATCTGGACAGCTAGAGAAACACATTCTTTTAACTTCCACTGTGTTTAGAGCTAGTACTATGTCCCTTGGCTAATAGTATGTCTTACATCAGCTCGAGTGAATTGGTTTGTTGGGTGCTTAATGCTGTTCTCTTCAGTAAATCCCTTCAGTGTCAATTCAAGTCTGAGAGTTTGCCCATCCAGTCCATGTGGTAAGAATGAGGTGACTGATCCTCCTCAAAAGTGGAAAAGCAATTAATTGTTTCGGATCTAGCTTGCTGAAATGTTACTCTCAGTGACATATTGTACCCTTTCTACTATGAAATGCTTGAGCCGACTGATAGGGTTTAAAAGAAAGCAATCGTTGCATGCCTAGGAAACCTTTGTTTGTCATGTAAAACCGATTCTTTGAGAATATTTCCTATAGTGCTAAGTGTCTTCTCTTGCTATTTATGAAAATTTTCCTTCTGATGCCAGATTTAGCACCTCTCGTAGCTGCACATCCAGATCAATAGCTCATTACAGCTGTCACTAAATGAACTTTAAGCTTTTGTCCATGATACGCACATCCAGATCAATAGCTCAATAGCTCATTACAGCTGTCACTAAATGAACTTTAAGCTTTTGTCCATGATACGCACATCCAGATCAATAGCTCATTACAGCTGTCACTAAATGAACTTTAAGCTTTTGTCCATGATACGCATAGATAGAGCAGGCTTAAAAGCTGCAGGTGCAGCAGACACTTGGAGTTCTTGGTGGGAGTAATAGCAGATGAATCAATAGGATGATGCCACTGTTAATTGCCTTCCCTTGCCGTTTATGACCGTTTTCCTTCTGATGCCAGCTTTAACACCTTCTACCGAAGCTGCTCAAGCCCATTACAGTCATTACCAGATGAACTTTAAGCGTTTGTCCACAACATTCACAGATAGAGCAGGTTTTGCATGTATATAAATGCAGGTGCAGCAGACATTCGGAGATGTCAGTGGGAGTAATAGTGGAAGCGATAATAGGGTGATGGCATTGCTAACTGCCTTTCCTTGCCATTTATGACCATTTACTTCTGATGCCAGCTTTAGCACCTTTTAGAATCTGCACAACTGGATCAAAGCCCATTGCAGCTGTAACCAGATGAACTTTAAGCATTCCCTCACAGAATGCACAGATAGAGCAGGTTTTACCTGGATATGAAAAGGTGCAGCAGACATCTGGACTTCTCAGTGCGAGCATAGGGTAATACCCTGTGGTACTGCATGTGACCTAATTGGTCCTACCAGTTTACCTAATTGGACCTAATTGGTTCTTGTAATCACATCTAGGACCTTTGATGAATCATTTTTCAGACCCTAAAAGACAGCAGTAAGCCAGTCCCTGTTCTGATGTCATGCATGCTATTGCACAAATAGTTGCTTTTCTTGTTTTAAATGGTTCCATTTGTTCTGTAGGCACTGACATGCATGACCTCTTGATAGATAACTTTTTTGGTGATTGTATGGCCCAAAAACTCTAAAATTCTGATTTAAGAGCACACAAAAGCTGCAAACCGATCTATTCTCTTCTTCCTAACACTAATATCTATCCACAAACAGCAGCATTTACTTTCTGCATGGAGTCCATATCAGCTTTGACAAACTAAAACATTGCTTGAAAGAACATAGCCAACCATCTCTTTCCCAAAAAAAGGTCTAAGGAAAATCTTTTGGGCTCAGGAGGGAAGATAGCCACCACCTTTGTAGTTTTGGTAGGTTCTTTGGTAGCTAATGAGCGCCCATTGATTGATGCCTTGGCTGCTTTTGGGTGGGACCTCTTGGGGGTAAAAGGCTTGACCTTTGCTTGGTGGTCTCTCTGAGTTCCAATTTGGGCATGTGAGGGGGTGTAAGCTAATGAAAGTGAGTTAACATTAATCCTTGCATAAAGCTCATTAATTTGCCCCAAAACTCACACACACGAGTGCGCTTTAAGTGTTTCATAAGCAAACTAAAAAACTTTGCTTGGTTCAGCTTCTATAAATAATGAGTGTCACGTGTGCCAAGCCACTTGCATCCCACTCAGTGAGGCTGCCATTGTCATCCACAGGAAATTGCCCTTTGTGTTTGGCGTCTGAGTAGGCCAACCTGCTGTCGCCTTGCTCTTGGTGGTCATCTATGGCTGCACTTGCATCATTTTGGTGCCACCTTGCCCGTTGATCACTTGTGCTGCTTGTTGGCGTCATCACAACATGTTGTAGTTACTATTTGCAGCCCTTTCGTTATCGTTGCTTGTTGGAGCTTGGATTGTTGTTGAAGACTACTAATCAGACTACCTTGATTGCCATGTCATCATCCTTGTTGGTAATAGTTGTATTTTGAGTTTTTGCACCTTGCTTCGTCAGTATGTACTCTGATTGGTGGTTGCTATACTTGGGATTGGTCTTTGGTAGATGATACACTCCGACACACTCCCTCAACTTGCCCCATGAGGATCGTCAGCTATTGGATTGCTTTGCCTTTGGGCATTTTTCTTTTCATTATTCATCTTGCTTCATCTTCTTTAGCTTGTCTTTTTGTGATTGCGCCTTGTGTTTGAGTTATTGTGTTTTAGTTGTGCTCGTACATTTTACCTTTTCTCAATGTAAACCCTATTATATTTGGACACCCATTCCAACTTATGCAACACTCCATCTTCTATTGCTACGTTCATCCATTTCTAATTACATCACATTTTGGCCTTTTCTTTGGGGGGGGGGGGGGACATGTCTTTTGGCACATGCCCCATAGGTATCAATCTTTCCCTTGTCCACATGGTGCAGGTGCATCAATGGTGGGAGTCCACTTTCAAACCAAGCACCGATGAGGATCTACATGCAAAGGTATCTGACTTGCACATATCAAGCCTTGCACATCACTAGGTTGTCCATATAAATTGCTATTATATCAATCCTCAATGGGCCATTCTACACCTTGACAAATGCACCTCGTAAAGGCAAATCACCTAATGTAGTGTTGCATGTAATACCTAGCCAATCTTTGAACCCTTAACTACCCACTTATCAAATATTTCACTTCTCTTTTCACTCATGTGGTATGACGAAGAACGAGTTTAATAATAATACTCGCTTTAATAGATCAAATTACATGACATGGTTTATCCTTATGTGGGATGTGATGGACACACTGAATTTATGGAACTCGGTTCATAGGATTTATGGGATCTTGTTTATATATGGCCCAAATAGTCTTCATATGAGGTAATATCCTCCTAGAAGAGTTGTAGGTATTAGGACCACAACTACAATTGAGTTAATGCGAGGTACGTTGAGAAACCACACCATTATGTATAGTTTCCCTTCTTCATTCCCTTTTTTGGTTTTAGTTTCCAGCCCCAAAAAGGCTTTCTAGGGTCTTTCGAGAGAGTTGGAGCGGCATACAAGAGACTTTAATGAGTGAGACTCAAGATAGTTCGTGCCTATATATATGACACATCACCCATTCTCAACACACCACCACACTCACTTATGCTCATTAGACCTTCTCTTTCCTCTCCTTTCACCATCTCCATCCTTGTTGCTAGATGCGAATCTCTAGCTTCCTTGGGCTGCATTTTTGGTGGTAGCCTCCTTCTTAGTTGGCACTTCTCATCCATACCTTGGCAACAACACTCCACCTCTTGGTGTCAGCATCTGCCACCTGGGGTAGCTTCACCTCTTCCTGACATCATTATCCATTGTTGGTGACAATATTTGAGTGTGCTAGTGTTTGCATTTTGCACCTTGGTGGCTTCTCCACCATTAGACATCACATCATCTAGTTGGCGACATTATCTCTAGGCCTTACTTGTGTATTGACTTCTTGGTGGTTCCTTGATAGTAGATGATCTTGTCCTTGAGTTGATGATTGTCTCAAAGACCATTGTTGATTGCGTTTAGGCAGCCTGGCTCATCCTCTTCCACCTGGTGTTACATCCAGTTGTTGGTGCTAGCTTTTCAAGCTTGCGTTTGCAAACTCAGAGGCTCCTCACCCTTCGATGGCAGTCTCATTGCTCTAGGTATCACTAGTCATCATCTTTGGGTTGCGGATTCAGAGGATCCTTCTCAACAACAATCTCCTTGCTCAAGGCAACACCTCATCATCCTTGCTTTTGTAGATTCAAAGGCTTCTTCGATAGTCTCCCTACTCTAGGGCATTCTTCGTGCTACAACACCCTTGTAGTAGATTCACTTCATTATTTTATCTTGTTCATTTGAGTTTCTCTTCCCTTCTCTTCTCAGTGTTTGCTATACTCACTTTCTGTTTCTTCCTACAAACCCTAATGTCTCTCTGGTTGCTCAGTCATTTCTTGACAAGGTATACAATTTGAATTCCATTCATAGCTTCAACACTTTGACCTTGCATTTGAGCGTTGGGCACATTTGATAAATTGCCCTTTGGTGTGATTGTAGTCGATGTATCAACCTTGACCATGAGCTCTAAGAGTTCAAAATCATTGAAAGGGATGTCTTGATAACCATGTTGGTTGAGTATGGATGTTTACTTGTTGAATTCACCACCATTGGCCTGCTAAAGTTAGATGATGACTTGTTTTGTCTTTGAATAAGCTAACTCTATTGAAGATTGGCCATTGTGATGACGAGTGTCATTCGAAGGCTAAGGCGGCCTGCTTGAACCTTGACCCTTTATTCTTCTTAGAAATTGTGCTCCTCAAAAGAGGGCAATGCTCTAGCTCTTTGGCAACAGAGACAGGATCATGCTTTAGCACCTATGACTCATGTCCCATTGCTTGCAAGGTGCTTGCAATGATCAGTGGAGACTCATAGGTCACATGGCTTTTGGACAACTCCCTTTTTTGCCTTCTCAACAATAGAAGGATTTTTTGATTGGTGTGCTATTCTTCATATGGACTTTGGTCCTTAAGCAATTCACACCTCCATTAAGCATAGGTAGGATGTCTTCTTGATCTTTACTTTTGAGTTGCCATTTGTCTCTAGTGTGCAGCTAAAAGCAGGGAACTGGTGCAGCTAAAAGCAGGGAACCCACTTTCTCATGACACCTTTCAATTCAAAGAATCATGTAAAATGTATCTATTAGTTTCATTACCTATGGCAGTGAGTCAAATGCTATTGCTCTTCCCATATACCGAGCTTTTATTTTCCATAATGCTCACTCAAGCTTGTATTCTCTCTTCGGTTTTACATTTCTATTCTTATGCATCTTAAGCTTGCCTACTTTTGGTAGTGGTATCTTTCCTTTATCTTAAACCAAGTCTCTAAAAGCATCTTCATTGAAGTTGAGGTACACCCGCCATAAGGTCTCATGTGGTACTTATGCTTATGGCTTTTCTTTTGAGTTGGAGACTAACATTGCAAAGAACTTGGTGTGTTTTATTAGGGTGTAGACTTGGATAGTTCGATACTCCAATGTTGGTTCTCTCTTTGGTAGAACTTTACACTTTTTGGCCCTTTTGAGGCTGAGTTACAACCTTCTTTGCGGCTACTAAGAAGGCCATTTATCGCACAGGTCTCTTGCAAAGACACTTGCTTGACTCTTCATTGGATGCTTCTCCTTTTTCTTTTGGCATCGATATGATGGGGTGAGAGATGATACTTGCTTCTTCCACCCTTTAATAGCAAGAGAGAGGGATTTCTCCTCTTGGTACTTATAGGGATTACATCATTGACATGCCCCAAGAGGGATTTCTCTTCTTGGTACTTATAGGGATTTCATTATTGACATGTCCAAACGAGCATGCTATAAGTTTGTATTTTACATTGTAGAGGTAGAAGAGGAAATGATGTAAGCATTTTGACCGGTGTCTTGACCAATGACAACATTAAGCCATAATTACTTTCTTTGTCTTTGTATTAATATGTTTTGTTATCTTCAAAATTGACAAAAAGGCTTGTGAAGAAAAAGAGGAATTTGAAAGAATATTTTTCTTATTCCTTGGATAAATAAAGTATTTTCAAGTTGAAGAGAAATGCTAGAAGTGGTGCAGCAATGGAAGCATAGACAAGTGCTGAAATAAACCGCTGAACACTTGATTGAAGAGAAAGAAAACAGAAGAATACTGTAGAAGAAGAGAACTCGGAGATGTGCTTGGGAAGTGGAATCCATATACCAAACATGAGAATGACATGTACAAAAGTGAGTCTTTGGCTCCAAGGCATTGGCACTGACACTAGCATCGGCATTGGCACCCTCTCTCCATAAAACTTGTAGGTGATGATGTGATTGAATGAGGAGGGAACCGTGTACATAAAGAAGAAAATACTGCCAAAATAGGGGCGATTCAGCTAGCATTTAATATTGGTCAACCAACATAAAGTGCTTCGAATAAGCATAATAATAACCATAATAAAATGCCTAAATAACCTAGCCATGCTTGAAATAGATTAGGACTTACACAAGTTTTGTGAATTGCTAACACCCTCTCTTAGATCATGGTGATTTGTTACAATACAATGATACAATGATAATGACTCATCACATTCCATACAACATAGAACCACCAGAGTAGAACCATGGATACCTAGGTAGTGGGTGATCGAGCCAACCACGAAGGTATCTCAAAGAGTCGATGTCGGTCGTACTAGCTCCAAAAAATAGAGAAGAGTCATAACAGATCTCTTCTGTCCGTCAACAAAGTGTTGTAGTAGCAATGTCCCCCTCATTTTGAGCTCGAATAGGAGCCAATCTCACTCATTGTAAAATAACTAGCTCATCACGAACTTAGATGTCAATCCAAGCTTCAAGATTTGAACCTACCAAACTTCGATCGATGCATTAGGGACGATTCTCGTTGGAACCTGTGCATCTATATACCTGTATAGATGAGGCTCGATTGCCCCATCTTACCATCCTCTCATACTCCCACTCTGGCACTAGAGAGTTGTGAGGGATGATAAAACTAGCCTTTCTTCTTGGAAAGGGTGGTAATTCCTTGATTAAGCACTTAACTATAGCAATCAACAAATGAATATAAGGTGAAATACACAAATTACTTTAAATGTTATCAGTAAGATAAAAACATCTCAAAATTTCACGTTCTCGTGACAGATGACTGTGTCACTTGGACTAGAAAGTAGTAGAGAAAGGGGCAGTTAGGCTCTTCCCTCAGTCTGAAGAAGTCGATTCTGTCTGCGCCTTGGACTTTTCCCATGGCGGGAGGATCAGAGTTAGCATAGTGTGAGGAAGAGGATGACTTGTCGGAGGAGTCCGCTTATTGCTTTTTTTCTTCTCCTTTCCCTTTCAGGAGGGTGCTAACTTCTTGTAGTGACTAGTTCTTCTGTAAGTGTCTCTTCTTACCGTAGTGATAACATTGGGTTTTCAACGACTTCTTGTTACCTCTCTTTGAAGCTATAAAGGCCTTAGTCTCCCTTGTAAATGCAAAGATTCCTCATGCTCAAGAAGCATCCAGAACATGTGGAAAGCTCATAGGTGTAGAGGATATTCAAACCTCGAGGAAAGCTTGTAGAGTATTGTTTACACTAGATGTGCCTTTAGAAGAACAGATTGTATGTGTTGATTTTGATCCTATACCATGTGTAACATGGAGAAAAAATAACTGAATGGTGTTTGTTGGCTCAAACTTCATGTGCTAAAGCTGTCCATAAAGGGTCACAATACACATGGGAAAAGGTGCCTTTATACAATAACGGAAGCTTCAATTATATTTCTAGTGATGTCTTGCAGGAGATAACCATTGGTAGAACTTCTTTAGAAATACATTGAAGCAATATAGTGTTACGAGAACTTAAAATTTTGAGATGCTTTAATCTTGTTGATAACATTTTATTGAGTTATCAATCAAATCTGCAAGGTTGTTTAGCACATGTGATGCACATGACATTTATTTTAGGATAACAGGCCAAGAACCTTGAGGATATTGTGGGTGTCAAAGGTAAAAGTTGATAAGCTATGCTAGTTGGACTTTGGGATTCAATTGGTGTTAGTTATGATTGTCATGAGGACATGTATTTTTGAAATCTCATTTAATATGTGGATTAATTTTTAATCCCATAGTTAAGTAAATGTTGCACATGTGAGGTGTGACTTGGATTAGAGTAAATTTACAAGCCCAAGACCTAAGGAAATCATGGGATGTCAAAGACAAAAGTTGCTATAAGTTATGTTGCACAGGTAATTGGTGGTATCTGGTGCCAATTTTTGGCCTAGGTAATTGATGACATTAAAAAAGTGGTGTTTAATGATACCTTATGTCAATTTGATGGTTAAAGATGTTGCAAAGATACTTAGGAGTGGAAGTTGCCTAGTCAATTTAATTATTGACTAGTTAGATAATTTTTTTGGGCATCAAAATAATTATTAGATTAATTTTCAGTATTTAAAGACTGAAAATTAATATTTAATTATGGATAATATTGAAAAAACCATTTGAAAAGGTTGCCACTTGGCAAAAACGCCCATGCAAGACTGATTAACGTCTATATAGATTGGAGAGAGACATTTAGTGTATTTAGCTTGCAAGAGAGAGAGAGGAGATGCTATTGGTCTGATCTGTAGCCATTAGAGGACCTTCTGAGGTAGTCAGGGGTAAGAGAAGACTAATCAACAAGCGACAATATCTACAGGTTGTTGGACAAGGCAGCAACAGTAAATGATTGATTTTTTTGGGTATCAAAATAATTATTAGATTATTTTTTAGTATTTAAAGATGAAAAATGAATATTTAATTATGGATAATATTGAAAAAACCATTTGGGAAGATTGCAACTTGGCAAAAATTCCCATGCAAGACTGATAAATATCTATATAGGTTGGAGAGAGGCATTTAGTGCATTTAGCCTACAAGAGAGAGAGAGGAGATGCTGTTGGTTTGATCTGCAGCCATTGGAGGACTTTTTGAGGTAGCTAGGGGCAAGAGAAGACCGATCAACAGTAAGTGACAACATCTACAGGTTTTAGAGACAAGGCAGTAGTAGTAAATGATTGATTTTTTTCAGTTCTTTGTGAATAAAGTCTTTATTTTCTCTCTCCTGAGTATTTTCTCTCATCATCCAGCCTTCAACAAGCGACAATATCTACAGGTTGTTCGAACAAGGCAGCAACAATAAATGATTGATTTTTTTTGGCATCAAAATAATTATTAGATTATTTTTTAGTATTCAAAGAAAAAAAATGAATATTTAATTATAAATAATATTGAAAAAACCATTTGGGAAGGTTGCAACTTGGCAAAAATTCCCATGCAATACTGATAAACATCTATATAGGTTGGAGAGAGGCATTTAGTGCATTTAGCCTACAAGAGAGAGAGAGGAGATGCTGCTGGTTTGATCTGCAGCCATTGGAGGACTTTTTGAGGTAGCTAGGGGCAAGAGAAGACCGATCAAGAGTAAGTGACAACATCTACAGGTTCTAGAGACAAGGCAGGAGTAGTAAATGATTGATTTTCTTCAGTTCTTTGTGAATAAAGTCTTTATTTTCTCTCTCCTCAATATTTTCTCTCATCATCTAGCCTTTCTATAGCCTTGCTTCGAAGATTACAACATTGAGATCACCAGAGGTTGATAAATTTCAGATTTCTTTGATGTGAATTCTAATCTGCAGCAGAAATTAGGGTTTAGCAGCAACCTTGGGAAGCATGTCAGAAATTGGAAGCTCCAAGACTTGCATTTAACAAGACTGAAGTTGTTTTTAGTCAAATTCAAGTGGAGGGACCAACAAAGCAATTAATTTGGGGCATTCTCCATCAAAGTGGGTGAAAGTCAATTGATTGCTCGAATCAAGGGGCAAATCATATTGAAGACTTGCTGGTCATCTTGGCTAAATTGCCCATTCAAACTGAGAAAACGTTTTTGGGGCTGGGTCTTAGTCATTTAGCTAGTTTATAGCTTGAGAGAGAGAGAGAGAGAGAGAGAGAGAGAGAGAGAGAGAGAGAGTTGCTAATCCATTTTCTGGATAAGAGAATAGCAATTTGCTGCACAAGGTAGCTATCTGGGGGCCTCAGCAAGTAGGGGACAATAGGGAGACACCTTCTAGGGTTTGACTAGAGCATTGTTGGCTAGATGATAGCATTTTGGAGGTGCATGATAGTAGACGGTTGCATTATATGCAGGCTGGAGCAAGCAACAGGCAGATTTTAGGGTTTTTTTGTGAAGAAAATCAGAATTCTCTCTCATCTTGGTTTTCTCTCACCTTTTCTAGTAATTTCTTAAAAGATCTCAATATTTTTCAGCCATTTTGAGCAGATCTCAATGAGATTTATCGGACAACAAAGAGATCTTTGCTTGCTGTAAATCCTAAATTTTTATAGAAATTAGGGTTTGACAGCCACATTAGGATGCATGCCAATAGGAGAAGGCATTGTACACAATCCAAGACCTGAAAATTGTGTAATTGTTAGAGAACTTAGATGCTAGCCCATTCATTGTAAATTTGGGCAGCATTTGATCAGATCGTGGTTTCAATTGTGCAAGTCATGGGTGAAAAGACAAGGGGCAAATCACTTGAATTGCTTGTCGATTTTTATTACATCAAGGGTTTTTTGGAACAACAAAGAAGATTGTGGAATCTCGGCTTGTACTCATTCCATTAGCAATCAAAGTTAAAGAAATATCAAAAGGGGCGCCAGTTTTGGGGCCAATAAGTTGTCTAATGTCCAAGATTATTAAGGTAAATTGTGCATTTCAATTTATGTTTATTTGTTGATTGCTCTAATTAAGTGCTTAATTAAGGAATTATCACCCTCTCCAAGATGGAAGGTTGGTTTTAGTAGAATACGTACGTGTATTCCTTGAATCCCATATAAGTATAACTTTCTCATGGTTGTCCTTCTCAAAGTCCTTGGGAAGAGGAAAAGGACGTTGAGGCCGAGAAATAGCTCCACATACAATGTACTAAATCCGCTTGTGCACAAGCCAAGCTTTCATCACCACTCTCCATGTAAGTTAGATCCATGTAAATTATCATTTGTAGAAGTGCACGGAGGAGCCATGGGGAGAGGATAAGAAGAGAAGATAGAGAATAGGAGGTATATAGAGAGAGAATACAGCCAAACCAATAGCAAAGACTTCACAAAATGAGAGTTCACGTGTAGTGTAATAAAAAAAATTGATAAAAAATGAAGGCTGATTGTTGCATAAGGAAGAAAAACCAATCAAAAACAGCAAAAACGCCTTGTACAAATAGTGCCTAGCCACCGCTGGAGGTAGAAAATTCAAAATGCAAGTTGATGGAACATTTAATGTAGCAAATTGACGATCTCAAGTTGGAATTGAGGCGTAGGTTGAAAACCTAGGTTGCAAGTTTGAAAAATGTAGGCTTGATTAGTAGGGGGAAGAAAGATCTATAATTAGCAAAAAATTGCAGCAGGAACCTAGATCTTGCAATTTGATACCATGGTATAAGTGATGCAATAATGGAAGCATAGACAAGTGCTGGAATAAATTACTGAACACAAGACATAAGAGAAAGAAAATAGAAGAACACTGCAGAAGAAGAGAACTCAAAGATGTGCTTGGGAGATGGAATCCATATACCAAACATGAGAATGACACGTACAAAAGTGAGTCTTTGGTTGCAAGGCATTGATACCCTCTCTCCATAGAACGTGTAGTAGGTGATGATGTGATTGAATGAGGGAGTTGAGTATACAAAGAAAAAAATAATGCCAAAATAGGGCTAGGTTGGCCAACATAAAATGCCCTAAACAAGTATCATAATAACCATAGTGAAATGCCTAAATAACATAGCCATGCTTGGCATAGGTCAATAGACTCACACAGGAGTTGCTTGAATTGCTAACAAGAAGACCGTCGATGGCTGAAAGAGCAACTTTTCCAATCCCTTGTAAAGAAATACTCTAAAACAAAAGATAAATGCAAGTAAATGACAAAGCACAAAGTGATAATAAAACTCAGAGTTGAAGAATAACTTAGAGACAATGAACATGATAGATGAATAAATAATGAATAGATACAATGGTCAATGCAGTAAACACACTATGTAGAGTGAATACAAAACCTTGATTGCAAAGAGATGAGCAAAAGTGTGTCATACTTTGTACAAATCTTGAAATGCAGCAGGCAGCCTTTAGATGTGATCAGCAGTTGCAAATAGAGATTTGGGAGTTTGGATCAGGCTAAACATGGGAGTGGCAGTTGATAGTAGCAAACACAAAGATTCAGAGACACTCTAACTGATGGCAATGGCTCGAAATATTGTGCATAGGTTGAAAAGCTACCATTTGAAACAAACACAATGTTAGGAGGCTAAAGACTAATCGCTAGGAGCTGATGCAAGCTGGTCACCATTGTTGAGGTATCCACCATGGAGGGATGTAGACAGCAGCAGAGAAGTAAGCGCTAGCTGGAGGAGGTCTTGCAATGAATGACTGAGATGGGCTGAGTGGAAAGGCAGCCTCCTATTTATAAAGATGTGGATCCTCCCAAATTAGGGTTTGGCTTATGGGACATAGACACTCCAGGAAAGTATGGTAATAATCAACTTTTGGGGTTGTATTAAAGAGATAATCAGTTTGTAATGCATTTTTTAGCTTAATACCCCTTTTTAGGCCCAAGGTTGGTACTTGTGAGAGTTTCCAAAGCATAGCTCAGCCCATAATACCTTAAGGCATCACACCCCAAAGCAGCAATGGTATCAGACAAGGGGTGTAAGTTGGTTGCCCAATAGCCTACTAAGACTAGAGGCGATGGTAGTCTTACCTTGGGAGCCAAAAGCGTCACCCTAGACAGGCCAAGGGATCAAACAAAGGGTGCTCATCTGCTGCCCATTGTCCTAGTACTACTTGCAAAGGTGATGGAATTGCTTTGGACTTTTTTTTGTCGGGGTGTTTTTTTTGGGGCCCTTTCAAGTAGTTGTGCCATTGGGAAAAGAGTAAAGAGGTGGTCATATCCATCATCACAAAACAAAAAGCTACCCCAACCACATGTGGGTGTCTGTGATGAAAATATGGAGGGTATGTGTGGGATGCTGCAATAGAGAGAGCACTGCCATAGAAATTGCCATGGGAGACTGCCATATGAGCTGTTGCGAATATGTTGACTCAAAAGTGATAAATATGCACCGATGCATGTTTACAAGAATAGAATGCCAATGTAAGGGGTAATGCAGAATATCTTGTGCCCTCATGGGGAATTGTTCACTTCCCCAAGTGCCCTTTTACAATCACGATCATCAAGATGTAAAGGGATAATGAGAGTATGCCTGTTTGTGATTTATATGCCTCTGTGTCTATTGCATCATGGTTATGTCTGTCTGTGATTTGTATGCCTGTCTATCTATTGCATTATGGTATTTGATGTTTTAATAATGGAAAATGCAAAAGTTCAACCGGGGGAAGAGTGAAACTGATTGTGAGTGAACAACCAACTGCCTAACTCAGTTTTTGAGCTCGAAATTCATTTAGTACTTTGCATATGATATCCAGGTTATTTCTGAAAAGCTTCCGGACCTTGTTGATTTTGACAAAGATCTAGCTCACCTAGAAGGTGCATCAAAGGTTTGTTGTAGCCTTCCTTCTTTCCATGCTATATTTTTCTGATATGGTGCTGTGATTCGTCATTATGTTGCTCTTCATCAATCTTCCTGTCCACTTCACCAGATCCAGTTGAAGTCTTTAGCCGAGGAGATGCAGGCAGTCAGCAAAGGCCTTGAAAAGGTTGAGCAGGAGCTTACAGCATCAGAAAATGATGGTGCAGTGTCTGAAGGTTTCCGCCAGGTGAATTGTGCTCTGCTTGGTCATTTTGTCCACTTGTACCTCTGATTTTAATGAAGTGAATGGTTATCTTCCAGTTCCAATAAATTGGAAATATAATATCCAAAACTTTTTAGCACATGAAGTTGACAAGTGTATCAGAACCACTGAAGATTCAGATGACCATTCAAATGATGTATCATGTTCTAGCAGCTCTCTGTAACATGTTCTTGAGATTATCTAGAGGCATGAACTTGAAAGTGCATTCGTTTGAATGCAGCTGATCATTGACATTAACATTGTGGCATGGGATGTTGTAGAGCATGCTTGTGATATATTGGTAAGGTCTGGATGTATTGGATGCTTCATGGCATTAGCCACTGACGTCTAGATTGCAGATTTGTGATTAGACAGAAGTGACTTTGATGGCAGCTATCAGATGTAGTAAGTTGTACATGTGGCTGTATTTTCTGTTGCTCTGGGCCCATTAGTTACCCATCAGTGAGCTGAGGGATAAATCTCTTTCTGGGCATGTTTTTGACTCTCTCTCTATATTTCCATCTTGAAGGTGTTGAAGATCTTCCTAAATACAGCAGAAGCAGATGTAAAGTCATTGGCAAGCCTGTACGCAGAAGTGGTAAATTGCTGTGTTTTTGCTGCTACTTGTGTACCGTTATTAATATTGTTTGCATAATGTAGACATGAGCCCATTGTTGCATTTGTTGATGCATGAAAACCAGGGGCGGAACGCTGATTCACTTGCACAATATTTTGGGGAGGATCCTGCACGTTGCCCATTTGAGCAAGGTAAGGTTTACACGCCGCCATATTCAGGCTGAATATACTAAAAATTATCTCACCTTAAATAATCAGATGGGGGAGGCTGGTGTTACTTTAGGACATGTGGGTTGTATGTGATAGTTATTTTGTTTCCTTCAAGATTCCATGGTCTTCTTGTTTTTGTTAGTCTCTGCTGGTTGGCTATAAAAAACATCATGGTGTTCAGGTGCTTGGAGCCTGGAAAAGTAGAGCCTGGAAAATACTTTTCTTACTCGGAATGTGTCCGGGCATTATGCCTTGTGTACATGTAATGCTCTGATTTTGATTTCTGTCTTGTCTTCATCTGACGACTGGGAATCACTTGTCTTTTTCCATATCCAATTGTGGTTGCACGATTTGCAATGTTAGGGTAGCAAAGGAATTGATACTGGGAATCACTAGTCTTCATCTGTTGACTGGGAATCACTCGTCTTTTTTCCATATGCAGTTGTGGCTGTACAACTTGCAATGTTAGGGTAGCAAAGGAATTGATACTAAAACATAGGCAGATCTCTTACTGATACAAATCTTGTATTGGATTTCTTCAAGACTTTTTTCTTGAAAACTCCTCTTTTTGTCTTTAATGATAGTGAAGAATTGACTTTGATTTGAGTCTTTCTCAGTGATCGTGTCAATTGGTGACGCCTTCAGATTGATCGCCAATTTGGGGTTTCAGCTTGATGCTACTTGTTACAGTTGTTTCTCAGTTTGCTTTGTGCATCTAGATGACACTTCATTTTGAAGTCTATTAAATATGTCTGTTTTGTATGCTAGAAATAGGTTTTCAAATGCCCAAAAAGTGATGAGCATTCGGTATTGGTAATTAATATAATATTCATCCTTACTTACAGTGTACACATTTTACCCATTTTCAGTTGTATTCATGTGTTATATATGCCCTCGAGGTTTGTTGTAATGAGTTTTCATGTGTTTATGTGCAGTGACGTCCATATTGTTGAATTTTGTTAGTACCTTCAAGAAGGCTTTAGAAGAAAATGCAAAACTTGTTGAAATGGAAAAGAAAAAGGCAGAGAAAGAAGCGGAAAAGGAGAGATTGAAAAATTTATCCCCCCTTCAATTGGATCAAGACAGGTTCAGAGATCAGGATAGGTTTAGAAATAGTCCCACACGGAGAGAATTTGAACAGCTTTTCTCTCCAAGAAGAGGTAGAGCAGGTTGACTTGAGATAGCTGATGCTGTCATCGATCTCTTTCTGCCAAGTGCTTCTAAGTTTATGTCGAGGTTGGATGTCATGGCAAGTTTCAGTACATGATATGAACGAAGTTTCAGCTCGATCTGACTGACTGATGGAAGAAGCTTTGTTTTGTCTTTATGGGTTTTTGGATTTTTATTGCAGTAGCAAATGCATTCAGAAGAAAAGAGGTTGCCTGTAATTTATCATGAGTGTTTATGGAAAATCTCAGCCAAATCTCTGGCTATATTGACCCAAGAAGATGAGCATTTGTACCAAGGAGAAAGGCACCTCTTTTGGCAGAACAACTAGGTTCTGGATGAGGGTGACCAATGGCAGATTGTTTGGCTGTAAATTCGAGGACCCAACAGTGTACAGAAAGATTGGCGACAAGCTGATGTGATTACAATGATAAGAACACAATTCTACTAGACTCACAGTGTATGTCTGTGGGGTTTTGTACTTTTATCTCCCTCAAATGCTTGCCACAACCTTTTTGACTGTGGTATGTAAGGGGTCCAACAAATTGTAAATCAATATTTCTTGTTTCTTGTTTTGGATTCAGTTGCCAAAGGCTTTTATGGACACCACCTGAAAAAATGAAGGTGGTTGAGATGTAGCTTACCAAAAAATATTATTTCGAAATGTACCAATTATATTCTAGAGTCGAACTGGAGATCTTTCTCAGACACTCTCAAGTGTTACATATTACTGAAGAGTTCTTTTATTTGGGAAAAATATTGTGCTGTATTTTTGGTAGCCCCTTATTGTGGACCAGGTGAACACAGCATTTTATTGATAAGGGTTGAAAAAAGTGCAAATCACCTGAATATTGATTTGATATGCAGCTTTGTTTTGAAATGCTTTTCTTTGATTTGTGCTTTTAAGGAACATTCCTTTGATTTTAGGTTGGCAATCATAGAGCTATGTTCTGTTCTATCAACAAGAGGTGTTGCAATTAAAAAACGGGCGAAAGGGAACAGGAGGGACTATTATGTTCAGAAAAGTCGTCCATCTTCAGAATCGCCTCTTATTGATAAAATAGAACATAGCTCTATGCATGCCAACCTTTTCCCTCATATATCCTTTTCCTTTTCTTTCATAACATTGCCTCTTATTGATTGAACCATTCCTTTTCCCTCCTTTTGCTGTGTACTCTCTTAATAAAAATAAGTGCTCCTTAAATATGAAATTAGGAATCAGGATATGTAGTCTTAGATAGCATCCACAGAAATCAAGGTTTATTGTAATTATTGCAAAATTTCAACAAAGAAAAACCTTTGTGAACATGTATCTGAAACTATTCAAAATTTGTAGGCTTCAAAAGTGGCAAATGCATGTAAATTTGATTCAAAATCCTCCCGAAGTTTGCTTTTGCATTGGTGTAACTATTGTTTTTGGTGTCATGTAAATCCACTTGGAGGGAATCGATCTGGGCATAAGGAATGTGCTATAGAAAGCCCAAGTAAGCTTAGTGAATGCTGGATCACCAATAAGTGAATCTTTAGTCCCATGTTTTTCAATGCAACAAAGCTTTTCTAAACATTCACATTGGTATTAGAACGATTGGCCTTTTAAAGTTCTACATCTTGGTCCTCTACTTCCAAGTAGTATCTACTTCATATTCAATGTGCCACGTAACTCCTAAGCATTTATGCAACATTTGTTTCTCTTCTCGAACATAGATACATTAGAAGATTTCCAATCATGTTTTGCTTTTCCTTCCAAGCTACCATCATGTTATATGCAAGATATCATCACAATGCCATTTTGCTTGATCTAGTTGTTAATTTTAGCTTTAAAGTCGTGTCTTTCCTTTGTCTTGTTGTATATTTTGCCTTCTTGATTAGGCCAATGTTTTAATTTTTCTTTTTGATCAATAAGCTTTTGTATCCAGTGAGGATGTATAGTTGGGTTGAATTGATCGAATGGCTTGCTACACATGGCACCACTATCATAGATGCCAATCCATCTTTGCACTCTTTCATCATGTAACCATTATTGGACATACAATGTTTGGGCTCAAGGATGTGAGATAGAAAGGTGCCTTGAAAAGGGTCCTCCCCACTACTAGAGCATCTTGAGCTAAGGAGAGCCCCGTCTTTTGTTAGCATCTCCAACCTATTTAACTTCTCTTAAGTTGATTGTCCATGGGTTGGAAATGAGATAAGCCATTTTAGATTCCACAATCCTTACCTAAGAGGTTTTACACTATAGTTGATCCTAGGATCTTCATGTGACCATAGTTGGACATGCATTTCCTATGTACCTTCAAGTGACCATATGAAACTTTTGGTTAGATGTTACACTAGGAACGAGTTTGTTTTATTGAAAGGAAGTAATGATGTGAGAAACATAAAGGGGTACTTTTGGTAGTACCAAGTCTTGCAAATGCCCAAATTCTTCTAAGTCTACTTTTGAGACTTAACATTGATCTTTTGTTTAGCCAAGCAAACCTTTCCCTTATGGTTACTCCAATGAACATTATGATTTGTTTCTACATCGAAAACAAAGCTCTTTTACCACAACTTCGAATAAAAGTGATGTCAAAATATATAGCTAGGCTTAGTTGCCTATCAAATATTTATATTTGAATATTTATATTGGAGTGTTAAGTTCTACATTCTATGTAACTATAGAACCTACAAAGTATAATGGTAAACTTACTACTGGTGCAGTAGGAACTTTTAGCTTTCTTTGAATTTTGAAGCAATAATAGCAACAATGAAGGCAGAGGGCCCTTTTAAGGGGAAGCACAATGCTATCTCAAATGTGATAAAGGTCATTGTATAGAGTTTTGAGATAAGTACTAAAAAGGGATGTACACTAACAAGAACCATAGCTTCTTTAGTGTGTTATTAAAGGTGTTTAAAAAGCTATGATAGTGTTGTGGAGCAATTAACTAGTAGATGGTCATTGGTCCCTCCATTGCAGATTGAACAACCATATGATCCATAGATTTTGTTAGATGACATTTTTTTGTTCTTGAACAACCTTATGCCTTGTTTTACATAGTTAACCTATGTTGTAAGGTTCCACTTTGCATTGTGTGCAAAGAGTTAGAAAATATAGAAAGCAAGCAAGTGGTTGCTTAAGACTATGGAACAAAATTAAACTGTATTTTCTTTGAATGTTTGCACAATAACTCTTGCCTTTTGTTTTCAATTTGTTTTATGTTTTTGGAACACATTTTGATAAGTGACATGCATGATGAGTTGGTGTTATGAGGCTAGACTCATGCAAGGGACACACATTGCCTATTAGAATCATAGTAAATTTTATTTTCCCAGCAAAAGACTATCCTAGTGCATATAAATGGTATTATTACATGGGTTTATCACTTGATACTCTCAATCCATGTAATAAAAATTTTGCCTTTTGCATTGCCTTTCTAGAAAAGGGTAATGCATTTGTGCTACTATGCTATTGGAAAACATAAAAAATGAAGTGTTCAATTTGCACAAATTTGGCCAAACTATGGTATTCTAATGAAACACTTTCAAGAACATGGAGTACTATAGAGTACTTTATTGAAAGCCAAACTATTGAGTACTCTATTGAAAGCATTTGCAAGGACATGGAGTTGAGTACTTCCAATGTAAATTTGAATTTTGATCAAGCAAAGTTCTTTATTCCAATATCGATGTTTGTTTCTTCCTCGCACGTGCCTTGAAACTTAGAGAAAAATCCTATTTTCAAGATTCATTTGTAAAGGAGGTTTATGATGAAAGAAATTTGAGATGTAAAAGTGGAGTGATTGTAAAGGAAATCGTGTGGTACAAAATATTATATCGTATGCGTACATATAATTACTATTTGATCAAATGAAGGGTTTTGTGTATTTATCTCCAATTCCAATGCTTCAGGTTGTTGTACAAAATGCATACGGACAATTTAGGTGAGGCGAGTTATCGCTCTTACGAGCACATTGCCAAGACCCACAGACCGCTTATTGTTTCAAGCGTTTCAAGTTGAGAGGTATGGCTACCTCTCACATAGCCGTGCACACTCTCCCACACACAAATGTAGTGAGCTTACCTTTGGATCCGATCGAGTGCCTCCTCCCATGAATTCGCCGATGGCTCCATGATTCAAGATTGACTCTCAAATAAGCTCCATCTCCAAGCTTTGAGCTTTGACCTCCATAGCCATGTGCACAAGAAAGGAGAAGAGAAGAAAAAGAAGATGAAGAGGGGAGGAGAAGAGCTTCTCCACGACCCCTCACTCTCACACACACACTCTCCCTCTCTCCCTCTCTTGTACACAAGAATAAAGCAAGGGCAAGAAGCAAGAAGAGAACAAGTTTGGCCACACATAAGAATGAACTTCGTCATTCGCATTTTGACTTTTATACATGCCCTATCCCCTCTTGGGGTGGCCATCCCCTTTTTGGCCTAGCCTTTGTCCATTTCACTATTCTCTTTCCTCCTCCTTCCTTGTAAACGCCCCGAACAACGTAGTATGCTTAACAATTATGATATTTGCTTGTTTTCGAGATTTAATAGAAAAGAGAATGAACACTTAAAGCTGAAAATGAAAATTACTCACAAAATTACAGCCATAAAAATGTAAAAGTAATGGAGACAAGATTGAGGGTTGAAGATGGGCAACCCCCCCCGAAAGAATTCTGCTCAACCCAAGTCCCTTAGGGAAGAGCTCAGTTACAATCAACCTGAGAGTGAGAAGAAGTAATTCTCACTCTCACAAGATCATGCAAAGATGTACAAACACACATGCATTATCTATTATGCAATGATAAGAACTGATTTCTTTACAGTATGAGAGAAGAAAAAGGGGAATTCAGCCTTTCTCCATCGTTGATCAGTAGTACAGGGATAGAGCTTGCTTCTTGTAGCTAAAATGGAAGAAAGAGCTCAAGAAGGAGGTGCTGTAATGAATTTACAGGCTTGCTGTCTTGTAAAACAGCAGTGATAGAAGAGGGAATATGGAGGAATTTGATAATGGAGAAGTGGGGGATGATGATGGGGATGGATGGGGCCAGTTTCTGGCTATCTGTGGGTGCTGTACATGAGTTTACAGCAAAGAAAAATGATGCTCAATGAAGAAAAACGAGCTCTTATTTATAGGAGAGGGGAGAGCTAGTACAAAAGGGGAAAGTGGAGTAGCACAAGACAAGTGTCCAGCCACATGTCATGAGATGTGACAAGTGGTGGGACACTTGGAAACTTGTGTGACAAGTGTCTTGACACTTGTCTCTTCTTTATGGCCTTCCTTTTTGGGTTGAATACTGTCAAGAATAGAAACAACCAAATTTAGTAAGCACAGTCAGAGTACAGAACTTACTATTTTTAGAATGACATCCCTATTTTTTAGGACTAGCATTTTTAGGCTAATTCGAGGCTCCTAAAATTTAGGGACCTCCTAAAATTTAGGGATCTCCTAGAATTTAGGGACCCCCCAATATGGGTATCATATGAAAGCTTTTTCCGTGTACATTGCAAAAATGGTATCCGAATCTTCATGTGACTTTCCTATGCAAAGAAATGTGCATTTCAAGCTTTCAGCCCACACATGCACATTATACAAGCATTTCATGATCATGCCATCTTGTTGATTGTAACTGTCTGTTCTGGTGGATCTAGCCCACACTTCAAGGCATCAATCCTTTCTGTGTGCGAGTCTAACCCTGATATGCGTGAGTTCTAGTCACAGGCGGCCAATCGGGTCATATAGGTGGAAGTGTGAACTATCTTTTCTCTAACCCACCGTGTGGGTCCACCATAACCTGTGACCACTCATCAGTGGCCAGCTCCAATGCACTTTTCTTTATATCTAATTAGTGCAAAGGAAATAAATTTAATAAATCATTATATAGATAAATTAATGAAAAGAGATACAAATTCTGTTTCTATAGTCTTACATCGCAAAAATGGTATCCGAATCTTCATGTGACTTTCCTATGCAAAGAAATGTGCATTTCAAGCTTTCAGCCCACACATGCACATTATACAAGCATTTCATGATCATGCCATCTTGTTAATTGTAATTGTCTGTTCTGGTGGATCTAGCCCACACTTCAAGGCATCAATCCATTCTGTGTGCGAGTCTAACCCTGATATGCGTGAGTTCTAGTCACAAGCGCCCAATCGGGTCATATAGGTGGAAGTGTGAACTATCTTTTCTCTAACCCACCGTGTGGGTCCACCATAACCTGTGACCACTCATCAGTGGCCAGCTCCAATGCACTTTTCTTTATATCTAATTAGTGCAAAGGAAATAAATTTAATAAATCATTATATAGATAAATTAATGAAAAAGGATACAAATTCTGTTTCTATAGAGTTGTGACATTCCTATTTAGCATTGGTCTTAGTTCGCACCTCTCATTCTTTACAACTTGCACGGGACAGAGCTCGACACTCTTTTACAAAATGAATTACAATGCGCTTGGCACTTGTTAAAATTTTAGGGTGCGCTTATTTTTGTGTACTTCCGTCTACATTTTACAAATTTTATTGTACTTCGTGTCTTCATATTTTTCTGAGTGCGCCTTTGTCCCCCATCTTCCTCTTGCCCTGGGATTGCCTTCCATTGTCGACTTTTTCAAAATTTTGCATCTTGGTCCTCAAAGGGCAAACATTACCCCTCTGCTACAGCTGAGTACCAATTCCATAGCGCTTGATGGTATGGGCTGAAATTATTGAGGGCGTGGAATGGTTCTTGGGGACTTTGGAAAGGTGGGTCACTTTTGGAATGCTCTGTGAAGTAGGTTTTGAAAGTTGTTGATATTGGAGAAAGATGGTTGGTTGAAGAGGGCCATCGTAGTTATTGGCTCGTCACACCGTTGTACAATGTACTTGAAAACGAAGGTACTAAGAGTGACTAAGGGAGACATGTCTATCAAAATTCCATGCCCTTGATGTGCCCAAAGTTGTGAAGTGGGGGAGGGCTAGGGTGGTCCCTATGTGTAGTGATTGTGATGGTCATAGAGTGTAGATGGACAGATTTCATGTTTGTGTTCTTTTTCTTTTCCACTTCTTCATTTCTTTTTCTCTTCGTTTTCTTTTTCTTTTTTTTTTCTTTTTTTTTTCGAATTACAAAGGGAGCATATTAAGTGACATCCCGTTCATGAGTAGGGGTCAAGCTAAGTGGAGGCTTAAGGGATTTGCTAAGGAAGGCCCTCTTTGCATGTACCCCTTCAAGTTAGCTCTTACATTAAGGGCCTTGGTGACAAAAATGGGTGGTTTCACCCAATGATTCTACCATCACTCATATCCTCTAATAGACATACAAAATGCCGGTAAGAGGGTGGCTCTCATCATGAGGTAGACCATTGCACAACTATCTATTCCTGCATTAATATAAAAAAAGAGGAGCAGTAACCACCCTTCCTTTGCAATAGGTTTTTGTTTTAGTAGTATTTGCAAAAGGTGGAGATAGTTACAAGTGGTAATGAGAGGGATTTGAGCATGATGAGATATCTCACAGGAAACTTGCTAATTGATGATGAAGGTTCCTTTCAGTGAAGATCACACATTCTTCAGGAGATGAGGCTTCACATTGAAGTCAAGTCCAATCCTCCATGGGTAGGGCATGTAGGTAGGATCATCCCTTTCCGTGTGGTATGGTGCTATAGAAAGCCATTCAGGCCTCTAAGTTAGAGTCCCAGATGTTTTTGTGCCACTTAGATTGAGCCTCATACCCTTCCACTCTTTGGGGCACCTCCATTGCCTTGTCTTCTCAATAATCTGTAGGTTCGTGTTGCCACCTTGTGGGGTGTCTCATTCTTTTCTCTAGCCATCTCCTTCCCAACCACGCTGGGAGCTTCATTATGTCCTCCACGACCCTTGGAGATAATACCCTATCCATCGTTCGAGGGAAGGTGAAGGTGAATTCAAATGGGTAGCTGTGGTTTTTCCACTGCTTCCACATTGCAAGTTCCTGGCCCCAATTTACAGGGTCGCACTCCTCTCCTTGAGGGATGGCTAGATGTGGAACTTGTAGTGGCCTGGTTTAGAGCTTTCTACGTGCTAGTTTTTTCTAGTCTCTTCAATTGTGCCTCATCTCCACCATTCTTTCAGGTGGTATGGCTTCCTCCCCTTGCTCTTTCAGTTGTGCCTCTATAGTTGCAAAGGGGGGACTCGGTTCATGTAGTTGTTCTTCTTCTACCTAGTCCTGCAAAGTCAGGCCCTTCTTCATGGATTGGCTTTGTTGACTCTTGTGGGAAAGGTTACGCTCACTGCTTTGGCTCCCTAAACCCTAGCGAGTCGAGTTCTTGTGTGGTTAATCTAGCTAAGATCAGATGGGCTTGTTGCTTCTCCACTTCTAAGCTGGTGCTTTGGCATGGAGCTCATGTTGCAGTGTTCTGCTTGCCAGTTCTAATGTGCTTTTTACGACCTCGAGGGCCTCTTCTTAGCTTGACTGTGTCATGTTCAACACTATGCTTAAAAAAGCTATTTGTTGCTCCAACATCCCCGTCTCTATGATTGTGGCATTGCCCTTTGCCATGAGGCATTCGCTCTTTGAATGGGCTAGTCGATAAGCTAAGTCTTTGATTCTATTCTCATTCTTGGCTGCCCATTCCTCTACTTTCTCTTTCATTTGCTCGAGCCCTTGATTCTGGTACTGAGCCAAAGTGGCGATTACATGCTCCTCTTGCTCTTGCAGCAATACATGCGCCTATTCTTTTTGCCAGTTTTGGCACTCTACTTGCTCCTTTAGGATTGCCTATTCGTGGAGAGTTGCTTGAAGTTGGTTATGCAACTCTACCAACTTCCTCGTGGCTTCCTCATCCTTTTGTGTTTTTGCCGCATGTAGCTCTTTCTTGCCTCCTCTCTTTGCTTCTTCAACTTCTCATTTTCCAGCTCTAGGTATCTATTTTCCCTGGAGTTAAAGATGCACATCTCCTCTAGAGCCATACGGTTGTCTCTTTCTTCATCATACAGATCTTTAAGGCTTTCTTCACCTTGTCTTGCCTTTAAGGCCTCTTTTAATGCATTCATCTCCCTGTTTATGATGGTCATTACCCCGTTTTTTCTACCTTATAGGTTGCAAAGGCATTATTTTCTTCTTCCAGCTCTACAAGCATGGCCTTTTTCTCCTCAGTCATTGTGTCGAGTTGGCTTTGAATTTCTTTTACCAACTCATCGCATTCTTCTATGTCATACATAGCTGAATGCATTGAAGTAATTGTCCCTTCCAAATGGGGTACCTTCGACCCTTGGCATGATTGGTTGCCGCTAGCCTTTTAGTTCTTGGAAGGGGGGTTCCTTTGCTTGGTGCAGGCACAAGTTCTTGCACTTTGCTCCCTAAATATTGTACCCAAGTCATGACATTGGTTTTATTGACTGCCCCTGTGGTGGTTCTTTGCATCAGTGTGATTGTCAGGGTGACCATGGCTAGCGGGATTGCATGTAGAGGAGCCTCCCCCTTTCCTTCTGCCACCATTGGCCTTTGCCTTGCCCCTTCTACCACAACACTCATGCTTGGCATATGCTCCTGTGTGGGGCTCATCATTGCTAATTCCTAAGATCAAGAGGCTTGCTCCACTGATCTCCTTATAGCCAACACTATCTGTTCCTCCTCTTGTTTCCTCTCAGTCTTTCTTTCTCTTCCTCTTCCTCTTCTCTCTTCTTGCGCTTCTCTTCAAGCCTCCTACATTCTTCTTCCATCCCCTACATTTTTTTGTTTTCTTATGAGGTGGATTGGGTTCTCTTGATGACATGGATTTTTAGTGCGATCTTCCTTCTTTCTTCTTGGCTTGACAGCTCCGAGCCTTATTGCTCTCGTTGACTGCCATTTCACTTGAGGTTCCTTATTTGCTGTTGAGTGGGTTGGTCAGCCTCTTTCTCATTAGTAGCTTGTTCTCTTTTGTCCTATTGATCCTTGTTGAATTCTTCCTCCCCCTCCTCTTCTGTTGAGAATGAAATAGGGGTGCTCAATGGAGTGGGGGAATGATGCTCCTCCTAGATTGATGATGGTTATAGGGTTTCCTCTACTACTATTTCCACCTCCCCCAAGGCTTTCTAAATGATAGTTGTTAGGACTCCTCCACCCTATAATTGATACCTTGGAAGTTGGTTTTTTCCTTTATGATTCCTATGTGGTCCGGAGACTCTCCCCTTGCTGCCCTTGGCGTTATTGCCAGCACCTTTGTTGACGCCTAGATTGTTTTTCGGATGTAGGCATTCCAATTTACCTCATTTAGTGCATTTGATGCAAGGCTCTCAAGCAATGGCACTCCTATTCTGTTCACGAGGGCATTGTATCTTTGGCTTGAGAAGAGGATATGGACCATTTTTGCTTGCAATCAGATGGATCAGAGCTGTTAGCCAAGGTGATTCCATCATTTGTGTAGACCTTCTGCTTATCCATTCCTAGCATCTCGTGGTCGTCCCTCTTCGGCCTCTTCTTCGGCTTTTCCACTAGTCCCATGCCCTTCTCCATAATTTCTAGGCTAAGTGCAACTTCCACCCTGGCATCTCCTTACCTGACTGTTATTGTCCCATTGTTCTTTTGGGCATCAAAGGTTCTCAGGAACTCAGTGCATTTGCTATGGTTGATGTCCTGCCCCACCTTCTTTAGGTACTTGGCAAGATTGCATCGTTCTATCATCCACCTAATGGCCTTTTCACATGTCACCAATCCCCTCAGGTTGTGGATGTTGCGGTATTTCAGTTGGTTGAATGCACATATCTCCATGGCTAAGCCATATCTTTTGTGTTCCTCCTTCGAGAAGGAGAGTCTGTTGGCTTTATCCTATTGTTTTGCCATTTGGGTTCATGCCACCATACAAAAACCCACAATTAGTTCTCCTTAAAGGAAATTTCTTGCACGGAATGTAAAGTGACTAGAAAGATTAGTGTCCAACGATGAAGGGTATAAACCACAAAATGAGAATTTCCAAATTAATCAATCCATACATTTTTACACGAACTTCATGGAGCATATCTTACTAAAAGAAGAAGAAGCCAGTTATAAAATTTTGGGTTATACTCTAGTGTCGCATGATAGTCCATATCTTGTGGACGAAGGCACACTTGTGTGATGCAAGTCAATATGTGGGTGAAGAGGTCACCTAAGTTGATTTGGCTTGTAATATGGAGTTCCTCCTTGGTTAGGATTCTATCCAAGTATGGATGTAGCATGATATTGTCACCTAAAGGTTGATTTCTTGTCATGGCTAATGCCCTAAACGAGGTTGGGGCCACATATACTCAAAAATATTTATGGAACGCCATTGCTCCACTCATTGGTCATGATTTGATAACCCTCTTGAGCCCATTGAATGCATAGAGTATACCACTTGCATAAGGAATTGGACTCACACTCAACTAATCGTTGTAGCTTAGCAAGTTCCTGTGGTAGCACATGAATTTTTCTTTTCTTGAAGGATGTGATTAATTGTTGACTTAAGGCCTTTTCTCTTGAAACTTCATTTGCAATAGTGAGGGCCTTAATAAAGATGAATTTGTATTATTTCCAATAACACAATAAGGAATGTACCTCGCTTGCTATAGGTTTGTAAGGTAGGCTTAGGTCCAAACATTCTTAACTCCTATCAAACAACGGGAAAGTTGAGTCTAATTATCAGATGCATGTTACCGAGTCATCCCTTGTGTCCATTGCCATGTTGGAAGCCACTTCAAGAATGGATTGTCATTGCTGTAGTGGCCTAAGGCCTGCTAGTGGGTTTGGTTTAGTTGGATTGAACAAGTTGATATGTGGGTACTTCCACTTTGGGATTCTCATTGGGTGGGGCAAGCTTGGTTTGAGAAGTTTGGAGTTTGGTTGATGCTTTGTTGTCGGTTTTTGCAATGGTGATCACATTAGAGTCCTTAAGCGAGAGCTCATTTTTGAGTGGTTGCTCATCGACTCTTGGTTGAGCTTTGGGTTGATAGACCATTAGAGCACTAATGGATTGTGCACCCTTCCTCTTGGTTTTTCTCTTCCCTTATTTTGATTGATGTTTTGGGCCTTAGTTTTTAGAGCATGAGATTGAGGATCATATGTGGCATTTGAGAGTTTAGGCAGCTACATCAAGGTGTTACCTTCATAGTAGCATTGGGCTTACAATAGGGCTTTTGGGACCTAGCGCGATGTAGTCACCTATGAATTATAGAAGCGCCAACTCCTCCGATTAGGCCTAGAGTGTAAGGCATGGAAACTATGAGTTTTGAATGATTGACCTTTGTGAGGAAATAGTCTATTCTTTGGGACCCACTTGAGTGTTTGGTCCGTAGCTTTGGGTGTGGTTTTTTCTAGAGAATGGTGTGACATTACTATTAGAGTATGTTGTGGTGTACAACCCCCCCTCCTTGGGGTTGACACTAGGCTTAACTATCAATGACACTACATGCTCTTGGGGCCCTTGCTAATAGCACTTATTATTCTAACATTGTGGATGGCAAGATGGATGCATTGCAAGTCATAGTCAACACTATAGTGAGCTTGTTTTTTGAACATGAGACCCAACAGTGATTCCTTTACCAACACTTAACTTATTAGGTAGTAATTAAAAAATGACGAGTTGGCTCTCAATCTTGATAGAAACTATCAGTTTGCATTTTCCCAAGAGTGGATAGGACTGTCCCCGAGACGGGCTCAGTTTTGAATTGGTTGGTTGTAATCAGGCTTGACCCATTGCAGTCCAATCATCATATGTTAAGATGTTAGAGTCGACTCCCTCATCAATTGGTGTATCAAAAGTGTGTGATGTCTAAGCGGTCACAGTTATTCATAGGTAGGCTGGCGCCACGGCTTTCTCATCCTTCTCCTATAGTTTTGTTATGGTTTCAACTCTCACATTCATTGGGGTCCTATCATCAGAGATTCGTGAAGTGGATGTGATGGAGGGTAATACTTTTTGATGTGACTTCCGTTGAAGAAGCCTATGCCCTTTCCCTCTAGGGTTTCAAGTTCCACATTGCCCGTTCTACTGATATTGTGAACCTTGAAAGGTCCCAATCCCCTGAATTTCATCTTTTGTTTGTGTCTTTTAATAGAGTATAGCAAGACTATGTTCCCTTGCCCAAAGTCTCTTTGCGTGACGTGTTTGTCAAACCAACTCGTGTCGTGACTTTTCCCATATTAGAGCATGGGTGGCAATGAGATGAGTCTTAAATAAGTGTTCTAGCTCCACCAAACCGATTTGTCCATGCTTGCTTGCCCTCCCATCTCTCATGGACTGCTACTCTCAAGCTTGGAACAAAGAACTCTATTGGTAGAATCACTTCAATTTCGTAGGTAAATTTGAATGGGGTTTGTCTTATGGGTGTTTTGTAGGCCGTCCTATATGCCCACAAAGTTTCCATGAGCTTGTTGTTCTAGTCACTATTATGTGAAGCAGAGATTACTTTTGTTAGGACATTCACCAAGATCTTGTTCGTGGATTCGGCTTGACCGTTTGTCTGAGGGTAATATGGTGAGGACTTCCTGTGGATTATATTAAGAAGGTAGATAACAAGGGAGCAATCACTTCATTGATGAAGTGTGCCCCTTGTGACTAACCAACTCAATGGGACAATCAAACTGTGAGATTACTTGCTCCCAAAGGAACTTGGCTTTGGTCCTAGCATCATTTTTACGAGTTGCTCGAGCTTCTACTCACTTGGTGAGATAGTTTGTGGCAACAATGATGTACTTGGCTTTTAAGTATTATGCCTAGGGTTGATTGGAGCAATGAAGTCAATTCTCCATTTCTCAAATGGTTGTCGTTCGATCACTGGGGTCAACTCCATTTTGTCCTTACGAATCGGGACTTTGGTCCATTGGCACTCATCATAGTGCATCACAAACTTAGTTACATTATGGAATAGTGTTGGCCACCACAATTGAGGCTAGATTATCTTGTGTGTTGTGGTGTCTTCATTGAAATGTTCTCCAGCAATCCCACCATGTGATTCCGTGAAGTACCTCATGCATTTCATGTTTGCAAACACACATCCCTAAGAGTCCATTCTATCCTAACCGATACAATTGACTTGCAATCAACTAATAGGGTAGGATCTTTAATATCAATCTTTTTAATCTAGCTTTTTCTATGGTGCGTTCAGGCAATCCATTCTCTCGGATGTGGACTATGTCATCCGCCTAGTAAGGTGTGAGGTCTGCTCTAAACAAACATCGTTTGTTGGACATTCTAAAAAGGTGTGTATTTGGTAGGTCATCACTGATGCCCTATCTAGCCACTTCACTTATGGATATGCGAGACATGTGATTTGCCATCATATAGTGCTATTTGTCTATGCGTATTACCACAAAGAAGTCAAATTTCAAAAGCAAAAGTAACTAGAAGATAGTGTCACTAGAAGGTAAAGGGTGTCACTAGAAGATAGTGTATAAAATTCTTGATTGCGAATACCATGGCTAATGGCTCATGCTATGATATTTATGGGGATAGGTGTGATATCGTTGATAGGCAACTCTACGCAAAAGACTCCAAATGGAAAAGATGGTACAATTATCGAGCTAGTGGAAGTTTTTCACTTAGGGAAATCGGCCAAAAGGTGCGTAACTCCACTTTTTCGACACCTCAAGTTGGCCTTCTCTCTATTTGCTTGCTCCTTTTTAGAGCAATAGGATGAGATATGCCCTAGATGGCGCCAACATGCTATGGGTTATGGTTTTGACCTCCTCCTAGGCCTCTACCTCTTCCTCTATTTAAAGCCATGTCTGGCAAAGGCCTAAAATCCATTAATATGGGATTATCCTCCTCATCATAGAAGACATAAAGGTTCACATATGAGTCTTCCTCCAGTGGTTCCTCTACAAAGTGCATTGGAGCATTACTTGGTGGATGGTTGGAGCATTACTTGGTGGATGGGCCACTATAGGTCCTAGTAGTCTGGGGATTCCTATGGGATTAATGTCGTAGCTGGCTTTGAAT